>NC_086451.1:379100688-380435688 GCF_028390025.1 Pseudophryne corroboree
CCCCAGTGTTCTGTAAAGTGTTATCCCCCCAGTGTTCTGTGAAGTGTCACCCCCCCCAGTGTTCTGTGAAGTGTCACCCCCCCCCAGTGTTCTGTGAAGTGCCACCCCCCCCACCCCCAGTGTTCTGTAAAGTGTCACCCCCCCCCAGTGTTCTGTAAAGTGTTATCCCCCCAGTGTCCTGTGAAGTGTCACCCCCCCCAGTGTTCTGTGAAGTGCCACCCCCCCCAGTGTTCTGTGAAGTGCCACCCCCCCAGTGTTCTGTGAAGTGCCACCCCCCCAGTGTTCTGTGAAGTGTCACCCCCCAGTGTTCTGTGAAGTGCCACCCCCCCCAGTGTTCTGTAAAGTGTCACCCCCCTCCCCAGTGTTCTGTAAAGTGTCACCCCCCTCCCCAGTGTTCTGTGAAGTGTCACCCCCCCAGTGTTCTGTGAAGTGCCACCCCCCCAGTGTTCTGTGAAGTGCCACCCCCCCAGTGTTCTGTGAAGTGCCACCCCCCCAGTGTTCTGTGAAGTGCCACCCCCCCAGTGTTCTGTGAAGTGCCACCCCCCCAGTGTTCTGTGAAGTGTCACCCCCCCCAGTGTTCTGTAAAGTGTCACCCCCCTCCCCAGTGTTCTGTGAAGTGTCACCCCCCCAGTGTTCTGTGAAGTGCCACCACCCCAGTGTTCTGTGAAGTGCCACCCCCCCAGTGTTCTGTGAAGTGTCACCCCCCCCAGTGTTCTGTGAAGTGTCACCCCCCCAGTGTTATGTGAAGTGCCACCCCCCCCCCCCAGTGTTCTGTGAAGTGCCACCCCCCCCAGTGTTCTGTGAAGTGTCACCCCCCCAGTGTTCTGTGACCCCAGTGTTCTGTGAAGTGTCACCCCCCCCAGTGTTCTGTGAAGTGTCACCCCCCCAGTGTTCTGTGACCCCAGTGTTCTGTGAAGTGTCACCCCCCCAGTGTTCTGTGAAGTGTCACCCCCCCAGTGTTCTGTGAAGTCCCCCCCCCCAGTGTTCTGTGAAGTGCCACCCCCCCAGTGTTCTGTGAAGTGTCACCCCCCCAGTGTTCTGTGACCCCAGTGTTCTGTGAAGTGTCACCCCCCCCAGTGTTCTGTGAAGTGCCACCCCCCCAGTGTTCTGTGAAGTGCCACCCCCCCAGTGTTCTGTGAAGTGCCACCCCCCCAGTGTTCTGTGAAGTGTCACCCCCCCAGTGTTCTGTAAAGTGTCCCCCCCTCCCCAGTGTTCTGTGAGGTGTCACCCCCCCACCCCCAGTGTTCTGTAAAGTGTCACCCCCCCAGTGTTCTGTAAAGTGTTATCCCCCCAGTGTCCTGTGAAGTGTCACCCCCCCCAGTGTTCTGTGAAGTGACACCCCCCAGTGTTCTGTGAAGTGCCACCCCCCCAGTGTTCTGTGAAGTGTCACCCCCCCCAGTGTTCTGTGAAGTGCCACCCCCCCAGTGTTCTGTGAAGTGCCACCCCCCCAGTGTTCTGTGAAGTGTCACCCCCCCCCAGTGTTCTGTGAAGTGCCACCCCCCCCAGTGTTCTGTGAAGTGCCACCCCCCCAGTGTTCTGTGAAGTGTCACCCCCCCCCAGTGTTCTGTGAAGTGCCACCCCCCCAGTGTTCTGTGAAGTGCCACCCCCCCCAGTGTTCTGTGAAGTGTCACCCCTCCAGTGTTCTTTGACCCCAGTGTTCTGTGAAGTGTCACCCCCCCAGTGTTCTGTGAAGTGTCACCCCCCCCAGTGTTCTGTAAAGTGTCACCCCCCTCCCCAGTGTTCTGTGAAGTGTCACCCCCCCCAGTGTTCTGTGAAGTGCCACCCCCCCAGTGTTCTGTGAAGTGCCACCCCCCCAGTGTTCTGTAAAGTGTTATCCCCCCAGTGTCCTGTGAAGTGTCACCCCCCCCAGTGTTCTGTGAAGTGCCACCCCCCCAGTGTTCTGTGAAGTGCCACCCCCCCAGTGTTCTGTGAAGTGCCACCCCCCCAGTGTTCTGTGAAGTGCCACCCCCCCAGTGTTCTGTGAAGTGCCACCCCCCCGTGTTCTGTGAAGTGTCACCCCCCCCCAGTGTTCTGTAAAGTGTCACCCCCCTCCCCAGTGTTCTGTGAAGTGTCACCCCCCCCAGTGTTCTGTGAAGTGTCACCCCCCCCAGTGTTCTGTGAAGTGCCACCCCCCCAGTGTTCTGTGAAGTGCCACCCCCCCCAGTGTTCTGTGAAGTGTCACCCCCCCCAGTGTTCTGTGAAGTGCCACCCCCCCAGTGTTCTGTGAAGTGCCACCCCCCCCCAGTGTTCTGTGAAGTGTCACCCCCCCAGTGTTCTGTGACCCCAGTGTTCTGTGAAGTGTCACCCCCCCCAGTGTTCTGTGAAGTGTCACCCCCCCCGTGTTCTGTGAAGTGCCACCCCCCAGTGTTCTGTGAAGTGCCACCCCCCCAGTGTTCTGTGAAGTGTCACCCCCCCAGTGTTCTGTGACCCCAGTGTTCTGTGAAGTGTCACCCCCCCAGTGTTCTGTGAAGTGCCACCCCCCCAGTGTTCTGTGAAGTGCCACCCCCCCAGTGTTCTGTGAAGTGTCACCCCCCCCAGTGTTCTGTAAAGTGTCCCCCCCCTCCCCAGTGTTCTGTGAAGTGTCACCCCCCCACCCCCAGTGTTCTGTAAAGTGTCACCCCCCCCACCCCCAGTGTTCTGTAGTGTCACCCCCCCCCCCAGTGTTCTGTAAAGTGTTATCCCCCCAGTGTCCTGTGAAGTGTCACCCCCCCCAGTGTTCTGTGAAGTGCCGCCCCCCCAGTGTTCTGTGAAGTGCCATCCCCCCCAGTGTTCTGTGAAGTGCCACCCCCCCAGTGTTCTGTCAAGTGTCACCCCCCCAGTGTTCTGTGAAGTGCCACCCCCCAGTGTTCTGTGAAGTGCCACCCCCCCAGTGTTCTGTGAAGTGCCACCCCCCCAGTGTTCTGTGAAGTGTCACCCCCCCCCCAGTGTTCTGTGAAGTGTCACCCCCCCCATTGTTCTGTGAAGTGTCACCCCCCCCAGTGTTCTGTGAAGTGCCACCCCCCCAGTGTTCTGTGAAGTGTCACCCCCCCAGTGTTCTGTGAAGTGCCACCCCCCCAGTGTTCTGTGAAGTGCCACCCCCCCAGTGTTCTGTGAAGTGTCACCCCTCCAGGGTTCTTTGACCCCAGTGTTCTGTGAAGTGTCACCCCCCCAGTGTTCTTTTTTTTTTTTTTTTTTTTAAATCTGTTTTTATTGAAACAATACAGACTTATAACATGTTGTAAACATATCTGGGTTACAATCAATAGCAAAATGGTGTAACAACATGAGCGTATACAGATTGATAGTCGTATGCTCAATACAGTTATAGTCCATATTAACATTTTGAATTAAAGAAACCTAATATAGCATAAGTAAATAACAGGAAAAAGAAAAAGAAACAACAAAGAAGTGAGGTGACTGAACCGAGTACGTTGAGAAAAGGATAGTAAGATATGTGCAATGAGTTAAGAGTAGAGCATATTTGTCCAGGACCCCCTAGTAATTGTGTCTGAAAGCGGTTCCCCTCATCCACTCTATTTTGCAGAGGAAATGTAAGTCTTATACGACTCGGATGTCTTATAGTCTATCCAAGGCCACCACATAGCAGTAAATTCCGAACGCCTGTCCCCAGCGCTCATTAATACATCTTCCATGTTCATGTAATAATCTAGTCTGGAGAACCAGGTGTACCTTGTGGGGGGGCTGATCGATTTCCACATTGTGGGGATTACTGCTCGTGCGGCATTGCCCAGGTGTCGTAATAAAGATGACTTGTAGGTAGAAATTGGGGTGGTGGAATTATTTAGTAGCCAAAAGGCCGGGTCAGATGGGACGGAGTTATGTAAAATAGCACCGGAGGTTGAGATTACGTCGTCCCAGTAATTTTTAATAAGTGGGCAGGTCCACCATATGTGTAATAGAGATCCTAGGTCTCCATGACATCTCCAACAAGTAGGTGAGATAGATGGGGAAATGACGTGTAAGAGAGTGGGGTGTCTGTACCATCTCATCAGGATCTTATATTGCGTTTCTCTAACCTGGATACAGATGGAGCTCTTATGGGTTTTAAGAAAGATAGAGTTCCATTCCTTGTCTGAGAGTGAGATGTTTAGGTCCCTCTCCCATTTTTTAGTAAAATGGGGAGGTGTTAGGGAGTCAGACGCATGTAGGAGTTTGTACAGGGTGGAGACAGTGTGAATGGGATTCATAGTGGCCACGCACATTTTTTCAAACGCGGTCAGCTCTCTTGAAGCCTCACGGTATGCATTATCTGTGTGTAGGAAGTGTCGGACCTGCAGGAATTTCCAGAAGTCTGTCTGTGGAATCTCCCATTTCTCTCGTATCTCCGAGAACTGTTTAACCCCAGATGGTTGGACTAACTGCCCCACTCTAAAGAGTCCCTCTAACGCCCAGTTTTGATAGTACCCCAGTGAGAGGCCAGGTGGGAAGGTCGGATTGCTCAAAAAGGAGGTGAGGGGGCCAAAGACAGAAGAGATGCACGATCTGCGTCGTGTCCCCTTCCAAAAAGAAAGTGTAGGAGAAATAGTCGGGTGAGGGTGTAGTAGTTTGGGCAAGGTCGGGAGCCAAGGGAAGATTTCTGGGAACAGTTGTAAGCATAAACCTTCTAAGACCACCCATTGTTTAATCTCCCGGCTCCTGGTCCAATCCAAGACCCTGTTCAAGAGGATTGCTTGGTAGTAGCGTTTAATATCTGGTAACAGGAATCCACCCCTTTGGGGTGGTCGAGTCAGGATTGATCCTTTGATTCTAGGTCTCTTTCGACGCCAAATAAATTGCTGGATCAGAGATCTCACAGTCTGGAACCAGGAGTCGGGGATCTGAATTGGTAAGGTCTGAAGGAGATAGAGCAGTTTGGGTAACGTGTTCATCTTTACTACGTTGATTCTACCTAGCCAAGAGAGATTATTGTACTGCCATCTGCAATAGTCATTTCTAATGGCCCGGAGAATAGGATGGAAGTTCAAGGACAATAGACGTGAGGGGTCACTAGATAGCTAAACTCCCAGGTATGTGATGTGGGAGTCCCTCCACTGAAAGGGAAATGTGGCTTTCAGGTCGGTTAAGACCGACTGGGGGGTTGAGATATGAAGGGCATAGGATTTGGCTGAGTTGATTTTAAAGCCTGATAGTGAGCTGAAGGTGTCCAACTCGCTCATCAGGTTGGGGAGCGAGAGTGTGGGGTCTGTGACCGTCGTCAGCAGATCATCTGCAAATAAAGCAAGTTTATAATCTATATCCCCTACTTGTAGTCCCTTGATCTTGTCATTTGCTCTAATCGCCCTGGCTAGAGCTTCAATACAGAGGACGAACATCAGGGGGGATAAGGGGCAGCCCTGTCTCGTTCCATTACTGATAGGAAAGTTATCAGAGAGGGTTCCGTTAACCCGTACTTTAGCTGATGGTTGTGTATACAAAGACAGTATTCTATGGAGGGCTCGTGGGCCCAACCCAATATGCTCCAGCACTGCTCTCATGAAGTCCCAATTTATCCTGTCGAAGGCCTTTTCAGCATCTGTAGACAACAGTATAGTGGATGTCTTACTGCTAGAGGCCAGATGGATGAGATTAAGAAGTTTAGTCGTGTTATCTTTAGCTTCACGACCGGGGACGAAGCCCACTTGGTCGTTATGGACGAGCGACGGGAGAAATTCATTTAGTCTAAGAGCCATTAACTTCGCGAAGAATTTGAGATCTAGATTAAGCAGGGAAATTGGCCTGTAGCTGGAGCATACTGAGGGGTCCTTTCCTTGCTTAGGGATCACCGTGATATGGGCCTCAAGTGATTGTCTGGAGAAGTGGGTTTCGGCGGATATGGAGTTAAAAGCCCGCAGTATTTTAGGAGCAAGAACTTCTTTAAATATCTTATAATAGGTGGCTGTGAAGCCGTCTGGGCCCGGACTTTTACGTAGGGGAGCGGAAGAAATAACATGTTCCACCTCGGTTAAGGTGAAAGGTGCATCTAAAGCTTTCCGAGCAGACCTTGATAGTTGAGGAAATGCCACATCAGCTAGATATTTCCTGGCTCTTAACATATTGGAAAGGGGGTCATGGGCCTGGGAAGGATCACCTAGGTTATATAGAGTATTATAGTAATTTTTAAAGCATGCTGCTATCTCCGGTGATTTAAAGCATGTGGATCCCGTGTTATTTTTCATTGAAGGGATGAAGGAGGCCAATCTCTGGGATCTAAGTGCCTGGGCTAAGAGCCTGCCTGGTTTATTCCCCCACTTATAGTATTTACTATTACATCTACGCAAGGAGGCTTGGGTTTTGTTATTAAGGGTTGTTCGGAGTTGTGCTCGGGCCGCAGACAGCTCCATTAAATCTGGTGGGGTCAGGGAAGATTTGTGACGGGATTCTAAGGCATGAATTTTATGTAATAATGTAGTAATCAAGGCCTGACTGTTTTTCTTCACAAATGAGCCTAATTGGATCAATTTACCCCGTATAACACATTTGTGGGCCTCCCAGATCGTAATGTCGGACACCTCTCCTGTATCGTTTATATCAAAGTAGTCGGACATTGCCTTATCCAATTCTGATTTGCAATATGTATCATATAAGAGCGATTCATTAAGGCGCCAGGTCCAAGGACCGGGGGTTCGAGAGGGAGCCGATAGGGACAAGGATACTGGGGCATGGTCCGACCACGTGATGGAGCCAATAGAGGCATCTACGATTAGGGGGAGGTGTCTATGGCTTAAGAACATATAGTCAAGGCGTGAGTAAACCTGATGTGGATGTGAGAAAAAGGAGAAATCTCTGTCAGTGGGATGTGTGACCCGCCAGGAGTCGGCCAATTGAAATTCGTGGAAAATCTTCCTAACCTGTCTATGTTTGTGTTCAGAGAATTTAGGGGCTGGTGGAGAAGTGTCGATGGAGGGGTCCATGGACCAGTTTAGGTCGCCTCCCAAAACCACTATGCCCACCACAAGGGCCTCAAGTCGGGGAAGAAAGGATCGAAAAAAGGGTATTTGCCCTTGATTAGGAGCGTAAAGGGATACGAGGGTGTATGTCTGGGAAAATATATTGCATTGGACCACTAATAACCTCCCTGGGACAAGTTTGTGGACCGAGATGTTAGACACTTGGAGGGCTTTGGAAAAAATTATAGCGACTCCTTTAGATTTACTTTCAGGGTTATTAGAATAAAAAGCAAGGGGATATCTTTGATTTACTAAGGAAGGGCCTCGAGCAGAGATCTTAAAATGTGTCTCCTGAATCAGAGCTACATCCACTCTGTCAGATCGTAGTGTCCGAAGTAAATGGGATCTTTTCTCGGGGGTGTTAAGTCCTTTTGCATTGATCGAGGTGAATTTAAGTACACCTGGGAGAGACATCACATTGTATCATAACACAAAGAAGTGTAGCACTCGGACAGGTCACCAACGAAAAAGAAAAAACAATGAGGAGAAAAAGAGTGAAAAAAAAAACAGCAGGATGCAAAGAATAGGAACATTATAAACATAGTAACATCCGCAATGGAGAAGCAGGTAGGTATATTAACCAGCATCCCCATGGGGCACGAGGGCCGTATGCGGGATCGGGGTAAGGGAGTCACCCCTACAGGCACTATTTTTAGCATAAACATCGTAATAGTACAATACTAACTTGGTAAATGTTATAATAACCAATAATATTAATCGGTGGGAACAAGTAACTAACTTCTGATAAAGTCCCGTCTCTGAATTCTAGGACTGAAAATGAGACCGGGGGGGGAGAAAAGGGGGACACAGTAAAACGAGGTTGAATTGGCACTAGGCCGCGTGTAACGTGTCTCACCCGGTACCTCACAGTCAGGTTATTCAGTCCTCCCCAAGAAAACAGCAGAATTCAATCAGCAGAGTAATGGAAATCCATTTCCTCAAGTAGGGGGGGAATCCTGGCGTGCAGGAAGTGATTTTGAAGATTTCTTTTGAGAGCTACCGATCACTTGCCATGGCTCTCCCCCTTTCGAAGGCTGTGGTGGGTGTAGATCCGGGAGAGTGAAGTCCCAGTCCGGGACCTTTAAAGGCGGGAGACCGAGACCGGAGCAGAAAGTGGGGAGGTCAGATATGGTATGGAGAGAGTGTATCTTGCCTGAAGAAGATACCTGTAAGCTGAAAGGAAAACCCCATCTGTATTTCAGCTGTCGCTTGCGGAGTTCGTCCGTCAGGGGGCGAAGAATCTTCCTTTGTTGCAGGGTGTGCCAGGACAGATCTTGAAAGATGGAAATAGGGTCGCCTTTGTATTCCAAGTCATCAATATGACGTGCTTTATTCATGATTTCTTCCTTCTGGGAAAAATAATGCAGACGACATATGACGTCTCGGGGTTGATCGGTAGAAAGCCCCCTCGGTTTTAGAGCGCGGTGGGCTCTATCAAATGTTATAGCGGCAGCTGGATCTTTGCCCAGAATTGTATTGAAGATTGTCGTCAGGGCGTCCACTATACCTGTCTGGGGGATCTCTTCTGGAATACCTCTCACCCGGATATTATTCCTCCTACCTCTGTTATCCAAATCCAATACACGAGACCGTAGCGATCTGATCTCGTCTGACTGGGATTTGATAACGTCTGTCAAGGACCCCAAGAAATTATCGGTGGAGTCTCGGTGCTCTTCCAGCGTGTTTACTCTATCAGAGAGCTGTGAGATATCTTGTTTGATTGATGCCAGTTCTCTTCGCATGGTATCTTGGATATCTTGCTTAGTCGGGAGTGTTTTCATAAATTGCAGGATATCTTGAAGAGCGGTATCGCTGTGAGTGTGTGAGGTAGGCTGCTCCATCCTTAACGGGGAGGCAGAGGAAGCAGAATGACAGGAAGACGGGCTGGAGGGAGAGAGGTTTCCGGATAGCCTTGCGGGTGTAGGTTGTAGGAACGATCTCATTCCCGGTTGGGACGCGGTCTCCTTAGGTTGTGCGGTATTACATTTCTTTTTCCCGGATCTAACCATGCTTAGAAGTGAGTAGATGAATACTTGATTGTAGAAGATATCATAGGTGTGGACTTGGCATTGCTTGGTACGCTGTGAAGCGCCTCTAGCATGGTGACTCCCAATGGAATGGCACTAACACGCCATTAATCGGTGATCGTTGTTAGAATAACAGGCACATAGTGGGCATCAGATCCCGTTTTTTCGGTAATATGGAGATAGATATGAGGCGCCCACATTGCCGGCTCCCAGAGAGCGACCCGCTTCCTTTGCAGATTCTATCAGGGAGTTATAAAGGGACCTGAGTGACATATGTATAACTATGTATATGAGTAGGCCACTAGGGGGAGCTCCAGCTCAAGATATAGATCTCAAAGGGCACTGCCACTTAAAAATAGGAATTAAGCTCCTTGATCAAAATAAGTATAATATCAAAACTGTAGATCGATAAGGGTCCTCCAAGGAACTCAGCAGACACAGTGGAATATGATGAGGTAAATGGTGCAGGGTCTCCAAGGAGTGTATTCCCCTCAGTGGGCTGTGTGTTGTTTGGGGAATATAGTAATAAATAATAAATGAATGCCCCCAGATAGTGAGTGCTAATATGGCCTGTTAATAGGCCTGCCACAGGTGGAGAGGGCCCTATGGATGGGGGAGGTGTTTGAGGGTGCGTGCTTGGGGCCCGCCGTGTCTTCGTTCCGGTCCCGGAACTCACGGCCGGGCCTCTTCCAAACTGCAGTCCCCGGCTCACGGATGTGGGGAGCGGAGGCCTCGGATGTTGGGCCTATGATGCGCGCCTTCCTGGCTGAGCGAGAGCGAGTGGGAGAGGCGCTGTGGGTGCCGCAGGGCCGCCGGACGGCGAGGGACTAGCAGGCTAATCAAAACCTACCAGCCGTCGCCTCCGTCCGGTCCGCGGGTTTTCAGGGCCTCCGTCAGTGCCGCCGCGTCTCACAAGTGAAAGTCCGAGGGGCTCACGACTTCACGGCCCGCGGTCTCCCCCTCCTCCTGTCGCTGCCTCTTGATATGGGTACGTGCAGGTTCTGTCTCCGGGCTTCTGAGTAGGGGTATTTCACTCGGCCGAGTGTCAGAACGGGTCCGGGGGGGGATCTCCACTTTAGTCCCCGGCTTCACAGGGAGGGGTAGGCCGCAACCCGCAGAGACCCTTAAAAGGGTCCCCCGGCTCCGCAGTCGTTACCCCTCGATCAGGTGGACTAGGGTAGAGCCACTAGGTGCTATGGGGTCGATGAAAGACCCGTTTTGGTTACTCTAGATGCTAAATTTGTGAAGGGCTAGCAGGAGCTGCCATATAACCCTTCCTTTCAGCTTGCTGGCCAAACCACGCCCCCACCCCCCCAGTGTTCTGTGAAGTGTCACCCCCCCCCCCAGTGTTCTGTGAAGTGCCACCCCCCCCAGTGTTCTGTGAAGTGTCACCCCCTTAGTGTTCTGTGACCCCAGTGTTCTGTGAAGTGTCACCCCCCCCCAGTGTTCTGTGAAGTGCCACCCCCCCAGTGTTCTGTGAAGTGTCACCCCTGTTATATTATTGTCACCCCCAAAGTGTTCTGTTATTGTGTCACCCCCCCCAGTGTTCTGTCACTGTGCCCCCTCCTAGTGTAATGTTAGTGTCACCCCGCAGTGTTCTGTCACTGTGCCCCCTCCAGTGTAATGTTAGTGTCACCCCGCAGTGTTCTGTCACAGTGTCACACCCACCTCTGTGTGTTCTGTCTCAGTCACTGTGACACCCCCCCACCCTCTCTTCCTGTCTGTGTTCTGTGTCTGTACAGGTCAGGGCCGTAACTAGGTGTGTGCCGATGGTGCCTTGCCCACGGTGCAAGTGCAGTGAAGGCGCAGCATATGGCAGCACACCCCTACCTACGGCTGTTTTGGTCAGTGATGGAGTAGTGAAATTTCTGCTGTCCACCAGTGCCTGCCTTTGTAAGCGACGGGGAGCGCGCCATTTGGTGTTACCCGTCGTGCAGTAATTCTGGTTGTGAGCTCCGCCGCCACCTCTGAAGTGGAGAGGAAGCGCTCCTTCAGCCACCTGGTCCCGTATAGGAGCCGCCGCTGCCTCTATTGATGCCGCTAGGGAGACCCGCCGCCGCCACCTCTGAAGTGGAGAGAGAGCGCTCCTTCAGCCGCCTGGTCCCGTATAGGAGCCGCCGCTGCCTCTACTGTGACACCCGCCGCAGCCTGAGCACTGGAGAGGGGACTGTGAGCGCCAGTAAATGAGTGTCTGCGCCTGGTAGTCCTGGATGTCGCATCGCCCTAACAGGTGACTTGAGACACACACACACTCTCACTCACTCACTCTTGCTCTCTGTTGTTGAGTGTCTGCGCCTGGTAGTCCTGGATGCCGCATCGCCCTAACAGGTGACTTGAGACACACACACACACACACACACACACACACACACACACACACACACACACACACACACACACACACACTCTCTCTCTCTGTTGCTGTAATATGTAACAAAGGGTGACTCTGCTGCTGTAATGTGTAAAATGGGACTCTGCTGCTGTAATGTGTAAAATGGGACTCTGCTGCTGTAATGTGTAAAACGGGACTCTGCTCCTGTAATGTGTAAAACGGGACTCTGCTCCTGTAATGTGTAAAACGGGACTCTGCTCCTGTAATGTGTAAAATGGTACTCTACGTGCTGTACTGTGCAAAATACCTGCCGTGCTGTGTAAAAGGGGACTTTACCTGCCGTACTGTGTTAAAGGAAGCTCTGCCTGCCTTACTGTGTAAAAGGGAGCTATGTGAACACGCCCCTTCCCCATAAAGCCACGCTCCTATATTCTGGTGCGCGCCTACGGCGCGCATTGGCCCAGTTTTATATTTGGGGGGAGGGGGCGCCGATGCTGTATTTTTGCACACAGCACTAAAATGTCTAGTTACGGCACTGGTACAGGAGCCTCACCCCTCCACGCCACGCGGGTCAACCTGCTTCACAGGCACCATGCAGAAGCAATGCCTGGCATGCGCTGTCTCTTCGGCACTCTGTCCCTTTGTGAAGTATAGGAGGGAGGGCGCAAATTTATAGTTTGCAGGGGGTCGCCGAACACCCTAGCACCGGCCCTGCCCCTATAAGTAAAGTCTAGATCCGCCACTGGTATAAGTCTGCTCTGACCTCTGCCTGCACTGCGCTCCCGGCCACCACCAGACTGTAATGTCAGCCTGTCTGCAGGGAGGGTAAAGAAGCTGGAAGAAATGGTGACATGGAGCCTGCCCTGATTGCAGCAGTCAGACAGATCTCCATCTACCACTATCAGGTACTGCAGTTTGTAGGACATTTTTTTTAAAGATTGAGAGCTGTAGTGCCAGTGTAACATGGAGATCTGGATGGGGGGGAGGGGGGTGTAACAGTATGCAGAAGAGGAATACTCTCAGTTCAATTTCCTCCAGCCCACTTTGCCCGGCCATGAAAATTCTTTAGTGCAGCGCTGTAGTGTAGCCGCAGCGCCCACACAAATAAAAGGGACGGTGGGCAGGCGGTGCTAGACTGATACCCTTAGCCCACCTTCCCCAGTCCCCCTCCAATGGTGCTGCACTGCGGAGGGAATAAGGCACACTGAGAGCAGACACCACTGAGAGATGAGGCAAATGGGGTGAGGGTGACATTTATTATGTGTAAAAGGTGCACTGCTTACGTGGACATGTGTATAAGCAGCACTGCTACAATGGCCATTATTATGTGTATAAGCGGCACTGCTACCGTGGGCATTATGTGTATAAGCAGCACCGCTACCGTGGGCATTATGTATACAAGCGGTACTGATACCGTACCAATTATGTGAATAAGCGCCACTGATACTGTGCCCATTATGTGTATAAGCGGCACTGTTACTGTGGGCATTATGTGTTTAAGCAGCACCGTTACCGTGGGCATTATGTATACAAGCGGTACTGATACCGTACCAATTATGTGAATAAGCGCCACTGATACTGTGCCCATTATGTGTATAAGCGGCACTGTTACTGTGGGCATTATGTGTTTAAGCGGCACTGCTACCGTGGACATTATGTGTTTATAAGCGGCACTGATACTGTGGTCATTATTATGTATATAAGCGGCACTGTTACTGTGGGCATTATTATGTGTTTAAGCGGCACTGCTACCGTTGACATTATGTGTTTATAAGCGGCACTGATACTGTGGTCATTATTATGTATATAAGCGGCACGGATACTGTGGTCATTATTATGTATATAAGCGGCACTGATACTGTGCCCATTATGTGTATAAGCGGCACTGATACCATGGCCATTATGTGTATAAGCAGCACTGCTATCGTTGGCATTATTATGTTTATAAGCGGCACTGATACCGTGGGTATTATTATGTATGTATGCAGCACTGATACTGTATTCATTGTTATGTGTATAAGCGGCACTGTTACCTTGGGTATTATTATGAATATAAGCGGCACTGATACTGTGGGCATGTGTATAAGGGGCGCAACGGTGTAGCACAGCATGAATATGGGGTACCACTCTGTGGTGTAATATGAAATAGAGGCACTATGGGGGTCATTCCGAGTTGATCGCTCGCCACGGATTTTCGCAGCGCAGTGATCATGTCAAAAAGGGGTTGATCTGTGCATGCGTATACACCGACGTGCGTTTGCACAGGATCTAGTGACGCTTTGAGTCGCACTGGCGGTCGCAAGAAGATTGACAGGAAGTGGGAGTTTCTGGGTGTCAACTGACTGTTTTCTGGGAGTGTTTGGGAAAACGCAGGCGTGGTCAGGCGTTTGCAGGGCGGGTATCTGACGTCAATACCACGTCACTCGTCGCAGCAATCATCGCACAGAATAAGTAACTACAGGGCTGGTCTTGTTTTGCACAAAATGTGTTTGCAGGCGCACTGCTGCCCAGGCGTTCGCACTCCTGCAAAGCGAAAATACACTCCCCTGTGGGCGGCGACTATGCGTTTGCACGGCTGCTAAAACTAGCTAACGAGAGCGATCAACTCGGAATGAGGGCCTATGTACAGTGTAATGACAATAAGGGGGAAATTCAAATGTTTGAAAAGTCGGTTGGGTGTCTGTCTATTAGATAGGAAAAAGCAGACACCCAACTGACTTTTCAAACAATTGAATATCCCCCTTAGAGTGTGCTACTGTGTTGCATAATTTGTATTGGGGGTACTATTGTGCGGCCACGCCCTTTCCATGTGATGCCGCACACCTTTTTTGTGATACGCGCCTTCTGCACGCACTGTTCCTTTAGACAGTATGGGGGTTACTGCTCAAATTTGTAGTTTACGGGGGGGTGCCTAACACCCTACCATCGCCCCTGCCTCTGCTCAATGGGAGGGGAGTCGGTGTCGGGGGAAAATTAGTTCCACCACCTCTCCAGAACGACTTTAAGCCCTGGTAGGGACAGACAACACACAAAGAGGAGGGGAATGGGGTAGAAACTGTATATACGAAACTGGAGACAAGAAGGTAACAGAAGGTGAAAGACAGACGGGTGATTGGTAGATGAAGGCATACACACAGATAGGGAACAGACAGCAAAAAGTGGAACAATTGTCAAAGCATGGGGAAGCGAATTGCTCAGAATTGTTCACCCAGTGGAGATGCAGTAAAGGTAGGGTCAGGTGGTACAGCAGTAAGCTTTGCCCCCTATTTAAACAGGGTGGCTGCATGCTTCCAATTGTGGCTGTCCCATTGGCGCAGAAGCCCTGCATCAAGTGACTGGGCGAAGCTTGGCAGATAAAAGGGGAGAGAGGCAGAAACTGTGCAGAAGGAGAAAGGCAGAAGGTGGTCAGTGAATAGACAGAAGGAAACATGCATAAGGGAGAATGATATAGGTGTGAAAATGAGAAAAGAGAGGCTGGGAGAAACATGCAGGAGATGGACTGAGGGAGGAGGAGACGCACGCAGAAGACGGACTAAGAGAGCAAACATATGCAGAAGATGGACTTAGTGGGGGAGATAGACTAAGGGGTTCATTCAATTCAATGTGGATTGGATAGCACTGGGCGGGAGCTTCTGGAGCTATTCAATGCAGCGTGATGATAAGTCTGAGAATACACATATTCCTGGACTAAATAAGGTGTTTAGTCGAGAGAACGGGCATTCTCCGACTAAACTGCCTCGCCGTGGTGCTGTTTGCACAGCGTTAGGTCACAAAGCAGCATTGCGGACCTAGTTTTGTTGAATTTCGTCTCGCACCCTTAGAAGGGTGCAAGAAGAAATCCTCTAGTCAGGGACAGCATCGCTCTGAATTGAATAGCACCAGGAGCTCCCTCCCAGCGCTATTCAATCCGTGTTGAACTGCATTGACCCCTTAGAAGCGGAGAAAAATGAAGGAGATGGACTGAGATATGAGTGTGCAGTGAATTAAATGTCACCCCAGTTTTAATTTAACTACTCCTGCTACAACACATTACTTTCTAAACTTTAAATGTGTTAGGTCCAGCTAATTTGACATGCTCTGCTTTTTGTCTGTGTAACTCCGCCTACATTAAATTTTGAAGTAATCCCGCCTACTTTGGTATTGGCTCCGCCTGCGGTTGGTTTGGTGCCGCCCACATGAGGCCACTTCTAGAAACTTTTCCAGGGCCACTTTTGTTTCCCAATCCGTCCCTGATGACAATTCATGTGAATATACTATTAAGCACTTCATTAATTGCAACTCAACTATGGTTGTGTACCTTCTAGAATGCACCTGTGATCTCAAGTACGTCAGGAAAACGAAGAGATGCCTAAAAACACGTATTCAAGAGCATGTCAGAAACATCAAGAATAAAATCCAGACACATGCTATATATAGACATTTTCAGGATAAACATTGTTCCAACCCTGAGGACCTTACCTTTAAAGGTATAGAAGTTGTAAGTCTCGGAGAACGGGGTGGAGATATCCTGAACAAACTTTCAAAGCGAGAAATGTTCTGGATTTTTGAATTAAGAACTATGGCTCCCCTAGGATTTAATGAGGGATTTAAAATTGCGCCTTTCCTTTAATTCATCTCCACTACATCACTTTAACCACTATTTTTATATATTCTGTTGTCCTTCACCATGCATGACCACTATTCTGCATGCCCGTAATTTATTATTACATACTCAAATCATGTCTTCACATAATGCACGTATTCATTTTACACTATATATATATATATATATATATATATATTTTAAATAAATATCTTTTATTGTATATATATATATTATTTTTTTTTTATGGCTGTGCATTGCAGGATCCTGTTAATTAATGTTCACTGAATGTGAATTGGGATCAAAACAAGACGGCTGGGCACTCTAACTACCAGAAATGACTGATCCACTGTTGTCAGACCTTTTTAAAGAAACATGAAAATGACTGTGCGCCCCATTGTGCGGTTCATCTGCGGCTACAGACATCCGGATAGGACGTCATCGCCATGAACTATTACAGTTTCAACCAAAACTGACTTTTATATCCATTGCAGCTTGGGTCTGGTATTTACTATTGGACTAGGATCAGTACTTTGCTATTTTGTTGCCGTCTCAAACATTGTCCTTATCCCCTTGTATCACTGTTACCTGTTTTATCCCCGGCGGAAGTGACGCGGATGCGTTCCAACACATAGGCGGAAGTGACGAGTGCGTTCCACCGCCGCCCGACACACCAAACACACTATTATCCCTATCTCACTCCCTGCACTTTACGTTAGTGCTGTCTGCGGGTGCTTTTACACATAAGCGCAGACAGCACATATCCTGTGAATATGAGTTTTACCCTGTAAATATGAGTTTTACTATTTGTACACGTCCGGCGGAAGTGACGTAATTTTGCGCTCCAAGGCCATTGTGGGCGGAAATTGACGCGCCTTTTGCGTTCCACCGCCGTTTTATCACTCCCAGTTCACTTAAATCCTATTTTTTGATTCCTTACGAACATGATCTGCTTCTGATATATAACATCTCTGTTTTCATTGCAATTATCCATTGTTATAAATACTGGTTTTAGTTTTTATGTTTAGGAAGTGATGTCACACCCACATGTTTAACATGTGACCTCTCACTAGCTCTATAAATTTCCTGTTTGTGCCCATAATGATTATCCCCTTGATGAAGTCCACACAATAGGACGAAACGCGTTGGGACAGGGACCTGCTACTTACCCTTTGGACTCCCCACATGTGGACAGATAAGCTGTTTTAATTATTCAATCCTGTACGTGTGCTACCTGCATTTATGGACAGATGAATTGCCTATTTATGTTAATTGTCTTGTACGTTTGTTATCTTTAAGCGTGGCAGGATTGTGCCCATTAAATTGTTTTTATTATTACGCTTGCTTAATATTAATTGGAATGAGCCACATTCCTAACATATAAGCTGTTTGTGAAAATACTGTCTTTTATAGCTTTTATCTTCTTTTTTAAGAATCATCAGTTTCGCTCACTCAATATTTTGGAATGAGCCACATTCCTGATTTTTTGAAACCACTGTGAAAAATATTGTTTTTCAAAACAGTACACACTATGTTGCTTTTATCTTCTCTTTACATGTTCGGCTTCTAAAGTGTCATCAGTCTGAAAATATTTGGAGCTAAGTTGCTATTTATTTTAATTACTGCACCTGACCGCACAGGTTTTATTCACCGACACTATTAGGCGCTTTTATTTACTCCATTTGTCAATTTTTATTCATATATTGTATAAGAGCTGCCACTCATTCACTGTTGAGGTGTGTCGTGTAAAGAAAATTTCTTGACCCCAGTTGCTCTATTAGATATACCTAGGCGCTGTTCTTCACTGCTTATATATATATATATATATATATATCATAATGACCCGCCAAATTGCAAAGGTTCTTGGTGGGCTGTATGATATGGTCACTTGGCAATGTTGGCCTGGGGTCAGGAGGATGGAAAAGTGAAGAGAGAGAAAATATGTGGAGGATATGTGTACCAGTGACGCTTACACACGTAATGCTCCCTGTAGCAGTGACACTTACACACATAACGCCACCTGTAGCCGTGACGCTTACACACGTATTGCCCCCTGTAGTAGTGACGCTTACACACGTAACGCACCCTGTACCAGTGACGCTTACACACGTATTGCCCCCTGTAGTAGTGATGACGCTTACACACGTATCGCCCCCTGTAGCCATGACGCTTACACAAATAACGCCCCATACTAGTGACGCTTACACAGATAACGCCCCCTGTACTAGTGCCGCTTACACACATAACGCCCCCTGTAGCAGTGACGCACACATAACGCCTCCAGTAGCAGTGACGCTTACAACGTAACCCCCCTGTAGCAGTGACGCTTACACACATAACACCTCCAGTAGCAGTGACGCTTACACACATAACACCTCCAGTAGCAGTGACGCTTACACACGTAACCCCCCTGTAGCAGTGACGCTTACACACATAACGCCCCCTGTAGCAGTGACGCTTACACACGTAACCCCCCTGTAGCAGTGACGCTTACACACATAACACCCCCTGTAGTAGTGACGCTTACAACGTAACCCCCCTGTAGCAGTGACGCTTACACACATAACACCCCCTGTAGCAGTGACGCTTACACACATAACGCCCCCTGTAGCAGTGACACTTACACACGTAACCCCCCTGTAGCAGTGACGCTTACACACATAACGCCCCCTGTAGTAGTGACGCTTACACACATAACACCCCCTGTAGTAGTGACGCTTACAACGTAACCCCCCTGTAGCAGTGACGCTTACACACATAACACCCCCTGTAGCAGTGACGCTTACACACATAACACCTCCAGTAGCAGTGACGCTTACACACGTAACCCCCCTGTAGCAGTGACGCTTACACACATAACACCCCCTGTAGTAGTGACGCTTACAACGTAACCCCCCTGTAGCAGTGACGCTTACACACATAACACCCCCTGTAGCAGTGACGCTTACACACATAACACCTCCAGTAGCAGTGACGCTTACACACGTAACCCCCCTGTAGCAGTGACGCTTACACAGATAACGCCCCCTGTAGCAGTGACGCTTACACACATAACGCCTCCAGTAGCAGTGACGCTTACACACATAACACCCCCTGTAGTAGTGACGCTTACAACGTAACCCCCCTGTAGCAGTGACGCTTACACACATAACGCCCCCTGTAGCAGTGACGCTTACACACATAACGCCCCCTGTAGCAGTGACACTTACACACGTAACCCCCCTGTAGCAGTGACGCTTACACACATAACACCCCCTGTAGTAGTGACGCTTACAACGTAACCCCCCTGTAGCAGTGACGCTTACACACATAACGCCCCCTGTAGCAGTGACGCTTACACACATAACGCCCCCTGTAGCAGTGACACTTACACACGTTACGCCCCGTGCACCAGTGATGCTTACACATGTAACTCCCCCTGTAGTAGTGACTCTTACACACATTATGCCACACAGTCACACATACAAACACACACAGATACACACACACCACATACACATATACATACATACACATACATACTGTACCATACCTCCCAACTTTCTTATGTTCTAAAGAGGGGCGTGCTCCCGAAAAGGGGTGTGGCCTGTGAAAAGGGGGCGTGACTTTGCTGGAGGACCCACAATCGCTAGCCACGCCCTCGTTTTCATCACTGAGGGGGCATGCCCAGCGCTATGTGAGCCGCTGGCATGCCCCCTCTCCTCCTGTCTCCCCTGAATAGACGCTGTGCGCATGTAGTTCAGTTAACAGACTTGTGTGTGAGTACAGGTAATTTATATTAAATACAGTAGAATACATGTAGCCAATGGAGGGACTGACTGAGCAGATCCGCAGACTATGAACGTCTAGCGAGGAAGATTAGCATCACAGCTGCATTCAGAATGGATTGCCGTGGTGAGAGTCTGTTTTTGGTAAGACCAGTAAGAAGACTATTGCAATAATCAATGCAGGTTATAATGAGAGCATGGATTAGAGTTTTTGCAATGTCTTGTGTAAGATATACGTAACATGATTTTTTTTGTATAATCTGTTTTTATTGTAACAATATAGACTTACAACAAATTGTAAATATATCTGGGTATCAATCAAAGGCAGAATGGTATGACAGCATGAGCGTATATAGATCGATAATCGCATATTCTGCATAGTTGTAGTCCACATTAACATTTTGGTTTAAGGAAACCTAATAATGGATAGGTATGTAACAAGAAGAAGAAAAAGAGAAAGAAAACATCAAAAGACTGGGGTGACTGAACCGAGTATGATAAGCAAGGAGAGTAAGACATGTGCAGTGATTCAAGAGTTAGGCTTATTCATCCAAGATCCCATTACAAATTGAGTCAAGAGCCAGTTCCCGTCCTTTACTCTATTTTGTAGAGGAAATGTAAGTCGTATATGATTCGGATGTCTTGTAATCTATCCAAGGCCACCATATAGCAGTAAATTCCGAACGCCTGTCCCCAGCGCTCATTAATACATCTTCCATGTTCATATAATAATCTAATCTGGAGAACCAGGTATTCCTTGTGGGGGGATTGACAGATTTCCACATTGTGGGGATCACTGCTCGTGCGGCATTGCCCAGGTGTCGTATTAATGATGACTTGTAGGTAGAGATTGGGGTAGTGGAATGGTTTAGTAGCCAAAAGGCTGGGTCAGACGGGACGGAGGTATGTAGGATGGTGTTGGAGGTTGAGATTACATCATCCCAGTAGTTTTTAATAAGGGGACAGGTCCACCAGATGTGTAGCAGAGAGCCTAGGTCCTTACGACATCTCCAGCAGGTAGGTGAGATGGATGGGGAAATGACGTGTAAGAGAGTGGGGTGTCTGTACCACCTCATTAGGATCTTATATTGCGTTTCTCTAACTTGGATACAGATGGAGCTCTTATGTGTTTTAAGAAAGATAGAGTCCCATTCCTTATCCGAGAGTGAGATGTTTAGATCTCTCTCCCACTTTTGAGTAAAATGGGGAGGTATCAGGGAGTCAGACGCACATAGAAGCTTGTACAGGGTGGAGATAGTGTGTATTGGATTCATAGGGGCCACACACATTTTTTCAAACGCGGTCAGCTCCCTTGATGCTTCACGGTATGCATTATTTGTATGTAGGAAGTGACGGATCTGTAGGAATTTCCAGAAATCTCTTTGTGGGATCTCCCATTTCTCTCGTATCTCCGAGAACTGTTTAACTCCGGATGGGTGGACCAACTGCCCCACTCTAAAGAGTCCCTCCAACGCCCAGTTTTGATAATATCCTAGTGAGAGGCCAGGTGGGAAGGTCGGATTACTCAGAAAAGAGGTTAGGGGGCCAAAAACAGAAGAGATGCACGATCTTCGTCGTGTCCCCTTCCAAAAAGAAAGTGTAGGAGAAATGGTCGGGTGAGGGCGTAGTAATTTGGGCAAGGTCGGGAGCCATGGGAAGATTTCTGGGAACAGTTGCAAGCATGAACCTTCCAAGACCACCCATTGTTTAATCTCCCGGCTCCTGGTCCAATCCAAGACTCTGCTCAGGAGGATTGCTTGGTAGTAGATTTCAATATCTGGTAATAGAAAGCCCCCTTTCTGGGGAGGTCGAGTCAGGATTGACCTTTTGATTCTGGGTCTATTACGACGCCATATAAATTGCTGGATCAAAGATCTCACGGTCCGGAACCAGGAGTCAGGGATCTGAATCGGTAAGGTCTGAAGGAGATAAAGCAGTTTGGGTAGTGTATTCATCTTTACAACATTGATTCTACCAAGCCAAGAAAGATTATGATATTGCCATCTGCAATAGTCGTTTCTAATGGCTTGGAGAATGGGGTGGAAATTCAAGGACAGTAGACGTGAGGAGTCGCTGGATAGTTGAACTCCCAGGTATGTAAGGTGGGAGTCCCTCCACTGGAAAGGGAACGTAGCTTTCAAGCCAATTAGAACCGAATGGGGGGTTGAGATATGAAGGGCATAGGATTTGGATGTGTTGATTTTAAAACCTGATAGTGAACTGAAAATGTCTAACTCGCTCATCAGGTTGGGAAGCGAGTGTGCGGGGTCTGTGACCGTCGTCAGCAGATCATCTGCAAATAGAGCAAGTTTATAATCTATATCCCCTACTTGTAGTCCTTTAATCTCGTCATTAGCTCTAATTGCTCTGGCCAGGGCTTCAATACAGAGGACAAAGATCAGGGGGGATAAGGGGCAGCCCTGTCTCGTTCCATTACTAATTAGAAAGTTATCAGAGAGAGTCCCATTAACCCGTACCTTAGCTGATGGTTGTGTATACAAAGATAATATTCTATGGAGGGCTCGTGGGCCCAACCCAATATGCTCCAGCACCGCTCTCATGAAATCCCAATTTACCCTGTCAAAGGCCTTTTCGGCATCTGTGGACAGTAGTACAGTAGATATCTTACTGCTGGAGGCCAAATGGATTAGACTGAGGAGTTTAGTCGTGTTATCCTTCGCTTCCCGACCGGGTACGAAACCCACTTGGTCGTTGTGGATGAGCGACGGGAGAAATTCATTCAGTCTAAGAGCCATTAGTTTCGCGAAGAATTTGAGGTCTATATTAAGCAAGGAGATTGGCCTGTAGCTGGAGCATACTGAGGGGTCCTTTCCTTGTTTAGGGATCACTGTAATATGGGCCTCAAGTGATTGTCTAGAGAAGTGGGTCTCGGCGGATATGGAGTTAAAGGCCCGCAGTAATTTGGGAGCCAGCATTTCTTTAAACATCTTATAGTAGGTGGCTGTGAAGCCATCTGGGCCCGGGCTTTTACGTAGGGGAGCGATAGAGATAACATGGTCCATCTCGGCCAAAGTAAAAGGTGCTTCTAAAGATTTCTGGGCAGACTTTGATAGTTGAGGAAATGCCACATCGGCTAGATATTTCCTGGCTCTTAACATATTGGAGAGAGGGTCATGGGTCTGGGAAGGGTTACCCAGGTTATATAGAGTATTATAATAGCTTTTAAAGCATGCTGCTATCTCCGGGGATTTAAAGTATGTGGAGCCCGTGTTGTTTTTCATTGATGGGATGAAGGAGGCCAATCTCTGGGTTCTAAGTGCCTGGGCTAAGAGCCTGCCTGGTTTATTCCCCCACTTATAATATTTACTATTACATCTACGCAGGGAGGCTTGGGTTTTGTTATTGAGGGTTGTTCGGAGTTGTGCTCGGGCCGCAGACAGCTCCATCAAATCCGATGGGGTCAGGGAGGATTTGTGGCGGGTTTCTAAGGTGTGAATTTTGTGTAGTAATGCAGTGATCAAGGCCTGACTGTTTTTCTTCACAAACGAACCTAGTTGGATCAGTTTACCCCGTATAACACATTTGTGGGCTTCCCAAATCGTGATTTCGGATACTTCTCCTGTGTCATTGATATCAAAGTAGTCGGACAATGCCTTATCCAATTCTGATTTACAATATGCGTCATATAGGAGCGATTCATTAAGGCGCAAGGTCCAAGGGCCGAGGGCACGAGATGGGGCCGATAGGGACAAGGATACTGGGGCATGGTCCGACCACGTGATGGAGCCAATAGAGGCATCTACGATTAGGGGGAGGTGTCTATGGCTTAAGAACATGTAGTCAAGGCGTGAGTAAACCTGATGTGGGTGTGAGAAAAAAGAGAAATCTCTGTCAGTGGGATGTGTGACCCGCCAGGTGTCAGCAAATTGAAGTTCGTGGAAGATCTTCCTGACCTGTCTATGCTTGTGTTCAGAAAATCTAGGGGCTGGGGGAGAGGTGTCGATGGAGGGGTCCATGGACCAGTTGAGGTCGCCTCCCAAAACCACTATGCCCATCGCTAGGGCTTCAAGCCGGGGAAGAAAGGATCGAAAAAAGGGGATTTGTCCTTGATTTGGAGTGTAAAGGGATATGAGGGTGTACGCCTGGGAAAATATATTACATTGGACTACCAGTAACCTCCCAGGGATAAGTTTGTGGACCGAGACATTAGATACCTGGAGGGCCTTGGAGAAAATTATAGCAACTCCCTTAGATTTACCTTCAGGGTTGTTAGAGTAGAAAGCCAGGGGATATTTTGGATTTACCAAGGAGGGGCCTCGAGCAGAGATCTTAAAATGTGTCTCCTGGATTAGAGCCACATCCACTCCGTCGGATCGTAGTGTCCGAAGTAGATGGGATCTTTTCTCGGGGGTGTTAAGACCCTTTGCATTAATCGAGGTGAGTTTGATTACCCCTGGAGAAGACATCACATTGTATCATAGCACAGTGAGGCGTAGCACTCGGACAGTTCACCAAAAGAAATAGAAAAACAATGAGAAGAAGAAGAGTGATGAAAAGAACAAGTTACAAATAATAGAAACATCGTAAACATAATAACATCCGCAATGGGGAAGCAGGTAGGTTTGTTAACCAGCATCCCCATGGGGCACAACGGCCGTGTGCGGGATCGGGGTAAGGGAGTCACCCTTACAGGCACTTATTTTTAGCTTAAATATTGTAATAGTGCAATTTTAACTTAGTAAAACTTATAATGACTAATAGTATAAATCGGTAGAAACAAGTAACTATCTTCTGCCAATGTCCCATCGCTGAATTCCGGGACTGAAAATGAAACCGGGGGGGCGAGAAGGAAAGGGGGGCATAGTAAAACGAGGTCAAATTGGCCCTAGGCCGCGTATAACGTGTCTCACCCGGTATCTCACAGTCAGGGTATTCAGTCCACCTAGAGAAAACAGTAAGGATCATTCAGCAGGGTAATGGAAATCAGTTTCTTCAGGTGGGGGGATGATCCTGGCGTGCAGGAAGTGGTTTTGAGGGTTTCTTTTGAGGACTGCCGACCACTTGCCATGACTCTCCCCCTCTCGAAGGCTGTGGTGGTTGTAGATCCGGGAGGGTAAAGTCCCAGTCTGGGACCTTTAAGGGTGGGAGACCGAGTCCTGAGCAGAAAGTGGGAAGGTCGGATGTAGTGTGGAGTGAATATATCTTGCCTGAGGAGGATACCTGTAAGCTGAAAGGGAAACCCCATCTGTATTTCAGCTGTCGCTTGCGGAGTTCCTCCGTCAGGGGGCGAAGAATCTTCCTTTGTTGCAGGGTGTGCCAGGAGAGATCTTGAAAGACGGAGATAGGGTCACCGTTGTGTTTCAAGTCGTCAATATGTCGCGCTTTATTCATGATTTCTTCCTTTTGGGAATAGTAATGCAGACGACATATGACGTCTCGGGGTCGATCTGAGGGAAGCCCCCTTGGTTTTAGAGCGCGATGGGCTCTGTCAAATGTTATGGTGGCAGCTGGATCTTTGCCCAGAATTGTGTTAAAGATTGTCGTCAAAGCATCCACTATGCCCGTCTGGGGGACTTCCTCTGGGATGCCTCTCACCCGAATATTATTCCTCCTCCCTCTGTTATCCAAATCCAGTACGCGGGATCGTAGCGATCTGATCTCGTCTGATTGGGATTTGATGACGTCTGTTAAGGATCCCAGGTAGTTAACAGTGGAGGCTCTGTGATCCTCCAGCGAGTCTACTCTATCAGAAAGCTGGGAGATATCTTGTTTGATTGATGCCAGCTCTTTTCGTATGGTATCTTGGATATCCTTCTTAGTAGGGAGTGTTTTCATAAATTGCAGGATATCATGAAGAGCGGTGTCGCTGTGGGTGTGTGAGGTGGGCTGCTCCATCATTAACGGGGAGGCAGAGGAAGCAGAATGACAGGAAGACGGGCTGGAGGGAGAGAGGTTTCCGGATAGCCTTGCAGGTGTAGATTGTAGGAACGATCTCATTCCCGGTTGGGTCGCGGTCTCTTTAGGTTGTGCGGTGTTGCCCTTCTTTTTCCCGGATCTAACCATGTTTATAAATGATTGGATGGATACTTGATTGCAGAAGATATCATGAGTATAGAGTTAGCATTGTTTGGTACGCTGTGAAGTGCCTATAGCATGATGACTCCCAATGGAATGGCACTAGCACGTCATTAATTGGTGATCGTTGTTACGGTAGCAGGCACGTGGTGGGCTTCAGATCCCGCTTCTTCGGTAATGTGGAGGTAGATATAAGGCACCTGCATTGCCGGCTCCCAGGGAGCGACCCACTTCCTTTGAAGATTCTATCAGGGAAGTATAAGGGGATCTAAATGACATATGTATGAGGTCTGATTATATCGTCAGGCAGTGTGGCAGGGCTCCGTCCACCGGTGCTCCCAGACTCCAGAAACCCCAGGAGGTAGTGAGGAATCAATGTAGCTTAATTAAAGCAGTATTAGGCTCATTACAGTGAAGAAGCCTGATCAGAGGGATCCCTGTTTCTCTGTGGTCAGTGTGATGTTGTGAATCCAAAATGGCCTCTGCAGTTTTGGCAGGCTGAGGAGTAAAATGCAGGGGTTGGGGTTTCCGGGCTCTTGTAGTATTCCCCTGCTACAGGGGGGCACCTGGGGGTCCACTAAAAGTCTCCAAGGGGTCGAATGGGCGTCCGCAGGGCTCAGAGTATGCCACCGTGTAGGTATGGGCCGCTCCGGAGCTCCCCCCTGGGCCGATCTAAAACTCAAGTCCCCGGCTTCCGGCAGTGGCGTAGGCCTCAATGGCGGAGCCACCCGCCGCGTCTCGCCGCCGTTCGGGGCCGCCCTGTCACACTTACTGTGAGAAGCCCAGCAGGAGAGAGTAGCAGCCCTCCGTTCGAGTCCGTCGTCGGGCGCCCGTCGGCCCCGTCACGTGATAGACGCCCGAGGGTCACGGTGCTCAGTGGGATGATGCAGACGGGCAGGTATCCGGTGGTGACGCCTTGTAGGGGTCCTTCACGTAACATGATTTTGAGAAAGAATGAATGTGGGAATGACAGGACAGTTCAGAGACATGGATGGCACCTAGGCTATATAATATAGATATAGATATATACCCACAATTTACAGAATTATATAGATATCTCAGCCGGTCTACAGGCCCGCAGTGAATTGGCAGGGCTCCAGCTCCGCTGTGATTCAGCTGTCTGCAGCATGCAAAAGCAGCTTTCACTGGCGGGTTTCATTACATAAACCAGCAGCAGCGGTGGGTGTACCGTCACTTGCTGCAGCGCAGGCTGAACCGTACCAGGGAGGAACTGTCCTGTCCCCTATTGCAGGTGTTAGCAGGGCTCCTGGGACAGAGCCATTTAACTCTGCAGCAGCAGCAGGCGCATTGCAGAGCTTCATTGGAAGAGCAGCGATCACACTTGGGGCCTAATTCAGATCTGATCGCTGGGTAGCAATTTTTGCAGTCCTGCGATCAGATAGCCTCCGCCTACAAGGGGAGTGTATTTTTGCTGCGCAAGTGTGCGATCGCATGTGTAGCAGAGCTGCACAAACTGATTGTGTGCAGTCTCTGCGCAGCTCAGGACTTAATCTTCTCGTGCGATGGAATTCTGCTGATCAGGGCCGGAGCTGACTTCAGGCACCCTCCCTGAAAACGCCTTAGCCCGCCTGTTTTTTTTCCGGACACTCCCTGTAAGCGGTCAGTTGCCACCCACAAATGGCCTCTTCCTGTCAATCTCCTTGCGAACACCCGTGCGAATGGATCGTTCGCACCATCCCCTGTGCAACGTGCCGACGCAGTGCGATGCATATGCATGTGCACTTTGGATCTGATGGCCCGCTGTGCGAAACCAGATCTGAATGACCCCCTTGGATCCTGCTGTGAACCATATATGTACTGCTGTACATGCAGGTGCCCCTTCAGGGCTTGGAGCCCGGACGCAGGCAACTCCATTGCCTCTGGGAGTTACGCTCCTGCTAGGCAGTGAGCTTGTGGGATAGGATTGATTGTTAAGGTATCAGCAGTGATAGAGATACTGTTTTAGTTTGGTAACTACTATTGGTTGGTGGAAATACAATTATAGGATATAGTTTGAGGAGGCGAGATGGCATACAAGATGAAATGGCAGAGAGGCATTCAGTGACACGGCCCATAGAGATGGTGACAAATCTGGGGAGGAGAGGTAGATTCAAGTATCATCCGTGTACAGAACAGAACGGAAAACCAGCAGCCGTGCAGATAATAAGAATTTACTTACCGGTAATTCTATTTCTCGTAGTCCGTAGTGGATGCTGGGGACTCCGTAAGGACCATGGGGAATAGCGGCTCCGCAGGAGACTGGGCACATCTAAAGAAAGCTTTAGGACTATCTGGTGTGCACTGGCTCCTCCCCCAATGACCCTCCTCCAAGCCTCAGTTAGGACACTGTGCCCGGACGAGCGTACACAATAAGGAAGGATTTTGAATCCCGGGTAAGACTCATACCAGCCACACCAATCACACCGTACAACTTGTGATCTGAACCCAGTTAACAGCATGATAACAGAGGAGCCTCTAGAAAAGATGGCTCACTACAGCAATAACCCGATTTTTTGGTAACAATAACTATGTACCAGTATTGCAGACAATCCGCACTTGGGATGGGCGCCCAGCATCCACTACGGACTACGAGAAATAGAATTATCGGTAAGTAAATTCTTAATTTCTCTAACGTCCTAAGTGGATGCTGGGGACTCCGTAAGGACCATGGGGATTATACCAAAGCTCCCAAACGGGCGGGAGAGTGCGGATGACTCTGCAGCACCAATTGAGAGAACTCCAGGTCCTCCTCAGCCAGGGTATCAATTTTGTAGAATTTTACAAACGTATTTGCTCCTGACCAAGTAGCTGCTCGGCAAAGTTGTAAAGCCGAGACCCCTCGGGCAGCCGCCCAAGATGAGCCCACCTTCCTTGTGGAGTGGGCATTTACAGATTTTTGGCTGTGGCAGGCCTGCCACAGAATGTGCAAGCTGAATTGTACTACAAATCCAACGAGCAATAGTCTGCTTAGAAGCAGGAGCACCCAGCTTGTTGGGTGCATACAGGATAAACAGCGAGTCAGATTTTCTGACTCCAGCCGTCCTGGAAACATATATTTTCAGGGCCCTGACAACGTCTAGCAACTTGGAGTCCTCCAAGTCCCTAGTAGCCGCAGGGACCACAATAGGTTGGTTCAGGTGAAACGCTGAAACCACCTTAGGGAGAAACTGAGGACGAGTCCTCAATTCCGCCCTGTCCGAATGGAAAATCAGATAAGGGCTTTTACAGGATAAAGCCGCCAATTCTGACACGCGCCTGGCCCAGGCCAGGGCCAACAGCATGACCACTTTCCATGTGAGATATTTTAACTCCACAGATTTAAGTGGTTCAAACCAATGTGACTTTTGGAACCCAAAAAACTACATTAAGATCCCAAAGTGCCACTGGAGGCACAAAAGGAGGCTGTATATGCAGTACCCCTTTTACAAACGTCTGAACTTCAGGGACTGAAGCTAGTTCTTTTTGGAAGAAAATTGACAGGGCCGAAATTTGAACCTTAATGGACCCCAATTTCAGGCCCATAGACACTCCTGTTTGCAGGAAATGTAGGAATCGACCCAGTTGAATTTCCTCCGTCGGGCCTTACTGGCCTCGCACCACGCAACATATTTTCGCCAAATGCGGTGATAATGTTTTGCGGTTACATCCTTCCTGGCTTTGATCAGGATAGGGATGACTTCATCCGGAATGCCTTTTTTCCTTCAGGATCCGGCGTTCAACCGCCATGCCGTCAAACGCAGCCGCGGTAAGTCTTGGAACAGACAGGGTCCTTGTTGGAGCAGGTCCCTTCTTAGAGGTAGAGGCCACGGATCCTCCGTGAGCATCTCTTGAAGTTCCGGTTACCAAGTCCTTCTTGGCCAATCCGGAGCCACGAATATAGTGCTTACTCCTCTCCATCTTATCAATCTCAGTACCTTGGGTATGAGAGGCAGAGGAGGGAACACATACACTGACTGGTACACCCACGGTGTTACCAGAGCGTCTACAGCTATTGCCTGAGGGTCCCTTGACCTGGCGCAATACCTGTCGAGTTTTTCCCAACGGTTTATAATCATGTGGAAGACTACTGGGTGAAGTCCCCACTCTCCCGGGTGGAGGTCGTGCTGAGGAAGTCTGCTTCCCAGTTGTCCACTCCCGGAATGAATACTGCTGACAGTGCTATCACATGATTTTCCGCCCAGCGAAGAATCCTTGCAGCTTCTGCCATTGCCCTCCTGCTTTTTGTGCCACCCTGTCTGTTTACGTGGGTGACTGCCGTGATGTTGTCCGACTGGATCAACACCGGCTGACCTTGAAGCAGAGGTCTTGCTAAGCTTAGAGCATTGTAAATGGCCCTTAGCTTCAGGATATTTATGTGAAGTGATGTCTCCAGGCTTGACCATAAGCCCTGGATATTCCTTCCCTGTGTGACTGCTCCCCAGCCTCGCAGGCTGGCATCCGTGGTCACCAGGACCCAGTCCTGAATGCCGAATCTGCGGCCCTCTAGAAGATGAGCACTCTGCAACCACCACAGGAGGGACACCCTTGTCCTTGGTGACAGGGTTATCCGCTGATGCATCTGAAGATGCGACCCGGACCATTTGTCCAGCAGGTCCCACTGGAAAGTTCTTACGTGGAATCTGCCGAATGGGATTGCTTCGTAGTAAGCCACCACTTTACCCAGAACCCTTGTGCATTGATGCACTGAGACTTGGCTCGGTTTTAGGAGGTTCCTGACTAGCTCGGATAACTCCCTGGCTTTCCCCTCCGGGAGAAACACCTTTTTCTGGACTGTGTCCAGGATCATCCCTAGGAACAGAAGACAAGTCGTCGGAACCAGCTGCGATTTTGGAATATTGAGAATCCAATCGTGCTGCCGCAACACTACCTGAGATAGTGCTACACCGACCTCCAACTGTTCCCTGGATCTTACCCTTATCAGGGAATCGTCCAAGTAAGGGATAACTAAAATTCCCTTCCTTCGAAGGAATATCATCATTTCGGCCATTACCTTGGTAAAGACCCGGGGTGCCGTGGACCATCCATACGGCAGCGTCTGAACTGATAGTGACAGTTCTGTACCATAAACCTGAGGTACCCTTGGTGAGAAGGGTAAATTTTGACATGAAGGTAAGCATCCTTGATGTCCCGAGACATCATGTAGTCCCCTTCTTCCAGGTTCGCAATCACTGCTCTGAGTGACTCAATCTTGAATTTGAACCTCTGTATGTAAGTGTTCAAAGATTTTAGATTTAGAATCGGTCTCACCGAGCCGTCCGGCTTCAGTACCACAACAGTGTGGAATAATACCCCGTTCCCTGTTGCAGGAGGGGTACCTTGATTATCACCTGCTGGGAATACAGCTTGTGAATGGCTTCCAAAACTGTCTCCCTGTCAGAAGGAGACATCGGTAAAGCCGACTTTAGGAAAACGGCGAGGGGGAGACGTCTCGAATTCTAATTTGTACCCCTGAGATATCACCTGAAGGATCCAGGGGTCTACTTGCGAGTGAGCCCACTGCGCGCTGAAATTCATTGAGACGGGCCCCCCACCGTGCCTGATTCTGCTTGTAAAGCCCCAGCGTCATACTGAGGGCTTGGCAGAGGCGGGAGAGGGTTTCTGTTCCTGGGAACTGGCTGATTTCTGCAGCCTTTTTCCTCTCCCTCTGTCACGGGGCAGAAATGAGGAACATTTTGCCCGCTTGTCCACGAAAAGACTGCGCCTGATAATACGGCGTCTTCTCATGTTGAGAGGCGACCTGGGGTACAAACGTGGATTTCCCAGCTGTTGCCGTGGCCACCAGGTCTGAAATACCGACCCCAAATAACTCCTCCCCTTATTAAGGCAATACTTCCAAATGCCGTTTGGAATACGCATCACCTGACCACTGACGTGTCCATAACCCTCTACTGGTAGAAATGGACAACGCACTTAGACTTGATGCCAGTCGGCAAATATTCCGCTGTGCATCACGCATATATAGAAATGCATCTTTTAAATGCTCTATAGGCAAAATATACTGTCCCTATCTAGGGTATCAATATTTTCAGTCAGGGAATCCGACCACGCCAACCCAGCACTGCACATCCAGGCTGAGGCGATTGCTGGTCGCAGTATAACACCAGTATGTGTGTAAATACATTTCTCTGACGTCCTAAGTGGATGCTGGGGACTCCGTCAGGACCATGGGGATTAGCGGCTCCGCAGGAGACAGGGCACAAAACTAAAGCTTTAGGATCAGGTGGTGTGTACTGGCTCCTCCCCCTATGACCCTCCTCCAAGCCTCAGTTAGGTTTTTGTGCCCGTCCGAGCAGGGTGCAATCTAGGTGGCTCTCTTAAGGAGCTGCTTAGAAAAAGTTTTTAGGTTTCTTATTTTCAGTGAGTCCTGCTGGCAACAGGCTCACTGCCTCGAGGGACTTAGGGGAGAGAAGTTCAACTCACCTGCGTGCAGGATGGATTGGCTTCTTAGGCTACTGGACACCATTAGCTCCAGAGGGAGTCGGAACGCAGGTCTCACCCTGGGGTTCGTCCCGGAGCCGCGCCGCCGACCCCCCTTGCAGATGCTGAAGATTGAAGGTCCAGAAACCGGCGGCAGAAGGCTTTTCAGTCTTCATGAAGGTAGCGCACAGCACTGCAGCTGTGCGCCATTGTTGTCACACACTTCACACCAACGGTCACGGAGGGTGCAGGGCGTTGCTGGGGGCGCCCTGGGCAGCAATGTATAATACCTTATTCTGGCTAAAAATACATCACATATAGCCCCTGGAGGCTATATGGATGTATTTAACCCCTGCCAGGTCTCAGAAAAACGGGAGAAGAAGCCCGCCGAAAAAAGGGCGGGGCCTATTCTCCTCAGCACACAGCGCCATTTTCCCTCACAGAAATGCTGGTGGGAAGGCTCCCAGGCTCTCCCCTGCACTGCACTACAGAAACAGGGTTAAAACAGAGAGGGGGGGCACTTATTTGGCGATATGTATATATATATTAAAATGCTATAAGGGAAAAACACTTATATAAAGGTTGTCCCTGTATAATATAGCGTTTTTGGTGTGTGCTGGCAAACTCTCCCTCTGTCTCCCCAAAGGGCTAGTGGGGTCCTGTCCTCTATCAGAGCATTCCCTGTGTGTGTGCTGTGTGTCGGTACTTGTGTGTCGACATGTATGAGGACGATGTTGGTGAGGAGGCGGAGCAATTGCCGGTAATGGTGATGTCACTCTCTAGGGAGTCGACACCGGAATGGATGGCTTATTTAAGGAATTACGTGATAATGTCAACACGCTGCAAGGTCGGTTGACGACATGAGACGGCCGGCAAACCAATTAGTACCTGTCCAGGCGTCTAAAACACCGTCAGGGGTGTTAAAACGTCCTTTTTACCTCAGTCGGTCGACACAGACACGGACACTGACTCCAGTGTCGACGGTGAAGAAACAAACGTATTTTCCTTTAGGGCCACACGTTACTTGTTAAGGGCAATGAAGGAGATGTTACATATTTCTGATACTACAAGTACCACAAAAAAGGGTATTATGTGGAGTGTGAAAAAACTACATGTGGTTTTTCCTGAATCAGAAAAATTAAATGAAGTGTGTGATGATGCGTGGGTTTCCCCCGATAGAAAATTATTGGCGGTATACCTTTTCCCGCCAGAAGTTATGGCGCGTTGGGAAACACACCTTAGGGTGGATAAGGCGCTCACACGCTTATAAAAACAAGTGGCGTTACCGTCTCCAGATACGGACGCCCTCAAGGAGCCAACTGATAGGAGGTTGGAAAATATCCTAAAAGTATATACACACATACTGGTGTTATACTGCGACCAGCGATCGCCTCAGCCTGGATGGGCAGCGCTGGGGTGGCTTGGTCGGATTCCCTGACTGGAAATATTGATACCCTTGACAGGGACAGTATTTTATTGACTATAGAGCATTTAAAAGATGCATTTCTATATATGCGAAAATCTGGCATCAAGAGTAAGTGCGATGTCCATATCTGCCAGACGATGTTTATGGACACGACAGTGGTCAGGTGATGCAGATTCCAAACGGCACATGGAAGTATTGCCGTATAAAGGGGAGGAGTTATTTGGGGTCGGTCCATCGGACCTGGTGGCCACGGCAACAGCTAGAAAATCCACCTTTTTACCCCAAGTCACATCTCAGCAGAAAAAGACATAGTCTTTTCAGCCTCAGTCCTTTCGTCCCCATAATATCTGCCCAAGGATAGAGGTAAGGGAAGAAGACTGCAGCAGGCAGCCCATTCCCAGGAACAGAAGCCTTCCACCGCTTCTGCCAAGTCCTCAGCATGACGCTGGGGCCGTAAAAACAGGTGCGGTCGTCTCAAGAGTTTCAGCACGCAGTGGGCTCACTCGCAAGTGGACCCCTGGATCCTACAAGTAGTATCCCAGGGGTACAGATTGGAAATTCGAGACGTCTCCCCCTCGCAGGTTCCTGAAGTTTGCTTTACCAACGTCTACCTCCGACAGGGAGGCAGTATTGGAAACAACTCACAAGCTGTATTCCCAGCAGGTGATAATCAAAGTACCCCTCCTACAACAAGTAAAGGGGTATTATTCCACACTATATTGTGGTACTGAAGCCAGACGGCTCGGTGAGACCTATTCTAAATGGAGTCACTCAGAGCAGTGATAGCGAACCAGGAAGAAGGGGACTATATGGTGTCCCTGGACATCAAGGATGCTTACCTCCATGTCCAAATTTGCCCTTCTCACAAAGGGTACCTCAGGTTCGTGGTACAAAACTGTCACTATCAGTTTCAGACGCTGCCGTTTGGATTGTCCACGGCACCCCGGGTCTTTACCAAGGTAATGGCCGAAATGATGATTCTTCTTCAAAGAAAAGGCGTCTTAATTATCCCTTACTTGGACGATCTCCTGATAGGGGCAAGGTCCAGAGAACAGTTGGAGGTCTGAGTAGCACTATCTCAAGTAGTTCTACGACAGCACGGGTGGATTCTAAATATTCCAAAATCGCAGCTGTCTCCGACGACACGTCTGCTGTCCCTAGGGATGATTCTGGACACAGTCCAGAAAAAGATGTTTCTCCCGGAGGAGAAAGCCAGGGAGTTATCCGAGCTAGTCAGGAACCTCCAAAAACCAGGAAAAGTGTCAGTGCATCATTGCACAAGGGTCCTGGGAAAATTGGTGGCTTCTTACGAAGCGATTCCATTCGGCAGATTTCAAGCAAGAACTTTTCAGTGGAATCTGCTGGACAAATGGTCCGGATCACATCTTCAGATGCATCATGATAACCCTGTCTCCAAGGACAAGGGTGTCTCTTCTGTGGTGACTGCAGAGTGCTCATATACTAAAGGGCCACAGTTATGCATTCAGGACTGGGTCCTGGTGACCATGGATTCCAGCTTGAAAGGCTGGGGAACAGTCACACAGGGAAAAAATTTCCAGGGAGTGTGATCAAGTCTGGGGACTTCTCTCCGCATAAATATACTGGAGCTAAGAGCAATTTACAATGCTCTAAGCTTAGCAAGACCTCTGCTTCAAGGTCAGTCGGTATTGATCCAGTGGGACAACATCACGGCAGTCGCCCACGTAAACAGACAGGGCGGCACAAGAAGCAGGAGGACAATGGCAGAAACTGCAAGGATTCTTCGCTGGGCGGAAAATCATGTGATAGCACTGTCAGCAGTTTTCATTCCGGGAGTGGACAACTGGGAAGCAGACTTCCTCAGCACGACCTCCACCCGGGAGAGTGGGGACTTCATCGAGAAGTTTTTTCCACATGATTGTGCACCGTTGGGAAAGACCAAAGGTGGACATGATGGCGTCCCGCCTGAACAAAAAACTGGACAGGTATTGCGCCAGGTCAAGAGACCCTCAGGCAACAGCTGTGGACGTTCTGGTAACACCAGGGGTGTACCAGTCGGTGTATGTGTTCCCTCCTCTGCTTCTCATACCAAAGGTACTGAGAATTATAAGACGTAGAGGAGTAAGAACTATACTCGTGGCTCCGGATGGGCCAAGAAGGACTTGGTACCCGGAACTTCAAGAGATGCTCACAGAGGACTCAGGGCCTCTGCCGATAAGAAGGGACTTGTTTCAGCAAGTACCATGTCTGTTCCAAGACTTACCGCGGCTGCGTTTGACGGCATGGCGGTTGAACGCCGGATCCTAAGGGAAAAAGGCATTCCGGAAGAGGTCATTCCTACCCTGGTCAAAGCCAGGAAGGAGGTGACCGCACAACATTATCACCACATGTGGCGAAAATATGTTGCGTGGTGTGAGGCCAGGAAGGCCCCACGAAGAAATTTCAACTCGGTCGATTCCTGCATTTCCTGCAAACAGGAGTGTCTATGGGCCTCAAATTGGGGTCCATTAAGGTTCAAATTTCGGCCCTGTCGATTTTCTTCCAGAAAGAATTGGCTTCAGTTCCTGAAGTCCAGAAATTTGACAAGGGAGTACTGCATATACAACCCCCTTTTGTGCCTCCAGTGGCACTGTGGGATCTCAACGTAGTCCTGGGATTCCTCAAATCACGTTGGTTTAAACCGCTCAAATCTGTGGATTTGAAATATCTCACATGGAAAATGACCATGATGTTGGCCCTGGCCTCGGCCAGGCGAGTGTCAGAATTGGCGGCTTTGTCTCACAAAAGCCCATATCTGATTGTCCATTCGGACAGGGCAGAGCTGCGGACTCGTCCCCAGTTTCTCCCTAAGTTGGGGTCAGCGTTTCATCTGAACCAGCTTATTGTGGTACCTGCGGCTATTAGAGACTTGGAGGACTCCAAGTTGCTAGATGTTGTCAGGGCCCTGAAAATATAGATTTCCAGGACGGCTGGAGTCAGGAAAACTGACTTGCTGTTATCCTGTATGCACCCAAAAAACTGGGTGCTCTTGCTTCTAAGCAGACGATTGCTAGTTGAATGTGTAGTACAATTCAGCTTGCACATTCTGTGGCAGGACTGCCACAGCCAAAATATATAAATGCCCATTCCACAAGGAAGGTGGGCTCATCTTGGGCGACTGCCCGAGGGGTCTCGGCTTTACAATTTGCCGAGCTGCTACTTGGTCAGGAGCAAATACGTTTGTAAAATTCTACAAATTTGATACCCTGGCTGAGGAGGACCTGGAGTTCTCTCACTCGGTGCTGCAGAGTCATCCGCACTCTCCCGCCCGTTTGGGAGCTTTGGTATAATCCCCATGGTCCTGACGGAGTCCCCTGCATCCACTTAGGACGTCAGAGAAAATAAGATTTTACTTACCGATAAATCTATTTCTCGTAGTCCGTAGTGGATGCTGGACGCCCATCCCAAGTGCGGATTGTCTGCAATACTTGTACATAGTTGTTGTTACAAAAAAATCGGGTTGTTATTGTTGTGAGCCGTCTGTTCAGAGGCTCCTACGTTTGTCATACTGTTAACTGGGTTCAGATCACAAGTTATACGGTGTGATTGGTGTGGCTGGTATGAGTCTTACCCGGGATTCAATATCCTTCCTTATTGTGTACGCTCGTCCGGGCACAGTATCCTAACTGAGGCTTGGAGGAGGGTCATAGGGGGAGGAGCCAGTACACACCACCTGATCCTAAAGCTTTAGTTTTGTGCCCTGTCTCCTGCGGAGCCGCTAATCCCCATGGTCCTGACGGAGTCCCCAGCATCCACTACGGACTACGAGAAATAGATTTATCGGTAAGTAAAATCTTATTTTTAGGATACCCTCCTGCTTTCTATCAGCAGGATCCTTAAGGGCGGCCATCTCAGGAGAGGGTAGAGCCCTTACAAGCGTGTGAGCGCTTTATCCACCCTAGGGGGTGTTTCCCAACGCACCCTAACCTCTGGCGGGAAAGGATATAATGCCAATAACATTTTAGAAATTATCAGTTGTTATCGGGGGAAAACCACGCATCATCACACACCTCATTTAATTTCTCAGATTCAGGAAAACTACAGGTAGTTTTTCCTCACCGAACATAATACCCCTTTTTGGTGGTACTCGTATTATCAGAAATGTGTAAAACATTTTTCATTGCCTCAATCATGTAACGTGTGGCCCTACTGGAAGTCACATTTGTCTCTTCACCGTCGACACTGGAGTCAGTATCCGTGTCGGCGTCTATATCTGCCATCTGAGGTAACGGGCGCTTTAGAGCCCCTGACGGCCTATGAGACGTCTGGACAGGCACAAGCTGAGTAGCCGGCTGTCTCATGTCAACCACTGTCTTTTATACAGAGCTGACACTGTCACGTAATTCCTTCCAACAGTTCATCCACTCAGGTGTCGACCCCCTAGGGGGTGACATCACTATTACAGGCAATCTGCTCCGTCTCCACATCATTTTTCTCCTCATACATGTCGACACAAACGTACCGACATACAGCACACACACAGGGAATGCTCCGATAGAGGACAGGACCCCACTAGCCCTTTGGGGAGACAGAGGGAGAGTTTGCCAGCACACACCAAAGCGCTATATATATACAGGGATAACCTTATATAAGTGTTTTTCCCCTTATAGCTGCTGTATTGTTAATACTGCGCCTAATTAGTGCCCCCCTCTCTTTTTTTAACCCTTTCTGTAGTGTAGTGACTGCAGGGGAGAGCCAGGGGAGCTTCCCTCCAACGGAGCTGTGAGGGAAAATGGCGCCAGTGTGCTGAGGAGATAGGCTCCGCCCCTTTTTCGCGGACTTTTCTCCTGCTTTTTTATGGATTCTGGCAGGGGTTAAAATACATCCATATAGCCCTGGGGGCTATATGTGATGTATTTTCGCCAGCCAAGGTGTTTTTATTGCTGCTCAGGGCGCCCCCCCCCCTAGCGCCCTGCACCCTCAGTGACCGAAGTGTGAAGTGTGCTGAGGAGCAATGGCGCACAGCTGCAGTGCTGTGCGCTACCTTGGTGAAGACAGGATGTCTTCTGCCGCCGATTTTCCGGACCTCTTCTGTCTTCTGGCTCTGTAAGGGGGCCGGCGGCGCGGCTCTGGGACCGAGCTCCGAGGCTGGGCCTGTGATCGTCCCTCTGGAGCTAATGTCCAGTAGCCTAAGAAGCCCAATCCACTCTGCACGCAGGTGAGTTCGCTTCTTCTCCCCTTAGTCCCTCGATGCAGTGAGCCTGTTGCCAGCAGGTCTCACTGAAAATAAAAAACCTAAACTAAAACTTTCACTAAGAAGCTCAGGAGAGCCCCTAGTGTGCACCCTTCTCGTTCGGGCACAAAGATCTAACTGAGGCTTGGAGGAGGGTCATGGGGGGAGGAGCCAGTGCACACCAGATAGTCCTAAAGCTTTCTTTAGATGTGCCCAGTCTCCTGCGGAGCCGCTATTCCCCATGGTCCTTACGGAGTCCCCAGCATCCACTTAGGACGTTAGAGAAACTGGCGTTAGCATGAGGTAATAAAGCTGACTTGCGGCCGCTTTGCTTGCGATACAGAATCAGGCCCAGAGTCAGTGAGGCCACATACTGACCCTAATGTTACACTATAACAAGGCACCAGCCCCAGAAGCCCATATATTATTCTACAGTTTGGTATGCAGCTGTGTATAGTATTGCAGCGCTTCAACAAGCAGTTATGATGTGATTAACAACACACAATTCCCTCAGACATTCTCATGATCCGCATATACTGTATACCAATAGATTACAGGTGCTATGTGTGGCTGTATTATGATCTATTACTATGGTTACACCTTGCTTTCAGCAGTATGTTGGTGTAACCCACACATGGATCTCTGGTGCTATGTTGTGTGAGTAGATGTAACTACAGCCAGTGACAGCAGTGCAGAGGATCACAGCTCAGTCAGGGTATTAGTAATGGATAGTGATATTCTGCAGTGCTGCTGGTGACCAGCACCACACATAGGATGAGCGATGAAACCACCTCCAGACCAGACACGCATGTAGTGAGGAGCCCACTAGCTTCAACCATGTAGTGAGGGCTGGGCTGTGACTGACAACTCCCGGCATGCCGTGCAAACAGAACTTTCGTCAGGTGATTGGGAAAGCTTCGTTTGGTTCCCTAGCAACGGGGAAGCGAGCGGTAACCGCAGCAACTGGAGTCGCAGACCGACGGACGCCGGGGACTCTCTTACCGGCTCGGGGCTTCTCCGCGAGCGTTGTGGGACTCTGGGTTCCGTGGCAGGATCACTGAAGGAGAGATGTCGGAGAATCCGGCTGGTGTGGCTCCGGATCCACGAGAGCTACAGATCCAAAATGCTAAAGCCTATCTACTGCAGGCGGGGTCATCCGGGGTCAGCCTGTAAGTATGTAGGATGGAGGCTTCTTTTCTTTCTGGGCAAGAAATACATATTTTTTTTTAATAGCTATGGGTGTACATATTGTGAGGAGACACTGACCTGAGTGATACATACCAGACAAATCGAAAATGTGTATGTGTGTGCTTGCTTTAACTGTAGAGATTAGGGGCCATATAGATACTTGTGTCAGTATATGGTGAATAAACTGTTGTTGAACAAACAGTACCAGATATGTGCGTGACACTCGGTGGCTGAGCCCTGTGGTGCTGATCCGCTGGCTGCGGAGGCTTTTTGCTCTTCTGAGCTTATGTGGGGAGGCCAGACCAAAAAGGGCATCCCTGGGCACTTCCAGTCTCCAGACACACTTCCAAGAGCTGGATGAGGCCTTCGTAGCAGATCATGGACGAATACAGCCAGACCTTCTAAGTGCTGTGCCTAAAAGCATTTTCCAACAGGCCCCAGACCCAGCTTGCCCTGTCACTGAGAGCTTCTGCAGAGCATGCTGAGGCTTTTAGTTCATCAGGAGTTGCAGAACTGATATTTCCTAGCAGCAAAACTTTCTTACTCTTCTGGACTGTCAGGGAGGCTCCTGATATTTGGGGTGTCCTCAAGAACACCTGGCAGAGTAGGTCACCCTCTAGCAGCAGTGGATTGGGATGGAAAACCATCCCAGGAAATTTATGGAAGCAGCCCTAATAGCCCCCACAGGAAAAAAAATAAGAATTTACTTACCGATAATTCTATTTCTCGGAGTCCGTAGTGGATGCTGGGGTTCCTGAAAGGACCATGGGGAATAGCGGCTCCGCAGGAGACAGGGCACAAAAGTAAAGCTTTCCGATCAGGTGGTGTGCACTGGCTCCTCCCCCTATGACCCTCCTCCAAGCCAGTTAGGTACTGTGCCCGGACGAGCGTACACAATAAGGGAGGAATTTTGAATCCCGGGTAAGACTCATACCAGCCACACCAATCACACCGTACAACTTGTGATCTAAACCCAGTTAACAGTATGATAACAGCGGAGCCTCTGAAAAGATGGCTCACAACAATAATAACCCGATTTTTGTAACTATGTACAAGTATTGCAGATAATCCGCACTTGGGATGGGCGCCCAGCATCCACTACGGACTCCGAGAAATAGAATTATCGGTAAGTAAATTCTTATTTTCTCTATCGTCCTAGTGGATGCTGGGGTTCCTGAAAGGACCATGGGGATTATACCAAAGCTCCCAAACGGGCGGGAGAGTGCGGATGACTCTGCAGCACCGAATGAGAGAACTCCAGGTCCTCCTTAGCCAGAGTATCAAATTTGTAGAATTTAGCAAACGTGTTTGCCCCTGACCAAGTAGCTGCTCGGCAAAGTTGTAAAGCCGAGACCCCTCGGGCAGCCGCCCAAGATGAGCCCACCTTCCTTGTGGAATGGGCATTTACATATTTTGGCTGTGGCAGGCCTGCCACAGAATGTGCAAGCTGAATTGTATTACACATCCAACTAGCAATAGTCTGCTTAGAAGCAAGAGCACCCAGTTTGTTGGGTGCATACAGGATAACAGCAAGTCAGTTTTCCTGACTCCAGCCGTCCTGGAACATATTTTCAGGGCCCTGACAACATCTAGCAACTTGGAGTCCTCCAAGTCCCTAGTAGGTGCAAGGCACCACAATAAGCTGGTTCAGGTGAAACACTGACACCACCTTAGGGAGAGAACTGGGGACGAGTCCGCAGCTCTGCCCTGTCCGAATGGACAAACAGATATGGGCTTTTTTGAGAAAAAACCACCAATTTGACACTCGCCTGGTCCAGGCCAGGGCCAAGAGCATGGTCACTTTTCATGTGAGATGCTTCAAATCCACAGATTTGACTGGTTTTAAACCAATGTGATTTGAGGAATCCCAGAACTACGTTGAGATCCCACAGTGCCACTGGAGGCACAAAAGGGGGTTGTATATGCAATACTCCCTTGACAAACTTCTGGACTTCAGGAACTGAAGCCAATTCTTTCTGGAAGAAAATCGACAGGGCCGAAATTTGAACCTTAATGGACCCCAATTTGAGGCCCATAGACACTCCTGTTTGCAGGAAATGCAGGAAACGACCGAGTTGAAATTTCTTTGTGGGGCCTTCCTGGCCTCACATCACGCAACATATTTTCGCCACATGTGGTGATAATGTTGTGCGGTCACCTCCTTTCTGGCTTTGACCAGGGTAGGAATGACCTCTTCCGGAATGCCTTTTTCCTTTAGGATCCGGCTTTCCACCGCCATGCCGACAAACGCAGCTGCGGTAAGTCTTGGAACAGACATGGTACTTGCTGAAGCAAGTCCCTTCTTAGCGGCAGAGGCCATAAGACCTCTGTAAGCATCTCTTGAAGTTCCGGGTACCAAGTCCTTCTTGGCCAATCCGGAGCCATGAGTATAGTTCTTACTCCTCTACGTCTTATAATTCTCAGCACCTTAGGTATGAGAAGCAGAGGAGGGAACACATACACCGACTGGTACACCCACGGTGTTACCAGAACGTCCACAGCTATTGCCTGAGGGTCTCTTGACCTGGCGCAATACCTGTCCCGTTTTTTGTTCAGACGGGACGCCATCATGTCCACCTTTGGTATTTCCCAACGGTTTACAATCATGTGGAAAAAACTTCCCGATGAAGTTTCCACTCTCCCGGGTGGAGGTCGTGCCTGCTGAGGAAGTCTGCTTCCCAGTTTCCATTCCCGGGATGAAACACTGCTGACAGTGCTATCACATGATTTTCCGCCCAGCGAAAAGTCCTTGCAGTTTTTGCCATTGCCCTCCTGCTTCTTGTGTCGCCCTGTCTGTTTACGTGGGCGAGTGCCGTGATGTTTTTCCCACTGGATCAATACCGGCTGACCTTGAAGCAGAGGTCTTGCTAAGCTTAGAGCATTATAAATTTACCCTTAGCTCCAGTATATTTATGTGGAGAAAAGTCTCCAGACTTGATCACACTCCCTGGAAATTTTTTCCTTGTGTGACTGCTCCCCAGCCTCTCGGGCTGGGCTCCGTGGTCACCAGCATCCAATCCTGAATGCCGAATCTGCGGCCCTCTAGAAGATGAGCACTCTATAACCACCACAGGAGAGACACCCTTGTCCTTGGATATAGGGTTATCCGCTGATGCATCTGAAGATGCGATCCGGACCATTTGTCCAGCAGATCCCACTGAAAAGTTCTTGCGTGAAATCTGCCGAATGGAATTGCTTCGTAGGAAGCCACCATTTTTACCAGGACCCTTGTGCAATGATGCACTGTTTTTAGGAGGTTCCTGACTAGCTCGGATAACTCCCTGGCTTTCTCTTCCGGGAGAAACACCTTTTTCTGGACTGTGTCCAGAATCATCCCTAGGCACAGCAGACGTGTCGTCGGGATCAGCTGCGATTTTGGAATATTTAGAATCCACCCGTGCTGTTGTAGCAGTATCCGAGATAGTGCTACTCCGACCTCCAACTGTTCCCTGGACTATGCCCTTATCAGGAGATCGTCCAAGTAAGGGATAATGAAGACGCCTTTTCTTCGAAGAAGAATCATCATTTCGGCCATTACCTTGGTAAAGACCCGGGGTGCCGTGGACAATCCAAACGGCAGCGTCTGAAACTGATAGTGACAGTTCTGCACCACGAACCTGAGGTACCCTTAGTGAGAAGGGCAAATTTTGGGACATAGAGGTAAGCATCCCTGATGTCCCGGGACACTATATAGTCCCCTTCTTCCTGGTTCGTTATCACTGCTCTGAGTGACTCCATCTTGATTTGAACCTTTGTAAGTGTTCAAAAAAATTTTTTTAGAATAAGTCTCACCTAGCCTTCTGGCTTCAGTACCACAATATAGTGTGGAATAATACCCCTTTTCTTGTAGTAGGAGGGGTAATTTAATTATCACCTGCTGGGAATACAGCTTGTGAATTTTTTCCCATACTGCCTCCTTGTCGGAGGGAGACCTTGGTAAAGCGGACTTCAGGAGCCTGCGAAGGGGAAACGTCTCGACATTCCAATCTGTACCCCTGGGATACTACTTGTAGGATCCAGGGGTCCTGTACGGTCTCAGCGCCATGCTGAGAACTTGTCAGAAGTGGTGGAACGCTTCTGTTCCTGGGAATGGGCTGCCTGCTGCAGTCTTCTTCCCTTTCCTCTATCCCTGGGCAGATATGATCTTATAGGGACGAAAGGACTGAGGCTGAAAAGACGGTGTCTTTTTCTGCAGAGATGTGACTTAGGGTAAAAAACGGTGGATTTTCCAGCAGTTGCCGTGGCCACCAGGTCCGATGGACCGACCCCAAATAACTCCTCTTCCTTTATACGGCAATACACCTTTGTGCCGTTTGGAATCTGCATCACCTGACCACTGTCGTGTCCATAACATCTTCTGGCAGTTATGGACATCGCATTTACTCATGATGCCAGAGTGCAAATATCCCTCTGTGCATCTCGCATATATAGAAATGCATCCTTTAAATGCTCTATAGTCAATAAAATACTGTCCCTGTCAAGGGTATCAATATTTTTAGTCAGGGAATCCGACCAAGCCACCCCAGCTCTGCACATCCAGGCTGAGGCGATCGCTGGTCGCAGTATAACACCAGTATGTGTGTATATACTTTTTATGATATTTTCCAGCCTTCTGTCAGCTGGTCCTTGAGGACGGCCCTATCTATAGACGGTACCGCCACTTGTTTTGATAAGCGTGTGAGCGCCTTATCCACCCTAAGGGGTGTTTCCCAACGCGCCCTAACTTCTGGCGGGAAAGGGTATACCGCCCATAATTTTCTATCGGGGGGAACCCACGCATCATCACACACTTTATTTAATTTATCTGATTCAGGAAAAACTATGGTAGTTTTTTCACATCCCACATAATACCCTCTTTTGTGGGTACTTGTAGTATCAGAAATATGTAACACCTCCTTCATTGCCTTTAACGTGTGGCCCTAATAAGGAATACGTTTGTTTATTCACCGTCGACACTGGATTCAGTGTCCCTGTCTGTGTCTGTGTCGACCGACTAAAGTAAACGGGCGTTTTAAAAACCCTGACGGTGTTTTTGAGACGTCTGGACCGGTACTAATTGTTTGTCGGCCGTCTCATGTCGTCAACCGACCTTGCAGCGTGTTGACATTATCACGTAATTCCCTAAATAAGCCATCCATTCCGGTGTCGACTCCCTAGAGAGTGACATCACCATTACAGGCAATTGCTCCGCCTCCTCACCAACATCGTCCTCCTACATGTCGACACACACGTACCGACACACAGCACACACACAGGGAATGCTCTGATAGAGGACAGGACCCACTAGCCCTTTGGAGAGACAGAGGGAGAGTTTGCCAGCACACACCAAAAACGCTATAATTATATAGGGACAACCTTATATAAGTGTTTTCCCTTATAGCATCTTTTTTATATATTTCTAGCGCCAAATTAGTGCCCCCCCTCTCTGTTTTAACCCTGTTTCTGTAGTGCAGTGCAGGGGAGAGCCTGGGAGCCTTCCCTCCAGCCTTTCTGTGAGGGAAAATGGCGCTGTGTGCTGAGGAGATAGGCCCCGCCCCTTTTTCGGCGGCCTCGTCTCCCGCTCTTAACGGATTCTGGCAGGGGTTAAATATCTCCATATAGCCTCCGGAGGCTATATGTGAGGTATTTTTAGCCAAAATAGGTATTCATTTGCCTCCCAGGGCGCCCCCCTCCCAGCGCCCTGCACCCTCAGTGACTGCCGTGTGAAGTGTGCTGAGAGGGAAATGGCGCACAGCTGCAGTGCTGTGCGCTACCTTTAGAAGACTGAGGAGTCTTCTGCCGCCGATTCTGGACCTCTTCTTACTTCAGCATCTGCAAGGGGGCCGGCGGCAAGGCTCCGGTGACCATCCAGGCTGTACCTGTGATCGTCCCTCTGGAGCTGATGTCCAGTAGCCAAGAAGCCAATCCATCCTGCACGCAGGTGAGTTCACTTCTTCTCCCCTAAGTCCCTCGTTGCAGTGATCCTGTTGCCAGCAGGACTCACTGTAAAATAAAAAACCTAAGCTAAACTTTTCTAAGCAGCTCTTTAGGAGAGCCACCTAGATTGCACCCTTCTCGGCCGGGCACAAAAATCTAACTGGCTTGGAGGAGGGTCATAGGGGGAGGAGCCAGTGCACACCACCTGATCGGAAAGCTTTACTTTTGTGCCCTGTCTCCTGCGGAGCCGCTATTCCCCATGGTCCTTTCAGGAACCCCAGCATCCACTAGGACGATAGAGAAAACACACATTGGCCCTAACAGAAAACAATAAAATAAATTGGCCCCTACAGGGAAAAAAATGGATAATATAGCTTTTGGTATTACAATTTGTTTTAAATTTTCACTGCTGTTTGAAAGGCCCAGTCACACCAAAAAGTTTGATAATTCTTGGCTGTAGCATCTATGTATTTTAAATGTATTTATTAACATTTATGTAGTGCATTTATATATTCCATTGCACTTTCTTTCAAAGTTGGGTAGGGGTAGATTGGGGACTGAAAGTGACCCTGGAAACATTTGTTAAAGTACCGAAGACAAAAAATGTACAGATGGCGCTTCAAATCAGAGGTGCTGCAGTCCTCCAACCGGGATGGTCACCACTATCCCAAGAAAGTTCAATAAAAGTTCTAAAGGTTTGTTGGGGTGCGCTCCCTGGGTCACTAAGGGCAAAATCCTCCGTCCAGACAGAAAATCGTAGATGAAAGAAAGTGATATAACAAGCGTATACGGGTGGGTGCTATAGACACCCCACTAATTCCGGTACGTAGGCTCGCATCTGTATGGTGGATTCCAGTTCTTGAACCCTTTCCCTCTTCACCTATTAACCCTGTGTGAGTGGATCCATCACCTTATGTGAAGGGATTTTAACCCTACTGTACTTCACTATATATTGCTCTCTTTCTATTTTGGGAATACCGTTGAAATTGGAGCAGGGAAGTGTTGCGGAATAGAGAGCTCTTCAATTTTCTGTCTGGACGGAGGATTTTGCCCTTAGTGACCCAGGGAGCGCACCCCAACAAACCTTTAGAACTTTTATTTGTTAAAGTAGCCTCACATGGGCAGCACCAGAGGTATACCGTGTAACCATGGCGGCAGCGCCACCCCTCACATGTCAACAAACAAAACAGGCCCCACATGTGCTTCTGCCCACTGGGAATCTTCCATGTTGGGACCTATGGCCTCTATCATCCTACTCAATTCCTAGTGAAATAGGTGAGACTGGGACACGATTAGGCTTCCCATACTATCCCTTTAAACTGGGACACTCATGGATTACACAGGTTCTGTGTCTGATTATACTAGGTGAAATGCAGGTTTGAAGTCAGCCAGTCATAGAATCTTTGTCATTTATGGATGTCCCGGTTTAAAGGGATAGTATGGTAAGCCTAGGGATGATGATGGGACTTCACAGCATTGTACTTTTTGAGGCAGAGCCATCATTACATGATTCACCCCTATGCTGCCCACGTACACCTACCCTCCAAGAGGGGAGATAAACAGAGTAAGTATAATAAAAATCTCGGTGTAGTCACATTTGTTCCAGTGAGGAAACTGTTACTATGCATAGAAGGGAATCCAGCACAATCTGTAAACTCTGGAGAATATATAAGGAATATATATATAGTGCTCACTGTATAAATTAGTAATAGTAAAATAAGTGGAGCACTTATAAAACCTCTGTATATTAAGGTTAGCATAATCTGAGCATCTCAGTCCTCTCTGATACAGTGGGTCCCTCATATCCGCATTGCACCACCATTAATACCCCTTTCATATCGCCAATGCCGGATCCCATCCGGGTACTGGAAACGGGTCCTTCCCTGGTGGGATCCGGTATTGGACCCTAACAGCAGGCTAACTGACCCGGCAATATGCCGGGCCGGTTGCCATAGTGGCGGAGGTGGAGCTGAAAGATGAGCTCATCTCCGCGTCCCTCTTCCTATCAGTGAACGAATCCCGGGTCGCATCAACTCGGGAACCCGTTCACGCTGCCACTGACCCGGTATTCAACCCGGGAATAACACTGCTTGAATTACCGGGTTAGGCGACTCGGGAATTCCACTATAGCCCTTTCACACCGTACACTGACCCGTGTCGGCCCGGCAATATGCCGGGTCGATACCGGGTTATTTGTGCGGTGTGAAAGGGGTATGTCAGTCTCCACAAACAGTCTGTAACACAAGTCTACACGCTTAGCGGCGCTTCTAATGTTTCCTCAGACAACAGACTCCCAAAAGTACATTGCCATGTGATTCAGGAGATGAACATCTGATAATCAGACAATAAATTCACATAAAATGCAGGCAATCACAGTGTAGAAAATCATATCTGTAAACTAAAGGCGCCGTGTAGCAGTATTACATAAAACGTCATAATCCACAATTACAGTATGATTGCATGATTAGTAACACAAATAATTACACATATATATACTTTAATAGCGTGAAAATTCTGCTTACAATTTGAGAAATAAACATATAAAGAGCAAATCATTTAAATATTAGTAATAATAGTGATAATATTAAATAGCGTAATATACTGCATCTTCCATAGGCTGTTTTAATACATTAATGAGCCCATGACAGTGGTGGTCAACCGGCAGCCTAGGACTGTGTGTGGCTCTCCAAGACTTCACCTGCAACACCCAATCCCTATGTCATTGGGTCACGGTGCGGTGTGAATGGGTAACCCGGAGATCCGTTCACAGCATAGGAAGAGCCGGCTATTGGAGATGATGTCATCTTCATGCGCCGCCTCGGCATATTGCCGTGGTGACATCATTAACCTGGCAATAAGATGGGCCGCCGGTCTGATAGGGGTCTCTGCCAGATTGCACCCAGGATAAACCCGGGAATGCAATGTGAAAGTGGTATCATTCGCTATGATGTTTCTGTGGAAGATGTACAGCCATTAACCAGTATATATAGTAGTTTGACATCAGTATTAGTCTTGGAGCAACAATTCTATTGAATTATCATCAGAACATAAGGGATTTCTAATCACCCAGTTGTATCTCATAATTATTACTCTGAACGCCATTCATGCATCCTAATTTCTCTTACGTCCTAGAGGATGCTGGGGACTCCAAAAGGACCATGGGGTATAGACGGGATCCGCAGGAGACATGGGCACACTATAAGACTTTGAATGGGTGTGAACTGGCTCCTCCCTCTATGCCCCTGCTCCAGACCTCAGTTAGATTCTGTGCCCAGAAGAGACTGGACACACACTAGGGGAGCTCTCCTGAGTTTCTCTGAAAAGACTTTGTTAGGTTTTTTATTTTCAGAGAGACCTGCTGGCTACAGGCTCTCTGCTTCGTGGGAGTGAGGGGAGAGAAGTCAGAGGTCTTCTTCTGAGTTAAAGGCTCTGCTTCTTAGGCTACTGGACACCATTAGCTCCAGAGGGTGCGATCACTTGGTGCGCCTAGCTGCTTGTTCCCGGAGCCGCGCCGTCAACCACCTCACAGAAGCCAGAAGAAAGAAGACTTCAGTAACGGAGGTACAGCGCAGCGGTCGCTCTGCGCTCCATGCTCCCACACAAACACCAACGGCACTCGCAGGGTGCAGGGCGCAGGGGGGGCGCCCTGGGCAGCAGGTTACTGGAGTTTTCTCTGACGTCCTAGTGGATGCTGGGAACTCCGTAAGGACCATGGGGAATAGCGGGCTCCGAAGGAGACTGGGCACTCTAAGAAAGAATTAGGACTACCTGGTGTGCACTGGCTCCTCCCTCTATGCCCCTCCTCCAGACCTCAGTTAGAATCTGTGCCCGGCTCGAGCTGGTTGCACACTAGGGGCTCTCCTGAGCTTCTAGAAAAGAAAGTATTTGTTAGGTTTTTTATTTTCAGTGAGATCCGCTGGCAACAGACTCACTGCAACGAGGGACTTAGGGGAGAGAAGCGAACCTACCTGCTTGCAGCTAGCTTGGGCTTCTAGGCTACTGGACACCATTAGCTCCAGAGGGATCGAACACAGGCCCAGCCTCGGTCGTCCGGTCCCGGAGCCGCGCCGCCGTCCCCCTTGCAGAGCCAGAAGCATGAAGATCTTCACGGAAATCGGCAGCTGAAGACTCCGGTCTTCATTAAGGTAGCGCACAGCACTGCAGCTGTGCGCCATTGCTCCCTGTGCACACCACATACTCCGGTCACTGATGGGTGCAGGGCGCTAGGGGGGGGGGGGGCCTGGGCAGCAATTAGAGTACCTTAAAGTGGCTAATCACACATAATATAGCCTAAGAAGCTATATATGTGTAAAATACCCCTGCCACATTATTATTATAAAAGCGGGAGAAGTCAGCCGAAAAAGGGGCGGGGCTATCTCCCTCAGCACACTGGCACCATTTCCTCTCACAGCTCCGCTGGAAGGACGCTCCCCAGGCTCTTCCCTGCAGTTTCTAGGCTCAATAGGGTAAAAAAGAGAGGGGGGGCACTACATTTAGGCGCAAATACTATATATATAGCGGCTATAGGGTAAATCACTTGTGTAGTGTAACTCCCTGCATTATATAGCGCTGTGGTGTGTGCTGGCATACTCTCTCTCTCTGTCTCCCCAAAGGACTTTGTGGGGTCCTGTCCTCAGTCAGAGCATTCCCTGTGTGTGCGCGGTGTGTCGGTACGGCTGTGTCGACATGTTTGAGGAGGCTTATGTGGAGGCGGAGCAAGTGCCGATAAATGTGATGTCACCCCCTGCGGGGTCGACACCTGAGTGGATGGATATGTGGAAGGAATTACGCGACAGTGTCAACTCCTTACATAAAAGGTTTGACGACATAGCAGATGTGGGACAGCCGGCTTCTCAGCCCGTGCCTGCCCAGGCGCCTCAAAAGCCATCAGGGGCTCAAAAACGCCCACTACCTCAGATGGCTGACACAGATGTCGACACGGATACTGACTCCAGTGTCGACGACGATGAGACTAGTGTATATTCCAACAAAGCCACCCGTTACATGATTACGGCAATGAAAAATGTGTTGCACATTTCTGACATTAACCCAGGTACCACAAAAAAGGGTATTATGTTTGGGGAGAAAAAGCAACCAGTGGTTTTTCCCCCATCTGATGAGTTGAATGAAGTGTGTGAAGAAGCGTGGGCTTCCCCCGATAAGAAATTAGTGATTTCTAAAAAGTTGCTAATGGCGTACCCTTTCCCGCCAGAGGACAGGATACGTTGGGAGACATCCCTAGGGTGGATAAAGCGCTCACACGCTTGTCAAAGAAGGTGGCACTACCGTCTCAGGATACGGCCGCCTTAAAGGAGCCTGCGGATAGAAAACAGGAGGCTATCCTGAAGTCTGTATATACACACTCAGGTATTATACTGAGACCGGCTATTGCTTCAGCATGGATGTGCAGTGCTGCTGTTGCGTGGTCAGATTCCCTGTCTGATAACATTGATACCCTCAACAGGGACACTATATTGCTAACCATAGAGCATATTAAAGACGCAGTCTTATACATGAGAGATGCACAGAGGGATATTTGCCGGCTGGCATCTAGAATGAATGCAATGTCCATTTCTGCCAGGAGAGGATTGTGGACTCGGCAGTGGACAGGTGATGCAGATTCTAAAAGGCACATGGAGGTTTTGCCTTACAAAGGTGAGGAATTGTTTGGGGACGGTCTCTCGGACCTCGTTTCCACAGCAACAGCTGGGAAGTCGACATTTTTACCCCATGTTCCCTCACAGCCAAAGAAAGCACCGTATTATCAGGTACAGTCCTTTCGGCCCCAGAAAGGCAAGCGGGTTAAAGGCGCGTCCTTTCTGCCCAGAGGCAGAGGTAGGGGGAAAAAGCTGCACCATACAGCCACTTCCCAAGAACAAAAGTCCTCTCCCGCTTCCTCTAAGTCCACCGCATGACGCTGGGGCTCCACAGGCGGAGCCAGGTGCAGTGGGGGCCCATCTCCGGAACTTCAGCGACCAGTGGGCTCGCTCACGGGTGGATCCCTGGATTCTACAAGTGGTATCTCAGGGGTACAAGCTGGAATTCGAGACGTCTCCCCCTCGCCGTTTCCTCAAATCAGCCTTGCAACAGCTCCCCCAAGCAGGGAGGCAGTGCTGGAGGCGATTCACAAGCTGTATTCTCAGCAGGTGATAATCAAGGTACCCCTCCTTCAACAAGGACGGGGTTACTATTCCACAATGTTTGTGGTACCGAAACCGGACGGTTCGGTGAGACCCATTTTAAATTTGAAATCCTTGAACACTTATATAAGAAGGTTCAAGTTCAAAATGGAATCGCTCAGGGCGGTTATTGCAAGCCTGGACGAAGGGGATTACATGGTATCACTGGACATCAAGGATGCTTACCTGCATGTCCCCATTTACCCTCCTCACCAGGAGTACCTCAGATTTGTGGTACAGGACTGTCATTACCAATTCCAGACGTTGCCGTTTGGTCTGCCCACGGCACCAAGGGTATTTACCAAGGTAATGGCCGAAATGATGATACTCCTTCGGAAAAAGGGAGTTTTAATTATCCCATACTTGGACAATCTCCTTATAAAGGCGAGGTCCAGGGAGCAGTTGTTGGTCGGCGTAGCACTATCTCGGGAAGTGCTACAACAGCACGGCTGGATTCTGAATATTCCAAAGTCGCAGCTGGTTCCTACAACGCGCCTACTGTTCCTGGGGATGGTTCTGGACACAGACCAGAAAAAAGTGTTTCTCCCGGAGGAGAAAGCCAAGGAGTTGTCATCTCTAGTCAGAGACCTCCTGAAACCAAAACAGGTGTCGGTGCATCACTGCACGCGAGTCCTGGGAAAGATGGTAGCTTCCTACGAAGCAATTCCATTTGGCAGGTTCCATGCAAGGATCTTTCAGTGGGATCTGTTGGACAAGTGGTCCGGATCGCATCTTCAGATGCATCGGCTGATAACCCTGTCTCCAAGGACCAGGGTGTCTCTGCTGTGGTGGCTGCAGAGTGCTCATCTTCTAGAGGGCCGCAGATTTGGCATACAGGACTGGGTCCAGGTGACCACGGATGCCAGCCTTCGAGGCTGGGGGGCAGTCACACAGGGAAGAAACTTCCAAGGACTATGGTCAAGCCAGGAGACTTCCCTACACATAAATATTCTGGAACTACGGGCCATTTACAATGCCCTAAGTCAGGCAAGACCCCTGCTTCAACACCAGCCGGTGCTGATCCAGTCAGACAACATCACGGCGGTAGCCCATGTAAACCGACAGGGCGGCACAAGAAGCAGGTTGGCGATGGCAGAAGCCACAAGGATTCTCCGATGGGCGGAAAATCACGTGATAGCACTGTCAGCAGTGTTCATTCCGGGAGTGGACAACTGGGAAGCAGACTTCCTCAGCAGACACGACCTCCACCCGGGAGAGTGGGGATTTCATCCAGAAGTCTTCAAAAAGATTGTAAACCGTTGGGAAAGGCCACAGGTGGACATGATGGCGTCCCGCCTCAACAAAAAACTAAAAAGATATTGCGCCAGGTCAAGGGACCCTCAGGCGATAGCTGTGGACGCTCTAGTGACACCGTGGGTGTACCTGTCGGTTTATGTATTCTCTCCTCTGCCTCTCATACCCAAGGTACTGAGAATAATAAGAAGAAGAGGAGTAAGAACTATACTCGTGGTTCCGGATTGGCCAAGAAGAGCTTGGTACCCAGAACTTCAAGAAATGATCTTAGAGGACCCATGGCCTCTGCCGCTCAGACAGGACCTGCTGCAGCAGGGGCCCTGTCTATTCCAAGACTTACCACGGCTGCGTTTGACGGCATGGCGGTTGAACAGCGGATCCTAAAAGAAAAGGGCATTCCAGAGGAAGTCATTCCTACACTGATTAAAGCTAGGAAAGATGTGACCGCAAAACATTATCACCGCATATGGCGGAAATATGTTGCTTGGTGTGAGGCCAGGAAGGCCCCAACGAAGGAATTTCAGCTGGGTCGATTTCTGCACTTCCTACAGTCAGGGGTGACTATGGGCCTAAAATTGGGTTCCATTAAGGTCCAGATTTCGGCTCTGTCGATTTTCTTCCAAAAAGAACTGGCTTCACTGCCTGAAGTTCAGACTTTTGTAAAGGGAGTGCTGCATATTCAGCCTCCTTTTGTGCCCCCAGTGGCACCTTGGGATCTCAACGTGGTGTTGGATTTCCTAAAGTCGCATTGGTTTGAGCCACTTAAAACCGTGGAGATAAAGTTCCTCACGTGGAAGGTGGTCATGCTGTTGGCCTTGGCGTCGGCCAGGCGTGTATTAGAATTCGCGGCTTTGTCATGTAAAAGCCCTTATCTGATTTTTCATATGGATAGGGCGGAATTGAGGACTCGTTCCCAATTCCTTCCAAAGGTGGTATCAGCTTTTCATGTGAACCAACCTATTGTGGTGCCTGCGGCTATTCTGGACTTGGAGGATTCCAAGTTGCTGGACGTAGTCAGGGCCCTGAAAATATATGTTTCCAGGACGGCTAGAGTCAGAAAAACTGACTCGCTATTTATCCTGTATGCACCCAACAAGCTGGGTGCTCCTGCTTCAAAGCAGACTATTGCTCGCTGGATCTGTAGCACGATTCAACTTGCACATTCGGCGGCTGGTCTGCCGCAGCCTAAATCTGTAAAAGCCCATTCCACGAGGAAGGTGGGCTCTTCTTGGGCGGCTGCCCGAGGGGTCTCGGCTTTACAACTTTGCCGAGCTGCTACTTGGTCGGGTTCAAACACGTTTGCAAAATTCTACAAGTTTGATACCCTGGCTGAGGAGGACCTTGAGTTTGCTCATTCGGTGCTGCAGAGTCATCCGCACTCTCCCGCCCGTTTGGGAGCTTTGGTATAATCCCCATGGTCCTTACGGAGTTCCCAGCATCCACTAGGACGTCAGAGAAAATAAGAATTTACTCACCGGTAATTCTATTTCTCGTAGTCCGTAGTGGATGCTGGGCGCCCATCCCAAGTGCGGATTGTCTGCAATACTTGTATATAGTTATTGTTTGGAGCCATCTATTCGAGAGGCTCAGTTGTTGTTCATACTGTTCACTGGGTATAGTATCACGAGTTGTACGGTGTGATTGGTGTGGCTGGTATGAGTCTTACCCGGGATTCCAAATCCTTTCCTTATTGTGTCAGCTCTTCCGGGCACAGTTTCCCTAACTGAGGTCTGGAGGAGGGGCATAGAGGGAGGAGCCAGTGCACACCAGGTAGTCCTAATTCTTTCTTAGAGTGCCCAGTCTCCTTCGGAGCCCGCTATTCCCCATGGTCCTTACGGAGTTCCCAGCATCCACTACGGACTACGAGAAATAGAATTACCGGTGAGTAAATTCTTATTTTTAAACTGGCAAAGTGCATGTTATCAGTGCCTAGGCACTACATATACGACCCCCGCCAGTATATTAATTTGAATTTGAGCGGGACTACAGCGCGCCGGGTGGGGGCGTGGCTTAGGCCGCACAGCTTACCAGCACCATTTTCTCTCTTCACAGAGCATGCAGAGACGCTGGCCCGGACCTCCACTCTCCTTAACAAGTACGGGGAGCAAAACGGGGGGGGCACACCCAATTGGTGCTATATATTTATATAAAACAGCGCAGTGATCATATATTATTTTTTTAGTAGTATTTGGGCGCTGGGGTGTGAGCTGGTATACTCCCTCTGTGTTCTCTCTAACAGGCTTCCCTGTGGGTCTGTCCCCTATAGCCAGTGTGAGTGTGTGTGTGTGTGTGTGTGTGTGTGTCGGTACAGTGTGTCGACATGTCTGAGGCTGAGTGCTCCTCCCCGGAGGAAGTTACTGGGGGCACAGAGAAGGATTTGGGGGTGACTCTGTCGGCACCGCCGACTGCTGATTGGGTGAATATGTTGAGTACATTGAATGCAATTGTACATTGTCTAAGAGGCTGGATAAATCTGATTCTCAGACACAAACGTGGAGAAAATCCATGGAGGACGCCTTATCCCAGGTGCAGGCCCCCTCAGGGTCACAAAAGCGTTCATTTACCCAAATAGCTGATACGGATACCGACACAGACTCTGACTCCAGTGTCGACTATAGTGAGGCCAGTTTACATCCAAAATTGGTTAAGAGTATTCAGTACATGATTGTGGCAATTAAAGATGTTTTACATATTTCTGTGCAGTACCTGCTGTTCCAGATACGAGGGTTTGTTTGTATAAGGGAAAAAAGCCTGAGGTGACGTTTTCCCCCCTCTCATGAACTGAACGCTCTATGTGAAAAAGCTTGGGAATCGCCTGATAAAAGATGGCAGATTCCCAAGAGGATTTTTATGGCATATTCTTTCCCCTCTGACGACAGGGAAAAGTGGGAGTCATCTCCCAATGTGGACAAGGCTCTGTCCCGGATGTCCAAGAAAGGGGCGCTTCCGTCTCCTGACACGGCTGCCCTCAAGGATCCTGCGGATCGTAAGCAAGAAACACATTAAAAGCCATTTATGTCACTACGGGTGCACTCCTCAGACCTGCCGTGGCGTCTGCATGGGTGAGTAGTGCTATTGCTAAGTGGGCTGATAATTTGGCATCTGACATGGATACCCTAGATAGGGATAACATTATTTTGACTCTCGGTTATATCAGGGACGCTGCAGCTTAACTAAAGGATGCGGCGAGGGATATTGGCCTCTTGGGATCAAGGGCCAATGCCATGGCAGTCTCGGTCAGGAGAGCGCTGTGGATTCATCAATGGAATGCTGATGCCGACTCCAAGAAAGCTATGGAAGCTCTCCCTTATAAAGGTAGTGTCTTGTTTGGTGACGGCCTCGCTGATATGGTGTCTACCGCTACAGCGGGTAAGTCATCTTTTCTTCCTTATGTTCCCGCACAACAGAAAAAGGCACCCCATTATCAGATGCAGTCCTTTCGGCCTAATAAATACAAGAAAGGAAGGGGCTCGTCCTTCCTTGCTTCAAAAGGTAGAGGAAGGGGAAAAAGGTCGCCTGCTGTGTCTGGCGCCCAGGACCAAAAGTCCTCCCCGGCCTCTGCCAAGTCCACCGCATGACGCTGGGGCTACCCTACGGGAGTCCGTGCCGATAGGGGGCCCGTCTCCCAGTCTTCAGTCAGGTCTGGTTTCAATCGGGCCTAGATCCTTGGGTCTTAGACATAGTGTCCCAAGGATACAAACTGGAGTTTCAGGAGACGCCCCCCCCCCCCCCCCCCCCACCGATTTTTCAAATCAGCCTTGCCAGTTTCTATCCCAGAAAGGGAAGTAGTGAATGCTGCGATACAAAAGCTGTGTCAACAGAGTGTCATTGTCCTGATTCCCCCATCCCAACGGGGAGGAGCGTTCTATTCGAGCCTCTTTGTCATGCCAAAGTCGGACGGCTCGGTCAGACCGTTCCTGAACCTAAAATCCCTCAATCTGTATTTGAAAACTTTCAAGTTCAAGATGGAATCTCTTCGAGCAGTGATTTCCAGTCTAGAAGGGGGGATTTTATGGCGTCAGTCGACATAAAAGATGCCTACTTACACGTCCCGATATATCCTCCACATCAAGTTTTCCTGAGATTTGCGGTGCAGGATTCTCATTACCAATTTCAGACGTTGCCGTTTGAGCTTTCCACGGCCCCGAGGGTCTTCACCAAAGTCATGGCGGAAATGATGGTACTCCTACGCAAGCAGGGTGTCACAATTATCCCATACTTGGATGATCTCCTGATAAAGGCGAGGTCGTAGGAGCTGTTGCTAAGAAATGTGGAGCTCTCCCTGACGGTTCTGCAACATCATGGTTGGATTCTAAATTTGCCAAAGTCTCAGTTGATTCCGACAACTCGTCTGCCTTTCTTGGGCATGATCCTGGACACAGAACTGCAAAGAGTGTTTCTTCCAGCGGAAAAAGCTCTGGAAATCCAATACATGGTCAAGGAGATTCTGAAACCGGCAAGAGTGTCGATTCATCAATGCACACAAGTGCTAGGGAAGATGGTTGCGGCTTACGAAGCCATTCCGTTTGGCAGGTTTCATGCACAGGTGTTTCAGTGGGACCTGCTGGACAAATGGTCCGGGTATCACCTGCACATGCACCGGAAAATAAGTCTATCTTTCAGGACCAGAATTTCTCTCCTGTGGTGGCTGCAAAGTTCTCACCTTCTAGAGGGACGCAGGTTCGGAATCCAGGATTGGGTCCTGCTGACCACAGATGCAAGTCTCCGAGGCTGGGGAGCAGTCACGCTAGGAAGAAGTTTCCAGGGAAAATGGTCAAGCCAGGAAACTTGTCTCCACATAAACGTTCTGGAGTTAAGAGCCATTTACAATGGCCTTCTGCAAGCGGAACACCTGCTTCGAGGTCTACTTGTCCTGATTCAGTCGGACAACGTAACAGCGGTAGCGTACGTAAACCGCCAGGGCGGAACAAAGAGCAGAGCGGCGATGGCGGAGGCCATAAGAGTTCTCCGCTGGGCGGAAAAGCACGTGAGCACTCTGTCAGCAGTCTTCCTTCCGGGCGTGGACAACTGGGAAGCAGACTTCCTCAGCAGACACGATCTCCATCCAGGAGAGTGGGCTCTTCATCAAGAGGTATTTGCAGAAGTGACAAGGCGTTGGGGAATTCCTCAAATAGACATGATGGCGTCTCGCCTCAACAAGAAGCTTCCGAGGTATTGTTCCAGGTCAAGGGACCCCCACGCCAGTGCAGTGGACACCCTGGTAACTCCGTGGGTATTTCAGTCGGTATATGTGTTCCCTCCACTTCCTCTCATTCCAAAAGTGTTGAGGATCATAAGACGAACAAGGGTTCCAGCAGTACTCGTCGTTCCAGATTGGCCACGGAGGGCCTGGTATCCGGATCTTCAGGAATTGCTCATAGAAGATCCTTGGCCGCTTCCTCTCAGAGAGGACCTGTTACTGCAGGGGCCATGCGTATTTCAGGACTTACCGCGGCTGCGTTTGACGGCGTGGAGGTTGAACGCCAAATCCTAGCTCGTAAGGGTATTCCCGGGGAAGTCATCCCCACTCTCCTTAAGCCTAGAAAGGAGGTCACGGCGAAGCATTATCACCGTATTTGGAGAAAATATGTGTCGTGGTGTGAAGCCAAGAAAGCTCCTGTGGAGGAGTTTCAGCTGGGTCGTTTCCTCCATTTTTTGCAGGCAGGTGTGGATGCAGGCCTGAAATTGGGTTCCATCAAAGTGCAGATTTCGGCTTTATCTATTTTCTTTCAAATAGAATTGGCCGCCCTTCCTGAAGTTCAGACTTTCGTGAAGGGAGTGCTGCATATCCATCCTCCGTCTGTGCCGCAGGTGGCACCGTGGGATCTTACATAGAAACATAGAATTTGACGGCAGATAAGAACCACTTGGCCCATCTAGTCTGCCCATTTTATTTTATCCTTTAGGTAATCGCAACCCTCTTTGAACCTTAATTCCTTGTAAGGTTATTCACATGCCTATCCCAGGCATGTTTAAACTGCTCCACAGTCTTAGCCTCTACTACCTCTGATGGGAGGCTATTCCACTTATCCACTACCCTTTCTGTGAAATAATTTTTCCTTAAATTTCCCCTGAACCTGCCTCCCTCCAGTTTCAGTGTATGTCCTCGAGTTCTAATACTTATCTTCCTTTGAAAAATGTTTCCCTCCTGAACTTTGTTAAAACCTTTGGTATATTTGAAAGTTTCTATCATGTCTCCCCTTTCCCTTCTCTCCTCCATACTATACATGTTAAGATCTTTTAGCCTTTCCGGGTAAGTTTTGTGATGTAGGCCATGCACCATTTTAGTTGCCCTTCTTTGTACACTCTCTAATGTATTTATATCCTTCTGGAGATATGGGGGGTCATTCCGAGTTGTTCGCTCGCAAGCTGCTTTTAGCAGCTTTACACACGCTAAGCCGCCGCCTACTGGGAGTGAATCTTAGCTTCTTAAAATTGCGAACGAAAGATTCGCAATATTGCGAAAAGACATCTCTGTGCAGTTTCTGAGTAGCTCGAGACTTACTCTGCCAGTGCGATCAGTTCAGTGCTTGTCGTTCCTGGTTTGACGTCACAAACACACCCAGCGTTCGCCCAGACACTCCTCCGTTTCTCCAGCCACTCCCGCGTTTTTCCCAGAAACGGTAGCGTTTTTTCCCACACGCCCATAAAACGGCCTGTTTCCGCCCAGAAACACCCACTTCCTGTCAATCACATTACGATCACCAGAACGAAGAAAAAGCCGTGAGTAAAATTCCTAACTGCATAGCAAATTTACTTGGCGCAGTCGCAGTGCGAACATTGCGCATGCGCACTAAGCGGAAAATCGCTGCGATGCGAAGAAATTTACCGAGCGAACAACTCAGAATGACCCCCATGGTCTCCAGAACTGGACACAGTATTCCAGATGAGGCCGCACCAATGACCTATACAGTGGCATTATTACTTCTCTTTTCCTGCTACTGATTCCTCTCCCTGTGCAACCAACCATCTGACTTGCCTTTCTCATTGCGTGGTGTTATCTTGACGTGGTGTTACAATTTCTTATGTTTCACTGGTTTGAACCTTTGCGAAAAGTTGAGTTGAAATTTCTCACTTGGAAAGTGGTCATGCTTTTGGCCTTGGCATCCGCCAGACGGATGTCGGAATTGGCGGCTTTGTCTCACAAGAGCCCATATTTGATTTTCCATGTGGATAGAGCGGAATTGAGGACTCGTCAACAGTTTCTGCCGAAAGTGGTTTCTTCGTTTCACATAAATCAACCTATTGTGGTGCCTGTGGCTACGGATGCTGTGGCGGTGCCAAAATCTCTCGATTTCGTAAGAGCTTTGAAAATTTATGTCGCCAGAACGGCTCTTGTTAGGAAAACGGAGGCTTTGTTTGTCCTGTATGCTTCCAACAAGATTGGAAATCCTGCTTCCAAGCAGACTATTGCATGCTGGATTTGTAATACGATTCAGCGCGCTCATTCTACGGCTGGATTGCCGTTGCAGAAGTCAGTGAAGGCCCATTCTACCAGGAAGGTGGGCTCATCTTGGGCGACTGCCCGAGGGGTCTCGGCACTTCAGCTTTGCCGAGCAGCTACCTGGTCGGGTTCAAACACTTTTGCTAAGTTCTACAAGTTTGATACCAGGGCCGGTTCTAGACCTTGTCGCTCCCAGTGCAAACTTTTAACTTTTCCTCTGCCCCCCCCCCACCGCTCCCCATTCAAAACAGGGACAATGCATGCCAAATAGGGGCGTAACTTAATGATGAAGGGGAGTGGCCACAGAATTGCACCAATTCACATTACACCGCACAGTGGTGTCCAACAGTCCCATTACCACAAAGTAATACTTATTTCAGGGAGAAGTCATAGAATGGAAAATTAAAGATAATATGTACAGTAGAAATTAGAAGCTCATAAAGTAGTAGTTGTTACATGGTCCCAGTGGTGGTGGCAGAGGTAAATAAATAATAGCTCACAGAAAGCTGAGATTTAATAGAAGAAAAGTACTTCATATATCACTGTTTCCTCACCTGGCTTGCAGTTTTGCAATGATGGAACTTGTTAAAAGACAGTGGGACAGTGCAGGAACAAGCCGCCCTGATCATGATGCTGTGCTGTGCCGCCAACCGCCATGATCATGTCGTGCCGCTGACCGCTGGGCCGCCCGCCTCAAGAGTGCCCTTATCAGCGCTGCCGCTCGCCTCCTTCCTCGATGTGGTGCGCGATGACATCAGGCGGTGCGCGATGATGTCATTGCGCACCGTGCGATGGTGCGCAATGCATCATGGGAAAGTGGGCGGATGGGAGGGAGGGTCAGCGCTGACTGCGCTGTGCTCAGTCAGGACTCCAGTCCTACAGTAACATGGCGGCGCCCGTTAGGATGCGGCAGCGCCCTCGTAGATGCGGCTCCCCAGGCAAAAGTACTGCTTGCCCGGGGCAAGAGCCACTCCTGTTTGATACCCTGGCTGATGAGGACCTCATGTTTGCTCAATCGGTGCTGCAGAGTCGTCCGCACTCTCCCGCCCGGTCTGGAGCTTTGGTATAGACCCCATGGTCCTTTTGGAGTCCCCAGCATCCTCTAGGACGTAAGGGAAAATAGGATTTTAATACCTACCAGTAAATCCTTTTCTCCTAGTCCGTAGAGGATGCTGGGCGCCCATCCCAGTGCTTACTGTTACTTGCAGTTGTATTGTTAGTTGTTGTTTTCGGTTACACAAAGGTTGTGTATCGGTTATGTTCAGCTCGTTGTTGTTTTACGTTCATACTGTTATCTGGTATTCCTGCTAATCCAGTTGTACGGTGTGTTTGTGGTGTGAGCTGGTATGTATCTCACCCTTAGTTTAACAAAAATGATTTTCCTCGAAATGTCCGTCTCCCTGGGCACAGTTCCTATAACTGAGGTCTGGAGGAGGGGCATAGAGGGAGGAGCCAGTTCACACCCATTCAAAGTCTTATAGTGTGCCCATGTCTCCTGCGGATCCCGTCTATACCCCATGGTCCTTTTGGAGTCCCCAGCATCCTCTATGGACTAGGAGAAAAGGATTTACCGGTAGGTATTAAAATCCTATTTCTCTAACGTCCTAAGTGGATGCTGGGGACTCCGTAAGGACCATGGGGGATAGCGGCTCCGCAGGAGACTGGGCACATCTAAAGAAAGCTTTAGGACTAACTGGTGTGCACTGGCTCCTCCCCCTATGACCCTCCTCCAAGCCTCAGTTAGATTTCTGTGCCCGACGAGAAGGGTGCTCCTGAGCTTCTTAGTGAAAGTTTTAGTTTAGGTTTGTTATTTTCAGTGAGACCTGCTGGCAACAGGCTCACTGCATCGAGGGACTAAGGGGAGAAGAAGCGAACTCACCTGCGTGCAGAGTGGATTGGGCTTCTTGGCTACTGGACATTAGCTCCAGAGGGACGATCACAGGCCCAGCCTGGATGGGTCCCGGAGCCGCGCCGCCGGCCCCCTTACAGAGCCAGAAGAGCGAAGAGGTCCGGAAAAATCGGCGGCAGAAGACGTTCCTGTCTTCAATAAGGTAGCGCACAGCACTGCAGCTGTGCGCCATTGCTCTCAGCACACTTCATACTCCGGTCACTGAGGGTGCAGGGCGCTGGGGGGGGCGCCCTGAGACGCAATAAAACATGATAAAAATACCTTACATGGCAAAAAATACATCACATATAGCTCCTGGGCTATATGGATGCATTTAACCCCTGCCAGAATATACAGAAAAACGGGAGATAAGGCCGCCGAAAAGGGGGCGGAGCCTATCTCCTCAGCACACTGGCGCCATTTTCCCTCACAGCTCAGTTGGAGGGAAGCTCCCTGGCTCTTCCCTGCAGTCACTACACTACAGAAAGGGTTAAAAAAAGAGAGGGGGGCACTAATTAGGCGCAGTATTAAAACATACAGCAGCTATAAGGGGAAAAACACTTATATAAGGTTATCCCTGTATATATATATAGCGCTCTGGTGTGTGCTGGCATACTCTCCCTCTGTCTCCCCAAAGGGCTAGTGGGGTCCTGTCCTCTATCAGAGCATTCCCTGTGTGTGTGCTGTGTGTCGGTACGTTTGTGTCGACATGTATGAGGAGAAAAATGATGTGGAGACGGAGCAGAGTGTCTGTAACAGTGATGTCACCACCTAGGGGGTCGACACCTGAGTGGATGTACTGTTGAAAATTACGTGACAGTGTCAGCTCTGTATAAAAAAACAGTGGTTGACATGAGACAGCCGGCTACTCAGCTTGTGCCTGTCCAGACGTCTCATAGGCCGTCAGGGGCTCTAAAGCGCCCGTTACCTCAGATGGCAGATACAGACGCCGACACGGATACTGACTCCTGTGTCGACGGTGAAGAGACAACCGTGATTTCCAGTAGGGCCACACGTTACATGATTGAGACAATGGAAAATGTTTTATACATTTCTGATAATACGAGTACCACCAAAAAGGGGTATTATGTTCGGTGAGGGAAAAACTACCTGTAGTTTTCCTGAATCTGAGAAATAAAATGAGGTGTGTGATGATGCGTGGGTTTCCCCCCGATAACAATTGATAATTTCTTAAAAAGTATTGGCTGTATACCCTTTCCCGCCAGAGGTTAGGGTGCGTTGGGAAACACCCCCTAGGGGGGATAAGGCGCTCACACGCTTGTAAGAACAAGGGCTCTACCCTCTCATGAGATGGCCGCTCTTAAGGATCCTGCTGATAGAAAGCAGGAGGGTATCCAAAAATGTATTCACACACATACTGGTGTTATACTGCGACCAGCAATCGCCTCAGCCTGGAGGTGCAGTGCTGGGTTGGCATGGTCGGATTCCCTGACTGGAAATATTGATATCCTAGATAAGGATAGTATATTATTGCCTATAGAGCATTTAAAAGATGCATTTCTATATATGCATGATGCACAGCGGAATATTTGCCGACTGGCATCAAGTATAAGTGCGTTGTCCAATTCTACCAGTAAAATGGTCAGGTGATGCGGATTACAAACGGCATTTGGAAGTATTGCCTTTGAAAGGGGACATTTGGGGTCGGTCTTTTAGACCTGGTGGCCACGGCAACAACTGGGAAATCCACGTTTGTACCCCAGGTCGCCTCTCAAAATAAGACGCCGTATTATCAGGCGCAGTCCTTTGTTGGCAAGCGGACAAAAGGTTCCTCTTTTCTGCTCGTGACAGAGGGAGAGGAAAAAGGCTGAAGAGATTACCCAGTTCCCAGGAACAGAAATCCTTTCCCGCCTCTGCAAAGCCCTCAGTATGACGCTAGGGCCTTACAAGCTCAGGCACGGTGGGGGCCCGTTCTCAATGAATTTCAGTGCGCAGTGGGCTCACTCGCAAGTAGACCCCTGGATCCTTCAGGTAATATCTCAAGGGTACATATTGAAATTCGAGACGTCTCCCCCTCGCCGTTTCCAAAAGTCGGCTTTACCGACGTCTCCCTCTGACAGGGAGGCAGTTTTGGAAGCCATTCACAAGCTGTATTCCCAGCAGGTGATAATCAAGGTACCCCTCCTGCAACAGGGAACGGGGTATTATTCCACACTATTGTGGTACCGAAGCCAGACGGCTCGGTGAGACCGATTCTAAATCTAAAATCTAAAATCTTTGAACACTTACATACAGAGGTTCAAATTCAAGATTGAGTCACTCAGAGCAGTGATTGCGAACCTGGAAGAAGGGGACTACATGATGTCTCGGGACATCAAGGATGCTTACCTTCATGTCAAAATTTACCCTTCTCACCAAGGGTACCTCAGGTTATGGTACAGAACTGTCACTATCAGTTCAGACGCTGCCGTACGGATGGTCCACGGCACCCCGGGTCTTTACCAAGGTAATGGCCGAAATGATATCCCTTCGAAGGAAGGGAATTTTAGTTATCCCTTACTTGGACGATTTCCTGATAAGGGTAAGATCCAGGGAACAGTTGGAAGTCGGTGTAGCACTATCTCAGGTAGTGTTGCGGCAGCACGATTGGATTCTCAATATTCCAAAATCGCAGCTGGTTCCGACGACTTGTCTTCTGTTTCCTAGGGATGTTCCTGGACACAGTCCAGAAAAAAAAAAAAGGTGTTTCTCCCGGAAGAGAAAGCCAGGGAGTTATCCGAGCTAGTCAGGAACCTCCTAAAACCGAACCAAGTCTCAGTGCATCAATGCACAAGGGTTCTGGGTAAAAATGGTGGCTTCCTACGAAGCAATCCCATTCGTTAGATTCCACGCAAGAACTTTCCAGTGGAACCTACTGGACAAATGGTCCGGGTCGCATTTTCAGATGCATCAGCGGATAACCCTGTCACCAAGGACAAGGGTATCCATCATGTGGTGGTTGCAGAGTGCTCATCTTCTAGAGGGCCGCAGATTCGGCATTCAGGACTGGGTCCTGGTGACCACGGATGCCAGCCTGCGAGGCTGGGGAGCAGTCACACAGGGAAGGAATATCCAGGGCTTAGGGTCAAGCCTGGATACATCACTTCACATAAATATCCTGAAGCTAAGGGCCATTTACAATGCTCTAAGCTTAGCAAGACCTCTGCTTCAAGGTCAGCCGGTGTTGATCCAGTCGGACAACATCATGGCAGTCACCCACGTAAACAGACAGGGTGGCACAAGAAGCAGGAGGGCAATGGCAGAAGCTGCAGGGATTCTTCGCTGGGCGGAAAATCATGTGATAGCACTGTCAACAGTATTCATTCCGGGAGTGGACAACTGGGAAGCAGACTTCCTCAGCACGACCTCCACCCGGGAGAGTGGGGACTTCACCCAGAAGTCGTCCACATGATTAAAAAACTCGACAGGTATTGCGCCAGGTCAAGAGACCCTCAGGCAATAGTTGTAGACGCTCTGGTAACACCGTGGGTGTACCAGTCAGTGTATGTGTTCCCTCCTCTGCCTCTCATACCCAAGGTACTGAGATTGATAAGATGGAGAGGAGAAAGCACTATATTCGTGGCTCCGGATTGGCCAAGAAGGACTTGGTAACCGGAACTTCAAGAGATGCTCACGGAGGATCCGTGGCCTCTACCTCTAAGAAGGGACCTGCTCCAGCAAGGACCCTGTCTGTTCCAAGACTTACCGCGGCTGCGTTTGACGGCATGGCGGTTGAACGCCGGATCCTGAAGGAAAAAAGGCATTCCGGATGAAGTCATCCCTATCCTGATCAAAGCCAGGAAGGATGTAACCGCAAAAACATTATCACCGCAATTGGCGAAAATATGTTGCGTGGTGCGAGGCCAGTAAGGCCCGACGGAGGAAATTCAACTGGGTCGATTCCTACATTTCCTGCAAACAGGAGTGTCTATGGGCCTGAAATTGGGGTCCATTAAGGTTCAAATTTCGGCCCTGTCAATTTTCTTCCAAAAAGAACTAGCTTCAGTCCCTGAAGTTCAGATGTTTGTAAAAGGGGTACTGCATATACAGCCTCCTTTTGTGCCTCCAGTGGCACTTTGGGATCTCAATGTAGTTTTGGGTTCCAAAAGTCACATTGGTTTGAACCACTTAAATCTGTGGAGTTAAAATATCTCACATGGAAAGTGGTCATGCTGTTGGCCCTGGCCTGGGCCAGGCGCGTGTCAGAATTGGCGGCTTTATCCTGAAAAAGCCCTTATCTGATGTTCCATTCGGACAGGGCGGAATTGAGGACTCGTCCTCAGTTTCTCCCCAAGGTGGTTTCAGCGTCTCACCTGAACCAACCTATTGGTGGTGCCTGCGGCTACTAGGGACTTGGAGGCCTCCAAGTTGCTAGACGTTGTCAGTGCCCTGAAAATATATGTTTCCAGGACGGCTGGAGTCAGGAAATCTGACTCGCTGTTTATCCTGTGTGCACCCAACAAGCTGGGTGCTCCTGCTTCTAAGCAGACTATTGCTCGTTGGATTTGTAGTACAATTCAGCTTGCACATTCTGTGGCAGGCCTGCCACAGCCAAAAATCTGTAAATGCCCACTCCACAAGGAAGGTGGGCTCATCTTGGGCGGCTGCCCCAGGGGTCTCGGCTTTACAACTTTGCCGAGCAGCTACTTGGTCAGGAGCAAATACGTTTGTAAAATTCTACAAAATTGATATCCTGGCTGAGGAGGACCTGGAGTTCTCTCATTTGGTGCTGCAGAGTCATCCGCACTCTCCCGCCCGTTTGGGAGCTTTGGTATAATCCCCATGGTCCTTACGGAGTCCCCAGCATCCACTTAGGACGTTAGAGAAAATAAGAATTTACTTACCGATAATTCTATTTCTCATAGTCCGTAGTGGATGCTGGGCGCCCATCCCAAGTGCGGATTGTCTGCAATACTTGTACATAGTTATTGTTACAAAAATCGGGTTATTATTGTTGTGAGCCATCTTTCAGAGGCTCCTCTGTTATCATGCTGTTAACTGGGTTCAGATCACAGGTTATACGGTGTGATTGGTGTGGCTGGTATGAGTCTTACCCGGGATTCAAAATCCTTCCTTATTGTGTACGCTCGTCCGGGCACAGTATCCTAACTGAGGCTTGGAGGAGGGTCATAGGGGGAGGAGCCAGTGCACACCAGTTAGTCCTAAAGCTTTCTTTAGATGTGCCCAGTCTCCTGCGGAGCCGCTATCCCCCATGGTCCTTACGGAGTCCCCAGCATCCACTACGGACTATGAGAAATAGAATTATCGGTAAGTAAATTCTTATTTTTTATCTCCAAATTAAAGTATATAATCATCCACACAACAAACAGTTTATACTGTCAATTGGCATCCACTATACTGTATATGTGATAAGTGTTTACCGTGTAATACCCTTGATCAGGGTCAATGGGGTCGATTCAATTCAGCGACAGTTGAATAGCGCCGGCGCTATTCAAGACAGGGACAAGTGACACCAATTGTCGGGAATTCTTCTCTCACCCACGGGGAATGAGAGAGGAAATCCGACAAAAGTGCTGCCGCGCGGCCGGCGCAAGGCTGATTCTGTCGGGAATCAGCATCGCGGCGGGGAGTTAAGTCGGAGATTGCCCGTTCTCCCAACAATTCAACCTTTTAAGTCCGCGAGAACGGGCCTTCGCCAACTTAATTTCTCTATCGTCCTAAGTGGATGCTGGGGTTCCTGAAAGGACCATGGGGAATAGCGGCTCCGCAGGAGACAGGGCACAAAAAAGTAAAGCTTTACTAGGTCAGGTGGTGTGCACTGGCTCCTCCCCCTATGACCCTCCTCCAGACTCCAGTTAGATTTTGTGCCCGAACGAGAAGGGTGCAATCTAGGTGGCTCTCCTAAAGAGCTGCTTAGAGAAAGTTTAGTTTAGGTTTTTTTTTTTTTTTTTCTTTACAGTGAGTCCTGCTGGCAACAGGATCACTGCAACGTGGGACTTAGGGGGAAAGTAGTAAACTCACCTGCATGCAGAGTGGATTTGCTGCTTGGCTACTGGACACCATTAGCTCCAGAGGGATCGAACACAGGCCCAGCCGTGGAGTCCGGTCCCGGAGCCGCGCCGCCGACCCCCTTGCAGATGCTGAAGCGTGAAGAGGTCCGGAAACCGGCGGCTGAAGACTCCTCAGTCTTCATAAGGTAGCGCACAGCACTGCAGCTGTGCGCCATTTTCCTCTCAGCACACTTCACTGGGCAGTCACTGAGGGTGCAGAGCGCTGGGGGGGGGCGCTCTGAGAGGCAAATATAAACCTTATACAAGGCTAAAAATACCTCACATATAGCCCATAGGGGCTATATGGAGATATTTAACCCCTGCCTGACTGGAAAAATAGCGGGAGAAGAACCCGCCGAAAAAGGGGCGGGGCCTATCTCCTCAGCACACGGCGCCATTTTCTGTCACAGCTCCGCTGGTCAGAACGGCTCCCAGGTCTCTCCCCTGCACTGCACTACAGAAACAGGGTAAAACAGAGAGGGGGGGCACATTAATGGCTATATATATATATATTAAAGCAGCTATAAGGGAGCACTTAATATAAGGATATCCCTTGTATATATAGCGCTTTGTGGTGTGTGCTGGCAGACTCTCCCTCTGTCTCCCCAAAAGGGCTAGTGGGTCCTGTCTTCATTAGAGCATTCCCTGTGAGTTTGCGGTGTGTGTCGGTACGTGGTGTCGACATGTATGAGGACGATATTGGTGTGGAGGCGGAGCAATTGCCAAATATGCAGATGTCACCCCCCAGGGGGTCGACACCAGAATGGATGCCTTTATTTGTGGAATTACGTGATGGTTTATCTTCCCTTAAACAGTCAGTTGAGGACATGAGGCGGCCGGACAATCAATTAATGCCTGTCCAGGCGCCTCAAACACCGTCAGGGGCTGTAAAACGCCCTTTGCCTCAGTCGGTCGACACAGACCCAGACACGGGCACTGATTCCAGTGACGACGGTAGAAATTCAAACGTATTTTCCAGTAGGGCCACACGTTATATGATTTTGGCAATGAAGGAGACGTTACATTTAGCTGATACTACAGATACCGTAAAACAGGGTATTATGTATGGTGTGAAAAAACTACAAACAGTTTTTCCTGAATCAGAAGAATTAAATGACGTGTGTGATGAAGCGTGGGTTGCTCCTGATAAAAAGTTGATAATTTCAAAAAAGTTATTGGCATTATACCCTTTCCCGCCAGAGGTTAGGGCGCGCTGGGAAACACCCCCTAAGGTGGACAAGGCGCTCACACGCTTATCCAAACAAGTGGCGTTACCCTCTCCTGAGACGGCCGCACTTAAGGATCCATCAGATAGAAAGATGGAAGTTATTCAAAAGAATATATACACACATGCAGGTGTTATACTACGACCAGCTATAGCAACTGCCTGGATGTGCAGTGCTGGAGTAGTTTGGTCAGAATCCCTGATTGAAAATATTGATACCCTAGATAGGGACAATGTTTTACTGTCGTTAGAACAAATAAAGGATGCATTTATCTATATGCGTGATGCACAGAGGGATATTTGCACACTGGCATCTCGGGTGAGTGCTATGTCCATTTCAGCCAGAAGAGCCTTATGGACACGACAGTGGACAGGCGATGCGGATTCAAAACGTCACATGGAGGTTTTGCCGTATAAAGGGGAGGAGTTATTTGGAGTTGGTCTATCAGACTTGGTGGCCACGGCTACTGCCGGGAAATCCACTTTTTTACCTCAAGTCACTCCCCAACAGAGAAAGGCACCGACCTTTCAACCGCAGCCTTTTCGCTCCTACAAAAATAAGAGAGCAAAGGGCTTGTCGTACCTGCCACGAGGCAGAGGAAGAGGGAAGAGACACCAACAGGCAGCTCCTTCCCAGGAACAGAAGCCCTCCCCGGCTCCTGCAAAAACCTCAGCATGACGCTGGGGCCTCTCAAGCGGACTCGGGGACAGTGGGGGGCCGTCTCAAAAATTACAGCGCGCAGTGGGCTCACTCGCAGGTAGACCCCTGGATCCTGCAGATAATATCTCAGGGGTACAGGTTGGAATTAGAGACGGATCCTCCTCATCGTTCCCTGAAGTCTGCCTTACCAACCGTCTCTTCCGAAAGGGAGAGGGTGTTGGAAGCCATTCACAAGCTGTACGCTCAGCAGGTGATAGTCAAAGTACCCCTATTACAACAAGGAAAGGGGTATTATTCCACTCTATTTGTGGTACCGAAGCCGGATGGCTCGGTAAGGCCTATTCTAAAAGTCACTCAGAGCAGTGATAGCGAACCTGGAAGAAGGGGACTTTATGGTATCCTTGGACATCAAGGATGCGTATCTACACGTTCCGATTTACCCCGCACACCAGGGGTACCTCAGGTTCATTGTTCAAAACTGTCACTATCAGTTTCAGACGCTGCCGTTCGGATTGTCCACGGCGCCTCGGGTCTTTACCAAGGTAATGGCCGAGATGATGATTCTTCTTCGAAGAAAAGGCGTATTAGTTATCCCATACTTGGACGATCTCCTAATAAGGGCAAGGTCCAGAGAACAGCTGGAGACAGTTTTAGCACTATCTCAAGAGGTGCTAAGACAACACGGGTGGATTCTGAATATTCCAAAATCCCATTTAATCCCGACAACTCGTCTGCTGTTCCTAGGAATGATTCTGGACACGGTTCAGAAAAAGGTTTTCCTTCCAGAGGAAAAAGCCAAGGAGTTATCCGATCTGGTCAGGAACCTCCTAAAACCAGGAAAAGTGTCAGTACATCAATGCACAAGAGTCCTGGGAAAAATGGTGGCTTCTTACGAAGCAATTCCATTCGGCAGATTCCATGCAAGAATATTCCAAAGGGATCTGTTGGACAAATGGTCAGGGTCGCATCTGCAGATGCACCTGCGAATAACCCTGTCACCAAAGACAAGGGTGTCACTTCTGTGGTGGTTGCAGAAGGCTCACCTATTAGAAGGCCGCAGATTCGGCATTCAGGATTGGATCCTGGTGACCACGGACGCCAGCCTGAGAGGCTGGGGAGCAGTCACACAAGGAAGAAACTTCCAGGGAGTATGGACGAGTCTGGAAAAGTCTCTTCACATAAACATTCTGGAACTAAGAGCAATCTACAATGCTCTAAGCCAGGCGGAACTTCTCCTGCAAGGAAAGCCGGTGTTGATTCAGTCGGACAACATCACGGCGGTCGCCCATGTAAACAGGCAGGGCGGCACAAGAAGCAGGAGTGCAATGGCAGAAGCTGCCAAGATTCTTCGCTGGGCGGAGAATCACGTGATAGCACTGTCAGCAGTGTTCATCCCGGGCGTGGACAACTGGGAAGCAGACTTCCTCAGCAGACACGATCTTCATCCGGGAGAGTGGGGTCTACATCCAGAAGTCTTCAACATGTTAATAGACCGTTGGGAAAGACCAATTGTAGACATGATGGCGTCTCGCCTCAACAAGAAACTGGACAAATATTGCGCCAGGTCAAGAGATCCACAGGCAATAGCTGTGGACGCACTGGTAACTCCTTGGGTGTACCAGTCAGTGTATGTGTTTCCTCCTCTGCCGCTCATACCAAAGGTATTGAAGATCATACGGCAAAGAAGAGTAAGAACAATACTAGTGGTTCCGGATTGGCCGAGAAGGACTTGGTATCCGGAACTTCAAGAGATGCTCACGGACGAACCGTGGCCTCTACCTCTGAGAAGGGACCTGCTACAGCAGGGTCCCTGTCTTTTTCAAGACTTACCGCGGCTGCGTTTGACGGCATGGCGGTTGAACGCCAGATCCTAAAAGGGAAAGGCATTCCAGAAGAAGTCATTCCTACCTTGATTAAGGCACGGAAGGAAGTCACCGTGAAACATTATCACCGCATTTGGCGAAAATATGTAGCGTGGTGCGAGGATCGGAGGGTTCCGACGGAGGAATTCCAACTGGGTCGTTTCCTACATTTCCTGCAATCAGGATTATCTATGGGTCTCAAATTGGGATCCATTAAGGTTCAAATTTCGGCCCTGTCAATATTCTTCCAAAAAGAATTGGCCTCTGTCCCTGAGGTCCAGACTTTTGTCAAGGGAGTACTGCATATACAGCCTCCTGTGGTGCCTCCGGTGGCACCGTGGGATCTAAATGTAGTTTTAGATTTCCTCAAATCCCATTGGTTTGAACCATTGAAAAAGGTGGATTTGAAATATCTCACATTGAAAGTGACTATGTTACTAGCCCTGGCCTCTGCCAGGAGAGTATCTGAATTGGCGGCTTTATCTTATAAAAGTCCTTATCTAATCTTCCATTCGGATAGGGCAGAACTGCGGACTCGTCCGCATATTCTCCCTAAAGTGGTATCAGCATTTCATCTGAACCAACCTATTGTGGTGCCTGCGGCCACTAGCGACTTGGAGGACTCCAAGTTGTTGGACGTTGTCAGAGCCTTAAAAATATACATTGCAAGGACGGCTGGAGTCAGAAAATCTGACTCGCTGTTTATATTGTATGCACCCAACAAGTTGGGCGCACCTGCTTCTAAGCAGTCGATTGCTCGTTGGATTTGTAACACAATTCAACTTGCACATTCTGTGGCAGGCCTGCCACAGCCTAAAACTGTAAAAGCCCACTCCACAAGGAAGGTGGGCTCATCTTGGGCGGCTGCCCGAGGGGTCTCGGCATTACAACTCTGCCGAGCAGCTACGTGGTCGGGGAAGAACACGTTTGTAAAATTTTACAAATTTGATACCCTGGCAAAGGAGGACCTGGAGTTCTCTCATTCGGTGCTGCAGAGTCATCCGCACTCTCCCGCCCGTTTGGGAGCTTTGGTATAATCCCCATGGTCCTTTCAGGAACCCCAGCATCCACTTAGGACGATAGAGAAAATAAGAATTTACTTACCGATAATTCTATTTCTCGGAGTCCGTAGTGGATGCTGGGCGCCCATCCCAAGTGCGGATTATCTGCAATACTTGTACATAGTTATTGTTAACTAATTCGGGTTATTGTTAAGGAGCCATCTTTAAGAGGCCCTTTCTGTTGTCATACTGTTAACTGGGTTTAGATCACAAGTTGTACGGTGTGATTGGTGTGGCTGGTATGAGTCTTACCCGGGATTCAAAATGCCTCCCTTATTGTGTATGCTCGTCCGGGCACAGTACCTAACTGGAGTCTGGAGGAGGGTCATAGGGGGAGGAGCCAGTGCACACCACCTGACCTAGTAAAGCTTTACTTTTTTGTGCCCTGTCTCCTGCGGAGCCGCTATTCCCCATGGTCCTTTCAGGAACCCCAGCATCCACTACGGACTCCGAGAAATAGAATTATCGGTAAGTAAATTCTTATTTTGAGCTGCATTGAATAGTGGCGGGAGCTAACTCCTGGTGCTATTCAACTGTTGCTGAATTGAATCGACCCCAATGATATTCCCGGTAGGCCCTACTGTATCATAGTCCTGCTCTCATGGGGGGGTCTCGGTAATAGTTCTTGCTGAAAGTGTCATGAAGAAAACTTTTTTGTTTGTGTTAGACCTACCGCCTAACTGTCCTGATTTTGGCGGGAGAGCCCCATTTTTCGGCAGGGCATTTAATGCAAGGCCATGTCCCCTAGCCGGAGGCCACACCCATTAGCAGTGAGGTCACGCCCCCTGATTTTGGGTATGCATATGTCTCTCTCTTTTCACCTAGAAAATGTTGACAGGTATGGTTAAGGTGTCTAATCCCTCCCTGGGGTATGGGACTCAGGGTCGACAGTGTCTAGGTCGACACACATTGGGTCGACACAGCCATTAGGTCGACATGAGCAAGGTCGACATGGAAAACGGTCGACATGAGGTTTTGGTGTCATTTTCTTCGTAAAGTGACGGGGAACCCCAATTAGTACACCGTGTCCCTTCGCATGGCTCGCTTCGCTCGCCATGCTTTGGGCAAGGTGCCTCGCTGTGCTCGGCACAGGTTACCATTCCCAATCGTAGTCCACGTGGATCGTAAAGTATGAAAACGTTAAAAAATTTGGGAAAAACTCATGTCGACCTCTTTCATGTCGACCTAATGGTCGTGTTGACCTATTTCATGTGTCGACCTAACCAATGTCGACCAATAGGTGTCGACCTAGACTGTGTCGACCCAATGTCCGGATACTCCTTCCCCTACACAGACTCAGCTGTTTGCAGCCAGCGGGCTTCCGGCTTTTAGATGCTGCTTGCAGTGCTGCAGAGAGAGTTGGAATCGGGCAGAGGAGACTTCTTGATGTGTTTTGTATTTTCATTTTATTCATTATTTATTTATTACCAGTTTCTTATATAGCGCACGTGGCTGTGGTGGCAGGCTGTTTTAGCAGGGCACTACTAAAGGGGCAGGGTGCATTTTGCCTTTTAAAAATCGGTCAGGACGCTGAAACAGCCCACGTTGAATTTTTCATATTGGAGGCCATACACAGATGGATGATCTGCACCTAGCACAGGCCTGGTGCAAGTTTCAATGGTGTGATTGATGGTGGGGTCTAAAGACGCACAAAGCACGATTGCAGTGTCTGTAGACACTGACAGTGGGCGTCTCAGTCTTTGCACATTTGGACGCATTAGTTGCAGACACAGCTGCAGCAGAAGGCGTAATGAAGGCCGCAACTGCGTCTAACTCAGAATCTGACCCTATGAGGAGGAAGTATATTACCCCCGCCAACATTAGGGCTGCTTCCAGAAATTTCCCTGGCTGGTTTTCCATCCCAATCCAGCCCTCGGGAGATGAATGAAGACTTGGAGAACTTGCCCATAACAACCAATCTACCTATAATTTTATAGAAAGTATTTGCTAAAAGATAGCCAGAAACTGATAGGTTGCTATGGACAACTTGTCCACTTGTCCTTTTTAGGTTTCATACTTCTACCTTAGAGAGGAAGCAGATGTAACATACAGTACATCAACAATAATTACTGTAAATCCTTGGGTCTATTCCACAGATATGAACATCTTGCTGCCCTTCTGTCACGGATCCTGTCAGAGCGTCCTCCTAATGCCCTGGATGTCCTGGAGCAGCTGAGCACAGAACTCCACTGGTCCAGACTGAACAAAGGTCTGGATTCACTGCGCACCCTGAGAGATGACCCTCCCACCTACCTTAAGGCGGAGTCTCAACGGGCACTGTTCTTTCGGGGTGCGGGGGATGGCGAGGAGATCGAAGGAGACGGGGAGATGGTGAGAGCAAAATGCGGGAAATTCTGGGAGGATAATGAGGGGGTGATAGTAATATGAAAGAGCAATAGGCACTGATTATAGGGTATGTCCGTCACAGATCTTTTTTTTTTTTTTCAAGAATTAAATCTTTGTAACTTTTTTTTAACTGTAGCTCTGAAGTTATTCTTGAAATTAAAACTTAATTTCTCATCCTGATATTCTGTGTTCTTAATTAACGGCCTTTAGAGGTGCATGCTACTGATTTTTAAAGCGGATATGCTTTGAGCGTAACCGATAAGTGATAGGAGAGGGGCCCCGAAAATGGTGCCAGAATGATAGATTTTATTGTTGACATAACTGACATAGCACCAAGTTTCAGAAAGGAGTTCTGAGGTCAGGCGCTCCTGTGACAAACTGACATATTATATTTATGTGTGTGTGTGTGTGTGCATATGAGTGCATATTCATTTATATCTATCTAACTCTCTATATAAAAAGAATAGAAAATATATATATATATATATATATATATGTATATAATATATGTGTGGGTGTGTGTACATATGTGTGCATATTCTTTCATTGATATCTATGTACAGTATCTAACTGGCAAGTCCAATCGTCGAAAAGGAGGGCACTACTTCTGATGATTGGACTTGCCTGTTATTTTGGACCACTGGCATTTGCTTCCGAGGAGCACCCTCTGTTGTTGGACTATTATTGATAAGAGTGCAAAATGGTCAAATTATAACTATTTATCTACAATATATATATATATATATATATATATATATATATAGTTCCAATATGACCGGCACTCCAAATGAATTAATTAAATACCTGGGTGCCCTCCCACGGTCCAGAAGGAGCAAGAACAGAGAGAGAGAAAACGGGCGGCACTCCACGGATTTTTCAGAAGAATTGAGACAGCTACACAAGCTTAATAATCAACGTTTCAGGTGCTGTTTTAATACCACCTTTCGTCAGGATACAAACAATACATATACAACATACCTTATATAGATCCCAGTGCACAGACCCACATCACAATCACCGCCCATTTCCGGTCACGAGTGCCGTCATAACATACGGCCATCCGTAACAGACGGGAGAATCTAATCCCCTAGCAACCAACAAAGCTACTGGTCACCTCCGTGCTCCGGGCCTCCCACCACCAGCTCGCCCACCGGAAGCGCGTCAGAGCCGCATCTACCAATAGGCGGGCGGGAGGGGAGGGGCCCGTCACCCGGGCAACGGAGAAACAATAATAAAGAACACCGAACGGTGCATGGACTCTACTGCTGCACAGCTTAGTACATTATCAAAAACATGGATCTAATACTGCATACCGCATAGAATTATCCAGTAAGCTAATTTAGAATATCTAGAGTAATGCAGTAAAATAATTATTCATAAACCTGGACCAATTACCAATTGATAATGTACTAAGCTGTGCAGCAGTAGAGTCCATGCACCGTTCGGTGTTCTTTATTATTGTTTCTCCGTTGCCCGGGTGACGGGCCCCTCCCCTCCCGCCCGCCTATTGGTAGATGCGGCTCTGACGCGCTTCCGGTGGGCGAGCTGGTGGTGGGAGGCCCGGAGCACGGAGGTGACCAGTAGCTTTGTTGGTTGCTAGGGGATTAGATTCTCCCGTCGGTTACGGATGGCCGTATGTTATGACGGCACTCGTGACCGGAAATGGGCGGTGATTGTGATGTGGGTCTGTGCACTGGGATCTATATAAGGTATGTTGTATATGTATTGTTTGTATCCTGACGAAAGGTGGTATTAAAACAGCACCTGAAACGTTGATTATTAAGCTTGTGTAGCTGTCTCAATTCTTCTGAAAAATCCGTGGAGTGCCGCCCGTTCTCTCTCTCTCTCTCTCTCTCTCTCTCTCTCTCTCTCTCTCTCTCTCTCTCTCTCTCTCTCTCTCTCTCTCTATATATATATATATATATATATATATATATATATATATATATATACACAGAAAAGGCAGTCTGCACTCACAAGGATAAACGCCACAACCAGCCTCCGTGCCACGTATATATATATATATATATATATATATACATACAGCAGTGCCGTAACTAGACATTTTAGCACTGTGTGCAAGAATCAGCATTGCCCCCCCCCCCCCCCCCCCACACACACCATATTTAAAATAGGGCCAGTGCGCGCTGTAGGTGTGCCTCAAAACTGTAGGGGCATGGCTTCATGTGTAAGGGGCATGGCCAAAAATAATACCAATTCATATTACGCTGCACAGTTGTCTCCATTATTCAAATGATGCCACACAGTAGCGCCACTTACACACATTATGCCAGGTAGAGCCCCCTTTTACACATTATGCCAGGTAGAGCCCCCTTTTACACATTGTGCCAGGTAGAGCCCCCTTTTACACATTGTGCCAGGTAGAGCCCCCTTTTACACATTGTGCCAGGTAGAGCCTCCTTTTACACATTACGCCAGGTAGAGCCCCCTTTTACACATTACGCCAGGTAGAGTCCCCTTTTACACCTTATCACAGGTAGAGCCCTCTATAACACACTACGGCTGGTAGATTCCTCTTTTATACATTACGGCAGGCAGAGCTCCTTTTTACACAGTATGGCTGGTAGAGTCCCCTTTTACGTGCCGGTTCTCTGTCCTCAGTGCGGGATGTACTAACCTCTCCCACAGCGTTAACTGCCTTTCTCGGCACTCCCCTGACATCTACTTGGTAACCTGGCTTCTCCCCATCCCGGCGCTGCTATTCGCTTCTTGTTGTTTACATGCACCGCCTCCTCACCGCCGTGGCCACTCAGGACTCGCTTGCCATTGCTCCTTCACCAACCCTGTATGCACCAACCGGATGCTGTGGCATGAGTGCATGTGCCGCCAGTGAATACCAAGGCTCAACGTGGCATCTGCAACACTGTCCTGAGTGGCCGCGGTGGTGAGGATGCGGTGCATATGAACAACAAGAAGCAAATAGCAGCACCGGGACAGGGAGGAGCCAGGGTACAGAGGACATCACCTCTCTCCCCTCACCTTTATAAGGGCCGCTGCCCAGAGACCAGGCCACTCACTGACAAGCACAAGCAGGGGCAGAGGGGCTGCTTAGGTGCAGTCCTGGAGCTCGCTGGCCACTCTCTGCCGCTGTGTGGTTGTAGATCCAGGGCTTTTTAGCCAGCATGTCCCCTGGGAGCACAGGTCTACAAGAGAGCAGGAGGTCGTCACTGCAACCTCCGGGCGGGAGGGGCAGGACATGACTGCCGGGTTGCCATTGTGCGCGCTGCACTATAACTCTGGCAGGGGCAGGTGCGAGGTGAGAGAAGGATTGGGCACTACAGCCGCGGCTCACTTTAACCTACAGCGGTGGCGGCAGAAGAGGGGATCAGGCAGTGTTGCCAGCGGTACTGCGCCCACAGTGCATATGTGCTGTGTGCCAGGCACCGCTGGCACAGACCTAGTTACGGCCCTGATATACAGTGTATATATAGATATATATATATATATATATATATATAAAATGAAAAACAAAACAATGATCCTATATAAAAGATGCCTCATCTTGCAATATAAGAACAAATGTAGGAATATGTTCAGCTGCTATCCATTCACGGTAGCTAGATTCCTGTGAGAATCACTGTGACATGAAAGGAGGAAGTGGACAACCTTTGGGGTAATCAGATAAGTTATTCTGACTGTTTTATATTGTGAACTCTCAAGTTTTAGCATTTTATTCAGGAATAAACCAGTTTCATTAATACAATAGGTGGCCTATTTTTTGTATGTTCCCGGTTGTTAGGGGGCAAGTTGTGTGGTATTTCTACTGTATGTATAAACTATAGGAAGAAGATAGAAGTGCAAAACTAAATAGGGTCTGTGGTTTCCTACATTAGCAAAGCAGATCTGGCTGCAGTAATGGCAATAGCGGTCTGCAATGCTCAACTCTATGTGGACAGTTTTAATTATTTGCTGATGTGCAAAAAGGTAATTTCACTGCCAAGTTGCCTTGCTCCCACCTCTAAGAGTTTTTGCATGGCTTGCAAGTCTTTAATCACGATATCGTTGTCTCCTGACTTCAGGTTCTGGTTCCTAACTTTTGGAAAATTTGACCTGATTTAGATTATAATATATTTGCAAAATGAAATGTATTCTTGTCGCTGCATAATTTTTCCTTAAAACTGTATTTACTGGTAGTTTCTGTATTTCCTAGGCCAAATGGACATCATTTTAATTGTTTGTCTTTTTTTATAGACAGACTCTCCACTTCCTAACCTCTTTGACCTTGCTCACCTTCTTCAACAAGGAGGAGTGAGTTTGGGACGAGATGAAATAGTACGGATAGCCCTTGCCTTGAAACGTCTTATTGACAACCATCCAATCCAGTACTGCCGCTTCTGGGGCAAAATCTTGGGTATTACTGGCAGTTATTTGGTGGCAGAGGTGCAGTTTCGTGAAGGTGAAGATGAAGAAACTGAGGAGGGTGCAGAAGAGGAAGAGAAAGCAGCAGAGCAAGAGGAGGAGGATGAAGATAAAGAGGAAGCAGAAGACTTGCCCCCGCAGTCCACTTACCGCCCTCCCCCATTAGTGCCCCGAGAGGACAATGGTACAGGTGCAAATAAATATGTGTATTTTGTGTGCACTGAAGTTGGGTCAGAATGGGTCAGGCTACCTCCAGTTACACCTGCACAGATCACAGCTGCACGAAAGGTATCTCTCTATATAGATTTGTGTTTCTCTAACTCTATATGTGTATGTCCTTCTTTACCAATCCCAGTCACACGCCCATCTGATCATCCTTTCTCAATAGATCAAACGTCTCTTCACTGGAAATCTCGATGCTCCAGTTATCACTTATCCCCCATTTCCGGGAACAGAAGCAAACCTTCTGCGCGCTCAGATTGGCCGGATCTCCGCAGGCACCCATGTCAGCCCTCTGGGTTACTACCAGTTTGGAGAAGAAGAGGGGGAAGAAGAGGAGGAAGGAGCAGCTAGAGATACATATGAGGAGAACCCAGAATTTGAAGGAATTCCAGTGACTGAACTGGTAGACAGCTTGTCTACTTGGGTTCACCATGTCCAGCACATACTGCCGCAGGTCAGAAGACTGTCTCTCATTAGTTTAGATATGGTCATCTCCCTTGTTTTGTTTTAATTATGGGAACATTTATTTGTCATCTCCAACTCTCAGGGGCGCTGTGTTTGGTTGAACACTGCTGTAAAATCTGAACAAGAGGTAGAAGAAGAGGAAGGAGAGGAGGAAGAGAAGGAGGAGGAAGAGGAACCAGAACCTGAAGTGGGCCCACCACTCCTTACCCCTCTATCTGAGGATGCAGGTGCCCACCCTTTATCTCCTAACACCCAGCACTGCTTTCGCAAAATTCTCTGTAAACGTGTTTTCTTCTGGAGCAATGAGTATGTGGCCGGAGAGCCCCAGCCACGAGGCAAATGGCCGCCCTGGCACTGAAGGGGTTAATCCCTAGTGCCCGGCGCCATTTGCCAAGACAAAGGGGCGCTTGGCGCCAAATTTGAAATGTATTGTGGGCGCTAGGCGCCGTGTTTTATTAATGTTTAAAATTGTATTTTAACCTGTGCCGTGGTCCCGGACCCCTCCGGAGACCACAGCAGGGAGGACAGCCCCCGGCGCGCTCAGCAGAGTGTGCACGCCGGGGGAGAGGAGGCAGCCGCTGACCGCCGGAGTCCGGGAGCTCCGCTCCCGGCAGCGGTCAGTGTAGCCCCGGGCGCACTGGAGTGTGCGCGCCGGGGAGAAGGGTGAGCGCTGCGGCTGGGAGCTCGGCTCCCGCTGCAGTGCTCTATGTGAGAGCCGCCGCTGGGGGCCGGGAGCTCTGCTCCCGGCGCCTCAGCCCAGCACGGGTGGCCAGCCGCAGCAGCCGGGACGGACGTCCCGGGATGCTAGTCGACGAGGGGGGTGCGCTGCAGCCCGGCTCCCCGCCGGACGCTGCAGCGAGGCTAACAGACAGGCGCCGCTCATGGGGGACCGGGCTAGCCGGCTCCCTAGCGGCGTGGGCACATTAGGCGGCCAAGCAAGATGATGAGCGCTGGGGTCCGGGAGCTACGCTCCCGGCGCCCCAGCACCACAACAAAGCCAGAGTCACGGCGGCCGGGACAAGAGTCCCGGGCCGCCGGGCTTAGGTACAGGGGGGTGCGCCGCTGCGTGCGGCGAGGCCACCAAAGTAGTGCCACCCTGGGGGGACAGGGAGAGCCAGCTCCCTGGAACCCCAGAGGCAGGAAGGCAGGCTGAAGGATGGGGGAAGCCAGCCCCATGCCTCCAGCACTGAGAGGGAGAGCCCTAGCAGCCAGGCTGCAGGGCTAGGGAAGGCACTGCAGTGCCTGAATATGTAGAGTCTGTGCAGGGCACAGGCTCAGTGTATATTTAAAGAGAAATGTACAGTGTGATTTAAAAATGTAATGTATTTAAAGATAAAATGCACTTACTTGATTGTGTGTCCCAGGAGGGGGGAATCCATAGCTGTGCAGGCTGATGGATTCTCCCAGACCTTTTCCCTAAAAACGGAATGCTTTCCCATCCAGCCTCACAGTTCCAATGGGGACAGGGAGAAAGAGAAGCAGCTTAGCTATAGAACAAGCTGAGGGGTTTCTTGGAGCTCCATGGAGATCAGCCGTAGTGAACCAGAGACCTGGACCGGGGAGTCAGGCTGCCCAGCTCTGGAGCCCAAATCCAGGCTGCAGGCAGTGAGAGGGGTCCCGGGCAGGTTTCTGGAAGTCAGTTTAGGAGGGAAAACTTCCCCCCAGCCAGACTGAACGGCACCGTGGGAGTAGCCTGCTCTCCCAGATGGGAGAGACAAAGGAGACCGGCCACTCCCCACTGTCCATTGGGGACAATGTTAGGTGTGCATGAGTCCAGAGCATGCACAGCTCATGGGTAAACATTGATTGGTTGTACACCACAGGGCGGGCTTACCCCCTGTGGTAGAGGGTCTTGGAGAGGGATAAAAGGAGGGCAGTTGGCCCATAGGATTGTGTATTGTAACATCTTCTTCTGCTGAAACATCTTAATTGTATGCTGTTGCCCCTAGCAATAGGGAGGAGCCTTTTTAAAGGTTATTTGAGCAATAAACACCTTTGCCTCAAGAAGACTGCTTCATCTTGTGACCAACAGGGTTAGGCCAAACCTAGCCCCGTCCTCCGGCTGTCCAGGGAAGCACCTGACGTCTCCAAGCTCCGCCTTCCGCCAGCTACCGGTAGAGGCCTAGCAAGTGGCTAGTGGGGATTCGTCGACACCACACAGGTGTGGTAAAGCAGTGCGTCGGCACATACAGAGCAGAACCGTGGTTCCAAACGCCACGGCAGGTTAGGAGTTTGGTGGTGGCAGCGAGAACCCGCCCACAGCGCAGTGGGTGGAGTCAGTAACAGGCGGTTACTGACGGTAAGCGGGAATCCCCTATGTGGTCAGGCCTCGTGCGGCTTGACCTTCCATTCTGTGCGCAGTCAACGGGACGCGGAAGCTGCGAGTGCTTCCGTACGGTATCGTCCTGTCACAGAAATTGGTGGCATAGTGGTGGGATAATCCCAGGCGGCTTTTCATCACCCGATTGGAGAAGCCGAGTTACTCAGGAGAGGAGTAACTGCAGCGCAGGAGGACGCACAAGATGGCGGAATTCAGCGGAATGTCCAAGGAGGATCTGGAGATCGTATGCCAGGGGAAGGGTGTGGAAATCCCTTCCAACGCGTCCAGGAGCGTCATGCAGGCGGCGCTCAGGAGCTGGGAGGAGTCTCATCGGGCGGAGGTGGAAAGCACTGACGGCGTCAGCATCGCAGAGGACGGCCCACCAGTGGACCTTCGTAAGGAACCGGTGAGAACCACAAGCCCCGCCCTCTCTCACAGCAGCAATGTTTCCCGGCAATCCCTAGCAGGGCCAGGATCCCAACGTCCCAGGGGGGGCGGCCCGGATACCCTAGCAGATCGGCTAGCGGAATTGGGGGAAAGGGCAACAGAGCAAGAACGCTTGATCATCATCCAGATGTGGCGTGATGAGCGGGCACCACAGGCCGTGGTACCCCGGGAGCCGTTGTCAGCTGTTGTACACAGATCAGGACGAGTTCAGTTTGCCAAGTTTGCAGACAGTGATGGGGACATTGATGGACATTTGCAAGTCTTTGAGAGGACTTGTAAACTACATGATCTACCCAAGTCAGAGTGGGTGAGACACCTTGTGCCCACTCTGCATGGAGAGGCCTTGGAGGCCTATCGAGGAGTGGCGACGGAGGACTGTGGGAACTACGACGAAGTCAAGAAGGCCCTCCTCCAGCGATTCTTCATCACTCCTGAGTCTTACAGGAAGAAATTCAGAGACTTGCCCAAGAATCCTAGCAGCACCCATGAGCAGTTCGCCACCCAGCTGAGGCAGTACGTGGTGAAGTGGGTGAAAGATTCGGAAGCCACTACGTGGGACGCACTGATCGACCTGATCTGCAGGGAGCAGTTCTACCGCAGGTGCGCCCAAGAAGTGAAGGAGTGGGTGCTAGATCGGGAGCCACCCAGCTTAAAAATGGCTGCCCAATTAGCCGACAAATATGTGGCAATTCGGCCACGGGGGCAGAAGCGCCCCGCCAGCAGCCAGCTCCAACAGACTGTACCACCAAGGGGACCACCCTCTTCAACTCATCACCCCCAAAGACAAGCATCTTCCAACATGGGTGCTCTTGGCCAGCAACCGCACCGCAGCGTCCCTGCAACTGATCAGAGATCATCGGTGCCACGACTGGAGAAGAAGTGCTACGGCTGTGGGAAAATCGGACATCTGAGGATGAACTGTCCTGCATCCCAAGCACCCCAGACTCGTGCCCCAAATCCGAGTGCTGGAGCCCGGCTCGCTTGTTTGACGAGAGGAGATGAGCCTACAGAGACTGTTCCCCCTCCAGTCAGTCCGATGGAGTGTGGCGAGAGACAGGTGCACTCTGCGGAGAGAGTCACCTGCATGGCCAAACAGCCCCTACACAACATGTGGAGGCACCTGCAGCCAGTCCACGTGGGACCCCTGCAGGGAGAAGGCCTAAGAGACTCTGGGGCCTCAATCACTGTGGTGAGCCCCCACCTTATAGATCCTGCTGCAGTATTGCAGGGTCGCACTGCCACGGTCACCCTGGCAGAAGGAACAGAAAAAGCGGTTCCCATGGCAAGAGTCTACCTGGACTGGGGAGCTGGACCAGAGTTGCGAGAAGTTGCCGTCATGGATGGTCTCCCAACTGATGTGGTCCTAGGAAATGATCTGGGTGGTGGGATCGTCACTACGTTTGTTGGCGCCATTCCCCGGAGTCAAGTTCCAAAACCACCGTTGACATCAGCTACTCCAGCACCGCCCAGCCCAGAGGAAAAGACTACAGCTGCTAGACAACTGCCAGCACAGCCAACCACAGCATCAACCAGCCCAGAGGAAAAGATCACAGCGGCTAGATCAGTACATCGACCCCGCATGCCTTTTGCCTCTGGTATGCCTACGTCCCCTAGCAACGCAGAGGATGTCGGTTCCAGCTCGTTTGATCCTGTGGGGGTGCCCAATGATGCTCCTGACCCAAGTGGTTTGCCAACTCCGGCGGTGAGTATGAGAAACCACACTGATTTTTCCATGACTGACCCCTACCAGACTGACCCTAGTAGTCCCCACCTAGATCCCCCTGTAGAGCGTCCCAATTTAGGAGAGATTGAGGGCCACAGGCAGGAGTTTAGGGAGGTTCAACTCTCTGACCCATCCCCGAAAGGCATGAGGCGCCACTCTGGCAGCGGCCTTGACAGGGTTGGGGCGGGAAGTTTGACCTGGCGGGAAGGGTTAAGGTACAGGGTAGCCAGGAAAGTGGGAGGGGATAGACCAGATAGGGAATGTGTCCAACTGGTCCCCTCAGGGAACGTTCCTGCGCAACCGGTGTCGGTTGCCAGCGAAACCCCTTTGGACAGCAACCCGGAGACAGACCGTACCCTGAAGTGCCTGACACAGAGCTTACCCTGGTCTGGAATGTCGGATGACGCCCAGACCAACTGTAAGGCTGGTGCCATGCGTTGGCAGCCGGGGCACTCCAGCGGTTGTGTTGTCTCTGGGCCTCTGCCCATAGGAGAACCCTTGCAGCAAGTTGCTGTGGACATAGCAGGTCCCCTACCTGTGCACCGTAGATCGGGGAAGACACGCAGCCTCCCTGTAGTGGATGCCACACAGGATCCAGAGGCTGGTGGTCTGGCCGCCATCCCTGTGGCACAGGTAGCGGACGAGGAGGAAGGAGTAGGCCTAGGTGACAGGGTAGGTTTCCCGAGTCATAGGTCGACGGAGGAGGATTGGAGGGCAGGTCTGACAGTTAGGGCAGACAGTTGCCAGGTAGGAATGACGGAGGTGCAGTGCCTGGGGCACCATGTGGGAGGAGACAGGGGTAGGCCCAACCCAGAGGGGGTGGAGGCAACCAGAGGCTGTCCCCGACCCACATCACCCAGACCGGTACTGACCTTAGAACCTGTAAGGCCCTACGGACATGTTGTCATTGACTTTAGTCCTGTAGTGAACCCCTTGACAGAGATGGCTAGGAAGGGCATTCCCAAGTCAGTGGACTTTGCACCCGCTTGCGAGTTGGCATTCCAGTCATTGAAAGAGGCTCGGGTACCCGCTCCAGTGCTGATGGCGCACATTCTTGACCAGGACTGTGTGTTACGAACTATTGCGCCACTGCACGGACTGGGAGCAGTACCGAGCCAGAGAGAGCCATATGGGCAGGAGCACCCTGTGGCCTGTTTGAGCAGAAAACTGCTATGGTGGGAGGTGGGGTATGCCACAGTTGGGACACCGTGGGTGGCACTTGTTTGTAACCGGCCCCCCACCGTGGTGACTTACCACCTACCTGTTAGGTGGCTGCAACCTACCTTGGGGGAATTGGACAGACTTTTGTGGTGGAGCCTTGAACTTGGACTTCAGGTGGACTATTTGAACATTGTGCACCCACGAAGAGAGGCCCATTGCACTATGGATGAACTGTCTAGGCCAGAGCCTACACCCCCCAGGTAGCGTCCCCTTCACCCCAACGGACTGCGGGACCAGGACCCAAATCGTTGGGACATGGGTCCCTGGTTGACCCGCTTGAATGGGGGGGGGGGAGTGTGGCCGGAGAGCCCCAGCCACGAGGCAAATGGCCGCCCTGGCACTGAAGGGGTTAATCCCTAGTGCCCGGCGCCATTTGCCAAGACAAAGGGGCGCTTGGCGCCAAATTTGAAATGTATTGTGGGCGCTAGGCGCCGTGTTTTATTAATGTTTAAAATTGTATTTTAACCTGTGCCGTGGTCCCGGACCCCTCCGGAGACCACAGCAGGGAGGACAGCCCCCGGTGCGCTCAGCAGAGTGTGCACGCCGGGGGAGAGGAGGCAGCCGCTGACCGCCGGAGTCCGGGAGCTCCGCTCCCGGCAGCGGTCAGTGTAGCCCCGGGCGCACTGGAGTGTGCGCGCCGGGGAGAAGGGTGAGCGCTGCGGCTGGGAGCTCGGCTCCCGCTGCAGTGCTCTATGTGAGAGCCGCCGCTGGGGGCCGGGAGCTCTGCTCCCGGCGCCTCAGCCCAGCACGGGTGGCCAGCCGCAGCAGCCGGGACGGACGTCCCGGGCTGCTAGTCGGCGAGGGGGGTGCGCTGCAGCCCGGCTCCCCGCCGGACGCTGCAGCGAGGCTAACAGACAGGCGCCGCTCATGGGGGACCGGGCTAGCCGGCTCCCTAGCGGCGTGGGCACATTAGGCGGCCAAGCAAGATGATGAGCGCTGGGGTCCGGGAGCTACGCTCCCGGCGCCCCAGCACCACAACAAAGCCAGAGTCACGGCGGCCGGGACAAGAGTCCCGGGCCGCCGGGCTTAGGTACAGGGGGGTGCGCCGCTGCGTGCGGCGAGGCCACCAAAGTAGTGCCACCCTGGGGGGACAGGGAGAGCCAGCTCCCTGGAACCCCAGAGGCAGGAAGGCAGGCTGAAGGATGGGGGAAGCCAGCCCCATGCCTCCAGCACTGAGAGGGAGAGCCCTAGCAGCCAGGCTGCAGGGCTAGGGAAGGCACTGCAGTGCCTGAATATGTAGAGTCTGTGCAGGGCACAGGCTCAGTGTATATTTAAAGAGAAATGTACAGTGTGATTTAAAAATGTAATGTATTTAAAGATAAAATGCACTTACTTGATTGTGTGTCCCAGGAGGGGGGAATCCATAGCTGTGCAGGCTGATGGATTCTCCCAGACCTTTTCCCTAAAAACGGAATGCTTTCCCATCCAGCCTCACAGTTCCAATGGGGACAGGGAGAAAGAGAAGCAGCTTAGCTATAGAACAAGCTGAGGGGTTTCTTGGAGCTCCATGGAGATCAGCCGTAGTGAACCAGAGACCTGGACCGGGGAGTCAGGCTGCCCAGCTCTGGAGCCCAAATCCAGGCTGCAGGCAGTGAGAGGGGTCCCGGGCAGGTTTCTGGAAGTCAGTTTAGGAGGGAAAACTTCCCCCCAGCCAGACTGAACGGCACCGTGGGAGTAGCCTGCTCTCCCAGATGGGAGAGACAAAGGAGACCGGCCACTCCCCACTGTCCATTGGGGACAATGTTAGGTGTGCATGAGTCCAGAGCATGCACAGCTCATGGGTAAACATTGATTGGTTGTACACCACAGGGCGGGCTTACCCCCTGTGGTAGAGGGTCTTGGAGAGGGATAAAAGGAGGGCAGTTGGCCCATAGGATTGTGTATTGTAACATCTTCTTCTGCTGAAACATCTTAATTGTATGCTGTTGCCCCTAGCAATAGGGAGGAGCCTTTTTAAAGGTTATTTGAGCAATAAACACCTTTGCCTCAAGAAGACTGCTTCATCTTGTGACCAACAGGGTTAGGCCAAACCTAGCCCCGTCCTCCGGCTGTCCAGGGAAGCACCTGACGTCTCCAAGCTCCGCCTTCCGCCAGCTACCGGTAGAGGCCTAGCAAGTGGCTAGTGGGGATTCGTCGACACCACACAGGTGTGGTAAAGCAGTGCGTCGGCACATACAGAGCAGAACCGTGGTTCCAAACGCCACGGCAGGTTAGGAGTTTGGTGGTGGCAGCGAGAACCCGCCCACAGCGCAGTGGGTGAAGTCAGTAACAGGCGGTTACTGACGGTAAGCGGGAATCCCCTATGTGGTCAGGCCTCGTGCGGCTTGACCTTCCATTCTGTGCGCAGTCAACGGGACGCGGAAGCTGCGAGTGCTTCCGTACGGTATCGTCCTGTCACAGAGTATAATTAATTTACTATTTAATTTCCCATTAAGAATAGAATGTATAAGGTTACAGTAATTTTCTCTGACGTCCTAAGTGGATGCTGGGGACTCCGTCAGGACCATGGGGAATAGCGGCTCCGCAGGAGACAGGGCACAAAAGTAAAAGCTTTAGGATCAGGTGGTGTGCACTGGCTCCTCCCCCTATGACCCTCCTCCAAGCCTCAGTTAGGTTTTTGTGTCCGGCCGAGAAGGGTGCAATCTAGGTGGCTCTCCTAAAGAGCTGCTTAGAGTAAAAGTTTTGTTAGGTTTTTTTATTTTCAGTGAGTCCTGCTGGCAACAGGCTCACTGCAACGAGGGACTTAGGGGAGAAGAAGTGAACTCACCTGCGTGCAGGATGGATTGGCTTCTTAGGCTACTGGACACTAGCTCCAGAGGGACGATCACAGGTACAGCCTGGATGGGTCACCGGAGCCGCGCCGCCGACCCCCTTGCAGATGCTGAAGAGAGAAGAGGTCCAGAAATCGGCGGCTGAAGACTTCTCAGTCTTCATGAGGTAGCGCACAGCACTGCAGCTGTGCGCCATTGCTCTCAGCACACTTCACACCAACGGTCACTGAGGGTGCAGGGCGCTTGGGGGGGCGCCCTGGGCAGCAATGAAAGTACCTATGCTGGCTAAAAATACATCACATATAGCCCCTGGGGCTATATGGATGTATTTAACCCCTGCCAGGTTGTCAGAAAAACGGGAGAAGAAGCCCGCCGAAAAGGGGGCGGGGCCTATTCTCCTCAGCACACAGCGCCATTTTCCTACACAGCCCCGCTGCTAGGAAGGCTCCCAGGCTCTCCCCTGCACTGCACTACAGAAACAGGGTTAAAACAGAGAGGGGGGGCACTTATTTGGCGATATTATTATATATTAAGATGCTATAAGGGAAAACACTTATATAAGGTTGTCCCTGTATAATATAGCGTTTTGGTGTGTGCTGGCAAACTCTCCCTCTGTCTCCCCAAAGGGCTAGTGGGGTCCTGTCCTCTATCAGAGCATTCCCTGTGTGTGTGCTGTGTGTCGGTACGTGTGTGTCGACATGTATGAGGACGATGTTGGTGAGGAGGCGGAGCAATTGCCTGTAATGGTGATGTCACTCTCTAGGGAGTCGACACCGGAATGGATGGCTTATTTAGGGAATTACGTGATAATGTCAACACGCTGCAAGGTCGGTTGACGACATGAGACGGCCGGCAAACCAATTAGTACCTGTCCAGGCGTCTCAAACACCGTCAGGGGCTTTAAAACGCCCATTTACATCAGTCGGTCGACACAGACACGGACACTGACTCCAGTGTCGACGGTGAAGAAACAAACGTATTTTCCATTTGGGCCACACGTTACATGTTAAGGGCAATGAAGGAGGTGTTACATATTTCTGATACTACAAGTACCACAAAAGAGGGTATTATGTGGGGTGTGAAAAAACTACCTGTAGTTTTTCCTGAATCAGATAAATTAAATGAAGTGTGTGATGATGCGTGGGTTTCCCCCGATAGAAAATTATTGGCGTTATACCCTTTCCCGCCAGAAGTTAGGGCGCGTTGGGAAACACCCCTTAGGGTGGATAAGGCGCTCACACGCTTATCAAAACAAGTGGCGTTACCGTCTCCAGATACGGCCGCCTTCAAGGAGCCAGCTGATAGGAGGCTGGAAAATATCCTAAAAAGTATATACACACATACTGGTGTTATACTGCGACCAGCGATCGCCTCAGCCTGGATGTGCAGCGCTGGGGTTGCTTGGTCGGATTCCCTGACTGAAAATATTGATACCCTTGACAGGGACAGTATTTTATTGACTATAGAGCATTTAAAGGATGCATTTCTATATATGCGAGATGCACAGAGGGATATTTGCACTCTGGCATCAAGAGTAAGTGCGATGTCCATATCTACCAGAAGATGTTTATGGACACGACAGTGGTCAGGTGATGCAGATTCCAAACGGCACATGGAAGTATTGCCGTATAAAGGGGAGGAGTTATTTGGGGTCGGTCCATCGGACCTGGTGGCCACGGCAACAGCTGGAAAATCCACCTTTTTTTTTTTTTTACCCCAAGTCACATCTCAGCAGAAAAAGACACCGTCTTTTCAGCCTCAGTCCTTTCGTCCCCATAAGGGCAAGCAGGCAAAAGGCCAGTCATATCTGCCCAGGGATAGAGGAAAGGAAAGAAGACTGCAGCAGGCAGCCCATTCCCAGGAACAGAAGCCCTCCACCGCTTTTGCCAAGTCCTCAGCATGACGCTGGGGCCGTACAAGCGGACTCAGGTGCGGTGGGGGGTCGTCTCAAGAGTTTCAGCGCGCAGTGGGCTCACTCGCAAGTGGACCCCTGGATCCTACAAGTAGTATCCCAGGGGTACAGATTGGAAATTCGAGACGTCTCCCCCTCGCAGGTTCCTGAAGTCTGCTTTACCAACGTCTCCCTCCGACAGGGAGGCAGTATTGGAAACAATTCACAAGCTGTATTCCCAGCAGGTGATAATCAAAGTACCCCTCCTACAACAAGGAAAGGGGTATTATTCCACACTATATTGTGGTACTGAAGCCAGACGGCTCGGTGAGACCTATTCTAAATCTGAAATATTTGAACACTTACATATAAAGGTTCAAATCAAGATGGAGTCACTCAGAGCAGTGATAGCGAACCAGGAAGAAGGGGACTATATGGTGTCCCTGGACATCAAGGATGCTTACCTCCATGTCCCAATTTGCCCTTCTCACCAAGGGTACCTCAGGTTCGTGGTACAAAACTGTCACTATCAGTTTCAGACGCTGCCGTTTGGATTGTCCACGGCACCCCGGGTCTTTACCAAGGTAATGGCCGAAATGATGATTCTTCTTCAAAGAAAAGGCGTCTTAATTATCCCTTACTTGGACGATCTCCTGATAAGGGCAAGGTCCAGAGAACAGTTGGAGGTCGGAGTAGCACTATCTCAAGTACTTCTACGACAGCACGGGTGGATTCTAAATATTCCAAAATCGCAGCTGTCTCCGACGACACGTCTGCTGTTCCTAGGGATGATTCTGGACACAGTCCAGAAAAAGGTGTTTCTCCCGGAGGAGAAAGCCAGGGAGTTATCTGAGCTAGTCAGGAACCTCCTAAAACCAGGAAAAGTGTCAGTGCATCATTGCACAAGGGTCCTGGGAAAAATGGTGGCTTCTTACGAAGCGATTCCATTCGGCAGATTTCACGCAAGAACTTTTCAGTGGGATCTGCTGGAAAAATGGTCCGGATCGCATCTTCAGATGCATCAGCGGATAACCCTGTCTCCAAGGACAAGGGTGTCTCTTCTGTGGTGGCTGCAGAGTGCTCATCTACTAAAGGGCCACAGATTCGGCATTCAGGACTGGGTCCTGGTGACCACGGATGCCAGCCTGAAAGGCTGGGGAGCAGTCACACAAGGAAAAAATTTCCAGGGAGTGTGATCAAGTCTGGAGACTTCTCTCCACATAAATATACTGGAGCTAAGAGCAATTTACAATGCTCTAAGCTTAGCAAGACCTCTGCTTCAAGGTCAGCCGGTATTGATCCAGTGGGACAACATCACGGCAGTCGCCCACGTAAACAGACAGGGCGGCACAAGAAGCAGGAGGGCAATGGCAGAAACTGCAAGGATTCTTCGCTGGGCGGAAAATCATGTGATAGCACTGTCAGCAGTGTTCATTCCGGGAGTGGACAACTGGGAAGCAGACTTCCTCAGCACGACCTCCACCCGGGAGAGTGGGGACTTCATCGGGAAGTCTTCCACATGATTGTGAACCGTTGGGAAAGACCAAAGGTGGACATGATGGCGTCCCGCCTGAACAAAAAACTGGACAGGTATTGCGCCAGGTCAAGAGACCCTCAGGCAATAGCTGTGGACGTTCTGGTAACACCGTGGGTGTACCAGTCGGTGTATGTGTTCACTCCTCTGCTTCTCATACCTAAGGTACTGAGAATTACAAGACGTAGAGGAGTAAGAACTATACTCGTGGCTCCGGATTGGCCAAGAAGGACTTGGTACCCGGAACTTCAAGAGATGCTCACAGAGGACTCATGGCCTCTGCCGCTAAGAAGGGACTTGCTTCAGCAAGTACCATGTCTGTTCCAAGACTTACCGCGGCTGCGTTTGACGGCATGGCGGTTGAACGCCGGATCCGAAGGGAAAAAGGCATTCCGGAAGAGGTCATTCCTACCCTGGTCAAAGCCAGGAAGGAGGTGACCGCACAACATTATCACCACATGTGGCGAAAATATGTTGCGTGGTGTGAGGCCAGGAAGGCCCCACGAAGAAATTTCAACTCGGTCGATTCCTGCATTTCCTGCAAACAGGAGTGTCTATGGACCTCAAATTGGGGTCCATTAAGGTTCAAATTTCGGCCCTGTCGATTTTCTTCCAGAAAGAATTGGCTTCAGTTCCTGAAGTCCAGAAGTTTGTCAAGGGAGTACTGCATATACAACCCCCTTTTGTGCCTCCAGTGGCACTGTGGGATCTCAACGTAGTTCTGGGATTCCTCAAATCACATTGGTTTAAACCGCTCAAATCTGTGGATTTGAAATATCTCACATGGAAAGTGACCATGATGTTGGCCCTGGCCTCGGCCAGGCGAGTGTCAGAATTGGCGGCTTTGTCTCACAAAAGCCCATATCTGATTGTCCATTCGGACAGGGCAGAGCTGCGGACTCGTCCCCAGTTTCTCCCTAAGGTGGTGTCAGCGTTTCACCTGAACCAGCTTATTGTGGTACCTGCGGCTACTAGGGACTTGGAGGACTCCAAGTTGCTAGATGTTGTCAGGGCCCTGAAAATATAGGTTTCCAGGACGGCTGGAGTCAGGAAAACTGACTTGCTGTTATCCTGTATGCACCCAACAAACTGGGTGCTCTTGCTTCTAAGCAGACGATTGCTAGTTGGATGTGTAGTACAATTCAGCTTGCACATTCTGTGGCAGGCCTGCCACAGCCAAAATATGTAAATGCCCATTCCACAAGGAAGGTGGGCTCATCTTGGGCGGCTGCCCGAGGGGTCTCGGCTTTACAACTTTGCCGAGCTGCTACTTGGTCAGGGGCACACCCTGGCTGAGGAGGACCTGGAGTTCTCTCACTCGGTGCTGCAGAGTCATCCGCACTCTCCCGCCCGTTTGGGAGCTTTGGTATAATCCCCATGGTCCTGACGGAGTCCCCAGCATCCACTTAGGACGTCAGAGAAAATAAGAATTTACTTACCGATAATTCTATTTCTCGTAGTCCGTAGTGGATGCTGGGCGCCCATCCCAAGTGCGGATTGTCTGCAATACTTGTACATAGTTATTGTTACAGAAATCGGGTTATTATTGTTGTGAGCCATCTTTTCAGAGGCTCCGCTGTTATCATGCTGTTAACTGGGTTCAGATCACAGGTTGTACAGTGTGATTGGTGTGGCTGGTATGAGTCTTACCCGGGATTCAAAATCCTTCCTTATTGTGTATGCTCGTCCGGGCACAGTATCCTAACTGAGGCTTGGAGGAGGGTCATAGGGGGAGGAGCCAGTGCACACCACCTGATCCTAAAGCTTTTACTTTTGTGCCCTGTCTCCTGCGGAGCCGCTATTCCCCATGGTCCTGACGGAGTCCCCAGCATCCACTACGGACTACGAGAAATAGAATTATCGGTAAGTAAATTCTTATTTTTTTTAATCCAATTTCCATTTTGATAAAAAAAAATACAGAATACAGTCAATGGAAGTGCTAAAGAGATCATTGGAAATTCCATAGAATTTCCTGTTAAACTCCATTATAATCTGATCTAGCTGTGGGCATATTAGTAAATTACCAACCATTGTCCTCTCCAGTTAGGTTTTGCATCAGTATAACAGCCAGGCAAGACCTAATGGCTGCCAGTATTATGGTGTTCTCCTCTTGTCATAGCCACATAGCTATTACCTAAGTCGTGATGTGCTATTTCTTCTTATTCTTAACCCAAAATGTTCTACCCTGTCTTCATAAACTGGGTCTCTCATACTAAAAACTGAGGCTCAATCTCCACTTCTCTTCTTGCAGAGATCAACAATACACCTCCATGGACAGCTTCTCTATCTTCCCATCTCATCCCTCAGTATGCTCTTGCAGTTCTCCGTTCCAACTTATGGCCTGGAGCATACACCATTGCCAGCTCTAAGTACGTTATCGGATACCTCCAGTTTTCTGAAATTCTAGTGTTTGCTCCTTTTATATTTTGTCCAATTAATAAATCATAAGAGGTGAGTGTTGGAGAACAGGTGAATAATCATGTTGAGGCATATTACAGGTTGAAGGTCTCAAGCCCATAATGGCCACATCTGGACATGACCCAACTATTGTTCATCTGGAGATATACAGACATACATCCTACTTTCATTAATTTCTGTTTAATGTGCTTAGTGCATGTGAGCTGGGATGGGGCTTTTCTTCTGGAGGGGTTAGGGGGAGAGAGATGAGAGAGAGATAGGGTTTGAGGAACAGAGATGGGAGAGAGAAATGGAGTGAGATGGAACAAAGATGAGTGTGTGAGAGAAACTGAGGAAGGGAAGAATAAGATGAGGGAAAGATGAATAATGGGAGACAGACAGAAGGGACAGAGGGGAGGGACAGAGATGAGAGATAGAAATTCATATGGGAAAAAGAGAACAATGAGATGGAGAAGAGGAAAGAGAAGAAAAATCTGAAACAACGGGCACGATAACTAGTGACCTTCGAAATGATGCGTCCAAAATACTAGTTTAACATAAACGTATGTAGACATGTCTAGATCTGTGAAATAGATTTTGATTGGAAAATACATTGAACATGGCAGATACATTTTTTATTTCCAATTCTTATATTGAAAGCGGTCCAGATTTACATTGTAGAGCCGACAGTTACCTGAGCTTTAAATTCCAAATCTGCTTATGATGGCCCAATGACACAACAGTGGAGGGAGGTGCAGAATTCTTAGTCCCCATACAGCATCAATCCCCAAAATCAGTCATTAAGCTGTTATGTTGTTTTAGGTAATGTTAGATACTCTGTGTTGGACAGTGTACCTACCACATGAACCAATTCAGTTTTTAATTTGGAAAATGAGTGCTATATATATATATATTTTTTTTAAATTGTTTATTTAATTTTCAGGTTATAAGGGATAACATTAACCCCCCACAACACGTGGGGAGAGCATATCCATAAAGCAACATTATACATAGAGCAGAAATATAACCTTAAGAAAGAGGTCATAGGGTTCCCATAATAAAAGACATTACATTGATAATAAAAGGAAATAAAGATAAAATATACATCGGGAGTAACAGAGGCAAACCGATGAAATAGGAACCCAGGAATAATCTCGTGACTGTACCAGGAAAGAGAGGAAGGATAAAGAAAAGGCAAGGGAGGAGAAAAGAAGAGAAGGAAAAGACGGGGAAGGTATAGAGTAGAGGGAGAAAAGACAGAGTTGGAGGGTCCGCCAGTGCGTCTCCTTATCTAGCAAATGCCACTCGGAGCGCTAGTGCAAAATAGAAGGTAACATTTGAGATACACGAAAAGGTAATATTAAGAACGGTCCCATGTCTACCCGATAGGTTAGGAGATTACAAAAGTCACAGTAGGAGGGCCACAGAACCCTCAGGGGAGCGTATTCTACGGGTGGGAGCTTGAGATTCGAACCATAATTCCCAAATCAAAAGAAACTGGAAAGATCTGTTATGGAGGTATGCAGTGATTTTTTCCATGCTTGCGAAGTACCATACTTTATCAATGACCCGCTTAATAGGGGGGGCCTCCCTCTGTTTCCAGTGGAGGGCAATTGAGCATCGAGCAGCATTTAAGATCTGCGTTAGTAGTTTACCGGAGCTTGGAGGTATGTTAACAATGGGGAGGCCCAGCAGAAAAGACCAAGGGTCTTTAGATACCTGGGTATGGAGCACTGTACTTATCAGGTGCGCGACTGAGTCCCAAAATAGCGCGATCTTAGGACACGTCCACCAGATGTGGAGGAAAGAGCCGAGGCCGCCGCAACCTCTCCAGCACGTGGGCGAAGAGGAAGGAAACATTTTATGGAGTCTAGAGGGGACTAAATACCACCTGTATAATATTTTGTAGGCGTTTTCCTTTACTAGGGTTGAGATGGAAGATTTTGCGGCAGCAGTGAAGACGTCCGACCAATCGTGGTCAGCAGGCAGTGGTCCTAGGTCCCGTTCCCACTGAAGTACAAAAGCCGGGGTCGTCAACCGATCCCGCTCCTGAAGAAGGGAGTATAGTAGGGAAATAATTCCTCGGGCGAGCGGTTTATGATAGCAATAAGACTCCAGAGTGGATAAAGGTTGGAACGGGGAAGAATTCGATAGAGAAGAGACAAAGTGTCTTATCTGGAAATAGGTAAAGGGGTTCGCTTCCGGGAAATTATATTTTGTCATGATATCCGATAGAGGCGGGCAGGCGCCCTTCGACAGTACATCCAGAACAAAGCGGATATTCCTTTCCGACCATAGACGAGAGCGAGTCCGAGAATGACCCGGGGCGAAAGAAGGGTTATCCCATAGGGGGGTAAGCGAAGAGGGGGATGACAGCAGGTGGAAGCGACGAGTGCAGTAGTCCCATATCTGGCAAGAGAATTCCAGCACAGGGTGCATTTGCAAATGAGGAGATCTAGATTTGGGGGAGGATAAGAGTAAGGACGACAAGGACATAGTGTGGCCCAGTGCAGATTCCAGTTGGAGCCATCGGACATTCTGAGCAGGGGCGAACCAAGCAACAGCTTGGCTAAGATGAGTGGCCAGGTAGTAAAGGCGGATATCCGGGAAACCTCGACCGCCATCCTGTACTGGTTTGCGTAGAGTGGAGAAACCTATCCTAGGGACCTTATTTCTCCAGACAAAGCGGACAAACCAAGAGTGAACTTGTGCCAAGACAGAGTCCGGAACTTTCACAGGCAGCGTCTGAAACATATAAAGTAGGCGGGGGATAATATTCATTTTCAGAGCTATGATACGACCCAGCCAGGATATAATCAAGGACTGCCATTTATGGAGATCGGCCTTAATGTTTATAAGCAGGGGGGAGAATTTCTCCCCATACAGATCTCCGTAGCGGCGCGTAATAAAGATCCCCAGGTATCGGATTTTAGAAGCACACCAAGAAAATTTAAAGTTGGATTGCATGCGGGACAGGTGGTTAGGAGGAACGTGGAAGGGGAGAGCTTCCGTTCTAGACCAATTAACTTTATAACCCGATATATGTCCATACTCAGAAGGTTGAAAAGGTTCGGCAGAGAAGTGTGCGGTGAGGAAAGCGAGAGGAGGACATCATCTGCAAACAGGGAGATCTTGTAAACGGAGCCCCCCACCTCCAGCCCCCCAATATCGGCCGAGGCCCGGATACGGGCTGCTAACGGTTCTATCACCAAGGAGAAAGAAATGCTCTGCGCACCAAAAATCACTTTGAATTGATTGATTGATTAATTAAGTGCAGTCTAGCAAGGAGAATGATTGACTCAATGAAACTTGACCTTTTTTATAGTGAAAAATATTTTATAAAACAGTTAATGACACAAAACAAAGTAAATAAGACAAACAATACATATATATATATATATATAGCAGTATAAAAACCGGAGGTATTTCACCTCTTGCAAGTGTAAATAGAAACACTGTATCTAACTTTTATAAACGTGCTGTTTAAACAGCATACACTGTATCTAAAATGCAGATCGGATATCTTAAGTGAAAGAGGCTCTATACAAAGAGCAACAATCGATTCTAACACTGGCGTCCCAGTGTGGAATCAAATAAAATGTCCACAGATGGCTCCACAATAAAATTATTAGAAGCAAAGCAAGTAATAATAGTTACCCTCGTGCTGATTCCTGAGATGTAATGCAGAGTCCTGTATGCATTTGCACGGGGAGAATGTAAAGATTGGTAGTTGCTGCCACAATGGTAATTAAAAGACAGACTTGTTGGAATATTTATTCTCTGTAATAATAGCCGTCAGTTGACCGTCAGATGATGACATGTAGGGAGTTTCCCAGCAAGGGACCTGATCCGTATGGCTATCGGTAACAGCATGGAACGGCAAAACCGCTGATGGCTGGCGCCGCACTGGTGTCACAGCGGAGATCCGTCTATATCCAGCTTGTCGCAGCGGGATTCTGATGTAGAAGTGCCGTTAGCAGCTGGACTCCCTTTAACCTCACTGCGGAGGTATAATTACTGTAGGTCACTTGGCTTAGATGTGGACGGAACCGGAATAGCAGGACCGAGATGGTAGGAGCCCGTCTGTGGAGTAACTGATATCCACTGCACTGCACTCGTAGAAAGGGGCGTCAACGCGTTTCGTCTCCTAGCAACGGAGACTTCCTCAAGACGAGGAAGGACGTCTTGAGGAAGTCTCCGTTGCTAGGAGACGAAACGCGTTGACGCCCCTTTCTACGAGTGCAGTGCAGTGGATATCAGTTACTCCACAGACGGGCTCCTACCATCTCGGTCCTGCTATTCCGGTTCCGTCCACATCTAAGCCAAGTGACCTACAGTAATTATACCTCCGCAGTGAGGTTAAAGGGAGTCCAGCTGCTAACGGCACTTCTACATCAGAATCCCGCTGCGACAAGCTGGATATAGACGGATCTCCGCTGTGACACCAGTGCGGCGCCAGCCATCAGCGGTTTTGCCGTTCCATGCTGTTACCGATAGCCATACGGATCAGGTCCCTTGCTGGGAAACTCCCTACATGTCATCATCTGACGGTCAACTGACGGCTATTATTACGGAGAATAAATATTCCAACAAGTCTGTCTTTTAATTACCATTGTGGCAGCAACTACCAATCTTTACATTCTCCCCGTGCAAATGCATACAGGACTCTGCATTACATCTCAGGAATCAGCACGAGGGTAACTATTATTACTTGCTTTGCTTCTAATAATTTTATTGTGGAGCCATCTGTGGACATTTTATTTGATTCCACACTGGGACGCCAGTGTTAGAATCGATTGTTGCTCTTTGTATAGAGCCTCTTTCACTTAAGATATCCGATCTGCATTTTAGATACAGTGTATGCTGTTTAAACAGCACGTTTATAAAAGTTAGATACAGTGTTTCTATTTACACTTGCAAGAGGTGAAATACCTCCGGTTTTTATACTGCTATATATATATATATATATGTATTGTTTGTCTTATTTACTTTGTTTTGTGTCATTAACTGTTTTATAAAATATTTTTCACTATAAAAAAGGTCAAGTTTCATTGAGTCAATCATTCTCCTTGCTAGACTGCACTTAATTAATCAATCAATCAATTCAAAGTGATTTTTGGTGCGCAGAGCATTTCTTTCTCCTTTGTATTTCAATTAGTTGTTCAGCCTAACCAGCTGTTTTTGCTCAGCAGCCCTAGAGATCACAATTTTCACTGATTACCATCTGGTAAATTACTACCATACATTATTTTAGCGCCAGATATATATACAGTTTGAGATTTATCTCTAGCTGTAGGTATATATAAGTTTTCACGCTAGGTTCTATCACCAAAGCAAAGATCAGGGGCGAGAGTGGGCAGCCCTATATATATATATATTTTGTATATTTAAGTATGTAAAACATTATTGTCCACAAAGACTTTTAAGCTTACAACGCAGATTCTGCTGAAGTGAATGAAAAGGTTTCTATAGTAATTTAAGTACATTAAGGATGTTTCATTGATCTGGAAGGTTTTCCTAAATTATCTGAAAGATTAAAGAGTCCACTTAAGAGCATTCTTTAGAATATGTTTTTTTGGGTTTAGCATTATCCTTCATTAAGTAGAAGTAGTGTCACAATTATATAAATTATTTATCTGACGTAGTTCATACAAACTACATTCATGTAACTGTCAATTACCTTAGATAACAAAACAACTGAAGATGACTCAATTTCAGTTGTAAATTGCTGCAGTTAATGTCTATCCAAGGTAGGGTTCCACAAATAAGAGATCAACTGCATATAAATAATATATGAATATACTAATAAACCATGATTATGTGAAAATACCTTAACATTTATTATACACATACACTTTTAAAGCATACACACACAGCCAGAAATAATACAAACATGAATAATTGCAGAATAATTAGTTCTCAAAAATACATAATGAATAATTATTTCATATTTAATAAATTATTTCCAAAAGTATACTGCATAGTCCCAAAACTGAGCAGTAAAAGAAAATTTTCTAAAATTTGATATAAAACACTTACTTTGCTTTAGTAATTAAATCCTATGACGATCCATAAATAAAGCAGTAGATGTAAACACCATGTAGGGAGAAAAAAATCCATTCTCAGATTAACAGATAATTAGCAAGTAGCTCATAACATTCTTGAAAATGAAAATAGGATTTTAATACCTACCGGTAAATCCTTTTCTCTGACGTCCTAAGTGGATGCTGGGGACTCCGTCAGGACCATGGGGAATAGCGGCTCCGCAGGAGACAGGGCACAAAAGTAAAAGCTTTAGGATCAGGTGGTGTGCACTGGCTCCTCCCCCTATGACCCTCCTCCAAGCCTCAGTTAGGTTTTTGTGCCCGGCAGAGAAGGGTGCAATCTAGGTGGCTCTCCTAAAGAGCTGCTTAGAGTAAAAGTTTTGTTAGGTTTTTTATTTTCAGTGAGTCCTGCTGGCAACAGGCTCACTGCAACGAGGGACTTAGGGGAGAAGAAGTGAACTCACCTGCGTGCAGGATGGATTGGCTTCTTAGGCTACTGGACACTAGCTCCAGAGGGACGATCACAGGTACAGCCTGGATGGGTCACCGGAGCCGCGCCGCCGACCCCCTTGCAGATGCTGAAGAGAGAAGAGGTCCAGAAATCGGCGGCTGAAGACTTCTCAGTCTTCATGAGGTAGCGCACAGCACTGCAGCTGTGCGCCATTGCTCTCAGCACACTTCACACCAACGGTCACTGAGGGTGCAGGGCGCTTGGGGGGGCGCCCTGGGCAGCAATGAAAGTACCTATGCTGGCTAAAAATACATCACATATAGCCCCTGGGGCTATATGGATGTATTTAACCCCTGCCAGGTTGTCAGAAAAACGGGAAAAGAAGCCCGCCGAAAAGAGGGCGGGGCCTATTCTCCTCAGCACACAGCGCCATTTTCCTACACAGCTCCGCTGCTAGGAAGGCTCCCAGGCTCTCCCCTGCACTGCACTACAGAAACAGGGTTAAAACAGAGAGGGGGGGCACTTATTTGGCGATATTATTATATATTAAGATGCTACAAGGGAAAACACTTATATAAGGTTGTCCCTGTATAATATAGCGTTTTGGTGTGTGCTGGCAAACTCTCCCTCTGTCTCCCCAAAGGGCTAGTGGGGTCCTGTCCTCTATCAGAGCATTCCCTGTGTGTGTGCTGTGTGTCGGTACGTGTGTGTCGACATGTATGAGGACGATGTTGGTGAGGAGGCGGAGCAATTGCCTGTAATGGTGATGTCACTCTCTAGGGAGTCGACACCGGAATGGATGGCTTATTTAGGGAATTACGTGATAATGTCAACACGCTGCAAGGTCGGTTGACGACATGAGACGGCCGGCAAACCAATTAGTACCTGTCCAGGCGTCTCAAACACCGTCAGGGGCTTTAAAACGCCCATTTACCTCAGTCGGTCGACACAGACACAGACACGGACACTGACTCCAGTGTCGACGGTGAAGAAACAAACGTATTTTCCATTTGGGCCACACGTTACATGTTAAGGGCAATGAAGGAGGTGTTACATATTTCTGATACTACAAGTACCACAAAAGAGGGTATTATGTGGGGTGTGAAAAAACTACCTGTAGTTTTTCCTGAATCAGATAAATTAAATGAAGTGTGTGATGATGCGTGGGTTTCCCCCGATAGAAAATTATTGGCGTTATACCCTTTCCCGCCAGAAGTTAGGGCGCGTTGGGAAACACCCCTTAGGGTGGATAAGGCGCTCACACGCTTATCAAAACAAGTGGCGTTACCGTCTCCAGATACGGCCGCCCTCAAGGAGCCAGCTGATAGGAGGCTGGAAAATATCCTAAAAAGTATATACACACATACTGGTGTTATACTGCGACCAGCGATCGCCTCAGCCTGGATGTGCAGCGCTGGGGTGGCTTGGTCGGATTCCCTGACTGAAAATATTGATACCCTTGACAGGGACAGTATTTTATTGACTATAGAGCATTTAAAGGATGCATTTCTATATATGCGAGATGCACAGAGGGATATTTGCACTCTGGCATCAAGAGTAAGTGCGATGTCCATATCTGCCAGAAGATGTTTATGGACACGACAGTGGTCAGGTGATGCAGATTCCAAACGGCACATGGAAGTATTGCCGTATAAAGGGGAGGAGTTATTTGGGGTCGGTCCATCGGACCTGGTGGCCACGGCAACAGCTGGAAAATCCACCTTTTCTACCCCAAGTCACATCTCAGCAGAAAAAGACACCGTCTTTTCAGCCTCAGTCCTTTCGTCCCCATAAGGGCAAGCAGGCAAAAGGCCAGTCATATCTGCCCAGGGATAGAGGAAAGGGAAGAAGACTGCAGCAGGCAGCCCATTCCCAGGAACAGAAGCCCTCCACCGCTTTTGCCAAGTCCTCAGCATGACGCTGGGGCCGTACAGGACTCAGGTGCGGTGGGGGGTCGTCTCAAGAGTTTCAGCGCGCAGTGGGCTCACTCGCAAGTGGACCCCTGGATCCTACAAGTAGTATCCCAGGGGTACAGATTGGAAATTCGAGACGTCTCCCCCTCGCAGGTTCCTGAAGTCTGCTTTACCAACGTCTCCCTCCGACAGGGAGGCAGTATTGGAAACAATTCACAAGCTGTATTCCCAGCAGGTGATAATCAAAGTACCCCTCCTACAACAAGGAAAGGGGTATTATTCCACACTATATTGTGGTACTGAAGCCAGACGGCTCGGTGAGACCTATTCTAAATCTGAAATATTTGAACACTTACATACAAAGGTTCAAATCAAGATGGAGTCACTCAGAGCAGTGATAGCGAACCAGGAAGAAGGGGACTATATGGTGTCCCTGGACATCAAGGATGCTTACCTCCATGTCCCAATTTGCCCTTCTCACCAAGGGTACCTCAGGTTCGTGGTACAAAACTGTCACTATCAGTTTCAGACGCTGCCGTTTGGATTGTCCACGGCACCCCGGGTCTTTACCAAGGTAATGGCCGAAATGATGATTCTTCTTCAAAGAAAAGGCGTCTTAATTATCCCTTACTTGGACGATCTCCTGATAAGGGCAAGGTCCAGAGAACAGTTGGAGGTCGGAGTAGCACTATCTCAAGTAGTTCTACGACAGCACGTGTGGATTCTAAATATTCCAAAATCGCAGCTGTCTCCGACGACACGTCTGCTGTTCCTAGGGATGATTCTGGACACAGTCCAGAAAAAGGTGTTTCTCCCGGAGGAGAAAGCCAGGGAGTTATCCGAGCTAGTCAGGAACCTCCTAAAACCATTAAAAGTGTCAGTGCATCATTGCACAAGGGTCCTGGGAAAAATGGTGGCTTCTTACGAAGCGATTCCATTCGGCAGATTTCACGCAAGAACTTTTCAGTGGGATCTGCTGGAAAAATGGTCCGGATCGCATCTTCAGATGCATCAGCGGATAACCCTGTCTCCAAGGACAAGGGTGTCTCTTCTGTGGTGGCTGCAGAGTGCTCATCTACTAAAGGGCCACAGATTCGGCATTCAGGACTGGGTCCTGGTGACCACGGATGCCAGCCTGAAAGGCTGGGGAGCAGTCACACAAGGAAAAAATTTCCAGGGAGTGTGATCAAGTCTGGAGACTTCTCTCCACATAAATGTACTGGAGCTAAGAGCAATTTACAATGCTCTAAGCTTAGCAAGACCTCTGCTTCAAGGTCAGCCGGTATTGATCCAGTGGGACAACATCACGGCAGTCGCCCACGTAAACAGACAGGGCGGCACAAGAAGCAGGAGGGCAATGGCAGAAACTGCAAGGATTCTTCGCTGGGCGGAAAATCATGTGATAGCACTGTCAGCAGTGTTCATTCCGGGAGTGGACAACTGGGAAGCAGACTTCCTCAGCACGACCTCCACCCGGGAGAGTGGGGACTTCATCGGGAAGTCTTCCACATGATTGTGAACCGTTGGGAAAGACCAAAGGTGGACATGATGGCGTCCCGCCTGAACAAAAAACTGGACAGGTATTGCGCCAGGTCAAGAGACCCTCAGGCAATAGCTGTGGACGTTCTGGTAACACCGTGGGTGTACCAGTCGGTGTATGTGTTCCCTCCTCTGCTTCTCATACCTAAGGTACTGAGAATTATAAGACGTAGAGGAGTAAGAACTATACTCGTGGCTCCGGATTGGCCAAGAAGGACTTGGTACCCGGAACTTCAAGAGATGCTCACAGAGGACTCATGGCCTCTGCCGCTAAGAAGGGACTTGCTTCAGCAAGTACCATGTCTGTTCCAAGACTTACCGCGGCTGCGTTTGACGGCATGGCGGTTGAACGCCGGATCCTAAGGGAAAAAGGCATTCCGGAAGAGGTCATTCCTACCCTGGTCAAAGCCAGGAAGGAGGTGACCGCACAACATTATCACCACATGTGGCGAAAATATGTTGCGTGGTGTGAGGCCAGGAAGGCCCCACGAAGAAATTTCAACTCAGTCGATTCCTGCATTTCCTGCAAACAGGAGTGTCTATGGGCCTCAAATTGGGGTCCATTAAGGTTCAAATTTCGGCCCTGTCGATTTTCTTCCAGAAAGAATTGGCTTCAGTTCCTGAAGTCCAGAAGTTTGTCAAGGGAGTACTGCATATACAACCCCCTTTTGTGCCTCCAGTGGCACTGTGGGATCTCAACGTAGTTCTGGGATTCCTCAAATCACATTGGTTTAAACCGCTCAAATCTGTGGATTTGAAATATCTCACATGGAAAGTGACCATGTTGTTGGCCCTGGCCTCGGCCAGGCGAGTGTCAGAATTGGCGGCTTTGTCTCACAAAAGCCCATATCTGATTGTCCATTCGGACAGGGCAGAGCTGCGGACTCGTCCCCAGTTTCTCCCTAAGGTGGTGTCAGCGTTTCACCTGAACCAGCTTATTGTGGTACCTGCGGCTACTAGGGACTTGGAGGACTCCAAGTTGCTAGATGTTGTCAGGGCCCTGAAAATATAGGTTTCAAAGGACGGCTGGAGTCAGGAAAACTGACTTGCTGTTATCCTGTATGCACCCAACAAACTGGGTGCTCTTGCTTCTAAGCAGACGATTGCTAGTTGGATGTGTAGTACAATTCAGCTTGCACATTCTGTGGCAGGCCTGCCACAGCCAAAATATGTAAATGCCCATTCCACAAGGAAGGTGGGCTCATCTTGGGCGGCTGCCCGAGGGGTCTCGGCTTTACAACTTTGCCGAGCTGCTACTTGGTCAGGGGCACACCCTGGCTGAGGAGGACCTGGAGTTCTCTCACTCGGTGCTGCAGAGTCATCCGCACTCTCCCGCCCGTTTGGGAGCTTTGGTATAATCCCCATGGTCCTGACGGAGTCCCCAGCATCCACTTAGGACGTCAGAGAAAATAAGAATTTACTTACCGATAATTCTATTTCTCGTAGTCCGTAGTGGATGCTGGGCGCCCATCCCAAGTGCGGATTGTCTGCAATACTTGTACATAGTTATTGTTACAAAAATCGGGTTATTATTGTTGTGAGCCATCTTTTCAGAGGCTCCGCTGTTATCATGCTGTTAACTGGGTTCAGATCACAGGTTGTACAGTGTGATTGGTGTGGCTGGTAGGAGTCTTACCCGGGATTCAAAATCCTTCCTTATTGTGTACGCTCGTCCGGGCACAGTATCCTAACTGAGGCTTGGAGGAGGGTCATAGGGGGAGGAGCCAGTGCACACCACCTGATCCTAAAGCTTTTACTTTTGTGCCCTGTCTCCTGCGGAGCCGCTATTCCCCATGGTCCTGACGGAGTCCCCAGCATCCACTACGGACTACGAGAAATAGAATTATCGGTAAGTAAATTCTTATTTTCTCTTAGTCCGTAGAGGATGCTGGGGACACTTCAAGAACCATGGGGTATAGACGGGATCCACAGGAGACATGGGCACTTTAAGACTTTAAAAGGGGTGTGAACTGGCTCCTCCCTCTTTGCCCCTCCTCCAGACTCCAGTTATAGGAACTGAGCCCAGGGAGACGGACATTTCGAGGAAAAAGGATTTATTTTGATTTAAACTAAGGTGAGATACATACCAGCTCACACCTCAAATATGCCGTACAACATGGCATTTAACCCAACGCATGCAACGGCATGAATAACGACAGCAACAGGCTGACTATAAACGCAACACAACACGTGTGTAACCATAACCAACAACTGCAGATACAGTACGCACTGGGACGGGCGCCCAGCATCCTCTACGGACTAAGAGAAAAGGATTTACCGGTAGGTATTAAAATCCTATTTTCCCCTACGTCCTAGAGGATGCTGGGGACACTTCAAGAACCATGGGGTTTATACCAAAGCTCAAGAACGGGCGGGAGAGTGCGGATGACTCTGCAGCACCGATTGACCAAACAAGAGGTCCTCCTTAGCCAGGGTATCAAACTTGTAAAACTTTGCAAAAGTGTTTGAACCCGACCAAGTAGCTGCTCAGCAAAGCTGTAATGCCGAGACCCCCCGGGCAGCCGCCCAGGACGAGCCCACCTTTCTGGTAGAATGGGCCTTCACCGATTTCGGTAACGGCAATCCAGCCGTAGAATGAGCTTGCTGAATCGTATTACAGATCCAGCGTGCAATAGTCTGCTTGGAAGCAGGAGCCCCAATCTTGTTGGGATCGTACAGGACAAACAGAGCCTCCTTTTTCCTAATCTGAGCCGTTCTGGCTACATAAATTTTCAAAGCTCTGACCACATCCAGAAACTTCGATTCCACTAAGGCGTCAGTAGCCACTGGCACCACAATAGGCTGGTTCATGTGAAACGATGACACCACTTTTGGCAGAAATTGCTGACGAGTTCTCACTCCGCTCTATCTTCATGGAAGATCAAATAGGGGCTCTTGTGAGACAAAGCTGCCAAATCAGACACCCGCCTTGCAGAGGCCAAGGCCAACAGTAGAAAATGGAGAAAATGGCCCAGCTGAAATTCTTCCGAAGGAGCCTTCTTGGATTCACACCAAGACACATATTTTCTCCAAATACGGTGATAATGTTTCGTCGTTACTTCTTTTCTAGCCTGAAGAAGAGTGGGAATGACTTCACTGGGAATACCCTTTTGGGCTAGGATCCAGCGTTCAACCTCCAAGCCGTCAAACGAAGCCGCGGTAAGTCTTGGTACACGCACGACCCCTGCTGTAACAGATCCTCTCGTAGAGGAAGAGGCCAGGGATCTCCGATGACCAATTTTTGAAGATCTGGATACCAGGCCCTCCTTGGCCAGTCTGGAACAATGAGGATTGCATGAACCCTTGTTCTTCTTATGATCTTTATCACTTTTGGACTGAGTGGAATCGGAAGGAACACATATACCGAGTGAAACACCCACGGTGTCACTAGGGCGTCCACAGCTATTGCTTGAGGGTCCCTCGACCTGGAACAATATCTCGGAAGTTTCTTGTTGATGCGAGACACCATCATGTCTATTTGAGGAATTCCCCAACGACTTGTCACTTCTGCAAAGACCTCTTGATGAAGGCCCCACTCTCCTGGATGGAGATCGTGTCTGCTGAGGAAGTCTGCTTCCCAGTTGTCCACACCTGGAATGAAGACCGCTGACAGAGCGCTTACATGTCTTTCCGCCCAGCGGAAAACTTTTGTGGCCTCTGCCATTGCCGCTCTGCTCTTCGTTCTGCCCTGGCAGTACGCCACTGCCGTTATGTTGTCCGACTGACTTTAGACAGGTAGATCGCGAAGAAGATGTTCCGCTTGTAGAAGGCCGTTGTAAATGGCCCTTAATTCCAGAATGTTTATGTGTAGACAAGCTTCATGGCTTGACCATTTTCCCTGGAAATTTTTCCCCTGTGTGACCGCACCCCAGCCTCGGAGACTCGCAACCGTGGTCAAAGGGATCCAGTCCTGGATCCCGAACCTGCGCCCCTCTAGGAGGTGAGAGCTGTGCAGCCACCACAGGAGTGAGATTCTGGTTTTGGAAGACAGGATTATCTGTCGGTGCATGTGCAGATGGGACCCGGACCACTTGTCCAACAGATCCCACTGAAACACTCTGGCATGGAACCTGCCAAACTGAATGGCCTCGTAGGCCGCCACCATCTTCCCCAGCAATCGAGTGCATTGATGGATTGACACTCTCGCCGGCTTCAGAATTTGTTTGACCAGACTCTGAATTTCCATAGCCTTCTCTTCTGGAAGAAAAACTCTCTGTAATTCTGTGTCCAGAATCATTCCCAAAAACGACAGTCGTTTCGTCTGACTTAACTGTGACTTTGGCAAGTTCAGGAGCCAACCATGTTGTTCAGAACTGTCATGGAAATCGTAATGCTCTGCAGTAATCGGTCCCTGGATCTCGCTTTTATCAGGAGATCGTCCAAGTACAGGATAATTGTGACTCCTTGCTTGCGCAGGAGAACCATCATCTCCGCCATAACTTTGGTGAAAATCCTCGGAGCCGTGGATAGACCAAACGGCAACGTCTGAAATTGGTAATGACAATCCTGAATCGCAAACCTCAGGTAAGCCTGATGTGGATGATATATGGGGACGTGTAAGTAGGCATCCTTTATGTCGACCGACACCATAAAATCCCCTTCCTCCAGACTGGAGATCACTGCTCGGAGAGATTCCATCTTGAATTTTCGCAGATAGAAATTGAGGGATTTTAGGTTCAGAATTGGTCTGACCGAGCCGTCCGGCTTCGGGACCACGAAGAGGCTCGAATAAAAACCTTCTCCCTATTGTGATGGGGCACCTTAACAATGACTTGATTTTGACACCACTTTTGTATCGCATCGCATACTACTTCCCTGTCCGGAAGATAAGCTGGTAAGGCTGATTTGAAAAATCGCAGAGGGGGGACGTCTTGAAACTCCAGTTTGTACCCTTGGGACACTATTTCTAACACCCATGGGTCTAGGGCCGAACGAACCCAGAACTGACTGAAGAGTTGGAGACGTGCCCCCACCGGTGTGGACTCCCGCAGAGGAGTCCCAGCGTCATGCGGTGGATTTGGCAAAAGCCGGAGAGGACTTCTGCTCTTGGGAACCTGCCACAGCCGGTGACCTTTTTCCCTTTCCTCTTACTTTAGAAGCAAGGAAGGAAGACCCTAGTCCTTTTTTGTATTTATTGTGCCGAAAGGACTGCATCTGATAGTGGTGCGTTTTCTTTTGTTGTGCAGGAACATAAGGTAAAAATGATGACTTACCCGCGGTAGCCGTAGATACCAGGTCAGCGAGGCCGTCACCAAACAAGACACCACCTTTATATGGCGGAGACTCCATAACCTTCTTAGAGTCAGCATCAGCATTCCATTGATGAATCCACAATGCTCTTCTAGCTGAAACTGCCATGGCATTGGCCCTTGATCGCAAAAGGCCAATGTCTTTCGCAGCTTCCTTTAGGTAGGCTGCAGCGTCCTTGATATAACCCAGTGTCAAAAGAATGCTATCCCTATCCAGGGTATCTATCTCAGATGACAAGTTATCTGCCCACTTTTCAATAGCGCTACTCACCCATGCCGAAGCAACGGCAGGTCTGAGCAGCGTACCTGTAGTGACATAAATGGATTTCAATGTATTTTCCTGCTTACGATCCGCAGGTTCCTTTAGGGCTGCCACGTCAGGGGACGGAAGCAGCACCTTTTTGGACAGTCGTGACAGAGCCTTGTCCACTCCCACTTTTCCCTAACCCCAGAGGGGAACGGATATGCCACCGGAATTCACTTGGGAATCTGAAACTTCTTGTCAGGATTTTCTCAAACCTTTTCAAAAAGCGAGTTCAGTTCATGAGAGGGAGGAAACGTTACCTCAGGTTTCTTTCCTTTATACATACAGACCCTTGTATCAGAAACAGCAGGATCCTCCGTGATATGTAACACGTCTTTTATCGCCACAATCATGTGCTCTTAGTCAGTTTAGGATTTAATCTGGCATCACTATAGTCGACACTGGAGTCAGAGTCCGTGTCGGTATCTGTATCTGCTATCTGGGTAAATGAACGCTTATGCGACCCCGAGGGGGTCTGGACCTGTGACAAAACATCCTCCACGGATTTTTTCCATGCCTGGTTCTGAGACTCAGATTTATCAAATCTCTTATTTAATAGAGCCACATTTGCATTCAAAGCACTCAACACATTTACCCAATCAGGAGTCGGCGGTGCCGACATGGTCACTCCCACAGCCGTTTCTGTCCCTAATCCAGCCTCCTCCTGGGAAGAGCACCCAGCCTCAGACATGCCGACACACGTGTACCGACACCCACAGACACACTGGGCATATAGGGGAAAGACCCACAGTAAAGCCTGTCAGAGAAACACAGAGGGAGTTTGCCAGCTCACAACCCAGTGCTTATCCCGGTTCTGAAAACCTTTATACAAAGCCTCAGACCTGTTAGCGCTTTTATAAATACATATATAGCACCAAAATAACTGTGCCCCCCCCCCCCCTGCTTTGCATCCTTTTACTTGATACAGCAGTGTAGAGGAAGGACCAGCGTCTCTGCAGCTCTGTGAAGAGAAAATGGCGCTGATGAGAGCTGTGAGGGCTAAGCCCCGCCCCCTTAATGGCGCGCTTCAGCCCCGCTCTTTTTTTAAATATTTATACTGGCGGGGCTTGGATTTAGTGCCTTGGCACTTAAAAACCACCTTGCCAGTCTTATATGAGGATTTTAATGCTGCCACGGGCCCCCCCCTCCCCTCCGCACCCTGTAGTGCCGCTGTGTGTGGGAGCATGGCGCGCAGCGCGGCCGCTCTGCGGTACCTCAAAGCCGTTACTGAAGTTTTCCGATCTTCTTCTACTCACCTGTCTTCTGACTTCTGGCTCTGCAAGGGGGGTGAAGGCGGGCTCCGGGAACGAGCATCTAGGCGTACCTAGCGTTCAGACCCTCAGGAGCTAATGGTGTCCTGTAGCCAAAGTAGCAGAGCCTTGAAACTCACAGAAGTAGGTCTTCTCTCCCCTCAGTCCCACGAAGCACGGAGCCTGTTGCCAGCAGGTCTCCCTGAAAATAATAAACCTAACAAAAGTCTTTTTTAGAGAAACTCAGTGTGCATCCAGTCTCACTGGGCACAGATTCTAAACTGGAGTCTGGAGGAGGGACATAGAGGGAGGAGCCAGTTCACACCCCCTTTAAAGTCTTAAAGTGCCCATGTCTCCTGCGGATCCCATCTATACCCCATGGTTCTTGAAGTGTCCCCAGCATCCTCTAGGACGTAGGAGAAATAGAGATATTAGCAAATGTGCATATCAAAAAGGGGAGTTGCCCTTTGGCAAATGGTGTGACCTCACAGAAAATGCCACCCCCACAAGCCACGCCTCCAAGTTTCAGCTTGCTGGGAGCATGCCCAGAGCTCTATGTGGCTGCAGGGCATGGCCTCAGTCCCTCTCCTCAATGAATAGATGCTGCATGGCATCTATAATTCACTGCTTGCTCTGCCAAGCAAAGCAGCGGGTTACATGGGGCTTGCCAACCCCCTTCACACACAAACACCCCCCTCCCCCCCCTCCCACACACACACACTTCCCCAACAACCACCAGTGGGATAGTGCCTGATAAGTGTGTCCTGTGCCACCAAAATCAGGACGGTTGGGAGTTACGCATACGTAGGTAGTCTATGTAAAAAGCCCCTGGGAGCTTTAAAAGGACTCTCAGTAAAACACTGCCAACTGGATCATCTTATTGGTCAAGTGACTGACCTTATTTCTAAAGACCTAGATTCCATATTGGATCACATGCCTGTTGGTAAAAGTATTTGTAAATATTCTATGGGTTTTTGACATCTGTACAAAGAATAAATATAAAATAAAAATGTTCTCATAGAAACTAGTAATCACAACTTTTTATTATGTCTTGCTTAACAGAATATCTTTGGGTAGTTCCCAGTTAATCAGTACTCTTTAGGGTGCCTCACACTTCAGAATGGTGGAACAGATATATAAATATGGTGTCGTCCTGTCCCTCAAATAAACTCAATAAAGGTCTCCAGACATCCTCCTAACTCATTCATATTGTGAACAGTCAAGAAATGCATAATTCATGAGGCATAGCATCATTATGTGTTTACTAAACGCCTTCCTTACAACAACTAACATTTCCTTTTGGTACATTCACAGAAAATTTGAAAACATTTACATTGGTTGGGGAGTAAAATACAGCCCTGAGGTATACAGCCCCCCTGCTCCTCCTCCACCCCAGTCGGAGTACCCAAGTGGACCAGAGATTAGTGAAGGTTTAGACCCTACAGTAGAGGAGGAACAAGCTCTGAAGGCCGCACAGGAAGAGGCTGCGGCTGCTGCAGAAGAGGCAGAGGAGGAAGAGGAAGAAGAAGAGGAAGAGGACGATGACTAATGCAGTTCCTTACTTTTTGTTTCTTTAAGTAATATATGAAATAAAGTTTTGTTTGTTTGAGAGTTGGCTGGCTGCACATGTGGTACACACATCTATAGAAGCGTGAAACACAAATATAACACAAGACAAAAAGACAAGGCGCTGCAAGTAAACAATCTCCCACACAGCACAACATGAGGTGACTCAATCAGGAAAGGTTTCATATGTAATACAATATCCAACAGTAGTGATAGACAAGTTGTTAAAGTTATGTAATCAAACTGATGTACATATACATAAAACAACACCAAAGAGCAGCAGGTGGAGAGCAGCCCGTCACATGTACAAGATCCATCTTCAGACGCTACATTCAAACACATCCTATATCTTATACCAGTAGGACACACTTTATGGTATTTATTTTAACATTCTCATACTAGTAACGCCTGTGGTTCATACTTAGGGGTAAATTTACTAAAGATTCTAAAAATTAAAAGTGGTGATGTTGCCCTTAAGAACCAATTAGATTCTGTCTATCATTTCTCTATTGCATCTTTGAAAATGATAGGCAGAATCTGATTGATTGCAATGGACAACATCACCACTTTTCATTTTTAGAACCTTTAGTAAATTTACCACTTAGGGGTATATGCAATTCCGGGCGAATTGTGGCACTTTTTCGCCCGTTTTTAAATTCGACACAATTCGACCGTCGAATTCCGGCAGGTGGGTGCCGGAATTCGACATATTCAATAAAAAACGAATTCGACAGTCCCGGTGTCGAAAAACGGCCGATTTGACGGATTTTGATTAGATTTTTAAAAATGTTTAAAAAACGGTAAAAAACCCGGAAAAAAATTGCGTGGGGTCCCCCCTCCTAAGCATAACCAGCCTCGGGTTCTTTGTGCCGGTCCTGGTTGCCAAAATACGGGAAAAAAAATGACGGGATCCCCCGTATTTAAACAACCAGCACCGGGCTCTGCGCCTGGTCCTGGTGCAAAAAATACGGGGGACAAAAAGAGTAGGGGTCCCCCGTATTTTTTGTACCAGCACCGGGCTCCACTAGCTGGACAGATAATGCCACAGCCGGGGGTCACTTTTATACAGCGCCCTGCGGCCGTGGCATTAAATACCCAACTAGTCACCCCTGGCCGGGGTACCCTGGAGGAGTGGGGACCCCTTCAATCAAGGGGTCCCCCCCCAGCCACCCAAGGGCCAGGGGTGAAGCCCGAGGCTGTCCCCCCATCCAAGGGCTGTGGATGGGGGGCTGATAGCCTTGTTGAAAATGTAAGAATATTGTTTTTTTCAGAAGAACTACAAGTCCCAGCATGCCACCCCCGCAAGCCGGTAATTGGAGAACCACAAGTACCAGCATGCGGGGGGGAAACGGGCCCGCTGGTACCTGTAGTTCTACTGCAAAAAAAATACCCAAATAAAAACAGGACACAGACACCGTGAAAGTATAACTTTATTACATACATGCCGACACACATACTTACCTATGTTGACACGCCGACTATGGCCACGTCTCCAATGTCGACGTCCGGGGTACCTGAAAATAAAATTATACTCACCTGATCCAGTGTCCGGTTCTTTTATTGTAATCCACGTACTTGGCAAAACAAAAAAACGCATTTACCCGAACCAGACGGACTGAAAGGGTAAACATGGGACCCCTTTCCCCGAATGCAAAGACCCCCCCGTGACTCCTGTCACAGAAAGGTCCCTTCAGCCAATCAGGAAGCGCCACTTCGTGGCACTCTCCTGATTGGCTTTGCGCGTCTGAGCTGGCAGACAGCGCATCGCACAGCTTCCTCCATTAGTTTCAATGGTGGGGTTACCCGCGGTGTCCTTTACAAGAGCTGTTCATGTCAATAAATGAGGAGACTTCACTGCCAGCCAAATTCTGTTTATTATAGCATTGGCAATGCTGGTCAAATTAAAAACATTTATAGATGTGTTTAAGATGCTTCCACAGAGACACATTTTAGGGTCTATAAGCAGTGGCAAATGCAGGATTTCTAGAGGGGGGTTTCCAAATGCAATCCACAATCTCCCACTCTGCAGAACATGGAATACCGTATTAATATTTAACACTATAGATTGCCTATAGTATTGGCTGTATCCTACCCACCCGTACTAAGATCTGATCAAAATAATGTTATCCCAATTTCTCTAACGTCCTAGTGGATGCTGGGGACTCCGTCAGGACCATGGGGATTAGCGGCTCCGCAGGAGACAGGGCACAAAAATAAAGCTTTAGGATCAGGTGGTGTGCACTGGCTCCTCCCCCTATGACCCTCCTCCAAGCCTCAGTTAGGTTTTTGTGCCCGTCCGAGCAGGGTGCAATCTAGGTGGCTCTCCTAAAGAGCTGCTTAGAAAAAGTTTTTTAGGTTTCTTATTTTCAGTGAGTCCTGCTGGCAACAGGCTCACTGCATCGAGGGACTTAGGGGAGAGAAGTGAACTCACCTGCGTGCAGGATGGATTGGCTTCTTAGGCTACTGGACACCATTAGCTCCAGAGGGAGTCGGAACACAGGTCTCGCCTTGGGGTTCGTCCCGGAGCCGCGCCGCCGACCCCCCTTGCAGATGCCGAAGATGGAAGAGGTCCAGAAGCAGGCGGCAGAAGACTTTTCAGTCTTCCTGAGGTAGCGCACAGCACTGCAGCTGTGCGCCATTGTTGTCAGCACACTTCACACAGCGGTCACGGAGGGTGCAGGGCGTTGGGGGGGCGCCCTGGGCAGCAATGTATAATACCTTTTTATGGCTAAAAATACATCACATATAGCCCTTGAGGCTATATGGATGTATTTAACCCCTGCCAGATCTCACAGACTCCAAAGAAGAGCCCGCCGAAAAAGGGGGCGGGGCTTATTCTCCTCAGCACACAGCGCCATTTTCCTGCTCAGCTCCGCTGTGAGGAAGGCTCCCAGGACTCTCCCCTGCACTGCACTACAGAAACAGGGTAAAACAGAGAGGGGGGGCATTTTTTTTTTGGCGATATTACTATATTTAAGCTGCTATAAGGATACAACACTTATATAGGGTTGTTCCCATATATATTATAGCGCTTGGGTGTGTGCTGGCAAACTCTCCCTCTGTCTCCCCAAAGGGCTAGTGGGGTCCTGTCTTCAATAGAGCATTCCCTGTGTGTCTGCTGGGTGTCGGTACGTGTGTGTCGACATGTATGGTGACGATGTTGGTGTGGAGCAGAGCAATTGCCGGTAATGGTGATGTCACCCCCTAGGGAGTCGACACCGGAATGGATGGCTTTGTTTATGGAATTACGTGATAATGTCAGCACATTACAAAAATCAGTTGACGACATGAGACGGCCGTCAAACCAGTTGGTACCTGCCCAGGCGTCTCAGACACCGTCAGGGGCTGTAAAACGCCCTTTACCTCAGTCGGTCGATACAGACCCAGACACGGACACTGAATCTAGTGTCGACGGTGAAGAAACAAACGTGTTTTCCAGTAGGGCCACACGTTATATGATCACGGCAATGAAGGAGACTTTGCATATCTCTGATACTACAAGTACCACAAAAAGGGGTATTATGTGGGGGGTGAAAAAACTACCTGTAGTTTTTCCTGAATCAGAGGAATTGAATGATGTATGTGATGAAGCGTGGGTTAACCCAGATAGAAAAGGGCTAATTTCTAAAAAGTTATTGGCATTATACCCTTTCCCGCCAGAGGGTAGGGCGCGCTGGGAAACACCCCCTAAGGTGGATAAGGCGCTCACACGCTTATCAAAACAAGTGGCGTTACCGTCTCCTGATACGGCCGCCCTCAAGGATCCAGCTGATAGGAGGCTGGAAACTACTCTAAAAAGTATATACACACATACTGGTGTTATACTGCGACCAGCCATCGCCTCAGCCTGGATGTGCAGTGCTGGAGTGGTCTGGTCGGATTCCCTGACTGAAAATATTGATACCCTGGATAGGGACAGTATTTTACAGACTTTAGAGCAATTAAAGGATGCTTTTCTTTATATGCGAGATGCTCAGAGGGATATTTGCACTCTGGCATCGAGAGTAAGTGCGATGTCCATATCTGCCAGAAGAAGTTTATGGACACGACAGTGGTCAGGTGATGCGGATTCCAAACGGCATATGGAAGTATTGCCGTATAAAGGGGAGGAATTATTTGGCGTCGGTCTATCGGATTTGGTGGCCACGGCAACTGCCGGGAAATCCACCTTTTTACCTCAGACCCCCTCCCAACAGAAAAAGACACCGTCTTTTCAGCCGCAGTCCTTTCGGTCCTATAAGAACAAGCGGGCAAAAGGACAGTCATATCTGCCCCGAGGCAGAGGAAAGGGTAAGAGAGGGCAGCAAGCAGCTCCTTCCCAGGAACAGAAGCCCTCCGCGGGTTCTGCAAAGCCCTCAGCATGACGCTGGGGCTTTACAAGCGGACTCAGGAGCGGTGGGGGGTCGACTCAAGAATTTCAGCGCGCAGTGGGCTTGCTCACAGGTGGACCCCTGGATCCTGCAGGTAGTATCTCAGGGTTACAGGTTGGAATTCGAGAAATCTCCCCCTCGCCGGTTCCTAAAGTCTGCTTTGCCAACGTCTCCCTCAGACAGGGCGACGGTATTGGAAGCCATTCACAAGCTGTTTTCTCAGCAGGTGATAGTCAAGGTACCCCTCCTACAACAGGGAAAGGGGTATTACTCCACGCTATTTGTGGTACCGAAGCCGGACGGCTCGGTAAGACCTATTCTAAATCTGAAATCTTTGAACCTGTACATACAAAAATTCAAGTTCAAGATGGAATCACTCAGAGCAGTGATAGCGAATCTGGAAGAAGGGGACTTTATGGTGTCCCTGGACATAAAAGATGCTTACCTGCATGTCCCAATTTGCCCTTCACATCAAGGGTACCTCAGGTTCGTGGTGCAAAACTGTCATTATCAGTTTCAGACGCTGCCGTTTGGATTGTCCACGGCACCTCGGGTCTTTACCAAGGTAATGGCCGAAATGATGATTCTTCTGCGAAGAAGAGGCGTATTAATTATCCCTTACTTGGACGATCTCCTGATAAGGGCAAGGTCCAGAGAACAGCTGGAGGACGGAGTAGCACTAACCCAAGTAGTGCTGCAACAACACGGGTGGATTCTGAATTTTCCAAAATCTCAGTTGACCCCGACGACACGTCTGCTGTTCCTGGGAATGATTCTGGACACGGTTCAGAAAAAGGTGTTTCTTCCGGAGGAGAAAGCCAAGGAGTTATCCGAACTTGTCAGGAACCTCCTAAAACCAGGAAAAGTGTCTGTGCATCAATGCACAAGAGTCCTGGGAAAGATGGTGGCTTCTTACGAAGCAATCCCATTCGGCAGATTCCACGCACGAACTTTTCAGTGGGATCTGCTGGACAAATGGTCCGGATCGCATCTGCAGATGCATCAGCGGATAACCTTATCGCCACGGACAAGGGTGTCTCTTCTGTGGTGGTTGCAGAGGGCTCATCTGTTAGAAGGCCGCAGATTCGGCATACAGGACTGGGTCCTGGTGACCACGGATGCCAGTCTGAGAGGCTGGGGAGCGGTCACACAGGGAAGAAACTTCCAGGGAGTATGGTCAAGCCTGGAGATGTCTCTTCACATAAATATACTGGAGCTAAGAGCGATTTACAATGCTCTAAGCCTGGCAAAACCCCTGCTTCAGGGTCAGCTGGTGTTGATCCAGTCGGACAACATCACGGCAGTCGCCCACGTAAACAGACAGGGCGGCACAAGAAGCAGGAGAGCAATGGCAGAAGCTGCAAGGATTCTTCGCTGGGCGGAAGATCATGTGATAGCACTGTCAGCAGTGTTTATTCCGGGAGTGGACAACTGGGAAGCAGACTTCCTCAGCAGACACGATCTACACCCGGGAGAGTGGGGACTTCATCCAGAAGTCTTCCACATGATTGTGAACCGTTGGGAAAAACCAAAGGTGGATATGATGGCGTCTCGCCTCAACAAAAAACTGGACAGGTATTGCGCCAGGTCAAGAGACCCTCAGGCAATAGCTGTGGACGCTCTGGTAACACCGTGGGTGTTCCAGTCAGTGTATGTGTTTCCTCCTCTGCCTCTCATACCCAAAGTACTGAGAATTATACGGCAAAGGGGAGTAAGAACGATACTCGTGGCTCCGGATTGGCCAAGAAGAACTTGGTACCCGGAACTTCAGGAGATGCTCACGGAAAATCCGTGGCCTCTACCTCTAAGACGGGACCTGATTCAGCAGGGACCGTGTCTATTCCAAGACTTACCGCGGCTGCGTTTGACGGCGTGGCGGTTGAACGCCGAATTCTAAGGGAAAAAGGCATTCCGGAAGAGGTCATTCCTATACTGGTTAAAGCCAGGAAGGAGGTGACTGCACAACATTATCACCGCATTTGGAGAAAATATGTTGCGTGGTGCGAGGCCAGGAAGGCCCCCACGGAGGAATTTCAATTGGGTCGATTCCTACATTTCCTGCAAACAGGATTGTCTATGGGCCTCAAGTTGGGGTCCATTAAGGTTCAAATTTCGGCCCTGTCGATTTTCTTCCAGAAAGAATTGGCTTCAGTTCCTGAAGTCCAGACTTTTGTAAAAGGAGTACTACATATACAGCCCCCGGTTGTGCCCCCAGTGGCTCCGTGGGACCTTAATGTAGTTTTGGATTTTCTCAAATCCCATTGGTTTGAGCCACTCAAATCGGCGGATTTGAAATATCTTACATGGAAAGTAACCATGCTACTGGCCCTGGCTTCAGCCAGGAGAGTGTCAGAATTGGCGGCTTTATCGTATAAAAGCCCATATCTGATTTTCCATTCGGACAGGGCAGAACTGCGGACGCGTCCTCATTTTCTGCCTATGGTGGTGTCAGCGTTTCACCTGAACCAGCCTATTGTGGTGCCTGCGGCTACTAGCGATTTGGAGGATTCCAAGTTGCTGGACGTTGTCAGGGCATTGAAAATATATATTTCAAGGACGGCTGGAGTCAGAAAATCTGACTCGCTGTTTATACTGTATGCACCCAACAAGCTGGGTGCTCCTGCTTCTAAGCAGACGATTGCTCGTTGGATTTGTAGCACAATTCAACTTGCACATTCTGTGGCAGGCCTGCCACAGCCTAAATCTGTCAAGGCCCATTCCACAAGGAAGGTGGGCTCATCCTGGGCGGCTGCCCGAGGGGTCTCGGCATTACAACTCTGCCGAGCAGCTACGTGGTCGGGGGAGAACACGTTTGTAAAATTCTACAAATTTGATACCCTGGCTAAAGAGGACCTGGAGTTCTCTCATTCGGTTCTGCAGAGTCATCCGCACTCTCCCGCCCGTTTGGGAGCTTTGGTATAATCCCCATGGTCCTGACGGAGTCCCCAGCATCCACTAGGACGTTAGAGAAAATAAGATTTTACTTACCAATAAATCTATTTCTCGTAGTCCGTAGTGGATGCTGGGCGCCCATCCCAAGTGCGGATTGTCTGCAATACTTGTACATAGTTATTGTTACAAAAAAATCGGGTTGTTCTTGTTGTGAGCCGTCTGTTCAGAGGCTCCTACGTTGTCATACTGTTAACTGGGTTCAGATCACAAGTTGTACGGTGTGATTGGTGTGGCTGGTATGAGTCTTACCCGGGATTCAAGATCCTTCCTTATTGTGTACGCTCGTCCGGGCACAGTATCCTAACTGAGGCTTGGAGGAGGGTCATAGGGGGAGGAGCCAGTGCACACCACCTGATCCTAAAGCTTTATTTTTGTGCCCTGTCTCCTGCGGAGCCGCTAATCCCCATGGTCCTGACGGAGTCCCCAGCATCCACTACGGACTACGAGAAATAGATTTATCGGTAAGTAAAATCTTATTTTTACTTCTGCCGCTAATTACCTGCTATTGTGTTTTTGTTTTGTTTCTTCCCATTGCTCGCTTCACCCCACCATGTCTTTTTCCTGTAATGTTAACCTCCACTGATTGCACACCTTGCCATTGTGCCCTACATGCAGGGTACATCATACTACTACATAAGCATCAGTTTTCCCATATATGAACTTGGCCCTTGTATGGCTCACCTACCACAGTGTAACCTTCAAAGTGCGCCCAACATGGCTGCCCCATATGGTACACTTGTGGATGGGATGAAAAATACATGGACCTTGTGGCTTTGTTGGAACCCTACTCTAAAATGTAGGACTCTGAAATCACCCCCATTTTGTGTCATCTCTTCTAGGGGTGGACTATTCCACCTTGGGTAATCCTACGCTGAGTGCCCAAGATGGCTGCCGCACTTGGTACCTTGTGAGGGTGGAATACACAACCCTTGGAAGTTATTACCCAAAATGCCTACACCAATCCTGCATTATGCTTTCTGTGTGCTTAAGGTTTTCTTTTATGTCTGTGTGGCTTATCTATTGCTGTATTACTTAAATCTTCTGTATTATGTGTATTGTTTTTGATGCCTGTAAAGCGCCTTGAGTCCTGTTGGAGAAAGAGCGCTATATAAATAAAATTATTATTATTATTATTATTATTATTATGAAACATATTTAAATAATATAAATAAATGGTCAGGAAAAGGTTAAACATACTGTAATCAATACACAAATATAATAGAACCAGCACTGCACTTTCTAAGCACACATTCTCCCACCTCAGGGTTAGGCTCCTGTCTCTTCTTCCTGGTAGCAACTCTCCGGTCCATTGCACTGTTTGAGGACTGAGAAACACACGCACAGACTGGGCATGTGCAACAGCTCTGCTCTGTCCCTTACACTGCATGATGTGGCAGCAGCTCTAGTAATCGTATTATATACAATTGCTATTGTCCTAATTTGAGCCACTTGCCAAGAGGAGGGGGGGTTCCAGACAACCGGAAACCCCCCCTGCGTTTGCCTATGATAAGGGGCAGTGTTGTTGGATTGAAGTATACCGAATATAGGGCTTCATTCAGCATGGATTGCAATTGCGACTGACTGCACACTGATTGCGATCACAATCACAAATCTGTGAAGACCTCCAACCAAACCCATAATCTCATCTGCAATTATACAACCCAATTGTAAATATAAACAAGCTCTGTCCCTGCGATGACAATCCGCAGCATCATCGGGGTATTTTTTTTTTTTTAAATACACCAATGTCCTGCTGCGCATGCGCCGCCACTGCTGTCATCGCCACAACCGCCGCCGCCAGGTTGAACCCTCGCGCCCTGGACCCGCCTCCCACACCCACGGTAAATATACTTACCAGTCCAGGGAGCCAGTGATCGCTGTTCCTACAGAGTTGCCGGGCATCGGATCCTGTGCACTGCTTGCGACATAGAGAGCTGATCACACTGGCCAGTCCCTGCACAGCTTTCTCTGCCAGGGGGCAGAGAAGGCTGATCAAAAGTAGGGATCTCGCAGTGCTGCCCTGTGATTCCGCCAGCCTGAGCTGGTATAATCACAGGGTACACTGCAGTGTTTTGTGACATTTTTTTTTTTAGTAAAATTCGGCCACATCACATTTCCCGTTATAAGTATGGGGAATGCGATGTGGGTTACTAAAAAAAATTACAATTAAAGGGTTTGGAGCAGTTTTCGCGAAAACTGCTCCAAAAGCCCTTTAAAATTAAACCACTTAACTGACGATTTTTCCCTTCCAAAGCGTTAACAACATTGTTTTTTAAAATTTATTTTATTTAATAAATTTGAAAAAGTATTTTTTAAAATAGTTAAACATTATATTATGCACATCTGCAGAACGTATCTCCTCGTCAAAAACAGGGGGACAGGGTGGGACGGCGCAGTGGCATGAAATCTGACCATGTCAGTTAAGTGGGTAATTTCAGTGATACTAAAATAATGTTAATAAATAGGCCTCATGGACATCAACTACATTCACACCGGTGAAGCTAAGTACAGCGTCTGAACAGATCAGCATAAAGAACAAGGTTGTCAGAACAGGATGTAGTTAATATCCTGGCGATCAGGATCCCGGCGGTCAAAATACTGACATTGGGATCCCGACCGCCGAGTATGCCGACAGCTGCACCAGGGCTATTCCCACGTGTGGGAGCTTGGCTGCCAGCATTCTGGCGGCCGGGATCCCAGCTGCCGGGATTCCATATCCAACCCATCACAACAATCGTGTAAAGTGATTGGTGTGTGTCACAAAGTCCTGAGTACGAGAAGTCATCACAAATCATGGCATAATGCTGGCGAGCTTAACATGTCATGCTCAGGGGTAGGGAGACATCCAATGGGAAGAGAAGGAAGGGGAATTCACACTTCTGCCCAAGGAAAAGGCTAAGGGGATGATTTAATTGGAGCGATGCCCACGATGTGCCAGTACAATGGTGTTGAAATGCCAGTAATAGCACATTAAATAGCCCCCACTGCTCCCAGATTTTGGTCCAAAGTCTCACATTTTTGTACTCAGCCCCAGTGCCTTAACTAGACATTATAGCGCTGTGTGCAAGAAACAGCATCGGTGCCTCCCCTCCGCCAAAAATACAGGGGAGTGGCTTCGTGGGGAAGGGGTGTGGCCACAAAATAATACCAATTCATATTACGCTATACAGTAGTTTTCATTATTCAAATTACACTGCACAGTAGCGCTACTTACACACATTACACCAGGTAGAGCCCCTTTTACACATTACGCCAGGTACAGACCCTGTCACACACCACACTAGGTAGAGCCCCTTTCTCTGACGTCCTAGTGGATGCTGGGAACTCCGTAAGGACCATGGGGAATAGCGGGCTCCGAAGGAGACTGGGCACTCTAGAAAGAATTAGGACTACCTGGTGTGCACTGGCTCCTCCCTCTATGCCCCTCCTCCAGACCTCAGTTAGAATATGTGCCCGGCTCGAGCTGGATGCACCCTAGGGGCTCTCCTGAGCTTCTAGAAAAGAAAGTATATTTAGGTTTTTTATTTTCAGTGAGATCTGCTGGCAACAGACTCACTGCTACGAGGGACTTAGGGGAGAGAAGCAAACCTACCTGCTTGCAGCTAGCTTGGGCTTCTAGGCTACTGGACACCATTAGCTCCAGAGGGATCGAACACAGGCCCAGCCTCGGTCGTCCGGTCCCGGAGCCGCGCCGCCGTCCCCCTTGCAGAGCCAGAAGCAAGAAGAACGTCCAGGAAATCGGCGGCTGAAGACTCCGGTCTTCATTAAGGTAGCGCACAGCACTGCAGCTGTGCGCCATTGCTCCCCATGCATTGCACACCTCACACTCCGGTCACTGATGGGTGCAGGGCGCTGGGGGGGCGCCCTGGGCTGCAATAAGATTACCTTACATTGGCAAAAAACACACATAATATAGTCATTAAGACTATATATGTGTAAAATCCCCTGCCATATATCCATAAAAAAAGCGGGAGAAGTCCGCCGTGAAGGGGGCGGGGCTATCTCCCTCAGCACACTGGCGCCATTTCCTCTCACAGCTCCGCTGGAAGGACGCTCCCCAGGCTCTCCCCTGCAGTTTCCAGGCTCAATAGGGTAAAAAAGAGAGGGGGGGGCACTAAATTTAGGCGCAAATACTATATATATAGCTGCTATAGGGTAAAATCACTCATTATAGTGTACATCCCTGTGATTTATAGCGCTGTGGTGTGTGCTGGCATACTCTCTGTCTCCCCAAAGGACTTTGTGGGGTCCTGTCCTCAGTCAGAGCATTCCCTGTGTGTGTGCGGTGTGTTGGTACGGCTGTGTCGACATGTTTGATGAGGAGGCTTATGTGGAGGCGCAGCAGGTGCCGATAAATGTGATGTCACCCCCTGCGGGGTCGACACCTGAGTGGATGGATATGTGGAAGGAATTACGTGACAGTGTCAACTCCTTACATAAGAGGTTTGATGACATAGCAAATGTGGGACAGCCGGCTTCTCAGTCCGTGCCTGCCCAGGCGTCTCTAAAGCCATCAGGGGCTCAAAAACGCCCGCTACCTCAGATGGCAGACACAGATGTCGACACGGATACTGACTCCAGTGTCGACGACGATGAGACTAGTGTACATTCCAATAGGGCCATCCGTTACATGATTACGGCAATGAAAAATGTGTTGCACATTTCTGACATTAACCCTGGTACCACAAAAAAGGGTATTATGTTTGGGGAGAAAAAGCAACCTGTGGTTTTTCCCCCTTCTGAAGAGTTAAATGAAGTGTGTGATGAAGCGTGGGTTTCCCCCGATAAGAAACTGGTAATTTCCAAAAAGTTACTAAGGGCGTACCCTTTCCCGCCAGAGGATAGGATACGTTGGGAGACATCCCCTAGGGTGGATAAAGCGCTCACACGCTTGTCAAAGAAGGTGGCACTACCGTCTCCGGATACGGCCGCCCTAAAGGAGCCTGCGGATAGAAAGCAGGAGGCTATCCTGAAGTCTGTATATACACACTCAGGTATTATACTGAGACCGGCTATTGCTTCAGCATGGATGTGCAGTGCTGCAGCTGCGTGGTCAGATTCCCTGTCTGATAACACTGATACCCTTGACAGGGACACTATATTGCTAACTGTAGAGCATATTAAAGACGTAGTCTTATACATGACAGATGCACAGAGGGATATTTGCCAACTGGCATCTACAATAAATGCAATGTCCATTTCTCTGACGTCCTAAGTGGATGCTGGGACTCCGTAAGGACCATGGGGAATAGCGGCTCCGCAGGAGACTGGGCACAACTAAAAGAAAGCTTTAGACTACTGGTGTGCACTGGCTCCTCCCACTATGACCCTCCTCCAGACTTCAGTTAGAATCTTGTGCCCGGCTGAGCTGGATGCACACTAGGGGCTCTCCTGAGCTCCTAGAAAGAAAGTATAATTTAGGTTTTTTATTTTACAGTGAGATCTGCTGGCAACAGACTCACTGCAGCGAGGGACTAAGGGGAGAAGAAGCGAACCTACCTAACTGGTGGTAGCTTGGGCTTCTTAGGCTACTGGACACCATTAGCTCCAGAGGGATCGACCACAGGACCCGACCTCGATGTTCGGTCCCGGAGCAGCGCCGCCGGCCCCCTTACAGAGCCAGAAGCAAGAAGTGTTCCGGAAAATCGGCGGCAGAAGACTTCTGTCTTCAACAAGGTAGCGCACAGCACTGCAGCTGTGCACCATTGCTCCTCATGCACACCTCACACTCCAGTCACTGATGGGTGCAGGGCGCTGGGGGGGGCGCCCTGAGGGCAATATAAGACACCTTGGCTGGCAAATCTACACCATATATAGTCAGGAAGGCTATATAGGTGTAAAAATACCCCTGCCAGAGTTCCAGAAAAAGCGGGAGAAGTCCGCCGGAAAAGGGGCGGGGCTATCTCCCTCAGCACACTGGCGCCATTTTTCCCTCACAGCTCCGCTGGAAGGACGCTCCCTGGCTCTCCCCTTCAGTGTCAAGCTACATAAGGGTAAAAAAGAGAGGGGGGGCACTAAATTTAGGCGCAGTATATATAAAATAAGCAGCTATAAGGGAAAACACTCATTTATAGTGGGATCCCTGTGTTATATAGCGCTCTGGTGTGTGCTGGCATACTCTCTCTCTCTGTCTCCCCAAAGGGCTTTGTGGGATCCTGTTCTCTGTCAGAGCATTCCCTGTGTGTATGCGGTGTGTCGGTACGGCTGTGTCGACATGTTTGATGAGGAGGCTTATGTGGAGGCGGAGCAAATGCCGATAAATGTGATGTCACCCCCTGCGGGGTCGACACCTGAGTGGATGGTTCTGTGGAAGGAATTAAGCGACAGTGTCGACTCCTTGCATAAAAGGTTTGACGACATACCAAATATGGGACAGCCGGCTTCTCAGCCTGTGCCTGCCCAGGCGTCTCAAAAGCCATCAGGGGCTCTAAAACGCCCGCTACCTCAGATGGCAGACACAGATGTCGACACGGATACTGACTCCAGTGTCGACGACGATGAGACTAATGTATCTTCCAATAGGGCCACACGTTATATGATTGAGGCAATGAAAAATGTGTTGCATATTTCTGATGTTACCCCGGGTACCACAAAAAAGGGTATTATGTTTGGAGAGAAAAAACTACCAGTTGTGTTACCTCCATCTGAGGAATTAAATGAAGTGTGTGAAGAAGCGTGGGCTTCCCCCGATAAGAAACTGGTAATTTCTAAGAGGTTACTAATGGCGTACCCTTTCCCGCCAGAGGATAGGTCACGTTGGGAAACATCCCCTAGGGTGGATAAAGCGCTCACACGCTTGTCAAAGAAGGTGGCACTACCGTCTCCGGATACGGCCGCCCTGAAGGAATCTGCTGATAGAAAGCAGGAGGCTATCCTGAAGTCTATATATACACACACAGGTGTTATACTGAGACCAGCTATTGCTTCAGCATGGATGTGCAGTGCTGCAGCTGCGTGGTCAGATTCCCTGTCAGAAAATATTGATACCCTAGACAGGGACACTATATTGCTAAACGTAGAGCATATAAAAGACGCACTCTTATACATGAGGGATGCACAGAGGGATATTTGCCGGCTGGCATCTAAAATAAGTGCAATGTCCATTTCTGCCAGGAGAGGGTTATGGACTCGGCAGTGGACAGGAGATGCAGATTCTAAAAGGCACATGAAAGTTTTGCCTTATAAGGGTGAGGAGTTGTTCGGGGATGGTCTCTCGGACCTCGTTTCCACAGCAACAGCTGGGAAGTCTACATTTTTACCCCATGTTCCCTCACAGCCAAAGAAAGCACCGTATTATCAGGTACAGTCCTTTCGGCCCAATAAGGGCAAGCGGGTTAAGGGCGCGTCCTTTCTGCCCAGAGGCAGAGGTAGAGGGAAAAAGCTGCAGCATACAGCCAGTTCCCAAGAGCAAAAGTCCTCCCCCGCTTCCTCTAAGTCCACAGCATGACGCTGGGGCTCCACAGGCGGAGCCAGATACGGTGGGGCCCCGTCTCAAAACTTTCAGCGATCAGTGGGCTCGCTCACGGGTGGATCCCTGGATCTTTCAAGTAATATCTCAGGGGTACAAGCTGGAATTCGAGACGTCTCCCCCCCGCCGTTTCCTCAAATCTGCCTTGCCAACAACTCCCTCAGCCAGGGAGGCAGTGTTAGAGGCAATTCACAAGCTGTATTCCCAGCAGGTGATAGTAAAGGTGCCCCTACTTCAACAAGGACGGGGTTACTATTCCACAATGTTTGTGGTACCGAAACCGGACGGTTCGGTGAGACCCATTTTAAATTTGAAATCCTTGAACACGTATATAAAAAAATTCAAGTTCAAGATGGAATCGCTCAGGGCGGTTATTGCAAGCCTGGACGAGGGGGATTACATGGTATCACTGGACATCAAGGATGCTTACCTGCATGTCCCCATTTACCATCCTCACCAGGAGTACCTCAGATTTGTGGTACAGGATTGTCATTACCAATTCCAGACGTTGCCGTTCGGTCTGTCCACAGCTCCGAGTGTCTTTACCAAGGTAATGGCCGAAATGATGATACTCCTTCGAAAGAAGGGAGTTTTAATTATCCCGTACTTGGACGATCTCCTGATAAAGGCGAGGTCCAGAGAGCAGTTGTTGGTCGGGGTAGCACTATCTCGGGAGGTGCTACAACAGCACGGCTGGATTCTAAATATTCCAAAGTCACAGCTGGTCCCTACGACACGTCTACTGTTCCTGGGGATGGTTCTGGACACAGAACAGAAAAAAGTGTTTGTCCCGGAGGAGAAGGCCAAGGAGCTGTCATCTCTAGTCAGAGGCCTCCTAAAACAAAAACAGGTGTCGGTGCATCACTGCACGCGGATCCTGGGAAAGGTGGTAGCTTCCTACGAAGCAATTCCATTCGGCAGGTTCCATGCAAGAACTTTTCAGTGGGACCTGTTGGACAAGTGGTCCGGATCGCATCTTCAGATGCATCGGCTGATAACCCTGTCTCCGAGGACCAGGGTGTCTCTGCTGTGGTGGCTGCAGAGTGCTCATCTTCAAGAGGGCCGCAGATTCGGCATACAGGACTGGGTCCTGGTGACCACGGATGCCAGCCTTCGAGGCTGGGGGGCAGTCACACAGGGAAGAAACTTCCAAGGACTATGGTCAAGTCAGGAGACTTCCCTGCACATAAATATTCTGGAACTGAGGGCCATTTACAATGCCCTAAGTCAGGCAAAACCCTGCTTCAAAACCAGCCGGTACTGATCCAGTCAGACAACATCACGGCGGTCGCCCATGTAAACCGACAGGGCGGCACAAGAAGCAGGACGGCGATGGCAGAAGCCACAAGGATTCTCCGATGGGCGGAAAATCACGTGTTAGCACTGTCAGCAGTGTTCATTCTGGGAGTGGACAACTGGGAAGCAGACTTCCTCAGCAGGCACGACCTCCACCCGGGAGAGTGGGGACTTCATCCAGAAGTCTTCCAACTGATTGTAAACCATTGGGAAAGGCCACAGGTGGACATGATGGCGTCCCGCTTAAACAAAAAGCTAGAAAGATATTGCGCCAGGTCGAGAGACCCTCAGGCGATAGCTGTGGACGCTCTAGTGACACCGTGGGTGTACCGGTCGGTTTATGTGTTCCCTCCTCTTCCTCTCATACCAAAGGTACTGAGGATAATAAGGAGAAGAGGAGTAAGAACTATACTCATTGTTCCGGATTGGCCAAGAAGAGCTTGGTACCCGGAACTTCAAGAAATGATGTCAGAGGACCCTTGGCCTCTGCCGCTCAGACAAGACCTGCTGCAGCAGGGGCCCTGTCTGTTCCAAGACTTACCGCGGCTGCGTTTGACGGCATGGCGGTTGAACACCGGATCCTGAAGGAAAAGGGCATTCTGGAAGAAGTCATTCCTATGCTGATTAAAGCTAGGAAAGAAGTAACCGCAAACCATTATCACCGCATATGGCGAAAATATGTTGCGTGGTGTGAGGCCAGGAAGGCCCCAACGGAGGAATTTCAGCTAGGCCGTTTCCTGCACTTCCTACAGTCAGGGGTGACTATGGGCCTAAAATTGGGTTCCATTAAGGTCCAGATTTCGGCTCTATCGATTTTCTTCCAGAAAGAACTAGCTTCACTACCTGAAGTTCAAACTTTTGTTAAGGGAGTGCTGCATATTCAGCCCCCTTTTGTGCCTTCAGTGGCACCTTGGGATCTCAACGTGGTGTTGGATTTCCTAAAGTCACATTGGTTTGAGTCACTTAAAACCGTGGAATTGAAATATCTCACGTGGAAAGTGGTCATGTTGTTGGCCTTGGCTTCGGCCAGGCGGGTATCAGAATTGGCGGCTTTGTCATGTAAAAGCCCTTATCTGATTTTCCATATGGATAGGGCAGAATTGAGGACTCGTCCCCAATTTCTCCCAAAGGTGGTATCAGCCTTTCACCTGAACCAACCTATCGTGGTACCTGCGGCTACTAAAGACTTGGAGGCTTCCAAGTTGTTGGACGTAGTCAGGGCCCTGAAAATTTATGTTTCCAGGACAGCTGGAGTCAGAAAGACTGAGTCGCTATTTATCCTGTATGCGCCAAACAAGTTGGGTGCACCTGCTTCAAAGCAGACTATTGCTCGCTGGATCTGTAGTACGATTCAGCTTGCACATTCTGCGGCTGGACTGCCGCATCCTAAATCAGTGAAAGCCCATTCCACGAGGAAGGTGGGTTCTTCTTGGGCGGCTGCCCGAGGGGTCTCGGCTCTACAACTTTGCCGAGCAGCTACTTGGTCGGGGTCAAACACATTTGCTAAATTCTACAAGTTTGACACCCTGGCTGAGGAGGACCTAGAGTTTGCCCATTCGGTGCTGCAGAGTGATCCGCACTCTCCCGCCCGTTTGGGAGCTTTGGTATAATCCCCATGGTCCTTACGGAGTCCCAGCATCCACTTAGGACGTCAGAGAAAATAAGAATTTACTCACCGGTAATTCTATTTCTCGTAGTCCGTAGTGGATGCTGGGCGCCCATCCCAAGTGCGGATTGTCTGCAATACTTGTATATAGTTATTGTTTAACTAAAGGGTTATTGTTGAGCCATCTGTTGAGAGGCTCAGTTGTTCTCATACTGTTAACTGGGTATTGTATCACGAGTTATACGGTGTGATTGGTGTGGCTGGTATGAGTCTTACCCGGGATTCAAAATCCTTCCTTATTGTGTCAGCTCTTCCGGGCACAGTATCCTAACTGAAGTCTGGAGGAGGGTCATAGTGGGAGGAGCCAGTGCACACCAGTAGTCTAAAGCTTTCTTTTAGTTGTGCCCAGTCTCCTGCGGAGCCGCTATTCCCCATGGTCCTTACGGAGTCCCAGCATCCACTACGGACTACGAGAAATAGAATTACCGGTGAGTAAATTCTTATTTTCTGCCAGGAGAGTATTATGGACTCGGCAGTGGACAGGTGATGCGGATTCTAAAAGGCACATGGAGGTTTTGCCTTACAAGGGTGAGGAATTGTTTGGGGATGGTCTCTCGGACCTCGTTTCCACAGCGACGGCTGGGGAGTCGACATTTTTACCCCATGTTCCCTCACAGCCAAAGAAAGCACCGTATTATCAGGTACAGTCCTTTCGGCCCCGGAAAGGCAAGCGGGTTAAAGGCGCGTCCTTTCTGCCCAGAGGCAGAAGTAGGGGGAAAAAGCTGCACCAAACAGCAAGTTCCCAGGAACAAAAGTCCTCTCCCGCTTCCTCTAAGTCCACCGCATGACGCTGGGGCTCCACAGGTGGAGCCAGGTGCGGTGGGGGCCCGTCTCCGGAACTTCAGCGACCAGTGGGTTCGCTCACGGGTGGATCCCTGGATTCTACAAGTGGTATCTCAGGGGTACAAGCTGGAATTCGAGACGTCTCCCCCTCGCCGTTTCCTCAAATCAGCCTAGCCTTGCCAACTACTCCCCCAGACAGGGAGGCGGTGCTGGAGGCGATTCACAAGCTGTACTCCCAGCAGGTGATAACCAAGGTACCCCTCCTTCAACAGGGACGGGGTTACTATTCCACAATGTTTGTGGTACCGAAACCGGACGGTTCGGTGAGACCCATTTTAAATTTGAAATCCTTGAACACTTATATAAGAAGGTTCAAGTTCAAAATGGAATCGCTCAGGGCGGTTATTGCAAGCCTGGACGAAGGGGATTACATGGTATCACTGGACATCAAGGATGCTTACCTGCATGTCCCTATTTACCCTCCTCACCAGGAGTACCTCAGATTTGTGGTACAGGATAATTATACCGTACTTGAACGATCTCCTTATAAAGGCGAGGTCCAGGGAACAGTTGTTGATCGGAGTAGCACTAGCTCGGGAAGTGCTACAACAGCACGGCTGGATCCTGAATATTCCAAAGTCGCAGCTGGTTCCTACAATGCGTCTACTGTTCCTGGGGATGGTTCTAGACACAGAACAGAAAAAGGTGTTTCTCCCGGAGGAGAAGGCCAAGGAGTTGTCATCTCTAGTCAGAGACCTCCTGAAACCAAAACAGGTGTCGGTGCACCACTGCACGCGAGTCCTAGGAAAGATGGTAGCTTCTTAGAAGCAATTCCATTTGGAAGGTTCCATGCAAGGATCTTTCAGTGGGATCTGTTGGACAAGTGGTCCGGATCGCATCTTGAGATGCATCGGCTGATAACCCTGTCTCCAAGGACCAGGGTGTCGCTGTTGTGGTGGCTGCAGAGTGCTCATCTTCTAGAGGGCCGCAGATTCGGCATACAGGACTGGGTCCTGGTGACCACGGATGCCAGCCTTCGAGGTTGGGGGGCAGTCACACAGGGATGAAACTTCCAAGGACTATGGACGAGTCAGGAGACTTCCCTACACATAAATATTCTGGAACTAAGGGCCGTTTACAATGCCCTAAGTCAGGCAAGACCCCTGCTTCAACACCAGCCGGTGCTGATCCAGTCAGACAACATCACGGCGGTCGCCCATGTAAACCGTCAGGGCGGCACAAGAAGCAGGATGGCGATGGCAGAAGCCACAAGGATTCGCCGATGGGCGGAAAATCATATGTTAGCACTGTCAGCAGTGTTCATTCCGGGAGTGGACAACTGGGAAGCAGACTTCCTCAGCAGGCACGACCTCCACCCGGGAGAGTGGGGACTTCATCCAGAAGTCTTCCAAATGATTGTACACCGTTGGGAAAGGCCACAGGTGGACATGATGGCGTCCCGCCTCAACAAAAAGCTAAAACGATATTGCGCCAGGTCAAGGGACCCTCAGGCGATAGCTGTGGACGCTCTGGTGACACCGTGGGTGTCACCAGTCGGTTTATGTGTTCCCTCCTCTGCCTCTCATACCCAAGGTACTGAGATTAATAAGAAGGAGAGGAGTAAGAACTATACTCGTGGTTCCGGATTGGCCAAGAAGAGCTTGGTACCCAGAACTTCAAGAAATTATCTCAGAGGACCCATGGCCTCTGCCGCTCAGACAGGACCTGCTGCAAGACTTACCGCGGCTGCGTTTGACGGCATGGCGGTTGAACACCGGATCCTAAAAGAAAAGGGCATTCCGGAGGAAGTCATTCCTACGCTGATTAAGGCTAGGAAAGATGTGACCGCAAGACATTATCACCGCATATGGCGAAAATATGTTGCTTGGTGTGAGGCCTGGAAGGCCCCAACGGAGGAATTTCAGCTCGGTCGATTTCTGCACTTCCTACAGTCAGGAGTGACTATGGGCCTAAAATTGGGTTCCATTAAGGTCCAGATTTCGGCTCTGTCGATTTTCTTCCAGAAAGAACTGGCTTCACTTCCTGAAGTTCAGACTTTTGTTAAAGGAGTGCTGCATATTCAGACCCCTTTTGTGCCTCCAGTGGCACCGTGGGATCTCAACGTGGTGTTGGATTTCCTAAAGTCGCATTGGTTTGAGCCACTTAAAACCGTGGAGCTAAAATACCTCACGTGGAAAGTGGTCATGCTGTTGGCCTTGGCGTCGGCCAGGCGTTTATCAGAATTGGCGGCTTTGTCATGTAAAAGCCCTTATCTGATTTTTCATATGGATAGGGCGGAATTGAGGACTCGTTCCCAATTCCTTCCTAAGGTGGTTTCAGCTTTTCATGTGAACCAACCTATTGTGGTGCCTGCGGCTACTCGGGACTTGGAGGATTCCAAGTTACTGGACGTAGTCAGGGCCCTGAAAATATATGTTTCCAGGACGGCTGGAGTCAGGAAAACTGACTCGCTATTTATCCTGTATGCACCCAACAAGCTGGTGCTCTTGCTTCTAAGCAGACTATTGCTCGCTGGATCTGTAGCACGATTAAACTTGCACATTCTGCGGCTGGACTGCCGCATCCTAAATCTGTAAAAGCCCATTCCACGAGGAAAGTGGGCTCTTCTTGGGCGGCTGCCCGAGGGGTCTCGGCTTTACAACTTTGCCGAGCTGCTACTTGGTCGGGTTCAAACACATTTGCAAAATTCTACAAGTTTGATACCCTGGCTGAGGAGGACCTTGAGTTTGCTCATTCGGTGCTGCAGAGTCATCCGCACTCTCCCGCCCGTTTGGGAGCTTTGGTATAATCCCCATGGTCCTTACGGAGTTCCCAGCATCCACTAGGACGTCAGAGAAAATAAGAATTTACTCACCGGTTATTCTATTTCTCGTAGTCCGTAGTGGATGCTGGGCGCCCATCCCAAGTGCGGATTGTCTGCAATGCTTGTATATAGTTATTGCTTAACTAAAGGGTTATTGTTATGATCCATCTGTTCGTGAGGCTCAGTTGTTATTCATACTGTTAACTGGATATAGTATCACGAGTTGTACGGTGTGATTGGTGTGGCTGGTATGAGTCTTACCCGGGATTCCAAATCCCTTCCTTATTGTGTCAGCTCTTCCGGGCACAGTTTCCCTAACTGAGGTCTGGAGGAGGGGCATAGAGGGAGGAGCCAGTGCACACCAGGTAGTCCTAATTCTTTCTAGAGTGCCCAGTCTCCTTCGGAGCCCGCTATTCCCCATGGTCCTTACGGAGTTCCCAGCATCCACTACGGACTACGAGAAATAGAATTACCGGTGAGTAAATTCTTATTTTTACACATTATGCCAGGTAGAGCCGCCTTTTTTCACATTACAGCAGGTAGAGCCCCCTTTTATGTTGGCAGAGTGTTGCGGTGTTGGATATGGATGTTAGTCCACACAATGGCACTTAACCAAAATTGAGGTTTATTTAAATAACAGAGGTAACAGTTCGTTGTAAACAGAAGAGGTTCTGCAGCAGCAGGAACTCACAATAATCTGGTAATGCAGTACAGCGATCTCACAGCGGTTACACAGACACAGGGTGCGGCTGCGGGCAGACAAGGTCTCACTACACAGGAAAGCAGAAGCTGCACGTCCGTGCAGTAGGTCTCTCCCAGGAAGAACTGCGGAGGAAGTGCGGTCCCGCCCGGACAGTGTACATCAGTCACCTCCTCCAGCATTGAGCTGACACTAGAGGTTAAATGCTAGAGCAGGGAAGCTGCTTCTAGCGCTGGAATGGAGACAGACTGCGGAGTGGTCCTCTCTCTAATATTTTATACCTTACGGCAGGTAGAGCCCCTTTTACACATTATGGTAGGTAGAGCCCCCTCTTACAAATTACAGCTGATAGAGTCCCGTTTTACACAGTACAGCAGGTAGAGTCCCCTTTTACACATTATGGAAGGTAGTGCTCCCTTTTACGCATTACGGCAGGTAGAGCTCCCTGTTACACATTACAGCAGGTAGAGTTCCCTTTTACAAGTGAGTGTGTGTGAGTGAGTGAGTGAGTGAGTGAGTGAGTGAGTGAGTGAGTGAGTGCGTGCGTGTTTTTGTATACTTACGTTTGGCCCTGGGCAGCAGCTGCCTCCCACCAGCCTCCTCCCGCACAAACGCTGCAGGCTGCGGATACGGAAGGGGAAGCCGGGACCGCCGGAACATACCTACAGAGGGGAAGCTGCAGCAGCAAACGGACACTACTTTGACGCTTGGAGCCCCATGCTCCATATAGATCATACCCCCCTTGAGCTCACTGAGTAAAAGTAGAGATAGAGGAAAAAAAGAGTAATTGAAGGACAAACCCTAGTAAGATTTCCTGGTCCCAAGAACTGAAAAAAGTGGACCCATAGCAACATATCAAAATTCTTTATAGGCACCCAGATTCAGAAGCATGTTAGAAGAATCAGTCTGATGACCAGAAGCATTTTAACCCTAAGCCCTTCCCCCCAGCCTACCTTTAACCGTCCCCTCCCAAAACCTAACCCTAACTGTCCCAGCATCCTAACCCTAAACACCCCCCTTCTCCTAACCCTAGCTTCATTCCCCGCAGTCTAACCCTAACCCACCCTCTCAGAGTCTGACCCTAACCGTCCCCTCCCGCAAACTAACTCTAACTATCCCTACCCACAGATTTACCCTTACTGCCCCCCTTCCTGCAGCCTAACCCTCTCCTTAGTTCATAACCCTAACTCAAGCCCTCATACTCACTTTGGGGAACCGTCAGCATTCTCAGGATCGGGATTCTGGTGTCGGAAATATTGACCGCCGGGATCCGGACCCCCCGTCTCTAAAACTACACTTTCCTTTTTAAAACAATGCTAACTCATATTATAGTCACATTTACACATCTCTAGCAGATGATACCAGCTGAAGAATAGGGGCTAATTCAGACCTGGTCGCTGCTGTGCGTTTTCGCACAGCAGAGATCAGGTCTGAACTGCGCATGCGCCGGCACCACAGTGCGCTGGCGCATGCCAGGCAGCCGACGGCTGTCTCAGGCCTGCGATCGCCTCTGCCTGATGGACAAGCAGAGACGGTCGCTGGGCAAGAAGGGGAGAGGCACATGGCGTTTGGAGGCTATTTAGGGGGCACGGTGCGGGCAACACAGATATGCCCGGACAGGTGGGAGGGCGGCCGCGGCAGGTGCATGACCTCACACGCAGCTGCTGCGACCCGCACAGCGACGACTAGCTTCTGCCAGCGCGCAGGAGCTGCACAGGTAGGGAGCTACTCTTCAAGTACAAAAGCATCACTGCTGTGCGATGCTTTTGTACTTGTGCGGGGGAGGTCGGGTGGGGTGGACTAGCCCTGTGCTGGGTGTTCCCCCACATGTCAGAGTAACTGATCGTAAGCACATCTACGATCAGGTCTGAATTAGGCCGATAGACCATTAATGAAATACATTAAAATGACATAAAGCATGGGTGGGACGGTTGTGACTCTGTGTGACAGTGATGCAATTTCAGAGGATTGCTGTGTCACTTCCAAGGCTTTGATGACTGGTGTGCTGCTAATCCTGACCTGTTCTCACAAATCACCTGCAAATCATAAGTCTCCTATAGTCTGTAGAACACTTGTAATGAAGTGGCTTAGAAGAAGAGACTATGCTGAATCCAATTTAGAGGATGCTTCTAATGTGAGGATAACTGGTCGTCGCTCGTTGTCTGCCTTCTTCCCAACTGTTCTTAAAATGTTCTTACATAAAACGTAAGTACTTGCAGCTCATTTCTGTTTGTAAAGCAGAAGATGTTATAACTGGGGAACAATGGTTACACACAGGCACATTATTTCTGTCCAGACCTAGGGGTCTATTTAATATTGGCAGATCCTACGATGGAGGTTCACTGGGTAGATAACCAGGGGTTGGTTTATTAACCAGTAGACAGCAGGTGCAGAATACCCCAGGATTAAACATTGTGCAGCAGGTACAGGATGCAATATCGCCTGTTGCAGCCAGGAGCGTATAGGGTTAATTCTGGTGGTTGTTGTACTTCGCCTAGATGCACACACAGCAGCGTCAGTAGCACACTTGTCAGGTTGGAGGTCTCGCCTCCAGCAGTCTGGGTCCTAGTGCCCAGACTGAAGAGAGAGACAGCGTGCAGAGCACATGCTTCAACATTTTGGACCATAGCATAGGCTGCCAGGGAGGAATTCTGAGATGCTGATGTGGAGGCCTGGACTTTAGTTGGGAGGCAGTAAATTTAGGTATGATCACAGTCACACATATCTATGCACGTGTATGGCCACATCTGACAGAGACCGTGCAGACAGACTTTCAGTATGTCCAGCTTTAGTGGTTTATTTTTTTAGCAGCGGCTTGTAAAAGCAAGCACATGATATGATGCTTAAGCCCTAAATGTAAAAGTACAATGCTTTTAATGGTAACACTCCCCATGTTTTACTATTTGTGTCCATTTAAATTTCCAGTTGAACACACCTCCTCTTACTAAATAAACTCCCTGGTGTATAAACTTCTATCTAAACCATGTCTGGTACAGGGATGTTCTCTATTTCATATTGAGCTGTAAATAACATTGCTGATTACGCACCATATCCAGGGCTGTATTTCTGTCATCTTTTTCTAACATGTTCATTCCATAGCTAAAACCCTTCTCTTTCACGAGCCACAACTAATGGCCTGATACTGCCCCCATACAGTCCTAATTCAGATGCAAATAACTGATGATTTCGGGACTGCGCACTGGAGAGGAGACAAAGGCCCTGATTCCGAGTTATTCGCTCGCTGACGTTTTTTTGCAGCGCAGCGATCAGGTTACTATTGCGCATGAACCGCAATGCGCACGCGCGTTGTACGGGTACAAACAACATTGTTGCTGTGCAATGCTTCTAGCGAAGAATCCAAATGCACAACCGATCGCAAGGAGATTGACAGGAAGAGGGCGTTTATGGGTGTCAACTGACCGTTTTCTGGGAGTGGTAGGGAAAACGCAGGCATGTCCAGGCGTTTGCAGGGTGGGTGTCTGACGTCAATTCCAGGACCGGACAGGCTGAAGTGATCGCAGCGGCTGAGTAAGTTCAGACCTACTCAGAAACGGCAAAAAAAAAATTGTACCGCTCGGCTGCACATGCGATCGCACACTTGCAAAGCGAAAATACACTCCCCTGTGGGCGGCGACTATCTGTTCGCTGCTCTGCAAAAAATAGCTAGCCAGCAATCAACTCGGAATGAGGGCCAAAGAGCGTTCCTCAAAACGGAAGCGCTTCGCCTTCATTTTGAGGCTTCCCGAAGTCAGTAGCTGCGTCCTCAGAAGCAATTTCACTGATCCCGGCAGTGTAGTTTTACCAGACATCTGAGTAACCTGAGGATTACTCAGATGTCTGAGGCTGAGAACGATGACTGTGATGTTGATCCAATGCTGCATCTTGAGGCGCAGCAGCGGATCACAGAAGCTGGCAATGGGTATCTTTTTACACAAGGCGCCTCCTGCAGCTTTAAGCATATTTTCTCACACACGCTGCGTACAAAGGGCCTAATTCATGTTTGTAGCCAATGGCCGATGTGCACGCAATGGGGCGATCATCAGACTGTGCATGTGCTTTGATGGCACTGAGCCAAGTTGCCGCTGCGATCCCGCTTGCAGTGAGGATTTCATGGATTCATAGATTGACAGTGACCATTCGGACGTGTTCACAGGGAGTGGTGGCAGAAACGCAGGTGCGTCATTGCCATTTTCAGGGCGTGTGATCACGTACACAGGGAAATATGGAGGCAGCGTCACTACTGCCACATCCAGTCTGTGCAGCAATAGGGCAATCCTTAGCCTTGTTGTTTTCCTTTATTGTGTACAGGCTGTGAATGTGTACACAATTGCAAATGACTTTGCGATGTCTCCAGTGGGCATCTGAATATATATTTATAACTTAATTGGTTAATATACAAGACAATTTTTTTCTTAACTTGAAATGTATTATCTTTTCAATAAAATATATATAAAAAAAATCTTTAAATTATATATCTCTAAAATTAAAAATTCACACCTGAAGAGGCTACGTTTTTTTGTACAGCATGACACCTCATATTGGGGGTCATTCTGAGTTGATCGCAAGTAGCAACTTTTTGCTGCCCGTGTGATCAACTAGACGCCGCCTATGGGGGAGTGTATTTCTGCATAGCAGGGCTGCGATCGCTTGTGTAGCCCAGCTATGCTAAAAAAGTTTTGTGTGAAACAAGACCAGCCCTGCAGTTACTTACCCCGTGCGATGGATCCAGCGATGAAGATCCCAGAATTGACGTCAGACATCCGCCCCCCAAGCGCCTGTATACACGCCTGCGATCACTGCTCCACTCCCAGAAAACGGTCAGTTGATGCCCCGGAACGCCTTCCGCCTGTCACTCTTTTTGCGGCAGCAATCGCTTTCTTCGTTATTCTTGTCGTTGCCCAGCGACGGCCATCGCTGTGCAGCGACGCGCGTGCGCATTGTGGCCAGCGCACATGCGCAGAACCGACCCATTCGCACTGCTGCGAAGAACCGCAGCGTGAGAACGGGTCGGAATGGCCCCCATTGTCCTTCTTGCTCTACTGCAAGTATACCTTAATCAGTACACTTAACACAGTGCTGCAATAGTCCCTTTTTTAAGAAAATTAATGAGAACCTGTTCATAGAGAGGCAACGGTGATTCTATTACTCTCTTTTCGGAAAGTTGAGAGAATTGATCCTTATTTCAAACTCCATGAAATTGGAAGTGAACGAAAGTGAAGCAAAATAGTTCTTTAACAAAGATCTCAGCTTTAGCCAGTAGGTGGCATGTCAACCACTTATTTATGAATATTTATATAGTACCCACATATTATACCGCGCTTTACAGGGAATATTCTGTCATTCACATCAGCCTCTGCCCCCTCTGAGCTTACAGCCTATATTCCCTGTCACATGGGCACATGCAAACTGTTATTTTTGTCATACGCAATTAATCCTACGTTTTTGGATTGTCTGGGGAAATGCAAAATCCACATAGAAAAGAGAAAAGGTCTTTGTTAGAAGAAAGCCCATGACCCCCAGTGCTGTGAAGCTGCAAAGTTATCCATTTCACCACCGTGTTGCCCCCAAATTAAATGGCATGACCCACCTATGGAGGGTGCTAGTCTATATCCATCTCCCCCACCATTCTCTATTGCTATGCCGTGCACCATTATTTGCTGCGACTCCACCAATAGGATGCATAATATGTTGCCATATAACCACAAGGGTGTCCCTGCAAAACTACATCAAAAGCCTTCTCCAGAAACAGAAGTGAAGGAGGGTTACATAATGCAAATGGAGAAGCACACATAGGCGTGCGCAGCACATTTTATTAGGGTGTGCACGATTGGAGGGGCGTGTCTAGAACCACCTATTGGGTGTGACTAACACCGCCTATTGGGTGTGTCTAGTATTGTATATTGGCACTCATACTAGTACAAACTAATACCCCTTTCACACCAGAAATGCAGGGACAAAACCCGGGAATTCTGCCACGGGCTCATGCAGGGACATTCCCGGGTTGGCACCTTTCACACCAGCATTTTTTGCCGTGACATCCCGGGTCTGCACCTTTCATACTGAACCCGAGATGGCCCTGCATTTTCTGAAAATGGGCGTCTCAGAAAAACCACAAGACCAGGAAGTGCCCTGAATAGCCAATCAGCATCAGCAGAGGCAACCCGGGAAGGTGGGACATGTCCCTGCACCATTCACACTGTCCAGGGTCCAGGGATCATCCCGGGACCAACCCTGGTCGATTGCAGGGTTGAAATGCAGGGACAGAAAACCCGGGTTTTTGTCCCTGTACCCTTTCACACCAAGAAATTTCCCGGGTTGATGCGCGTTCATGTGTTTTAACCCGGGAAATTTATGACTGTGTGAAAGGGGTATAACTAATACAGGGATTTTGAATAAATAGAGTTTACAGTGAGGGCTGGCAGATGATTATTAATCCCAAAATTTATAAGCCTGGGACCTCACTGACCAATTCAAATAATTTAAGTACAATGTAATAGGCAAAACCATTGCTTGTAGCTTCCCATAATAAAATATGTGGAGAAACAGAAGCCAGTCATGTCCCTGTCCCTCACCACAAAATTGAACCTAAGCATGACATATAAACACAATTTACAGTACTTAATATTTTTTCAAAACTTCTCAATAAGAAACTTTTGTTCTTGGGGTGCTGTGAGAAACATTCTGACACTCTACGGTGCTGTGATATAAAAAAAAAAGTTTGGGAACTACTGGTATAGATACTAGAGCATCCATAAATGGTCTCTTGATAAAAAAAAAAGGGGGGACTAAGGGGCACACATACAGTATATAAAAACATGCACAGATATATTCAACACATTTTATGTATAATGTCCAAAGATGACCTGCACTCATGAATGGCAGACAGAATGCCCCGGTGCCCCAAATCTTAAACACATGGTGGACAGAAGTATGTCTGGCACTCGGGGACTAATAGGACAATGAAGCTGGCAGCAAATTCAACGTTTCGGGGCGCAAACCCCTTTATCAAGATCAAGGTCTATATATACATGTTAAATTTGTATATTTTATTACCATAGATTATATCCCTCAAAATATATATTATTAATTAATGCATTATTACATTACACAGTATAATATTATTTGAGTAATAACACATTATTAATTATATATATTTCCAGGGCTGTAATCTATAGTAATAAAATGTACAAACATAACACATATTTAACAGATTTTATATACAGTATATATATATATATATATATATATATATACACACACACACACACACACACACACACACACACACATATATATATTTGTGCAAATATATATATATATATATATATATATATATATATATACATACATGCAGCCTGCCAGAATTTTAAATAAATATAAAAGGGCTTACTGCTTTGAACAAGTTTAGTGCTGGCCTGGTCCTTTATAGTTTTAAAGCTTTGTGGTGAGGGCTAGAAGGGACGTGGATCTGCCTCAGTGGTGGTGCAGTGGCCGGAGTCTGCTGCCTGACTCCGCAAAGGACCATGGGAGGAAAAGCTGCAGCGACTGGGCATGCGCAGCAGCCCTCCTCCTGTAGCGGCGGCCATCTTTGTTAAGGGCAGCCGACGCTGGAATGCCCAGACTGCCCCTCACCTTAAAATAATTTTACATTAATCCTTCCTGACCGGGCGACTGGGAGGGCGGCGGGCGCGGTGGGGGCTTCTCATTTCTGAGGCAGACTCAGAAATGAGCACTGACCAGTGTGCTGCAGGCGTGGTGTGTTTGGGGGTGCCGGACATTAGGGGGTGCCTGTGGGCACCAGGCACCCCCCGTGCGCACGCCTATGAAAGCACAGTAATGGTTGCCACTAACTGACTCAATACATTATTTTTTTCAGTGGCTATTTTGTCGTTCTCTTTCCAACTTTCACAACACCTCCTCATTCCAACTGTACCACCCCACATGTAGTTGCATACAAGGGAATAGCTACCTTAGGTGCTTGGAGTACAGCTGCTATGGGGCCCAGAGCTGAGAAGGTCCACCTTCCCTGTTAAATTTGCATGTGTTATATACATTTTTCACCATTGAGTGATACATAGGCACAGCCACAGAGAGGGAGGAGGGGGGCGGGTTCTAATTTCCCCGGCCTGATGGAGGGGCCCAGATCTCTGCAACCCTCTCACCCCGACTCTGTTACCTGTCAACAGCAGCAGCCTTGTTCCACAGCCAGCACTCACTGCTGTGTGTTGGCTGGGTTGCAGTGGAGGCTGAGGCCGATAAGCAGCAGCAGCAGCAGTCTCATCTCACTGATCATGCCCCCCTCTGGATTTGCACCTGGCTGAGGTTCACAATAGCGCCCCCCCCCCCCCCCCCTCCTAAATTGCACTCAGCGCGGTGCTGAAAATACTCCCCCTCCCCACCAATTTGAGTAAGGGGGGCATGGCCATACCTCCCCTGCTTAGGTCAAGCCCCCAAACCCATACCTGGGCCCAGCACGAGCATAGGGGCCCTTACAAGCTTTTGCCTTGGGATATACAATATATTTAGTTACACCCCTGGACTTGCTCATTGTATTGTGGTACAAAATGAACTGGTGGGCATTGTAATGTTTCGTAATATGAACTAGAGCGCGGTAATGTGGCACAATATGAAGTGGAGTCACTGTAGTGTAGCAGAGAATGAACTAGGGGCACTGTAATATGGCATAATATGAACTGCGGACACTGTCATAATGTGAATTGGGGAGGGGGTACTGTGTTGCATAATGTGTACTGGTAGTCCTACAGTGTGGCATAATGTGAACTAGGGCACTACTGTGTTCATAAAATAAACTAGGGCACTACTACGGGGAATAACGTTAACTAGTGCACTACTAAGGGGTATAGCATTAACTACTGCACTACTATGGGGCATAACATTAACTAGGGCATTATTATGGTTCAGAAAATGATTTGGGCACTATTAGGGGGCATACAATTAATAACTACTGTGGAGATGTGTCTCTCTAGAAGCGTTGGGACAGGGGCCACTTCAAAAGGTTGCTATGGGCCCACAAAGTTCTGGCTACACCCCTGGCAGCACAGAGATGCTAGACATAAACATCTGCCGTATTAGTGTCTGGTAATGCTTCAGTTTTATAGTAGCCACACACACTTTCCCTGCCAGCTGCTATGCTTCCTACTTCACCACTGCTTTATGTATTGGGGAAAGAAATGTTTTATTTTTTGGTGCCAGATCTTCAACATTGGATGGCAAAAACTTTACGTAGTGCAACTACTATTGCAATGTGTGGCCTGTAGCTGCCACTGATTATGACATACCATTTAGCAACAACAATTTCAAAATGTAATTATATATATATATATATATATATATATATATATATACATACTGTATATCTCTATTTGATATGTAAGCCACCCTTACTTATAGTATTATCTTACAACAGTAATTTTTTTTTTTTTGCAGGGTAAATATAATGTTGAAACCTTTCCATTGTCGCAATCTGATCTTCATCTTTCCCATTATCTTCTTTGTGATCTTGCTATCATGGACTTGGGGAAGATTAGGTCAGTCAGTGGACCTTGATTGTAAAGAGAGAAAGATCATTTACAAAACAGATGAATCCCTAAAGACTTCCACAAGCTTGATTAACAATGAGGAGAAAGACCTCCTTGTCCTTGTATGGGTCTGGCCTTTTGGAGAACCATTCCCATTAGACACTTGTCAGAATGTTTATGGTATTCCTGGGTGCAAATTAACAGCAAACAGGAGTTTATACAACATTGCGGATGCTGTGGTCATGCACCATGTGGATATCATGTATGATGAGAAATCTTTGCCACAACAACCAAGGCCTCATTATCAACGTTGGGTATGGTTCAACATGGAACCTCCATTGATTATTAAAAATCTGCATTTCCTGGATAACCTATTTAACATGACTATGACATTCCGGCAGGACTCTGATGTCTACAGACCCTATGGACGAGTTGAAGCCTTGAGAGAACCTAGTAACTTCATCATCCCAGCCAAGTCTAAATTGGTCTCTTGGGTGGTTAGTAAGTGGTATCCGGGTGTCCGGCGCAATGTCTACTATGAGGAGCTGAAGAAATACATTCCAATTGATGTCTATGGGAAGAAACACATGAAATTGTCCTGGGATGACTTCTATCAAACCATCTCCCAGTACAAATTTTACCTGGCCTTTGAAAATTCCATCTATAAGGATTATATTACTGAGAAACTGTGGTCGAATGCCTACGACTCTTGGGCTGTTCCCATTGTATTAGGGACCTCTCGTAAAAACTATGAGCGTTTTCTGCCTGGAGATGCTTTTATTCATGTAGATGATTTCCCAAGCGCAAAGGACCTAGCGTCTTATCTTCTAGAGTTGGATAAAGATAACAAAAGATACCTGAAGTACTTTCTCTGGAGATCTCAATACCGTGTGGTAAGAGAAACTGGGTGGGATAACCACTACTGCAAAGCCTGCCGGGTTCTGCGCCAGGCTCCATATTACCAAGTTATCCCTAGTGTGGAAAAGTGGTTTTTAGAAGACATATAAGTAGGAACACCAGCAGGTAAAAAGAATATCAGGTATTTGATATGTTAATATTTGTGATACCCTTTTCCTGTTTAGTTAGGGATTTGAGAGGTGAATGTACTGTATGAATGATTGCAAAATTGTTCTGCACACCTTCTAATATTTCCCAAATGTTTATTTTTAAGTATCCCAGTCTTTACACACTACTAAATAGGAAAATAAAAAGTTGATCATATAAAACCTTCGGATGGCCACACACACTGTGATACTGTAACGTCCTATCTGGCCTCAGTGATTACTGTCCCTCTCTGCTCCATTCTGCTGCCCAGTTCATCTTCCTCTACAAACAAACTATGTCTTTCTCCCGTCTCCTACAAGCGCTACATTGGCTCCCTTCCCCTTCAGATCCCAATTGAAGCTTCTCACACTTACTTACAAAGACCTCACCCATTCCTGTCTCATTTACATCTCTGACCTTATATACCTTCACGCTCCCACCCATCCTCTTCGCTCCACAAATAAATGCCATCTATCCTGCTAACTGATTATCTCCTCCTATTAGTGTCTCCAAGATTTTACCCATGCTGCTCCTTACCTCTGGAATTATCTCCATCCCCATAGCAGACTCTCCACCTGCATACAAAAGTTAAAATGGGCTCTCAAGACACTTAAATCCAGTCATCTCTCATCATAACCCTCTGTTCAAATCTCACTGTCTACCCCACGTGTGTCACCATTGGCTGTCTGCCCCTCCACTTTAAAATGTAAGCTCTCACGAGCATGGCCTTCTTCCTTCATGTGCTTTGGCTTCCATTACTTATACTATCATATTCTTCTCCATACTACACTATACTTTATTTATATGGTGCTACCTTGTAGCACCATATAAATAAAGTATAATATAATAACAATAAGGAAACTTCCACAATATACAATACTGTGCAAAAGTTTTAGGTAGGTGTGGAAATAGAAGTGTTAATTTTTTATTTTATCAGTTATACAAAGTGAATGAAAAGAAGACAAATCTAAATCAAATCAATATTTGGTGTGACACTCCTTTGCTTTCAAAACACCATCAAGTTTTAGAGGTACACTTGCACAAAGTCAGGCATTTTGTGGGATTATTCAGCCTAATTCAGACCTGATCGCATCAGCAAAAAAATTTCTAATGGGCAAAACCATGTGCATTACAGGTGGGGCAAATATAACATGTGCAGAGAGAATTAGATTTGGGTGGGGTGTGTTCAAACTGAAATCTAAATTGCAGTGTCAAATAAAGCAGCCAGTATTTACTCTGCACAGAAAAAAAATAACCCACTCAAATCTAACACTCTCTGCACATGTTATATCTGCCCCCACCTGCAGTACACATGGTTTTGCCCATTAGAAGGAGATTTTGCTGCTGTGTTCGGGTTTGAATTAGGCTCATAGTCAGGTGTTTGGTTAACCAGTCATACCAAACAGGTGATAATGATCATCATTTTCATATGTAGGTTGAAAGGCAGTCATTAATTGAAACAGAAACAGCTGTGTAGAAGGCTTAAAACTGGGTGAGGAACAGCCAAACTCTGTTGCAAAGGTGAGGTTGTAGAAGACAGTTTCATGTCACAGGTCATACACAATGACAAGACACAAGGTACTGCATCAGCAAGGTTTCTCCATGGCAAAGTTTTCAAAGCAGACTGGGGTTTCAAGATGTACTGTTCAAGCTCTTTTGAAGAAGCACAAAGGGGCAACGCTGAGGACCGTAGACACAGTGGTCGGCCAAAGAAACTTTGTGCATCAGATGAAAAACACATCATGCTTACTTCCCTTCAAAATCGGAAGATGTTCAGCAGTGCCCTCAACTCAGAACTGGCAGAAACCAGTGAGGTCCAGCAGTGCCGTAACTAGGCATTTTAGCGCTGTGTGCAAGAGACGGCATTGACGCCCCCCCCCCCCCATGGCGCACAAAAAATATATAAGGGCGTGGCTTCATGGGGAAGAGGCGTGGCCACAAAATAATACCAATTCATACTACGGTGCACAGCAGTCTCCATTATTCAAATTACGCTGCACAGTAGCGCCACTGCACCAGGTAGAGCCCCTTTTACACATTACGGCAGACAGCGTCCCCTTTTTACACATTACGGCAGACAGCGTCCCCCTTTTTTACACATTATGGCAGACAGCGTCCCCTTTTTACACATTACGGCAGACAGCGTCCCCTTTTTTACACATTACGGCAGACAGCGCCCCACTTTTCACACATTACGGCAGACAGCGTCCCCTTTTTACACATTACGTCAGACAGCGTCCCCTTTTTACACATTACGGCAGACAGCGTCCCCTTTTTACACATTACGGCAGACAGCATCCCTTTTTACACATTACGGCAGACAGCGTACCCTTTTTTACACATTACGGCAGACAGCGCCCCCCTTTTTACACATTACGGCAGACAGCGTCCCCTTTTTACACATTACGGCAGACAGCGTCCCCTTTTTACACATTACGGCAGGCAGCGTCCCCTTTTTACACATTACGGCAGACAGCGTCCCCTTTTTTTACACATTACGGCAGACAGCGCCCCCCTTTTTACACATTACGGCAGACAGCGTCCCCTTTTTACACATTACGGCAGACAGCGTCCCCTTTTTACACATTACGGCAGACAGCGTCCCCTTTTTACACATTATGGCAGACAGCGTCCCCTTTTTTACACATTACGGCAGACAGCGCCCCCCTTTTTACACATTACGGCAGACAGCGTCCCCTTTTTACACATTACGGCAGACAGCGTCCCCCTTTTTTACACATTACGGCAGACAGCGTCCCCTTTTTTACACATTACGGCAGACAGCGTCCCCTTTTTACACATTACGGCAGACAGTGTCCCCTTTTTACACATTACGGCAGACAGCGTCCCCCTTTTTTACATATTACGGCAGACAGTGTCCCCCTTTTTACATCTTACGGCAGCCAGTCCCCCTTTTTACACATTACGGCAGACAGCGTCCCCTTTTTACACATTACGGCAGACAACGTCCCCCTTTTTTACACATTACGGCCTTTTTTACACATTACGGCAGACAGCGTCCCCTTTTTACACATTACGGCAGACAGTGTCCCCCTTTTTACATCTTACGGCAGCCAGTCCCCCTTTTTACACATTGCGGCAGACAGGATAGAAAAATAGAGAGAAAAATAGAGATAGAGAGAGTGAGACAGAGAGAGACAGAGAGATATACTTACCATCTCTCCCCGCTGGCAGTCAGGCTACTCGTGCAGGCAGATCCCTCGGTCCAGGCAGGGGAGAAGGAAGAGGAGGGAGGGGGACTGGAGCCGCAGCAGCGCTATGTAATTGTTAGTAGCGCCACTGTGAATTCTGGGATGAAGGAACCGCATCCCAGCATTCACAGCAGCGCCGGGCAGCCAATATAGGAGAGGGGACTGCTGCAGCGGCGCTACTACCAATTACATAGCGCTGCTGCGGCTCCAGTCCCCCTCCCTCCTCCTCTGCTGCCTCCGGCGCTACTCTCTCCTCAACAGTGCGGCGCACACAGCAGAGGTGGCATGTAATGAGTCAGTTTGACTCATTACATGCCGCTGGCCGTTGCGCCCTCTGGGCATCTGCGCTGTGTGCCGGGCACACCTGGCATGCACATAGTTACGGCCCTGAGGCCCAGGTACACCCATCTACTGTTCAGAGAAGTCTGGCCAGATGTGGTCTTCATGGAAGAATTGTGACCTAAAAGCCATACCTTGAATGTGGAAACAAGGCCAAGCGACTCAACTATACATGAAAACATAGGAAGTGGGAGGCTGAAAGCCGGTCCTCTGGACTGATAAATAAAAATGTGAAATATTTGGCTGTAATAGAAGGCAGTTTGTTTGCTAAAGGGCTGGAGAGCGGTACAATAATGAGTGTTGGTAGGCAACAGTGAAGCATGGTGGAGGTTCCTTGCTAGTTTGGGGCTGCATTTCATCAAATGTAGTAGGGGATTTGGTCAGGATTAATGGTGTCTTCAATGCTGAGAAATACAGGGAGGTACTTATCCATCATGCAGTACCATCAGGGAGGCATCTGGTTGGCTTTAAATTTAGGCATCTGATATGGCCCCCACAGAGCCCCGATCTCAACATCATCGAGTCTGTCTGCGATTATATCAAGAGGCAGAAGGATTTGTGTGAAACAACATCCACAGAAGATCTGTGGTTAGTTCTACAAGATGTTTGGAACAACCTGCCTACCGAGTTCTTTCAAAAACTGTTTGCAAGTGTGACTAGAAGAATTGATGCTGCTTTGAAGGCAAAGGGTGGTCACACCAAATATTGATTTGATTTAGATTTGTCTTCTATTCACTTTGTATTTTGTTAATTGATAAAAATAAACTACAGGTTGAGTATCCCATATCCAAATATTCCGAAATACGGAATTTTTTGAGTGAGAGTGAGATAGTGAAACCTTTTTTTTCTGATGGCTCAATGGGGGTTATTCCGAGTTGATCCCATGCTAGCTGTTTTTAGCAGCTGTGCAAACGCATAGTCGCCACCCACGGTGGAGTGTATTTTTGCTTTGCATGTGTGCGAACGCCTGTGCAGCCGAGCTCTGCAAAAATATTTTGTGCAGTGTTGGTCAGAACTTACTCAGCCCTTGTGATCACTTCAGCCTGTCCTGTCCCGGAATTGACGTCACACACCCTCCCTCCAAACGCCCGGACACGCCTGCGTTTTCCCTACCACTCCCAGAAAACGGTCAGTTGCCACCCATAAACACCCTCTTTCTGTCAATCTCCTTGCGATCAGCTGTGCGAATGGATTCTTCGATAAAGCCATAGCTCAGCAACGATCCGCATTGTACCCATACGACGCACGTGCGGACTGCAGTGCATACGCATGCACAGTAGAGATCTGATCGCAGCGCAGCGAAAATCGGCAGCATGAGATCAACTCGGAATGACTCCCAATGTACACAAACTTGTTTAATACACAAAGCTTTTAAAAATATTGTATTAAATGACCTTCAGGCTGTGTGTATAAGGTGTATGTGAAACATAAATGAATTGTGTGTATGTATACAATTGTGTGTATTTAATGCACAAAGTTATTAAAACTATTGGCTTAAATTCCCTTCAGTCTGTGTGTATAAGGTGTATATGAAACATAAATGCATTCTGTGCTTAGACTTGGGTCCCATCGCCGTGATATCTCATTATGGTATGCAATTATTCAAAAATACGGAAAAATATGATATCCAAAATACTTCTGGTCCCAAGCATTTTGGATATGGGATACTCAACCTGTATTAACACTTTTATTTTTAAAGCATTCTTACAGTACTTTGCAGCATTTTTACACACCTGCCTAAAACTTTTGCACAGTACCGTATATCAGCACATATTAACATAAAACTTTGGCAAAGCCCAATAATAATCCAATCAAAACTGACCTCTGAAGCCCAAGCTCTATGTTCCCGCGAAAGTACAGTCAATGCTTACAACAAAATGAACTTTATTTGGCTTCTCTCTGCTAACAAATATCTTGGGATCTCCAGTACTAAGTTCTCCTCTCTTTTATACCAGCTAATTATTTCCCAATGTTCCAGTCATTAGAACACAACTTAATAACTCAGAGATCACTGTATATCTTGTGGTTCGATAGAATTAATGCAATAAAATTAACCTCCTCCTCTTCCTCGGCAACTGTATTTGCTCCGATCTTTGTCCATCCCTGTCCCAAATAGGGTCATGGGCTCCATTTCAAATGCCATGTAACCGTTTTATCTGTACAGATAGCAAACCTTGTCTCTGGCAATCTAACCAACTAAACCAGTATACGAGGGAGGCCTTGGTCTTCCGATACTCCAATCTTATTAGCAGAACAACATAATCACATAGGAGGGTTGATCTAAGGAATGTTATGCTCTAGGTTGGGAGGGATGACAGGATCCTTTGGCTGACTAAATCACTCAGACCAGCCACGGCCTATGTGATCCCAACTATTCGATTCACTCTAGTAGTGTGGGATAGATTCCTAGGTGTCTAATAAGTTTGCTCCTCACCCTTCCTCTAAACCCCCTATGTGGAATCACCCTCTATGTCCTCATGTGTGTAACACCATCATGGCAATCTTTTGGCAGTGATATAGATGGACTGGTTTAGGCAGGTGAAGGGTGACTTTGCTCAGTCATCGTCTGCAGATCTTCAATCCCGTTATTCAGTATTCGATTATTTTATTTAGTATCTTCCTCGTGTCATTACCAATACCTACAGATTGTTAGCTTTGTTAACTCTCACTTTCCTTACCATACCCTACGAAGGCTATCACCATTTGAACACCTTTGCATATACTCAATAGGCCATAAAGGTAACATTTCTATATTATATCATTCTGTTCTGGCCCTGACTCCTCCTGACTGGGAACCTCATGAATTAGCATGGGAGGACAATCTTTCTACTTCATTGATGATGAGTGATGGTTCACCATTATGTCCAGAAGTACAAAGGCTTCCATCAGTTTGGTCATAAAGAAAACACGTTATAAGGTTTATACTAGATGGTACTAAACGTCACACACTATTTCCCTTAACGCCAAGTTCCTGCTAGAGACGTTGTGGTGAGGAGGGCACATTTTTCCATACATGGTAGTCCTGCCCTGTCATCAATTCTTACTGGGTTCAAGTATGTTTCCACAGCGCCCCTATGTGCGCCAGTCCAGACAGCTAGTAAATTTCAAGATAAGTTAATAATTCATATCTGTAATGCTGAAAAATATTTGAGAGCCATAAACTGGACGTCTCCAGCAGCACCCTCCAAAACAGCCCTTCATGCTTGGGTTCATTTTGTGGCATCTATAGAATACATCCTGAGTTTACAAAATGACACAGTGGCCACCTTCCACAAAATCTGGTCCCCATGGTATCAGTCCCAATCCTCTTCTCTTCCTGGTCTCTGCTAAATTCCTTTTCTCTTTTCCTGTTACCTATTCCAGTGTCAGACTGGTGCATGAAGGGCCCACCGGTGGAATGCCGTTGTATGGGCCCATACTTATGGGTGTGGCCAGTCTCCTGGGGTGTGTGGCCACCTGCCACAGAGGTTTGGCTCACCATTAGAGAGTACATGTTCTGGGCCCCTTGATAAATATATACATTAAATACTGCTGGTCCATGGATGATAATGTACCAGATTAATAAAATAAATGTTCTGTATAAAATACACCATAGTCCTGTGCAGTATAATGTAATATATGTATAATTCAAGTGCACAATCGGGAACCTGACCACTAGAAAAGGAGGTGGGCCCCCAGACTTAGCTCCCCATTGGCCAGTCCAATATACTGACCCTATACCCCTTTGGTCCAGTCCAATACTGACCAATCCCCCTGGTATTTTGTATTGTTTTTTTTCGGTCTCTCCCCCCCCCCCCCCCCCCTTCCCCGCCCAAACAAACACACTTCTTAGCGGCATTACAGAGTCTGTAGTTTTGGTCTCTTTTCTATTCAATCATTTTGACTGGTAATTGTTGGGCCTTACCCTATGTTTGCTGTTTATTTCTGTGATTATTTATTGTACTGGTACTGTGATCGCCCATTTCATTGTTTACGTGTGTATTGAAATTACAATAAAAATCAATGTTTTCAAAATTAACCAGGCCATTACATGTTTGTAAATGCAGTCAGATTGCCCACTATGTGACGACGTTTGCGGTCATCTTCCTCGCTCTCACCTTTATCTCTCTACAAGCCTTGATACATATGCCCCCTGGTTTTGAATGTATTGAGCAAAGTTCACTCTTTTATTTCAAAGGGGGAGATATATCAAACTTTTGAGAGAGAGAAAATGGAGAAGTTGCCCACAGCAACTAATCAGCTTATGTCATTTCATAGACTGTGAAGATAAGCGACAATTATAAGCTTCATTTTCTCTCTCTCCAAGGCTTGATACCCCTATGTGTTTCAGTGGTTATCAGTGCTGGATAACAGGTACAAGTTTACATTAACAAATTTGCATAGAGTATACTAAGAGATTTTAATTAAATAATTAGGGAGTTTGCTTAGAAACACTAAACAAAAGCACACCCTATGGGTCTTTTATATACAGTATTAACAGCTGTCCACAAATATGGTCATATTCTTCTAAACTTGTGTTGGGCACCAATGGCCTGATTTTGATTTGGAAGCTAAGCAAAAAAAATGCTAGCAACTGGTCAAAACCATGCTGCACTGCAGGTGGGGCAGATGTAACATGTGCAGAGTGAGTTACATTTGGGTGGGGTGGGTCCTAACTAGAGATGAGCGGGTTCGGTTCCTCGGAATCCGAACCCCCCCGAACTTCAGCCTTTTTTGCACGGGTCCGAGCAGACTCGGATCCTCCTGCCTTGCTCGGTTAACCCGAGCGCGCCCGAACGTCATCATCCCGCTGTCGGATTCTCGCGAGACTCGGATTCTATATAAGGAGCCGCGCGTCGCCGCCATTTTCACACGTGCATTGAGATTGATAGGGAGAGGACGTGGCTGGCGTCCTCTCCGTTTAGATTAGATTAGAGAGTCAGAGACACTTGAGTTGATTTACTAATTTGGGGAGCATTAGGAGGAGTACTCAGTACAGTGCAGCAGAGTTTTGCTGATAGTGTGACCACCAGTTTAATTTTAATCGGTTCTCTGCCTGAAAAAAAATGATACACAGTCACATACCATATCTGTGCTCAGCCTCAGTGTGCTGCATGATAATATGATAATGATAATATATCATCTATGTATGTATTATATCTGACTGTGCTGAGTGCTCACTGCCAGTGCTGCTCACACAGCTTAATTGTGGGGGAGACTGGGGAGCAGTTATAGCAGGAGTACAGTGCACACTTTTGCTGCCAGTGTGACCACTGACCACCAGTATATTGTCTGCCTGAAAAAGTTAAACAAACACTCCTGTGGTGTTTTTTTTTTTTTATTCTATAAACGCATTCTGCTGACAGTGTCCAGCAGGTCCGTCATTCATTATATTATATAAATATTTACCTGCAGTAGTGTTATATTTTTTTTGTTCATCTCTATCATCTTTATCATCTCTATATTAGCAGACGCAGTACGGTAGTCCACGGCTGTAGCTACCTCTGTGTCGTCAGTGCTCGTCCATAATTGTATACCTACCTGTGGTGGGTGTTTTTTTTTTCTATCTTCTTCATACTAGTAGTTCAGCAGTCTGCTGACAGCGTCCAGCAGGTCCGTCATTATATATTATATATACCTGCAGTAGTGATATATATATATTTTTTATATCATTATCATCTCTATATTAGCAGACGCAGTACGGTAGTCCACGGCTGTGGCTACCTCTGTGTCGTCAGTGCTCGTCCATAATTGTATACCTACCTGTGGTGGGGTTTTTTTTTTTTTATCTTCTTCATACTAGTAGTTCAGCAGTCTGCTGACAGCGTCCAGCAGGTCCGTCATTATATATTATATATACCTGCAGTAGTGATATATATATATTTTTTATATCATTATCATCTCTATACTAGCAGACGCAGTACGGTAGTCCACGGCTGTGGCTACCTCTGTGTCGTCAGTGCTCGTCCATAATTGTATACCTACCTGTGGTGGGGTGTTTTTTTTTCTATCTTCTTCATACTAGTAGTTCAGCAGTCTGCTGACAGCGTCCAGCAGGTCCGTCATTATATATTATATATACCTGCATGTTAGGGTCTCCTGCCCTGTGCTGCCACGTCGTCATGGCAACCGGGAGACAAGTGCTAGCGGAGTGACCTGAGCGCAGCTGATACTCCGGTTCGGGTCTTTTGCTGTGCAGTGGTTATAGGCTCTGTGCATGGCAGGGGATCCGGTGCTGGTTTTTGTGCTCACAGTCTGTGAGGTCTGAGTGGGGCGTGGACAGCACCTGCTTTATAAGGCCTCTTCTCAGGGTAAGCAGATGCTGCTGAATCTTTGTTGGTTAGTCAGTTTCTGAAAGTTAGCCAGTACTGTGTAGCTTTGTATTTGTTTGTTGCTTACTGCAAATAGGCCTGGGGATTTGGTATTACACTCTGCCAATCCAGACCTAGCAGTAAGACTGGAGTCAGTCGTTTAGCTTGCTGGGGTTCTGTTACTACTCTGTGAACTTAGCAAGTTTGCGGCTGTATTCTAAGACTTGCCTGTCTAATCCTGTCTCACTTTGCTAGGTGTCAGGGGTCAGTTTAGTGGCAGTAAGCTGAACCTGTGCACTGCAAGTGAGAATTAGGATTGTGGAGACTCTCCTTGTGTCTATCATTCCATCTCTGACCAAGGAGTTTACTGCCACACCCGTTGGTAACCCTTTAGGGTTTTGCTGTTGCCCTTAGCAACAGCATTTCGGGTTCTCTACGTATTAAAACACAACATCTTGCTTTTCTCATCTGAGCAGTTCTAATACAAGGGAGATACCCAGTTCCTTAGCCTCTGGGCTTCTCTGTTCACTTTGTGTGTATTTTGTTACCCTATCACCTTCTGTGTACGTTATGTCATATTCCCCAGTCTGTCTGTAAGTCCATTTGTTTTGCATAACAGTTCAAACACCAGTACATTCCTGCAGGCACTGGAGTGCATAACAGTCCTGACACCAGTACTTTCCTGCAGGCACTGGTGTGCATAACATATTCAGCAGCCTAATACTCCTGTTGAAATTTTGTGGGAATATGGAGCATACCCCTCAAAATACGTTGCAACAGGTGGTCGATCAGGTGCAGGTCCTGACTCGACAATTTAATGATTTGTCCATTAAAATGCACACCTCCCAGGCTGCTGGCGGAGCTCCCGCAGCAGCAGCACCTGCAGGGGTTAAGGAGCCGAAAGTAAATCTCCCGGATCGTTTTTCTGGAGATCGCTCGCAGTTCTTTTGTTTCAAGGAGAGCTGCAAGCTATACTTCCGGCTTAGGCCTCAGTCTTCTGGGTCGGAGATTCAGCGGGTGGGCATAGTGATTTCCTTGCTACAAGGAGACCCACAGGTCTGGGCATATGGGTTGCAGCCTGACTGTCCGTCGCTTAAAAGTGTTGATGCTTTTTTTACGGCACTGGGCATGTTGTATGATGACCCTGACAAGACGGCCTCAGCCGAGGCTCAGATTTCGATCCTTAAGCAAGGGCGAAGGCCAGTTGAGGTTTACTGTACGGAGTTTCGGAGGTTGGCCCATGATACCCAGTGGAATGACCCAGCCCTGAGACACCAGTACCGAAGAGGTCTTTGTTTGTTGCTTACTGCAAATAGGCCTGGGGATTTGGTATTACACTCTGCCAATCCAGACCTAGCAGTAAACCTGGAGTCAGTCGTTTAGCTTGCTGGGGTTCTGTTACTACTCTGTGAACTTAGCAAGTTTGCGGCTGTATTCTAAGACTTGCCTGTCTAATCCTGTCTCACTTTGCTAGGTGTCAGGGGTCAGTTTAGTGGCAGTAAGCTGAACCTGTGCACTGCAAGTGAGAATTAGGATTGTGGAGACTCTCCTTGTGTCTATCATTCCATCTCTGACCAAGGAGTTTACTGCCACACCCGTTGGTAACCCTTTAGGGTTTTGCTGTTGCCCTTAGCAACAGCATTTCGGGTTCTCTACGTATTAAAACACAACATCTTGCTTTTCTCATCTGAGCAGTTCTAATACAAGGGAGATACCCAGTTCCTTAGCCTCTGGGCTTCTCTGTTCACTTTGTGTGTATTTTGTTACCCTATCACCTTCTGTGTACGTTATGTCATATTCCCCAGTCTGTCTGTAAGTCCATTTGTTTTGCATAACAGTTCAAACACCAGTACATTCCTGCAGGCACTGGAGTGCATAACAGTCCTGACACCAGTACTTTCCTGCAGGCACTGGTGTGCATAACATATTCAGCAGCCTAATACTCCTGTTGAAATTTTGTGGGAATATGGAGCATACCCCTCAAAATACGTTGCAACAGGTGGTCGATCAGGTGCAGGTCCTGACTCGACAATTTAATGATTTGTCCATTAAAATGCACACCTCCCAGGCTGCTGGCGGAGCTCCCGCAGCAGCAGCACCTGCAGGGGTTAAGGAGCCGAAAGTAAATCTCCCGGATCGTTTTTCTGGAGATCGCTCGCAGTTCTTTTGTTTCAAGGAGAGCTGCAAGCTATACTTCCGGCTTAGGCCTCAGTCTTCTGGGTCGGAGATTCAGCGGGTGGGCATAGTGATTTCCTTGCTACAAGGAGACCCACAGGTCTGGGCATATGGGTTGCAGCCTGACTGTCCGTCGCTTAAAAGTGTTGATGCTTTTTTTACGGCACTGGGCATGTTGTATGATGACCCTGACAAGACGGCCTCAGCCGAGGCTCAGATTTCGATCCTTAAGCAAGGGCGAAGGCCAGTTGAGGTTTACTGTACGGAGTTTCGGAGGTTGGCCCATGATACCCAGTGGAATGACCCAGCCCTGAGACACCAGTACCGAAGAGGTCTTTCTAACCAGATAAAGGACCAACTGGTACAATATCCCTTGCCTGATAGCTTGGATCAGCTCATGCAGTTATCCATCCGGGTGGATAGACGGCTGAGAGAGCGTAGGCTTGAAAGGGAGACTGAGATTTCCTTCCTTCCCAAGGGATCCTCAGACTCTGAGGAATTTTCCGAGGAGCCTATACAGATTGGGGCTACCCGCCTCTCCTCGCGTGAGAAGACGCGGAGGAGACAGCAGGGGTTGTGTTTGTACTGTGGGAATAAAGGTCATGTGGTAGTATCATGCCCAGAAAAGCCGGAAAACTTCAGGGCCTGAGGGTGATGGGAAATATCCTGTCAGGCCAGAAGTCAGAATTTCCCAAGAAGACTTTTATCATTCCGGTGACCTTGAAGATCCTCGGTCAAACTGTCAAGACTGAGGCCTTTGTGGACAGTGGGGCCGACGGGGTTTTTATGGACCGCCAATTCGCCCTGAAACACTCTGTTCCCTTAGTACCCTTGGCATCGGAAATTGAGATTTGTGGGTTAAACGGGGAACCATTATCCCAAGGTAAAATTACCTCTTGCACTAGCCAGATTTCTTTGTTTATTGGAGCCACACACTCTGAAAAATTGTCCTTTTATGTGACTGTCTGTACTTTTGCCCCATTGGTGTTGGGGTTACCCTGTTTAAGGGCCCACAATCCTCAATTTGACTGGGTCTCTGGGGAGATTCTTAGTTGGGGTACTGATTGTTTCAGGAGTTGCTTGAGCCTTCCAGTCAGGCTCTCGCAGCTAAGTTTGCCAGGATTGCCAGGGTGTTATGCAGATTTTGCGGACGTGTTCTCCAAAAAAGTTGCAGAGGTACTACCTCCCCATCGCCCCTATGACTGTGCCATTGATTTGTTGCCAAATGCTAAGCTTCCCAAGAGCAGGTTGTACTCCCTGTCACGTCCTGAGACTCAGGCTATGGCAGAGTACATTCAGGAGAACTTGGCTAAGGGATTTATCAGACCTTCACAGTCTCCAGTTGGGTCGGGGTTCTTCTTCGTGGGTAAAAAGGACGGTTCGTTGCGACCCTGCATCGACTTCAGGGAATTGAACTGTATCACGATTAAAAACTCATACCCACTGCCTCTCATTTCGGTCTTGTTTGACCAGCTTCGTACTGCCACCATTTTTTCTAAGATTGACCTACGCGGTGCGTACAATCTAATCCGAATAAGAGAGGGGGATGAATGGAAGACTGCCTTTAATACCCACTCAGGGCATTATGAATATTTGGTGATGCCTTTTGGGCTCTGTAATGCCCCGGCAGTCTTCCAGGATTTCATGAATGATGTGCTCAGGGAATATTTGGATAGATTCTTAGTTGTATACTTAGATGACATCCTAATCTTCTCCCATTCCCTGGAGGAACATCGGAAGCATGTACGCTTAGTCCTCCAGAAACTCAGAGACCACCGGCTTGGGGCGAAGCTGGAGAAGTGCGAATTTGAAGTTCAGCAAATCGCATTTCTAGGATATATTATCTCCCCAGAAGGTTTCCAAATGGAGGGTTCCAAGGTACAGGCAGTCCTGGATTGGGTGCAGCCCACTAGTTTGAAGGCGCTTCAGCGTTTCCTGGGCTTTGCGAATTTTTATAGACGATTTATCGCTGGATTTTCGTCTATAGTGGCGCCCTTGGTGGCACTCACTAAGAAAGGGGCGGATGTTGCTCACTGGTCTTGTGAGGCTAAAGCGGCTTTTGCCCGTCTCAAAAGGGCATTTGTTTCGGCCAAGGTGCTGCGACACCCAGATCCAGAGCGTCCTTTTGTGGTGGAGGTGGATGCCTCTGAGATGGGTATTGGGGCAGTGCTTTCTCAGATGGGAGTGTCTGATAATCGCCTTCATCCCTGTGCTTACTTTTCCCGTAAATTTTCGCCTGCCGAGATGAATTATGATGTGGGTAACCGGGAATTGTTGGCTATTAAGGATGCACTCGAGGAGTGGAGACACTGGCTTGAGGGGGCTAAGTTTGTGGTCTCAATTCTCACTGACCATAAGAATCTGGCATATTTAGAGTCAGCGAAGCGTCTCAATGCCAGGCAGGCACGATGGGCTTTGTTTTTTGCTCGCTTTAATTTTTTGATAACATATCGCCCTGGGTCAAAAAACATCAAGGCTGATGCGCTCTCGCGGAGTTTTGCTCCAATCCAGGAGACCACCGAGGAGCCGTTGCCCATTGTTTCCCCATCATGTATTAAGGTGGGCATTACCCAGGACCTCTTATCATTAGTCCTTAGAGCACAGGAGCAGGCTCCTCCAGACCTTCCGGTAGGTCTTTTGTTTGTGCCTCCTAGGTTAAGACAGCGAGTGTTCCTGGAATTCCATGCCAAGAAGTCTGCAAGTCACCCGGGTATTGCCAGAACTCGGGAGTTGCTATCTAGGGCGGTGTGGTGGCCCTCGGTGGCTAAGGATGTGGATCAGTGGGTTCGGGCATGTGACATCTGTGCCCGAAATAAGACTCCTAGAGGGGTTCCTGTTGGCCCATTACATCCACTCTCTATCCCATCTAAGCCATGGACCCACATTTCAATGGATTTTGTGGTGGACTTGCCCAAATCCTCGGGGATGACAGCCATCTGGGTTGTCGTTGACAGGTTTTCGAAGATGGCGCACTTCGTTCCACTGGTTGGGCTGCCATCGGCCAGACGCCTGTCTGAATTATTTATGCTGCATGTTGTGCGTCTCCACGGGTTGCCACTTGATGTGGTCTCTGACCGCGGATCCCAGTTTGTGGCCAAATTCTGGAGGGCATTTTGTTCCGATCTCCAGATTTCTGTCAGCTTGTCGTCGGGCTACCATCCGCAGTCTAATGGGCAGACTGAAAGGGTGAACCAGTCCTTGGAGCAGTTCCTCAGGTGTTATGTCTCCAAGTGTCAGACTGACTGGGTTGCTCATCTGTCCATGGCGGAGTTTGCCTATAACAACGCGGCTCACTCTGCTACAGGGATCTCTCCCTTCCTTTGTGTGTATGGGTATCATCCTAAGGCCAATTCTTTTGACCCCCTGGACTCCACGCCTGGTGGTTCCTCTGTGGTTTCGGTCCTTAGAGGTATTTGGCGGAAAGTGAAGAAAGCCCTTGTGTCTGTGTCATTAGTGACCAAAAGGGTTTTTGATAAGCGGAAAAGACCCTGCAGCTTCAAATTAGGAGACTTCGTCTGGTTGTCTACCAAGAATTTGAAGTTGAGACAGCCATCTCATAAGTTAGGCCCCCGGTTCATCGGCCCTTATAAGATCACCAGGGTTATCAATCCGGTGGCATTTCAGTTAGATCTGCCCCGTTCTTTGGGTATCAATAAAACATTTCATTGTTCCCTTTTAAAACGGGCGATTAGTAATCCTTCTTCCAGTGGAAGACCTTCCCCTCTTCTGATACGTGGCCAGAGGGAGTTTGTTGTTGAAAGGATTCTTGACTCCAAGGTGGTTCGGGGTCGGCTGTCATTTTTGGTGCACTGGAAGGGGTATGGCCCGGAGGAGCGGTCGTGGGTGCGCAGTTGTGATCTTCATGCCCCCAGACTGATACGCTCTTTCTTCTCGCAGTTCCCCGATAAACCCGGTGGTAGGGGTTCTTTGACCCCTCGTCAGAGGGGGGGTACTGTTAGGGTCTCCTGCCCTGTGCTGCCACGTCGTCATGGCAACCGGGAGACAAGTGCTAGCGGAGTGACCTGAGCGCAGCTGATACTCCGGTTCGGGTCTTTTGCTGTGCAGTGGTTATAGGCTCTGTGCATGGCAGGGGATCCGGTGCTGGTTTTTGTGCTCACAGTCTGTGAGGTCTGAGTGGGGCGTGGACAGCACCTGCTTTATAAGGCCTCTTCTCAGGGTAAGCAGATGCTGCTGAATCTTTGTTGGTTAGTCAGTTTCTGAAAGTTAGCCAGTACTGTGTAGCTTTGTATTTGTTTGTTGCTTACTGCAAATAGGCCTGGGGATTTGGTATTACACTCTGCCAATCCAGACCTAGCAGTAAGACTGGAGTCAGTCGTTTAGCTTGCTGGGGTTCTGTTACTACTCAGTGAACTTAGCAAGTTTGCGGCTGTATTCTAAGACTTGCCTGTCTAATCCTGTCTCACTTTGCTAGGTGTCAGGGGTCAGTTTAGTGGCAGTAAACTGAACCTGTGCACTGCAAGTGAGAATTAGGATTGTGGAGACTCTCCTTGTGTCTATCATTCCATCTCTGACCAAGGAGTTTACTGCCACACCCGTTGGTAACCCTTTAGGGTTTTGCTGTTGCCCTTAGCAACAGCATTTCGGGTTCTCTACGTATTAAAACACAACATCTTGCTTTTCTCATCTGAGCAGTTCTAATACAAGGGAGATACCCAGTTCCTTAGCCTCTGGGCTTCTCTGTTCACTTTGTGTGTATTTTGTTACCCTATCACCTTCTGTGTACGTTATGTCATATTCCCCAGTCTGTCTGTAAGTCCATTTGTTTTGCATAACAGTTCAAACACCAGTACATTCCTGCAGGCACTGGAGTGCATAACAGTCCTGACACCAGTACTTTCCTGCAGGCACTGGTGTGCATAACACTGCAGTAGTGATATATATATATTTTTTATATCATTATCATCTCTATACTAGCAGACGCAGTACGGTAGTCCACGGCTGTGGCTACCTCTGTGTCGTCAGTGCTCGTCCATAATTGTATACCTACCTGTGGTGGGGTTTTTTTTTTCTATCTTCTTCATACCAGTAGTTCAGCAGTCTGCTGACAGCGTCCAGCAGGTCCGTCATTATATATTATATATACCTGCAGTAGTGATATATATATATTTTTTATATCATTATCATCTCTATACTAGCAGACGCAGTACGGTAGTCCACGGCTGTGGCTACCTCTGTGTCGTCAGTCACTCGTCATCCATAAGTATACTAGTATCCATCCATCTCCATTGTTTACCTGAGGTGCCTTTTAGTTGTGCCTATTAAAATATGGAGAACAAAAATGTTGAGTTTCCAAAAATAGGGAAAGATCAAGATCCACTTCCACCTCGTGCTGAAGCTGCTGCCACTAGTCATGGCCGAGACAATGAAATTCCATCAACGTCGTCTGCCAAGACCGATGCCCAATGTCATAGTACAGAGCATGTAAAATCCAAAACACAAAATATCAGTAAAAAAAGGACTCAAAAATCTAAAATAAAATCGTCGGAGGAGAAGCGTAAACTTGCCAATATGCCATTTACCACACGGAGTGGCAAGGAACGGCTGAGGCCCTGGCCTATGTTCATGGCTAGTGGTTCAGCTTCACATGAGGATGGAAGCACTCAGCCTCTCGCTAGAAAAATGAAAAGACTTAAGCTGGCAAAAGCACAGCAAAGAACTGTGCGTTCTTCGAAATCACAAATCCACAAGGAGAGTCCAATTGTGTCGGTTGCGATGCCTGACCTTCCCAACACTGGACGTGAAGAGCATGCGCCTTCCACCATTTGCACGCCCCCTGCAAGTGCTGGAAGGAGCACCCGCAGTCCAGTTCCTGATAGTCAGATTGAAGATGTCAGTGTTGAAGTACACCAGGATGAGGAGGATATGGGTGTTGCTGGCGCTGGGGAGGAAATTGACAAGGAGGATTCTGAGGGTGAGGTGGTTTGTTTAAGTCAGGCACCCGGGGAGACACCTGTTGTCCGTGGGAGGAATATGGCCATTGACATGCCTGGTGAAAATACCAAAAAAATCAGCTCTTCGGTGTGGAAGTATTTCAACAGAAATGCGGACAACAGGTGTCAAGCCGTGTGTTGCCTTTGTCAAGCTGTAATAAGTAGGGGTAAGGACGTTAACCACCTCGGAACATCCTCCCTTATACGTCACCTGCAGCGCATTCATCATAAGTCAGTGACAAGTTCAAAAACTTTGGGCGACAGCGGAAGCAGTCCACTGACCAGTAAATCCCTTCCTCTTGTAACCAAGCTCACGCAAACCACCCCACCAACTCCCTCAGTGTCAATTTCCTCCTTCCCCAGGAATGCCAATAGTCCTGCAGGCCATGTCACTGGCAATTCTGATGAGTCCTCTCCTGCCTGGGATTCCTCCGATGCATCCTTGAGTGTAACGCCAACTGCTGCTGGCGCTGCTGTTGTTGCTGCTGGAAGTCGATGGTCATCCCAGAGGGGAAGCCGTAAGACCACTTTTACTACTTCCACCAAGCAATTGACTGTCCAACAGTCCTTTGCGAGGAAGATGAAATATCACAGCAGTCATCCTGCTGCAAAGCGGATAACTGAGGCCTTGGCATCCTGGGCGGTGAGAAACGTGGTTCCGGTATCCATCATTACTGCAGAGCCAACTATAGACTTGTTTGAGGTACTGTGTCCCTGGTACCAAATACCATCTAGGTTCCATTTCTCTAGGCAGGCGATACCGAAAATGTACACAGACCTCAGAAAAAGACTCACCAGTGTCCTAAAAAATGCAGTTGTACCCAATGTCCACTTAACCACGGACATGTGGACAAGTGGAGCAGGGCAGACTCAAGACTATATGACTGTGACAGCCCACTGGGTAGATGTATTGACTCCCGCCGCAAGAGCAGCAGCGGCGGCACCAGTAGCAGCATCTCGCAAACGCCAACTCTTTCCTAGGCAGGCTACGCTTTGTATCACCGCTTTCCAGAATACGCACACAGCTGAAAACCTCTTACGGCAACTGAGGAAGATCATCGCAGAATGGCTTACCCCAATTGGACTCTCCTGTGGATTTGTGGCATCGGACAACGCCAGCAATATTGTGCATGCATTATATCTGGGCAAATTCCAGCACGTCCCATGTTTTGCACATACCTTGAATTTGGTGGTGCAGAATTATTTAAAAAACGAGAGGGGCGTGCAAGAGATGCTGTCGGTGGCCAGAAGAATTGCGGGACACTTTCGGCGTACAGGCACCACGTACAGAAGACTGGAGCAACACCAAAAACGCCTGAACCTGCCCTGCCATCATCTGAAGCAAGAAGTGGTAACGAGGTGGAATTCAACCCTCTATATGCTTCAGAGGTTGGAGGAGCAGAAAAAGGCCATTCAAGCCTATACATCTGGCCACGATATAGGCAAAGGAGGTGGAATGCACCTGTCTCAAGCGCAGTGGAGAATGAGTTCAACGTTGTGCAAGGTTCTGCAACCTTTTGAACTTGTCACACGTGAAGTCAGTTCAGACACTGCCAGCCTGAGTCAGGTCATTCCCCTCATCAGGCTTTTGCAGAAGAAGCTGGAGACATTGAAGGAGGAGCTAAGAAAGAGCGATTCCGCTAGGCATGTGGGACTTGTGGATGGAGCCCTTCATTCGCTTAACCAGGATTCACGGGTGGTCAATCTGTTGAAATCAGAGCACTACATTTTGGCCACCGTGCTCGATCCTAGATTTAAAACCTACGTTGGATCTCTCTTTCCGGCAGACACAAGTCTGCAGGGGTTCAAAGACCTGCTGGTGGGAAAATTATCAAGTCAAGTGGAACTTGATCGGTCAACAGCTCCTCCTTCACATTCTCCCGCAATTGGGGGTGCGAGGAAAAGGCTCAGAATTCCGAGCCCACCCGCTGGCGGTGATGCAGGGCAGTCTGGAGCGACAGCTGATGCTGACATCTGGTCCGGACTGAAGGACCTGCCAACGATTACGGACATGTCGTCTACTGGCACTGCATATGATTCTCTCTCCATTGAAAGAATGGTGGAGGATTATATGAGTGACCGCATCCAAGTAGGCACGTCAGACAGTCCGTACGTATACTGGCAGGAAAAAGAGGCAATTTGGAGGCCCTTGCAGAAACTGGCTTTATTCTACCTAAGTTGCCCTCCCACAAGTGTGTACTCCGAAAGAGTGTTTAGTGCCGCCGCTCACCTTGTCAGCAATCGGCGTACGAGGTTACATCCAGAAAATGTGGAGAAGATGATGTTCATTAAAATGAATTATAATCAATTCCTCCGTGGAGACATTGACCAGCAGCAATTGCCTCCACAAAGTACACAGGGAGCTGAGATGGTGGATTCCAGTGGGGACGAATTGATAATCTGTGAGGAGGGGGATGTACACGGTGATGAATCGGAGGATGATGATGAGGTGGACATCTTGCCTCTGTAGAGCCAGTTTGTGCAAGGAGAGATTAATTGCTTCTTTTTTGGTGGGGGTCCAAACCAACCCGTCATTTCAGTCACAGTCGTGTGGCAGACCCTGTCACTGAAATGATGGGTTGGTTAAAGTGTGCATGTCCTGTTTATACAACATAAGGGTGGGTGGGAGGGCCCAAGGACAATTCCATCTTGCACCTCTTTTTTCTTTAATTTTTCTTTGCGTCATGTGCTGTTTGGGGAGTGTTTTTTGGAAGGGCCATCCTGCGTGACACTGCAGTGCCACTCCTAGATGGGCCAGGTGTTTGTGTCGGCCACTAGGGTCGCTTAGCTTACTCACACAGCTACCTCATTGCGCCTCTTTTTTTTCTTCTTTGCGTCATGTGCTGTTTGGGGAGTATTTTTTGGAAGGGCCATCCTGCGTGACACTGCAGTGCCACTCCTAGATGGGCCAGGTGTTTGTGTCGGCCACTTGGGTCGCTGAGCTTAGTCACACAGCTACCTCATTGCGCCTCTTTTTTTTCTTCTTTGCGTCATGTGCTGTTTGGGGAGTGTTTTTTGAAAGGGCCATCCTGCGTGACACTGCAGTGCCACTCCTAGATGGGCCAGGTGTTTGTGTCGGCCACTTGGGTCGCTGAGCTTAGTCACACAGCTACCTCATTGCGCCTCTTTTTTTTCTTCTTTGCGTCATGTGCTGTTTGGGGAGTATTTTTTGGAAGGGCCATCCTGCGTGACACTGCAGTGCCACTCCTAGATGGGCCAGGTGTTTGTGTCGGCCACTTGGGTCGCTGAGCTTAGTCACACAGCTACCTCATTGCGCCTCTTTTTTTTCTTCTTTGCGTCATGTGCTGTTTGGGGAGTGTTTTTTGAAAGGGCCATCCTACGTGACACTGCAGTGCCACTCCTAGATGGGCCAGGTGTTTGTGTCGGCCACTTGGGTCGCTGAGCTTAGTCACACAGCTACCTCATTGCGCCTCTTTTTTTTCTTCTTTGCGTCATGTGCTGTTTGGGGAGTGTTTTTTGGAAGGGCCATCCTGCGTGACACTGCAGTGCCACTCCTAGATGGGCCAGGTGTTTGTGTCGGCCACTAGGGTCGCTTAGCTTAATCACACAGCTTCCTCATTGCGCCTCTTTTTTTTCTTCTTTGCGTCATGTGCTGTTTGGGGAGTATTTTTTGGAAGGGCCATCCTGCGTGACACTGCAGTGCCACTCCTAGATGGGCCAGGTGTTTGTGTCGGCCACTTGGGTCGCTTAGCTTAGCCATCCAGCGACCTCGGTGCAAATTTTAGGACTAAAAATAACAGAGCCGGCCCTAACCAATATGATGCCCTAGGCAAAATTTTGACTGGTGCCCCCTAGCACCACCGCTGGTTCCGCCTCTGACCTTGCACCTCTTTCCCAGCACCATCATCCCTCATCCATAACAGTCCTTATTTTGGTGTTTGTACCCCCTATATTTTAAATAGGAACAGTTCGCACATTTGGCGCACAGCCCAAAAAGTGGTGTGTTTTTGCTGGCAAGGGGCATGGCCACACAATAGTAACCCCAATTCCAATTACGCCACACAGTACTGCAACTTTATTCACATTTGATCTTGCGATAGTGTCCATAATTCATATTACATCCCACAGTAGTATCACTTTACCTTATAAACGTTACTCCTCACAGTAGAGTCCCTTATTCACATTACATCACACTGAATTGCTCCTTATTCACACTACACCACATCCTATTGCTCTTTATTCACATTAGATGACACAGTAGTGCCCTTTCTATATGCAATGCCACATAGTAGAGCACCTTATACACATAATGCCACACATTAGTAATGCCCCTTACACATGAGACACATTATTAATGTCCTTATAAACATAGTGCGCCTTACACATTATGACGGCCTTTATTAATGCCCTTTTACACATAAGGGGGTAAATTTACTAAGATGGGAGTTCTATTTAAGATGGGATGTTGCCCATAGCAACCAATCAGATTCTACTTCTCATTTATCTAGCACCTTCTAGATGATAGTACCTGGAATCTGATTGGTTGCTATGGGCAACATCCCATCTTAAATAGAACTCCCATCTTAGTAAATTTACCCCAATGTCTCTTACACATATGCCGCACATTATTAATGCCCTTATACACATAATGACACACATAGTGCCCCCTACACATTTGCTGCACATTATTATTCCCCTATACACATAATGACACACATACAGTAGTACCCTGTTACACATATGCCGCACACTATTAATGCCCTTATACACATAATGACACATAGTGCCCTTTACACATATGTTGCACATTATTAATGCATTTTTACATGACACACATAATGCTCCTTACACATATTCCGAACACTACTGCACAACCAACCCACTCACATGCACACAGCACTCACACTTCCACTAACACTGTGACCTCTGCCTCTGCTTGGATACAGATGTGTCCTCATAAATATTGCCTCAATGCTAACATCTGGCACCTTTTTTAATGAAAATGCATCTTATTTGCATTGCTATGTGGCTAGGATGCGCAAGCAGCTTCTGCTGATTAAAATGATATGCAGCATGCCTATATACTGTGTGAGACTGTGGCTGTATCTGCATATGAAATGCTACACATAGAATATAGGCATGCCGCATATCATTTTAATCAGCAGAAGCTGCTGATGCCCCTAGTTTGCCTATACCTATGGCCGGCTCTGAAAAATAATATTGTGAGGTGTGAGGTGTTCAGAATAGACTGAAAATGAGTGGAAATTATGGTTATTGAGGTTAATAATACTTTGGGATCAAAATGACCCCCAAATTCTATGATTTAAGCTGTTTTTTAGGGTTTTTTGAAAAAAACACCCGAATCCAAAACACACCCGAATCCGACAAAAAAAAATTCGGTGAGGTTTTGCCAAAACGCGTTCGAACCCAAAACACGGCCGCGGAACCGAACCCAAAACCAAAACACAAAACCCGAAAAATTTCCGGTGCACATCTCTAGTCCTAACTGACATATACATTGCAGTGTAACATAAAGCTGTCAAACATCTGTGGGCTACAAGCAAACGCAGCCAGTATTTACCCTGCAGAGAAAAAATATAAATGTCTTTGCGCCCCTTTGCTTTACAACATGGTTTATTCCAGACACAAAGGGTTGTATGTAATGACGCCTGAGTTCGGTGGCCATGTGGGATGCTAGGTCGGACGTTTTTTTAAAAGGGGCAAAACCATGCCTTGTAAGTGATTGCCCCTTTAAAAAAAGTCTGAGTTCGTCTGGCATCTCGCATGGCCGCCGAACTCTCTGTGGGGCTGGTCTCTTCAAAGTGCTGCTGGGATTTCTAAGTGAGTTGGAAACAGTATAAAGGTGAACTCTGATTAATCTCTGTCTATCCATACAGAGATATTAATTTTGTGAGAGAAAGTAATCTGATTCTGATTGATTGATTGATTGATTGATTGATTGTATCTATACTGTTTCTTTTTGTTTTAATACATCTGTACTGGGTTTTTTTTTGTGTTGTTTTTCTTTTGGAGGGGAAAAAAAAAAAAAAAGTGAGGTGATAGCCTGAGGGGTTAACTCAGGTGTGAGTAATCAGGAGTAATCAGGAGGGTGAGGGGCTGATTGAAACAGCTGGGTGAGCCTATATAAGCAGTGACCAGACTCTTTGAGCCTGCTCTGTGGGGCTGGTCTCTTCAAAGTGCTGCTGGGATTTCTAAGTGAGTTGGAAACAGTATAAAGGTGAACTCTGATTAATCTCTGTCTATCCATACAGAGATATTAATTTTGTGAGAGAAAGTAATCTGATTCTGATTGATTGATTGATTGATTGATTGTATCTATACTGTTTCTTTTTGTTTTAATACATCTGTACTGGGTTTTTTTTTTTGTGTTGTTTTTCTTTTGGAGGGGAAAAAAAAAAAAGTGAGGTGATAGCCTGAGGGGTAAACTCAGGTGTGAGTAATCAGGAGTAATCAGGAGGGTGAGGGGCTGATTGAAACAGCTGGGTGAGCCTATATAAGCAGTGACCAGACTCTTTGAGCCTGCTCTGTGGGGCTGGTCTCTTCAAAGTGCTGCTGAGATTTCTAAGTGAGTTGGAAACAGTATAAAGGTGAACTCTGATTAATCTCTGTCTATCCATACAGAGATATTAATTTTGTGAGAGAAAGTAATCTGATTCTGATTGATTGATTGTATCTATACTGTTTCTTTTTGTTTTAATACATCTGTACTGGGTTGTTGTTTTTTTTGTGTTTTTCTTTTGGAGGAAAAAAAAAAAAAGTGAGGTGATAGCCTGAGGGGTTAACTCAGGTGTGAGTAATCAGGAGTAATCAGGAGGGTGAGGGGCTGATTGAAACAGCTGGGTGAGCCTATATAAGCAGTGACCAGACTCTTTGAGCCTGCTCTGTGGGGCTGGTCTCTTCAAAGTGCTGCTGGGATTTCTAAGTGAGTTGGAAACAGTATAAAGGTGAACTCTGATTAATCTCTGTCTATCCATACAGAGATATTAATTTTGTGAGAGAAAGTAATCTGATTCTGATTGATTGATTGATTGATTGTATCTATACTGTTTCTTTTTGTTTTAATACATCTGTACTGGGTTGTTGTTTTTTTGTGTTTTTCTTTTGGAGGGGAAAAAAAAAAAAGTGAGGTGATAGCCTGAGGGGTTAACTCAGGTGTGAGTAATCAGGAGTAATCAGGAGGGTGAGGGGCTGATTGAAACAGCTGGGTGAGCCTATATAAGCAGTGACCAGACTCTTTGAGCCTGCTCTGTGGGGCTGGTCTCTTCAAAGTGCTGCTGGGATTTCTAAGTGAGTTGGAAACAGTATAAAGGTGAACTCTGATTAATCTCTGTCTATCCATACAGAGATATTAATTTTGTGAGAGAAAGTAATCTGATTCTGATTGATTGATTGATTGTATCTATACTGTTTCTTTTTGTTTTAATACATCTGTACTGGGTTTTTTTTTTTGTGTTGTTTTTCTTTTGGAGAAAAAAAAAAAGTGAGGTGATAGCCTGAGGGGTAAACTCAGGTGTGAGTAATCAGGAGTAATCAGGAGGGTGAGGGGCTGATTGAAACAGCTGGGTGAGCCTATATAAGCAGTGACCAGACTCTTTGAGCCTGCTCTGTGGGGCTGGTCTCTTCAAAGTGCTGCTGGGATTTCTAAGTGAGTTGGAAACAGTATAAAGGTGAACTCTGATTAATCTCTGTCTATCCATACAGAGATATTAATTTTGTGAGAGAAAGTAATCTGATTCTGATTGATTGATTGTATCTATACTGTTTCTTTTTGTTTTAATACATCTGTACTGGGTTGTTGTTTTTTTGTGTTTTTCTTTTGGAGGGAAAAAAAAAAGTGAGGTGATAGCCTGAGGGGTTAACTCAGGTGTGAGTAATCAGGAGTAATCAGGAGGGTGAGGGGCTGATTGAAACAGCTGGGTGAGCCTATATAAGCAGTGACCAGACTCTTTGAGCCTGCTCTGTGGGGCTGGTCTCTTCAAAGTGCTGCTGGGATTTCTAAGTGAGTTGGAAACAGTATAAAGGTGAACTCTGATTAATCTCTGTCTATCCATACAGAGATATTAATTTTGTGAGAGAAAGTAATCTGATTCTGATTGATTGATTGTATCTATACTGTTTCTTTTTGTTTTAATACATCTGTACTGGGTTTTTTTTGTGTGTTGTTTTTCTTTTGGAGGGAAAAAAAAAAAAAAAAAAAGTGAGGTGATAGCCTGAGGGGTAAACTCAGGTGTGAGTAATCAGGAGTAATCAGGAGGGTGAGGGGCTGATTGAAACAGCTGGGTGAGCCTATGTAAGCAGTGACCAGACTCTTTGAGCCTGCTCTGTGGGGCTGGTCTCTTCAAAGTGCTGCTGGGATTTCTAAGTGAGTTGGAAACAGTATAAAGGTGAACTCTGATTAATCTCTGTCTATCCATACAGAGATATTAATTTTGTGAGAGAAAGTAATCTGATTCTGATTGATTGATTGATTGTATCTATACTGTTTCTTTTTGTTTTAATACATCTGTACTGGGTTGTTTTTTTGTGTTGTTTTTCTTTTGGAGGGGAAAAAAAAAAAAAAAGTGGGGTGATAGCCTGAGGGGTAAACTCAGGTGTGAGTAATCAGGAGGGTGAGGGGCTGATTGAAACAGCTGGGTGAGCCTATATAAGCAGTGACCAGACTCTTTGAGCCTGCTCTGTGGGGCTGGTCTCTTCAAAGTGCTGCTGGGATTTCTAAGTGAGTTGGAAACAGTATAAAGGTGAACTCTGATTAATCTCTGTCTATCCATACAGAGATATTAATTTTGTGAGAGAAAGTAATCTGATTCTGATTGATTGATTGATTGATTGATTGTATCTATACTGTTTCTTTTTGTTTTAATACATCTGTACTGGGTTGTTGTTTTTTTGTGTTTTTCTTTTGGAGGGAAAAAAAAAAAAAAGTGAGGTGATAGCCTGAGGGGTTAACTCAGGTGTGAGTAATCAGGAGTAATCAGGAGGGTGAGGGGCTGATTGAAACAGCTGGGTGAGCCTATATAAGCAGTGACCAGACTCTTTGAGCCTGCTCTGTGGGGCTGGTCTCTTCAAAGTGCTGCTGGGATTTCTAAGTGAGTTGGAAACAGTATAAAGGTGAACTCTGATTAATCTCTCTCTATCCATACAGAGATATTAATTTTGTGAGAGAAAGTAATCTGATTCTGATTGATTGATTGATTGATTGATTGTATCTATACTGTTTCTTTTTGTTTTAATACATCTGTACTGGGTTGTTGTTTTTTTGTGTTTTTCTTTTGGAGGGGAAAAAAATAAATAAAAGTGAGGTGATAGCCTGAGGGGTTAACTCAGGTGTGAGTAATCAGGAGTAATCAGGAGGGTGAGGGGCTGATTGAAACAGCTGGGTGAGCCTATATAAGCAGTGACCAGACTCTTTGAGCCTGCTCTGTGGGGCTGGTCTCTTCAAAGTGCTGCTGGGATTTCTAAGTGAGTTGGAAACAGTATAAAGGTGAACTCTGATTAATCTCTGTCTATCCATACAGAGATATTAATTTTGTGAGAGAAAGTAATCTGATTCTGATTGATTGATTGATTGATTGATTGTATCTATACTGTTTCTTTTTGTTTTAATACATCTGTACTGGGTTTTTTTTTTGTGTTGTTTTTCTTTTGGAGGGAAAAAAAAAAAAAGTGAGGTGATAGCCTGAGGGGTAAACTCAGGTGTGAGTAATCAGGAGGGTGAGGGGCTGATTGAAACAGCTGGGTGAGCCTATATAAGCAGTGACCAGACTCTTTGAGCCTGCTCTGTGGGGCTGGTCTCTTCAAAGTGCTGCTGGGATTTCTAAGTGAGTTGGAAACAGTATAAAGGTGAGTTAGAATACAGATAAAGGTGAGTTTTTTAATACACAATCAGGAACACACATTTACAGTACCATTAAACTTCTGGTGAGACTGCAAGGGGCTGACCTTGTGAGTGAGTGAGAGGGTCTCTTACTTGGAGTAGCAGAGGGGCTGTGATTGTGCGGGTGTGAGGGGCATTTTTTATTTTTTTTCTTAGCAGGAGCTGGAAGCCGAGTGAAAAGGAGGAGCAGTGAGCTGGTACAACTGCAACTGCTAAGTGGAGTATAGGTGCCGCAGGTGAGAGCACTACGGCTGCATAAAAGTGAAGGACCAAGAACCGCACAAAGATAGATAAGTATAAGCCAGCTTAATTATTGTATAAGTGATATTGCTTGTCTTCTATTTTTTATTTTTGCTGCTTTTTCTTTGAGTGTAACAGGGAGTTAGACCTTGCAAACAATATGGGAGGGGCTGTGATTGAGGACCTCACTCAGTGCATGTCGTGCAAGATGTATGCACACCTGGAGCTACCGGCCCAGTGTGAATACATCTGCACGAGGTGTGTGCGAACTGTTGCCCTGGAAGCCCAGGTAACTGATCTAGAGCAAACGGTTACGCGACTGAGGGAGATTCACAATCTCGAGCGTAGTTTAGACAGAACGGTGGAGGAGTTGCGGGAGGGGTCACTGGTAGAAGAGGATGATGATCAGGTAGCCAGTTGGGTCACAGTTAGAAGGAAGAATAAGAGGGGGAGGCACGACATCTCCGAACTATCAAACCCGAACAAATTTGCCCGATTGGACGAGGAATCGTAGGATGATAGCGAAGAAATGACGGTGCCGGAGGAGACTGATCCCTCTAGCATCCAGAGGTGCGGTCCCTCTGGCGCGGTTGGGATAAAAGATAGAGAGGTACCTAGTCAAATGGTGGTGGTAGGGGATTCTATCATCAGGAAGGCAGATAGGGCAATCTGCTACCGGGACCGTGATCGCCGTACAGTCTGTTGTCTCCCGGGTGCTCGGGTACGGCACATCGCGGACCGGGTAGATAGATTGTTGGGAGGGGCTGGCAAAGACCCGGCGGTCTTGGTGCACGTTGGCACCAATGACAAAGTTAGCGGAAGGTGGGATGTCCTTAAGAAAGATTATAGGGACTTAGGAAAGAAACTGAAGGCAAGGACATCTAAGGTAATGTTAGGGTCTCCTGCCCTGTGCTGCCACGTCGTCATGGCAACCGGGAGACAAGTGCTAGTGGAGTAACCTGAGCGCAGCTGATACTCCGGTTCGGGTCTTTTGCTGTGCAGTGGTTATAGGCTCTGTGCACGGCAGGGGATCCGGTGCTGGTTTTTGTGCTCACAGTCTGTGAGGTCTGAGTGGGGCGTGGACAGCACCTGCTTTATAAGGCCTCTTTTCAGGGTAAGCAGATGCTGCTGAATCTTTGTTGGTTAGTCAGTTCATGAAAGTTAGCCAGTACTGTGTAGCTTTGTATTTGTTTGTTGCTTACTGCAAATAGGCCTGGGAATTTGGTATTACACTCTGCCAATCCAGACCTAGCAGTAAGACTGGAGTCAGTCGTTTAGCTTGCTGGGGTTCTGTTACTACTCTGTGAACTTAGCAAGTTTGCGGCTGTATTCTAAGACTTGCCTGTCTAATCCTGTCTCACTGTGCTAGGTGTCAGGGGTCAGTTTAGTGGCAGTAAGCTAAAACCTGTGCACTGCAAGTGAGAATTAGGATTGTGGAGATTCTCCTTGTGTCTATCATTCCATCTCTGACCAAGGAGTTTACTGCCACACCCGTTGGTAACCCTTTAGGGTTTTGCTGTTGCCCTTAGCAACAGCATTTCGGGTTCTCTACGTATTAAAACACAACATCTTGCTTTTTCCATCTTAGCAGTTCTAATACAAGGGAGATACCCAGTTCCTTAGCCTCTGGGCTTCTCTGTTCACTTTGTGTGTATTTTGTTACCCTATCACCTTCTGTGTACGTTATGTCATATCCCCCAGTTTGTCTGTGAGTCCATTTGTTTTGCATAACAGTTCAAACACCAGTACATTCCTGCAGACACTGGAGTGCATAACAGTTCTGACACCAGTACTTTCCTGCTGGCACTGGTGTGCATAACATATTCAGCAGCCTAATACTCCTGTTGAAATTTTGTGGGAATATGGAGCATACCCCTCAAAATACGTTGCAACAGGTGGTCGATAAGGTGCAGGTCCTGACTCGACAATTTAATGATTTGTCCATTAAAATGCACACCTCCCAGGCTGCTGGCGGAGCTCCCGCAGCAGCAGCACCTGCAGGGGTTAAGGAGCCGAAAGTAAATCTCCCGGATCGTTTTTCTGGAGATCGCTCGCAGTTCTTTTGTTTCAAGGAGAGCTGCAAGCTATACTTCCGGCTTAGGCCTCAGTCTTCTGGGTCGGAGATTCAGCGGGTGGGCATAGTGATTTCCTTGCTACAAGGAGACCCACAGGTCTGGGCATATGGGTTGCAGCCTGACTGTCCGTCGCTTAAAAGTGTTGATGCTTTTTTTACGGCACTGGGCATGTTGTATGATGACCCTGACAAGACGGCCTCAGCCGAGGCTCAGATTTCGATCCTTAAGCAAGGGCGAAGGCCAGTTGAGGTTTACTGTACGGAGTTTCGGAGGTTGGCCCATGATACCCAGTGGAATGACCCAGCCCTGAGACACCAGTACCGAAGAGGTCTTTCTAACCAGATAAAGGACCAACTGGTACAATATCCCTTGCCTGATAGCTTGGATCAGCTCATGCAGTTATCCATCCGGGTGGATAGACGGCTGAGAGAACGTAGGCTTGAAAGGGAGACTGAGATTTCCTTCCTTCCCAAGGGAACCTCAGACTCTGAGGAATTTTCTGAGGAGCCTATGCAGATTGGGGCTACCCGCCTCTCCTCGCGTGAGAAGACGCGGAGGAGACAGCAGGGGTTGTGTTTGTACTGTGGGAATAAAGGTCATGTGGTAGTATCATGCCCAGAAAAGCTGGAAAACTTCAGGGCCTGAGGGTAATGGGAAATATCCTGTCAGGCCAGAAGTCAGAATTTCCCAAGAAGACTTTTATCATTCCGGTGACCTTGAAGATCCTCGGTCAAACTGTCAAGACTGAGGCCTTTGTGGACAGTGGGGCCGACGGGGTTTTTATGGACCGCCAATTCGCCCTGAAACACTCTGTTCCCTTAGTACCCTTGGCATCGGAAATTGAGATTTGTGGGTTAAACGGGGAACCATTATCCCAAGGTAAAATTACCTCTTGCACTAGCCAGATTTCTTTGTTTATTGGAGCCACACACTCTGAAAAATTGTCCTTTTATGTGACTGTCTGTACTTTTGCCCCATTGGTGTTGGGGTTACCCTGGTTAAGGGCCCACAATCCTCAATTTGACTGGGTCTCTGGGGAGATTCTTAGTTGGGGTACTGATTGTTTCAGGAGTTGCTTGAGCCTTCCAGTCAGGCTCTCGCAGCTAAGTTTGCCAGGATTGCCAGGGTGTTATGCAGATTTTGCGGACGTGTTCTCCAAAAAAGTTGCAGAGGTACTACCTCCCCATCGCCCCTATGACTGTGCCATTGATTTGTTGCCAAATGCTAAGCTTCCCAAGAGCAGGTTGTACTCCCTGTCACGTCCTGAGACTCAGGCTATGGCAGAGTACATTCAGGAGAACTTGGCTAAGGGATTTATCAGACCTTCACAGTCTCCAGTTGGGTCGGGGTTCTTCTTCGTGGGTAAAAAGGACGGTTCGTTGCGACCCTGCATCGACTTCAGGGAATTGAACCGTATCACGATTAAAAACTCATACCCACTGCCTCTCATTTCGGTCTTGTTTGACCAGCTTCGTACTGCCACCATTTTTTCTAAGATTGACCTACGCGGTGCGTACAATCTAATCCGAATAAGAGAGGGGGATGAATGGAAGACTGCCTTTAATACCCACTCAGGGCATTATGAATATTTGGTGATGCCTTTTGGGCTCTGTAATGCCCCGGCAGTCTTCCAGGATTTCATGAATGATGTGCTCAGGGAATATTTGGATAGATTCTTAGTTGTATACTTAGATGACATCCTAATCTTCTCCCATTCCCTGGAGGAACATCGGAAGCATGTACGCTTAGTCCTCCAGAAACTCAGAGACCACCGGCTTGGGGCGAAGCTGGAGAAGTGCGAATTTGAAGTTCAGCAAATCGCATTTCTAGGATATATTATCTCCCCAGAAGGTTTCCAAATGGAGGGTTCCAAGGTACAGGCAGTCCTGGATTGGGTGCAGCCCACTAGTTTGAAGGCGCTTCAGCGTTTCCTGGGCTTTGCGAATTTTTATAGACGATTTATCGCTGGATTTTCGTCTATAGTGGCGCCCTTGGTGGCACTCACTAAGAAAGGGGCGGATGTTGCTCACTGGTCTTGTGAGGCTAAAGCGGCTTTTGCCCGTCTCAAAAGGGCATTTGTTTCGGCCAAGGTGCTGCGACACCCAGATCCAGAGCGTCCTTTTGTGGTGGAGGTGGATGCCTCTGAGATGGGTATTGGGGCAGTGCTTTCTCAGATGGGAGTGTCTGATAATCGCCTTCATCCCTGTGCTTACTTTTCCCGTAAATTTTCGCCTGCCGAGATGAATTATGACGTGGGTAACCGGGAATTGTTGGCTATTAAGGATGCACTCGAGGAGTGGAGACACTGGCTTGAGGGGGCTAAGTTTGTGGTCTCAATTCTCACTGACCATAAGAATCTGGCATATTTAGAGTCAGCGAAGCGTCTCAATGCCAGGCAGGCACGATGGGCTTTGTTTTTTGCTCGCTTTAATTTTTTGATAACATATCGCCCTGGGTCAAAAAACATCAAGGCTGATGCGCTCTCGCGGAGTTTTGCTCCAATCCAGGAGACCACCGAGGAGCCGTTGCCCATTGTTTCCCCATCATGTATTAAAGTGGGCATTACCCAGGACCTCTTATCATTAGTCCTTAGAGCACAGGAGCAGGCTCCTCCAGACCTTCCGGTAGGTCTTTTGTTTGTACCTCCTAGGTTAAGACAGCGAGTGTTCCTGGAATTCCATGCCAAGAAGTCGGCAGGTCACCCGGGTATTGCCAGAACTCGGGAGTTGCTATCTAGGGCGGTGTGGTGGCCCTCGGTGGCTAAGGATGTGGATCAGTGGGTTCGGGCATGTGACATCTGTGCCCGAAATAAGACTCCTAGAGGGGTTCCTGTTGGCCCATTACATCCACTCTCTATCCCATCTAAGCCATGGACCCACATTTCAATGGATTTTGTGGTGGACTTGCCCAAATCCTCGGGGATGACAGCCATCTGGGTTGTCGTTGACAGGTTTTCGAAGATGGCGCACTTCGTTCCACTGGTTGGGCTGCCATCAGCCAGACGCCTGTCTGAATTATTTATGCTGCATGTTGTGCGTCTCCACGGGTTGCCACTTGATGTGGTCTCTGACCGCGGATCCCAGTTTGTGGCCAAATTCTGGAGGGCATTTTGTTCCGATCTCCAGATTTCTGTCAGCTTGTCGTCAGGCTACCATCCGCAGTCTAATGGGCAGACTGAAAGGGTGAACCAGTCCTTGGAGCAGTTCCTCAGGTGTTATGTCTCCAAGTGTCAGACTGACTGGGTTGCTCATCTGTCCATGGCGGAGTTTGCCTATAACAACGCGGCTCACTCTGCTACAGGGATCTCTCCCTTCCTTTGTGTGTATGGGCATCATCCTAAGGCCAATTCTTTTGACCCCCTGGACTCCACGCCTGGTGGTTCCTCTGTGGTTTCGGTCCTTAGAGGTATTTGGCGGAAAGTGAAGAAAGCCCTTGTGTCTGTGTCATTAGTGACCAAAAGGGTTTTTGATAAGCGGAAAAGACCCTGCAGCTTCAAATTAGGAGACTTCGTCTGGTTGTCTACCAAGAATTTGAAGTTGAGACAGCCATCTCATAAGTTAGGGCCCCGGTTCATCGGCCCTTATAAGATCACCAGGGTTATCAATCCGGTGGCATTTCAGTTAGATCTGCCCCGTTCTTTGGGTATCAATAAAACATTTCATTGTTCCCTTTTAAAACGGGCGATTAGTAATCCTTCTTCCAGTGGAAGACCTTCCCCTCTTCTGATACGTGGCCAGAGGGAGTTTGTTGTTGAAAGGATTCTTGACTCCAAGGTGGTTCGGGGTCGGCTGTCATTTTTGGTGCACTGGAAGGGGTATGGCCCGGAGGAGCGGTCGTGGGTGCGCAGTTGTGATCTTCATGCCCCCAGACTGATACGCTCTTTCTTCTCGCAGTTCCCCGATAAACCCGGTGGTAGGGGTTCTTTGACCCCTCGTCAGAGGGGGGGTACTGTTAGGGTCTCCTGCCCTGTGCTGCCACGTCGTCATGGCAACCGGGAGACAAGTGCTAGTGGAGTAACCTGAGCGCAGCTGATACTCCGGTTCGGGTCTTTTGCTGTGCAGTGGTTATAGGCTCTGTGCACGGCAGGGGATCCGGTGCTGGTTTTTGTGCTCACAGTCTGTGAGGTCTGAGTGGGGCGTGGACAGCACCTGCTTTATAAGGCCTCTTTTCAGGGTAAGCAGATGCTGCTGAATCTTTGTTGGTTAGTCAGTTCATGAAAGTTAGCCAGTACTGTGTAGCTTTGTATTTGTTTGTTGCTTACTGCAAATAGGCCTGGGAATTTGGTATTACACTCTGCCAATCCAGACCTAGCAGTAAGACTGGAGTCAGTCGTTTAGCTTGCTGGGGTTCTGTTACTACTCTGTGAACTTAGCAAGTTTGCGGCTGTATTCTAAGACTTGCCTGTCTAATCCTGTCTCACTGTGCTAGGTGTCAGGGGTCAGTTTAGTGGCAGTAAGCTAAAACCTGTGCACTGCAAGTGAGAATTAGGATTGTGGAGATTCTCCTTGTGTCTATCATTCCATCTCTGACCAAGGAGTTTACTGCCACACCCGTTGGTAACCCTTTAGGGTTTTGCTGTTGCCCTTAGCAACAGCATTTCGGGTTCTCTACGTATTAAAACACAACATCTTGCTTTTTCCATCTTAGCAGTTCTAATACAAGGGAGATACCCAGTTCCTTAGCCTCTGGGCTTCTCTGTTCACTTTGTGTGTATTTTGTTACCCTATCACCTTCTGTGTACGTTATGTCATATCCCCCAGTTTGTCTGTGAGTCCATTTGTTTTGCATAACAGTTCAAACACCAGTACATTCCTGCAGACACTGGAGTGCATAACAGTTCTGACACCAGTACTTTCCTGCTGGCACTGGTGTGCATAACAGGTAATATTCTCGGAATTATTACCCGTGCCACGCGCTAGTCCAGGGAGGCAGAGGGAGATTAGGGAGGTAAATGTGTGGCTTAGGGATTGGTGCAGGAAAGAGGGGTTTGTGTTCCTGGAACACTGGGCGGACTTCTCAGTCAGACGCCATCTCTTTTGTCGTGACGGATTGCACCTGACTGAGGAGGGGGCAGCGGTGCTGGGGGGAAGGATGGTTAGAAGGTTGGAGGAGATTTTAAACTAGGAGCCTGGGGGGAGGGTTTAGCTAAAAACTACGGGTCATGCAGTGAGAATAGTGGGGATGGCGGTAGTAAACAAAATGGGGGAGAAGTTGGGGGGAGGGTAAGAGCAGGCAGTAAGGTTATTAACATGGGTACTAAAAGGGATTTTACCAAAGCACTAACCAATGACGATTACAGGTCATCCTTGCCACATAAGGTGAAAGATGTCCCTAATGCAAGGGAAAATACTTATCTTAGTTGTATGTATGTAAACGCCAGAAGCATTACTGGTAAAAAGGGTGAACTAGAAATACTTGCAGCAAGCAAACAGTATGATATTATAGGCATTACTGAAACTTGGTGGGATGAATCTCATGACTGGACAGTCAATCTAAAGGGCTATACACTGTTTAGGAGAGACAGACTAAATAAAAAGGGTGGAGGGGTGTGTCTGTACGTAAAGCCGTTTTTAAAACCTAATATATGGGAAGATACTCAGGAGGGTACTGTAGACACTGTTGAGACACTATGGGTAGAAATTGCATGCGGGGAAAAAGGAACAAAAAAGTTTGTATTGGGTGTATGCTATAGGCCGCCTGGTATCAACGCATCTGATGATGAATTGTTACTAAAGCAAATTGAAAAAGCAGCAGGAGTAGGAGACATAGTAGTGATGGGAGATTTTAACTATCCAGAGATAAACTGGAAAAACGATTCATGTGATACTGCTAGGGGCAGTATGTTTTTAAACACACTAAATGATAACTACCTAGTCCAACTAATTGAGGAACCAACTAGGTACAATGCAATCTTAGACCTGGTATTAACAAACAATCAGGATTTGGTATCGGGTATTATAGTAGGGGAACCCATAGGAAACAGCGACCATAATATGGTCACATTCAATATCAGCTTCTACAAACAGCCCTATACTGGCTCAACTAGGACTTTAAATTTTAGCAAAGCAAATTTTGAAATGATGAGGGTATTTTTCAGGGATATTGAATGGGAAGGTTTGTTTTTAGGAAAAAATACTACGGAGAAATGGGAGGTACTAAAATTCCTGCTAGCTAAAAATACACTCAAATATATTCCTATGAGTAGCAAAAAAGGGAATAAAAATCATAAACCGATGTGGCTTAACAAAAAGATTAAGGAACTTATGGGCAAGAAAAGGCGAGCATTTAAAAAATACAAATCTGACGGGGAAGCAGAGTCATTTCAGCACTATAAGGAATGTAACAAAAATTGCAAAAAGGAAATAAGAGCGGCTAAAGTAGAAACTGAAAAACTAGTAGCAAAGGAAAGCAAAGCAAATCCCAAAAAATTCTTTAAATACATCAATAGCAAGAGATTAAAAAAGGAGAGTATAGGCCCTTTGAAGGACACGTTGGGTGTCTTAAGCAAAAATGATAATGACATAGCGAACACACTAAATGAGTTTTTTTCAACAGTATTCACTAGAGAGGACCCAATTCAGGGACTGACACACAATCTCAATAAGGACAATATCACACTGATAGGTACTTATTTAAGCGAGGAAGTAGTCTGTCACCGATTAAAACATTTAAAGATTAATAAATCACCAGGGCCCGATGGTATTCATCCAAGGGTTCTAATGGAGCTTCACTCTGAACTGGCAAAACCGCTATCTCTGATCTTTGAGGATTCAGTTATATCAGGTATGGTTCCCAAAGACTGGCGTATAGCGGAAGTAGTGCCTATATTCAAAAAGGGAAGTAAAGCTGAACCAGGTAATTATAGACCAGTTAGTCTTACATCTATAGTGGGGAAAGTATTGGAAGGTATTCTAAGAGATAGTATTCAGAAGTTCCTTGAAACCAATAAGGTCATTAAAAGGAATCAACATGGGTTTATGAAGGACAGATCCTGTCAAACCAACTTACTTGGCTTTTATGAAACAGTAAGCGCAAACCTAGATCAGGGTAAAGACGTGGATGTAATCTTTTTAGACTTTGCCAAAGCGTTTGATACTGTACCACACATGAGACTTATATACAAGCTACAAGAATCAGGGCTAGGAAGCACAATATGCACTTGGGTCAAAAACTGGTTAGATAATAGGAAGCAGCGCGTTGTGGTTAATGGATATTTTTCAACTTGGACTGAAGTGCTAAGTGGTGTGCCGCAAGGCTCAGTATTAGGACCGCTATTGTTCAATATTTTCATTAACGACCTAACAGAAGGTCTAGAGAGCATGGTGTCAATTTTTGCAGATGATACCAAATTGTGTAAGGCTATAAATACAGAGGAGGATGCCGAGTCTCTTCAGAACGACTTAGTTAAATTAGAAGCATGGGCAGCCAAATGGAGAATGCGCTTCAACACAGACAAGTGTAAGGTAATGCACTGTGGTAACAAGAACAAAAATTACACCTACCTACTAAATGGGGTAAAACTAGGGGATTCTGTACTGGAAAAGGACTTAGGTGTCCTCATAGATAGCAAGCTAAGCAGTAGTACCCAAAGTAGGACTGCAGCAAAGAAGGCTAATAAGATATTAGCATGCATAAAACGGGGTATTGATGCTAGGGACGAGAGTATTATACTCCCATTATATAAATCACTAGTGAGGCCACACCTTGAATACTGTGTACAGTTCTGGGCACCGTACTACAAAAAGGATATCCTGGAGCTTGAAAAGGTACAAAGGAGGGCAACCAAACTAATTAAGGGCATGGAGACGATGGAATACAAGGAAGGCTTGAAAGACTAGGCATGTTTACATTGGAAAAGCGGAGACTAAGAGGGGATATGATCAACATTTACAAATATATAAGGGGACAATACTCAGAGCTTGCGCGGGACCTGTTTTTGGTTAGATCAACACAGAGGACTCGTGGACACTCGCTCAGGTTAGAGGAGAGGAGATTCCGCACAATACGGCGTAAAGGCTTTTTCACGGTAAGGACAATACGTGTTTGGAATTCCCTGCCCGAGGGAGTTGTAATGGCGGAATCTGTCAACATCTTTAAGAATGGGTTAGATAAATTCCTATTGGATAAGGATATCCAGGGGTATGGTGCATAGTCATGCATTATAGTTACTATTTAGTCAAATCATCATGCAGAGGACACCACAAATAGGTTGAACTCGATGGACAATTGTCTTTTTTCAACCTCAGATACTATGTTACTATGTTACTATGTTACATCCAGTGCCAAGTTACTTTTTTTGCTTTACTTACAAATCTGAATCAGGATCCAAGTTTGATTTTGTGGAGCGTATCACCTTGAAAACCTGACCAGGCTAATGTACTCACTGAAGAGATTACTTTGATCTGGAATATTTTCCTCAGCCACCCAAAAGAATAAAGCTTGCATTGAAGTTCACTTGTTAAAATATGCTTTTTGCTTAGTGTTGTCCTTCATCAGGTAAAAGTAATCACACTTATAATAATTATGTAACATATGAATTGGAGGGGATTTATTTAAATGACATGTGGCAGACAATTCACCGGAAAAACAATGCAATTACTACAGGTCAGTATGACATGATGTTTAACAGACTATCCTAGGGAAACTCCAAGTTAATCAGCAATGCTTACATGGCCTGATTCACATGCGGATGGAGTGGACGGGCAACTAAAATGGTGCATGGCCTACATCACAAAACATACCCAGAAAGACTAAAAAAATCTCAATATGTGTAGTCTGGAGAAGAGAAGGGAAAGGGGGGACATGATCGAAACGTTCAAATATATCAAGGGTTTTAACAATGTCCACAAAGGAAACATTCTTCAAATGAAGAGAAGTATTAGATCATGAGGACATGCACTGAGCCTGGAGGGGGAGGTTTAGGGGAAATTTGAGAAAAAATTACTTCACAGAAAGAGTGGTGGACAAGTGGAATAGCCTCCCATCTGAGGTGATAGAGGCTCAGACAGTAGAGCAATTTAAACATGCATGGGATAGACATAAGGGTTGAGGTAAAAAAAAAATGGTAAAAAAGGGGCAGATTAGAAGGACCAAGTGGCTCTTATCTGCCGTCACATTCTATGTTTCTATGCCATCACTGCTGCTTCCTTCCTACAGCTATCGCTGTATGGTAGTGACGTGCGGTGAGGTGAGGCACAGCCTTTCCTGTCATACTCCAGAATACAATATGACAGAGTTTTGACTATATACAGTGATGCTTGGAAGTTTGTCAACCCTTCAGAATTTTCTATATTTCTGCTGAAATTTAGCTTAAAACTACCTCAGTTTATTGCACAAGTCCTAAAAGTAGATAAAGATACCCAAATCAAAAAAATGAGGCAAAAAAAATTAGATGTGCTCATTTTTTTTATATTGGAAAATGATCTAATATCACATACAGTGATGGCCAAAATTGTGGACACTTTTTGAAATGTTAATGTTTTTCAACCTTGAATTGCTGTAAAAACTGTTTCATTTCACGCAGTGTAATGATTCATATATTAAATCATAGCATAACTTCCCTTGAAATGCAAATATTTTACCTTTGTTTATTGTGTTGAATTCAGCATTAAATTTCCTTTCATTTGATATATGAATCATTGCACTGCATTAAGTGAAACAGTTTTTATAAGCATTTGAAGTTGAATAACATTAAAATTTCAAAAAGTGTCCGCAATTTTGGCCACCACTGTATCTATGAGTGGCAAAAGCATGTGAACCTTTGCTTTCAGTATGTGGTATGACCCGATTGTGCAGCAATAACTGCATGTAAACGTTTTCCGGTAATTGTTGATTAGTCTTGAACATCAGCCTGGAGGAATTTTACCCATTCCTCCATACAAAACAGCTTCAACTCTGTTATGTTGGTGGGTTTCCTCCTATGAACTGCTCACTTCAGGTCCTTCCACAACATTGTGATTGGATTAAGGTCTGGACTTTGACTTGGCCATTCCAAAACTTTATATGTATTCTTCTTTAACCATTCTTTGGTCGAATGACTTGTGCGCTTTGGGTCGTTGTCTTGCTGCATGACCCACGTTCTCTTGAGATGCAGCTTATGGACAGATAATCTGACCTTTTCCTTTAGCGGTCATGTGTTTTGGATAGTCAATAAGAAAAATCCTGATAAATCTGAACTTGCGGTAATTCTGGTGTTAAGAACCGAGTAAATCAGATCCTGTACATTTCTAGTCTAAAGTTATTCTTTCAATAAGCAATAGCTGAGAATATGGTAAGCCCCTTTTTTCAGGGGTTTTGGGGGAGATGTACTAAGCCATGAAAAGAGGTAAAGTAGAGAGTGCTAAACTACCAACCAATCAGCCCCATACGGTCATTTTTTCAAAGACAGACTGTAACTTGGCAGTTAGGAGCTGATTGGCTGGTACTTTATCTCTCTCCATTTTATTTCAAGGCTTAGTTCATCTCCTCCTTTGGATAAAAATGATGCATCTGTAATAGGTTATTGCGGTCAGTTGGTTTACTGTAAAGGGAAGTACAAATTGTACCAGTCTCAATCCCCATTTTAACATCAAGAAATTAGATCTCTTTACTATTAATAGTATACATAACCTCGACTGGATGATCCTTAGTGTTATGTTGCGCTATGATATCAATCAATGGCTGGGATGTACCAACCTATTGTGGTACATCTCGCCACACATCGCGCCGACACTAATTATATGTGGACTAACATATGAGATTAGTGTTGAGAAGGACAGCTCTTGTGACCAGAGCTGTCCTTCGTGATGTGTCTCTGTCCCTGGACTTCTGGGTATCGGCTCCGTGGGCACTATCCGCTAATGTGCAGAGGCACACGGTGGCCACACGGCGTGCTGGGAGGGATCCAATCGGAACCCTCACACAGCGCAACATGGAAAGAAGCTCATAGGCTTCTATAGTGTACCACGTTGGAGCCCTGGTGACATTTGAAAATGCGGTAAAATACCCTGAATTTGAGGTTTTTAACGCATTTTTGCTCTTGTGCATCCCACCCAATGTCTCATTAGGACCTTTCCATAGCACTATAGTACCAGAGCCATCCACCGACAAATATATAAAACCGCATCCCAGACGTGTGGACCTGGAGCAGGGACTGGCTGTTGGAAGGCTGATATCGCCGGTTCTGGGCATGGGAGAGACAACCTGCCACTGTCCACCAAAAGGGTCCCAGCTTCTGGAAGATACCCTCAGAAAAAATCCAAGTCAGACAGAACTGGAGATATCCGGCCGGGAAGAGCAATTAACAGGCTCAGACGGGGACCGCTGCTTTGAAGTTGATTGCTCCAGTTCCCCAGGGCCGGTTTTCAAAAATCTGGTACCCCTGGAAAGAGGGGACCCTCAGCTATCAGACCAAGGCCCATGGCCAACTGCCCATTAAGCCCAATGAAGAAGATGGCCCTATCACTAGGGAGCTGAGTATCACTCGGATGCTCTTACTAACTTTTCTAAGTGAATTGGGTCTATTCCTGAAAAAATTGGTGATGGAAAACCTTTATTGCCTACAGATGGAAAATTTTGCATAAATGTTAGAAAACAACTTATATTCTATCCAAATACAGTATAGGGAACATGCAATTCTAGCACAAGACGCAAGCTGTGTCATAGGCCATTAAAAGAAATCCAGCTAAATGTCATGAAGCGTAGGTGGGACTGTTGTATCTTTTATTTGACATTTATGCAATTTCAGGCGTTGTTGTGTCACTTTCAAGCCTTTTATGACTGTAGTGCTAAACCTGCCCTGTAATTAATTATATCATACATAAAACCGGGTTCTCACTAAACATCTGAAAATCATAAACCACTTATGCTATGAAGACTATTTATGCAGAAGGGCTCAGAGACACTGTACCAGAATCCAGCTTACTGATGTGATGCTGATGTAAGACTATTGGACAGTAATACTTTGTCTGCTTTCTCCCTTACTGTCCTCAAACTGATCTTCCAGGAAACGTAAGTACCCATCATTGCTTTTTATTTACATGTCTGTGACAATTAAGGGATTGGGGAAAGCTCATACACATGTGTATGTAAGACCTATGTAAGTAAATTCTGCCTAGACTTTGGGTGCCTATGCACACTGTGATTTTGACTCCCCATTTTTCCACCAATTTGGCCACTAATCATAGTGTGTGGACCCACAAATACTGCTGATGACAGCTGACATACAGTATGTGGTGCCATCATACCTCAGGTTGTGATACCCTTTCTACTTTTACTCTTTCAGGTAAGCTCATTGGGTGTTGATGCTGGGTTGAGCCAATGTTTATGAGAATGAAGCCTAGAATACTAGGAACCTGCTACATTATGGCAGCTTCTCATGAGACACAGGACACAGTGGTGGTGGTCTTTCTGTCATCTAGATGATGGAATGCTGAAATCCTATCAGTTCACTGGGATTTAGTGGCATAGCATATCATTTGGCTGGCAGGCATACTGAGACTTGTAGTTCCACCCTAGCAATCTGGATTATAGAGTTCCTTCAAAAACTGTGCAAGTGTACCTACAAGAATTGATGCTGTTTTGAAATATTGATTTGATTTAGATTTCTCTTCTGTTCATTCACTGTGCATGTTGTTAATTTATAAAAATAAACACTTCTATTTCTGAAAGCATTCTTACTTTGCAGCATTTTGTGCACACCTGCCTGACTAAAACTTTTTCACAGTACTGTGTATGTGTATAGACTGTGTGTGTGTGTGTGTGTGTGTGTGTGTGTGTGTGTGTGTGTGTGTACGTATATATATATATATATATATATATATATATACACACACACTATATGACCGCACTCTCTGGAAATTCATAACAATCCCATAATCAAGTATGGCACTTCAGAGATGATCATAGAAACAAGAAAGAGGCATAGCAGCAATGTTTTGGGGTGTAACCCCTTTTTCAAGTCATCACCACAGAGATACAAAAGCAAAGTATTACTGTCCAATATGCTCACATCGGCTTCTATGATCGTCTCTGAAGTGCAGTCCTTGATTATATGTGTGTATGTGTATATACATGTGTGTATAGATAGATAGATAGATAGATAGATAGATATAGTTACTTCAGTGTTAGAAAACTTGTGCACCCCACCAGTTCTGTACATCTTTATGGATATTAGGAAATCCCCTTGGTATATATAACTGTCAATATTTTTTTTTCCTTCATATTACTGTGATCTGGGGCATTTTGGTAAATATAGCCCTATTATATAAATAATAAATAAAATCTGTAAAAAGAGTAAAGGTGCATATACACTTATACCCCTTTCACACCGCAGCTTATACCCGGTATTTTGACGTTTTAACTGGCTTCCTAAACGGGTCAAGCTGCGATATGAAAGGGTCCCCTTCAATTTACCGTTTTCAAAATACCGGTATTTTGAAACGGTAAAAAAGAAGGGTCCTACCCGTTTCAGTCCCATTTCACTGTGCAGTGTGAAAGGGTCTGAAACGGTATTTGCAAGCCCCAGCAGGTCATAGGCTGTCTCCATGTGTGATGTCAGCAGCCACAACCAGGAAACAGCTTGGAAAACACAGGAGACACATGTGAGAGTGGCTTTATAAACGGGAAAAACACGGAAAAAAATGGCGTGGGGTCCCCCCTCCAAAGCATAACCAGCCTCGGGCTCTTCGAGCTGGTCCTGGTTCTAAAAATGCGGGGAAAAAATTGACAGGGGATCCCCCGTATTTTTAAAACCAGCACCGGGCTCTGCGCCTGGTGCTGGTGCAAAAAATACGGGGGACAAAAAGCGTAGGGGTCCCCCGTATTTTTTACACCAGCATCGGGCTCCACTAGCTGGACAGATAATGCCACAGCCGGGGGTCACTTTTATACAGTGCCCTGCGGCCGTGGCATTAAATATCCAACTAGTCACCCCTGGCCGGGGTACCCTGGAGGAGTGGGGACCCCTTCAATCAAGGGGTCCCCCCCCCAGCCACCCAAGGGCCAGGGGTGAAGCCCGAGGCTGTCCCCCCCATCCATTGGCTGCGGATGGGAGGCTGATAGCCTTGAGTAAAATGACAGAATATTGTTTTTTCCAATAGTACTACAAGTCCCAGCAAGCCTCCCCCGCAAGCTGGTACTTGGAGAACCACAAGTACCAGCATGCGGGAGAAAACCGGGCCCGCTGGTACCTGTAGTACTACTGAAAAAAAAATACCCAAATAAAAACAGGAGACACACACCGTGACAAGTACAACTTTATTACACACTGCCGACACACATACATACTTACCTATGTTGACACGCCGACTGCCACAGTCTCCGACGATCCGAGGGTACCTGTGAAAAAAATTATACTCACCTGCCAGTGTCCAGAGATAAATCCACGTCCAGAGATAATCCTCGTACTTGGCAAAAAAAAAACACGAACACCCGACCAACGGACTGAAAGGGGTCCCATGTTGACATATGAGACCCCTTTCCCCGAATGCCGGGACATCACGTGACTCCTGTCACTGAGGTCCCTTCAGCCAATCAGGAAGCGCTACTCCGTGGCGCTCACCTGATTGGCTGTGCGCGTCTAAGCTCAGACAGCGCATCGCACAGCTGCCTCCATTACTTTCAATGGTGGGAACTTTGCCATCAGTGGTGGGGTTACCCGCGGTCAGCCGCTGACCGGCGGGTGACCCCACCGCTAACCGTAAGGTTCCCACCATTGAATATAATGGAGGGAGCTGTGCGATGCGCTGACAGCTCAGACGCGCACAGAGCCAATCAGCAGAGTGCAAGGACGTTGCGCTCGCTGATTGGCTTACGAGACCTTTCAGTGACAGCAGTCACGGGGGGGGGGGGGTCTCTCTGCATTCGGGGAAAGGGGTCCCATGTGTCAACATGGGACCCCTTTCAGTACGCTGGTCGGGTGTTCGTTTTCTTTTTTTGACAAGTACGTGGATTTATCTCTGGACCATGGATCAGGTGAGTATAATTATCTTTTATTTTCAGGTACCCGTGGATTCTACTTGGAGAAGAGGACCGACTGCTTCGTGTCAACATAGGTAAGTATGTGTGTGTCGGCAGTGTGTAATAAAGTTGTACTTGTTGTCACGGTGTGTGTCTCCTGTTTTTATTTGGGTATTTTTTTACCAGTAGTACTACAGGTACCAGCGGGCCCGGTTTTCTCCCGCATGCTGGTACTTGTGGTTCTCCAAGTACCAGCTTGCGGGGGAGGCTTGCTGGGACTTGTAGTACTATTGGAAAAAACAATATTCTGTCATTTTACTCAAGGCTATCAGCCTACCATCCGCAGCCAATGGATGGGGGGGACAGCCTCGGGCTTCACCCCTGGCCCTTGGGTGGCTGGGGGGGGGGGACCCCTTGATTGAAGGGGTCCCCACTCCCCCAGGGTACCCCGGCCAGGGGTGACTAGTTGGATATTTAATGCCACGGCCGCAGGGCACTGTATAAAAGTGACCCCCGGCTGTGGCATTATCTGTCCAGCTAGTGGAGCCCGATGCTGGTGTAAAAAATACAGGGGACCCCTACTCTTTTTGTCCCCCGTATTTTTTGCACCAGCACCAGGCGCAGAGCCCGGTGCTGGTTTTAAAAATACGGGGGATCCCCTGTCAATTTTTCCCCCGCATTTTTAGAACCAGGACCAGCTCGAAGAGCCTGAGGCTGGTTATGCTTTGGAGGGGGGACCCCACGCCATTTTTTTTCTGAATTTTACCATTCCATCTAAAAAAAAAAAATTTTTTTTTTAAAATATATAAATAATACTTGTGCCTTCAAAAAAGACAAACCAAGTACCTAATCCCTTCTAAAATATAAATAGATATGCTTCAAGCTGCTGGGTTCCATCGTACGACTATCCAAATTATTAATAATGAATTAATTAATAATTATTAATAATGTGTGGGCCAGAAAAGTCCATTTATAATGACAACCACTGTTTTCTATGGGTGAAACGGGTTCAGTGTGAAAGGTACCAAAACGGTAATGAAATGGTAATTTACTGGTTACAACATGAGATGTGAAAGGGGTTGAACTGCTCAGACCCGTTTTAAGAACCGTTTCAAATACCATTTCAAAAGTAGGTTTTGCGATGTGAAAGCAGCATTAGCGATATAGTAAACTATATAGCTCATTTTCCCCCTCCTGAGCATTATAGTTTACTATATATTGCCCAGTGTGTATGTAGCTGATGACAAGTGATGCGTGGCTCCGCGGGTCATTAACAACCCTCTGTATCGGCCGTGCATGCACCTCAGTTTGGACTCATTGTCCAAAGCTGCATGCTCCGTTTACACATACACTTCCTGTACACAATTAAGTGGGACCCGGGTGACTTCTGTCATTAGAAGAGCCTGGTAATTGGCTGTGAGCAGCTGTGCTGTCAATCAAACCCAGCCCGATAGACTTCAATGGTGGGAAAGCGTTATTAAAGTTTATGGTGGGATCCGCTACACTGTATCCTATGATGTTCACCACAAGGTCCATTTCTATTAACCTTGTGATTAGAGATGGAAACCACAAGGTTAATAAAGGTGAACCTTGCAGTTCCCATCATGGGATATAATGTAACCATTCTCACCATAGACTTCAACGGTGCTTTCCCATCATTGAAGTCTAAGTAGGTGGGTTTGATTAACAGCGCATCTGCTCACAGCCAAACACCGGGCAGCTTTTTCAAAAAGCACATGGCTGGTTATGCTTGTGTGTGTGGAGCCCCTAAACAGTTTTTTGGTACTGTTTTTTTTAACAATTTAAAAAAAAATTACACAGAGAAGCCTGCACAGATTTCACTGATCTGTGCAAGCTTCATGTACCGAAGTGTTTGGCTCCCGGCAAACACAGCAGCCAAACATGAGCACATACACCATTGGAAAACACGAAAAATGAAAACACGGGAACATAGTAAATTAACGTGTTGTAATTACAAAAAAATCACCCGTGTCTGGTCGATCTCACCCGTGTTTAATCTCGGGCATACACGGGTGAGACACGATTCTTAGTAAACTTACCCCTCAAAATCTAATGTTCAGTGAAATGGCAGAATGTTTTTTTTTTATATTTTCCCTGCAGCAAGTTTGGTTATTAGCGCGATAATTTCCAATTCACTCAGCTTTGAAGAAACAATACTGTTCAGTAAGAACATATGGACATACGAATAGTTAACTATAAGATATTTGATGCAAATCTGATTATTATTTTTTTTACAGGCAAATTATGTTGAAACCATTCCACTATCACAATCTGATCTTCATCATGCCAGTTATCTTCATTGTGATCTTATTTTCTTGGACCTGGGGAAGATTAGGTCAGTCAGTGGACTTTAAATGTGAAGAGAGAGATACATTGGGTGGATCCCTACAGACTTCCACACAGAAGGAGGAGAAAGACTTCCTTGTCCTTGTATGGGTCTGGCCTTTTGGGGAACCATTCCCATTAAACACTTGCCAGAGTGTTTATGGTATCCCAGGATGCAAACTGACAGCAAACAGGAGTTTCTATAACATTGCAGATGCTGTGGTCATGCACCATGTAGACATCATGTATGACAAACTATCTTTGCCGCAACAACCAAGGCCTCATTATCAACGATGGGTATGGTTCAACATGGAGCCTCCATTGATTATTAAAAATCTGCATTTCCTGGATAACCTATTTAACATGACTATGACATTCCGCCAGGACTCCGATGTGTACAGACCCTATGGACGAGTTGAAGCCTTGAGAGAACCTCAGAGCTTAATCATCCCAGCCAAATCTAAATTGGTCTCTTGGGTGGTTAGTCAGTGGTATCCGGGTGTCCGGCGCAATGTCTACTATGAGGAACTGAAGAAATACATTCCAATTGATGTCTATGGGAAAAAGCACATGAAATTGTCCTGGGATGACTTCTATCAAACCATCTCCCAGTACAAATTTTACCTGGCCTTTGAGAATTCCATCTATAAAGATTATATTACTGAGAAACTGTGGTCTAATGCCTACGACTCTTGGGCTGTTCCCGTTGTATTAGGGACCTCTCGTAAAAACTATGAGCGGTTTCTTCCTGGAGATGCTTTTATTCATGTAGATGATTTCCCAAGCGCAAAGGACCTAGCGTCTTATCTTCTAGAGTTGGATAAGGATGATAAAAAATACCTGAAGTACTTTAACTGGAGATCTCAATACCGTGTGATAAGAGGACATGGATGGGACAGCAGCTACTGCGAGGCCTGCCGGGTTCTGCGCCAGGCTCAATATTACCAAGTCATCCCTAGTGTGGAAAAGTGGTTTTTAGGTGACTTAAAAGTATAAACACCACCAGATGTTCTCTCTCCAGGTCATTACCGGATATGTTGGTAAATACTGGTGGTGAGTGGTGACTTTTAAGTACTATGCAAATATTATATCTCAATACGTGTTTCCATAATTATCAATGTTTAACAACAGGGACAAGTTTACAAGTTTTCATTCTGTTAATTTTTATTTTTTTTAGGTTTTGTTAAATCCATTCCACACCTACTGTATGAACACACATCACTTATGAAGCATTTTAACACAGAAGTGCTATTCGTCTACTGGGGAGAAAATTATTGAACAACTGAATAAATAAAGGAAAAATCATGAACATGTATATTGTATTAAGACCATGTACATAATCGTAATGTAATTATATCAAGGTGTTCTTACATTTTTGCATCTCTGGGATCATCTCAGATTCCCACAGTGGTGCAGCTGGCTATACTTCCCCTCCCCTGAAGCCGGATTTGGTTGTAGTGATCTCCGCAATAAATGGGGATGACAACTTAATGTATATGGGGATTTTACTGCAGATTTAGCAAACACAAAACAAAACTGTGAGGTCTTCTGGGAGTATGTATACTTCTACCTGTCTCTCGGGTAAGGATCGCTGGATTGACCCTAATTAGGTTGACAGTCATTAGGTTGACCACTAATGGTCAACATGACAAAGGTTGACATGGACAAAAGATTGACATGGGCATTAGGTCAACATGTGAAAGGTCAACAGTACAGAAGGGAGACACTTGAAAAGGTCGACATGACAAATGGTCGACTCACATAAGGTTGACATTTTTTATTCTGTAAGAGTACAGGGAATCCCAATTAGTGTACTGCGTCCCCTTGCATGGCTTGCAACTGCGCTCAGCACAGATTACTATTCTCAATCGTAGTACTCGTGGAAGGTAAAGCATGAAAAAGTTTGAAAAAATTAAGAAAAAAAACACACAAAAAATCTGCGTCGACCATATGCGTGTCGACCACATGTTTGTCGACATTTTGTACCTGTCAGCCTTTTGCACTGTCAATCTTTCACATGTTGACCTAATGCCCATGTCGACCTTTTGCCCCTGTCGACCATTAGTTGTCAACCTATTGACTGTTGACCTAATTAAGGTCGACCTAGAGCCTGGATGCCCTGTCCCTCATCCATAGATCAAAGTAGCACTATAAGCTCCCATTAGCAGGGCCCCGTAATACCACTTTTCTCATAGCTGCACCTTTTTCAGCAACCTATTCTGTGCTGGGTACTTTTTACTAGAGATGAGCGGGTTCGGTTCTCAGAGAACCGAATACCCCCTGACTTCACGTCACGAGCCTGGCCAAGTCAGGCTTGGGTTTTCCCGCCTGACTCGGAAACCAGAACGAGGCAAAACGTCATCATCCCGCTGTCAGATTCTCGCAGGGTTTGGATTCCATATAAGGAGCCGCGCGTCCCCGCCATTTTCACTCCGGCATTGGAGAGTGAAGAGAGAGGACGTGTCTCCGTCCTCAGTGTCCTTAGTGGTAGTGTCTTGTGCTGCATCTGTCCGGTCACAGTGGTTATGTCCTCTGCTGCCATATGTCCAGTGCTGCTGTATAAGTCCAGTCCAGTGATGCTTTGTTGTGCTGCATCAGTCCAGTGGTGGTGTCTTGTGCTCCATCAGTCCAGTCACAGTGGGGGTGTCCTCTGCTGCCATATGTTCAGTGCTGCTTTATAAGTCCAGTCCAGTGGTTCTGTGTTGTACTGCATCAGTACAGTGGTGGTGTCTTGTGCTGCATCAGTCCAGTCACAGTGGTGGTTTCCTCTGCTGTCATATGTCCAGTGCTGCTGTATAGGTACAGTCCAGTGGTGCTGTGTTGTGCTGCATCAGTCCAGTTGTGGTGTGTTGTGCTGTATCAGTCCAGTCACAGTGGTGGTGTCCTCTGCTGCCATATGTCCAGTGCTGCTGTATAAGTCCAGTCCAGTGATGCTGTGTTGTGCTGCATCAGGCCAGTTGTGGTGTGTTGTGCTGCATCAGTCCAGTCACAGCGGTGGTGTCCTCTGCTGCCATATGTCCAGTGCTGCTGTATAAGTCCAGTCCATTGCAGTGGCGCTGTGTTGTCCTGCATCAGTCCAGTGTCCCTGTGCTGCTGTATATGTCCAGTGGGACTGCCGTATATGTCCAGTGATACTGCCATATATGTCTATAGTTACTGCCGTATATTTCCAGTGATAATGCCTTATATGTCCATTGATACAGCCGTATATGTCCAGCGGTACTGCCATATAAATCCAGTGATCCTGCCGTATAATTCCAGTGGTACTACTGGTGTATAAGTCCAGTCCAGTGATCCTGCCGTATATGTCCAGTGGTACTGCCATATAATTCCAGGTATACTGCCGTGTGTATATATATATATATATATATATATATATACCCTGTTGCAAAGCGGATTACTGAGGCCATAACAACTATGCTGGTGTTAGATGTGTGTCCGGTATCCGCTATTAGTGCAGTGGGACTACAGTGCCAACCCTAGATGGGCCAGGTGTTTGTGCCGCACACTTTTGTCGCTTAGCTTAGTCATGCAGCTACCTCATTGCCCTCTTTTACTTCTTGGCATGATGTGCTGTTTGGGTACTATTTTTTTTTTAAGTGCCATCCTGTCTGACACTGCCGTATAAGTCCAGGGGTACTGCTGTCCACCAATTGCAGAATTTTTGAAAAATGACAGGGGCGTGCAGGAGATGCTGTCAGTGGACTGAAAAATTGCGGGCCACTTTCGACATTCAGCCACTGCATGCCACTACTAGATGGGCCAGGTGGGTGTGTCGCTTAGCTTAGTCATACATCAACCTCGATGCACTTCTTGTTCTTCTTTGCATCATGTGCTGTTTGGGGACTAGTTTTTTAAAGTGCCATCCTGTCTGACACTGCAGTGCCACTCCTAGATGGGCCAATTGTATGTGTCGCTTAGCTTAGTCATACAGCTACCTCATTGCACCTCTTTTACATCTTTGCATGATGTGCTGTTTGGGGCCTATTTTTTAAATCTGCCCTCCTGTCTGACACTGCAGTGCCACTCCTAGATGGGCCAGGTGTTTGTGCCGCACACTTGTGTCGCTTGGCTAAGTCATACAGCAGCCTTGGTGCACCTCTTTTTCTTCTTTGCATCATGTGCTGTTTGGGGCCTAGTTTTTAAATCTGCCGTCTTGTCTGCCACTGCAGTGCCACTCCTAGATGGGCCAGGTCAGAGCCGAAACTAGGGGGGGGGGGATAGGGGGGCATGTGACCTGGGCGCCAGACTGGAGGGGGCGCCGAGACTGTCACTTTAATCCCCCCTAACGCCCCCTCCATTTGCGGCAGCGATACCTTGTTAAAGCCGGCGGAGCTCACGCCTAGCCAGGCAGGCACACACACCGCATCGCAGAGATGACACTGAAAATAAACTACATCTCCCAGCAGCCCGGGAGCTGTACTTTACTTTCAGTTTCATCTCTGCAGCGTGCTGTGATCGGCACAGCAGAGCAGCACTAAGAGGGGGCACGGGGGACAAATTACTACTCCCCCCCCCCCCCTACCCCACTGCTAGAGCCTTTAATCATTGCAGCCATTGCTGCAGTGAACAAGAAATTCTAGGTCCGAAAAGGGGGCGGGGCTAAACGGCACTGTACACACAGTGCCACCATGCCAGCCAGCAACAGCGTGGGAGAGAGGAGGGGAGAAGAGCAGCACAGCCTTAACAGTGAGTATAACTCAGGAAAGGGGCACTGTATGTTTCTGTGACTGCTATATGTGTGTATGAATGTGTGCATGTGTGTGATTGTATGTGATTAGGTGTGTCACTACATATCTGTATGGGTGTGGTATGCGTGACCGGGCATACCGATGCCGGTATCCCGGGAGCGGAATGTCGTCGGGGGGATGGGGGGTGGCGAGCGCAGCAAGCGCCTTTGCAGGCTCGCTGCGCTCGCCACGCTGGGGTGGGAGTGCGGAGTGGTCCCTGTTGGTCAGCATGCAGGTGTAAGTAGATACAGAAGTAAAAGGTGCGGCACTGAAGCTGGTTTTCTGTAATTAAGAGACACACACTGTCCTGCGTTTTAAATGCAGGACCGTGTGTGTCTCTCAATTACGGAGAATCAGCTTCAGTGCCGCATCTTTTGCTGCTATATATATATATATATATATATATATATATATATACACTTGAATGCGAGGGGGGGCGCTAAGTTAATGGCTTGCCCCGGGTGCCAAAACTCCTAGTTTCGGCCCTGGCCAGGTGTTTGTGCCGCACACTTGTGTCGCTTAGCTTAGTCATACAACAACCTCATTGCAATTCTTTTTCTTCTTTGCATGATGTGCTGTTTGGGGCCTATTTTTTAAATCTGCCATCCTGTCTGCCACTGCAGTACCACTCCTAGATGGGCCAGGTGTTTGTGCCGCACACTTGTGTCGCTTAGCCATACAGCCACCTCGGTGCAACCTTTTGGCCTAAAAACAATATTGTAAGGTGTGAGGTGTTCAGAATAGACTGGAAATGAGTGGAAATTAATGTTATTGAGGTTAATAATACCGTAGGATCAAAATTACCCCTAATTTCTGTGATTTTAGCCGTTTTTATGTTTTTTTTAAAAATCATCCAGATCCAAAACCAAAACACGAAAGGGTGGTTTTGGCCAAACCAATCCAAAACCAAAACACGAGCATGGAACCAGAACCAAAACACAAAAAGTGCCCGCCGCACATCTCTACTTTTTACATGTTATTGAAGTTTGGATGGTTTAGTTCTGGCTGCCCAGTACTGCAGAATGCTGTGGTGCACAAAAGTGAACTATGTTGATGATAATTTGTGTAATCATTAGTAAACTTGAGTCTGCCCACCACTCCATCCCATCCCACTCCACGCTCTGTCCCACTCCAAGTCCTCTATCTCTCCACTACTTGCTGCTGCTCTGTCCCGCTACAACTCCTGCTTCCCCCTCTGCTGCCTGTCCCATTCAACCGCTTCCCCCACTCCATTCTGCTTACATCCATTTCTGGCAGTTTCTCCTCCATTCCAGGTAGTGCTACTGACCCATTTCTCTAGCAGTGGCAGCCATTGAAAGAGAGGCACGTGTCCCCGCTCCGGCTCTCACTGCATATGCATGTAGGAGATGGGACCTTTTTTATATAGATAAACTTCTACTTGTTGGCTTATGGGTGACCAACAGTATAGCAATGCACAAAAATTCATGAGTCCAATGCAAGATAGGGCCATGAGGGGGACGAGTTGCGGTGCCATTGGTGGCATTTCCACAGCAACTCAACCCCTTTGCATCTGATTTAATCAACCCCTTAGAGTTAATTGAAGAGCTAACGGTAAAGACTGGCACACTATGCAAGACTCTGGTATTTACCTATATCAGGCCCTTTTACCATATAGCAAGATGTGCTCACCGGCACCTGAAGGACCTACAGTATATGTGTGGCATACTGGAATGTTAATAGATATTAGAATGTTCCAATAGCCATTTGATTCTTATCAGTGAATGGGGGAGTTTATGGCCCCAAAACCAGTTCTTGTAGTCCCTGCCATATGTAGGAGGTTAGGACAGAAAGTGTAGGTTTTTTTTTTAGGACAGGAACAAAGCACAGGCTAGAGTTCAGTATGAGCTGAGAACTGAGGATGGAAGACACAGGCTAAGTGACCAGGGATGAGACCCCATGCTAGGGCTGTGGAACATGCATTGTACTCCACAGCCCCTGGCATTATGGAGAGAAGAGCAGCATGTGGTTGTTGCTATGAAGAGAGGGAGAGCCCATATCTGCAGTGTAACAGGAGAGCCAGCAGCTTCAGTGAGAGATGGAGAGTGCAGTGTGAGAACCACAGTATGCAGAGTACAGTGGAAGGAACCAGGAACAAAGGGGATCCCCACCTTCAGGGGTACCCAAGAAGCAGGTCGGGAGGTGTGAGTCTTCGGGAGAGGACTACCTGGGTGAGTGGTAGGAAACCACTTGTGGCAGAAGGCCCCCAGTGATGAGTCCATGTTTATATAGACTGCAGATATCCCCAAGTGAATTGGGGGAAAACACACCGAAATGAATCTCAGTTTGCGGACGCTGCATTACGGATTCCCAGAGACTGCGCCAGTATGTACTGTAATGCTGTTTCATCACTGTTGATGCTGTTATTGCCATTGAAGCGAATTAAAAGAAATGTAACCTGATGTAACCCATATGAATATTACGCTGGAGAGAGGAGAACAAGAAATCAAATGTTATTGTCGTGATAACCCTGTGAGAACTATGAATAAATTGCTTGCTTATGTGATGAGGTGGCCTGGCGTGCAATGCTTTAAAATCACTGACTGACCTGGCGCTGCCCGGCTATCATATATGCAGATAGCACAAAGTTACAGAAAGCTTGGTGTAGCCATAAGCAGCCAATGTATGAGACAAGATGCACACAAAGGACAAACACTGTTCTGAAATGACCTCAGAGGCGGTGGAAGGACAGTAAGTGCACAGAGGGGTGTAGTTTGGCTGACCGGTGGTCAGGAGGCCGCCGGTCAGCTTACCGACGCCGGGATCCCGGCAGCATACCGACGCCGGGATCCCGGCGGGGAGGGGCGAGTGCAGCAAGCCCCTTGCGGGCTCGGTGGCGACCTACGGTCGCCACGGGTTCTATTCCCAATCTATGGGTGTCGTGGACACCCACGAGTGGAAATAGTCCCTGTTGGTTGGCATGCCGACCATCGGGATAGTGAGGGGTCGGGATGCTGGAGCAGGTCATGTGACGGTCGGTCTCCCGACCGCCGGTCACATGAATACCACCCGCACAGAGCAGATGCACGGAGCAGGCAGAATGAAACATAAGAGCTAGATATGCTTACAGTCAGGGCAGATGACCAGGAGTTTAAGATTAAAGGAGAGATGTACTGAGAAGTGATAACAGTGGAAAAGTGAGCTAGTGGAGAAGTTGCCGATGGCATATTCTCCAACATGACCCATTCCATTATGTACAAAATGCTCTGTTCCTGGACTTCCTTGCCAGTGGCAGTTACAGAGGTGGGCCTGCAGCACAGTACAAAATTCAACTAGGGGAGCCACAACAACTGCCACCCCAAACACTGCCAGACATCACCGGTCAGGACCCAATGGCAGTTGGTGATTCTCCCCTATTTGAATTTTGGACTGTGCTGCAGCCCCACCTCTGTAACTGCCACTGGCAAAAAAGTCCAGAAACAGAGCATTTTGTACCTAAGGAGCGTGTTATGTTGAAGGGTATGCCATGGCAACCAATCAGCTGCTCTGTATACTGCTATAGTATGCAAATTATAAATGTTACGTCAATGCTACTTGGTTACTATGGGCAACTTCTCCACTGGTTCACTTCTGTTTTCACTGCTTACATCTCCCACTAACGGCTAACAAGAGTGGTTAAAATAACCAACCCGAGGTCTGGGTAGCTGCAAACAACAATCCGAGGTCAGGCAATCGTCAGTCAAAGTGGTCAGAGAGGCATGGCCTAAAACACTACAGAGTAAGATGATAGAAGACAGACTGAACAAAGTGGCACTGACCACCCTATAAAGTACACGGGGCCTGATTCAGAGGTGGACACAAAAGAAATTTTGACTGCGTCTGTTTACACAGCACAACAGTGAATACGTGCTAATGCCGCAGCTGATGAAATTCATACAGAGACACCCAACGGATGTGTCTCTAGTCCGCAACTTTGTGTAAAAAGTTGCACCATCTAACATTAGATCAGCCCAGGGCTGCTAAGAATGATCATCGGAAACATGGCCACCGGTGCCAGTGCAACTGTGTATTTGGACGCAGTCACTGGCTGTGACAGGCAGCCCACCCAGCAGCGCCCAGTAAAATATCAGTTCACTGCATCCAGCGTTCCCTGGCAGTAATCATCAGGACACATGCGCAGTACGACTAAGACGCACATGCAGTACAGAAAGCATCGGACAACTGCGCAAACAACGGCATAGCGTCTCCCTCTAAATGAGCCCCATGATCTCCAGTCATAGAATCACTAACTATCATGCAACTAACAATGATGAACACGTACCATAGGCAGGAATGACATCATGTAATTAAATCTGGGAGTGGTGGAAGCACTTAAGGTTAGTAATGTTCTTATCCTTAATCCTGACACAGACTCTTAATAAGTCTTCAGTTAATGCCTGTTAAGAACACAAAGAAGCTGATTCAGAGTCGCATGGAATGCTGATATTTGTGCAAATGGTGAATGTTTTGCAACTGTGCATTTGCTAAGTCCCTAAAATATCGCACAATGTATGCGTCCTGCTGTATATATACAACAACTGAGATGCACGATCTTAGATATATATTGGCATATACAGGCGAAGAAGGAAATAAGAGCTTTTAGAGGAGGTGCACTAAAATCCCTACAATAAATAATTAAAATCACTTTTTGTTAAATATTCCCTAAATATTCTGTATCAATAAATGTTCTAGTAGAGTAATAATGTTTTTAATCTCAATATCTAGTTGAGATATACAGTATATATATATATATATATATAGATATATATAGATATATATATATATATAGATATATATATATAATATTTAATGTTTGCTATTAGCACATAGGGGTCTATTCAGACCTGGATGCAGCAGCGCATTCGCACGCAGCAGCCACATCCAGCGGGTCTACACACGCGCAGCGTCTATAGTGAGTGTGCACAGCCACTCACCACACGGCCGCATCCCTGGAAGGATGAGGCCACAAGGTGATTAATAGCGGAGGCCTTCAGGGGCATCAACGTTGCATTTAGTGAGCGCGATCCGGACAATGCAGGTGTGTCTGGACCGTTTTGGGGCGGCTGCGCGCCGGACCACATGCCAGTGGAGCCAGGCGTCAACGTCTAATCTATGTGTTTGCAATTAAATTGCGAACGCATCGCAGGGCAGCGCCACACACATTCTGGACAGCCTTGCCCTGTGCTGGGCGGCCCTCAGCATGTGAGCAGAATGTACAGTTAAGCAAAATATATTAAAACAATAAAAAAAAGTGAGTGAACAGAAATAAATAAAGTGTTAAAAAAAAACCTGCTATGCGCGCCTAACATTATTGGTGCTGCTATATTTTAGATAGCAATCTCATATGCAGGGCAATGTAAGAACAGTCAGTTGCACTGACTGTGCTGACACCTGCAGCTATCGACCTCGGCAGCTGCAGGTGTCGTTGCCCATACACCACATGCAGGGACAGCGCTGTCCCTGGCTGTGGCGGCTGCCAGCTCCGGGATGCATGGGAGATCTTGCGATAACAGCGAGATCTCATGTATGCCCAGTGAGCCGGCTATGGGAAGTGAAACAGCGCATCAGCACTAAGGGGATGCACTGTGTGGTGTCTGCCAGCGATTGCCGGAGGCGGGAGTTTTCACTCCCCCACTTCGGCATCCGAGATTTTAGTTCGGCAAAGAGGTGAAACAGAAAGCATTATACCCGCATGATAAGTGCAGGTATAATACATTTACCCCTGAATTAGGGGGTAGCACCAGCAATGCTTAATAATTAACAAGATTTTTGTATTTGGTGGATCTCACTCAGGAAATTACGCTTCTTATTTTTCTAAGTAACCTCGGTGCGGGACTTCCTCCTATTTCATTACATGTATTGGAGTGAATTTGTCATTCCAGGGCAGTGACTGGGAGGTCACTATTCAGAAGCACTGAGATGTACTCTTATGGGCATATTATGGTAATGTCATGAATGTGTTGCATAACTCCTTGTGAATTCAGATACTTAATCGCTCACATTGGAGACCATACTCTGATGGAAAATATGCACCTTGCATGGAGAAGGGGTAAGTTTCCGTGGTGAAACCGATGGCTGCATCTAAAGACGCACCAGGCCGGACTGATGTATCTATCGAGGCACAAAGTGGGCATCTCAATCCTTGCACATTCAGACGCATGTTTGTACAACCAGAGAAGGGCTACGGCAAAAGACGTTAAAGCGGCCACAGTAGCATGTGACTGTGAATCAGCCCCAAAGACAGAACATTAGTAAAAGGAGCTTAATTTGACAAACATTGCAATGCTTACTAAATAAACAATGGTGATCACAGTGAGATACAAACATATGAATGCCATAGAGTTTTCATATGATAAACAAGTAATAAAGACAGAAAACACGCTTATGTACTGTACGTTTCATGTAACCTGTTGGCTGGGGAAAACTAGAAGATGGACAATTCTTCAGGAGCAGAATGACCTCAAATGATGAACTTTAACATAATTTCATTATTTTTAAACCATCTCCTCTCTACTTTAACCCTTATACTTTTGACCATAATTAAATCTGTTTAATGACCCATTTAATACACTGATGTTCAAAACACTTCTATTATGCTATTCTGAATAGGATATTTCTCTTATGGAATAAAACGGTGTTATAATATTACATCTGCCAAACAGGCTATGACTGCATATATATATATATATATATATATATATATATATATATATATATATAGATATATATATAGATATATGTGTGTTATCGCTATGATTGCTTGCGAGGAGAGTCTGGTTAAGCGGACAAAAGGACTTAATGCTACCAGCCAGCTTCACCAGGGGGCTGAGTATCACTCAGTTGCTCTTATTCAAAATCTATCACTGCAATAATTGGTGATGGAAAATCTCTATCGCCCACAGATTATAAATATTGTAGGCTGATGTTAGACAACAACCCGTATTCGATCCACAAATGTATGTATTGCTAGCAAAAGACACAAGCTGTGTCATCCACCTTTAAACAAACTCCAATTAACTGACATGAAGCATAGGAGGTACAGTTGTGTATTTTATTTGACATTTATGCAATTTCAAAGCATTGCTGTATCACTTTCAAGCCTTTGATGACTGTAGTGCTAAACCTGTCCTGGACTTATATCATACATAAAACCAACATTAGCAAATCATAAACTACTTCGGCTCTGATGACTAAGGGCCTAATTCAGACCTGATCGCTAGCAGGTGAATTTTGCACTGCTGCGATCAGATAGTCGCCGCCTACAGGGGGAGGGTATTTTAGCTGTGCAAGTGTGCGAAAGCATGTGTAGCAGAGCTGTGCAAACAGATCTTGTGCGGTCTCTGCACAGCCCAGGACTTACTCAGCCGCTGCGATCACTTCAGCCTGTCCGGGACCGGAATTGACGCCAGGAACCCTCCCTGCAAACGCATGGACATGCCTGCGTTTTTCCAACCACTCCCTGAAAACGGTCAGTTGCCACCCACAAACGCCCTCTTCTTGTCAATCTCCTTGCGATCGCCTGTGCGAATGCATTCTACGCACAAAGCCATCGCTAAGCAGCGATCCGCTTTGTACCCGTGCGACGTGCCTGCGCATTGTGGTGCATACGCATGCGCAGTTTAGACCTGATCGCAGGCTGTACGAAAAATGCAACCTAGCAATCAGGTCTGAATTAGCCCCTATGTGCAGAGGGGCTCAGAGACAGACACTGTACCAGAATCCAGCTTACTAATGTAAGAACACTTACTTACTGTGATACCGATGTCAGAATATTGGATAATAATACTTTGTCTGCTTTCTCCATTACTGTCCTCCTGCGGTTTTTCCAGGAAACGTAAGTACCCATCACTGCTTTTTATTTGCAGAGTAACAAACATATTACAATTTGGGGATTGTGGAAAGCACATACACATGGACCTATGTAAATAAATTCTGCAAAGGCTTTGGGTGTTAATCAGGGGCGGAATTCCCAGAGGCAATGGAGACACCTGCCTCCGGGATCCAAGCTCTAAAGGGGCACCTGTATGTACAGCAGCATCTGTGTGGTTCACAGTGGGATCCAAGTCCTCTTCCAATGGAGCTCTGCGACGCACTAGCTGTTGCTGCAGAGTTGGCCCTGTCCCAGGGTCCCTGCTAACTCCTGCAATAGGGGACATAACGGCTCCCGTCTGGTACCACTCAGCCTGCGATGCAGCAAGCGACTGTGCACTCACTGCTACTGGATTGTGAGATGGGATCCGCCAGTGAGCGCTGAATCTCATGAGTCTGACCCTGATCTACCGGCCGTTGACACACAGCGTAGCTGGAGCTTTGCCAATTCACTGTAGTTATATATACTTTTTTACAACAATAATCACTCTGCGCCCCGTCTCTTATTTATACTACTAATGAGTCACCATAAACGTCCGGTGGGATAAAGTCCTTCCACTTTTCACTCAGCAATGACTGCACATAAGTCCGTCTAGTGATTCAATATAAAACAGGTGGACCGCAGCTGACACTCTTCACAACCCTGAGTCCAGTGGGTCACAATTTCTGTTAAAAAAAACAAAGAGGTAGCGCTCCATAGTGCATTCAAAGATTTATTTAAGACAATGACAGGTAAAACATGTCCCTTAGGACTATCCTTTCCCGTACCATAAAATCACACTCTGTGGGCTGAATACCACATGGCTTAGTTATATTACCACCTCATGCAATGCTCCAAAGCGCTCCTCGCTCACGTCCTCCAGGATCCTTAAACCACGCTGTCAGCTCTCTCACCACTGAACCAAGTGCGTCAAGACCACAGTCGGATAGTATCGGGTGAAGACAATGCTGCCGGTGACGTCACGGAATCCCGCCCTAACGCGTTTCGTATACACTTCGTCAGAGTATTCCCTGGCTTCCCATACCCCTTATATACATACCACTGTGCTACTCATTAGTGAAATTGAACTCAATACATAAGCCGTCTAGCTGTCACAGGTGACTTCATTACATCAAGGGCAAGATACAGGCCCGCTTAGTATATACATAAATGCATATATAAAGTTAAAACAGGTTATGTTTGCAGATTTAGCCAATACATTTCTCTAACATACACACTTCAAACATTAATGTGACATATTTTCAACTTCTGCATCTATATTAGACAGATACCAAATACGGTCAGTGTTCATTACACATTAGTGATTACATAATACAAATTACACGTACCCGACATCTGGGACATATTCAAGGTACTTCACACTGTCCTTACGGGCAGGGCCGGTGCAAGCTTTCTCGGCACCCTAGGCAAAACTTCTGCCTACTGCCCCTTCCCCCTACCTGCCCTTCAGATGAATGGCATGCTGGTGGTCTCCCCCACCCCCAGTCTGTTGCATGGCTGCTCTCTTCTCCCCATCTTTCCAGTCTGTGTGGGTGCCCGCTGCTTACACACTTCCCCCCTTATCTCTGTTAAATGTCTGCTGTTCCATTCCCCCCACCATCTGTGTGCATGCCTGCTGCTCATCTCCCCCCCCCCCCTGCACACACTGCTGCTCTCCCCCACTTTCCTTATCAAATGCAGGCAGTGCACTGTGCAGCCACCTTACCTGCATGCTGTGATGCAGAGTAGGGACTGAGTAGTCAGTGAAAAAGCCTGGAATGAAGAGCTGCACTGCATGTCACCCCCAGCCAGGACTCTAGGAGCTGTCAAAGTTACTGCCTGTGCCGGGTGGAGGCAGAGCTGGAGGCTGCAATACGGGAGCTTGGCAGTTGCAGCTACTGTAAGATACGAGTGTCGGGGGGATTGCGTCAGCTGTGAAAGGTAGGACCACACTTCCTTTTTCATGTAGCTGTAGCCGGCCGCCCCCTCAGGTCCTGGTGCCCCTAGGCAGCTGCCTAAAGCTGCCTAGTGGAAGCTCCGGCCCTGCTTACGGGTATCACAGGCACGCTATAACTTTTTGTATTCATTGACAGGACATCTGGCTGGTTACCATTACCAAAAAATAGAGAGGGCGCAGCGAATTAATCCAAGAAACAGAAATATGCCATTATCTTATTACTGTATGTCTGTCTGTCTGTATTTGACAGACAAAATGATCAATTTAATTTCATAACGTACGTGTACAAGTAGTCCACTAAAGGGCAGTGTGTTGCAGACAAAACCCTTACTCATCGGGACCCGTAAATAGAAAATGCTCTTCTGAATTGTATTATAACATCTCTAACTTCAGGCAACACCCGATGCAGAGGAAATAAAATACTATAAGAGCAACTCCACTCTATTGTCATACCAAGACAGATTCACATATTTTAGCAGAAGACAGTTATTCGGGAATTACACCGTAAATACTCAGATGCCAAGGACACCTCTAGATGTTAGATCTTATACATCTGTAAAATGTTACCTGGTAACCAATATGATGCCCTTGGCAAAATTTTGGCTGGTGCCCCTTAGCACCACCGCTAGTTCCGAATATGACCCTGCACCCCTTTCCCAGCACCATCACCCCTCACCCATAGCAGTCCTTATGTTGTTGTTCTTGCCCCTATATTTTAAATAGGAACAGTGCGCACATTCGGCACACAGCTCAAAAAGGGGGGTGTTTTTGCTGGCAAGAGGCATGGCCACACAATTGTGCCCCCAATTCAAATTACGCCACACAATACTGCAACTTTATTCATATTTTATCATGCGATAGTGTCCCTAAGATACACAAGCAGCTTCTGCTGATTAAAATTATATGTGGCATGCCCATATTTCTGTGTTTGACGGTGGCTGTAGCTGCATACAAAATACTACACACAGAATATAGGCATGCCGCATATCATTTTAATCAGCAGAAGCTACTGGTGCCCCATGGCACACCAAATGCCCTAGGCAGTTGCCTAGTTTGCCTATGCCTAGGGGCGACTCTGCCTGGTAGCACTTCAAATAAAAGGGGTGATCTCAAACCCCCCATTCATTCCCTTTGGATATAAAGTATCCAGGGTAATGATCCAATATGGGTTGGGGGGAAGGGAGGGTGGGAGGGGGGGAAAGGGAGTGGGGATGTGGAGATGGGAAATGTGGAGTAGCGGATAGTATACAGCAAAAGGGTAGTCTGCAGGACTCACCTGATGATACAAACTCATGACTTTTTCCCACTGAGCATATATTATTCTAACAACCTTGATATTTATAATAAAACAAGTACTCAATTTTACAAACATCCATCAGTTATGAAATTTGTCATAAGTACATAACATACATCTAGATTGTGACTACATTGATAGCCACCTCACATTTAATCCGCTACTCCACATTTCCCATCTCCACATCCCCTCTCCCTTTTCCCCCCTCCCACATACCCCTATCCCTGTGTGCGCTGACAACCCCACTATATTTACCTATCAAGGAGGCAGGACACCTCCAAGTCTAGCTGCACCAAATTCTTTTCCCCACCCCTCTCCCTACAAACCCCCTTATACTCACATATGAGTGAGCGCAGTCCTCATCTATAAATTAACATAATGATCCAATATGTTTCCCTTTTAAGCAGATTTTTCTCTATCTCCCCCTCTTTCACTATCTCCCCCTCTTTCATTTGGAGTGATGATTTCTATCCCTTTATATTTCAATTTTGTGGGATCACTCTCATGAAACTCATGGAAGTGTCTTGGAAAACTGTGATCTGTGACCTGATTCTTTATGTTTCTCATATGTTCCAGTATACGAATTTTTAGTACTCGTTACGTTTTTCCAACGTAATACTGCCCACAAGGACAAGTGAGGACATATATTACGTAAGAGGAATTGCAGTAAATAAAACTGCCAATAGGAACAGCTTTTTTGTTGTCACTTGTATTGAAAGTCTTTGCTCCTTTATCACCTTGGTTACAGGTTTTACACTTCCCACAAGTCTAAAACCCTTTTATATCACCAAACATACTATTTTTATTTTTCTCTGTAACCATTTCAAACTTACTTTTAGAAACATATGATTTTAAATTCTTAACCTTCTTGAACACCATGTTAGGAAATTCAGCAAGACAATCACACAGTACAGGCTCCTCTTTTAATATATGCCAGTTTTTTTGCAGACATTTTTTAATCGTATATGCATCACTGTTATAACTAGTGACAAAAGGACATGTGAATTTTTTTATTATTTTCACTACCTTTAGTTTTATACCTCAAGAGTTCCTCTCTTTTTTTGTCTTTCGCTCTCCCTTTAGATTCCTCAATTAACTCCTTCGGGTATTCCTTCTTTTCAAACCTTTCTACAAAGATGGACGATTGTTTATCAAATTTTTCTATAGTGGTGCAGTTCCGTCGTAACTGTGAGAAAGGGATGTTTCTCTTGCAAGAGAACAAATGGCAGCTAGAATAGTCCAGATAGCTATTGCTATCCACTTTTTTGAAAAATGTATGTGTCAACTTTTCCAGTTGTAGCAGAATTAGTGGAGTCTAGGACCAAATCTAGATACTCGATCTTATTCTCATTATAAGTATACATGAATTTAAATTATATTTGTTCACACTTAAATCCTTCATAAAATCATCAAATTCAATACGGTCCCCCTTCCAAACAATTAATATATCGTCAGTATATCTTTTAAAAATTACTACTCTCTCAAACAGCCTCATCTCTTTTAGGCCACTCTCCCAGGAACCCATATATATAAGTTTGCGAGACTTGGCGCACAAATACTGCCCATCGCAGTCCAGCATCGTTGACTGTACCAGTTATCAAGAAACATACAGTGGGGAATCAAAAGTTTGGGCACTCCAGGCAAAAATTCATTTTAATGTGCAAAAAGAAGCCAAGGAAAGATGGAAAAATCTCCAAAAGGCATCAAATTACAGATTAGACATTCTTATAACATGTCAAAAAAAAGTTTGATTTTATTTCCATCATTTACACTTTCAAAAGAACAGAAAACAAAAAATGGCATCTGCAAAAGTTTGGGCACCCTGCAGAGTTAATACCTTGTACTGCCCCCTTTGGCAAGTATCACAGCTTGTAAACGCTTTTTGTAGCCAGACAAGAGTCTTTCAATTCTTGTTTGAGGTATCTTCGCCCATTCTTCCTTACAAAAGTCTTCCAGTTCTTTGAGATTCCTGGGCTGTCTGTGACACACTGCTCTATTAAGGTTTATCCATAGATTTTCAATTATGTTGAGGTCAGGAGATTGTGAAGGCCATGGCAAAACTTTCAGTTTACGCCTCTTGATGTAATCCACCGTGGATTTTTAGGTGTGTTTAGGATCATTATCCATTTGTAGAAGCCAGCCTCTCTTTAACTTCAGCTTTTTCACAGATGGCATCAAGTTAGCGTCCATAATTTGCTGGAATCTTATTGAATCCATTTTTCCTTCTACTCGTGAAATGTTCCCTGTGCCACTGGCTGCAATACAACCCCAAAGCATGATTGATCCACCCCCATGCTTAACAGTTGGACAGAGGTTCTTTTCATTAAATTGTGTGCCCTTCCTTCTCCAAACGTACCTTTGCTCATTCCGGCCAAAAAGTTCTATTTTAACCTCATCGGTCCACAGAACTTTATTTTAAAATGCATCAGGCTTGTCTATATGTTCATTTGCAAACTTCAAACGCTGATTTTTGTGGTGAGGACGTAGAAGAGGTTTTCTTCTGATGACTCTTCCATGAAGACCATATTTGTACAAGTACCTCTTTATAGTGGAATAGTGTACCACAACTCCAGTGTCTGCCAGATCTTCCTGGAGGGATCGTGCAGTCAAACGTGGATTTTGACTTGCTTTTCTCACAATCCTGCGAGCTGTTCTGTCTGATATTTTTCTTGGTCTTCCAGATCTTGCTTTAACTTCCACTGTTCCTGATGACTGCCATTTCTTAATTACATTCCGAACAGAGGATATGGGCATCTGATAACGCTTTGCTATCTTCTTATAGCCTTCTCCTGCTTTGTGAGCGTCAACTATTCTCCGTTTCAGTGTTCTACACAACTGCTTAGAGGAACCCATGGTGCTGATTGTTGGAGCAATGTCAGATGAGTCTGGGCTTTTAAAACCTTTGAGATTGACATCACCTGGTCTTTCCAGACGATGATTGAGAACAATCCATGACACTGCCAGGTCTCAGCTGTCCAAAGGGGGCAGTACAAGGTATTAACTCCGCAGGGTGCCCAAACTTTTGCAGACGCCATTTTTTGTTTTCTGTTCTTTTGATAGTGTAAATGATGGAAATTAAATCAAACTTTTTTTGACATGTTATAAGAATGTCTAATCTGTAATTTGATGCCTTTTGGAGATTTTTCCATCTTTCCTTGGCTTTTTTTTTGCACATTAAAATGAATTTTTGCCTGGGGTGCCCAAACTTTCGATCCCCACTGTAAAATAATTGTGCTTTAACTCAAATAAAAGACAATCACAGATGAATTCAGTCAGTTCAGTTGTCATATTTTCATCTTTCAACAAAATGGCTCTAATACTCTCTATTCCTCCTTGGTGCGGGATTGAAGTATAAAGCGCCTGTACAGCTACAGTGCACCATTTATACTCCGACTTCCACTGTATGTCATCTACTATTTGTAACACATGAGTGGAATCCCTTACATAAGTATCTAGCTGAGACACATATTTCTTTATATATCTATCCACATATTCAGAAACCCTGGCACCCAAGGAGTCAATCCCAGATATAATGGGATGACCTAGGGGAGTTAAATTGTTTTTATGCAGTTTTGGTATATGATGAAAAACTGCATAGCTGGGTGTTTCATTTAAAATATATTTATACTCCTCTATATCTAGACATTTAGATTGTACACCTCTATTTAGCAGATCTCTCAGTTCATTCACATATTCCTTAGTTGGATCACACATCAGTTTTTCGTAAGACTCTTTGTCCCCTAACAACCGATATGCTTCTGGGACATAGTAGTCCCTATCCAGGATGATGACCCCGCCGCCCTTATCTGCATTTTTTATGACTAGATTGGAAAGATGGCTGGGGTGTCAGAATGGGGTGCTGGAGAGATGGCTGGGGGTGTCAGAGAATGGGGTGCTGGAAAGATGGCTGGATGGGTTAGAGAATTGGGTTCTGGAGAGACAGCTGGGGGGTATCAGAATGGGGTTCTGGAGAGAGGGCTGGGGGTGTCAGAGAATGGGGTGCTGGAGAGATGGTTGGGGGTGTCAGAATGGGGTGCTGTAGAAAGGGCAGGGGTGTCAGAAAATGGGGTGCTGGAGAGATGGCTGGGGGTGTCAGAAAATGACAAGAAATGACAAGAAACTAATGGGGTGCTGGAAAGATGGATGGATGGGTTGGAGAATTGGGTTCTGGAGAGACGGCTGGGGGATGTCAGAATGGGGTGCTGGAGAGTTGGCTGGGTGTCAGAGAATGGTGTGCTGGAGAGATGGCTGGGGTGTCAGAGAATGGGGTGCTGTATAGATGGCTGGATGGGCTAGAGAATTGGGTTCTGGAGAGATGGCTGGGGGTGCCAGAAAGGGGTGATGGAGAGAGTGCTGGGGGTGTCAGAGAATGGGGTGCTGGAGAGATAGCTGGAGGTGTCAGAATGGGGTGCTGGAGAGATGGCTGGGGTGTCAGAGCATGGGGTGCTGGTGTGCTGGAGAGATGGCTGGGGTGACAGAGAATGGGGTGCTGTACAGATAGCTGGGTGGGTCAGAGAATGGGTTTTTGGAGAGATGGCTGTGGTGTCAAAGAATGGGGTGCTGTAGAGCTAGCTGGGTGTGTCAGAGAATGGGGTGCTGGAGAGATGGCTGGGGGTGTCAGAGAATGGACTCCTGTAGAGATAGCTGGGTGTGTCAGAGAATGAGGTGCTGGAGAGATGGCTGGGGTGTCAGAGAATGGTGTGCTGTAGAGGTAGCTGGGTGGGTCTGAGAATGGGGTGCTGGAGAGATGGCTGTGGTGTCAGAGAATGGGGTGCTGGTGTGCTGGAGAGATGGCTGGGGTGACAGAGAATGGGTTGCTATACAGATAGCTGGGTGGGTCAGAGAATTGGGTTCTGGAGAGATGGCTGGGTGTGTCAGAGAATGGGGTGCTGGAGAGATGGCTGGGGATGTGTGAGAATGGGGTGCTAGAGAGGTAGCTGAAGGAGTCTGACAATGGGGCTCTGCAGAGATGTCTGGGGGTGTCAGAGAATGGGGTGCTTAAGAGATGGCTGGGGGTTTCAGAGAATGGGGTGCTGGAGAGATGGCTGGGGTGTCAGGGAATGGAGTGCGGAACAGATGACTGCGGGTGTCAGAGAATGGGATGCTAAAGATATGGCTGAAGGAGTATGAGATTAGGGTGCTAGAGTGGTGGCTGAAGAAGTCAGATAATGGGGTGCTGGAAAGGTGGCTGGGGTTGTCAGAATAGGGGTCTGAAGAGATGAATGGGGGTGTCAGAGAATGGATGCAAAAGAGGTGGCTGAAGGAGTAAGAGATTAGGGTGCTGGAGAGGTGACTGAATGAGTAAGACAATGGGGTTCTGGAAAGATGGCTGGAGGTGTCAGAATGGTATGTTGGAGAGATGGCTGGGGGTGTCCGAGAATGGGGTACTGAAAAGATGGCTGGGGTGTCAGAATGGGGTGCTGTAGAGATAGCTGGGAGTGTCAGAGAATAGGGTGCTGGAGAGATGGCTGTGGTGTCAGAATGGGGTGCTGGAGAGAGGGCTGGGGGTGTCAGAGAATGGGGTGCTGGAGAGATGGCTGGCGGTGTCAGAATGGGGTGCTGTAGAAAGGGCAGGGGTGTCAGAAAATGGGGTGCTGGAGAGATAGCTGGGGGTGTCAGAGAATGACAAGAAATGACAAGAAACTTACCATAAAATTGGCTGGGGTGTCAGTGAATGGGGTGCTGTAGAGATAGCTGGGTGTGTCAGAGAATGGGGTGCTGGAGGGATGGCAGGGGTGTCAGAGAATGGGGTGCTGGAAAGATGGCTGGATGGGTTAGAGAATTGGGTTCTGGAGAGACAGCTGGGGGGTGTCAGAATGGGGTGCTGGAGAGAGGGCTGGGGGTGTCAGAGAATGGGGTGCTGGAGAGATGGCTGGGGGTGTCAGAGAATGACAAGAAATGACAAGAAACTTCCCCTAAAATTGGCTGGGGTGTCAGTGAATGGAGTGCGGAACAGATGACTGGGGGTGTCAGAGAATGGGATGCTAAAGATATGGCTGAAGGAGTATGAGATTAGGGTGCTAGAGATGTGGCTGAAGAAGTCAGATAATGGGGTGCTGGAAAGGTGGCTGGGGGTGTCAGAATAGGGGTCTGAAGAGATGGCTGGGGGTGACAGAGAATGGATGCTAAAGAGGTGGCTGAAGGAGTAAGAGACTAGGGTGCTGGAGAGGTGACTGAATGAGTAAGACAATGGGGTTCTGGAAAGGTGGCTGGAGGTGTCAGAATGGTATGTGGGAGAGATGGCTGGGGGTGTCCGAGAATGGGGTGCTGGAAAGATGGCTGGGGTGTCAGAATGGGGTGCTGGAGAGATGGCTGGGGGTGTCAGAGAATGACAAGAAATGACAAGAAACTAATTGGCTGGGGTGTCAGTGAATGGAGTGCGGAACAGATGACTGGGGGTGTCAGAGAATGGGATGCTAAAGATATGGCTGAAGGAGTATGAGATTAGGGTGCTAGAGAGGTGGCTGAAGAAGTCAGATAATGGGGTGCTGGAAAGATGGCTAGGGTGTCAGAATAGGGGTCTGAAGAGATGGCTGGGGGTGTCAGAGAATGGGGTGCTGGAAAGATGGCTGGGGTGTCAGAATGGGGTGCTGTAGAAATAGCTGGGGGGTGTCAGATAATGACAAGAAATGACAAGAAACTTCCCATAAAATTGGATGGGGTGTCAGTGAATGGGGTGCTGTAGAGATAGCTGGGTGTGTCAGAGAATGGGGTGCTGGAAAGATGGCTGGATGGGTTAGAGAATTAGGTTCTGGAGAGACAGTTGGGGGGTGTCAGAATGGGGTGCTGGAGAGAGGGCTGGGGGTGTCAGAGAATGGGGTGCTGGAGAGATAGCTGGGAGTGTCAGAATAGGGTGCTGGAGAGATGGCTGTTGTGTCAGAATGGGGTGCTGGGGAGATGGCTGGGGGTGTCAGAGAATGGGGTGCTGGAAAGATGGCTGGGGGTGTCAGAATGGGGTGCTGTAGAAAGGGCAGGGGTGTCAGAAAATGGGGTGCTGGAGAGATGGCTGGGGGTGTCAGAGAATGACAAGAAATGACAAGAAACTTCCCATAAAATTGGCTGGGGTGTCAGTGAATGGAGTGCGGAACAGATGACTGGGGGTGTCAGAGAATGGGATGCTAAAGATATGGCTGAAGGAGTATGAGATTAGGGTGCTAGAGATGTGGCTGAAGAAGTCAGATAATGGGGTGCTGGAAAGGTGGCTGGGGGTGTCAGAATAGGGGTCTGAAGAGATGGCTGGGGGTGTCAGAGAATGGATGCTTAAGAGGTGGCTGAAGGAGTAAGAGAATAGGGTGCTGGAGAGGTGACTGAATGAGTAAGACAATGGGGTTCTGGAAAGATGGCTGGAGGTGTCAGAATGGTATGTTGGAGAGATGGCTGGGGGTGTACGAGAATGGGGTGCTGGAAAAATGGCTGGGGTGTCAGAATGGGGTGCTGTAGAGATAGCTGGGGGTGTCAGAGAATAGGGTGCTGGAGAGATGGCTGTGGTGTCAGAGAATGGGGTGCTGGAAAGATAGCTGGGGGTGTCAGAATGGGGTGCTGTAGAAAGGGCAGGAGTGTCAGAAAATGGGGTGCTGGAGAGATGGCTGGGGGTGTCAGAGAATGACAAGAAATGACAAGAAACTTCCCATAAAATTTGCTGGGGTGTCAGTGAATGGGGTGCTGTAGAGATAGCTGGGTGTGTCAGAGAATGGGGTGCTGGAAAGATGGCTGGATGGGTTAGAGAATTGGGTTCTGGAGAGACAGCTGGGGGATGTCAGAATGGTGTGCTGGAGAGATGGCTGGGGTGTCCGCGAATGGGGTGCTATAGAGATAGCTGGATGGGTCAGAGAATGGGGTGCTGGAGAGATGGCTGGATGGTCTAGAGAATTGGGTTCTGGAGAGATGGCTGGGGTGCCAGAAAGGGGTGCTGGAGAGAGGGCTGGGGGTGTCAGAGAATGGGGTGCTGGAGAGATAGCTGGAGGTGTCAGAATGGGGTGCTGGAGAGAGGGCTGGGTGTGTCAGAGAATGGGGTGCTGGAGAGATGGCTAGGGGTGTCAGAATAGGGTGCTGGAGAGAGGGCTGGGGGTGTCAGAGAATGTTGTGCTGGAGAGATAGCTGGTGGTGTCAGAGAATGACAAGAAACTCTGACAAGAAACTGCCCATAAAATGTCATGGTTCCATGTTAGTACCTGTGTCATGCCCCCAGAATTCTCTCTATGCTCAATCCTGGCCACAAGCAATGCTTCCTCTATCACATGTGAAATGAGTCCTGCAGGCCACACTCCCTGCCCACCTTTCTCCCATCTCTAGACCCTGAGCTAAAAGAAGAGCTGTTACAGAGCAACAGAAGACGAGTTACTTGGCCACCTCAGGTGGGATGGAGCAGCAGAGAGGGCCAGCCCGGGATGCACTAATGGGGACGTCACCAGCACCCCACCACACCATTGGAATCCCGGATAGTACTGTCCTGAGGAATCCCAGCTAAGGTTACCACTATTAACCATAGCCACACCAGGCTTTACTACCCCCATGAGGAGAGACTGGCGACCACACCTAAAGATGGCACTGCACACAGGTGAGTTGCCAGCCTGGGAGGCATAGCTGTCAGCAGACCAGCCAAGGCTGCCCAGCTGCTGCACTGCCTATAGTCCCGCTGCTATAGCCTGAGGCCCCATGAAGTCTTAACCCCTTCAGTGGCAGGTTCTTAATTTAAAAACACACCCTGAGGGGTGGGTTTTTAAATTGAAGTGTGGGGGGGGGGGGTGCAGGGGGCGGGCGAGCAATGGGGAAGGGCGATGTAATCGCCCACGGGGATCGCCAGCCCCAGCACTGATTCCCTGCCGCCTTGCAGCACCAGGGAATCAGCATAAGCTATTTTACAGCTAAAGTCCATAATGGAGTATACTGATCCCCAGGCGTCTTGCACGCTGCGCGGCTGTCCCCGGGGAATCAGTCAGTTGTATGCCCGGAAATCTGGGTTTGTCAGCGCTGGCAAAGCAAAAAAGCAAGCAACTGGGCAAAACCATGTTGCAGTGCAGGTGGGGCAGATGTAACATATGCACAGACATTTAGATTTGGTTGGGGTGTGTTCAAACTGAAAACTAAATTGCAGGGTAAAAATAAAGCTGCCTATTTTTTGTGGGCTATATGCAAAAGCAGCCACTATTTATTCACCCTGCGAAAATCTGAATAAGGCCTAGAGGGAACTGACAGAAGATATGCCATGTCATTGCCAACTAGGATAGTACTCACTGCATCAGCCCCATAGCATATCATTTTCATCTTACACAGAAATGCAAAAAATGAGGTAAGAGTTACATTCATGTTCTACTTATCCACTTTACTGGCTAATATTTATTTATTTATTTTTTTCAAAAACCCTTGTGGGTTTTTTTTATGATTGATGATCATGTGATCACACCCACAAGTGGTAAAAAATATACCTTTTTAAATGTATTGCCGTCATGTCCCAATATACTGGAGGATACAGTGACAAAATGCTTCTTTTTTTCTTACTGTGGTTCAATGAGAACATCAAAAGAACTGAAATTCACTACATGGACCACTGTAAAGAGTAGGCTACCTTCATAACTTATTTTTGAATATTTTGCCACAGAACTCCAAAATGAAGCAACCAATTACAATGCCAATATCATTCTGCAAATATATAGCCCAAGAGCTTTAATTTTTTTGTATGATGTTCTCTGCTCAGACATCATAGAAATAGGTCACTCCTAAAAGTCGTCCTTCTGCTATTAATATTTAGATAATTAGAATTTTATTTTAAAGTATACCACTGCTCCCAGTAACAAACCTCATTTCATCATCATCTTATTTTTAAAATTCTAAACAACTCTATAAGTGTAGTACTGGGAGGGAGGTGGGCGTTGATGCAGTAACTAACTGCATCTTTATATAGAAAAATAACATCAACCTATCATTTCCATTATTGAAGTATATGAAAGAAAAAAATAGCCTCTGCATCATCTCCACCGATATGTGTCTTATAAATACCGGACACCTTGCCTTATTACTAGTAACATCCATCCATACGGACTCTGTGTACGTATCTTATGGAGCCTTTGATGAACATTTAAACAATAAAGATAATCAGAAATGATAACAGAATCATCTTTTTTTCTACTTTACTTCTAACATCAAGAACTGGATTTTAAATATGCTCCTCATACATATATTATACATGTTGCTTTCTTACTGGTATATTGCGCTCTGCATTCTGGAAACGACTATGGCACATATTATTACAAAAGGTTTACATTACCCAGGTGACGTGATAATTGGTGCCATCTTGTCCATTCATGGTTGGATACCTCCCATAGATCAAAAGTCAACATTCAGAAACAAGCCAGTAGATAACGCAGGCATTATGTAAGTGGTGCTATTGGGTTCAGTATGATTTGCCGACGCACTGGATGTCAGCGGTCAGAATACCGATGCCGGCATTCCGATAGTTGAAATCCCGACAGGAGGGAGTTAATACTTAATAGCACTGGCGTTTCTATAATGGGTGCAGTGTGTGCAGTGCACACGGGCCCCTGAGTTCAGAGGGGGCCCCCACCACACACGCTGCACCCATTTTTAAAATACTCACCCCTCCAAAGTCCAGCGTCGGCATCCACAGCACTGTTAAAACGCATGCACAGTAGAGAAATCTCAGGGAAAATGGTTGCTGCACCATTTTCCTGGAGATCTGCGCATGCGCAGTAGAGTCTGAGCCTTCTAGTGCTCAGACTCTCAGCGCTGCCGGCACAGAGGAGGTGGCCGAACAGAGGAGGCTGAACACGGGCCTCCTTCTCTCTCAAAGCGCCCCTGGTTAAGAGTGTTCCCACCTCTCCCCTACCTGCTAACCCTCAACTCTATAGGTAGCACAGTACTGGGGGCACGGCGCAACTAGAGGGCACAACTCTACAGGGGGCATAACTGACCACACCCATTCTCCATGAAGCCACAACCCTATTTGTTTGCCCGGGGCGCCACAAAGTCTAGATCCGGCCCTGAGATCGATATATATATTCTGTAAGTTCCTAAGGTCTATAAGAGCCCATATAGAGGGATACTATAAAACGTATGCCTTGTAGATGCTTTCCATTGTACTAAGGACAATTATAGGCTTTAGTCCTCATCTAAAGCTGCACGTACTGTCAGTGCTTTTGCTCGACATGTATACACTAGTATAAAGGTTACATTTATTATAAGATTATAGAATATGTGTGTCGGAAACTAGAAATGAGAAAATGCGTGGTGGCATGTTTTCCTCATGACAAATCATTTTAGTTCAACTATAAATCTGATCACCGTCAAGAAAACATAAGGTTTATTGTCGGAAATCTCATACTCCAGCCACAAGGATTTATTTTTTTACGGTTACAAAGCTAATATTTTTATTTGAGCTAAACATTCTAATTATACCACATAGATGAGAGACACTAGTGACCTGCACATAATATGGCAATACTAACGTTAACAAGCATCCCTTCAGCCATATGTGAGCTCAGCCGATAGTCACAAGAAAGCATACTGGTAATTCCCAGAACTACACAATGGGGTATATGCAATTGCGGTCGAATTCCCGAAATTGTCGAAAAAAAGGGACTTTTTCGCCAAAAAAAAAAAAAATCGACAATGCAATTCAGTACTTTCCGTCAAAAAAACGGACTTTCCAAATTCGACTTTTTGAAATTCGACATTTGTCAAATTCGACTTTTCTGCAATGGTACAAATGCGGCAATTCGACAAAAGTATATTCAATTGAAGTTTGGAAATTCGACAACAGTGCTTTTAGACAGTAAATTCGTCATTTTCAATCCGCCACACTTTGGTGGGTGAATCTAATAAAAAAATTTAAAACATGTTTTTTTTGGTGTTTTTTTTATTGGTAATAGCATATCTATTTATATTAGAAGGGATTAGGTACTTGGTTTGTCTTTTTGGGAGGCACAAGTATTATTTATATATTTTTAAAAATATATATATATATTTTTTTTAAGATGGAATGGTAAAATCCCGGAAAAAAATGGCGTGGGGTCCCCCCTCCAAAGCATAACCAGCCTCGGGCTCTTCGAGCCGGTCCTGGTTCTAAAAATCCGGGGGGAAAATGGACAGGGGATCCCCCGTATTTTTAAAACCAGCACCGGGCTCTGCGCCTGGTGCTGGTGCAAAAAATACGGGGGACAAAAAGAGTAGGGGTCCTCCGTATTTTTTACACCAGCATCGGGCTCCACTAGCTGGACAGATAATGCCACAGCCGGGGGTCACTTTTATACAGCGCCCTGCGGCCGTGGCATTAAATATCCAACTAGTCACCCCTGGCCGGGGTACCCTGGAGGAGTGGGGACCCCTTCAATCAAGGGGTCCCCCCCCCACAGCCACCCAAGGGCCAGGGGTGAAGCCCGAGGCTGTCCCCCCCATCCAAGGGCTGCGGATGGGGGGCTTATAGCCTTGAGAAAATGACAAGAATATTGTTTTTTTCCTGTAGTACTACAAGTCCCAGCAAGCCTCCCCCGCAAGCTGGTACTTGGAGAACCACAAGTACCAGCATGCGGGAGAAAAACGGGCCCGCTGGTACCTGTAGTACTACTGGGAAAAAAATACCCAAATAAAAACAGGAGAGACACACCTTGAGAGTAAAACTTTATTTCACACCTGCCGACACACACATACTTACCTATGTTGACCCGCCGACTGCCACGTTTCCTGATCCGACGATCCGGGGTACCTGTGAATAAAATTATACTCACCTCAATCCAGTGTCCAGATATAAATCCTCGTACTTGGCAAAACAAATAAACGAACACCAGACCAAGCCGGACTGAAAGGGGTCCCATGTTTACACATGGAACCCTTTCCCCCGAATGCAGAGACCCCCCCCCCCCCCGTGACAGCTGTCACAGAAAGGTCTCTTAAGCCAATCAGCGAGCGCAACGTCCTGGCACTCTGCTGATTGGCTGCACGTCTGAGCTGTCAGACAGCGCATCGCAAAGCCTCTCCATTATACTCAATGGTGGGAACTTTGCATCTGCGGTGAGGTCACCCGCGGTCAGTGGCTGACCGCGGGTAACCCCACCGCTGACGGCAAAGTTCCCACCATTGAAAGTAATGGAGAGGCTTTGCGATGCGCTGTCTGAGCTCACACGCGCATACAGCCAATCAGGTGAGTGCAACGAAGTAGCGCTTCCTGATATGCTGAAGGGACCTCTGTGACAGGAGTCACGTGGGGTCCCGGCATTTGGGGAAAGGGGTCCCATGTGAAAACATGGGACCCCTTTCAGTCGGTTGCCGCCAGGCTCCAGCAGTGAAGGGGGCACCTTCTCCATTGCCTCTGACAGTGCGGCTGTTCGGCTGCGGCTGCAGTCTCCCAAATGATGATACCGCGTCTGGCCAGCTCCCGCCCCCCTGACAGCGCAGCTGCCCAGCTCTGGCTTCAGCATGATGACACCACGGCTGGCCGGCGCCTGGCCCACAGTGAAGCTGCCCGGCTTCGGCTCCTGCCCCACAGCGACGCTGCCCTTCTCCTGCATGCTGACACTCCAGCTGCCTGGCAATGGTGAGAAGAGGTAACTGATGGAGGAGAGTGTCAGGATGCGGACAGTGGCCCTCATTCCGAGTTGATCGGTCGCAAGGCGAATTTAGCAGAGTTACACACGCTAAGCCGCCGCCTACTGGGAGTGTATCTTAGCATCTTAAAATTGCGACCGATGTATTCGCAATATTGCGATCACAAACTACTTAGCAGTTTTAGAGTAGCTCCACACTTACTCTGCCTGTGCGATCAGTTCAGTGCTTGTCGTTCCTGGTTTGACGTCACAAACACACCCAGCGTTCGCCCAGACACTCCCCCGTTTCTCCGGCCACTCCTGCGTTTTTTCCGGAAACGGTAGCGTTTTCAGCCACACGCCCATAAAACGCCGTGTTTCCGCCCAGTAACACCCATTTCCTGTCAATCACATTACGATCGCCGGAGCGATGAAAAAGCCGTGAGTAAAAATACTATCTTCATAGCAAAGATACTTGGCGCAGTCGCAGTGCGAATATTGCGCATGCGCACTAAGCGGAATTTCACTGCGATGCGATGAAAAATACAGAGCGAACGACTCGGAATGAGGGCCAGTGTGTGTGTCAATGTGGCTGTGTGTGTGTGTGTGTGTGTGTGTGTGTGTGTATGTATTTGTATAGATGTGTGTGTGTGTATATGTGGCTGTTAGTACATAGATATGTGGCTATGTGTGTGTATATATGTGGCTGTGTGTGTAATAGTGGTATAATGTGTGGCTGTGTGTGAATGGCTGTGTGTATATGTGGTTGGGTGTGTATTTGTATATATGTGAGTGTGTGTATGTGTGTATATGTGGCTGTGTGTGTATACCAGACTTGGGCCAATGGGGAGGGGGCAATATAAACGTTGTCGCCACCGGGCGTTTGCCATTAACTTACGCCCCTGATGGAACATGTTGGTTTCCGACCTTCATTAGCATTACCCCAGTGTGTACACACGATCTAAGGCTGACAGGGATTCATTCCAATGTCAGAACAAATCCCCGTCGCTCTAGTGTGTACCCCACGTTAGGATGTAGTCTGAGCTAGGTCTGCTCAATTTACTGTTACAGTGAAGGGTTACACATTGGAAAGGGTTGCGGTCGGATGATCGGCGGTCGGGATCCTGGCGGTAAGCATACCAGGATGCCAGCAGGGGGCGAGCGTAACAAAGCCCCTTGCATGCTCGCTGTGCTTGCCACACTGCGGGCTTGGTGGCTCGCTGCGCTTGCCACAGGTTCTATTGCCACTCTATGGGTGTCGTGTGCACCAATGAGTGAAAATAGCCCTGGGCCCCCTGCCGGCATTCTGACCGCCGGATCCCGACCACCTGTCACCTGGCTAGATCCCTTTTGAAACACTCTTACTACAGTGGTCAGCTTGTTTACCTTTGTAGCTATTATAGTATTTGAATTTCCTGCATAGGATCTTAGATTGTTATACATTTTATACATTTACAGTGCAGTGCAGGTCTGGAGGCACATGAAAAAAAAGTTTAAATTCTAAATACATCCAAGGCACAGTAATGTTGCTGCCCCCAGGGCCCTTTCTTGATGGCACTGCTCGCAACCCATATTTATGTCCCTGTATACTGATCCCGCCTAATTTGGTGTTGGCTCTTCCTACCATTGATTTGGTGTCGCCCACATGGGGCCACTTTTAGAATTTTTTTCCAGGGCCACTTTTAGTTCCCAATCCGCCCCTGGCTGAGCTCCCTGGCTTCCTGAGCTAACCTGAATAGCTACTCAGCTTCCTCATCACAGCATATCCCGATTCACTGGTACAGCCAATCCCAGTGATCCTGAAGGTCTGCTCAGCTTCATCATTGCAGCATAACCAGATTCACCAGTACAGCCAATCCCAGTGACCCTGAAGGGCTGCTCAGCTTCATCGCATCATATCCAGATTCACCAGTTCCACTCCGGTTGCTCTCAAGTCCGGTTCCAGTCCGGTTGCCCCCAGCCGGTAGCCAGTCCGGTCCCGCTTATCCTCAGCCGATAGCCCTGGTCCAGCTTATCATCAGCCAGTAGCCAGTCCGGTCCAGCTCATCTTCAGCTGGTAGCCAATCCGGTCCAGCTCATCTTCAGCCGGTAGCCAGTCCGGTCCAGCTCATCTTCAGCTGATAGCAAGTCCGGTCCAGCTCATCTTCAGCCGGTAGCCAGTCCGTTCCAGCAGCATATCTCCAGCTGAACCCCGTTCATCATTAGTTCCAGATGAACCCTGCTCAACATTGATCCTGCTCCTTCTCACCAAGTAAGGAGAGTGTAATATTATTAATTACTTATCCATCCAGTTCTCAGCTGGTTAATCCTCTACTACACTCCTCCCTACTACAATACATTCACCATCCTATCAAAGTCCCTGGTGTTCCAGTGGTCAGTATATGGCTCCCTCTGCTGAGGCCCGGGTTTGACTCCCTGTCAGGGATTGCTCCTTACCTCTACATCTCACTGTTTCCCTCGGACTAGCCAATTCTACACATAAGGGGTAATTCCAAGTTGATTGCAGCAGGAATTTTTTTAGCAGTTGGGCAAAACCATGTGCACTGCAGGGGAGGCAGATATAACATTTGCAGAGAGAGTTAGATTTGGGTGGGTTATTTTGTTTCTGTGCAGGGTAAATACTGGCTGCTTTATTTTTACACTGCAATTTAGATTTCAGATTGAACTCACCACACCCAAATCTATCTCTCTCTGCACATGTTATATCTGCCCCCCCCTGCAGTGCACATGGGCCCTCATTCCGAGTTGTTCGCTCGGTAATTTTCTTCGCATCGCAGCGATTTTACGCTATTTGCGCATGCGCAATGTTCGCACTGCGACTACGCCAAGTAAATTTGCTAAGAAGTTTGGTATTTTACTCACGGCATTACGAGGTTTTTTCTTCGTTCTGGTGATCGGAGTGTGATTGACAGGAAGTGTGTGTTTCTGGGCGGAAACTGGCCGTTTTATGGGAGTGTGTGAAAAAACGCTGCCGTTTCTGGGAAAAACGCGGGAGTGGCTGAAGAAACGGGGCAGTGTCTGGGCGAACGCTGGGTGTGTTTGTGACGTCAAACCAGGAATGACAAGCACTGAACTGATCGCACTGGAAGAGTAAGTCTCGAGCTACTCAGAAACTGCACAGAAAAATCTTTTCGCAATATTGCGAATACTTCGTTCGCAATTCTGCTAAGCTAAGGTTCACTCCCAGAGGGCGGCGGCTTAGCGTGTGCACTGCTGCGAAAAGCGGCTAGCGAGCGAACAACTCGGAATGAGGGCCATGGTTTTGCCCAACTGCTAAAAAATTTCCTGCTGCGATCAACTCAGAATTACCCCCATAGTCCTCCAGTTACCCGCACAGCCTTCACATAGACTCCGGGTACACAAAACAAACAAATATGGGTGATGGATGGCTGAGACAACCAGAGCAGAGATGTGTGTGGGCCCCCATGTTTTGGTTTTGCCAAAACCACTCACTGTATTTTTATTGATTTCTGGTTATGGCAAAACCACCCTCACATGTTTTGGTATTGGTTTTGGATCTGGATTTCGTAAAAAAAAAAAACCCTGCTGAAAACATGCTAAAATAAAATCACGTCATTTGGGCCTGGTTTTGTTCACACAGTATTAACCTTAATAATATTAATTTCCAGTTAATTTTGACCACTTCCCAGCTCACATAATTGTTCACCCAGTAAGTCCAAAGGCTGGCAGGATAAGCGTAGCAAGTTTGTGCACCGGACATTTTTCGGGTTTTGTGTTTTGGTTTTGGGTTCGGTTCCGCGGCCGTGTTTTGGATTCGGACGCGTTTTGGCAAAACCTCACCGAAATTTTTTTTGTCGGATTCGGGTGTGTTTTGGATTCGGGTGTTTTTTTCAAAAAACCCTAAAAAACAGCTTAAATCATAGAATTTGGGGGTCATTTTGATCCCAAAGTATTATTAACCTCAATAACCATCATTTCCACTCATTTTCAGTCTATTCTGAACACCTCACACCTCACAATATTATTTTTAGTCCTAAAATTTGCACCGAGGTAGCTGTGTGACTAAGCTAAGCGACCCAAGTGGCCGACACAAACACCTGGCCCATCTAGGAGTGGCACTGCAGTGTCAGACAGGATGGCACTTGAAAAAAATACTCCCCAAACAGCACATGACGCAAAGAAAAAAAGAGGCGCAATGAGGTAGCTGTGTGACTAAGATAAGCGACCCAAGTGGCCGTCACAAACACCTGGCCCATCTAGGAGTGGCACTGCAGTGTCACGCAGGATGGCCCTTCAAAAAAATACTCCCCAAACAGCACATGACGCAAAGAAAAAAAGAGGCGCAATGAGGTAGCTGTGTGACTAAGATAAGCGACCCAAGTGGCCGATACAAACACCTGGCCCATCTAGGAGTGGCACTGCAGTGTCACGCAGGATGGCCCTTCAAAAAAATACTCCCCAAACAGCACATGACGCAAAGAAAAATGAAAGAAAAAAGAGGTGCAAGATGGAATTGTCCTTGGGCCCTCCCACCCACCCTTATGTTATATAAACAGGACATGCACACTTTAACGAACCCATCATTTCAGCGACAGGGTCTGCCACATGACTGTGACTGAAATGACTGGTTGGTTTGGGCCCCCACCAAAAAAGAAGCAATCAATCTCTCCTTGCACAAACTGGCTCTACAGAGGCAAGATGTCCACCTCATCATCATCGTCCGATTCATCACCCCTTTCACTGTGTACATCCCCCTCCTCACAGATTATTATTTCGTCCCCACTGGAATCCACCATCTCAGGTCCCCGTGTACTTTCTGGAGGCAATTGCTGCTGGTGAATGTCTCCACGGAGGAATTGATTATAATTCATTTTAATGAACATCATCTTCTCCACATTTTCTGGAAGTAACCTCGTACGCCGATTGCTGACAAGGTGAGCGGCGGCACTAAACACTCTTTCGGAGTACACACTGGAGGGAGGGCAACTTAGGTAGAATAAAGCCAGTTTCTGCAAGGGCCTCCAAATTGCCTCTTTTTCCTGCCAGTATACGTACGGACTTTCTGACGTGCCTACTTGGATGCGGTCACTCATATAATCCTCCACCATTCTTTCAATGGTGAGAGAATCATATGCAGTGACAGTAGACGACATGTCAGTAATTGTTGGCAGGTCCTTCAGTCCGGACCAGATGTCAGCACTCGCTCCAGACTGCCCTGCATCACCGCCAGCGGGTGGGCTCGGAATTCGTAGCCTTTTCCTCGCACCCCCAGTTGCGGGAGAATGTGAAGGAGGAGATGTTGACGGGTCACGTTCCGCTTGACTTGACAATTTTCTCACCAGCAGGTCTTTGAACCTCTGCAGACTTGTGTCTGCCGGAAAGAGATATACAACGTAGGTTTTAAATCTAGGATCGAGCACGGTGGCCAAAATGTAGTGCTCTGATTTCAACAGATTGACCACCCGTGAATCCTGGTTAAGCGAATGAAGGGCTCCATCCACAAGTCCCACATGCCTAGCGGAATCGCTCTGTTTTAGCTCCTCCTTCAATGTCTCCAGCTTCTGCTGCAAAAGCCTGATGAGGGGAATGACCTGACTCAGGCTGGCAGTGTCTGAACTGACTTCACGTGTGGCAAGTTCAAAAGGTTGCAGAACCTTGCACAACGTTGAAATCATTCTCCACTGCGCTTGAGTCAGGTGCATTCCACCTCCTTTGCCTATATCGTGGCCAGATGTATAGGCTTGAATGGCCTTTTGCTGCTCCTCCATCCTCTGAAGCATATAGAGGGTTGAATTCCACCTCGTTACCACCTCTTGCTTCAGATGATGGCAGGGCAGGTTCAGGTGTTTTTGGTGGTGCTCCAGTCTTCTGTATGCGGTGCCTGTACGCCGAAAGTGACCCGCAATTCTTCTGCCCACCGACAGCATCTCTTGCACGCCCCTGTCATTTTTAAAATAATTCTGCACCACCAAATTCAAGGTATGTGCAAAACATGGGGCGTGCTGGAATTTGCCCAGATGTAATGCACGCACAATATTGCTGGCGTTGTCCGATGCCACAAATCCCCAGGAGAGTCCAATTGGGGTAAGCCATTCTGCGATGATCTTCCTCAGTTGCCGTAAGAGGTTTTCAGCTGTGTGCGTATTCTGGAAAGCGGTGATACAAAGCGTAGCCTGCCTAGGAACGAGTTGGCGTTTGCGAGATGCTGCTACTGGTGCCGCCGCTGCTGTTCTTGCAGCGGGAGGCAATACATCAACCCAGTGGGCTGTCACAGTCATGTAGTCCTGAGTCTGCCCTGCTCCACTTGTCCACATGTCCGTGGTTAAGTGGACATTGGGTACAACTGCATTTTTTAGGACACTGGTGACTCTTTTTCTGAGGTCTGTGTACATTTTCGGTATCGCCTGCCTAGAGAAATGGAACCTAGATGGTATTTGGTACCGGGGACACGGTACCTCAATCAAGTCTATAGTTGGCTCTGAAGTAACGATGGATACCGGAACCACGTTTCTCACCGCCCAGGCTGCCAAGGCTTCAGTTATCTTCCTCGCAAAGGACTGTTGGACAGTCAATTGCTTACTGGAAGTAGTACAAGTGGTCTTCCGACTTCCCCTCTGGGATGACGATCGACTCCCAGCAACAACAACAGCAGCGCCAGCAGCAGTAGGCGTTACACTCAAGGATGCATCGGAGGAATCCTAGGCAGGAGAGGACTAGTCAGACTTGCCAGTGACATGGCCTGCAGGACTATTGGCATTCCTGGGTAAGGAGGAAATTGACACTGAGGGAGTTGGTGGTGTGGTTTGCGGGAGCTTGGTTACAAGAGGAAGGGATTTACTGGTCAGTGGACTGCTTCCGCTGTCGCCCAAAGTTTTTGAACTTGTCACTGACTTATGATGAATGCGCTGCAGGTGACGTATAAGGGAGGATGTTCCGAGGTGGTTAACGTCCTTACCCCTACTTATTACAGCTTGACAAAGGCAACACACGGCTTGACACCTGTTGTCCGCATTTCTGTTGAAATAATTCCACACCGAAGAGCTGATTTTTTTTGTATTTTGACCAGGCATGTCAATGGCCATATTCCTCCCACGGACAACAGGTGTCTCCCCGGGTGCCTGACTTAAACAAACCACCTCACCATCAGAATCCTCCTTGTCAATTTCCTCCCCAGCGCCAGCTACACCCATATCCTCATCCTGGTGTACTTCAACACTGACATCTTCAATTTGACTATCAGGAACTGGACTGCGGGTGCTCCTTCCAGCACTTGCAGGGGGCGTGCAAATGGTGGAAGGCGCAAGCTCTTCCCGTCCAGTGTTGGGAAGGTCAGGCATCGCAACCGACACAATTGGACTCTCCTTGGGGATTTGTGATTTCGAAGAACGCACAGTTCTTTGCTGTGCTTTTGCCAGCTTAAGTCTTTTCTTTTTTCTAGCGAGAGGATGACTGCTTCCATCCTCATGTGAAGCTGAACCACTAGCCATGAACATAGGCCAGGGCCTCAGCCGTTCCTTGCCACTCCGTGTCGTAAATGGCATATTGGCAAGTTTACGCTTCTCCTCAGACGCTTTTAATTTTGATTTTTGGGTCATTTTACTGATCTTTTGTGTTTTGGATTTTACATGCTCTGTACTATGACATTGGGCATCGGCCTTGGCAGACGACGTTAATGGCATTTCATCGTCTCGGCCATGACTAGTGGCAGCAGCTTCAGCACGAGGTGGAAGTGGATCTTGATCTTTCCCTATTTTTTTAACCTCCACATTTTTGTTCTCCATATTTTAATGCGCACAACTAAAAGGCACCACAGGTATACAATGTAGATGGATGGATACTATAGTATACTTATGGACGACGAGTGACGACACAGAGATAGGTAAAGCAGTGGCCTACCGTACTGCTATATACAGTATAATGGACCTGGTGGACACTGTCAGCAGACTGCGTTTATAGTATAAAAAAAAAAGACACCACAGGTATACAATGTAGATGGATGGATACTATAGTATACTTATGGACGACGAGTGACGACACAGAGGTAGGTACAGCAGTGGCCTACCGTACTGCTATATACAGTATAATGGACCTGGTGGACACTGTCAGCAGACTGCGTTTATAGTATAAAAAAAAAAAGACACCACAGGTATACAATGTAGATGGATGGATACTATAGTATACTTATGGACGACGAGTGACGACACAGGGGTAGGTACAGCAGTGGCCTACCGTACTGCTATATACAGTATAATGGACCTGGTGGACACTGTCAGCAGACTGCGTTTATAGTATAAAAAAAAAGACACCACAGGTATACAATGTAGATGGATGGATACTATAGTATACTTATGGACGACGAGTGACGACACAGAGGTAGGTACAGCAGTGGCCTACCGTACTGCTATATACAGTATAATGGACCTGGTGGACACTGTCAGCAGACTGCGTTTATAGTATAAAAAAAAAAAGACACCACAGGTATACAATGTAGTTGGATGGATACTATAGTATACTTATGGACGACGAGTGACGACACAGAGGTAGGTACAGCAGTGGCCTACCGTACTGCTATATACAGTATAATGGACCTGGTGGACACTGTCAGCAGACTGCGTTTATAGTATAAAAAAAAAAGACACCACAGGTATACAATGTAGATGGATGGATACTATAGTATACTTATGGACGACGAGTGACGACACAGAGGTAGGTACAGCAGTGGCCTACCGTACTGCTATATACAGTATAATGGACCTGGTGGACACTGTCAGCAGACTGCTAAACTAGTATAAAAAAAAGCCACCACAGGAGTGTTTTTCAGGCAGACAAACGTATACTGGTGGTCACTGTCAGCAAAACTGTGCACTGTACTCCTGCTATAACTGCTCCCCAGTCCCCACAATTAGGCAGTGTGAGCACTCAGCACAGATATATATCATGCAGCACACTGAGCACAGATATGGTATGGAGCGTTTTTTTCAGGCAGAGAACGGATAAAAAACTAGCAAAACTCTGCACTGTACTCCTCCTAACAGCTGCTCCCCAGTCCCCAATCCTCCCCACAATAAGCTAAGCAATCAGATCAACTGTGTAGTATACTATTAATAATTAACTATATAAACGGAGAGGACGCCAGCCACGTCCTCTCCCTATCAATCTCAATGCACGTGTGAAAATGGCGGCGACGCGCAGCTGCTTATATAGAATCCGAATCTCGCGAGAATCCGACAGCGGGATGATGACGTTCGGGCGCGCACGGGTTAGCCGAGCAAGGCGGGAGGATCCGAGTCTGCTCGGACCCGTGTAAAAAAATGTAAAGCTCGGGTGGGTTCAGTTTCTCGGAAACCGAACCCGCTCATCACTAGTAGCAACAGAACAGTGGCACAAACACATGGCAGTTACTTTAAGAATATTGCACATCTATAGAACATTGCAGCACAGCAGTGACAGACAGGAACCGGCCCCGTAGAAAAAAATGTCTTCAAAAGAAGAGGACCCAGGGCAGTACAGGAAAATGGATGTGCAGTATGTAGTGGCAGGCAGGTAAGCACCTCAGCAGCACAGGGCTGTTTTCCTAGCAGGCACCTCAGGACTCCTCCCGACCAGCAGTCCCTTTCTGATGCTTTCTGACACTCGCTGAAGCTCAGCATAGACAAATCCATCATCTTCCTCCCTAACAGTCTCCACACTCCCCAATCTATGAAAGTTAACAGCACCATCAACTTGACTGTTCCCCAACTCCACTGCTTTGGTGTCACCCTTGACTCTACCCTCTTATTCGCCACCCACATTCAATTGCTGGCTCAAACCTGTCAGTTCCAGCTATGAAACATCGCTCGATTCAGTCCGTTCCTCTCCCAGAATGCTACCAAACTGATAGTCCACTCACTAGTCATTTCACGTCTCGACTGCTCCAACCATCACCTCATTGGCCTTCCACGTTCCCATCTTGCTCTCCTCCGATCTGTTCTCAATGCTGCAGCTAGACTTATCTTCCTCTCCCACCATTCCACAGTTGCCATTCCCATCCGCAAAAACCTGCATTGGTACCATTTCCCTCCTAAATCCTCTTCGCACTACTCACCCTTACATACACATACTCTTTAACTCCACTGCTTCCTACATCTCAAACCTCATCTCCTTACATACTCCCTCCCGCCCTCTCTGGTCAGCCAATGGCCGTTATCTCTCCTCTGCCCTGGTTACTGCATCTCACAGTTGAATCCAAGATTTTGCCTGTGTGGCCTCCCTTCACTGGAAAGAGCTCCCTCGCTCTATCAGGCTCTCCCCAACCTTGCATAGCATCAAACGTGCACTGAAACCTGCATTGTTCATCAAAGCATATTCTTATTCTAATTCATAGCCATTCGTCTCTCCCAGCGTTGTGCCGTCACTTTTGGAGACAGGTTCCCACCCCTCGACGATTACTCCTTCGTTCAGCTTGCTTCCCAGCTGTATTGTGCACTGAGAATTGTAGTGCTAATTGTTACTTGTGCTCTGTTTATGTTTTGCTTGCTGTAATGTTATGTTCTGTGTACGCTGTACTTTCCTACTGTAGCCAGATACACGGTGCTGCGGACCACTTGTGGCGCCTTATAAATTGAATGTAATAATAATACCTGGTTAACAATCATCAGGGCCATATTAACAATGGGGTGGGTGGAGCTCCAGCTCCAGGACTCTACATTAAAATAGTGCCATCATCATGGCAACATGATAATGACCAGCTGTCTAGCTGTCCACACAGTCACTCATAAATCATAAGTATTAAAATTGTATTTCAATTTTTTCACAAAATGATGGAATTTTTCTACTTTTAGGTATTTAAGGAGACAGCTAGGGTGGTAGTGGGAGTGGCCTAGAAACCCACGGTGCTGAGGCCACACCCACACTGCAATGGTCACAACTCCTCCCCTACTCAGGATAGGCCCATGAACATTTTCAGACCTAGGCCCATTTGGCCCTTAATCCTGCCCTGGCAATCACATTTGTGTATTATCGATTGCAATGATTGTTTAAAATGCATGCCGATATGTTATTGTAAGAGGGACGCGGTGCGAGTGCAGTGCCTGCTGCCGTGCAGGTGTAGTCTCACCGCTTACCTCGCGTCGCACTCTCTCACCTTCAGGTCACGGAATCTTCAACGGACCTGAAAACCTTCAGTTGGATCCGGACACGGCAATCCCCACTCAAAGCCGACGACGGACGAACTGGGGAGGAAGTAAACCAAATTAAGGGGGGTATCAACTCTTTTTCCATCGGAAAAAGAGGATACCCCAGGGGTGGCGGCGACCTTCACCGGTTGGGTGAAAGGTCATCACTGGCCCTAAGGCCTCAGCAACCCAATTTTCACACGCTTGCACTCTCGCGCGTAGTGTGATAAAAGGGGCTCTCATGACCGTGAGCAAACCGCTAATCCAGCGCTCGGGGACAGACAAAGGGACAGACAGACACAGATGTTACTCACCATCGCCAATCTTGCACTGCGAACTTCTCCACGTACAGGTCCCTGTAAGGAGGCAAACAAACAGCAGCCGTGCAGGGCCCAACTCTATACTGGTATAACACCACTACACTAACTATAACGGCAGAGCCCCCAAACTAGCTCTGTGTGTGTGGTGCAACAAACTAGACACAAACTATCAGCAAACTTGGCCCTGCACGGAAACAACGCACATCACAATATCACAGTACAAGGTTAAACGTTGCTGTCCCTTTAAATCCCTACCTGCCTTCTGGGGAGTGGGCGCCATACAGCCTACCCATCTCCCGTACACTTACTTGGGCCTACTGCCCCCTTTCTGACCACAGGCCTGACTTTACACTCGGGTCTAGCGCCGCCTAACATGGGGCCCGTTGGGTGACCTGGGCCTAATGCCCAGGGTCACCTTATATCCCTAGCGGCCGCAACTGAACTAGGGCCTAATGCCCTCTAATATAGCCACAGGCCTAATGCCTTTTATTACCCATGGGCCTAGTTCCCACCTGCAGTGCCACAGGCCTGTGGCCTGACTGTGCCCACGGGCCTAATGGCCGATCCCTGATGGTCTATGGAGGAGAGAATGGGGGGGGGGGGGGGTGACAGGCGCCCTCGCCGAGGGCCTACCTGTACCGATGGGAGAGGCACCAGGGGGGAGCATCGTTAGCTCTTTTGCAATCCTCCCCTGGTGTCCTCTCTGGGTCCTCAGCCCCGTTCTTCTGCCGCTGGCCCGTCCTGGCCAGCGGCGCCGTTGCCTCTTCTTCGCATCCAGCCAACGCTGGACATCTTCCTCCAGGATGCAGGAGTCGTCTGACCTCTTCCGCTGCCACCGGAGCTCTTCCCGCGGCATCCTCTTCTGTTCAGCACCGCCCAGCTCTTCACCACTCTTCGGCGCGGCCTCCGTTCTTCTTCTGCTCCCTGCGCCGCCTGACGTCACTGGCTGGAGGCGGCGCCTATGACGCGGCGAGTGCCGATTGGCTCGCCGCGCCCTCCTGTGATTGGCCGGCGCCCCGCGAGCCGTGATTGGCTCACGGACGGCACCGGATTTAAAATCCCGCAACTGGCGCTTCCCATTGGCTGCCAAAACGGCGCCAAGTTTGAAGTGCCGCTGCAGCAGCGCTGCCCGCCGCCACTTCAGGTCCAGTGCAGGGAACCAATACGCGGTCCCTGCACGGGGCACCCGCCGCTGCTGCTCTGATGTGCCCTGCGATACAGGGCACATCTTTTCATTATCATACCCCCCAACTGTCCCGCTTTGGGTGGCAGTCTTGTTTTAGGCGGGACACTCCTACTTTCCGGGGACTGTCCCACCGTCCCATCCACGTGTCACAGTGAACTGTGCGGGGGAGGGAGGGGGGGTTGAGCAGTTAGGATCTTCATCATGCGGGGACAGCCTGGGGGCAGCCCTGTTGGGAATTACCCTAGAGCATGCTTTCCCAACCACGGTACTCAAGGCACACTAACAGTGCAGGTTTTAGTGATATCCAGGCTTCAGCAGAGGTCACTTAATTAGTAGCTCAGTTATTTTGATTTAACCATCTGTGCTGCAGCCTGGATATCACTAAAACCTGCACTGTTGGTGTTCCTTGAGGACCGTGGTTGGGAATGCCTGCCCTAGAGAAATGGAAACAAGAGCATGCCTGGGGATGCGCCCCTTTCCGTGAGGACACACCCTATTGGGAGTAGGCAAGTGGTCCCGAATTTTAAATCCCATATGTTGGGAGATATTATGTTATTACAAATAGGTGTCTCTTTGAATAAATAGATTGTTTTAACTTATTACTGAAATTAAGGGGAATGTGTGGTGTATCAGGCTGCCCATCATTGGTTAGCAGATATACTTTTCTAGAAGAAACATATCAGCTCATAAGAAATAAAATGTGACTTTGAAGCCTAGCATGCCACCAGTCCCAGTCATCTCACCACAGAGCCGTAACTACGTGTGTGGCAGGTGTGCCTGGCACACAGCGCAGTCGCCCTGAGGGCGCAACTGCCCGCATTCCAAGTCAGCAGCTTGTAATGAGTCAAATTGACTCATTACAAGCCGCCTGTATGCGCCGGAGGAGGAGAGGACAAGAAGCAGATCCCGGGCAGGTGAGAAGGTAGAGGAAGGAGGGGGAGGAGGGAGCCGCAGCAGCGCTATGTAATTGGTAGCAGCGCCGCTGCAGCTGTCCATCTCCTTCCATATAGGCTGGCCGCCGCCGCAGTAAATGCTGGGATGCACTTCCCTCATCCTAGCATTCACAGCAGAGGCGGCCAGCCAATGCAGGAGAGGGACAGCTGCATGCGGTGCCACTACCAAATACACTGCGCTGCTGCGGCTCCGGAGTTCCCCTCCCTCCTCCTCCTTCTTCCCTGCCTCCGGAGCCACCAGCACCGAGAAGCCTGACTGCCTGAGCAAGCGGAGAGATGGTAAGTATCAGCTATTCTGTCTGTTTGTCTATCTATCCTGCCGTAATGTGTAAAAAGGGGGCGCTGTCTGCCGTAATGTGTAAAAAAAAGGATGCTGTCTACCGTAATGTGTAAAAGGGGGGACGCTGTCTGCCGTAATGTGTAAAAAGAGGGACTGGCTGCCGTAATGTGTAAAAAGGGGACGCTGTCTGCCGTTATGTGTAATAAGGGGGACGCTGTCTGCCGTAATGTGTAAAAAGGGGGACTGGCTGCCGTAATGTGTAAAAAGGGGGACTGGCTGCCGTAATGTGTAAAAAGGGGACGCTGTCTGCCGTAATGTGTAATAAGGGGGACGCTGTCTGCCGTAATGTGTAAAAAGAGGGACTGGCTGCCGTAATGTGTAAAAAGGGGGACTGGCTGCCGTAATGTGTAAAAAGGGGACGCTGTCTGCCGTAATGTGTAATAAGGGGGACGCTGTCTGCCGTAATGTGTAAAAAGAGGGACTGGCTGCCGTAATGTGTAAAAAGGGGGACTGGCTGCCGTAATGTGTAAAAAGGGGACGCTGTCTGCCGTAATGTGTAATAAGGGGGACGCTGTCTGCCGTAATGTGTAAAAAGAAGACGCTGTCTGCCGTAATGTGTAAAATGGGGCTCTACCTGGTGTAGTGACGCTACTGTTCAGTGTAATTTGAATAATGGAGACTACTGTGTACCGTAATATGAATTGGTATTATTTTGTGGCCTCACCCCTTCCCCATGAAGCCATGCCCCTATATATTTTTTGCGCGCCTGCAGCGTGCACTGCCTCTATTTTACAGAGGGGGCGCCAATGCCGTTTCTTGCACACATCGCTAAAATGTCTAGTTACAGCATTGTCTCACCGTGTCTATATTTGCAGTGCCCATGAGGTGAAATATCAAACATTGTTTACCCTCCTCTTTGCTATTGAGGAAATTAATAGGAGCTAAGAGCTTCTGTCAAATATAACCTTGGGATTCCAATTCTACGAGTCATTCTTGATGGAGGAAATAACACTGGAAGCTTACATGAAAATATTGACCGGAAAGGGACCCCCAGATTCCTAATTACCGATGCTACAGTCAAGGACACCTGGTTGCTGTGGTGGGATTTGCCTCCAGCCTACTTTCTCTTGCAACGGTGAATACATTTGGGTTGTATGGCTACCCACAGGTAGGACATGTTTATATGTGAGTCCTTCCAGCACCATATATTGGCCCTCATTCCGAGTTGATCGCTCGGTATTTTTCATCGCATCGCAGTGAAATTCCGCTTAGTACGCATGCGCAATATTCGCACTGCGACTGCGCCAAGTAATTTTACAATGGAGATAGTATTTTTACTCACGGCTTTTTCATCGCTCCGGCGACCGTAATGTGATTGACAGGAAATGGGTGTTACTGGGCGGAAACAGGCCGTTTTATGGGCGTGCGGGAAAAAACGCTACCGTTTCCGGAAAAAATGCAGGAGTGGCCGGGGAAACGGGGGAGTGTCTGGGCGAACGCTGGGTGTGTTTGTGACGTCAAAACTGGAACGACAAGCACTGAACTGATCGCACAGGCAGAGTAAGTCTGAAGCTACTCTGAAACTGCTAAGTAGTTAGTAATCGCAATATTGCGAATACATCGGTCGCAATTTTAAGAAGCTAAGATTCACTCCCAGTAGGCGGCGGCTTAGCGTGTGTAACTCTGCTAAAATCGCCTTGCGAGCGATCAACTCGGAATGAGGGCCATTGTCTCATTGATGTGTTCAAACTACGGGCTTGATTCAGAGATGAACACAATGCCGATACTTACGCAATTGAGTGAATATTGGCAAACTGCTAATGAATCTACTTTGTATGGCCTGGGCACCATAGTACCTTAGCGATGTCGCTCGCAGTGAGGATTTAGTCACAAAGCGATTGACAGGCAGGCACCATTTGAGGAGGGTAATGAGGAGTGGCAGCAAAAATGCAGGTGTGTTGCGACTGCTTTAGGGGTGTATCTCAGCCTACAACTGTGATCCCATATGCACATAACATCGCGGCCATTCTGCCTGATCATGTCTACTTAGGGAATCAATTACTGAAGGATCTGTGTACTCCTCTCCATACATGTATACAGTTGCTAGCATGGGCGAGGCTGCAGGATGGATTTTCAATACATTTCCAGGCAGCTACAGCATTAGCATATTTTTGCACAATAGCTGTGTACACATTTGCCTATGTAAATGTATTTGCGTATATCTCTGAATCACGTCCCATTCCACCCAGTAGCGGCTCTTGCCACAGGCAAGCAGGCTTTTTGCCCGGGGCGCCGCTGCCCTGAGGGCGCCGCCGTGGCAAGAGCCGCTACTATTATCCTCCATCCCCGCTCCCGGCTGCAGCAAGCGCCGTGTGCACCCGCTGCAGCCGGCGTTGCTGACTCTGGCTAGAGGTCAATATTGACCTCTAGTGTCAATGCGGCGCTGCTATGGGAGAGACGTCATGACGTCTCTCCCATAGAGAGGATCCAGCGCCCGGAGACAGCAGAAGCAGCGGTCCGGAAGCAGGAGCGAGGCTGGTAAGTATTGTGATTTTTCTTTTAGGTTTCAAAGCGGCTACAGGGGGCACAACTACTGGGGGAACAACTACTGGGGGCACATACTGGGGGCACTGCTACAAGGGGCACATACTGGGGGCAAATCAACTGGGGGCACAACTACTGGGGGCAAATCTACAGGGGGCACAACTACTCTCGACCCTCCCCTATGAAGCCACGCCTCTGATTTGCCATGGGGGGATGGGGGGCGCCAGTGGAAACTTTCGCACTGGGCGCCGCAAGGTGTAGAACCGGCCCTGATTCCACCATTTCTGGTTCCAGTCAGGTCAGTTTTCTATGGGCAGCTGGAGCATCTAATGTATGCTTTATTTATTTGTGGAGGCCAATGTGTTTTCATTTTTCTTATCAGTGCCATTGTGGGGAGTTTTCACCTGTGAGTCCTAATGTGGTTTTTGTTTTTTTCCTGTGAGTACCATTGTGTTTTACTTTTGTTCTTTCAGGGCCATTGTGTTGTTGTTTTTTTACTCTGTGGGATAGTGTGTTTATTTTTTAAAGGGAACCATTGTGTTTTATTTTTTTCCTGTTGGGGCAAATGTGTTTAATGTTTTTTTCTGTAAGGGCCTGTGTGTTTTATTTATTCCTTTCGGGGCCATTGTGTTTTGATTTTTTTTTACTGTGGGAGCCAATGTGTCGGTTTTTTTCCCCCTGCTGCTGACCATAGTGGGTTTTTCCCCCTGTTTGGGGCTAGTGTGTTTTATTTTCTTTCCAGTGGGGTCCATGAGAGATGAAAATGGGGGTGTACCGCAAGGCCATGACCTCTTCCCTTGAGGTCACGTTCCTTTTGGAGGCACACCTAAGAAGTCCTTATTTTGAACTCACATATGTTGAAGGGTATGACAAATGTATTCTGCTTTTGTATAAAGGAGCATTGGCTGCACCTGTACAGTCGACATATATGATCAATAGACTAATAACACAGCAACATTAATATGATGAAAATGCAGAGGGGGCGTTGTTTGTGGGTATAGCATTTCCTGCGAGACTATGCCCCTTTCCTTTTTTTCGGGCATGTGCTACCTAGGGTTGCCAAGAAAATACACTGCTCAAAAAAATAAAGGGAACACTTAAACAACACAATGTAACTCCAAGTCAGTCACACTTCTGTGAAATCAAACTGTCCACTTAGGAAGCAATACTGATTGAAAATCAATTTCACATGCTGTTGTGCAAATGGAATAGACAACAGGTGGGAATTATAGGTAATTAGCAAGACACCCCCAATAAAGGAGTTGTTCTGCAGGTGGTGACCACAGACCACTTCTCAGCTCCTATGCTTTCTGGCTGATGTTTTGGTCACTTTTGAAAGCTGGCGGTGCTTTCACTCTAGTGGTAGCATGAGACAAAGTCTACAACCCACACAAGTGGCTCAGGTAGTGCAGCTCATCCAGGATGGCACATCAATGCGAGCTGTGGCAAGAAGGTTTGCTGTGTCTGCAGGGCCGGTGCAAGGTATCTCGGCACCCTAGGCAAAACTTCAGCCTAAACCCCCCCCCCCCCCCAAAAAAAAAAAAACACTTGCTCTCCTTGGTGTCTGAATGCCTGTGTCTCTCACCTTTACTTACTCCTCGCATTTTGCCTGCTACCCATTCGGCTACTTCTACCCTCTCAACCCCTGCCCCCCCCTCATTCCCCGCACCTCTCATTGCTTGTTTCACTCCCTGCCTGCATCCTTGCCCCACTGCCTACCTGATTCCTTCTCTCAGCCCCACACCTCTCACTAGCTTTCTTTTCTTTAACCCCTAGCCCCTCTCCCCAATGCAATTTCTCATCCAATGCAGCTCCTTTCCCAACATAGACATCTCAAATCAGGAGCACCACGGCAGATATGGTGGCAATTTAAACTTAGCACAGCCACTCACACAGGAGTCACCCACTGTCGCACACATTCACACACAGCAGTCACCCAATGTCACCCACACACAGCAGTCACCCAATGTCACCCACACACAGTAGTCACACAATGTCACCCACACACAGCAGTCACCCAATGTCACCCACACACAGCAGTCACCCAATGTCACCCACACACAGCAGTCATTCACTGGCACCCATATACAGCATTCACCCAATGTAACCCACAATGTCACCCACACACAAACAATGCACCCAGTAGTGCTCACCTAGTGCTACCTTGCACTGCGCAGCTGGCTGGGAGGAGCCCGGGAGGCAGCTGTCATCCGCAGCCGCTATGTGTCTAGCCAGATAACTGGAAAAGTGTGGTACAGTAGCTGCAGCTGGTGTGACAGCTATTCAGCGGCTCTGGGCAGCTCAATGTCAGGATCAGCCACACAGCAGCAACAGCCGGGGGCGGGAGGGCGCATGGTCATTGAGGATGTCCCGGGTCCTAATGTTGCTGTGTTTTTAGTGCAAAGGGGAGGTCTTGACCCTCCTCAGCCTGGCCCTGGCAGCACAAGATGCAGGAGGTGGGGAGGCAGCGGGTAACATTTGGGAGCACAATCGCGGGAGGGGGGGGGGCTGGTAATGATGCAGAGAGGAGGAAGTAACATTCAGGAGCATAATTGCGTGGGGGCGGAGATTGCGGTGAGCGAAAAAGCTTGTGGGTCCCAGTGACCCATTACTTAAAAAAAATGGGGTCCTATTCCACTGTTTCTGGGTCCCATCTCTATATGCCGCACCTACACCTTCTCTATATACCGCACCTACACCATCTCTATATACCACACCTACACCATCTCTATATACCGCACCTACACCATCTCTATATACCGCACCTACACCATCACTATATACCGCACCTACACCATCCCTATATACCGCACCTACACCATCTCTATATACCACTCCTACACCTTCTCTATATGCCGCACCTACACCATCTCTATATACCACACCTACACCATCTCTATATACCGCACCTACACCATCTCTATATACCGCACCTACACCATCACTATATACCGCACCTACACCATCCCTATATACCGCACCTACACCATCTCTATATACCACTCCTACACCTTCTCTATATGCCGCACCTACACCTTCTCTATATGCCGCACCTACACCATCTCTATATACCGCACCTACACCTTCTCTATATACCGCACTACACCATCTCTATATACCGCTCCTACACCATCCCTATATACCGCACCTACACAATCTCTATATACCGAACCTACACCATCTCTATATACCGCACCTACACCTTCTCTATATGCCGCACCTACACCATCCCTATATACCGAACCTACACGATCTCTATATACCGCACCTACACCATCTCTATATGCCACACCTACACCATCTCTATATGCCGCACCTACACCATCTCTATATGCCGCACCTACACCATCCCTATATATCGCACCTACACCATCTCTATATACCGCTCCTACACCATCTCTATATACCGCTCCTACACCATCCCTATATACCGCACCTACACCATCTCTATATACCGCACCTACACCATCACTATATACCGCACCTACACCTTCTCTATATACCGCACCTTCACCATCTCTATATACCGCACCTACACCATCACTATATACCGCACCTACACCATCTCTATATGCCGCACCTACACCATCTCTATATGCCGCACCTACACCATCCCTATATACCGAACCTACACGATCTCTATATACCGCACCTACACCATCTCTATATGCCGCACCTACACCATCTCTATATGCCGCACCTACACCATCCCTATATACCGCACCTACACCATCTCTATATGCCGCACCTACACCATCCCTATATACCGCACCTACACCATCTCTATATGCCGCACCTACACCATCTCTATATGCCGCACCTACACCATCTCTATATGCCGCACCTACACCATCTCTATATGCCGCACCTACACCATCCCTATATACCGCACCTACACCTTCTCTGCATGATGCTCCTGAATAGAACTTTCTGTGTATTGTGAACCTTTCTAAACCAATAGCAGAAACCAGAACTACATGGCTGAAGTTTCTCTGCAAATTGAGATTGTCCTGGGGGATAAGGTGTTAACAGTCACAGATTCCCATGTAGGGGTGGGGGGCAATGTAACACATTCCAAGAAGCTGTGCAGACACTACTGTGTACTATGCATTACTTCAGTCAGTGTTTCTATACACGTGCAGCAGGGACCAGTGACCGGTCAGCCGGAGCTGGAGACGGAGCGCTGCCTGGTGCTTCAGCCTGAATGTGAGTGAATGTGAGTGTAAGTTACCTTACATCGTTCTGCACTGCACATTTCCTCTGTGTGCTGTGCTGGAACAGCATCGTAGGTAACCGTCACTGGAGGGTGATGTGAAGAACGTCGGCGCTGTTGTTCCTTATTTCCGGGGGAGGAGGGAAGAGAGAGGGAGGGAGGGCTGTACAAACAAACTCCCCTGGGACGCGCTGCACTGATATTGGTTTATTTTAATGATTGCTGTCCCCCTCGCAGGCTGGCTCCTCCTCCACTTTTGCAGTCGGGCAAGGGAGACATCAATCATTAAAACAAACCAATATCCGTGCAGCGCGTCCCAGGGGACCCACCTACCCTGGCACGTATTTGCGAACACTGGAGGTAACATTCGGGAGCGGGGGAGCGGGTGGATGGGGGCGGGGGATGACCCACTCACGTTGAACTCATGTTGAACAATTGTCAGCAGAGTGATAAAGCGTTGTCTGATTCATTCAGTGTGCGGTGCCGCCCTCCAGTGGTCGCCGCCCATAGGCAGCTGCCTAAAGCTGCCTAGTGGTAGCGCCGGCCCTGTGTGTCTGTCAGCGTAGTGTCCAGAGCATGGAGGCGCTACCAGGAGACAGGCCTGTACATCAGGAGACATGGAGGCCGCCGTAGTAGGGCAACAACCCAGCAGCAGGACCGCTACCTCCACCTTTGTGCAAGGAGGAACCGGAGGAGCACTGCCAGAGCCCTGCAAAATGACCTCCAGCAAGCCACAAATGTGCATGTGTCTACTCAAACGATCAGAAACAGACTCCATAAGGGTGGTATGAGGGCCCGTCGTCCACAGGTTGGGGTTGTGCTTATAGCCCAACACCGTGCAGGACGTTTGGCATTTGCCAGAGAACACCAAGATTGGCAAATTCGCCACTGGCGCCCTGTGCTCTTCACAGATGAAAGCAGGTTCTCACTGGGCACATGTGACAGACGTGACAGAGTCTGGAGACGCCAAGGAGAATGTTCTGCTGCCTGCAACATCCTCCAGCATGACCGGTTTGGCAGTGGGTCAGTAATGGTGTGGGGTGGCATTTCTTTGGGGGGCCGCACTCGCCAGAGGTAGCCTGACTGCCATTAGGTACCGAGATGAGATCCTCAGACCCCTTGTGAGACCATATGCTGGTGCGGTTGGCCTTGGGTTCCTCCTAATGCAAGACAATGCTAGACCTCATGTGGCTGGATTGTGTCAGCAGTTCCTGCAAGATGAAGGCATTGATGCTATGGATTGGCCCTCCTGTTCCCCAGACCTGAATCCAATTGAGCACATCTGGGACATCATGTCTTGCTCCATCCACCAACGCCAAGTTGCACCACAGACTGTCCAAGAGTTGGCGGAGGCTTTAGTCCTGGTCTGGGAGGAGATCCCTCAGGAGACCATCCCCCACCTCATCAGGAGCATGCCCAGGCGTTGCAGGGAGGTCATACAGGCACGTGGAGGCCATACACACTACTGAGCCTCATTTTGACTTGTTTTAAGGACATTACATCAAAGTTGGATCAGCCTGTAGTGTGTTTTTCCACTTTAATTTTGAGTGTGACTCCAAATCCAGACCTCCATGGGTTAATAAATTTGATTTCCTTTGATCATTTTTGTGTGATTTTGTTGTCAGCACATTCAACTATGTAAAGAACAAAGTATTTAATAAGAATATTTCATTCATTCAGATCTGGGATGTGTTATTTTAGTGCTCCCTTTATTTTTTTGAGCAGTGTATAATATGGGGCACACACACACACACACACACACACACACACACACACACACACACACACACACACACACACACACACACACACACACACACATCTCCCATAAAGGCTGTAATGTTGGCAGCTGTCACGTCAGAGGCCACAGAGATAGCCAATGGAGGAGTAGGGATGGCAGCAGCAATAACAGTTGAACTCAGTGGGTCCAGCAGCAGAACTGAGATGGTTTCAGTAGATGCCCCAAACCACCCTGTTCTTGGTGTAATGACTCCTCAGCACTAACATTTCCCACAATTATTACTGGGTAATATCAGTGGGAAGATGCTGCTGATGTGAAGCACGGCCATCACCAACTGCCCGCATGCCACATTTGAATTCTCCATGGAATAAATCCCCAGTACACAGCAATATCACTGGCATTTCTTGAGTTGAAGCTGCTGCTGACGCATGAGAAAGAGCCTCCCAAGAGAGATCTCGTTTGCTCACTAGAATTTGCTGCCAGCGATTCACCAGTGAACAGATTTTAGCGCACAATCACATCTGTGTTTTTTCTTTCCCTTTTCTTTCTTTTTTTTTTCAATTTGTGTAGGTACCGACACAAACTACAGTGAGCCAAAGGGAGTTAGCCCAGCTGCTTGGAAATGTAGGAACAAACCATAACATCAGTGAGACATGGCTGAGGTCAGGACGCCGCAGACCATCCAATGGTGAACCATCATCAGGAAGAGTAACAGCTGTACCATCGGGTGTAGTACTGCTGACCGCCGGTCAGCTTACCGACGCCGGGATCCCAGCAGGGAAGGGGCGAGTGCAGCAAGCCCCTTGCGGGCACGCTGCGCTCACCACGCTGCGGGCTCGGTGGCGACCTGCGGTCGCCACGGGTTCTATTCCCACTCTATGGGTGTCGTGGACACCCACGAGTGGAAATAGTCCCTGTTGGTCGGCATGCCGACCGTCAGGATAGTGACCCGTCGGGCTGGTGGAGGAGGTCATGTGACTGTCGGTCAGCCGACGGTCACATGAATACCACCCGTACCATCATCTGGAAGAGGAAGAGCTGGCCCATCATCAGGAAGAGCAGGACCATCATCGGGAAGAGAAAGAGCTGGACCAACATCAGAAATCAGGATTTTGGTACTTACCGATAAATCCCTTTCTCCGATTCCACAGGGGCCACTGGAGTGTAGTTACAATGGGGAAATAGTAGGTAGTAATTGGGAGCTGGCACTTTAAAAATTCTCACACTGTAGCTAGCTCCTCCCCTACTATCTCCCCTCCAAGCCAGTCTACGTAAAACTGTGCCCGGTGAGAGATGGAATAAACAAACCCTAAGGTAGAGGAGGTTAATGACGCCCTGTAAACCAGGATAACCCAAACTAAACCTGGAACAGAACCTGACAAAAAACCAGGCTAGCCTGAACTCAACAAGCAGTCATATGGTGACCTGCAAACCTTTAAGCAAAAAACAAGGGGGAACAGCGCTGGGCGGGCGTCCAGTGGCCCCTGTGGAATCGGAGAAAGGGATTTATCGGTAAGTACCAAAATCCTGATTTCTCCTTCATCCACTAGGGGCCACTGGAGTGTAGTTACAATGGGGACGTCCCAGAGCTCCCAAAAACGGGTGGGAGAGCGCTGAGAGTCCTTTAAAAACTGCTCGGCCAAACTGTGATGCAGAGGCCGCAAAAGTGTCAAACTTGTAAAAATTGACAAAACGAATGTCGGTCCGACGAAGTAGCCGCCCGACAAAGTATTCATGGAGACCCCATGGGCAGCCGCCCACGAAGGTCTTATATCGCGCGTAAAGTGCGCTGAAATGGAAAACGGAGGCTCCCTAGCAACCGCCTAGAAGACTGTCTGATGGTCAGATGTATCCAACAGCCCAGCGTCTGCTGGGACCCCGGCTATTTAGCACGGGAGCATCGTACAGAGACAAAGAAGAAAAACACTTCGTTGAATAGCCGAAGACCTCTGTAGAGAGAGTCAGCGAGCCCTGACAAGCATTCAAAGAGGACCGAAAAACACTTGTGTCAGATTTATACGAAAAATAGACAACCCCTCTGGAAGAAACGATCGCTGAGGCCGAAGCTCAGCCGGGGGAGTTGTCAATAGAGTACTCCCTGAAAAAGAGGCCGAACTTACGGCCGCTAGGCTAATCTCTTTTGGAAGAAAAACCAAAACAAAAGGCAGAGACCTAAAATTCAGGTCAGTGTGGTTTGAAGCGCAGCGGAGCAAAACCTCCCAGAGAAACCAAAGATGAATGGTAACTGAAAGAAGGGGAAAACCCCGTTCATCCTTATTATGTCCCATAAAGTCTTCCAAAAGTGGCAAAAGCGAGAAGAGGTAACAGACTTCTGAAATCGGGGCCCAGTAGGCCTAACCGAACCAGGGAACTCCTCCCTTCTGAGGTCTCGAGAACAGTCCCACGGTTAAACGAAACCAGTGTAAGATTGAACAAAGAAAAAAGGAACCTGTTGGAGTAGACAGTCCAGTCGAGGTAGGAGCCAAGGCTCCTCTACTGACAACAGGTGTATCTGTATCCTCAAGTCATGCGTGGCCCAACCAGAGCCACCGAGAGGACTAGCACGCAAAATCCCCTCCTGTGTTACCGAACATGAGGTAGAAATAGAAAAGGAGGCAGGATGGAATAACCAGAAAAACTCCCTGGAGCCCTGAGGGCATTCTCGGCTACTGCCGCCAGAGCTCACGTCCGAGAGTAGTAAAGGGTTAAAGAGTGAGTCAGAACGCCCTGAGGTCGATCCGAAATCTCCGCCCACAGCGGACCAGCTGACAAAACTCCGGGGAATGTTCCCTCACCCGGGAGTCTGACCTGGTGGCTTGACCTGGAAAGAAGATCGTTGTCCCCCGCTCAGAGAGGAATGTAGGCGATCACTCATTGCGTCGCAACTTGACTGAAGGATAGAGTACCTGGTGCCGAGAAAGGAAAAATCCTCTGACGGACCATGTTGAGAAACGTCTACGAGGAGCATAAATTGGATCTGTGTCGAACCAGAAGCTTCTAGATCCTCCGGATATGCAGAAGCCACCTAATGTACAGAGTGGGATAGTAGCAGTAGATTGTCCCATTATGGAACCAACGTCACCTACTGCCCTTAAAAAAGAGTTATTCTGTGAACTTCCTGAACTCTGTGGGAGCGGAAGAGAGACCGAAAGGAAAGGATTGACAGTGAAAAAGAGAATCCTGTAATGCGAATCTGAGAAAAGCCCGTTGAGGAAAAACCCCACGGAAATCAGTAAACAGGCATCTTTGAAGACAAGGGACACTTAGAACTCCCTCTCTTGTTCAAACTAGCAATCACAGACTGAAAGGATTCTAAGGCCAGAATAGGCCTGGCCGAGCCAACTGGCTTCGGAACGTGAAAAGAAAACAAAGGCCTGAGAACTGTCCCGATTCAAATGATATGTGAAAAACAGGGATCAACACCCTTTGCGGCTAGAAGCATATGGAGCGCCGCCTGCAGTATGACTCTCTTGTCATCGTAACTCGGCCGACCCATGTCGAGGGACTCCTGAGACGGTTGTACTCCAAAATCTAGTTTGTAACCGCCCAAGCCTTCTCCCACCGACCTGCGCCTACCCTGGGACCATCCAGGTAGTAGAAAAGTCTGACCTGTAGTGGGTGTATAGGATGACCTAAAGTCAGACTGGACCGAGGATGTTGAACCTCTACTTCAGCTTTTTTACCCTGAGATCCCCTGGCGACGGAGATATCGCCCGTGTGGAGTCGAAAGCTTGAAGGGGCACGGAAAAAACATTTTTTAAAGGAAAGACCGGTAAAGGTCTGTCTTGGAGCTGGGGCAGCAGTAGTAGAAAACAAAGTGGACTTACCTCCAATGGTTCAAGAAATCATGCAGAAAGTTCCTTCCCCTGAACCCTCTGCCCCATAGGTTTTTCATGTTCACCTGTCACTGTCGCAGCCCCAGAGGTCGTCTGGTTAAGACATCCCCAGTGAAAATGTAGGTTCCGAGTCTGCAGACGTGGAGACCTCCAAAGAACATAAAGCAGAATCGTGATTCTGACCTGTACCAAAGTATCAATTGAACCTGATGCGAAACATCCTGTAACCTAGAGGACAATTGTTCCACAACCTACCTGCTCAGGACAAGGTAGAAAACCCTGCTGCCGTATATGTCTTTGATGGATCCCTGAGCAAGGTTGCCTGAGGAAAACGGCAGCTTGTTGGACCGGCGATACATCGAGGGGTATACCCTGGAGAGGTTCTGATACCATCTCCTGCCGTCTGCGGGGAAAGGATAGGAAAACAAACATTGTTTGATACCTGAAATTGTGTATTCGGGTGTCTGCCGGCCGTCTACCGGAGCCTGCCCAGCTCATCTGAAACTGGACCAGTCGCTGCCATTTCGTCATCGGCTTCGAGCCCTGATGGACTTGACGTGTCCGCCTCCTTTACCTGCAGTATCAGACGAACTGCTGTATAATGCACCTGGATATTCTGAGACACAGGTTCAGACTCCACAGAAAACAGACATCATCAGTATTGTAACATGGAAGGTTAGTTAGCAAGGTTCCTTTAGAAACCTGGAGAGGTGAAATGACGTACAAGGTCTCTGGTTACCAGTGACATTACCTGTATAATCTGTGCTGTTCAAACATGGAGTGTCCTGCAGGTGCGTGGAGGGCTAAGCAGATGGCTCCACCGCATACTGCACACCTAAGAGGGAATTCTTTGACTATCCCAGGTGAGACAAACGAAAGGAGAAAAGGTGGGTTAAATAAACACAGCCCTATGTAAGGTCTGCACTATAACGTGTAGTGACCGACACGATTCAAATAAACTTCCTGGAGCAGCGGAGACCTGAACCAGTAGCGCTGCGCTGTGGGACAGGGGTCTGAGCCCTAGGCTATAGGTGCTCCCTTCAGATACCCGCTATTAGCGTACTGAGCCGCTGCGCTATTTGTCTGATGCCACACACATTCCCCAAATTACAAATAGCATTAGTAACTAGTGACACCAAGGAATAATAAAGGAAAGGCAACACCCCGCCCTGTATGTAGTGTACCGCTATTTTAGGTGCACCAGAAGTTTCTCGGAGGTTCCGCTGGCTTTTCAAAATGGTGACCAGCCTGTGAGAAAAAATGGGGGAAAATGTTATGTGGCAAGGTGGGGTATTCTGTTATTAGAAAACCTTGCGGAAGTGTTTGTTTTATCCCCTATATATGGTATTGTATGCATATATCTATATACATACCCACACACACTTAAATATATATACAAACATATCTATATATCCATACAGACATACATATATATATATATAATATATATACATATATACACTTTGTAGAGTAAAGAAATCTGCACAGTAGATTTTTAATTATTAATGAGCTGAGCCCCAGCTCCTGTAATAGAGCAGGTTTCCTGATCTACATGTATGAAATGCCGGGCAGAGGTACTGCAGGGAGGAATGTAGCTATATTTCAGCAGCCTAATGCATGGAAAAGTTAAAAACCCAGAGACAGGATCTGTTGCCTAGCGACAGTGAGACCTGGGAGCCGCCGCCGGGGAGCCCGCTGAGTAAGGCGGGAATAGCCTTCACCCCCCCTCATACCTTATACAAGCAAAGCCTCCTGCCTGCACAGCCAGGAGAGGAAAGAAGCCTTCAGCGTCCAGGGGAGCGGGAGACTGGAGCGGCGTGTCATGCTGCAGCGGCGCGGGGAGCGGAGAGAGCCCGCCATACAGAGCGGGAGTTAGCTCCGCCCCCCCCGCTTCGGCGCCAAATTCAAATCCGCTGCAAAGTCAGCGGAAAGCGTCCATGTCTCCACCGGTATGCTGCGGCCAGGGAGCGGAGATGCAAATGTATTTCCCGGCCGCTTGTAAATGTATTCCCCGGCCGCCTGTCTGCTGCGGCCGGGGAGTGGTGTTGTAAAGGTATCCCCACGGCCGCGTGTATGCAGCGGCCGGGGAGCGGTGATCTATCCCCACGGCTGCGTGTATGCAGCGGCTGGGGAGCGGTGATCTAAATGTGTTCCCCGGCCGCCTGTATGCTGCGGCCGGTGAGAGGTGCTCACATTGTAATGTAACTCCTGGCCGCCTTATGCTGCGGCCGGAGAGAGCCTGAGCCCGCCGAACGGAGCGGGAGTTAGCTTCGTCACCTTCATATTAAAAATCACCCTATCGCCCCCCTTATCCGGCTCCTGTAAGTGGGGAGTGTATCACCCCGGCTGCCTGTATGCTGCAGCCGGGGAGTGAAGAGCGCTGAGCCCGCTTACAGAGTGGGCTGAGGTTCCGTCTACATAATGGCGTAAGTGCACCTCTGTACATAGTAAAAACACACATCAGTCTGGAGGGGGGGAGATTGTACTCACCGCTGTCCTGATGTAGTTCACCGATCGGCCCCGACACGCGCCGCACGTAGCGGTGTCCGGCCCTTTATACTCACCGCTGCCGTGCTGCCGGAATCTTCTGCTGGATGGAGTGGCCCCGACACGCGCCGCACGCAGCGGTGTCCAGCCAACTCAGGAGAGCTCAGTGTCTCCCTCAGCCGGGGCCCATCCCGAGCCGCACACAGCTGCGATGGGACCCCGCCGGCAGCTCCCGCGGTGCAGACTGGCAGTGGCAGAGCTGCCAGTCTGTGTGTGTAAGTAAGAATAATAAAATAATAAAGAAAAAATAAAAATTTCTTCAGCTAAACCCAAGTGAACCAGCTCTCTCGGGCACTAAACTAAGACTGGCTTGGAGGGGAGATAGTAGGGGAGGAGCTAGCCACAGTGTGAGAATTTTTAAAGTGCCAGCTCCCAATTACTACCTACTATTTCCCCATTGTAACTACGCTCCAGTGGCCCCTAGTGGATGAAGGAGAAAGAGGACGAAATAAGCCCAGTGCCAGTGAAAATTGGGCAGCTGCACTGGAGGAAGCACTCCTGAGGCTGGAGAATATCTGGAGGCCCATTCTCCCCAGTATTCCAACCTACAGCAGACACACTGTTGCAGAAGGAGAGTACGCAGAGTACCGTACCATCTGCATGGCTGACATTGAAGTTGTAATGGAAATGGCAGTATCATCCTGTCACCATACCTTCCATGTCCCTTGCCTGACACAATGGCTACAGATGAACAGCATTTGTCCTGTGTACCGCACAGGGTGCTATGACCTAGACATTTTTTTCCACTTTGGGGGTCATAACGAGTTGATCGCTAGCTGCTTTCGGTCGCTGCGCAGCGATCAGGCAAAAAAACTGCACTTCTGTGCATGCGGCGCACTGCGCACGCGCGTCGTACTTTTACAACAAACAATGTAGTTTCACACAAGGTCTAGCGAAGCTTTTCAGTCGCACTGCTGGCCGCAGAGTGATTGACAGGAAGAGGGCATTTCTGGGTGTCAACTGACCGTTTTCATGGAGTGTTCGGAAAAACGCAGGCGTGCCAGGAAAAACGCAGGTGTGGCTGGGCGAACGCAGGGCGTGTTCGTGACGTCAAAACAGGAGCTGAACAGTCTGAAGTGATCGAAAGCGCTGAGTAAGTTTAGAGCTACTCAGAAACTGCACCAAAAAAATTTGTAGCCACTCTGTGATCCTTTCGTTCGCACTTCTGCTAAGCTAAAATACACTCCCAGTGGGAGGCGGCATAGCGTTTGCACGGCTGCTAAAAACTGCTAGCGAGCGAATAACTCGGAATGACCACCTTTATCTGAAGGGCACCAAACAGAAGCAGATGACCCAATATAAACATCAAATGTATATAGTGGTAAGCTTGTTCCTTTTTAAAAAAAAAAATAGGATTTTAATTACCTACTGGTAAATCCTTTTCTCGTAGTACGTAGAGGATGCTGGGGTCCATTTTAGTACCATGGGGTATAGACGGGTCCACTAGGAGCCATGGACACTTTAAGAGATTAATAGTGTGGGCTGGCTCCTCCCTCTATGCCCTTCCTACCAGACTCAGTCTAGAAACTGTGCCCGAGGAGACGGACATACTTTGAGAGAAGGAAATACACAGATAGTGGTGAGATTCACACCAGCTCACACGTACAACAAAAGGAAAGCCAAGCTAACCAACTCGGAACACTTCAGCAATGGCTGAACCAACCAAACTGAACCAAGTAACAAACAGGAATACGAAGCACTAGGCGGGCGCCCAGCATCCTCTACGGACTACGAGAAAAGGATTTACCGGTAGGTAATTAAAATCCTATATTCTCTTATGTCCTAGAGGATGCTGAGGTCCATTTTAGTACCATGGGGATGTACCAAAGCTCCCAGTATGGGAGGGAGAGTGCGGAGGTTCCTGCAGAACAGATTGACCAAATTTTAGGTCCTCAGAGGCCAAAGTATCGAACTTGTAGAACTTAGCAAACGTGTTCGACCCTGACCAAGCAGCATGCTCGGCAAAGCTGTAAAGCTGAGATACCCCAGGCAGCCACACAGGAAGAACCCACTTTACGAATAGAGTGGGCCTTAACAGATTTTGGACACGGCAAGCCTGCCGTAGAATAAGCATGCTGGATAGTGAACCTGATCCAGTGAGAAATTGTCTGCTTAGAAGCAGGACACCCAACCTTGTTGGGATCTGTCAAAGTCGAAAAATATCGTAATCCACAATGCCTTATACTAACCCCAATGCACATGCCCGCTGCACATGCACCCAGTCTGCGGTGCGTGTGCATATCCGCAAATTGCGTAAGATCGCTCCGGCGATCACGCGCGTGTTATGCTCATTTACGGTAGAATTTGTGAGCGTGTAGCGGGCGACTCGATCGTAACATATTTAACCTATATAGTGTGTTTTATAGTGATTATTTCCCCTTAACAACGACAGTAAAAATGTTTAGTTTAAATGGTTTGTGGACATGGGGATTCCTCTTTGCATGATATGAAGGGTCAGACAAAGGTTGAATGGTGGTGTCTAGTGTCTAACTAAAGAGTATTTTATTAGAAACATTCCGGTGTTGGTTAGGAAGAGATCGGTCGCTCCAGCGTATAGTTATATGTAAAAGTAGTTTATGGACTTTAAATGTATTTGCTGTTTTATTACACATGAGGTGGGAGTCCTGAGGATGCCTCCCACCTGAGCAGTTGGATAGAGACACATCCCCCCGTACGAACCCACCTATGACCTTTTGTTATAATGCAGAGACAAATTCCTGTGTCCAATGAGATTATAGGACCATTGTATTGTACAGTATACTGTGTATATAAAGACCCCCATAGCCAGACCAGCTCACTTCTCTCCACAAAGGTTTTCATCATTGATTAACTGAGAGCTGGTTTCCAGATAGCGCATGCGATTAATTCCCAAGTGTGTAAGTTTTTCTCTGTGGCCATTTCGTTACTCTGTATGTATGCAATTGTTCTTCTGTAGCTAACCTATAAGTATTTGCCATTTATCCTCTTTCTGTTTATTTGTATTTGCAATCGTTTGCTAGTGTTTGTATTTCTGCTTAGTTATTGTGTTTAGGTATTAATGTCAGGTCTGTAGTGTATGAACTGTATCTGTTTTCCCCTTTTTACGTACTAAATATCGTCAGTAAAGGTGTTGGAACCTTAGCAAGGAGTGTGTGTTTCACTAGTTAGTATAAAGGGTTACAGAGCATCTCAATTGCTCAAACAGCTTGCATACTCACAAAGGTTCAGTGTTACACCATTATAGTACCACGGTATTAAGGATTACAGTGTAAGCATATTCTGTGTTTAAAGATTATAAAGGTTACTGTCTGTGTGTACGCTCGCTGTGTGTATTCCGTACACCCAGCGCAGCGTGTGTACGTAACTAGCGTACCACGTGTGAGGTCTTTGTACGCAAATAGCGTACAAAGTGCGTAGCACGTGCACGAGGTTTAGCGGCCATTACGGCTTTTCGGTATTAGTAAATAGCTTATGTTAAAAGGTAAATATTTAGCTTTATCAATTGGGGGCAAGTCCGGTCCACCTCATATCCGCAGTCAGGTGAAAACGCGCAGACTTTATCGATCAGCAAAGGGCGGAAAATAAGAATTTACTCACCGGTAATTCTATTTCTCGTAGTCCGTAGTGGATGCTAGGACTCCGTAAGGACCATGGGGAATAGCGGCTCCGCAGGAGACTGGGCACAACTAAAAGAAAGCCTTAGTCTAACTGGTGTGCACTGGCTCCTCCCACTATGACCCTCCTCCAGACTTCAGTTAGGATACTGTGCCCGGAAGAGCTGACACAATAAGGAAGGATTTTGAATCCCGGGTAAGACTCATACCAGCCACACCAATCACACCGTATAACTCGTGATACAATACCCAGTTAACAGTATGATAACAACTGAGCCTCTCAACAGATGGCTCAACAATAACCCTTTAGTTAAACAATAACTATATACAAGTATTGCAGACAATCCGCACTTGGGATGGGCGCCCAGCATCCACTACGGACTACGAGAAATAGAATTACCGGTGAGTAAATTCTTATTTTCTCTGACGTCCTAAGTGGATGCTGGGACTCCGTAAGGACCATGGGGATTATACCAAAGCTCCCAAACGGGCGGGAGAGTGCGGATGACTCTGCAGCACCGAATGGGCAAACTCTAGGTCCTCCTCAGCCAGGGTGTCAAACTTGTAGAATTTAGCAAATGTGTTTGACCCCGACCAAGTAGCTGCTCGGCAAAGTTGTAAAGCCGAGACCCCTCGGGCAGCCGCCCAAGAAGAGCCCACCTTCCTCGTGGAATGGGCTTTCACTGATTTAGGATGCGGCAGTCCAGCCGCAGAATGTGCAAGCTGAATCGTACTACAGATCCAGCGAGCAATAGTCTGCTTTGAAGCAGGTGCACCCTTGTTGGGCGCATGCAGGATAAATAGCGAGTCAGTCCTTCTGACGCCAGCTGTCCTGGAAACATAAATTTTTAGGGCCCTGACTACGTCCAACAACTTGGAAGCCTCCAAGTCTTTTGTAGCCGCAGGCACCACAATAGGTTGGTTCAAATGAAAAGCTGATACCACCTTAGGGAGAAACTGGGGACCAGTCCTCAATTCTGCCCTATCCATATGAAAAATCAGATAAGGGCTTTTACATGACAAAGCCGACAATTCTGATACACGCCTGGCCGAAGCCAAGGCCAACAACATGACCACTTTCCACGTGAGATATTTCAATTCCACGGTTTTAAGTGGCTCAAACCAATGAGACTTTAGGAAATCCAACACCACGTTGAGATCCCAAGGTGCCACTGGAGGCACAAAAGGGGGCTGAATATGCAGCACTCCCTTAACAAAAGTCTGAACTTCAGGCAGTGAAGCCAGTTCTCTTTGAAAGAAAATCGATAGAGCCGAAATCTGGACTTTAATGGAACCCAATTTTAGGCCCATAGTCACCCCTGACTGTAGGAAGTGCAGGAAACGGCCCAGCTGAAATTCTTCCGTTGGGGCCTTCCTGGCCTCACACCACGCAACATATTTTCGCCAAATGCGGTGATAATGGTTCGCGGTCACTTCTTTCCTAGCTTTAATCAGCGTAGGAATGACTTCCTCCGGAATGCCCTTTTCCTTCAGGATCCGGCGTTCAACCGCCATGCCGTCAAACGCAGCCGCGGTAAGTCTTGGAACAGACAGGGCCCCTGCTGCAGCAGGTCCTGTCTGAGCGGCAGAGGCCATGGGTCCTCTGAGATCATTTCTTGAAGTTCCGGGTACCAAGCTCTTCATTGCCAATCCGGAACAATGAGTATAGTTCTTACTCCTCTTCTCCTTATTATCCTCAGTACCTTTGGTATGAGAGGAAGAGGAGGGAACACATAAACCGACCGGTACACCCACGGTGTCACTAGAGCGTCCACAGCTATCGCCTGAGGGTCTCTTGACCTGGCGCAATATCTTTCTAGCTTCTTGTTTAGGCGGGACGCCATCATGTCCACCTGTGGCCTTTCCCAACGGTTTACAATCAGTGTGAAGACTTCTGAATGAAGTCCCCACTCTCCCGGGTGGAGGTCGTGCCTGCTGAGGAAGTCTGCTTCCCAGTTGTCCACTCCCGGAATGAACACTGCTGACAGTGCTAACACGTGATTTTCCGCCCATCGGAGAATCCTTGTGGCTTCTGCCATCGCCGTCCTGCTTCTTGTGCCGCCCTGTCGGTTTACATGGGCGACTGCCGTGATGTTGTCTGACTGGATCAGTACCGGCTGGTTTTGAAGCAGGGGTTTTGCCTGACTGAGGGCATTGAAAATGGCCCTCAGTTCCAGAATATTTATGTGTAGGGAAGTCTCCTGACTTGACCATAGCCCTTGGAAGTTTCTTCCCTGTGTGACTGCCCCCCAGCCTCAAAGGCTGGCATCCGTGGTCACCAGGACCCAGTCCTGTATGCCGAATCTGCGGCCCTCTTGAAGATGAGCACTTTGCAGCCACCACAGCAGAGACACCGTGGTCCTTGGAGACAGGGTTATCAGCCGATGCATCTGAAGATGCGATCCGGACCACTTGTCCAACAGGTCCCATTGAAAGGTTCTTGCATGGAACCTGCCGAATGGAATTGCTTCGTAGGAAGCTACCATCTTTCCCAGGATCCGCGTGCAGTGATGCACCGACACCTGTTTTGGTTTTAGGAGGCCTCTGACTAGAGATGACAGCTCCTTGGCCTTCTCCTCCGGGAGAAACACTTTTTTCTGTTCTGTGTCCAGAACCATCCCCAGGAATAGTAGACGTGTCGTAGGGACCAGCTGTGACTTTGGAATATTTAGAATCCAGCCGTGCTGTTGTAGCACCTCCCGAGATAGTGCTACCCCGACTAACAACTGCTCCCTGGACCTCGCCTTTATCAGGAGATCGTCCAAGTACGGGATAATTAAAACTCCCTTCTTTCGAAGGAGTATCATCATTTCGGCCATTACCTTGGTAAAGGCCCTCGGAGCCGTGGATAGACCGAACGGCAACGTCTGGAATTGGTAATGACAATCCTGTACCACAAATCTGAGGTACTCCTGGTGAGGATGGTAAATGGGGACATGCAGGTAAGCATCCTTGATGTCCAGTGATACCATGTAATCCCCCTCGTCCAGGCTTGCAATAACCGCCCTGAGCGATTCCATCTTGAACTTGAATTTTTTTATATATGTGTTCAAGGATTTCAAATTTAAAATGGGTCTCACCGAACCGTCCGGTTTCGGTACCACAAACATTGTGGAATAGTAACCCCGTCCTTGTTGAAGTAGGGGCACCTTGACTATCACCTGCTGGGAATACAGCTTGTGAATTGCCTCTAGCACTGCCTCCCTGCCTGAGGGAGTTGTTGGCAAGGCAGATTTGAGGAAACGGCGGGGGGGAGACGTCTCGAATTCCAGCTTGTACCCCTGAGATACTACTTGAAAGATCCAGGGATCCACCCGTGAGCGAGCCCACTGATTGCTGAAATTTACGAGACGGGCCCCCACAGTACGCGGCTCCGCCTGTGGAGCCCCAGCGTCATGCGGTGGACTTAGAGGAAGCGGGGGAGGACTTTTGCTCCTGGGAACTGGCGGTATGCTGCAGCTTTTTCCCTCTACCTCTGGGCAGAAAGGACGCGCCTTTAACCCGCTTGCCCTTATGGGGCCGAAAGGACTGTACCTGATAATACGGTGCTTTCTTTGGCTGTGAGGGAACATGGGGTAAAAATGCAGACTTCCCAGCTGTTGCTGTGGAAACTAGGTCCGAGAGACCATCCCCGAACAACTCCTCACCTTTATAAGGCAAAACTTCCATGTGCCTTTTAGAGTCTGCATCACCTGTCCACTGCCGAGTCCATAACCCTCTCCTGGCAGAAATGGACATTGCACTTATTTTAGATGCCAGCCGGCAAATATCCCTCTGTGCATCTCTCATATATAAGACTGCGTCTTTAATATGCTCTACGGTTAGCAATATAGTGTCCCTGTCTAGGGTATCAATATTTTCCGACAGGGAATCTGACCACGCAGCTGCAGCACTGCACATCCATGCTGAAGCAATAGCTGGTCTCAGTATAATACCTGTGTGTGTATATACAGACTTCAGGATAGCCTCCTGCTTTCTATCAGCAGGTTCCTTTAGGGCGGCCGTATCCGGAGACGGTAGTGCCACCTTCTTTGACAAGCGTGTGAGCGCTTTATCCACCCTAGGGGATGTTTCCCAACGTGACCTATCCTCTGGCGGGAAAGGGTACGTCATTAGTAAAGAAATTACTAGCTTCTTATCGGGGGAAGTCCACGCTTCTTCACACACTTCGTTTAACTCCTCAGATGGAGGAAAAACTACTGGTAGTTTTTTCTCTCCAAACATAATACCCTTTTTTGTGGTACCTGGGGTAACATCAGAAATGTGCAACACATTTTTCATAGCCTCAATCATGTAACGTGTGGCCCTATTGGAAGTTACATTAGTCTCATCGTCGTCGACACTGGAGTCAGTATCCGTGTCGACATCTGTGTCTGCCATCTGAGGTAGCGGGCGTTTTAGAGCCCCTGATGGCTTTTGAGACGCCTGGGCAGGCACAGGCTGAGAAGCCGGCTGTCCCATATTCGGAATGTCGTCAAACCTTTTATGTAAGGAGTCGACACTGTCACGTAATTCCTTCCACATAACCATTCACTCAGGTGTCGGCCCCGCAGGGGGTGACATCACATTTATAGGCATCTGCTCCGCCTCCACATAAGCCTCCTCATAAAACATGTCGACACAGCCGTACCGACACACTGCACACACACAGGGAATGCTCTGACAGAGGACAGGACCCCACAAAGCCCTTTGGGGAGACAGAGAGAGAGTATGCCAGCACACACCAGAGCGCTATAATAATACAGGGATTAACTGAATTATTTCCCCTTATAGCTGCTATATAAGTTATACTGCGCCTAAATTTAGTGCCCCCCCTCTCTTTTTTACCCTTCTGTAGCTTGAAACTGCAGGGAAGAGCCAGGGAGCGATCCTTCCAGCGGAGCTGTGAGGGAAAAATGGCGCCAGTGTGCTGAGGGAGATAGCCCCGCCCCTTTTTCGGCTGACTTTTCTCCCGCTTTTTTTATGGATTCTGGCAGGGGTATTTATCACATATATAGCCTCTGGGACTATATATTGTGATTTTTAGCCAGCCAAGGTATTTATATTGCTGCTCAGGGCGCCCCCCCAGCGCCCTGCACCCATCAGTGACCGGAGTGTGAGGTGTGCATGAGGAGCAATGGCGCACAGCTGCAGTGCTGTGCGCTACCTTGTTGAAGACCGAAGTCTTCTGCCGCCGATTTCCAGGACCATCTTCATGCTTCTGGCTCTGTAAGGGGGACGGCGGCTCGGCTCCGGGACCGAACGATCGAGGTCGGGTCCTGTGTTCGATCCCTCTGGAGCTAATGGTGTCCAGTAGCCTAAGAAGCCCAAACTATCTCCAGTCAGGTAGGTTCGCTTCTTCTCCCCTTAGTCCCTCGTCGCAGTGAGTCTGTTGCCAGCAGATCTCACTGAAAATAAAAAACCTAAAATATACTTTCTTTCTAGAAGCTCAGGAGAGCCCCTAGTGTGCATCCAGCTCAGCCGGGCACAAGATTCTAACTGAAGTCTGGAGGAGGGTCATAGTGGGAGGAGCCAGTGCACACCAGTTAGACTAAAGCTTTCTTTTAGTTGTGCCCAGTCTCCTGCGGAGCCGCTATTTCCCATGGTCCTTACGGAGTCCCAGCATCCACTTAGGACGTCAGAGAAAGGTGGTATCTTGTAGTGCTGATCAGATGAGCGTCTGCGTCTGATTCTCTTGGGTTGTAGGGATGCTGGTGGAATCCGAGGAAGGTAAGAACGTTACGCTATTGTCTTCTTAAACGGTTTTTAATTTCTGTTAAGTAGGTTTGAAAGTATTTTAATCGCTCTGCATAGCTTGATAGTTTTATTTTTAACTCAGGCCTAAAAAAAAAAAAAACTTCAGGGGCTTGGATGGTGATTTTTTTTGTGTGACAATGGAAGCCGCATGGTTTGCCCTCCATTTTGTGTAACCCTCATGGATGTGGAATGGGGAGGAGCAGCGGCCATTTTGGGAAGGTCAAAATTTTTGTTTTTTTCTGAATGGCTGATTTTCAGTTGACTCAGGAATAATCAGCTGTCCCTTGTCAAAAAGAAATCACCATTTATGAGTTTCTAATGCATTTATTTAATCCATATCATAATCAATTATAAATAGTTCAGATGGAGTTTAATGTAAGTAAATAGTAAAATGAATATTTGATTTAGGAAAGATACACAGAGAAACAAAGTTTTTTTTTTTCCCCCTCTCTCCTTATCTCTAAGATTCTGTTGAGCTGCTTGGTCCATTGAAATGTAAATTAACCTGTGTAACTGTTTTTTTTCCCCCAGCAGTGAAGAGACTCACCCTCACACACAGTCAAGGGCACATTCATATGCAAATTAGAGAAGTGAATGGGTCTCATAGATGTAATAGTGATTAGTACATAGATGTAATACTATATATGTGTGCTTACAGCAATGTATGCTCTGCAAGATGGCTATCATACTATTGGAAGCATTGATTATTAGATTAATTAAGAATCGTATTGTATCTGTGTATTTTCACATATCTCACTTTCCTGTTTGCCATTTATCAATGATAACGTGCTGAGAAAGATTTGTTGCTATTGGTAGTTAAAAATGAAATTAAATACTTAAAGGGAGCAATTGTAAGGCACACACATAGCCTGGCCTAATTAAAGGTTGCTACAGTGGAATACTGTGTGATGTGCGGTAAGCGATTATAGTTAAATATCGTTTACATTTATAGAATCGTGTTATTTGCGTTCCTGTGAGCGTATCTGGACTTTGTGCATACGTATCTCGGGCAACGTGCGAGATTACGTACGTGACGCAAGGGCGTACACACGTGGCGTATATTACGCAGCGGGCGTACGGATACGCCCACTAAATTCAAATCACACGATAGCATTGTTTAGTGTGGGCAGGTATAGTAGCCACGTGATAATAGCACAAGTTTGTTCCGTTTCCAAAAGTTGTAGTTTAAAGTTTAAAGAGAACCTTTTTCTATTGCAAAACCCGGGGATTGAACTACTGCCTGAATGAAAGGAATTACTGTACAGAAAAAATCAGTGTGCATATGAGTGAATAGGAGTGTATGTGCAAATAAAGGTATTCTTTTGTGAACCCAGAAATCGGGATCCCGTCGGAGACCACATCAGGTGAGTGGACACTTGGTGGCGTGGGACTGGCTTGCTCACGTTAACATTGTACAAGGTAAAAAGGAGCAAGTAGTATTCGCAGACAAAAAGAACTGCGAAGGTTAAAGCGCAGCCCAGGGGGTTGGCGTAGCACCCATATAGGCACAAGTTGAGAAAACGCTCCGGCTGAAGGTTTCACAGCCTAATCAAATGATTCCATTGGTCGCACGGCGAATAAAATAAGAATTTACTTACCGATAATTCTATTTCTCGTAGTCCGTAGTGGATGTTGGGACTTCCGTAAGGACCATGGGGAATAGCGGCTCCGCAGGAGACTGGGCACAAAAAGTAAAAGCTTTAGACTAGCTGGTGTGCACTGGCTCCTCCCCCTATGACCCTCCTCCAAGCCTCAGTTAGGATACTGTGCCCGGACGAGCGTACATAATAAGGAAGGATTTTGAATCCCGGGTAAGACTCATACCAGCCACACCAATCACACCGTACAACCTGTGATCTGAACCCAGTTAACAGTATGATAAACGTAGGAGCCTCTGAAAAGATGGCTCACAACAATAAACAACCCGATTTTTTTGTAACAATAACTATATACAAGTATTGCAGACAATCCGCACTTGGGATGGGCGCCCAGCATCCACTACGGACTACGAGAAATAGAATTATCGGTAAGTAAATTCTTATTTTCTCTGACGTCCTAGTGGATGCTGGGACTTCCGTAAGGACCATGGGGATTATACCAAAGCTCCCAAACGGGCGGGAGAGTGCGGATGACTCTGCAGCACCGAATGAGAGAACTCCAGGTCCTCCTCAGCCAGGGTATCAAATTTGTAGAATTTAGCAAACGTGTTTGCCCCTGACCAAGTAGCTGCTCGGCAAAGTTGTAAAGCCGAGACCCCTCGGGCAGCCGCCCAAGATGAGCCCACCTTCCTTGTGGAATGGGCTTTAACAGATTTTGGCTGTGGCAGGCCTGCCACAGAATGTGCAAGCTGAATTGTATTACAAATCCAACGAGCAATCGTCTGCTTAGAAGCAGGAGCACCCAGCTTGTTGGGTGCATACAGTATAAACAGCGAGTCAGATTTTCTGACTCCAGCCGTCCTGGAAACATATATTTTCAGGGCCCTGACTACGTCCAGCAACTTGGAGTCCTCCAAGTCCCTAGTAGCCGCAGGTACCACAATAGGTTGGTTCATGTGAAACGCTGAAACCACCTTAGGGAGAAATTGAGGACGAGTCCTCAATTCCGCCCTATCCGAATGAAATATCAGGTAAGGGCTTTTATAGGATAAAGCCGCCAATTCTGATACGCGCCTGGCTGAAGCCAGGGCTAACAGCATTACCACTTTCCATGTGAGATATTTTAAATCCACTGTGGCAAGTGGTTCGAACCAATGTGATTTTAGGAATCCCAAAACCACATTGAGATCCCAGGGTGCCACTGGAGGCACAAAGGGAGGCTGTATATGCAGTAGCCCCTTTACAAAAGTCTGGACTTCAGGAACTGAAGCCAGTTCCTTCTGGAAGAAGATAGACAGGGCCGAAATTTGAACCTTAAGGGATCCTAATTTTAGGCCCATAGACAATCCTGCTTGCAGGAAATGCAGGAAACGACCCAGTTGAAATTCCTCTGTAGGGGCCTTCTTGGCCTCACACCACGCAACATATTTCCGCCAAATGCGGTGATAATGTTTTGCGGTTACATCCTTCCTGGCTTTGATCAGGGTAGGGATGACTTCATCTGGAATGCCTTTTTCCTTCAGGATCCGGCGTTCAACCACCATGCCGTCAAACGCAGCCGCGGTAAGTCTTGGAACAGGCAAGGTCCCTGCTGAATCAGGTCCTTTCTTAGAGGTAGAGGCCACTGGTCCTCCGTGAGCATCTCTTGCAGCTCCGGGTACCAAGTTCTTCTTGGCCAATCCGGAGCCACGAGTATAGTTCTTACTCCTCTCCTTCTTATGATTCTCAGTACTTTTGGTATGAGAGGCAGAGGAGGGAACACATACACCGACTGGAACACCCACGGTGTTACCAGAGCGTCCACCGCTATTGCCTGAGGGTCCCTTGACCTGGCGCAATATCTGTCCAGTTTCTTGTTGAGACGGGACGCCATCATGTCCACCTTTGGTTTTTCCCAACGGTTTACAATCACTTGGAAGACTTCTGGATGAAGTCCCCACTCCCCCGGGTGGAGGTCGTGTCTGCTGAGGAAGTCTGCTTCCCAGTTGTCCACTCCCGGAATGAACACTGCTGACAGTGCTATCACATGATTTTCCGCCCAGCGGAGAATCCTTGCAGCTTCTGCCATTGCCCTCCTGCTTCTTGTGCCGCCCTGTCTGTTTACGTGGGCGACAGCCGTGATGTTGTCCGACTGGATCAATACCGGTTGACCCTGAAGCAGAGGCCTTGCTTGACTTAGGGCATTGTAAATGGCCCTTAGTTCTAGGATATTTATGTGAAGAGACGTTTCCATGCTTGACCACAAGCCCTGGAAATTTTTTCCCTGTGTGACTGCTCCCCAGCCTCTCAGGCTGGCATCCGTGGTTACCAGCATCCAATCCTGAATGCCGAATCTGCGGCCCTCTAGAAGATGAGCCCTCTGTAACCACCACAGGAGAGACACCCTTGTCCTTGGAGATAGGGTTATCCGCTGATGCATCTGAAGATGCGATCCGGACCATTTGTCCAGCAGATCCCACTGAAAAGTTCTTGCATGGAATCTTCCGAATGGAATCGCTTCGTAAGAAGCCACCATTTTTCCCAGGACTCTCGTGCATTGATGCACTGACACTTGTCCTGGTTTTAGGAGGTTCCTGACTAGCTCGGATAACTCCCTGGCCTTCTCCTCCGGGAGAAAAACCTTTTTCTGGACTGTGTCCAGAATCATCCCTAGGAACAGTAGACGTGTTGTTGGAATCAGCTGTGATTTTGGGATATTTAGAATCCACCCGTGCTGACGTAGCACTACTTGAGATAGTGCTACTCCGACCTCTAACTGTTCCCTGGACCTTGCCCTTATCAGGAGATCGTCCAAGTAAGGGATAATTAATACGCCTTCTCTTCGAAGAAGAATCATCATTTCGGCCATTACCTTGGTAAAGACCCGTGGTGCCGTGGACAATCCAAACGGCAGCGTCTGAAACTGATAATGACAGTTTTGTATCACAAACCTGAGGTACCCTTGGTGAGAAGGGTAGATTGGGACATGGAGATAAGCATCTTTGATGTCTAGAGATACCATATAGTCCCCTTCTTCCAGGTTCGCTATCACTGCTCTGAGTGACTCCATCTTGAATTTGAACCTTTTTATGTAAGTGTTCAAAGATTTTAGATTTAAAATTGGTCTCACCGAGCCGTCCGGCTTCGGTACCACAAACAGCGTGGAATAATACCCCTTTCCCTGTTGTAGGAGGGGTACCTTGATTATCACCTGCTGGGAATACAGCTTGTGAATAGCTTCCAATACTGCCTCCCTGTCGGAGGGAGACGTTGGTAGAGCAGACTTCAGGAACCGGCGAGGGGGAGACGTCTCGAATTCCAATTTGTACCCCTGTGATACTACCTGCAGGATCCAGGGGTCCACTTGCGAGTGAGCCCACTGCGCGCTGAATTTCTTGAGACGACCCCCCACCGTGCCTGAGTCCGCATGTAGAGCCCCAGCGTCATGCTGAAGACTTGGCAGAAGCGGGGGAGGGCTTCTGCTCCTGGGAAGAGGCTGCCTGGTGTAGTCTTTTTCCCCTTCCTCTGCCCCGGGGCAGAAATGAGCGGCCTTTTTCCCGCTTGCCCTTATAGGGACGAAAGGACTGAGTTTGAAAAGACGGTGTCTTTTTCTGCTGAGAGGTGACCTGGGGTAAAAAGGTGGATTTTCCAGCCGTTGCCGTGGCCACCAGGTCCGATAGACCGACCCCAAATAACTCCTCCCCTTTATACGGCAATACTTCCATATGTCGTTTGGAATCCGCATCACCTGACCACTGTCGCGTCCATAACGTTCTTCTGGCAGAAATGGACATCGCACTCACTCTAGATGCCAGGGTGCAAATATCCCTCTGTGCATCTCGCATATATAGTAATGCATCCTTTAAATGCTCTATAGTTAATAATATACTGTCCCTATCCAGGGTATCAATATTTTCAGTCAGGGAATCCGACCAAGCCACTCCAGCGCTGCACATCCAGGCTGAGGCGATTGCTGGTCGCAGTATAACACCGGTATGTGTGTATATACCTTTTAGGATATTTTCCAGCCTTCTATCAGCTGGTTCCTTGAGGGCGGCCGTTTCAGGAGACGGTAACGCCACTTGTTTTGATAAGCGTGTGAGCGCCTTATCTACCCTAGGGGGTGTTTCCCAACGTGCCCTAACCTCTAGCGGGAAAGGGTATAGTGCCAATAATTTATTAGAAATCAGCAGTTTTTTATCGGGGGAAACCCACGCTTTATCACACACCTCATTTAATTCATCTGATTCAGGAAAAACTACTGGTAGTTTTTTCACACCCCACATAATACCCTTTTTTGTGGTACTTGTAGTGTCAGAAATGTTCAATGCCTCCTTCATTGCCGTGATCATGTAACGTGTGGCCCTACTGGACATTACGTTTGTCTCCTCACCGTCGACACTGGATTCAGTATCCGTGTCTGGGTCTGTGTCGACCATCTGAGGTAACGGGCGTTTTAGCGCTCCTGACGGTGTCTGAGACGCCTGAACAGGCACTAATTGGTTTGCCGGCTGTCTCATGTCGTCAACAGTTTTTTGCAAAGTGCTGACATTGTCACGTAATTCTTTAAATACGACCATCCAATCAGGTGTCGACTCCCTAGGGGGTGACATCACTAACACAGGCAATTGCTCTGCTTCCACATCATTTTCCTCCTCATACATGTCGACACAATCGTACCGACACCCAGCACACACACAGGGAATGCTCTGATAGAGGACAGGACCCCACGAGCCCTTTGGGGAGACAGAGGGAGAGTTTGCCAGCACACACTAGAGCGCTATATATATACAGGGATAACCTTATATAAGTGTTTCTCCCTTTATAGCTGCTGTTTTATATTTGCTGCCAATAGTGCCCCCCCTCTCTTGTTTTACCCTGATTCTTGTAGCAGGACTGCAGGGGAGAGTCAGGGAGCCGTCCTTCCAGCGGAGCTGTGAAAGAAAATGGCGCTTGTGTGCTGAGGAGAAAGGCTCCGCCCCCTTCACGGCGGCCTTTTCTCCCGCTTTTTTCAGGAAAACTGGCAGGGGTTAAATGCATCCATATAGCCCAGGAGCTATATGTGATGCATTTCTTTAGCCATATAAGGTTTTTATAGTGTTTTATTGCGTCTCAGGGCGCTCCCCCCCAGCGCCCTGCACCCTCAGTGACCGGAGTGTGAAGTGTGCTGAGAGCAATGGCGCACAGCTGCAGTGCTGTGCGCTACCTTATTTGAAGACAGGAACGTCTTCTGCCGCCGCTTTCTCCGGACCTCTTCGCTCTTCTGGCTCTGTAAGGGGGCCGGCGGCGCGGCTCCGGGACCCATCCAGGCTGAACCTGTGATCGTCCCTCTGGAGCTAATGTCCAGTAGCCAAGAAGCCCAATCCACTCTGCACGCAGGTGAGTTCGCTTCTTCTCCCCTTAGTCCCACGATGCAGTGAGCCTGTTGCCAGCAGGACTCACTGAAAATAAAAAACCTATTTAAACTTTTACTTCTAAGCAGCTCAGGAGAGCCACCTAGCCTGCACCCTTCTCGTTCGGGCACAAAAATCTAACTGAGGCTTGGAGGAGGGTCATAGGGGGAGGAGCCAGTGCACACCAGCTAGTCTAAAGCTTTTACTTTTTGTGCCCAGTCTCCTGCGGAGCCGCTATTCCCCATGGTCCTTACGGAAGTCCCAGCATCCACTAGGACGTCAGAGAAATAATAGTTATTTATACGAAGTGCGACTGGACCGCACGCTACTGTGTACATTAGTTAGGTCACCTTGATACCCACTAAAAAAAATTGCTGTGGGATCATAGACGCTATTTGTACATTTTAACGTGATTTGTGTAGGTTTTTGTTATTTTAAGGGAGTTTCGCTGTTCACTCAGGAAATCTCCAACAACTAATATTTACTGGGAAGGGTAGCATACTTCCACACGCCCCAGTAAATAGAGGTTACAAAAAGATCCCGAGATTGGGTACGACCAGTGGTGGGCACAATGCTGGAATTCGTATTGGCCAATAGGGGCGTGAGTGAGTGAAGGCACTTGTTGAACTTTCACCGTCGCCTTATCTCTGGGAACTTGGTTTGTTTTGTAAGAATTCGCTGAGACAGCAATATCTGCAAACGATGGGGGCCAGTTGCTCAAGAAAGGGACGTCCAACAAGGGTTCACGTTGGTAGTTGTTGGCCCAAAGGGTCAGCTCGGTATAATGTGTGAGAAATACGGATCACACACACAGGTATTATGCAAAGAATGGGAACGAATGACTGAGGATGATGGGGAACAGTTTCCCAGGGTGGGCAGTTTGAATCCTGAGGTATTGCAAAATCTAAGAAAGAGGATAGGTCTAATAAAATCTGCAAAACAGAGGATTAGACATAATGATTATTTACAGTTATGGCAACAGGAAGGTGAGATACACGGAGGATTAGCTTACACAGCTGACTCTCACGTTGGTAAGAAAAACATGGCAAATAGAGAACAAATGGCTGCAGAGAATGACACACTGGTATATGATAACTGTGCACTTAGCAACTGTATTATTACTGATAAGAATAATTGTAACAAATATAATAATGATAGAAGGAAAACTGATAAATGTACAAATTCTAACCCGTGCAAGTTGCACTCCATGTTAAACTTCCCTCAGGATTACAAGCAAGAAAGTGAGCCCAGCACGATATCGGCACCTATTCCAGCAGCCATCATAAAAGACATCCAGGTGGACGCGACCCAATCGGTAAAGGCAGTAGTCAAACCCCCCTAACGGAGGGTCAGGTGAGGTCGTGTCCACGGGTAAGTAAGTACGGTGTTATATATCATACACAGACAAATGCACCTCATAAAGTAGTAGTTTATGTATTAATGGATGGTTTAAAGGTAGTATTGAGAACAAGAGTACAGACCACCAACCCAAACTGGAGAAATATCTTGGTGGCTGCATTAAGAAAGTCCGCTGTTGGGCATGATCAAAACATCAGCAAGCACAGGGAGGCACAGGGAGGTAAGAAGCCTCAGATCCCCGTGGGTAAGTCAAAGGTGATAAGATGTTATAATTGCCAGAGGGAAGGTCATTTTGCACAAAATTGTAGGTTTTGAAGATATACACAAGGTAGATAAACCCCCTAGACAAAAACACGAGCAAAGTCAGGATACACGAAATTGTAATCAGGAATCACCTAGGAAGAAGTTTGGGCCGCACCTGTAATGTGCAGTCAGTAAAGTTGATCATTAGTCGTGACAGTAAGCCTGAGGTTACAGTTAATGAAATTGGGAGGTCAGTTCCTTGTAGACACAGGAACGGCCGGGTAAACTTTGTAATTTATCTTTGAATGTTTTCATCTCATCTGTAACTTTCATCGGCAGAACTCAAACATCACATGGCTACTTGGTCTTTTCAGAAGTCTACCTTACCGCAGTATGTCTTACCGGCATCGTTGTGTTTGGCCAGACGCAAAGGGTGGAGAGGGGAAATACTGGTGGGGGGGGGGGGGGGGGAGATTATGCAGAGATACTGGTGGACATGTTGATGTGACAGCCTGTTGATGAAAATCTGATAATGTTTTTTTTCCCTTTCCAAATTGTTCTCTCTCTCTTTTTGTTCTTTCATGTTTTACGGATGGTATGTCACACAAAAGTTAGACAAATGGTAATGCAAGATTTATTCTCCTTACAGAAAGATCGCTGAGTCGGAAAGAATATTGCACCACCGGAATGTTCGTTTGGAAGACTGAGAGACAGCACCATTGAGATGACATCTGAGCAAGAAGAACAACAAGACCAGAGGACAAATCATCATAACAATAGTCATAACAACAAGTTTTTTTCCCCCCTTCAATTATTTTTCTGTACCCCCATTACAACTTTCTCTTTCTCCTCCTGTAAGATGGACTCGCCCCAAGAGACTGCAGTCCGTATTTTCCTGCTGACCCTGTTGTTGACCAGAGCAGTCTGTTTCGGTGAGAGTACCAGTGAGGTCGAGAAAGGATCTGGAATGGGTTCTGATGATCAGGATGGATTCATAGAATTCCAATAGCAACATAATCACCGAGCAAAGGCGAGTACCAGAAAACGATCTAGTAGCCATGTCATTGATAGACATTGTGAAGGATTGTTAGCTGAAGAGAACTGCATCTGTAGGCATTGTGACAGTATAGTTGAGGACGATTACATCAATGAATGTCAGTCCAGTTTCAATATCAACATGGACCGGCATCCATTGAGTGGCTATCACTCGTTGGTGGGTAAAGTGTTAAATCAGACAGACTGTTGGGTATGCTCACAAGTACCTCAGGGCCATAGAAAGTCAGGACTAGTGCCATATCCTTTAACGGTAGATGAGGTACTTGTGTTAAAGGGTGGGAGACCGGTGGACAAGAGATTTAATATTTCTAGTCCTCCTAGTTTAAAGCTCCACCAATACCATGTAGATAGGTCCCTAATATGTTTTAACATTTCCAATCCCCGAAAGCCGGGAAATTGGGAAGTGTCATGGAACAACCAAACCATGACGTTCTCACACAGAGCCGACAAAATGCCCCTAGACTCAGAACTTATACGCCAAATAGCCGACAGTGGAAAATATTTCCGGTATAGGTACACTCTAGGAAGTAGGATCATGCGAGTTGCAGAAGTATCACCAGGATACTGTGCACATATCGTACAACCGGATACGTGTACTAGACAGATGGGAGAATTAGGGTTAGGAGATTTCACATGGAAAGTTTGTAACATGGTTATGTCATACTCCATCCCATATGTTCTCCCCGATGATGCATATTTCATATGCGGGAGGAAGGCGTATAAGTGGCTTGCCCCAAACTCAGAGGGATTGTGTTACATTGGAAAGGTACTGCCTGAAGTAATGACTGTATCCCATAACAAAATGAAAGACATCCACCGCGGTGCCCAAGCTCCTTATACTCACACTCATTACGAGCACGTTGTTAAAAGGCACCTGATAGAGAGGACAGAGCATCCGGCCTCTGATCTGATCCATGAATCCACCGGGATTCAATTCCTACTCGCGTTAGATATCACTCGTACCGCCAGAGGAGTGATAAACTTTAGGTATATAAACGCACTTGCGAACCTGATAGACAATATCACCGAAATGTATGACGACCCGTTCAGGTATACTGGGAGAGAGCTACAAACCTACAAAACCGAGCTGGTTCAGCATAGGATGATTCTCAATTACCTCACAGCAATGACAGGCGGGTATTGTGTTACCCTAGCAACTCAGTATGGTGTAAAGTGCTGCACGTATATTACAAACAGCACTGAGGACCCGGCCGAGGTCATAGACCAAAAGATGGATGACATTTTGCAATTAAAGTGGGAGTTTCGAAGGAGACATAATCTTACTCTCGCTGCTGTGGGTAATGAACTGACCGGCTGGGTGTCATGGGTGAACCCACGAAATTGGTTCTCTGGTTTAGGAGAATGGGCCCAAGGCATTATCATGGATGTAGGGAAATTTCTCTTGTGTATTCTGGGAGTCGTCATATTGATTGGTCTGATATTTAGATGCGTTCGGACTTTAATGAAGTGTAAACGTAGTACCAGAGTGATGAGTCTGAGGAGCGAGGACACTGTAATAACAACAACTAATTTAATTTATGAGCCGTCAATAGAGACAATGTTGTGATGAAAATGTGATTCCACGGTCCGTTTCTTTCACCCATTTCTCCTTTGTTTTCCTCCAAGGTACAAGGACATCCACTTGGAAGAAGAATTTGACAACCTCTTTTATACAGACCATTGATGAACTGTGTCACAGACACCCAATACTTTTAGTGACTTTAACTATCCACTGGAAACCCAATACTTTAGAGACTGTAATTTTATGGACACTGGAAAAGCTTTTGCTCACCACTTACAGCAAAAGCACCGCGAGACATCAGACAACACGTACATCAGACAAGACATCAACAAGACCTCAATCGGCGACTGTATACTAAACCTCACATAGTTATATGACTGCATTTATAACGCTTGTTTCTTATCTTCATCTCTACAACTTCCAGGTAGTATTCCACATAGTCGACAGGTGATATTCACATACTAGCATCTACATACTCTCCCCCTTCATGTATCATCAACTAATGTGCACCCCATTTGTAGCAACCAAAAGCCGAAAAGAGCTCGGTAAAGTTTGACAGCCCATCCACAGACCCTTAATACGGGATAAGAAGGATTCAAATGTATACTTCGCAATACCTCGAAGCTTGATTTAGAACACGTACGGCACGATGATACATGACCCCTCAGACACGGACTTCATACACACATGCTTTTACTATCTCACTAGGTCATATCTTTCCCACCTCCTCCTCTCCTCCCTCTACCCAATCATAAAAAGGTATTACATGATGACATATATTTTTCTGTTTGAATTGTTTAGATAGTGGCAGTTATTGTTGACTGCCAAAGGGTGGACTGTCAAAGTCGAAAAATATCGTAATCCACAATGCCTTATACTAACCCCAATGCACATGCCCGCTGCACGTGCACCCAGTCTGCAATACGTGTGCATATCCGCAAATTGCGTAAGATCGCTCCGGCGATCACGCGCGTGTTATGCTCATTTACGGTAGAATTTGTGAGCGTGTAGCGGGCGACTCGATCGTAACATATTTAACCTATATAGTGTGTTTTATAGTGATTATTTCCCCTTAACAACGACAGTAAAAATGTTTAGTTTAAATGGTTTGTGGACATGGGGATTCCTCTTTGCATGATATGAAGGGTCAGACAAAGGTTGAATGGTGGTGTCTAGTGTCTAACTAAAGAGTATTTTATTAGAAACATTCCGGTGTTGGTTAGGAAGAGATCGGTCGCTCCAGCGTATAGTTATATGTAAAAGTAGTTTATGGACTTTAAATGTATTTGCTGTTTTATTACACATGAGGTGGGAGTCCTGAGGATGCCTCCCACCTGAGCAGTTGGATAGAGACACATCCCCCCGTACGAACCCACCTATGACCTTTTGGTATAATGCAGAGATAAATTACTGTGTCCAATGAACAATGAGATTATAGGACCATTGTATTGTACAGTATACTGTGTATATAAACACCCCCATAGCCAGACCAGCTCACTTCTCTCCACAAAGGTTTTCATCATTGATTAACTGAAAGCTGGTTTCCAGATAGCGCATGCGATTCATTCCCAAGTGTGTAAGTTTTTCTCTGTGGCCATTTCGTTACTCTGTATGTATGCAATTGTTCTTTTGTAGCTAACCTATAAGTATTTGCCATTTATCCTCTTTCTGTTTATTTGTATTTGCAATCGTTTGCTAGTGTTTGTATTTCTGCTTAGTTATTTTGTTTAGGTATTAATGTCAGGTCTGTAGTGTATGAACTGTATCTGTTTTCCCCTTTTTACGTACTAAATATCGTCAGTAAAGGTGTTGGAACCTTAGCAAGGAGTGTGTGTTTCACTAGTTAGTATAAAGGGTTACAGAGCATCTCAATTGCTCAAACAGCTTGCATACTCACAAAGGTTCAGTGTTACACCATTATAGTACCACGGTATTAAGGATTACAGTGTAAGCATATTCTGTGTTTAAAGATTATAAAGGTTACTGTCTGTGTGTACGCTCGCTGTGTGTATTCCGTACACCCAGCGCAGCGTGTGTACGTAACTAGCGTACCACGTGTGAGGTCTTTGTACGCAAATAGCGTACAAAGTGCGTAGCACGTGCACGAGGTTTAGCGGCCATTACGGCTTTTCGGTTTTCGTAAATAGCTTATGTTAAAAGGTAAATATTTAGCTTTATCAGATCACAAAGGACAAACAGAGCATCCGACTTCCTGTGATGTGGCACCACAATAGGTCGGTTGATATGAAAGGCTGACACAACCTTCGGAAGAAATTGCTGACGCATTCTGAGCTCAGCTCTATCCTCATAGAAAATCAAGTAGGGGCTCTTGCATGACAATGCCCCCAATTCCGACACACGTCTAGCAGACGCCAATGCCAACAGTGTGACCGCCTTCCAAGTAAGAAACTTGACGTCCACGTCCTGTAAAGGCTCAAACCAATCTGATTGCAGGAACTGCAGTACCACATTAAGATCCCACGGTGCCGTGGGAGGCACAAAGGGTGGTTGAATATGCAGAACCCCTTTCAAGAATGTCTGAACTTCAGGAAGAGCAGCCAATTGTTTCTGGAAGAAAATGGACAAGGCCAAAATCTGGACCTTTATGGAGCCCAAGCGTAGGCCGACATCCACACCTGCTTGCAGAAAGAGGAGAAACCGTCCCAGTTGAAACTCCACCATACAAAACTTCTTTGATTCACACCAAGACACATACTTTTTCCAAATCCGATGGTAATGTTTTGAGATTACCCCCTTCCTAGTCTGTATCAGGGTAGGAACGACCTTTTTCGGAATGCCTTTCCGAGCCAAGATCTGGCGTTCAACCTCCATGCCGTCAAACGTAGCCGCGGTAAGTCTTGATAGGCGAAAGGCCCCTGTTGCAGAAGGTCCTCGCGAAGAGGAAGAGGCCTCAGATCCTCCAGCAGTAATTCCAGAAGATCCGTGTACCAAGCCCTTCTTGGCCAGTCCAGAGCAATGAGGATCGCCTGAACTCTTGTTCTTTTTATGAGCTTGAGAATCCTTGGGATGAGTGGAAGTGGAGGGAACACATACACTGACTGGTATGTCCACGGAATTACCAGTGCGTCCACCGCCACTGCGTGTGGGTCTCTTGACCTAGATCGTACCTCCGAAGCTTCTGGTTGAGGCGAGAGGCCATCATGTCTATTTGAAGTACACCCCATCGGCTTGTCACCTCTGCGAACACCTCCGGGTGGAGGCCCCATTCTCCTGGGTGGAGATCGTGTCTGCTGAGGTAGTCCGCTTCCCAGTTGTCCCCTCCTGGAATGAAGATTGCTGACAGCGCCACCGCGTGCTTTTCTGCCCAGAGGATGATTCTTGTTACCTCTGACATTGCAGCTCTGCTCGTCGTTCCGCCATGCCTGTTTATGTAGGACACTGCTGTGACGTTGTCCGACTGAACCTGAATGGCTTGATCTTGTAGAAGATGTACCGCTTGTAGAAGGCCGTTGTTCCAGAACATTTATTGGAAGGAGAGATTCCTGACTGCATCACCTTCCTTGGAAGTTTTCCCCTTGGGTGACTGCTCCCCAACCTCTGAGACTTGCATCCGTGGTTAGAAGGATCCAATTCTGAATCCCCAACCTGCTGCCTTCGAGTAGGTGAGAAGCTTGCAGCCACCAGAGGAGTGAAATTCTGGCTTTTGGTGACAGGCGTATCCGTTGGTGCATGTGAAGATGTGATCCCGGCCATTTGTCTAGGAGATCAAGTTGGAAGAACCTCGCATGGAATCTTCCGTACTGAAGAGCCTCGTAGGATGCAACCATCTTCCCCAGAAGACAAATGCACTGATGAACTCATACCTGGGCTGGCTTCAGGAGCTCCCGGACCATTGATTGGATCCCCAACGCTTTCTCCACCGGTAGAAACACCCTCTGCACTTCCGTGTCCAGTATCATCCTCAGGAAGAGCAGTCTCCTCCTCGGCTTCAAATGTGACTTTGGAAGGTTCAGGATCCACCCATGATTCTGGAGTAGTCGAGTTCTTGAAACTCCAGTCTGTATCCCTGGGCAACAATATCCTTTACCCAGGGGTCTAGGCATGATGACGACCAAACGTAACTGAAAGCTTTTAGTCTCGCTCCCACCTGCCCGACCTCCAGGCTGGGAGGTCTACCGTCATGCTGAAGATTTTGAGGAAGCAGAACCTGGTTTCTGTTCCTGGGAACCTGATGGTGCATGTTTTCTGGACTTTCCCCAACCTCCTCTAAAGAAGGTGGGCGGGGGTTTGGATTTTTTACATTTTGCAGTCCGAAAAGACTGCAGTGTAGGCGAAGGATAAGATTTCCTAGCCAGTGGTGCTGCTGAGGGAAGAAAGGTTGACTTACCTGCAGTTGCTGTGGAGATCCACGCATCCAATGCGTCCCCAAACAGAGCCTGACCTGTGAAGGGTAGGTTCTCCACGCTTCTCTTGGATTCTGCATCTGCAGTCCATTGGTGTAGCCAGAGTCCTCTGCGCGCCAAGACCGCCATAAAAGTAGCCCGCGCATTCAGCATGCCAAGGTCCTTCATGGCCTGTACCATGAACCCTGCAGAATCCTGTATGTGACGCAAGAACAAATCAATGTCACTCCTATCCATAGTATCCAAGTCCTCTAGCAATGTGCCTGACCACTTTACTATGGCCTTAGAAATCCACGCACAAGCAATAGTGGGCCTTAAAGTTACGCCAGTAGCTATGTATAGTGATTTGAGTGTAGTCTCAATGTTGCGGTCAGCCGGCTCTTTTAAAGCGGTTGAACCAGGAACAGGTAAAACCACCTTTTTTGACAACCTAGATACAGAAGCGTCAACTATAGGGGGGGAGGGGGGGGGGGAAGGGGGTTACACTTTTTTCTATCCTCCTCAAGGAAAGGGAAAGCAATGAGAACCCTTTTTGGGATCTGGAATTTTTTCTCTGGGTTTTCCCAGGATTTTTCAAACACAGAGTTTTACTCCTTGGAAGCCGGGAAGGTAAGCGAGGATTTTTTACTTTCTGTAAAATAAGATTCCTCCACCTGCTTAGGTACCTTCTCAGTAATGTGCAAAACATCCCTAATGGCTTCAATCATTAGTTGCACCCCTTTAGCAAGGGATGCATCCCACCCCGTGCATATCCCCATCACCGTCCCCTGCATCAGAGTCAGTATCAGCTTGCATTATCTGGGCAAGTGTACACTTCTGTGGGTATGTAGGCGGGGTTTTTCACAAATTAGTGGGGGCCAAATACTGCAAACCCTCCACAGATGTCCTCAAAAACTGCATCTCTTTCTCAGTATGTGACTTCCTGGTAGAAATCTGGGATATCATTCCCCTTAAAGAATCCACCCATGTGGGTTCGGATTCGGAAGGCTGAGAAAGCATATTGCAGTCCTGAGTACATGGAATAGACTCCTCAGGAGAATATAAACACTGTGCAGCACAGGACACTGAGTCCTTGGACATGGTAATGTGGGATATACACACTTACACACACACAGGAAAATGTCAGATACAGATTCCCCCAGATTACCTTCAGAGAACCACAGAGTCTAAGGAGCCAGCCACACAGCGCCCCTGTGGGCAGTTATTATAAAAGCCCAGCGCTGACTAACCAACCTTAATAGGTTAATTAGTACTAACAACACACTCCCCCCTGTCTATAACACCCTGGTACCGCAGATAACTGGAGTTATGTGGAGGGCAGCGCTCCCTATCAGCGTCTTGCTTCCTTTGTCTGCAGGGAGAAAATGGCGCTGGTGAGTGCTGGATCCACTCTGAGAAGCCCCGCCCCCTATAATTGCGCGTGGCTTCCCCCACAATTTGATTATACTGGCCGGAGGTTTTATATACTAACAGCGGGATTAGCCCCTGTTAGCTTTTACCAGTTTACGGTGATCGTGCTGGCCCAGGACACCCCACCAAGTGCCTACACTGTGTGCTGCTAAGCCTTCATGGAGCGCAGCCTGTCAGAGCTGCGCTCCCACCCTTGTGCCGCCATACCCGCCGTCGACCCACTAACCATTAACTTCAAAAGTTGGTTCCTACTCCCCCCCCATGAAGCAGGAAGGCTGTTGCAAGCAGCCTTCCCCTAACCCAGTGTTTCCCAACCACGGTCCTCAAGGCACACTAACAGTCCTGGTTTTAGTGATATCCCTGCTTGAACACAGGCGACTTAATTAGTACCTCAGTTATTTTGATTTAACCATCTGTGCTGAAGCCTGGATATCACTAAAACCTGCACTGTTGGTGTGCCTTGAGGACCGCGGTTGGGAATGCCTGCTCTAACCTAATGCTCTATTACAGCGGTGGCCAACCCGCGGCTCTCGAGCCGCATGTGGCTCTTTCATCCTCCGCATGTGGCTCAATCCGCTCCCGGCCACTGCTGCCCGACACAGCGCATTCACAGCCCGGCACACCGACAGGTCTCCAGTGGCGGTGTCTATCTTCAATTCGGAGCCAGCCCGTAAGCCAATCAGAGCTTGCCGACCGGTAGCTAAGGCTCCTGATTGGCTGCCGGACCGCGAGCTCCGATTGGCTCATGGGCCGGCGCCGGATTGATGATAGACACCGCCGCCGGAAACTGAGGGGTAGGAGAGGTGCACGCTGCTCTCTCCTTCCCCTCACAGCAGCAGCTGAGCAGCGCGGTAAGCAGCACTTTTTTTTTGGGGGGGGGGGGGGGGGGGTGAGGCACTGTGGGGACATGTGTATCAGCACTGGAGGCATATCTGGCACTTCTGGGAGGAGCTGTGGAGGCATGTGTATCTGCACTGGGGACATTTCTGGCAATGTGGGGGCATGTGTATCTGCACTGGGGGCATATCTGGCACTGTGGAGGCATGTGTATCTGCACTGGGGGCATATCTGGCACTGTGGGGACATGTGTATCTGGCACTGGGGGTATATCTGGCACTGTGTGGGCATGTGTACCTGGCATTGGGGGCATATATGTATCTGGCACTGTGGGGACATGTGTATTTGGCACTGTGGGGCATATGTATTCGGCACTGTGGTGGCATACATGTATTCGGCACTGTGGGGGCATACATGTATTTGGCACTGTGGGGAATATATGTATTTTGCACTGTGGGGAATATATGTATCTTGCACTGTGGGGCATATATGTATTTTGCACTGTGGGGACATGTGTATCTGGTACTGGGGGCATATATGTATCTGGCACTGTGGGGGCATGTATTTATCTGGCACTGTGGGGACATGTGTATCTGGCACTGTGGGGACATGTGTATCTGGCACTGTTGGGGCATATATGTATCTGGCACTGTGTGGGCACCCATTTTTTGGCATTTTGATATGTATGTGGCACTGTACAACATGACTAACAGGGGTTATGACACAAGGTCACACTCCTACAAACGTCATACCGAAAGGTGTGTGCACAAAAATGGGGCGTGGCTTTGTGATGCATGATAGTGGCTTTTGCCCTTGCCTATGGATCTTTTCTGGCTCTTTGATTCTGATTGGTTGGCCACCCCTGCTCTTTTAAAACAAAAAAAACGAAGAAAACTCCTAAGAGCTCCCCTAGCTGTGACCGGCTCCTCCGGACACATTTTCTAAACTGAGTCTGGTAGGAGGGGCATAGAGGGAGGAGCCAGCCCACACTATTAATCTCTTAAAGTGCCCATGACTCCTAGTGGACCCGTCTATACCCCATGGTACTAAAATGGACCCCAGCATCCTCTAGGACGTAAGAGAAATATTATATAAGATCCAGCTTCAAACATATTTTGTTTTCTGAACAATAAATAAGAACGTAATTGCTACATTTTTCTTTAAATAAATCTGTAAATTTACATTTACAGAACACACAGTACAATATTAGTCTCTTCTTTATCCCCTCTCTGAGGTGACACACGCATCGGAACTGGCAAGATTACAGGTGGCACTTTTTGTGCAGGAACTTTGTGGGACTATACAAAGGGCTTGATTCATGTTTGTAAGTAAAGCAAAAAAAAAAAGCAAGCATCTGGGCTAAACCATGTTGCATTGCAGGTGGGGCATATCTAACATATACAGACAGATTTAGATTTGGGTGGGGTTTGTTCAAACTGAAATCTAAATTGCAGTATAAAAATAAAGCTACCAAGCATTTATGGGTTACATTCAAAAGCAGCTAGTATTTACTCTGCACAGAAAAATATAACTTAACAGAAAGGAAAACTAGGGATTAGGGTTAATTTTGTCAACAATGGAACGTGTAGTAGTGAAACGTGATTTAATTCATAAGGATGCCAAATCATATTAGTCTGATGGTTCATCCGAGTTCTGTTGGTTTGACCGGGTTAGGATTGAGACAGTAATTCATGCAAAAGGGGCCCAAACCAAGTACTGAGTACATATGCATGATTATACTTTTCAGAGGGCTGACATTTCTGTATTTAAAATCCTTTTTTTTATTGATTTTATGTAATATTCTAATTTTCTGAGATTTTGGATTTGGGGTAATCTTAAACTGTAAGCCACAATCATCAAAACTATAACAAATAAAGGCTTGAAATATCTCACTTTGCATGTACTGAGTCTATATAATAAGATTTTACTCACCGGTAAATCTATTTCTCGTAGTCCGTAGTGGATGCTGGGACTCCGTAAGGACCATGGGGAATAGCGGCTCCGCAGGAGACTGGGCACAACTAAAGAAAGCTTTAGGACTACCTGGTGTGCACTGGCTCCTCCCACTATGACCCTCCTCCAGACCTCAGTTAGGATACTGTGCCCGGAAGAGCTGACACAATAAGGAAGGATTTTGAATCCCAGGTAAGACTCATACCAGCCACACCAATCACACCGTATAACTCGTGATACTATACCCAGTTAACAGTATGAAATATAACTGAGCCTCTCAACCAGATGGCTCAACAATAACCCTTTAGTTAGGCAATAACTATAAACAAGTATTGCAGACAATCCGCACTTGGGATGGGCGCCCAGCATCCACTACGGACTACGAGAAATAGATTTACCGGTGAGTAAAATCTTATTTTCTCTGACGTCCTAAGTGGATGCTGGGACTCCGTAAGGACCATGGGGATTATACCAAAGCTCCCAAACGGGCGGGAGAGTGCGGATGACTCTGCAGCACCGAATGAGCAAACTCTAGGTCCTCCTCAGCCAGGGTATCAAACTTGTAGACTCTTGCAAAAATGTTTGAACCCGACCAAGTAACAGCTCGGCAAATTTGTAAAGCCGAGACCCCTCGGGCAGCCGCCCAAGAAGAGCCCACTTTCCTCGTGGAATGGGCTTTTACAGATTTAGGGTGCGGTAGTCCAGCCGCAGAATGTGCAAGTTGAATCGTGCTACAGATCCATCGAGCAATAGTCTGCTTAGAAGCAGGAGCACCCAGTTGTTGGGTGCATACAGGATAAATAGCGAGTCAGTTTTCCTGACTCCAGCCTGTCCTGGAAACATACTTTCCAGGGCCCTGACTACGTCCAGTAACTTGGAATCCTCCAAGTCCCAAGTAGCCGCAGGCACCACAATAGGTTGGTTCACATGAAAAACTGATACCACCTTAGAAAGGAATTGGGAACGAGTCCTCAATTCCGCCTTATCCATATAAAAAAATCAGATAAGGGCTTTTGCATGACAAAGCCGCCAATTCTGATACACGCCTGGCCGACGCCAAGGCCAACAGCATGACCACTTTCCACGGGAGGTATTGTAGCTCCACGGATTTAAGTGGCTCAACCCAATGCGACTTCAGGAAATCCAACACCACGTTGAGATCCCACGGTGCCACTGGAGGCACAAACGGGGGCTGACTATGCAGCACTCCCGTAACAAAAGTCTGAACTTCAGGCAGTGAAGCCAGTTCTATTTTGGAAGAAAATCGATAGAGCCGAAATCTGGACCTTAATGGAACCCAATTTTAGGCCCATAGACACCCCTGACTGTAGGAAGTGCAGAAATCGACCTAGCTGAAATTCCTCCTTTGGGGCCTTCCTGGCCTCACAGCACGCAACATACTTCCGCCATATGCGGTGATAATGGTTTGCGTTCACTTCTTTCCTAGCTTTAATTAGCGTAGGGATAACTTCCTCCGGAATGCCCTTTTCCTTCAGGATCCGGCGTTCAACCGCCATGCCGTCAAACGCAGCCGCGGTACGTCTTGGTACAGACAGGCCCCCTGCTGCAGCAGGTCCTGTCTGAGCGGCAGAGGCCATGGGTCCTCTGAGATCATTTCTTGGAGTTCTGGGTACCAAGCTCTTCTTGGCCAATCCGGAACAATGAGTATAGTTCTTACTCCTCTCCTTCTTATTATTCTCATTACCCTGGGTAAGAGAGGCAGAGAAGGGAACACATACACCGACTGGTACACCCACGGTGTTACCAGAGCGTCCACAGCTATCGCCTGTGGGTCCCTTGACCTGGCGCAATATCTTTGTAGCTTTTTGTTGAGGCGGGACGCCATCATGTCCACCTGTGGCCTTTCCCAACGGTGTACAATCATGTGGAAGACTTCTGGATGAAGTCCCCACTCTCCCGGGTGGAGGTCGTGTCTGCTGAGAAAGTCTGCTTCCCAGTTGTCCACTCCGGGAATGAACACTGCTGACAGTGCTAACACATGATTTTCCGCCCATCGGAGAATCCTTGTGGCTTCTGCCATCGCCATCCTGCTTCTTGTGCCGCCCTGTCGGTTTACATGAGCGACCGCCGTGATGTTGTCTGACTGGATCAGCACCGGCCGGTGTTGAAGCAGGGGTCTAGCCTGACTTAGGGCCTTGTAAATGGCCCTTAGTTCCAGAATATTTATGTGTAGGGAAGTCTCCTGACTTTTCCATAGTCCTTGGAAGTTTCTTCCCTGTGTGACTGCCCCCCAGCCTCGAAGGCTGGCATCCGTGGTCACCAGGACCCAGTCCTGTATGCCGAATATGCGGCCCCCTAGAAGATGAGCACTCTGCAGCCACCACAACAGCGACACCCTGGCCCTTGGAGACAGGGTTATCCGCCGATGCATCTGAAGATGCGACCCGGACCACTTGTCCAACAGAACCCACTGGAAAATCCTTGCATGGGACCTGACGAATGGAATTTCTTCGTAAGAAGCTACCATCTTTCCCAGGGCTCGCGTGCATTGATGCACCGACACCTGTATTTGTATTAGGAGGTCTCTGTCCAGAGACGACAACTCCTTGGACTTCTCCTCCGGGAGAAACCCTTTTTATCCTGTTCTGTGTCCAGAACCATACCCAGGAACAGTAGACGCGTCGTAGGAACCAGCTGCGACTTTGGAATATTCAGAATCCAGCCGTGCTGTTGTAGCACTTCCCGAGATAGTGCTACTCCGACGAACAACTGCTCCCTGGACCTCGCCTTTATAAGGAGATCGTCCAAGTACGGGATAATTATTTCGGCCATTACCTTGGTAAATACCCTCGGTGCCGGGGACAGACCAACGGCAACGTCTGGAATTGGTAATGACAATCCTGTACCACAATTTTGAGGTACTCCTGGTGAAGAGGGTAAATAGGGACATACAGGTAAGCATCCTTGATGTCCAGTGATACCATGAAATTCTCCAGGCTTGCAATAATCGCCCTGAGCGATTCCATTTTGAACTTGAACCTTCGTATATAAGTGTTCAAGGATTTCAATTTTAGAATGGGTCTCACCGAACCGTCTGGTTTCGGTACCACAACATTTTGGAATGGTAACCCCGGCCTTGTTGAAGGAGGGGTACCTTGATTTCACCTGCTGGAAGTACAGCTTGTGAATTGCCGCCAGTACTACCTCCCTTTCTCCGAGGGCAGCAGACAAGGCTGATGTGAGGTAACGGTGAGGGGGAGTCGCCTCGAACTCCAGCCTGTATCCCTGTGATACTACTTGCAGAACCTAGGGATCCACCTGTGGGCAAGCCTACTGGTCCCTGAAGTTCCCGAGACGCGCCCCCACCGCACCTGTCTCCACCTGTGGAGCCCCAGCGTCATGCGGTGGACTCAGAGGAAGCGGGGGAAGATTTTTGATCCTGGGAACTGGCTGTCTGGTGCAGCTTTTTCCTTCTTCCCTTGTCTCTGTGCAGAAAGGAAGAGCCTTTGACCCGCTTGCTTTTCTGAAGCCGAAAGGACTGTACCTGAAAATACGGTGCTTTCTTAGGCTGTGAGGAAACCTGAGGTAAAAATTTTTCTTCCCAGCTGTTGCTGTGGATACGAGGTCCCAGAGACCATCCCCAAACAATTCCTCACCCTTATAAGGCAGAATCTCCATGTGCCTTTTAAAGGCAGCATCACCTGTCCACTGCCGGGTCTCTAATACCCTCCTGGCAGAATGGACATTGCATTAATTCTGGATGCCAGCCGGAAAATATCCCTCTGTGCATCCTTCATATATAAGACGACGTCTTTAATATGCTCTATGTTAGCAAAATATTATCCCTGTCTAGGGTATTAATATTATCTGACAGGGTATCAGACCACGCTGCAGCAGCACTATTTATGCTGAGGCAAATGCAGGTCTCAGTATAGTACCTGAGTGTGTATATACAGACTTCAGGATAGTCTCCTGCTTTTTATCAGCAGGCTCCTTCAAAGTGACCGTATCCCAAGACGGCAGTGCCACCTTTTTTGACAAACGTGTGAGCGCCTTATCCACCCTAGGGGATATCTCCCAACGTGACCTATCCTCTGGCGGGAAAGGGTACGCCAGCAGTAACTTTTTAGAAATTACCATTTTCTTATCGGGGGAACCCACGCTCTTTACACACTTCATTCACTCATCTGATGGGGGAACAAAACACTGGCTGCTTTTTCTCCCCAAACATAAAACCCCTTTTATGTGGTACTTGGGTTCATGTCAGAATGTGTAACACATTTTTTATTGCCGAGATCATGCAACGGATGTTCCTAGTGGATTGTGTATATGTCTCAACCTTGTCGACACTGGAGTCAGACTCCGTGCCGACATCTGTGTCTGCCATCTGAGGTAACGGCCGTTTTTTTGAGCCCCTGATGGCCTTTGAGACGCCTGGGCAGGCGCGGGCTGAGAAGCCGGCTGTCCCACAGCTGTTACGTCATCAAGCCTTTTATGTAAGGAGTTGACATTGTCGGTTAATACCTTCCACCTATCCATCCACTCTGGTGTCGGCCCCACAGGGGGCGACATCCCATTTATCGGCCTCTGCTCCGCCTCCACGTAACCTTCCTCATCCAACATGTCGACACAGCCGTACCGACACACCGCACACACACAGGGAATGCTCTGACTGAGGACAGGACCCCACAAAGTCCTTTGGGGAGACAGAGAGAGAGTATGCCAGCACACACCAGAGCGCTATATAATGCAGGGATTAACACTATAACTGAGTGATTTTTCCCCCAATAGCTGCTTGTATACACATATTGCGCCTAAATTTAGTGCCCCCCCCTCTCTTTTTAACCCTTTGAGCCTGAAAACTACAGGGGAGAGCCTGGGGAGCTGTCTTCCAGCTGCACTGTAAAGAAAAAATGGCGCCAGTGTGCTGAGGGAGATAGCCCCGCCCCTTTTTCGGCGGACTTTTCTCCCGCTTTTTTCATGGATTCTGGCAGGGGTAATTTATCACATATATAGCCCTGGGACTATATATTGTGATGATTTGCCAGCCAAGGTGTATTATATTGCCCTCAGGGCGCCCCCCCCCCCCCAGCGCCCTGCACCCATCAGTGACCGGAGTGTGAGGTGTGCATGAGGAGCAATGGCGCACAGCTGCAGTGCTGTGCACTACCTTGTTGAAGACAGAAGTCTTCTGCCGCCGATTTTCCGGAACACTTCTTGCTTCTGGCTCTGCAAGGTGGCCGGCGGCGCGGCTCCGGGACCGAACATCGAGGTCGGGTCCTGTGGTCGATCCCTCTGGAGCTAATGGTGTCCAGTAGCCTAAGAAGCCCAAGCTACCACCAGTTAGGTAGGTTCGCTTCTTCTCCCCTTAGTCCCTCGCTGCAGTGAGTCTGTTGCCAGCAGATCTCACTGTAAAATAAAAAACCTAAAATATACTTTCTTTCTAGGAGCTCAGGAGAGCCCCTAGTGTGCATCCAGCTCAGCCGGGCACAAGATTCTAACTGAGGTCTGGAGGAGGGTCATAGTGGGAGGAGCCAGTGCACACCAGGTAGTCCTAAAGCTTTCTTTAGTTGTGCCCAGTCTCCTGCGGAGCCGCTATTCCCCATGGTCCTTACGGAGTCCCAGCATCCACTTTGGATGTCAGAGAAAATATATTAGTTTCACCTTTTAAATTGAATTACTGAAATAAATTAACTTTTGCACGATATTCTAATTTTCTGAGTTTCACCAGTATATACTTAAAATGAACCACTTTCTTTATTAGTAACTGCTAATTTTGTTTGAGTCTCACAGTAATGATCAGATGTAGCTCGAGATTAACACTTTTACCTTAGTAATAAGGACAGAATATGTGAGATGGTATCTACATGGAACCCTTTCTATACTTTTAATGGGACATAATGACACCTTGTAATGGGTTTAGTATGAAATACCTACAATCAAAATCCCGACAACAATTGACCGACGGTCAAAATCCCGACAAGGTCAAAATACAGACATTTAAAATACCGACCAGGTCAACATGTCGACATTAAAATGTCGACAGGTCAAAAAGTTGACACAAGTTTTCATATTTATTTTCGTGTGTATCTCGACATAGGTCAACATGGACACCGTATAAGTACACCGCGTCCCCTCGCATGGCGAGCGGGCTTCGGGCACACAATTATATTCCCCCTTCACGTCCACTGGGATAGTAAAGTATGAACAAGTCTGTTTCCATTAAAAAAATCATGAAAAACTCATGTCGACTTTTTGACCAGTCAACATTTTAAATGTTGGTATTTTGACCTTGTCGGTATTTTGACCATGTCGGGATTTTGACCGTGGGTCAATGGTTGTCGGGATTTTGATTGTAGGTAAATTGACGGTATCCCCGTGTAATTGCACATCTGTAAGATCACCATGATATGGTGCCCAAATGTGAAAAATATTATGGGGTCGATTCAATTCACCGACAGTTGAATAGCGCCGGGAGCATACAGCGACAAGTGACCCTCAATTGTCGGGAATTCTTCTCTCACCCCCGGGGGATGAGAGAAGAAATCCGACAAAAGTGCTGCCGCACGGCCGGCGCGAGGCTGATTCTGTCGGAAATCAGCATTGCGGCGGGGAGTTAAGTCGGAGAATTCCTGTTCTCCCGACAATTCAACCTGTTAAGTCCAGGAGAAGGAGCCTTCGCCGACTTAACTTGAGCTGAATTGAATAGCGATGGGAGCTAACTCCTGGCGCTATTCAACTGTCGGTGAATTGAATCGACCCCCTATGAATGATTTTGCTCTTAACATTCTACCTTCACCATGAGCTTCTTTCTAGCTTCTCAGCTTGATAACAGAACTCAAAATCCTGCTGTACAGTTGAGATGTACTCACTACTTGGATGAAAAGTCAGAAGAAATACAAGATCAGGGATCACATTAAATTCAATTCAGACATACAAGAACCAGGGAGCCCTAACTAGATAAGGAAGGGCAGGCAGAGCATCACCAATGTGTCTGTGATATATATGGTACCTGGTCCATCATTTCACTCCTTATCACTTAGTGTGTGGTAAACTGTGTTTATTATATCCATATATAAAAATTATATACATCCATTACATTGGCAGTTACAAATTTAAAATAAATAATATTAAAGTTATGCTTATTATATAACAGAATTGTTCCATCAATTTTAAAGTGTTATGCAATTGAGAGAGTTTGGCAGGTAAATAGATTTGTCTCTCCAAAGTAACAAATGGGCTCTAAAGAAAAATTACCTCTACAAAATGTTAGGACTTATGTATTTCAATTAATAAATCAGTCCATATACTGATTCCAGGCACGTCATAATCCCCATCCTGACTTTTCAGTGTCTGAAGTCTGGTTAATGTAGAGTCTTTGAGATCCTCAGATACTTTCAAAAGGCTCCTAAAATGTTGTATTAGACCATCAAAAGACAGTGCTGGAGCATTACTAACCCATCTTCCAGAAGAGATGTCTTGCTCCATACCACCACCCAGCTGACATAATTTATCCAAATAGGCACTCCTGAACTTGGAGCACCTAAAACTTAAACTTGCCAGGACCCCGCAACTTACATTTAGGCAGAAGCCAGTCCACGTAACATCATTTGACAGAAGCCAGTCCAGAAGCAGCTTAGACAACATGTCCTGCTGCTGAGAGCTCAATGCATTATCAGACACCAACATAGCTGCTATGAGGTGGTAGACAAGTGGACGGGAAATCCCAACAAGAACATCTGAGAGAACTGACAACTTCTGGTTATCTTCCAATACCTTCAATCTGCCTTCCAGGCTGCTCTTCAGTATTTCAGCTTGGGTTGTTACTACAGGGTTACCAAATGGTTCATTGAAAACTAAAAGGGGAAGAGAGAGGAAGAGATCTGAAGCAACTTTCTGTGATATGATGTGGTGTAGACCCAAAGACTCGATGTCCTTGGAATTAGAATCTCGGAGCAGCTCAACTAGATACTTGAATACATGAATGGAAACAGCATTGTTCTGGAGAAGAGACATACAAAGAATCACCTTGCCTTTTCCAAGGTCATTAAATGTTATGGGTTGGTAATTCTTCATGATAACACGAAGTTCCTCATTTTTTACCATAAGATGATCATCAATAACATTTCTGAGGGAAACATTGTACTTGAACTTATGGTGGACATGTTGAAAATAACTTCCCCACTCAAGGGCTCTCTGTACATTAAGGACATCCCAGTCTTTGACATGAACACTTCGGGTCAAGACAAGGACCTCAATAAAGTGGTCTAAATGTTCCAACATGGTCTTCAACTTCCCAGCCATGGTGCGGTGATGCTTTACCTAAATCACAGAGAAATTGACAAGTATGTAAAACGTGGACAATGTAGACATTACAGTTTACTGCAGAAGACAACAACATAATTGCCGCAAACATATCGTTCCACTACGGTAGTTGATTTCTGCTCACATCTCCATAGTACACACACTGCTCTGTGATTCTATCTTCCTTCTATGGTTTTCAGCTATGGTTTTGTATTATCAGGCACAGGTGTTAACTGACCTGTCTGGATCCAAGTATTTCTATTGAAGAGAAAAACATGGAGATGTAGAATAAGCTAAGGAAATTCAAATAATAAATTGCCTGATTATCTAAGTACGCAGTCAAAACTCCAGAGAAGGAAACTGGAATCATAAGCTTTTAGTAAAAGCTTCAACATGTACAAGCCAATACAGTTATCTAATGGTGCATACTAGCTCTATTGAGGTTAATAAAGGAGACAAATAGCTATACCAATACAATTCAAAGTATCTATCCATAATTATAATAGCACGCACAGCAATGTCCTTACCCTGGAACGGGATCAGTACTAAATCCCGCTGGACGGGATCCCGGCGGTCGAAATCCCGACGCCGAAATCCCGACCACACAATCCCGACAGGGGTGGCGAGTGGAACGCAGCCCCTTGCGGGCTCGCCACGCTGCGGGCACGGTGCCTATTTTAGCTCGGCACACTATTTTATTCTCCCTCTATGGGTGTCGTGGATACCCACGGAGGGAGAATATGTCAGGATTGTGCCAGTCGGGATTCCGGCGTCGGTATTTCGACCGCCGGGATTCTGTCCGGCGGGATCTTGACCGCATCCCCCCTGGAACAGTATAGCGTGTGCAATAGCATACACACACACACAGTGTATATCTGTCTTATAATAGTCTGCACCTATCAGCAAATGTGTTTAGCATGACTATCAATATACACAAATGTTATACGTTCATGATGTCAATACGGTCTGAATGTCAACTTTGACAGACATTCAATATGACGACAATGACAAAAAGTTGACATTGTGAATATTGGATCTGATTCTAATTTGGAAAAAAAGAAAAAAGAAAGTAACTACTCACCTGGGCAAAACCATGCTGCACTGCAGGTGGGGCAGATGTAACATGTGCAGAGATATTTAGGTGTGGTGCATCCAAACTGAAATCGAAATTGCAGTGTAAAAATAAAGCTGTCCAGCATTAGGGGGCTACATGCAAAAACAGCCAGTATTTACCCTGCACAAAAAAAAATTCATTAAATCTGCTTGCTTGGCAACATGGTTTGTTCCAGATACAAAGGGGTATATTCAATTGAAGTCGGATCCATTCCCACATTCATTTGTCGGAAAGGATCCGACCTGGGCTATTCAATGTCATCTCAATCCGACTTTTAAAAAAGCCGAATTGAGATGCGGGAGCTGAGACAGGGGAGAGCCGAGGGCAGACTGGGGAGTGCAGCGCTACAGCAGCAGCTACATAGCCGCTGCTGTAGCGCTGCTCTCCCCCTTCTGCCCACGGCTCTTCCCCGTCACCCCCCGTCCCCGTCTCTCTGCCTCTCCCCGAGCCCCCTTTCCCCATCCCCGCATCACAGCCACCGATCACGGCAGCGTCCACCCAGCTCCAGCAAGTGAGGTCTCGCTTGCTGGAGCCAGGTGGATGCTGCTGTGAGCGGCGGCTGTGACATCCTCCAGCGCTGCTCTCCGTCTGCCCGCGGCTCTCCCGGTCTCTGCTCCCGCATCTCACTTCAGCTTTTTTTTAAAGTCGAATTGAGATGATCGAAAAAGGGGGCCCCATTTTGGACACAAGCACGTGAATCGGCAGCTATTCCGCCGATCCACGTACTTTTCAACAAGTCGAATTCCTCAACTTGTCGAATAATTTGGGGCTAGATTGAATAGGTCGGAACCCCTTCCGACCTAAAACAGTTGAAAACTGCGGTCTTTTCGACAGACGGCAGCTTTCGACTTCAATTGAATATACCCCAAAGTCACTTTTTTGTTTTACTAACAAATCAGAATCAGGCCCATTGACAACAGAATGTCCACAGCTTATTTTTGCACAAGGCTGCAAATAAGATTTTACTTACCGATAAATCTATTTCTCGTAGTCCGTAGTGGATGCTGGGGACTCCGTCAGGACCATGGGGAATAGCGGCTCCGCAGGAGACAGGGCACAAAAGTAAAAGCTTTAGGATCAGGTGGTGTGCACTGGCTCCTCCCCCTATGACCCTCCTCCAAGCCTCAGTTAGGATACTGTGCCCGGACGAGCGTACACAATAAGGAAGGATTTTGAATCCCGGGTAAGACTCATACCAGCCACACCAATCACACTGTACAACCTGTGATCTGAACCCAGTTAACAGCATGATAACAGCGGAGCCTCTGAAAAGATGGCTCACAACAATAATAACCCGATTTTTGTAACAATAACTATGTACAAGTATTGCAGACAATCCGCACTTGGGATGGGCGCCCAGCATCCACTACGGACTACGAGAAATAGATTTATCGGTAAGTAAAATCTTATTTTCTCTGACGTCCTAGTGGATGCTGGGGACTCCGTCAGGACCATGGGGATTATACTAAAGCTCCCAAACGGGCGGGAGAGTGCGGATGACTCTGCAGCACCGAATGAGAGAACTCCAGGTCCTCTTTAGCCAGGGTATCAAATTTGTAGAATTTTACAAACGTGTTCTCCCCCGACCACGTAGCTGCTCGGCAGAGTTGTAATGCCGAGACCCCTCGGGCAGCCGCCCAGGATGAGCCCACCTTCCTTGTGGAATGGGCCTTGACAGATTTAGGCTGTGGCAGGCCTGCCACAGAATGTGCAAGTTGAAATGTGCTACAAATCCAACGAGCAATCGTCTGCTTAGAAGCAAGAGCACCCAGTTTGTTGGGTGCATACAGGATAACAGCGAGTCAGTTTTCCTGACTCCAGCCGTCCTGGAAACCTATATTTTCAGGGCCCTGACAACATCTAGCAACTTGGAGTCCTCCAAGTCCCTAGTAGCCGCAGGTACCACAATAAGCTGGTTCAGGTGAAACGCTGACACCACCTTAGGAAGAAACTGGGGACGAGTCCGCAGCTCTGCCCTGTCCGAATGGACAATCAGATATGGCTTTTGTGAGACAAAGCCGCCAATTCTGACACTCGCCTGGCCGAGGCCAGGGCCAACAGCATGGTCACTTTTCATGCGAGATATTTCAAATCCACAGATTTGAGCGGTTTAAAATGTGATTTGAGGAATCCCAGAACTACGTTGAGATCCCACAGTGCCACTGGAGGCACAAAAAGGGGGTTGTATATGCAATACTCCCTTGACAAACTTCTGGACTTCAGGAACTGAAGCCAATTCTTTCTGGAAGAAAATTGACAGGGCCGAAATTTGAACCTTAATGGACCCCAATTTGAGGCCCATAGACACTCCTGTTTGCAGGAAATGCAGGAATCGACCGAGTTGAAATTTCTTCGTGGGGCCTTCCTGGCCTCACACCACGCAACATATTTTCGCCACATGTGGTGATAATGTTTTGCGGTCACCTCCTTCCTGGCTTTGACCAGGGTAGGAATGACCTCTTCCGGAATGCCTTTTTCCCTTAGGATCTGGCGTTCCACCGCCATGCCGTCAAACGCAGCCGCGGTAAGTCTTGGAACAGACCTGGTACTTGCTGAAGCAAGTCCCTTCTTAGCGGCAGAGGCCATGAGTCCTCTGTGAGCATTTCTTGAAGTTCCGGGTGCCACGTCCTTCTTGGCCAATCCGGAGCCACGAGTATAGTTCTTACTCCTCTACGTCTTATAATTCTCAGTACCTTGGTTATGAGAAGCAGAGGAGGGAACACATACACCGACTGGTACACCCACGGTGTTACCAGAACGTCCACAGATATTGCTTGAGGGTCTCTTGACCTGGCGCAATACCTGTCCAGTTTTTTGTTCAGGCGGGACGCCATCATGTCCACCTTTGGTCTTTCCCAACGGTTCACAATCATGTGGAATACTTCCCGATGAAGTCCCCACTCTCCCGGGTGGAGGTCGTGCCTGCTGAGGAAGTCTGCTTCCCAGTTGTCCACTCCCGGAATGAACACTGCTGACAGTGCTATCACATGATTTTTCGCCCAGCGAAGAATCCTTGCAGTTTCTGCCATTGCCCTCCTGCTTCTTGTGCCGCCCTGTCTGTTTACGTGGGCGACTGCCGTGATGTTGTCCCACTGGATCAATACCGGCTGACCTTGAAGCAGAGGTCTTGCTAAGCTTAGAACATTGTAAATTGCCCTTAGCTCCAGTATATTTATGTGGAGAGAAGTCTCCAGACTTGATCACACTCCCTGGAAATTTTTTCCCTGTGTGACTGCTCCCCAGCCTCTCAGGCTGGCATCCGTGGTCACCAGGACTCAGTCCTGAATGCCGAATCTGCGGCCCTTTAGTAGATGAGCACTCTGCAGCCACCGCAGACGAAACACCCTTGTCCTTGGAGACAGGGTTATCCGCTGATGCATCTGAAGATGTGATCCGGACCATTTTTCCAGCAGATCCCACTGAAAAGTTCTTGCGTGAAATCTACCGAATGGAATCGCTTCGTAAGAAGCCACCATTTTTCCCAGGACCCTTGTGCAATGATGCACTGACACTTTTCCTGGTTTTAGGAGGTTCCTGACTAGCTCGGATAACTCCCTGGCTTTCTTCTCCGGGAGAAACACCTTTTTCTGGACTGTGTCCAGAATCATCCCTAGGAACAGCAGACGTGTCGTCGGAAACAGCTGCGGTTTTGGAATATTTAGAATCCACCCGTGCTGTCGTAGAACTACTTGAGATAGTGCTACTCCGACCTCCAACTGTTCTCTGGACCTTGCCCCTATCAGGAGATCGTCCATTTTCTTTGAAGAAGAATCATCATTTCGGCCATTACCTTGGTAAGGACCCGGGGTGCCGTGGACAATCCAACCGGCAGCGTCTGAAACTGATAGTGACAGTTCTGTACCACGAACCTGAGGTACCCTTGGTGAGAAGGGCAAATTGGGACATGGAGGTAAGCATCCCTGATGTCCCGGGACACCATATAGTCCCCTTCTTCCTGGTTCGCTATCACTGCTCTGAGTGACTCCATCTTGATTTGAACCCTTGTATGTAAGTGTTCAACTATTTCAGATTTAGAATAGGTCTCACCGAGCCGTCTGGCTTCAGTACCACAATATAGTGTGGAATAATACCCCTTTCCTTGTTGTAGGAGGGGTACTTTGATTATCACCTGCTGGGAATACAGCTTGTGAATTGTTTCCACTACTGCCTCCCTGTCGGAGGGAGACGTTGGTAAAGCAGACTTCAGGAACCTGCGAGGGGGAGACGTCTCGAATTTCCAATCTGTACCCCTGGGATACTACTTGTAGGATCCAGGGGTCCACTTGCGAGTGAGCCCACTGCGTGCTGAAACTCTTGAGACGACCCCCCCCACCGCACCTGAGTCCGCTTGTACGGCCCCAGCGTCATGCTGAGGACTTGGCAGAAGCGGTGGAGGGCTTCTGTTTCTGGGAATGGGCTGCCTGCTGCAGTCTTCTTCCCTTTCCTCTATCCCATGGCAGATATGACTGGCCTTTTTCCCGCTTGCCCTTATGGGGACGAAAGGACTGAGGCTGAAAAGACGTTGTCTTTTTCTCCTTTATACGGCAATACTTCCATGTGCCGTTTGGAATCTGCATCACCTGACCACTGTCGTGTCCATAAACAACTTCTGGCAGATATGGACATCGCACCTACTCTTGATGCCAGAGTGCAAATATCCCTCTGTGCATCTCGCATATATAGAAATGCATCCTTTAAATGCTCTATAGTCAATAAAATACTGTCCCTGTCAAGGGTATCAATATTTTCAGTCAGGGAATCCGACCAAGCCACCCCAGCGCTGCACATCCAGGCTGAGGCGATCGCTGGTCGCAGTATAACACCAGTATGTGTGTATATACTTTTTAGGATATTTTCCAGCCTCCTATCAGCTGGCTCCTTGAGGGCGGCCCTATCTGGAGACGGTACCGCCACTTGTTTTGATAAGCGTGTGAGCGCCTTATCCACCCTAAGGGGTGTTTCCCAACGCGCCCTAACTTCTGGCGGGAAAGGGTATACCGCCAATAATTTTCTATCGGGGGAAACCCACGCATCATCACACACTTCATTTAATTTATCTGATTCAGGAAAAACTACAGGTAGTTTTTTCACACTCCACATAATACCCTTTTTTGTGGTACTTGTAGTATCAGAAATATGTAACACCTCCTTCATTGCCCTTAACAAGTAACGTGTGGCCCTAAAGGAAAATACGTTTGTTTCTTCACCGTCGACACTGGAGTCAGTGTCCGTGTCTGTGTCGACCGACTGAGGTAAAAGGACGTTTTAACGCCCCTGACGGTGTTCGAGACGCCTGGACAGGTACTAATTGGTTTGCCAGCCGTCTCATGTCGTCAACCGACCTTGCAGCGTGTTGACATTATCACGTAATTCCTTAAATAAGCCATCCATTCCGGTGTCGACTCCCTAGAGAGTGACATCACCATTACAGGCAATTGCTCCGCCTCCTCACCAACATCGTCCTCATACATGTCGACACACACGTACCGACACACAGCACACACACAGGGAATGCTCTGATAGAGGACAGGACCCCACTAGCCCTTTGGGGAGACAGAGGGAGAGTTTGCCAGCACACACCAAAAACGCTATAATTATACAGGGACAACCTTTATATAAGTGTTTTTCCCTTATAGCATTTTAATATATATAGTCATATCGCCAAATAAGTGCCCCCCCTCTCTGTTTTAACCCTGTTTCTGTAGTGCAGTGCAGGGGAGAGCCTGGGAGCCTTCCCACCAGCATTTCTGTGAGGGAAAATGGCGCTGTGTGCTGAGGAGAATAGGCCCCGCCCCCTTTTCGGCGGGCTTCTTCTCCCGTTTTTCTGAGACCTGGCAGGGGTTAAATACATCCATATAGCCCCCAGGGGCTATATGTGATGTATTTTTAGCCAGAATAAGGTACTATCATTGCTGCCCAGGGCGCCCCCCCCCCCAGCGCCCTGCACCCTCAGTGACCGCTGCTATGAAGTGTGCTGACAACAATGGCGCACAGCTGCAGTGCTGTGCGCTACCTTATGAAGACTGAAAAGTCTTCTGCCGCCGGTTTCTGGACCTCTTCACTTTTCGGCATCTGCAAGGGGGTCGGCGGCGCGGCTCCGGGACGAACCCCAGGGTGAGACCTGTGTTCCGACTCCCTCTGGAGCTAATGGTGTCCAGTAGCCTAAGAAGCCAATCCATCCTGCACGCAGGTGAGTTCACTTCTCTCCCCTAAGTCCCTCGATGCAGTGAGCCTGTTGCCAGCAGGACTCACTGAAAATAAAAAACCTAACAAAACTTTTACTCTAAGCAGCTCTTTAGGAGAGCCACCTAGATTGCACCCTTCTCGGCCGGGCACAAAAATCTAACTGAGGCTTGGAGGAGGGTCATAGGGGGAGGAGCCAGTGCACACCACCTGATCCTAAAGCTTTTACTTTTGTGCCCTGTCTCCTGCGGAGCCGCTATTCCCCATGGTCCTGACGGAGTCCCCAGCATCCACTAGGACGTCAGAGAAATTAGGGTTAGGCACTGGTTAAAGTTAGGAATACGCACTTCGCCTATATAATCCGCAGGGTCTGCATGTCGACTGACGACATTTACAAAGTTGACATTTGACATGTCAACCTACTGTCCATGACGCCATTCTGAATGTGAACACTGGTGTTGATGCAGAGGTAGGGAAAACAGAATTCCCATACACATCTGCAAATTCAGCCTCATATGGAGGAAAACTTCCTTCTTTGCCCATATACTGTATGTAAAGCGCAACGAAATTTGCTGCGCTATATAAGAAACTTAATAAATAATAATAAATATATGGCAATAAGATACAATGCCATATTCTGCTTCATTTTCCAATGCAACTATCGCTAATATTCATTGTAAGAAAGGCAAAAGCATTTCCTTACACCCGCACACTGATTCGGCTATTGCTATAGCAGCAGCTCCACCTATCGCAAGGACGGTATCCGTTTGGATGGTCGACCATGTTATGGTCGACCACTATTAGTCGACATTGACATGATCGACACATGAAAATGGTCGACACATGAAAGGTCGACATGCGTTTTTCTCATTTTTTTTCTTTTAGGGAACCTTTCCATACTTTACGATCCATGTGGACTACGATTGGGAACGGTAATCTGTGCCGAGCGCAGCGAGGCACCTTTCCCAAAGCATGGCGAGTGAAACGAGCCATGTGAGGGGACGCGGTGCACTAATTGGGGTTCCCCGTCACTTTACGCAGAAAACGACACCAAAAAAGGTTAAAAAAACAACATGTCAACCTTTTCATGCGTCGACCTTTCATGTGTCGACCAATAGTGGTCGACCTAATGACTGTCGACCATAACATACCATTCATACCGGAACCTGCAAGGACGGCTTCCAGAACTCACCACATAGCTGCATTAATATATAAGAAGATTAGGTCCGGCACTTGCCCACTTTGTTGGCATTAGTATGCTCGGGTGCCCCCCAGAGAATGAATCCAATATAACAGACAGAGTGGTGGCACTCCGAGACTCATGTAATATGAAGAAATGCTGCTTTATTAGCTCAATGTCTCGGGTATGTTACCCGCTGTCAGGAGTAAACGGAGTGATACACAAACATACATATTTATACCCACATACAGAACAAGGCAGAATTACCTGATTGTGTCCGGCTGGATTCGCTCCACATCAGCCGCCTCTGGGGGATTGTGCCACGGGAACACAGCTCCGTCCGGTCCGTGACGTCATCAAACGACGTGAATCATCCGGAGCCAACCAGGGAACATCATGCCGTAACCATGGTGACACAAACATCACAAAGTGCAAAAGTGCTACAATATAAACAAACGTGAACAATATTTAAAATGCATAAAAATCAAAGATGTGCTTAGCGATTTACAAAGAACGCCTACGACAAATGGGGGATACAGCAGTGTATCAATTGCTACCGAAAAGATCCGACTGATGTATATAAAAGGCAGTTGGACAACTATTTAACCCAAGAAACCTCTTTACAACATAGAACTACCGAGTTAAAAGAGGCACTTACGGTACAATGCCAGGTACTCCAATCTTCTATACAGTGCCAAAGATCCATAAAAGGCTGGAGGATTCCCCGGGTTGACCTATCATATCGCCCCAGGGTTCCTTATATCAACCATATGCCTTGTTCTGCATGCGAGTATAAATATGTATGTTTGTGTATCACTCTGTTTACTCCAGGCAACGGGTGACACACCAGAAATGTTGAGCTAATAAAGCAGCGTTATTTCATATTACATGATATATTTATGATATATTTATTTATTGATGTGTTGAGGATAAGTGAGCTTGCTATGGTAAGTGCTGGGTTTTCTGTTTGTATGTATTTGAGCGATGTGGTCATGGGCTACATGCACCCCACCCTATGAGTGGTAAGTGCAGTCATGTACCCCGCTTCTGGGGTGGCGAGTGCCGAGGTTATGTGCACCCCACCCTATGAGTGGTGAGTGCCCCGCTTCTGGGGTGGCGAGTGCTGTGTGTGATATATATATATATATATACACACACATACACACACACACACACACACACACACACACACACACACACACACAGTGTACCAAGCAAGCAACGGCACTCGGAGACTTATCTCAGTAAGAAAACAGCATGTGATTTATTCCGTAACACAGCAGAGAAAGGCTATTTTTCATTTGCCCATTTTCTGCTGTGTTATGGAATAAATCACACGCTGTTTTATCACTGAGATAAGTCTCTGAGTGCCGCTGCTTGCTTGGCAGACTGTATACAAATCTTTTCCAGAGGGCACCGGAGCTTTAAACATTGATATATTGAGAGACAAACAGAGAATGCACTCAGAAATATCTTGAAAAGCACAATCTTTACTAGAAACCATATGTTCACGTACATATAAGTTTAAAAACACCAGCATGAATAGCTGCAGTAATTTAGCCACTCTGGGTTGGTAATTCGGCTTATAGGCACTACACACTGGCCGATCCGCCGCCGAGCTGCCCGACGGCGGATACGGCCTACGAGCGAGCCGGCAGCGGGGGGGCAGTGACGGGGGGAGTGAAGTTTCTTCACTCCCCCCCGTCACCCGGCTGGATTGAAGTGCAGGCAAATATGGACGAGATCGTCCATATTGGCCTGCATGTACAGCCGACGGGGGACCAGCGATGAACGAGCGCGGGGCCACGCATCGTTCATCGCTGGAGCCTCCTCACTGCACGATATGAACGGTATCTCGTTCATATCGTGCAGTCTAGTCGGCCAGTGTGTAGGGCCCTTTTCTCCCACGCCAGATCTGGTTCCGGGCGGGTGATATCACAGCGTCCATGTCCGCAGCCATGACCAACGCGTTGTCACCCACCTGCATATGCAGGGGGCAACCCTAATCATGCGAGTGCTTCACTGCTGAGCGAAGCACTAGCATGTTACCGGGGGTGGGGGTGGTGGTGCGGGCTTCAGAACCCAGCATTCGGAGCGGACTTGCCTGTGCTGGGCGTCCCCCTACACGTCAGTGTAAAGGACTGTAGTTGTGCGATTTTTCACACAACTACAACCCATGCGGAATTAGGCCATAAGCTAATCAACAGAAAACAGCTGAGGACATTGTTACTATCACCAAACTATAAGGGTGTCACAGCTTGGTGGTGCCACTGCCAGTTAGCAAGTGCCTCTACAGCTGCCAACATTTCAATACACAGTAATCTTACAGGGGCACTTTGCTACTGGGCACGCCCACCTACACATGCAATTTTCGGTTTACTGCACCCAAACAATGGTGAACTACAACACCCAGAATTACCTACTCTATTTTGTTATGGTTATATAATTGTGTATTATAAACAGCTTTAATCAATCATACCTAGTTCAAAAAATTACATTTTATAGACAATAAGATAACGTACTGTCTGGAACTGGGAAATACTGGAAAGTATGGACACTAATATGGTTAACTATCTAAACTGTTCTTCCTCATCAAACAAGAAACGAATAAAAACAACAACTCACTCAGGTATTACTATTGGGAAGGAAGGGGCGGAGTATAGGGGTTAAACTGTCACAGACACAAGTGGGGCCCTACTCACTGGCCGACCCGCCGCCGAGCTGCCCGACGGCGGATACGGCCGACGAGCGACCCGGCGGCGGGGGGGCAGTGACGGGGGGAGTGAAGTTTCTTCACTCCCCCCGTCACGCGGCTGCATTGAAGTGCAGGCAAATATGGACGAGATCGTCCATATTGGCCTGCATGCACAGCCGACGGGAGACCAGCGATGAACGAGCGCGGGGACGCGCATCGTTCATCGCTGGAGTCTCCACACTGAAAGATATGAACGAGTTCTCGTTCATTTATGAACGAGATCGTTCATATCTTTCAGAATATCGCCAAGTGTGTAGGGCCTAGGCTCTCCTATCGTTGCCTCCAAGTTCACAGTCACACTGCACGATAAGAACCCAGGCAGCCATCTTTGTTTAGGGCACAGCATTCCTACACACACTGTTGTGTTTCTCTACCTCTATCGCCACCAGCAAAGCTCACCCGCCAGACTCTGGAGTCGCATTCTGATGACGTATCACCAACACTAACCGGCCTCAGTGCTCAGGACACCCCCAATTGCATGCCCGGAATTAAAATGGCCACTAGAAGCTTTTTGGTTACTGTGGCGCAGGTCCGGTATGCGTAGGTATGACGTCACGGGGCAACGGAAGACGTCATATATTGGATCTGGAGATCGAGAGAGACGATGCCGAAGTGCTGCGTGGCCTTGGAGTGCGGGAGGTCGGAGGGGGTCAGAGAAAGTTACTATAAGTGAGTAGGAGTGCGGCCGCTGGCGCTCTGTGCGGTGCAGGGAAGAGAGCGGCGGCTCCGGCGAGGATGGACTCCTGTGGCGCACCTGGCTGGGTATTACTGCCCCTCTGGGCCTGGCCTGCCCTAGTGTGGTGGCGGCTGATGCGTATTGTTAGTACATGAGGCCGTAGCGCGTATCAGCTGAATGGAGAAGTATTTTGCGGAGTACGTGAAGTTGGATGAGGAGAGTGCTGCAGAGGCTCGCAGTCACAGGGCTGATGACAGGGAGCAGCAGCAGGCAGTCACCTCACATACAGGGGCGTATACAGAGGCCGATAACAGAGAGCAGCAGCAGGCAGTCACCTCACATACAGAGGCTGATAACAGAGAGCAGCAGCAGGCAGTCACCTCACATACAGGGGCGTATACAGAGGCTGATAACAGAGAGCAGCAACAGGCAGTCACCTCACATACAGAGGCTGATAACAGAGAGCAGCAGCAGCAGGAAGTCACCTCACATACAGGGGCGTATACAGAAGCTGCCAGAGCTGACAACAGAGAGCAGCAGCAGGCAGTCACTTCACATACAGGGGCGTATACAGAAGCTGCCAGAGCTGACAACAGAGAGCAGCAGCAGGCAGTCACCTCACATACAGGGGCGTATACAGAGGCTGCCAGAGCTGATAACAGAGAGCAGCAGCAGGCAGTCACCTCACATACAGGGGCGTATACAGAGGCTGCCAGAGCTGATAACAGAGAGCAGCAGCGGCAGGCAGTCCCCTATGTAGGATAGCGTACAGGAGGCTCACAGAGCTGATAACAGCAGTAGCAGTTAGTCACCTACTGTATGTAGGTTAACATACAGGGACTTAAATGTAGAGGTCAGAGCAAATACATAAATAAAAATGAAACAGTTGGCTCTTGGACAACCTGTGCTGCATTGAAAGAGGTGCAAGTGTGTTTATTATATTGCATGCGGTGGAAAGTACGGGCTGTGCCTAGCGAACAAGTAGTGGGCAGCATTACATTGAAAAATGAATTAAGCTAGGACACATCACTTGTCAACTCTAAACTACACTGCAACACGTTCTAAAGCCGCTCCGCTTGCAGTGGCACCATGGCTTTGCCAACGTACAAATGCAAACCTTTTCTTGTGACAGATATATATATATATATATATATATATATATATATATATATATTTATTTATTTCTCTGACGTCCTAGTGGATGCTGGGTACTCCGTAAGGACCATGGGGAATAGACGGGCTCCGCAGGAGACTGGGCACTTCTTTAAAGAAAAGATTAGGTACTACATCTGGTGTGCACTGGCTCCTCCCTCTATGCCCCTCCTCCAGACCTCAGTTAGAATCTGTGCCCGGCCTGAGCTGGATGCACTTAGTGGGCTCTCCTGAGTTCACTAAAAAGAAAAGTATTTGTTAGGTTTTTTATTTTCAGTGAGATCTGCTGGCAACAGACTCACTGCTACGTGGGACTTAGGGGAGAGAAGCAAACCTACCTGCTTGCAGCTAGCTTGTGCTTCTAGGCTACTGGACACCATTAGCTCCAGAGGGATCGAACACGGGGCCCGTCCTCGATCGTCCGTTCCCGGAGCCGCGCCGCTGTCCCCCTTGCAGAGCCAGAAGACGGAAGAAACCGGAGGAAATCGGCGGCTGAAGACTTCGGTCTTCAATAAGGTAGCGCACAGCACTGCAGCTGTGCGCCATTGCTCCCACAGCACACCACACGCTCCGGTCACTGGTGGGTGCAGGGCGCTGGGGGGGGGCGCCCTGGGCTGCAATTAATATACCTTTTGGCAATAAAAAGCACATAATACAGTGTTTAACACTGTATATGTGCAGAAACCCCCGCCATTAACGTTATAAAAAGCGAGAGGAGTCCGCCGTTGAAGGGGTGGGGCTATCTCCCTCAGCACAGCCAGCGCCATTTTCTCTTCACAGCTCCGCTGGAAGGACGCTGCCCAGGCTCTCCCCTGCAGTATACACTACAGAAAGGGTAAAAAAGAGAGGGGGGGCACATAAATTTAGGCGCAAATTGTGATATAAGCAGCTATAGGGGGAAAATTCACTTTGTGTATAGTGTATATCCCTCTGTTATATAGCGCTCTGGTGTGTGCTGGCATACTCTCTCTCTGTCTCCCCAAAGGACTTTGTGGGGTCCTGTCCTCAGTCAGAGCATTCCGTGTGTGTGTGCGGTGTGTCGGTACGGCTGTGTCGACATGTTTGATGAGGACGCTTACGTGGAGGCGGAGCAGGTGCCGATAAGTGTGATGTCGCCCCCTGCGGGGCCGACACCTGAGTGGATGGATATGTGGAAGGTATTAACCGACAGTGTCAACTCCTTGCATAAAAGGTTCGATGACGCAGCTTTGGGACAGCCGGCATCTCAACCCGCGCCTGCCCAGGCATCTCAGAGGCCGTCAGGGGCTCAAAAACGCCCGCTACCTCAGATGGCAGACACAGATGTCGACACGGAGTCTGACTCCAGTGTCGACGAGGATGAGACAAATATACAATCCACTAGGGCCATCCGATGCATGATTACGGCAATGAAAAATGTGTTGCACATTTCTGACATTAACCCGGTTACCTCAAAAAAGGGTATTATGTTTGGTGAGAAAAAGCAGCCAGTGACTTTTCCCCCATCTGATGAGTTAAATAAATTGTGTGAAGAAGCGTGGGGTTCCCCAGATAAGAAACTAGTAATTTCTAAGCGGTTACTAATGGCCTACCCTTTCCCGCCAATGGATAGGTTACGCTGGGAGACATCCCCTAAGGTGGACAAGGCGCTCACACGCTTATCAAAAAAGGTGGCACTGCCTTCTCAGGATACGGCCGCCTTAAAGGAGCCTGCAGATAGAAAGCAGGAACTATCCTGAAGTCTGTGTATACACACTCAGGTACTATACTGAGACCTGCTATTGCTTCAGCATGGATGTGTAGTGCTGCAGCAGCGTGGTCTGATTCCCTGTCTGATAACATTGATTCCCTTGACAGGGACACTATATTGCTAACCATAGAGCATATTAAAGACGTAGTATTATATATGAGAGATGCACAGAGGGACATTTGCCGGCTGGCATCTAGAATTAATGCAATGTCCATTTCTGCCAGGAGAGTATTATGGACTCGGCAGTGGACAGGTGATGCTGATTCTAAAAGGCACATGGAAATTTTGCCTTATAAGGGTGAGGAATTGTTTGGGGACGGTCTTTCGGACCTTGTATCCACAGCAACAGCTGGGAAGTCGACTTTTTTACCTCAGGTTCCCTCACAGCCTAAGAAAGCACCGTTTTATCAAGTACAGTCCTTTCGGCCTCAGAAAGGCAAGCGGGTTAGAGGCGCGTCCTTTCTGCCCAGAGGCAGGTGTAGAGGGAAAAAGCTGCACCATACAGCCAGTTCCCAAGAACAAAAATCCTCCCCTGCTTCCACTAAGTCCACCGCATGACGCTGGGGCTCCACATGTGGAGCCAGGTGCGGTGGGGGCCCGTCTCCGGAACTTCAGCGACCAGTGGGTTCGCTCACAGGTGGATCTCTGGGTTCTACAAGTGGTATCTCTGGGATACAAGCTGGAGTTCGAGGCGTCTCCCCCTCGCCGTTACCTCAAATCAGCCTTGCCAGCTACTCCCCAGGACAGGGAGGTAGTACTGGCGGCAATTCACAAGCTGTACCTCCAGCAGGTGATAATCAAAGTTCCCCTCCTTCAACAGGGACGGGGTTACTATTCCACAATGTTTGTGGTACCGAAACCAGACTGTTCGGTGAGACCCATTCTGAATTTGAAATCTTTGAACACTTATATAAGGAAGTTCAAGTTCAAAATGGAATCGCTCAGGGCGGTTATTGCAAGCCTGGAAGAGGGGGATTACATGGTATCACTGGACATCAAGGATGCTTACCTACATGTCCCCATTTACCCACCTCACCAGGTGTACCTCCGTTTTGTGGTACAGGACTGCCATTACCAATTCCAGACGTTGCCGTTTGGTCTGTCCACGGCACCGAGGGTATTTACCAAAGTAATGGCCGAAATGATGATACTCCTTCGGAAGAAGGGAGTTATAATTATCCCGTACTTGGACGATCTCCTTATAAAGGCGAGGTCCAGGGAGCAGTTGTTGGTCGGAGTAGCACTATCTCAGGAAGTGCTACAACAGCACGGCTGGATTCTGAATATCCCAAAGTCGCAGCTGGTTCCTACGACGCGTCTGCTGTTCCTGGGTGTGATTCTGGACACAGAACAGAAGAAGGTGTTTCTCCCGGAGGAGAAGGCCAAGGAGTTGTCATCTCTGGTCAGAGACCTCCTAAAACCAAAACAGGTGTCGGTGCATCACTGCACGCGAGTGCTGGGAAAGATGGTAGCTTCTTACGAGGCAATTCCATTCGGCAGGTTCCATGCAAGGATCTTTCAGTGGGATCTGTTAGACAAGTGGTCCGGATCGCATCTTTAGATGCATCGGCTGATCACCCTGTCCCCGAGGGCCAGGGTGTCTCTGCTGTGGTGGCTGCAGAGTGCTCATCTTCTCGAAGGCCGCAGATTCGGCATACAGGACTGGGTCCTGGTGACCACGGATGCAAGCCTCCGAGGTTGGGGGGCAGTCACTCAGGGAAGAAACTTCCAAGGACAATGGTCGAGTCAGGAGGCTTCCCTACACATAAATATTCTGGAACTAAGGGCCATTTACAATGCCCTAAGTCAGGCAAAACCCTTGCTTCAAAACCAGCCGGTGCTGATTCAGTCAGACATCACGGCGGTCGCCCATGTAAACCGACAGGGTGGCACAAGAAGCAGGATGGCGATGGCAGAAGCCACAAGGATTCTCCGATGGGCGGAAAATCATGTGATAGCACTGTCAGCAGTGTTCATTCCGGGAGTGGACAACTGGGAAGCAGACTTCCTCAGCAGGCACGACCTCCACCCGGGAGAGTGGGGACTTCATCGAGAAGTCTTCCAGCTGATTGTAAATAGTTGGGAAAGGCCACAGGTGGACATGATGGCGTCCCGCCTCAACAAAAAGCTAAAAAGATATTGCGCCAGGTCAAGGGACCCTCAGGCGATAGCTGTGGACGCTCTAGTGACACCGTGGGTGTACCAGTCGGTTTATGTGTTCCCTCCTCTTCCTCTCATACCAAAGGTACTGAGGATAATAAGAAAGAGAGGAGTAAGAACTATACTCATCGTTCCGGATTGGCCAAGAAGGACTTGGTACCCGGAACTACAAGAAATGATCTCAGAGGACCCTTGGCCTCTGCCTCTCAGACTGGACCTGCTACAGCAGGGGCCCTGTCTGTTCCAAGACTTACCGCGGCTGCGTTTGACGGCATGGCGGTTGAACGCCGGATCCTGATGGAAAAGGGCATTCCGGTTGAAGTCATTCCTACGCTGATAAAAGCTAGGAAGGATGTGACAGGAAAACATTATCACCGCATATGGCGAAAATATGTTGCTTGGTGTGAGGCTATAAAGGCCCCAACAGAAGAATTTCAGCTGGGTCGATTTCTGCACTTCCTACAGTCAGGAGTGACTATGGGCCTAAAATTGGGATCCATTAAAGTCCAGATTTCGGCCCTGTCTATTTTCTTTCAAAAAGAACTGGCTTCACTGCCTGAAGTTCAGACGTTTGTTAAGGGAGTGCTGCATATTCAGCCTCCTTTTGTGCCTCCAGTGGCACCTTGGGATCTCAACGTTGTGTTGGATTTCCTAAAATCACATTGGTTTGAGCCACTTCAGACCGTGGAGTTGAAATATCTCACGTGGAAAGTGGTCATGCTTTTGGCCTTGGCTTCAGCTAGGCGTGTGTCAGAATTGGCGGCTTTGTCATGTAAAAGCCACTATCTGATCTTCCATATGGACAGGGCAGAATTGAGGACTCGTCCCCAATTTCTCCCTAAGGTGGTATCAGCGTTTCATTTGAACCAACCTATTGTGGTGCCTGCGGCTACTCGGGACTTGGAGGCTTCCAAGTTGCTAGATGTAGTCCGGGCCCTGAAAATCTATGTTTCCAGGACAGCTAGAGTCAGAAAAACTGACTCGCTGTTTATCCTGCATGCACCCAACAAGCTGGGTGCTCCTGCTTCTAAGCAGACTATTGCTCGCTGGATCTGTAGCACGATTCAACTTGCACATTCAGCGGCTGGACTGCCGCATCCTAAATCAGTCAAAGCCCATTCCACGAGGAAGGTGGGCTCTTCTTGGGCGGCTGCCCAAGGGGTCTCGGCATTACAACTTTGCCAAGCTGCTACCTGGTCGGGATAAAACACGTTTGTAAAATTCTACAAGTTTGATACCCTGGCTGAGGAGGACCTTGAGTTTGCTCATTCGGTGCTGCAGAGTCATCCGCACTCTCCCGCCCGTTTGGGAGCTTTGGTATAATCCCCATGGTCCTTACGGAGTACCCAGCATCCACTAGGACGTCGGAGAAAATAAGATTTTACTCACCGGTAAATCTATTTCTCGTAGTCCGTAGTGGATGCTGGGAGCCCGTCCCAAGTGCGGAATTCTGCAATACTTGTATATAGTTATTGCTTAACTATAGGGTTTTTTGTTCTGAGCCATCCGTTGAGTGAGGCTCAGTTGTTGTTCATACTGTTAACTGGGTAAGTTTATCACAAGTTATACGGTGTGATTGGTGTGGCTGGTATGAGTCTTACCCTGGATTCCAAATACTTTCCTTGTAATGTCAGTTCTTCCGGGCACAGTTTCCCTAACTGAGGTCTGGAGGAGGGGCATAGAGGGAGGAGCCAGTGCACACCAGATGTAGTACCTAATCTTTTCTTTAAAGAAGTGCCCAGTCTCCTGCGGAGCCCGTCTATTCCCCATGGTCCTTACGAAGTACTCAGCATCCACTACGGACTACGAGAAATAGATTTACCGGTGAGTAAAATCTTATTATATAGCGCACCCCCCCATCCTACTTACTCCGCAGTCCCTGTCCTCTCCTGCCTCACCATCAAGGCTGTGCCATGCGCTTCACACTTAATGTGCATGGAACGTGTAATGCTCTCGTAATCGCAGGAACACGGTGACCAAGTTTTACATACTTATCTCTGTATAGGCCCCACAGTGAGATATCGTCATGTTAAAGGTTGTTTTTTATATTTTCTTGGGTGCTTTTACCGCCCCATCTTTAGTATACTAATGTGTATCTCTATCTCCCTTGCATACTTCCATACACCCACTACAGTTTTCTTTTTCACAAGTAATCAGGACCGCGCACGGAGTGGAATTCAGTTGCGAAGAAGATGAATTGCCGCAGCATTTATATGCTGGCCTTGGCAGCCCAATTAGCTCCCTTCGCCCAACCGATTCTCACCCCTCTCGCTCAAAGGTGCTTGCTACCCATAAAGTGCAGTAGGTGTTGTGTGAATTTGGCTGGCGAACAAGTTGGCAGCAATTAAATTCCCCCCACTGTGCCTGTCGATGTATTGTAACCACTGAGTTCATGGGTTGAATTCTAACCAGTGCATTATCTGGGTGGATTTTGTTTGTTCTCTCTGTGTTTTCATGGATTTCCAAACATGCTGGTAGGTTAATTGGCTTCGGACCTAAAATGATCCCTGGTGAGTATGTATCTACATGTGGTCGGGAATACAGGGGGTGATGTATCAACCAGTGAAAAGAGTGGAGAAGTTGTCATAGCAATCTAATTCCAACTATCATTTTTCTAGAATATAGTGGATAAATGATTCCTCATAGCACATTGGTTTCTATGGGCAACTTCTGCTCTTGTCACCGTTTTCACTGCTTGATACATCCCTACCACATGTAGATTCGTAATCATGCATAGATTGTAAATGCCACTGGGCAGAGTTCGATGCTAATGACTATATAATCTGTAAAGCTCTGCGGGGCGTGTGTCTACAATATAAACTATGAATAGGTGTATTTTTATTTAATGTGTGTTTTTGTTTGTGTCCCACTAGGTTTCCCTTACATGACAAAGTGCGTCTCAAGCAATGGCTAGCAAACATAAATCTGGATAATTTTTTCCCCACCAAAAACCAGTATCTGTGCAGCAAGCACTTCAAACCTTCTTGTTTCCAAGTGCGTTGGGGAATCCGCTATCTCCGACATGATGCTGTTCCAACTATCTTCTCATCTGGTGCAGTGGTATGTATTCTGTGTCCATACAGTGCCTTGCTAAAGTATTCACCCCCCTTTGCATTTTTCATGTTTTGTGGCCTCACAACGTGGAATTAAAATGGATTGTTTGAAGGTTTGCATCATTTCATTCACAGAACATGCCTACAACTTTGAAGATTTTTTATTTATTTATTTTTTAATATATTTATCTGGGGCCTTTCAGAAAAGGTGTGTTTACACTGACAGATCATGTGACACTTAGCAGAGTCTCACTGGACCTGGCATGCCAAGAGGGGCTGTTGGGCGAGACTGCAGCAGTGATCTATGAGGACACTTATGTATAAAACCTTCTCAGTAAAATAACACTTTCTAACATATTTTCCCATTGTTATAGTTTTAAATAATCTCCTGATCTTTGACGGCCTTTACCTGCTCTTTCAATACAGAGACATGCAGCCTATTACTGAGCTCAGTGGTGTGTGTTGCACTTCATTTCCAAGCGCGCTGTCTGGCCTATCCTTTAGGAAAAGCTGACATTTCCATATAGCTGTTATGGGGGTGATACATCTTTGTCATGGATGATTTAGTATAGATCTGAAACCAGAGATTGCATGGTTGTCTTGCTAATCTCTAAAATAATATAGCATAGTGGGGCCAAACTATACATGCCTGTGATATATGGCTATACAATGCCAGTTCTGCTCTTTAGGATTGGTCTTATTAGATGCACAGTTACTTAGTAACTTGGGACTTGGTGTGACCTATAACCATGATTATTGTTCTTTGTGGTTATCCATCCTTAAATATTGGGACAAGCTCAATGTACGTAGTAATTATGGTGAAATATTAGATCTGACTCTTTCAGAAGAAATGTAAAGATTTAGATCTGACATTTAAACCATAGATGGAAGCCACGGGTAATTGCACAATCACTTTGGAGCCATGTCCTGCTGTATTATGTCCTAAAAGCAGCCTGTAATACACAGCCACTCAAAGGTTCCAGAATTTAACATCCCTAATATGACTGATGTCTGGAATATCAATGACTAAGTAAGGGTTCATAGGAGACATTCATCAAAAGCTGTGCACAGAAAAAAGGGGCAGTTGTATTAAGCCTGGAGAAGTGATAAGTGTGAGTTATCAAGTTATCACCATCCAATCGGCTCATAATTGTCATTTCTCTGACGTCCTAGTGGATGCTGGGAACTCCGAAAGGACCATGGGGAATAGCGGCTCTGCAGGAGACTTGGCACAACTAAAGAAAGCTTTTAGGTCACCTGGTGTGCACTGGCTCCTCCCACTATGACCCTCCTCCAAGCCTCGGTTAGATTTTGTGCCCGGCCGAGGTTGGATGCACACTAGGGGCTCTCCTGAGCTTCTAAAAAGAAAGTATATAATTAGGTTTTTTATTTTACAGTGAGACCTGCTGGCAACAGGCTCACTGCAGCGAGGGACTAAGGGGAGAAGAAGCGAACCTACCTGCTTGCAGCTAGCTTGGGCTTCTTAGGCTACTGAACACCATTAGCTCCAGAGGGATCGACCGCATGGAACTGGCCTTGGTGTTCGGTCCCGGAGCCGCGCCGCCGTCCCCCTTACAGAGCCAGAAGCAAGAAGCCAGGAAAATCGGCGGCAGAAGACATCAGTCTTCACCAAGGTAGCGCACAGCACTGCAGCTGTGCGCCATTGCTCCTCATACACACTTCACACTCTGGTCACTGAGGGTGCAGGGCGCTAGGGGGGGGCGCCCTGAGCAGCAATAAAAACACCTTGGCTGGCAAAAATACCACAATATATAGCCCCAGAGGCTATATATGTGATAATTACCCCTGCCAGAATCCATAAAAAAGCGGGAGAATAGTCCGCGAAAAAGGGGCGGAGCTATCTCCTTCAGCACACTGGCGCCATTTCTCCCTCACAGCTCCGCTGGAAGGAAGCTCCCTGGCTCTCCCCTGCACTACAGAAAAGGGTAAAAAAGAGAGGGGGGGCACTAAATTTAGGCGCAGTATATAGAACAGCAGCTATAGGGGACATAATTCAGTTAGTCCCTGCATTATATAGCGCTCTGGTGTGTGCTGGCATACTCTCACTCTGTTTCCCCAAAGGGCTTTGGTGGGTCCTGTCCTCTGTTAGAGCATTCTCTGTGTGTGTGCGGTGTCGGTACGGCTGTGTCGACATGTTTGATGAGGATAATGATGTGGAGGCGGAGCAGATGCCTATAGAAGGGATGTCACCCCCTGCGGGGCAGACACCTGAGTGGATGGACTTATGGAAGACATGCCAAATGCGGGACAGCCGGCTTCTCAGCTCGTGCCTGTCCAGGCGTCTCAAAGGCCATCGGGGGCTCTAAAACGCCCGCTACCTCAGATGGCAGACGCGGATGTCGACACGGATACTGACACCGGTGTCGACGACGATGAGTCTAGTCTAATGTCCACTAAGGCCATTCGTTGCATGATTGAAGCAATGAAAGAGGTGTTACAAATTTCTGATATAAACCCAGGTACCACTAAAAAGGGTATTATGTTTGGGGAGAAAAAACTACCCGTAGTTTTTCCCCCATCAGAAGAATTAAATGAAGTGTGTGAAGAAGCGTGGGCTTTCCCTGATAAAAGATTGGTAATCTCTAAGAAGTTACTAATGGCGGTCCCTTTCCCGCCAGAGGATAGGTCACGTTGGGAGACACCCCCTAGGGTGGATAAAGCGCTCACACGTTTGTCTAAAAAGGTGGCACTACCGTCTCCGGATACGGCCGCCCTCAAGGAACCTGCTGATAGAAAGCAGGAGGCGATCCTGAAGTCTGTATATACACACTCAGGCATTATACTTAGACCAGCTATTGCGTCAGCATGGATGTGCAGTGCTGCCGCTGCGTGGTCAGATTCCCTGTCAGAAAATATTGACACCCTAGACAGGGACACTATTCTGCTAACCATAGAGCATATAAAAGACTCAGTCTTATACATGAGAGATGCACAGAGGGAGATCTGCCGGCTGGCATCTAAAATAAGTGCATTGTCCATTTCTGCTAGGAGAGGCTTATGGACTCGCCAGTGGACAGGGGATGCAGATTCAAAAAGGCACATGGAAGTTTTGCCTTATAAGGGTGAGGAGTTATTTGGGGATGGTCTCTCGGACCTAGTTTCCACAGCAACTGCTGGGAAGTCAGCATTTTTACCCCATGTTCCCTCACAGCCTAAAAAGGCGCCGTTTTATCAGGTACAGTCCTTTCGGACTCAGAAAAACAGGCGTGGAAAAGGCGGGTCCTTTCTGTCCAGAGGCAGAGGTAGGGGAAAAAGGCTGCAACAAACAGCAGGGTTCCCAGGAGCAAAATTCCTCCCCCGCTTCTTCCGAGTCCGCCGCATGACGGTGGGGGGCCGCCTCAAAAATTTCAGCGATCAGTGGGCTCGCTCACAGGTGGATCCCTGGATCCTGCAAATAGTATCTCAAGGGTACAAACTGGAATTCGAGGCGTCTCCACCCCACCGGTTCCTAAAATCTGCCTTGCCGATTACTCCAGACAGGGAGGCTGTGCTAGCGGCAATTCACAAGCTGTATTCCCAGCAGGTGATAATCAAGGTGCCCCTACTTCAACAAGGACGGGGTTACTATTCCACACTGTTTGTGGTACCGAAACCGGACGGTTCGGTGAGACCCATTTTAAATTTGAAATCCTTGAACACATACATAAAAAAATTCAAGTTCAAGATGGAATCGCTCAGGGCGGTTATTGCAAGCCTGGACGAGGGGGATTACATGGTATCCCTGGACATCAAGGATGCTTACCTGCATGTCCCCATTTACTATCCTCACCAGGAGTACCTCAGATTTGTGGTACAGGATTGCCATTACCAATTCCAGACGCTGCCGTTTGGACTCTCCACGGCACCGAGGGTGTTTACCAAGGTAATGGCGGAAATGATGATACTCCTTCGAAGAAAGGGAGTTTTAATTATCCCGTACTTGGACGATCTCCTAATAAAGGCGAGGTCCAAGGAGCAGTTGTTGGTGGGAGTATCACTATCTCAGGAGGTGCTACACCAGCACGGTTGGATTCTGAACAGGTTCCATGCCAGAATCTTTCAGTGGGACCTGTTGGACCAATGGTCCGGATCGCATCTTCAGATGCATCGCCTAATAACCCTGTCTCCAAGAACCAGGGTGTCTCTGCTGTGGTGGCTGCAGAGTGCTCATCTTCTAGAGGGCCGCAGATTCGGCATACAGGACTGGGTCCTGGTGACCATGGATGCCAGCTTTCGAGGCTGGGGGGCAGTCACACAGGGAAGAAACTTCCAAGGACTATGGTCGAGTCAGGAGACTTCCCTACACATAAATATTCTGGAACTAAGGGCCATTTACAATGCCCTAAGTCAGGCAAAATCCCTGCTTCTACACCAGCCGGTACTGATCCAGTCAGACAACATCACGGCAGTCGCCCATGTAAATCGTCAGGGCGGCACAAGAAGCAGGATGGCAATGGCAGAAGCCACAAGGATTCTCCGATGGGCGGAAAATCACGTACTAGCACTGTCAGCAGTGTTCATTCCGGGAGTGGACAACTGGGAAGCAGACTTTCTCAGCAGGCACGACCTCCACCCGGGAGAGTGGGGACTTCATCCAGAAGTCTTCACGCTGATTGTAAATCGATGGGAACGGCCACAAGTGGACATGATGGCGTCCCGCCTAAACAAAAAACTAGAGTGATCTTGCGCCAGGTCAAGGGACCCTCAGGCGATAGCTGTGGACGCTCTAGTGACACCGTGGGTGTACCAGTCAGTTTGTGTTCCCTCCTCTGCCTCTCATACCAAGGGTACTGAGAATAATAAGAAAACGAGGAGTAAGAACAATACTCGTGGTTCCGGATTGGCCAAGACGAGCGTGGTACCCGGAACTTCAAGAGATGATCTCAGAGGACCCATGGCCTCTGCCGCTCAGACAGGACCTGCTGCAGCAGGGGCCCTGTCTGTTCCAAGACTTACCGCGGCTGCTTTTGACGGCATGGCGGTTGAACGCCGGATCCTGAAGGAAAAGGGCATTCCGGAGGAAGTCATTCCTACGCTGATTAAAGCCAGGAAAGATGTAACTGCAAAGCATCATCACCGCATATGGCGGAAATATGTTGCTTGGTGTGAGGCCAAAAAGGCCCCAACAGAGGAATTTCAACTAGGTCGATTTCTGCATTTCCTACAAGCAGGAGTGGATATGGGCCTAAAACTAGGCTCCATTAAAGTACAGATCTCGGCTCTGTCGATTTTCTTCCAGAAAGAACTAGCTTCACTACCTGAAGTTCAGACGTTTGTGAAAGGAGTGCTGCATATTCAGCCCCCGTTTGTGCCTCCAGGGGCACCTTGGGATCTCAACGTGGTGTTGAGTTTCTTAAAATCACATTGGTTTGAGCCACTTAAAACCGTGGATCTAAAATATCTCACGTGGAAAGTGGTCATGTTATTGGCCTTGGCTTCAGCCAGGCGTGTGTCAGAATTGGCAGCTTTGTCATGTAAAAGCCCTTATCTGATTTTCCATATGGATAGGGCGGAATTGAGGACTCGTCCCCAGTTTCTCCCTAAGGTGGTATCAGCTTTTCACTTGAACCAACCTATTGTGGTGCCTGCGGCTACTAGGGACTTGGAGGATTCCAAGTTACTGGACGTAGTCAGGGCCTTGAAAATTTATGTTTCCAGGACGGCTAGAGTCAGGAAAACTGACTCGCTATTTATCCTGTATGCACCCAACAAGCTGGGTGCTCCTGCTTCTAAGCAGACTATTGCTCGCTGGATTTGTAGCACAATTCAGCTGGCGTATTCTGCGGCTGGACTGCCGCATCCTAAATCAGTAAAAGCCCATTCCACAAGGAAGGTGGGCTCATCTTGGGCGGCTGCCCGAGGGGTCTCGGCTTTACAGCTTTGCCGAGCTGCTACTTGGTCAGGGGCAAACACGTTTGCAAAATTCTACAAATTTGATACCCTGGCTGAGGAGGACCTTGAGTTCTCTCATTCGGTGCTGCAGAGTCATCCGCACTCTCCCGCCCGTTTGGGAGCTTTGGTATAATCCCCATGGTCCTTTCGGAGTTCCCAGCATCCACTAGGACGTCAGAGAAAATAAGATTTTACTCACCGGTAAATCTATTTCTCGTAGTCCGTAGTGGATGCTGGGCACCCATCCCAAGTGCGGATTGTCTGCAATACTTGTACATAGTTATTGTTAACTAAAGGGTTATTGTTGAGCCATCTGTTGAGAGGCTCAGTTGTTTTCATACTGTTAAACTGGGTATAGTATCACGAGTTATACGGTGTGATTGGTGTGGCTGGTAGGAGTCTTACCCGGGATTCAAAATCCTTCCTTATTATGTCAGCTCGTCCGGGCACAGTGTCCTAACTGAGGCTTGGAGGAGGGTCATAGTGGGAGGAGCCAGTGCACACCAGGTGACCTAAAAGCTTTCTTTAGTTGTGCCCAGTCTCCTGCGGAGCCGCTATTCCCCATGGTCCTTTTGGAGTTCCCAGCATCCACTACGGACTACGAGAAATAGATTTACCGGTGAGTAAAATCTTATTTTTTCAAAACTGTAATGATTGGCTGGTGCGTTTTCACCTTCCACTTATCACTTCTTTATCACTTCTCCCGGGCTTAATACATCTGCCCCAAAGTCTGTTACATATAGAACGATTGAACCTTTTTTCTAGTACGGTTTAGATTGTCCCCAAATGTGAAAGAAACAACTTCAATTGCTTTTATTTAATTGCTGTATATGTATCTTTTTGTCTTTGCTTACGCTACTGTAACTATTTACCCATGTTACTGAAGTGTAAAACTGGTAACTGGTGATCAGGGGGCTTACTGTCCTTTTTCCTATGTTTCAGACTAGAACACATGCAGCAAAGCCTAAGATGCTGACATCGGCGCAGACTGTAAATGGTGAAGCCTGCATACCGACTGTTTCACATTTAGGCATTGGCCAGACTCTGCCTCTTTCCAACGCACTGGCGATTGCACTAGATCCAAGCTCGTCAGCCAGTCAGATGACAATAGATGGAGCACAGTTGTTGGTCAAGAATACAAACACGCTTGCTGTTCACAACACAGTGATGGGTGCGGTGAATTTGATGCCGCTTGTTCATATCGTTGAGTCCTTTGATGGGTTATCTTTGGCTCTGGCACCCTCACAAGGCTTTTCGTCTGTAGCTTTACCCATTGAGGTGACGGGGGCGCAGCAGATTCATGAAATGCCACTGGTAGAACCGGTTGCAATCCTGTCAGAAGAGCAGCTAGCCTCCACATCATTGCAGTGTGGCTTTTATAATGGTCAAGTCTTGCAGTGTGCTGGGGAAGAGCTCCCCACCTTTATTGCAATGAGCGAGGATTCTGGCAGTGGCGCTCTAGTTATAGAAAACATCTCAATAGAGCCGTATTTTGAAACCGCAGTGCCGGCAGAGACACCGGCATCAATGTCTACAGAGGATGTAATGGCCTATTTAGAGACCATGCAAACGGCCACAGTTGTGCCTGCCGTTTCAACAGGCCCTCTTCCACCATTGATGCCTTCTCAAGAGACCGTGCTGTCAACCTCCATCACAAGGCCCATAGCGTCTACAGTTCCTATTGTATCAAAACATGGGAAGGAGGTGTCTGTCAGCATATCTGAACCACTTTCTACAGACCAACCACAGGAACCAGATGAAACTTTAACCACTGGGGAGCTGGTGTCTGTAGTGGTGAACTTGCAGAATAAAGTGAAAGCTCTTCAGCAGAGACACCAGAAGCACTGCTCCAAGCTGGAGGCCATGGAAGGTGTTGTGGAGCAGTTGAAGACTGAAAACCTAGTTTCAGAAGAGAATATGAATTTGCTGGAATTGGTAAGTCTGCAGTCCATGAGAAATATGGTTGTGTGTCTGTAGATGAAGCGTAGCCCAAATACTAATCAGTGGGTGTTCAGCCGATACCTGCTGTACTATGTAGACCAGTGGTTCCCAGATTCGGTCCTCGAGGACCCCCAGCAGTTAATTTTTCCAAGTCACCTAGCAGATGCACAGGTGTATTCATTACTCACTGACACATTAAAATAGATCGAGATATGGAGCTAATTATTTCACTTGTGATTCTGTAAGGAGGCCTGGGAAATGTGAGCTGTTGGGAGTCCTTGAGGACTGTGAGTTTGGGAACCACTGATGTGGTATGAGATGGGTTTAAGTGTGGGAACATGGAAAGAGTTGTGTCCCTCCCTCCCCCTTCCTTAATTTGTTGCAACTTTATTTATAAAAACACATTTTTTTTTTCTTTTCCCTTTTTTTCCCTTTTAGGCTTGTCTCAATTCCACCCCTGCATCAGCTGAAGATAATACTGCAATTGCGATTGTTTGTCAAGATGACGACCAAACCATGATGTACTCTCTCCCCATCCAGGGTGAAAACCAGCCTGTGTATCATATAACGAGGCAATGAGATTCCAGTTGTGTTCTGAATATGTTACCATAGTTTATTGTATGTTATAAGCGCTATACTGAGCATATTGGCATAAGGACACTTCACTGCTGTATCAAGAGAAGACTACTTTTATATATGGTGTTTTTTGCGGCTAGTCTATTTATACAGTGTCCTTAATAATTGTTTTATATATATAGATTTTTTTTTTGCAAGCATTTGTTGCTGAATGTCAGTGTCCCCAGTTGTAGCTTTGGTTTACTGTGGGCAGTTTGTGGCTTCTATAAACTGAAACATGGTGGGGATAGCTTCTGCTTTGAGTCCTCTCTACAGAGCTGCTGCCTTTTGAGCTTTGCAAACTGGCCATTAAATAGAGTGAATGTTGATGGGCACTGTTCAAGATGAGTTCTCTTTGGGGACTCTTGCCACTGTAAGCTGTACCACAAGAGCGCGGTACCTATGCTCCTACTTCTGATGGCTTACGTATGCCTGTCAGAAAGCCACAGTGAATATAGCCTGTTGGATCGCTAGAAAACTGATGGTGTATGTTACAGGTGTCCAGTGCATTGATAATACACATTCCCGTTGGCTTCACAGGTTCTAGTGGCCTTATTGGCTTTGTTCCCGCAAATGATAATTAAGAACAGAGTGGCTGACTTAGAGTATTTTTGGTTTAAACTTTGATATTTCAGGTGGGTCCTTACCTTCTCATGAGCAGTTCCAGCTTGATGAAGGTACAGATGCTGTTCTATATTAAGTGAGGACAGGGTAAAGATTTGTAGCTGAATTTCTTTCACGTAAGTTTCTTTTCATTTTATTTGCCATTGTTACTTTTTTTTTTGTGTGTGTTTAACAAATGACTCATCAGCTGTTATATGCATTGTTTGAATAATATAGATTTGTGTAGCAAAATTGAGATACATGCGTTTTATGAAGGGCGTGTTGCTCAGTTGCATTGCTTGGTGACGTAATGCACTGTGGCTGTTTCTTGTAAATTGGGTAGATGGCACTACTGTGCTGATCACGTATCACGTCTACAGCGGAGGTGGGAATTGCTACTGTGTGACTAGCTGGAGAAAATATAGGATAATTATGCATATTCAGAGGAGAATACGTTTCTCTTACAAGCAGGGATTATATCTACACATTACGGTCTCGCTATGCCGCCTCTCTGTGCTTGCAGTCCCCGTGTCATGCCCTTACTATCCCAAGCTTACGATCCATTGCATGAAACCTCTACACTTTGCTCTTTCCTTCTCTGTAATCCTTTCTGCTGCCTTGAAGGTTTGTAAAACCTTTAATCCCCTCTTTGTACCTGGATAGCGAAAGGTTAAATGTTTGGCCGAGCACTGTTCCCAAAAAAATAAAAATAAATGAAACAATTAATGAGGATAAAATGTTGGCCTCTTTGCCCCATTAATGGATGGAGACAGGTGGTCTTGTGTGTGGTCAACCAAAATATTCAGCTCACAAGTGGATAATTTAGAAAAATGTCTATTTTCTGTCAGCAGGCATCTAATGTTAAGTACAATAAAATGTAAATCTGTTTACCAGTTGGGAGATAACAAGCTGTGAAGAGTAAACTGAAAAATGCAGACTTTCTTCAGTAGATACAGGATATCCCGATGATCATTTAAAACCTTGTTTAATATGTGTGAGAGACCCTTTTAAATTGTGTTTTTGTGATTGAATATTGATTTCTGTGCAATACTACTTGAGCTTTTCTGTAAACTTGAATCTTTTGTTAAATTATAAAATTATTTTTCCTTTTATGGTTTTGCGTGTTTTGTCTCCAGTATCTGTTTTTCCATTGTGGCTGTAGAAAGAAGTACTTACATGTAAACTGCTTTACAGATTAGGAATGTAATGTATGGACTGTAATAACTGTTGCATTAAGGTAGGTGCACAGGCACATAAATGTCATGTTTATAAATGGGTAAATGCTTTTCTGCACAGGGAAAGCTGTTTGGTTTCTGAGAGGGGATGGGAGCTGCTATTTGCTGAGTGTTGATTATGTGTTTGAATGTTCCTCATTATGTGCTAATGTGTAAGTGCAAGATTTGCTGTATGTGGTAAAGCAATGCAGAGTTACTGTAAGGGTGCATTTCCTGCGCTGGGGGGTGGTGAGACTCCTCCTGTACAAATTCTCATGTGGGTACACAGGACTTTCTAATAATCAGTTGACTCCTCCTATTTTTAATGCACCTTTTTTATGGTTGTGTGTGTGTGTGTGTGTGTGTGTGTGTGTGTGTGTGTGTGTGTGTGTGTGTGGTTTTTTTTTTTTTTTTTTTCTCACAGGAAATCACACTTCATATAATTAAAATGAAGCCCAAATACAGACTGTCCTAGTGTCATCGTTCCCCACTCCTGATTCATTTATAACACGAATAAGGCTAAACTTACGCTTTTGTCATTTAAAATAGAAGCATTAAGATTAAGGGGAAATCCGGCTGTGTTCTTTTAGGTTTTTGCAGTGACTTACTGTACTGTGCATGGTTCCTGTCACCTGCAATCATATAACACAGGCTCAAGTTTATTTTCTTTGTTCGTACACGTGTGTAAATTACGTTTTGAAGTTCGTGATGGTACCCAGATTATAATTCCTTTTACCAACAAATCCCATTGGATAGAAAAAATATTGGGAATGAAACCGTATCTTTATGGAAAGTTTAGGTAAGGGGAGATTGCTAAACCTCAAACTTATATTACAAACCCAATAAGAATAGAAACCGTGCTGTAGAAGGCAATAAATCTTTCACATTACATCTACAGCGCAATAGGATACCTAGAGAATCAATTATTCAAGTAAATTGTCCTTATACAATTGAAAGTCACATTTTTGTTTTATGGTGTTAAACTGAAATGTAAAAAATAAAGTATTTGGGGGAAGTAGAGTAGAAACATGTAATGAGGTTCAATTATTTCAGAATATTTTGCCTTTAAAGCTATAGATATTGTCCAAGAAGGCTTTCTGCAGTTGTCTAATCACTTGTGTGACAGGGAATATTGGTTCCAGGCTTGGTCAGACTAGGTGGCAGGCACGAGAAGTTTGTGGGCCTACTCCCAGTCTCTGGTAGAATTGGTTGCACACTGATGGTTGTCATGCAAAAGCGAGACTGTGCTGCCCTTTGCAGTTAGTCACTGTAATACTGCCCTGGGATACAAGTTCTACGGTCTCAACACTGCCCCTGATTATGGTGTGGCAATTCCAATTTTGTTTTACTGCCCTACCTCAGTCAGGGCTTTGGCCCCACTGCACGTTGTGTTGGGAGTTAGTACTTTTCTTGTGAAGGGAGAGCTGTAGGGACCTAGCAGCAGTGCAGCTGGCATTGCCTGTGTATTGGAAGGGGGTCGGAGAGAGGTCCCACACTAGCTAACATTATAATCTCACTACACTGCTTGCACTCTTCCGAAAGGAAACTAGATCACTCAAGTGAGGTCACCTGAGCAGTTATTCTACCTTTCGTACCTTTGGCAGCCAGTCACATCCTCCTGTGGGGTTGGATATGGAATGCGGGTAGTCAGAAACCGACCGTGGCATCCGGACACTGAGAATACGGACAGCGGATAGGGGTAAGTAATTTACCCCTACCCCAACCCTCAGGAAGTTGGGTTGGGGTAGTGACTGAGAATAAACTCCATTATACACCGATACTGATAATTACATCTGTTACGCAGACCTAGTTCCGCTTGTGGTCCTATGATGCCGTGTTGCTAGCTTAATCGTTTTCATCAGAATATGAACTAATACCCTGTGTTATCATTTAACTGGTACACATGGATTTGCAGTTCATAAGGCAAGCACTGACAGCAGCTCCCTTTGTTTTGTGTATATGCAGAGCAGTTATATTACTGTGCAACTAGTCCCATTATAATACAGGATTCACCAAGAGTAGGCTTTCTATACATAGAGAGAGAGAAAGTGTGTGTGTGTGTGGCACTAGCTCTCTATTGGACCTACAGCCCCCAGGGCCCATGGTTGTTTTGATCCACCACGGTAAGGTCCTGATACATAACTCTCTGATCTTGTTCCATCCTCTGAGGAAGCCCGTCCTTGTGATTTGTTCAGGGTGGTAGCAGGACTCGTGTGCTGTCGCTGAGCATGCCATTTACCGTGCTTTCTAGGGGATACTGGGAATCCATTTAGTACCATGGGATATAGACGGGTCCACTAGGAGCCATAGGCACTACAGAAGTTTGATTGTGTGTGCTGGTTTCTCACTCTATGCCCCTCCTACCAGACTCTGTTTAGAAAATGTGCCCGGAGGAGCCGGTCACATCTCTGGAAGCTCCTGAAGAGTTTTCTGCATTTATTTTATGTTTGTTATTTTCAGGCAGGACTGGATGGCACCAGCCTGCCTGCTTCGTGGGACTTGGGGGGAGGGGGATGGGAGGGGGAGCAGCCCAGCCCCACTAAGGGTTAATGGTCCCATTCCCTGCTGACAGGACGCTAGCTCCTGAGGGAATTATTCCCAAGCCCCACCACGGTGAGTGTACATTCCCACAGCACGCCGCAACCGCTAACAGAGCCAGAAGAAAAAAAGAGTGGTGAGTACTAAGCCGACGTCTCAGCGAGTCGCCGGCCAATATGGCGGCATGAGGGTACGGAGCAGCATGGCTTCTAAATGTGGCGGACTGCGTCTCCTGACTAAGTAAACTATAGTGTACACAGTATCCAGACTGGCACTACAGCCATAAAAGGGGTCTTACTCCATTTTATGTACACAGACACATAAAGCCAGTATAAAAAAGAGCGGGAAGACCGTGTACCATTGAAGGGGCGGTGCTTCACTATGAGCGGATCCAGCAGCTCACACACACCATTTTCCCTCTGCAGCTGACACAGACACTGACTGACAGGGACGCGCAGATCCTCCGGAAAGCCTCTAGTTTACTTCTGCAGTACCAGGGGGTTATAGCAAGGAGGGAGCGATTTCTAGTGTACTAAGTCCCTAATCTAGGTACTTAGTCTTCAACCCAGCTAAGCTTGGCATTAGCGATAAGGGCGCTGTGTGCTGGTTCCATACTCTCTCTGTGTCTCTCTGGAAGGGCTCCTTGTGCGTTAATTGTGCTTTTAACCTTTTCCTGTGTGTGCTGTCACTGTTGCAGTATGTCAGGCAAAGAGTGTATTTCATGTAAGGCACAGTGTTCCTATTCAGGGGGTTCACTAGTGTGTACTCAGTGTAGTATCCCTTCCCAGGCTCGTGGGGAAGAACCAGCATGGCTGGACTCCCTTAGAGGAATTATTTCCACCATTTCTACAAAATTATCTCGTAATGAGACAGACGCAATACTTTAGGCAGTCTATGGCTGAGTTTATGAAAAAGGATTCAGTACCCAGACCAGCGTCTCAGTCCTCCTACAATTTGTCCGCAAAACGTACATTGACCCATTTCCTGCATTTTTAACATACATTTTTATTTTAAACACAATAGCATCAATTTTCTGGGGTACAGAAAGGAAAAGAGAAAACTGGTAACAGTACAGGTACGGGGGGAACATCAACAACGTAATTACATTCAGATTGTAAACGGTATTCACATATACATTCAGTAAAATACATAGAAGGGTAATGCACAATTCAGTAACTTGGGCTAGGGGTGGTGTCTGGTTCGTTCAGAGGGAAATGGGCTGGGTCAGAGCCAGAGGGGACATTTAAGGCCTGGGTCTGAGCTCTAATTGTTCCATATTACTGCCATTGGGAACCAGTCGGGTAATTTTGTGGGGGGGATGAAGAGACAATGCCAGAAATTGTGATTCCATCTCAAAATTAAGGTAAATTTTTTGAATAACTTTTGAAATGTGTGGCAATGTTATTTGTTTCCAGTTCTGTGCGAGGGCGGCTCTTTCCGCTAAAGGATATGGCTTAGCATGTATTTGTGTCAGGGTAATAGAGCATCTGGCAACAGATGAAGCAGTGCTATGTTAGGAGAGGGGTTTAGAGACGGGTGGAGGACATTATTGATTGAAGTGAATACACCCCCGCCTCCCCTGGTGTGGTTAAGACATTTGGACATGCTGTATGAAGACCTGTAAATGTTATTCCATTGGGAATCTGATGAGGTGAGTCCCAAGTCCTCCTCCCACTTAACTTGCGCCTTAAGGCTAGGGTTAGGTAATAAGGCAATAAGTAGTTTATATCAAAAGGAAATCTCACCCTTGGAATCAGTCCTGTACAGCCTGGCGTAGACCTGGTGAGTATACAGATTAATATCTTTGGTGGTAGAAGGGAGCGTACTCCACCAGTGTCTAATTTGGTAGTAGCTAAGTCACTCAAAGTGGAAAGGCCATATATGTGCCATTGGTAAATATTCAAATTCGGAATCAATATCGCCAGGGTGAGGAGAGATAGGGATGTGAAGGTGGGTGGAACATTAGTAAGTTTTGCCGCTAATTTGTCCCGTGTTTGTAGCGATGCACGGGTAGAGGGCAGTGTTGGCAAATAAAATGGTCGGGGACTCTTAGGAGTTTTAATATATCTTCTAATGGTACGCTGTACATGCCGCTCTCTCTAAACACACCCACCCAAGCTCAGGATTAGTGACCCCATACACCTTTAAGTGTGCCAATACACATGCTTCGTGGTAAAGGGTGAGATCAGGAATGGCTAGCCCTCCCAAGTCCGTGAGCGGGCTATCTTAGGGGGCCGTGATTCCCATATATATTTGGTCATAATGGACGAAAATATATTGAGATAGCGTTTAGGGAAGAAGGAGGGTACAGTTTGAAAGAGGTACATTAATTTTGGGAAGAAGACATTTTAAACGCAGCCAGTCGCCCTAGCCAGTATATATCATACAGCGACCTGGATCTGGTTTGAAGGGACAGTGAAGTGAGGAGGAGGGGTTGGAGGTTATTATAAAACACTGCATCTACACTGGGTGATATACAGATGGAGCTATCTTTATCTTGGCTTTTAATAGGATTAATTGAACCATGGCAGTCAGACTTAATTCCCTGCTGTATTGTTCTCTCTGTATTGTATTGCAGCTGAGAACAATAGATAAAGGGTTTATGCTAATAAACCATGGTGTGCCTATGCACAGCAGAGAAGCCAAGATAAGCGTGGCTCTATCTGTATAAACTCCTAAATATTTAATTGAGGAGGCTGCTCAGTTATAAGTATATGCTGATTGAAGGGTAGCGAGGGAATCCGGTTAATTGGGAGGGTGTCCGTTTTTGACGCATTACGTTTTTAATAAGAGTTATATAATATAGAATGCAAATGGGGGAGGGACATCATAGGGTTGGTTACAAACAAAAGAACATCATCTGCAAATAGGCACAGTTTATGCAGGTGGTTTCCAAGGGGAACGCCAGGTAATGAGGGGTCAAGGCGGATCTTTGCCGCCAGAGGTTATAAAGCCAATACAAAGATTAATGGGGACAGGGGGCAGCCTTGTACCGTTGGTGATAGGAAATACATCTGATAAGATGCCGTTGCTAAATTCCCGGGCCAAGGGGCAACTGTACAGTGCCAGCTTGAAGGTGATGATCTGGCCACAGATACCGAAGTGCGATAGGACTGATCTCATATATGGCCAACTTAACCGATCAAATGTCTTCTCTGCATCCAAAGATAGCGGAAGAAGGCCCTGGTCAGTCGGTAGGGAGTCTAGCAGGTTGAAGACCCTGCGAATGTTGTCTGATGCTTGCCTTCCGGGCACAAACCCGACCTGGTCCTGGTGGATCAAGTCAGGTAAGAAAAGCTTAACTCGAGTGGCAATGATCTTGGCATACAGTTTAATATCCCCATTCAATAATGCTGTGGGTCGGTAGTTTTGACAGGAAGAGGGGTCTTTCCCTGGTTTGGGTAACGTCACCACTTGCGCCTCTAGCATTTCCCTGGGCTGGGCACCCTTCTCAGTTATAGCATTAAAAATAAGAGTTAATGGAGATGTCAAAAGCCCTTGGTATGCTTTGTAAAAGTCATTTATAAAACCATCCGGTCCCGGGGCTTTACCAGTGGGCAATGACTTAATCGCTTCGGTAACTTAATCAGAAGTCCATGGAGGGTTTAAAAGCTCCACTTGGGCCTCTGTCAAAGAGGGAAGGTGTATAGCAGTGATGGCTAACCTTGACACTCCAGCTGTTGTTGAACTACACATCCCAGCATGCCCTGCTACAGTTTTGCTATTTGGCCTTGCTATAACTGATGCAGGGCATGCTGGGATGTGTAGTTCAACAACAGCTGGAGTGTCAAGGTTAGCCATCACTGGTGTATAGAGTCTAAAAAATTGTCAATAGATGATGCTGTAGGTTGGGGAGTAGTGAGGTTAGATGAGAGATTGTAAAGTTGGGCATAGTAACGAGCAAATTGGTTTGAAATATCTAGTGGGTTGGAAATTTTTGATCCAGAGGGCAAAATTTCAAATGTTATCTTATTCCGAGCCTGTTTGGCCCGTAACTTCCGGGCTAGTAACTTGCCCGGTCTGTTGCCTGCTATATAGAATCTCCTACATAGTCTATTCAGTTCTTCTTGGGTGTGGGCCATTTTAAAAGTTTTTGCAATTGACCCTGTGTCGTGGCAAGTTCTTTACGAACGGACGGGGAGGGGAGCTGTTTGTTTTGGTCCTCCAGACACTTCAGTTTAGCATCTAGGTCTGATTGGAGTTTGGCTGATTGGTGTTTAAACAGTGCACCTGCCTGAATGACTGCATCTCTAACTACCGCTTTTAAAGCGCACCAGTGATTAAAAGTGTATGTGTCTGAAGTGTATGTCATTGGATAATAAATAACCCGAAATACTATCCTCAGTCATCTTCCTGGCAGTTTGATTAGAGAGTAAATGGGGGGACAGCCGCCAAGGGCGGGCTGGGAGATATTGTCTGTCTAGATCCCAACGGCAAAGTATTGGGGCATGGTCCGACCATGTGATGGGGAGGATATCTATTGGGGTAGATATGTTGTAGGGTCCATTTGTCTCAGAAGGTGAAATCAATCTGCGATTAGGAGTTATGTACAGGAGAGTAGTAGGTGTAGTCCCTAGCGGAAGGGTTCTGAACCCTTCAGGCATCATATAAATCATATTCAATAGGGCCCTGAACCCAGCAGAGGGTGTGGACAGGGGGGGCCGATCTCAGCGGGGCACCTCATGAAGACCTACCCAGGGTTGGATCTAAGACCAAGTTAAAGTCTCCCGTGACCACCAGAGAGCCTTTGCGGGAGGTCTGTATCTTAGCAAATAATTTACGGAGAAAAGCGACCTGGTTAGCGTTAGGGGCATACACCAAGGCTATAGGGACCAGTTTATCTGCTAGAAGGCCTTGCGCAATCAGGTACTGGCCGTTCTTATCTGCTAATTGTGATTACAGCACAAAGGGTGTCCGTCCACTAAACAGAATTACAGCACAAAGGGTTTCTCTAGGAAGATCAGTGGGTACTGTGCGTGGGTGCCATAAACTGTGTATTCGATCAATAAGCAAGTCCCAGGTGTCCACATCCAGCAGTAACTTACGGAAGAAGGACATGGTATAGCCCTCCAATTCTGAGTTGGCTACTGAGTCAGGAATACCTCTGATCTTGATGTTGGAACGGTCCTCCATATCTGCCATTTTATCTCTTTAAGTGTGTCCAGATCCGCCCTTTGCTGGTTCTGTGCAGTAATGAGGTCATTATGGGATGTCACAAGCTCCTCCATCTTGTGCTCCAAATGGTCTGTGCGGTTTCCCACCTCGACTAGGTCTGACTTTACCTCCCTGATTGCCACCATGAGGTCGGCAGCCAAATCAGACTTAAATGCCGACAGGACCTGGCATAGGGGTTTCACAATCACGGGGGCCTCAGAGTCCACATCTATGCCTGCAATGGACATGGTGTTCAGTGGGCTACTCGATTGCAATAGGCTCAAAGAGGTAGCAGAAGAGTCGCCCAGAGATGATAGAGGGGCAAGTGTTGTCTTTTGTACCCGAAAGGACACCTTGGGTGGCAGGGCCCCTTTTAGCTTTTTAGGGGGCATGATGGAGGGGGCCGTAGAGTGATGTAAAAGAGCAGGATGGGTTGTACGTTAGGTATATGTATGCAGGAGACCAACTATAGAGGCCAGGAAGGCGGAACACGGAGGACCTTCAGAAGGCGAGCACAGAAAACCTGAGTGGTGGGAGTGGGCGAGAGGATTTACATCAGGAGCTCAACGCTGGATGCCGGCATACAGCAAAGCTGCATGTTGCTGAGGGCAAAGACTGGCCTATGTCGGCTACCAAATTGAAGCCTCCCGCTGGATCTGTGTGATCCAAAGCACTGGGCGCCCAATTATGTTGATTGCCAAATATCAGTTGCTGTATAGGCACAGATCTACATGTGCTTCTATTGGGAAACACGGTCGCAGCTGCAGGGTGAGAATCAGAATGGCCGAGCCTCGGCGTACCCTCTAGAAACCAGTGGCGGCTGCAGCCCATAGAACCAGTGGAGAGGGGTGCATCAGCGGTAGTAAGCGTCGGATGTGGAGACTTGCGGCATACCTCTGAGTAGTAGCGGGTCCCATCCGGCAGCTTCAGGCCCATACGCTGGTACGGTTCCCAATCTAGGTCCCAGCTGGAGGAGGCGGGGGGAGGCCACAACCCGCATGAGCGCTATGCACACTTCCCAGCACCACAGTACAATCTTTACCGGTCTCTGGGTCTGCAGGGGAGAGAGCAGATGAGAGCGGGGTGTATGGGGCCCCCTGGGAGTATATCTGGGAGAACAGCCTTTTTGTCTCCCCCAGACAGGGCGATGCCTCTCTCTGTCTCCCCTGTGACTCAGTATAAGTGGGATTGGGGATGCTGGGGGCACAGTGGGAGTCCCAGAAGCACCTTAGAGCAGGGTTCTGAATGCTAGGCGCCATTTCCTGCACCTCCGCGCCGACGGAGCATTTCCGGCGGGCAGGCCCAGCATCTTTAGGCCGCAACCTAAAAAACCTGTTTGAAGAACCGAGGGTTAATCTAGATAAGAAATTTCAAATTCCTAGACGGTTTTAATTTATCTTTTCCTCCTGAGGATAGGAAAAAATGGGAAAATCCACTGATAGTGGATGTGTCAGTCTCCAGGCTTTCACGTAAAATTGTATTGCCTGTCCCTGGTGCAGCCTCACTAAAAGATGCGGCTGATTGCAAGATTGAGACTACACTAAAATCTTTGTACACTGCTACTGGGGTGGCCCAGAGACCCACTATAGCATGTGAGTGGATTATAGGAGCCATTGCCAAATGGTCAGGTAATTTAATTGAGGGGTTAGACGCCTTACCTCAAGAGGAAATTGTTTTGCTCCTGCATGATATACAAGACTCTGCAGACTTTAAGGTGGAAGCCATAACGAAGATTGGTTTGCTTAATGCACGCACTACAGCTATGGCAGTGTCGGCACGCAGGGGTTTATGGCTACGTCATTGAACTACTGACGACTCCAGGAAAGGCGTGGAAGGCTTGCCTTTCACAGGTGAGGCCTTATTTGGAGATTAACTCAACAAATGGATCTCCCGAGCTACTGCGGGTAAGTCCACATATCTACCTTCTGCAGCTCCGCCAGCTTGGAAGGCCTACTCAGGACCCAATTTACAGTCATTTTGGACTGCCAAGTTTAGGGGCAAGGCCAGAGGTTCTTCTACGGCTGCCAGAGGTGTTAGAGGAAAACCACGCAAACCAGTGCCTGCTGGTTCACAGGAACAGGGCTCAGGTTATGCTTCCTCAAAACCTTCCGCATGATGGTGGACCGCGAGGCCTGGAAAGACAGGCAGGTGGGAGCCCGCCTAAAATTCTTCAGTCACATCTGGACAAGATCGTGCCAGGTTCCCTGGGTCATAGACCTTATATCCCAGGGCTACAGACTGGAGTTCCAGGAGCTCCCACCTCACAGATTCTTCAAATTAGTCTTACCAGTTTCACAAGAGGCAAGTATTACCTTACAGGACGCCATTCAAAAACTGTTACAGACCCCCAGGTCATTGTTCCAGTTCCACCTCATCTACAAAACAAGGGATACTATTCCAGCTTGTTTGTAGTACCGAAACCGGACGGTTCGGTAAGACCGATTCTGAACCTCAAGTCATTGAACCCGTACTTATGAGTGTTCAAGATGGAGTCTTTGAGAGCGGTGATCTCAGGTCTGGAGGAGGGGGAATTCCTAGTGTCCCTGGATATCAAGGATGCGTACCTTCACATTCCGATATGGCCGCCTCATCAGGCTTACCTTCGGTTTGCACTGCAGGACTGTCACTACCAGTTCCAGGCCCTGCCATATGGTCTCTTCACGGCACCGAGGGTGTTTACCAAGGTGATGGCAGAGATTATTCTGCTCTGCAAACAAGGAGCGAACATAATTCCATACCTGGACGATCTTCTGATAAAGGCTCCGTCCAGGGAACAGTTGTTGGAGAACATTGGTCTCTCAACCAGACTTCTCTTGGATCGTGGGTGGATTCTGAACCTACCAAAATCTCACCTAGAACCAACACAGAGGCTTAATTTCCTGGGAATGATACTGGACACAGTCTCAGAAAGTGTTCCTTCTCTTGGAAAAGGCAATGGTAATCCAGTCGATGGTCTGGGCCGTCTTAAAGCCGACCCGGATCTCTGTGCATCTTTGCATATGCCTTCTGGGGAAAATGGTGGCTTCTTATGAAGCAATTCAGTACGGAAGGTTCCAGGTGAGGCCCTTCCAGCTGGATCTGTTGGACAAATGGTCCAGATCGCATCTTCACATGCACCAGAGGGTTCGTTTGTCGCCAAAAGCCAGGATTTCCCTCCTGTGGTGGCTACAGACTTCTCGCCTAGACAAGGGTCAGAGGTTCGGGATTCAGAATTGGATTCTGCTAACCACAGATGCAAGCCTCAGAGGTTGGGGCGCGGTCACCCAGGGAAGACAGTTTCAGGGAAGATGGTCAAGTCAGGAGGTCGTCCTTCTGATAAACATCTTGGAACTCAGAGCTATCTACAGTGCCCTTCTGCAGGCCTCATCTCTTCAGAATCAGGCCATGCAGGTCCAGTCGGACAATGTGTCGGCGGTAACGTACATACACCGACAGGGCGGAACGAAAAGCAGAGCTGCAATGTCAGAGGTGTCAAGAATTCTCCTGTGGGCGAAAAAACACGCATGGCAATGTCGGTAGTCTTCATTCCGGGAGTAGACAACTGGGAAACAGACTTCCTCAGCAGACACAACCTGCGCCCGGGGGAATGGGGTCTCCACCCGAAGGTGTTCCGGTGGTTTAACATGTTGGTGGGGGTATCCACAAATCGACATGATGGACTCTCGACTCCACAAGAAACTCAAGCAGTATTTCTCATACGTCCCAGAGGATGCTGGGGACACCATTAGAACCATGGGGTATAAACGTGATCCGCAGGAGACATGGGCACTTTAAGACTTTGAAAGGGTGTGAACTGGCTCCTCCCTCTATGCCCCTCCTCCAGACTTCAGTTTTAGAATTGTGCCCAGGCAGGCTGGATGCACTCTGAGGAGCTCTACTGAGTTTCTCTGAAAAAGACTTTTGTTAGGTTTTTTATTTTCAGGGAGACTGCTGGCAACAGTCTCCCTGCTTCGTGGGACTAAGGGGAGAGAAGTATGACCTACTTCCAGTGAGTTCAAAGGCTCTGCTTCTGGCTACAGGACACACATTAGCTCCTGAGGGTTTGATCGCTAGGTACGCCTAGATGCTCGTTCCCAGAGCCAGCCGTCACCCCCCTTACAGAGCCAGAAGTCAGAAGACTGGTGAGTAGAAGATCAAGAAGACTTCAGTGACTGCATTCTGCGGTACCGCACAGCGATCGTATGCTGCGTGCCATGCTCCCACACACACAGCAGCACTACAGGGGGCGCTGCAGGTCTGGGACATTCTTTAGTGTTTCAGAACCGGTGATTAGGCGCTGGGTTGTGGGCTGGCAAACTCCCTCTGTGTCTCTCTGCCAGACTTTACTGTGGGTCTGTCCCCTATATGCCCGGTGTGTCTGTGGGTGTTGGTACACGTGTGTCGGCATGTCTGAGGCTGAGTGCTCTTCCCAGGAGGAGACTGTACTAGGGACACAAACGGCTGCGGGAGTGACCCTGTCGGCACCGCCGACTCCTGATTGGGTAAATATTTTCAATGCTTTGAATGCTAATGTGGCTCTTATTAGTAAGAGATTAGATAAATCTGAATCTCAGAACCAGGCATGGAAGAAATCTGTGGAGGATGTGTTATTACAGGTCCAGACCCCCTCGGGGTCACACAAACGTTTGTTTGCCCAGTTGGCAGACACGGATACCGACACGGACACCGACTCCAGTGTCGACTATAGTGATGCCAGATTGGATCCAAAATTAGCAAAGAGCATTCAGTTCATGATTGTGGCGATAAAAGACGTATTACATATCTCCGAGGACCCTGCTGTTCCTGATAAAAGGGTCTGGATGTATAAGGAAAAGAAACCTGTGGTAACGTTTCCTCCCTCTCATGAACTAAACACTCTTTTTGAAAAGGTTTGGGAAAGCCCTGACAAAAAGTTTCAGATTCCCAAAAGGATTCAGGTGGCGTATCCGTTTCCCTCTGAGAATAGGGAAAAGCGGGAGTCGCTCCCCGTGGTGGACAAGGCCCTATCGCGGTTGTCTGAAAAGGTGGCTCTCCCGTCTCCTGACACTGCAGCCCTTAAGGACCCTTCAGATCGTAAGCAGGAAAATACATTAAAATCCATTTATGCCACCACGGGTACGCTGCTCAGACCAGCCATTGCATCTGCGTGGGTGAGTAGTCTATCGAAAAGTGGGCATTTAACTTGTCATCTGATATAGATACACTAGATAGGGATAGCGTCCTTTTGACACTGGGTTATATCAGAGACGCTGCGGCCTACCTAAAGGAAACGGCGAGAGATATTGGCCTTTTGGGATCAAAGGCCAATTCTATGGAAGTCTCATCTAGGCGAGCATTGTGGATCCATCAATGGAATGCTGATGCTGACTCTAGGAAAAATATAGAATCTCTGCCATGTAAAGGTGGTGTCTTGTTTGGTGACGGTCTCGTTGATTTGGTATCTACGGCTACCGCGGGTAAGTCATAATTTTTGCCTTACGTTCCTTCATAACAAAAGAAAACACACCACTATCAGATACAGTCCTTTCGGCCCAATAAATACAGGAAAGGCCGAGGTTCTTCCTTCCTTACTACTAGAGGAAGGGGTAAAAGATCACCGGCCTTGGCAGGTTCCCAGGAGCAGAATTCCTCACCGGCGATGCTGGGGCTCCTCTGCGGGAGTCCGCACCGGTGGGGGCACGTCTCAGACTCTTCAGTCAGTTCTGGGTTCGTTCGGACCTGGACCCTTGGGTTTTAGAAAGCGTGTCCCAGGGGTACAAATTAGAGTTTCAGAACGTTCCCCCTCGCCGATTTTTCAAATCGGCCTTACCAGCTTCTTTTCCGGACAGGGAGGTAGTATGCGACACAATACAAAAGTTGTGTCAAAATCAGGTCATTATCAGGGTTCCCCGTCACAACAGAGAGAAGGCTTTTATTCAAGCCTGTTTGTGGTTCCGAAGCCGGACGGTCGGTCAGACCAATCCTGAACCTAATATCCCTCAATTTCTACCCAAGAAAATTCAAATTCAAGATGGAGTCTCTCCGAGCAGTGATCTCCAGTCTGGAGGAAGGGGATCTTATGGTGTCGTGGACATAAAGGATGCCTACTTACATGTTCCCATTTATCCTCCGCAGCAGGCTTACCTGAGGTTTGCAATTCAGGATTGTCATTACCAATTTCAGACGCCGTTTGGTGAAAATCCTCGGAGCCGTGGACAGACCAAAGTGATGGCAGAAATGTTGGTTCTCCTTCACAAGCAAGGAGTCACAATTATCCCGTACTTGGACGATCTCCTGATAAAGGTGAGATCCAGGGACCAACTGGTGCAGAACGTTACACTCTACCTGGCAGTTCTGCAACAACATGGTTGGTTTCTAAACTTGCCAAAATCACAGTTGATTCCGACGTCACAGCTGTCAATTTTGGGAATGATTCTGGGCAAAGAAATACAGAGTTTTTCTTCCAGTGGAAAAGGCTCTGGAAATTCAGAGCCTGGTCAAACAAATTTTGAAACCAGCAAGAGTGTCAATCCATCAATGAACTCGTTTGCTGGGGTAGATGGTGGCGGCCTACGAGGCCATTCAGTTTGGCAGGTTCCATGCCAGAGTGTTCCAGTGGGACCTGTTGGACAGGTGGTCCAGATCCCACCTGCACATGCACTGAAGAATAATTCTGTCTTCCAAGACCAGAATCTCACTCCTGTGGTGGCTGCACAGCTCTCACCTCCTAGAGGGGCGCAGGTTCGGGATCCAGGACTGGATCCTAGTAACCACGGATGTGAGTCTCCGAGGCTGGAGGGCAGTCACACAAGGGGAAAACTTCCAGGGAACATGGTCAAGCCAGGAGACTTGTCTACACATAAACGTTCTGGAGTTAAGGGCCATTTACAACGGCCTTCTTCAGCCGGAACATCTGCTTCGCAATCTGCCCGTCTTGATCCAGTTGGACAATATAACAGTAGTGGCGTACATAAACCGCCAGGACGGAACAAAAAGCAGAGCGGCAATGGCGGAGGCCACAAAAGTTCTCCGCTGGGCGGAAAGGCATACAAGCGCCCTGTCAGCAATCTTCATTCCAGGAGTGGACAACTAGGAAGCAGACTTCCTCAGCAGACACGATCTCCATCCAGGAGAGTGGGGTCTTCATCAAGAGGTCTTCACAGAAGTGACAGGTCTTTGGGGAATTCCTCAAATAGACATGATGGCGTCTCGTCTCAACAAGAAACTTCAGAGATATTGTTCCAGGTCGAAGGAGCCTCAAGCAATAGCAGTGGACGCCCTAGTGACACCATGGGTGTTTCAGTCAGTGTATGTATTCCCTCCGCTTCCTCTCATTCCAAAGGTGCTAAAGATCATAAGAAGAACAAAGGTTCAGGCGATCCTCATTGTTCCAGACTGGCCAAGGAGGGCTTGGTATCCAGATCTTCAGGAGTTACTCATAGGAGATCACTGGCCTCTTCCTCTACGAGAGGATCTGATGCAACAGGGGCCGTGCGTGTATCAAGACTTACCGCGGCTGCGTTTGACGGCTTGGCGGTTGAATGCCAGATCCTAGCTCGAAAGGGTATTCCCAGTGAAGTCATTCCCACACTTCTTCAGGCTAGGAAAGGAGTAACGTCTAAACATTACCACCGTATTTGGAGAAAATATGTGTCTTGGTGTGAATCCAAAAAGGCTCCTACGGAAGAATTTCAGTAAGGACATTTTCTCCATTTTCTACAAGCTGGTGTGGATGCGGGCTTAAAGTTGGGCTCAGTTAAAGTACAAATTTCAGCCTTATCGGTTTTCTTTCAAAAACAATTGGCCTCCCTTCCAGAAGTTCAGACTTTCGTGAAAGGCGTGTTGCACATCCAACCTCCATTTATGGCACCATGGGATCTTAACGTGGTGTTGCAGTTCCTTCAATCACATTGGTTTGAACCTTTACAGAAGGCGGAGTTGAAATTCGTCACTTGGAAAGGGGTCATGCTGTTGGCCTTGTCATCCGCAAGGCGGGTATCTGAGTTAGCGGCTTTGTCTCACAAGAGCCCTTGTTTGATCTTCCATGAAGACAGAGCAGAGTTTCATCGTATCATAAGGACCAACCTATTGTGGTGCCAGTGGCTACTGACGCCTTGGTGGAGTCGAAGTCTCTCGATGTGGTCAGAGCTTTAAAAGTTTATGTCGCCAGAACGGCTCAGATTAGGAAAACGGAGGCTCTGTTTGTCCTGTATGATCCCAACAAGATTTGGGCTCCTGCTTCCAAGCAGACTATTGCACGCTGGATCTGTGCTACGATTCAGCATGCTCATTCTACGGCTGGATTGCCTTTACCGAAATCGGTGAAGGCCCATTGTACCAGAAAGGTGGTCGCGTCCTGGGCGGCTGCCCGGGGGGTTTCAGCATTACAACTTTGCCGAGCAGCTACTTGGTCAGGTTCAAACACTTTTGCAAAGTTTTACAAGTTTGATACCCTGGCCGAGGAGGACCTCATGTTTGGTCAATCGGTGCTGCAGAGTCATCCGCATTCTCCCGCCCGTTCTAGAGCTTTGGTATAAACCCCATGGTTCTAATGGTGTCCCCAGCATCATCTAGGACGTATGAGAAAATATGATTTTAATACCTACCGGTAAATCCTTTTCTCTTAGTCCGTAGAGGATGCTGGGCGCCCGTCCCAGTGCGTACTATACCTGCAGTTATTGGTTATGGTTACACACAGGTTGTGTTACGTTTATAGTCAGCCTGTTGCTGACATTGTTCATGTCGTTGACTTGAGTTCTGTTGAATGCCACGTTGTACGGCGTGTTTTAGGTGTGAGCTGGTATGTATCTCGCCTTAGTTTAACAATAAATCTTTTCCTCGAAATGTCCGTCTCCCTGGGCACAGTTCCTATAACTGGAGTCTGGAAGAGGGGCATAGAGGGTGGAGCCAGTTAACACCCTTTCAAAGTCTTAAAGTGCCCATATCTCCTGCGGATCCCGTCTATACCCCATGGTTCTATTGGTGTCCCCAGCATCCTCTACGGACTAAAAGAAAAGGATTTACGGGTAGGTATTAAAATCCTATTTGTTCCTGGTCGAGGGACCCACAGGCAGTAGTGGTAGACGCCCTGACAACTCCGTGGGTCTACCAGCTGGTTACTTGTTTCCTCCCCAAGAATTCTAAAACGAATAAAAAGAGAAAAGGTTCAAGCAATTCTCATTGCTCCGGACTGGCCGCGAAGGGCCTGGTATGCGGATCTTCTAGAGATGCTAATCGAAGATTCGTGACCTCTGCCACTTCGAGAGGATTTTCTGCAACAGGGCCCGTTCGTCTATCAAGACTTACCACGGTTACGTTTAACGGCATGGAAGTTGAACGGCTGATTCTAGCCAGGAGAGGGATCCCTGACAAGGTCATCCCGACTATGATCCAAGCCAGAAAGGGGGTAATGTCTAAACATTACCATCGTATCTGGAAGAAATATGTCTCTTGGTGCGAGAGCAGACTATATTCTGCGGTGGAGTTTCATCTGGGACGTTTCCTGCTTTTCGGCAGTCGGGAATAGATGTAGGCCATGCCTAGGCTCCATTAAAGTTCAGATTTAGGCTTTGTCCATTTTCTTTCAGAAACAATGGGCTTCTCTCCCTGAGGTCCAGATGTTCTAGAAAGGTGTTTTTCACATCCAACCTCCTTTTGTGCCTCCTACGGCACCTTGGGATCTCATTTTGGTGCTGCAGATTCCACCAATCGGACTGGTTTGAACTGTTACAGGAGGTGGACGTAAAGTACCTTACATGGAAGACCGTCACACTGTTGGCTTTGGCTTAGGCAAGATGTGTGTCGGAGCTGGGGACATTGTCTTACAATAGCCCCTACTTACTTTTCCATGAGGACAGAGCTGTACTCAGGACTTGTCAGCAATTTCTTCCTAAGGTGGTGTCCAGGTTTCACATCAACCAACTTATTGTGGTTTCCGGCTGTTACGGACACCTCTGCTACTTCAAAGTCTGAAGGGTCCTATACACTACAACGATAATGCCCGATTTCATCCGATTTCGACCTTTCGGGTTGATAAATTGGATGGAAAGTGGCAAAATGGATGTGTTTTACATCCGATCCGATGTGCGGTCCCGTGAGCATCGGATCGGAGCCCCTAGGTCGTTAGTGCTGCACTCTTGATATGTGTCGGTTCCCGCAGGCATGGCTGGGATCACATAAGATACACTGTATGCAAAAGGAGCGCATACGATGTATCCTATGCGAGGCTGCTGGGCGGTTCAAGGGAAATCTTATGCGACATGAGGGTCCGACATGTCGCTGTAGTGTATGGGGCCCTTTAGGATGTCGTAAGGGCTTTAAAGGTCTACGTGAAGAGAACAGCTTGTCACAGAAAATCGGACTCGCTGTTCGTTCTTTATGATCACAATAAAATTGGGTGCCCTGCTTCGAAGCAGTCCATTGCACGCTGGATCAGGCTCACTATCCAGCATGCTTATTTTTCGGCAGGTTTGCAGATTCCGAAATCTGTTCAAGCCCACTCTACTAAGTCGGTGGGTTCCTCTTGGGCAGCTGCCTGGGGTGTCTCGGCTTTACAGCTCTGCCGAGCAGCTACTTGGTCAGGTTCGAACACGTTTGCTAAGTTTTACAAGTTCGATACTTTGGCCTCTGAGGACCTTCAGTTTGGTTAATCAGTTCTGCAGGGACCTCAGCACTCTCCCACCCGGTTTGGGAGCTTTGGTACTTCCCCATGGTACTAAATGGATTCCCAGTCAGAGAGACGTAAGAGAAAATAGATTTCAATTACCTACCGGTAAATCCTTTTCTCGTAGTCCGTAGGGGATACTGGGCGTGTGCCCAGTGCTTCGTTCATCCTGCTCTGTTACTTGGTTCATTAATGTTGTTTGGTTCAGCTGTTGCTGTCCCTGTTTGCAAATTTGGTTAGCTTGGCTTTCCTCTTGTTCTGGTTGTGCTGGTTCGAGTTCTCACCACTTTCCTTTTCTATATCCTTCTCTCAAAGTATGTTCGTCTCCTCGGCACAGTTTCCTAGTCTGGTAGGAGGGTCATAGAGGAAGGAGCCAGCACACACAATCAAACTTCTGTAGTGCCCATGGCTTCTAGTGGACCCGCCTATACCCCATGGTACTAAATGGATTCCCAGTATCTCTACGGACTACGAGAAAAGGATTTAGCGGTAGGTAATTAAAATCCTATTTTTTTCTGTAGCCCTTACAACAGGCTAATACTATCTTCAGATAGCATTCGCTGCTGGGGACAAGCTCGGGAATGCTTTGCATTCCATAGCTTGGTATATTTGACAGCATCACCATCCCCATAGAAACCTATGGGAATTGCGGATGTTGTCATAAATGGCTGTAGAAGAGATGCTGCTGTTCTGCCATTATGCATTATGCATAGGGGTAATACTAAATATTTGTGGTTACCCCCCGAAAACACCTGTTTTGTGTGTGTGTGTTTTTTTTTTCTAAGCCACAAATATCTATTTGTAAATAGGCCCCAATGTGTTCAAGCCAGGTGACTGTTTCAGACTTCAGCTCCCCCAGGAGGTTGGCCATCACCTACCTGACACATGCTGCTGTTAATGAATGCCATGCATTATAAGGTAGCTTTCGATATGATCGCAGTTGCAGGGTTTTTTTTGCTTGGTATTTTTGTACACCATTTATACCTTTGTGCCCACTCTGGATCAGGCCCCTACTGTAAGATAAGCTAGATGTACACTCGCTCTGTTAGTAGTTTCTGCCAGTCTTATCTGGGCGTACTTAGTGCCCCATTATTTACATGGGGCCCCCTGCAAGGATGTAGTGTGCTCTATGTGGGATAGCCACTGGTCCGATCCCTCAGGCTAACTTCACCGCAGCTGCTAACTAGGGCTAGGACAGGCAGTTGTAGAATCAGGGTACAGAGTAATAGTCAGGGGAGGTCGCACAGTATCCAGACTAGTCAGGGCCATTAGCAAGCAAGCCATGGGAGAACATTTACTGCTGTTGTCGATAGCAACCAATCAGATTATAGCTATTATTTCTCTATTGCATCCTAGACAGAATCTGATTGGTTGCTTATGGGCAATATCTCTAATTTCCATTTTTAGGAGTATTTCACCCCATGGTCTGTAAGCAAGCTGTGGTTAGAATGGTAATAGGTACAGACTCAGAGGGCTGTAGTAATACACAGCAGAAATGTATCTGTTACTCAGGCACCATGTATATCACCTAAAATGACCCTGCTTGATGCCTACCTGAGTGTATGAAGATATAAGGAATTATATGTTGTAGAGATATAAGGGAATATATGTTGTTGCATGCTGTTGAATTAATTAAGTTAAAATAATGACTAATGAGAAGTACTAGAAATTATTTGACTACAGTTGAGCTGGTAGAAATTAGGGAAGAGGGATATAATTGCTAAATTACATAAAACAAGGAAAACAATTGATTCAAAAGTATATAAACCTAAAGGAAACCCTGTGCTAGTCGGGGCACGCAGGTATAGGTCACATATAAGATTACTGAGGATATGGCTAAATAGAGAATTTTGGCTCATCTCAATGTTGCAGAGGAAACACTACCCAGTTTTGACTTTGGAGTGCAAAAAAAGTGAAAAAGAGATGTAGGAGTCAAAGGTTATAGATCAGCCGGCGCACACAGCAGCACTGACAATATATCCCTCTCCGGCCGGAGAAGGGAACGCAGCAGCATTCACCCCAGACAGAGCGCTCATGTGACATCGCACGTGACGCGCGAACCCGGAAGCAGTAGACGGGACACGTTGACGGAGGAGACCGGCGGCTGCTGGAGCAGCGCGCGGACCGAAGGAGACGGAGGACACCAAGGAAGAGGACTGATAGCCTGAGGTGGGGAAGGAAGAGATGCGGTCACCGGCGGCAGGCAAAGACCTGCCCCCGGCGGTAAGTGCAAGACCCCCCGGCCCACGACCCCACACCTCAGTGCTGCACATGGAAGGGTACTGACAGGCGGTACGCCGCACTGGTCACACACCCCAAATACTTAAATTAGACACAGCTTCAGAGGGAACATAGGTACCCACCACTCCTATGGTAAAGGTGACCCGCAGGGTACACCTGACATTTACCTGAGCTGGGGTTAATTTTTGGTATACCATTAGGAAGGTATACCTTGCAAAGGGTAGTCTGCAGGACACACCTGACAGTGGTGAAAGAACGATAATAAGAAACTATTAAAAGGAGGTTGCTGATAGAAGGGCAGCCTGCATACTTCATCCAAACACTGTATACATAATAAAGTGAATGATAAGTAACCCTCATAGATTGATCATTGCCTCATATATACATCCATAAAAAAACAGATTCAAATCCATACACCTATGGATTTCACCCATTCCGTAACACCTTCTTTTTCATCTCTCCATTTCCACTAATGAGCGCGCTGACCATTCCAAGTTATAAAGGTTATAGATGTTATATCAATTCCAGCCCAGGATATATGATCTTGAATTAAATTTTTGGACCAGATTACAGTGAAAAGATTTAATTAAACTGTGTCCTATTAGATTTTGAGATTAGGAGGGGGGAAGGGGTGGAGATATATTCATGATTGTGTGGTGCTTTTTGTAGAAAGTTAATGAATTTGGCATTCAGGTACAGGTGATCTTCAAAGCCAGATAAGATAATGAGGTATTTTACAGTTTTTAAAAGAAAAAGTAGTTCTATGCAAAGCCATTGGACCATCCCCACACCCATTATACATTTTTTTCCTTTAGAGATTAACACAAAAAGATGCTTGGGGCTACTAACCCGTGACCAAGGCATGTAGAGCTGCACATGGGAGAAGCAGCTGGCCCTGAGATCTACACCCGGAGCCCTGAGGGTTTGCCCCTGCAACTTGTTGATCGTCATAGCAGACAATTCCAGGAAACTGCAGATGCCTAAATTGAAAAGGAAAATTGTTGGGGGTAAGAGGCATACATGGTATAAACACAGTCTCACCTGCTTCAGATCTCATTAGAATCTCTGCCTCGGGTTCCTCTGCAGCGCAGTCACTTTAAGTCGTATTCCATTGCCTAACTTGGGCGGAGTCCAGAAGCATGATTGGAACAACAACTTTCAGGGCAATGCTGGGAGTCAGGGTCTGGTTTTTCCTATATTGCTACTCTCCCTTATGTCACATCGTGATCATACATACTTCAGTTTCTTTCTAGGTCACTAAGCTGTACAGTAGTGAAAACGTGATCCAAATTCATCCAGTAGTTTTGTGTGATCCCGTAATGAACAAACAGACTGACACATTCCCCCCACTCCAAAATTTTTCGTCTCCATAATTCATAAACAGTCCCTAGAAGTATATTTCTCAAAACAAGTTGCTATGTACAGACCCAACCCTTAGGGGGGAATTCAATTTGGTGCGAGGTTTAGCAAAGTAAAAAAAACTCGATTACCCACGGTATTCAATTTAAAAAAAAAATGCCTGAGTTACTCCTGGTGATTTTTCCTAAAAACGATTTTAGGAAAATGCAGACTTGCTGTATAGGTGTGTGGGGAAAAAAGACGCAGTGATTTCTATACTAGCCCTATGGCCGGCAAAGATGTTCCCTCTGAGTACGGCCTCTACTGTGAGCGATGGGGCAACACTTCACGCCCCCATAGGAGTCCCATCCCCATGCGCCTGTTACGCCGCCTCCCAATCACTGCCCTAGAACGCTCAACACTTGCAGACATTTCTTGTAAAAACATCAATCGCAACAGGGACTGGATCTAGAGATCGGTGCAGGAGCACAGCAGATGCATCTTTAGACGCAGCTGCTGTTCTAAATATGCTAATGGCTGCAGGAGGCGTCTGAAGGGCTGAGACCCCTCCTGCAGCATCTGAAACCCAATGCCTGCGGGTGATGACATTGAAGCGGGTCATCATTGAGACCATTGGTTTTGATGGCGGCAGCATTGGCCATCTGAGTTAGTCTAGGCTTAAATAGAACGGCCGCCTCTCGTCCGCTTGCGTGGCCAGTAAATCTGCGTCCGAGGGTGCAAAAACTCCTCTCGCCACTCCCAGAAAATTGAGCAGACAACCCCCGTATTTTCTGCCCAGCTCCACCCACTCCCTGCCCCCAAGCAGCAGCAGCAGCATTTCCATCATGCACAGTCCCACTAACTTCGTAGATGTATGTAAACCATGGGGTCACGTACAGCTCTGAATCAGCCCATACAAACTGCGGTGATGGACCATTGCGGTGTAGGCAAGGGAAAAACTGGGGTGGGGCGTCTGCGTGACGTCACACACAGCCACTCCAAAGGAAAATATGGGGCAGAGGGTCATCCACACTTGCTGCAACCTAATTGTGGTCGCAGATGCTGGGCAGGACGTTCAGTCTGCGATGGGCAGCCCCCAACATGCGAAAGAAAAAGCAGAATCTGCAATCCAATCTGAATAACCCCCTTAGCTTGTAAATTATTATTTCTCTGACGTCCTAGTGGATGCTGGGAACTCCGTAAGGACCATGGGGAATAGCGGCTCCGCAGGAGACTGGGCACAAAAGTAAAAGCTTTAGGACTACCTGGTGTGCACTGGCTCCTCCCCCTATGACCCTCCTCCAAACCCCAGTTAGATTTTTGTGCCCGAACGAGAAGGGTGCACACTAGGGGCTCTCCTGAGCTTCTTAGTGAAAGTTTTAGATTAGGTTTTTTATTTTCAGTGAGACCTGCTGGCAACAGGCTCACTGCATCGAGGGACTAAGGGGAGAAAAAGCGAACTCACCTGCGTGCAGAGTGGATTGGGCTTCTTAGGCTACTGGACATTAGCTCCAGAGGGACGATCACAGGCCCAGCCATGGATGGGTCCCAGAGCCGCGCCGCCGGCCCCCTTACAGAGCCAGAAGGCAGAAGAGGTCCGGAAAATCGGCGGCAGAAGACGTCCTGTCTTCAATAAGGTAGCGCACAGCACCGCAGCTGTGCGCCATTGCTCTCAGCACACTTCACACTCCGGTCACTGAGGGTGCAGGGCGCTGGGGGGGGGGGCGCCCTGAGACGCAATAAAAACACCTTAGATGGCGAAAAATACATCACATATAGCTCCTGGGCTATATGGATGCATTTAACCCCTGCCAGTTTTTCCTTAAAAAAGGGGGCGGAGCCTATCTCCTCAGCACACAAGCGCCATTTTCCCTCACAGCTCCGCTGGAAGGACGTCTCCCTGACTCTCCCCTGCAGTCCTACACTACAGAAACAGGGTAAAACAAGAGAGGGGGGGCACTAATTTGGCAGATTAATCAATACAGCAGCTATATAAGGGAAAAACACTTATATAAGGTTATCCCTGTATATATATATATAGCGCTCTGGTGTGTGCTGGCAAACTCTCCCTCTGTCTCCCCAAAGGGCTAGTGGGGTCCTGTCCTCTATCAGAGCATTCCCTGTGTGTGTGCTGTGTGTCGGTACGTTGTGTCGACATGTATGAGGAGGAAAATGGTATGGAGGTGGAGCAATTGCCTGTAATAGTGATGTCACCCCCTAGGGAGTCGACACCTGACTGGATGGTCTTATGGAAGGAATTACGTGATAGCGTCAGCACTTTACAAAAGACTGTTGACGACATGAGACAGCCGGCAAATCAGTTAGTATCTGTCCAGGCGTCTCAAACACCGTCAGGGGCTCTAAAGCGCCCGTTACCTCAGATGGTCGACACAGACCCAGACACGGACACTGACTCCAGTGTCGACGGTGAGGAAACAAACGTGTTTTCCAGTAGGGCCACACGTTACATGATCACGGCAATGAAGGAGGTTTTGAACATTTCTGATACTACAAGTACCACAAAAAAGGGTATTATGTGGGGTGTGAAAAAACTACCCGTAGTTTTTCCTGAATCAGATGAATTAAATGAGGTGTGTGATGAAGCGTGGGTTTCCCCCGATAAAAAACTGCTAATTTCTAAAAAATTATTGGCATTATACCCTTTCCCGCCAGAGGTTAGGGCGCGTTGGGAAACACCCCCTAGGGTAGATAAGGCGCTCACACGCTTATCAAAACAAGTGGCGTTACCGTCTCCTGATACGGCCGCCCTCAAGGAGCCAGCTGATAGGAAGCTGGAAAATATCCTAAAAAGTATATACACACATACTGGTGTTATACTGCGACCAGCAATCGCCTCAGCCTGGATGTGCAGTGCTGGGGTGGCTTGGTCGGATTCCCTGACTGAAAATATTGATACCCTGGACAGGGACAGTATATTATTGACTATAGAGCATTTAAAGGATGCATTTCTATATATGCGAGATGCACAGAGGGATATTTGCACTCTGGCATCAAGAGTAAGTGCGCTGTCCATTTCTGCCAGAAGAGGGTTATGGACGCGACAGTGGTCAGGTGATGCGGATTCCAAACGGCATATGGAAGTATTGCCGTATAAAGGGGAGGAGTTATTTGGGGTTGGTCTATCGGACCTGGTGGCCACGGCAACGGCTGGGAAATCCACCTTTTTACCCCAGGTCACCTCTCAGCAGAAAAAGACACCGTCTTTTCAGGCTCAGTCCTTTCGTCCCCATAAGGGCAAGCGGGCAAAAGGCCACTCATATCTGCCCCGGGGCAGAGGAAGGGGAAAAAGACTGCAGCAGGCAGCCTCTTCCCAGGAACAGAAGCCCTCCCCCGCTTCTGCCAAGTCCTCAGCATGACGCTGGGGCCTTACAAGCGGACTCAGGTACGGTGGGGGGTCATCTCAAGAATTTCAGCGCGCAGTGGGCTCACTCGCAAGTGGACCCCTGGATCCTGCAGGTAGTATCTCAGGGGTACAAATTGGAATTCGAGACGTCTCCCCCTCGCCGGTTCCTGAAGTCTGCTTTACCAACTTCTCCCTCTGACAGGGAGGCGGTATTGGAAGCCATTCACAAGCTGTATTCCCAGCAGGTGATAATCAAGGTACCCCTCCTACAACAGGAAAAGGGGTATTATTCCACGCTGTTTGTGGTACCGAAGCCGGACGGCTCGGTGAGACCTATTTTAAATCTGAAATCCTTGAACACTTACATACAAAGGTTCAAATTCAAGATGGAGTCACTCAGAGCAGTGATAGCGAACCTGGAAGAAGGGGACTATATGGTGTCTCTGGACATCAAGGATGCTTACCTCCATGTCCCAATTTGCCCTTCTCACCAAGGGTACCTCAGGTTTGTGGTACAGAACTGTCACTATCAGTTTCAGACGCTGCCGTTTGGATTGTCCACGGCACCCCGGGTCTTTACCAAGGTAATGGCCGAAATGATGATTCTTCTTCGAAGAAAAGGCGTCTTAATTATCCCTTACTTGGACGATCTCCTGATAAGGGCAAGGTCCAGGGAACAGTTAGAGGTCGGAGTAGCACTATCTCAAGTAGTACTACGACAGCACGGGTGGATTCTAAATATTCCAAAATCGCAGCTGATTCCGACGACACGTCTGCTGTTCCTAGGGATGATTCTGGACACAGTCCAGAAAAAGGTGTTTCTCCCGGAGGAGAAAGCCAGGGAGTTATCCGAGCTAGTCAGGAACCTCCTAAAACCAGGCCAAGTGTCAGTGCATCAATGCAAAAGGGTCCTGGGAAAAATGGTGGCTTCTTACGAAGCGATTCCATTCGGCAGATTCCACGCAAGAACTTTTCAGTGGGATCTGCTGGACAAATGGTCCGAATCGCATCTTCAGATGCATCAGCGGATAACCCTGTCTCCAAGGACAAGGGTGTCTCTCCTGTGGTGGTTGCAGAGTGCTCATCTTCTAGAGGGCCGCAGATTCGGCATTCAGGACTGGGTCCTGGTGACCACGGATGCCAGCCTGAGAGGCTGGGGAGCAGTCACACAGGGAAGAAATTTCCAGGGCTTGTGGTCAAGCATGGAAACGTCATTTCACATAAATATCCTGGAACTAAGGGCCATTTACAATGCCCTAAGTCAAGCAAGGCCTCTGCTTCAGGGTCAGCCGGTGTTGATCCAGTCGGACAACATCACGGCAGTCGCCCACGTAAACAGACAGGGCGGCACAAGAAGCAGGAGGGCAATGGCAGAAGTTGCAAGGATTCTTCGCTGGGCGGAAAATCATGTGATAGCACTGTCAGCAGTGTTCATTCCGGGAGTGGACAACTGGGAAGCAGACTTCCTCAGCAGACACGACCTCCACCCGGGGGAGTGGGGACTTCACCCAGAAGTCTTCCACATGATTGTGAACCGTTGGGAAAAACCAAAGGTGGACATGATGGCGTCCCGCCTCAACAAAAAACTAGACAGATATTGCGCCAGGTCAAGGGACCCTCAGGCAATAGCTGTGGACGCTCTGGTAATACCGTGGGTGTACCAGTCAGTGTATGTGTTCCCTCCTCTGCCTCTCATACCCAAGGTACTGAGAATCATAAGAAGGAGAGGAGTAAGGACTATACTCGTGGCTCCGGATTGGCCAAGAAGGACTTGGTACCCGGAACTTCAAGAGATGCTCACGGAGGACCCATGGCCTCTACCTCTAAGAAAGGACCTGCTCCAGCAGGGACCCTGTCGGTTCCAAGACTTACCGCGGCTGCGTTTGACGGCATGGCGGTTGAACGCCGGATCCTGAAGGAAAAAGGCATTCCGGATGAAGTCATCCCTACCCTGATCAAAGCCAGGAAGGATGTAACCGTGCAACATTATCACCGTATTTGGCGTAAATATGTTGCGTGGTGTGAGGCCAGGAAGGCCCCTACAGAGGAATTTCAACTGGGTCGTTTCCTGCATTTCCTGCAAACAGGACTGTCTATGGGCCTAAAATTAGGGTCCATTAAGGTTCAAATTTCGGCCCTGTCGATTTTCTTCCAGAAAGAACTGGCTTCAGTTCCTGAAGTTCAGACGTTTGTCAAGGGGGTACTGCATATACAGCCTCCTTTTTGTGCCTCCAGTGGCACCTTGGGATCTCAATGTAGTTTTGGGGTTCCTAAAATCACATTGGTTTGAACCACTCACCACTGTGGACTTAAAATATCTCACATGGAAAGTGGTAATGCTGTTAGCCCTGGCTTCAGCCGGGCGTGTCTCAGAATTGGTGGCTTTATCCTATAAAAGCCCTTACCTAATTTTTCATACGGACAGGGCAGAATTGAGGACTCGTCCTCAATTTCTCCCTAAGGTGGTTTCAGCGTTTCACTTGAACCAGCCTATTGTGGTACCTGCGGCTACTAGGGACTTGGAGGACTCCAAGTTGCTGGACGTAGTCAGGGCCCTGAAAATATATGTTTCCAGGACGGCTGGAGTCAGAAAATCTGACTCGCTGTTTATCCTGTATGCACCCAACAAACTGGGTGCTCCTGCTTCTAAGCAGACTATTGCTCGTTGGATTTGTAGTACAATTCAGCTTGCACATTCTGTGGCAGGCCTGCCACAGCCAAAATCTGCAAAAGCCCATTCCACAAGGAAAGTGGGCTCATCTTGGGCGGCTGCCCGAGGGGTCTCGGCTTTACAACTTTGCCGAGCAGCTACTTGGTCAGGGGCAAACACGTTTGCTAAATTCTACAAATTTGATACCCTGGCTGAGGAGGACCTGGAGTTCTCTCATTCGGTGCTGCAGAGTCATCCGCACTCTCCCGCCCGTTTGGGAGCTTTGGTATAATCCCCATGGTCCTTACGGAGTTCCCAGCATCCACTAGGACGTCAGAGAAAATAAGAATTTACTTACCGATAATTCTATTTCTCGTAGTCCGTAGTGGATGCTGGGCGCCCATCCCAAGTGCGGATTGTCTGCAATACTTGTACATAGTTATTGTTACAAAAATCGGGTTATTATTGTTGTGAGCCATCTTTTCAGAGGCTCCTCTGTTATCATGCTGTTAACTGGGTTCAGATCACAGGTTGTACGGTGTGATTGGTGTGGCTGGTATGAGTCTTACCCGGGATTCAAAATCCTTCCTTATTGTGTACGCTCGTCCGGGCACAGTATCCTAACTGAGGCTTGGAGGAGGGTCATAGGGGGAGGAGCCAGTGCACACCAGGTAGTCCTAAAGCTTTTACTTTTGTGCCCAGTCTCCTGCGGAGCCGCTATTCCCCATGGTCCTTACGGAGTTCCCAGCATCCACTACGGACTACGAGAAATAGAATTATCGGTAAGTAAATTCTTATTTTTTTTCGTTACTTCTGCAGTAATACCAGAAATTTCCACAAGAGGCCGCCATTGGGCTGCTTTTTGCTTATGCTACAGTATATGCAGAACTTGCAGTACATATAATTTTGTTGCAGTAAATGTTTTGTTGTATATTGTTATATTTAATTGCTGTAAATTTTATGTTGCGCAAGGTTGATATTAGACTAATGAGTTTGCGGAAGACTCCAGGAGAAATCTGTCTAATTGGTGAAAAAGTGACTATCATTATTTTTAAAATGAAATAGCCGTAAGCAATGTTAAAGTAGAGCATTAAAGGTCCAAGTACTGGAAAGAAAGCAGAAAAGATGCAGCACTCGCTACTCAAGGTAGTCACTCAGCTGCCGCCTGGTGGATGGGGAGCCCTATTTCATGCTTCTTTACAGACAGAGAAAGCCACGAGCTATAGATAACGCTGCTCATCAACCATTGGGCCAACCGTACATGCTCTGTGCATCAGGGACGTGCAGTCAGGGGAGGCAGTGCCTCCCCTGTCATTAATGATTCAAATAATACAAAGAAGATACTTATGACACAGATTTTGTGTCATAAGTATATTTGTATTATTTTAATCATTTTTATCATGTAAAAATGCGTGTTCGGAGGCACCGCTCGCGGTGCCTCCCGCTGACAACATAAAAGTGCCGGAAGCGGGGGGCGGGGCCAACCAGCAGGGAGTAAAATCCCATTGAAAAAAAGTCCTGCAAGCGGCACTAGTATAAGTGCCGCTTTGACAGGGGCGTGCTTTCAGCCCATATGAAAGCACGCCCCTGTCACTGTGAAGGAGGTGATTGGGCAGTGGTAGATTCGGGGGTGTGCACTGCTAAGCTGAGCTCCCGGTCCCCAGCCGTGCAGACAAGCTCCGTGCATGTGGCGCTGGGGCACTGGGAGCTAAGTTCCCGGACCTTAGTACCCTGCACTGCTCGGGGAGCCGGCTAGCCCAGTCTCCCTGTGTGCCGCACACTCGGATGCAACGGTTCCGTCCTCCCCCCTCCGTCTCATTTCAAAGCCAAAGGGCAGTAATATGTAAGCCCTGCCAGTGCCAGCGCCGCTTAGTTGCAGCACTTCAGCGCCTACTCCGCGCCGGCCCGTCTTGCAAAGGGATGCCTCAATGCGCTGACAGGTGGCTTCTCCCAGGCGCATGGCTGTGTGAAGAGATACCTGGTTCCTGGCTCCCTGACAGCGACTCTGCCGCTCTCCCGATGCTACTGCCGTCTGCACTGCATGAGGATCCTTACAGACGAGGAGAGAGGTCAAGAAGAGTTCTTATGGTTAGTACTGGGGTGGGGGTAGATTTAAACAGGAAAATAAAGAAGATGCAGACTCTGGAGTGTCTGAATATAATTTATTAAATTTATATACATATATGTATATATATCTATATAAAATACAAAAATAAATAAAATACAGTGCATATGGTGGGAGTGTCTGAATATAATTTATTACATTTATATATATATAAATACAAAAATAAATAAATAAAAATAAATAAAATACGGTGCATATGGTGGGAGTTAGGGGAGCACAGTAAAGAACTTATCGAAGGGGGCTGGAGCACACTCAGGAGCATACAAGATGGTGAAGTACACTTTAACTCACAGATGGGGGCCCCCACACTGCCCCAAACATTGACCCCCGGTGTTTTATCATGACTGTTTTTGGGAGGAGGATCAGCATTGCGGACGTGATGTACTACGCTGCAACGCTTCTGGTAAGGGATGCAGGGTGCTGGTGGCAGCAGGTATGTGGTTGGTGGGTTATTTTTAATGGTTAAGGAAAAATACAGATTTGGAGAACATTAAAAAGCATATAAAAAAGGGTTAGCACAATACAGAACATGGGAGGGGAGACAGCACAATAAAGAAAATATAGATGAGGGAGCACTATACAGGACATATTGGTGGGGCACATACAGTTATAGAAACATATAGACATAGAGGGGCGCAAGCAGACATAACGTGCTACATACGGACATAGAGGAGCACAAACAGACAGACACATATGGACATACAGGGGCACATACAGACATAGGCACATACGGACATACAGGAGCACATACAGACATAGGCATATACGGACATACAGGAGCACATACGGACATAGGCACAGACGGACATACAGGAGCACATACGGACATAGGCACAGACGGACATACAGGAGCACATACAGACATAGGCATATACGGACATACAGGAGCACATACGGACATAGGCACAGACGGACATACAGGAGCACATACAGACATAGGCACATACGGACATACAGGAGCACATACGGACATAGGCACATACGGACATACAGGAGCACATACGGACATAGGCACATACGGACATACAGGAGCACATACAGACATAGGCACATACGGACATACAGGAGCACATACGGACATACAGGAGCACATACGGACATACAGGAGCACATACGGACATAGGCACATACGGACATACAGGAGCACATACGGACATACAGGAGCACATACGAACATACAGGAGCACATACAGACATAGGCATATACGGACATACAGGAGCACATACAGACATAGGCACATACGGACATACAGGAGCACATACGGACATAGGCACATACGGACATACAGGAGCACATACGGACATACAGGAGCACATACAGACATAGGCATATACGGACATACAGGAGCACATACAGACATAGGCACATACGGACATACAGGAGCACATACGGACATACAGGAGCACATACAGACATACAGGAGCACATACTGACATAGGCACATACAAACATAGCGTGCCACTCTCTCCCTGGCGTCACACTCTTCCTGTCGCCCTCTCCCTGGCGTCACCCACTCCCTGTCACCCACAGCTGTCATCCTCTTTCTGGCGTCACGCTCTTCCTGTCACCCACTGCTGGCTATTTTGTTGTCCAGGACTTCTATTAACTTAATTAACTTCTATTAACTTAATATCGCCACACCCACGCACCGTAAGTTAACCGTAAGTTAATGGAAGCCTTGGACAACAAAATTGCATTCATGTTCTCCTCCCACTCCCTCCCCAGTCCCAAACACAATTTTTTTCTTCTATAAAAATGTACAATATATTAGCAGGCTATGTTTGATAAGCAGGCAGGCTGCGGGCATTGGTGGCGGCATCGGACTGAGATGCGAATTAGTGGTGGAGGGTCGGGGCAGATGATGGTGGGTGAGTTTGTAAGTCGTTGGCGGTGACGGGGTAGCGGGCATCAGCTCAGGGGCAGTAGCGGGCTTTGGCTCAGTGGCGGTAGGGGTCGTCGGCGGGATTCGGCGGACATTATGGCTGCAGTGCCTCACCAGCCACTGACCTCACCGCACGCCACTGCTGTGCATGTGGCCATTATGCTGGAATGATCCCCTATCTTCCATAAAGCAGTGAAGAAATGCTTCAACATGCGGTGAAATACACTATTTACCAGCCTGTCAAAATGACGGAACAACATAACAGTAATGTCAGCACCAGCGGCTGTGTGCGCCCGAATGCAGCAACACTTAAATTGCTCCGTCGGGGAACCATATAGTGGCTGACGGCGCGCAAAACACTTGAATTGCCCCCATACAGATGAGGATCAGCGTTAGCTTTTTATTATTTAGGATTAGGTGGCTATTGACATTGATCTTACGACTGCACCCAAGGCATGCCAGGAAGGTGTGCCCCACAATGGTACAGAGCTGCAAGCATTCTTCCCCTGTTGGAAACAAGCAGTCAGAGCTATAGCGTTCTTCTGGTCGGTTCCGCACATGCACTCACCTGTTCCCTGAGACGAATGATTCATCTGAGCAGATCACCTACCTCCACTGCTGAGAAGCCCCACCAACAGGTGTGATGAGCTGTGTGCGCATTGATAGACTGTGGCGTTCTCATAGGATTGTGCTTTGATTAATCTGACTGCTCGGACATCAGGTTGGACCTGCAGTTACTTGAATGTTTTACCGGGAGTGGTATGCATGACGGGCGGTCAGCATACCTCCCCCGGTATCCCGGCAGCGGAACGCCGGCGGAGGCGAGCGCAACAAGCCCCTTGCGGGTTCGCTCTATGGGTGTTGTGGACACCCATGAGTGGGAATAGTCCCTGTTGGTCGGCATGCCACCTGTCAGGATTGTGAGGGGGCAGGATGCAGGGGGACCGTCGCATAACTACATCCCGTTTTACCTTGTGCTGAAAACAATGTAACAAATTCTGTTTAAAACAAGGCAAACTGAATCATTCCTTTTTTTCTGTAATGGGCAAAGGGTGTAGACCTATTGCCCAATACATAATGTACATGTTGCCATACCCAGTTGTCTTGTTCTAATAGGGGCTCCTGTTATGTAATATTCCAGGGGTCTTATTGCGCTTTCCTATTATACAGACACCGTACTGGAAGATATTACAGATGCTGCCATGGCTGCTCCTCTTTCATCATCCTGGTCACTAATAACAGCAGCCCGGGGGGCCCCATGCTTTAGCTCTCTGTGAAGTCATTATTACTAAACCAGGGTGGCTAGTATGGCGTCTGGTTATAGGACATGAATGGGGTTGATGGCTGCGGCCCCTTTTGTAACACAATGGCCATGCTAATGATTTCATAAATCTGGAACACACACGTCTACCTACTGTTGCAGAAACTGATTGGCTGGGGATTCCATGGGAAACTACACTGCCCCCTGGTGTTGCCCCTCTGGGATTTCTGTACTGTTATCAGTCAGTGATTGCTGTAATTCTTCACACTTCCTAATCAGTATAGGTTACATACCCCTCTGTACAGTGCTCATATGCAGAAGATATAATGTGACACCATGATGACATCTTTCTGTACATACTATAGTTCTAGGTTTCTTGGATAGAAATCGGCATTCATTCTCTCCCTCCCCAACAAACAGTATAACCGCTGATTGAGGAGTTACACAGTGCACAGTTTGACGATACTGGGACCCGCGTTCTAATCATGGAGGAGAGCTCTCCGCCTCCTGTCCTGGTTAGTTCTAGCAGATTATTGTGGAGTGCACTACAATCATTATTACAATTATCTATGAATGCTCATTGTCTGATCACACAGCCTGGCATGCTTGATGTCTCTCTCTGCGTCACTAGAGCACTTCAGCATCTGCCTACATTATTTACTGGTCATTATTATTGTGGCTGACCTCCAGAGCAGATCATTGTGTTCATTGTTATACAGTATACATGGTGATGCCAGGGTTCGCGCCTCCCCAACACTACAGTGTTCATTTCAACCTATTCTCTATCTTCTAGCATTACTATATAATATCCTAGACTGTTTGGGGTCGGCCATCTTGTGGGCACTGTATGTCACTTTGGTGCTTTGCTACTGTCTGTGGTTCAATCACATCACTGATGTCCCTCCTAATGTTATATCAACGGCTGGATGTATTGTGGCCTAAGCTGCATTCACAGTCATTACAACTTACGATGTATTGGAATATAGTGGACTATGGGGGTGATTCAGAACTGATCGCTGGGCTGCAAACTTTATGGTCCTGCATTTGGATAGTTGCCACCTCCCGGAGGAATGTAAATTCGCTGTGCAAGTGTGCGATCCCATGTGTACGCAGAGCTGCAAAAAATCACTGTGTGCAGTCTGTGCGCAGCCCAGGACTTACTTTTACAGTGTGATCAGAACAGGCTGATCGGGGCCGGAGCTGATGTCACACACCCTCCCTGAAAACGCTTGGGAACGCCTGCATTTTTCCGGACACTCAGAGTAACGGTCAGTTACCACCCACACACGGCTTCCTCCTGTCAATCACCTTGCGAACGCCTGTGCGAGCGGATTCTTCGCACCATCCCATTGCTGACTGACGATGCCCTTTGTTGTTGTCCGACGCGCGTGCGCATTGCGGTGCATGCGCAGTTACTACCTGATCGCCCGCTGTCCCAAAATGCACAGCAGCAATCAGGTCTTAATCACCCCCTATATAGTATATAGGTTGCATGCCATTAGTTGTGTGGTCTGTCTCTAACCTCAGCATTTTATTTTCATGCTGCTTGTCGAGCAGGGCTTCCATCCATTGTGCTGGGGAAAGCTGGAGTGTGACGTTACTGCGACAAAATCCACGTCCATCCAGGGTACACAGCGCTTTTCAGAAGTTCTGTTCGCTTCAAGCAAGGGCAATGACCATTTGCTGAGCCCACGTTTTCAGTGGGTGTTTCTCAATACATTTTAATTTTTTTATTTTTTTATTTAACATTACAAAACTGGCATACACTGAATTGGCACAATGACCCTCGAGCATGTACCGCAGATGTACACCCTGATTTCCCTAGTGATGACTGCTGTCCACGGAAGCCATTCAGCTTTTCTATCCAGCAGCAGGGTTACTGTTCAGCAGCAGGGATGGAAGGTCAGAGTACGGCTGTGGAAGACTTAAGGTAAAGGCACTCTCTCTATATTGGCCAAATTGTGGGTGCAGTCAGATTTAAGTTTTGGGGAAGGTGAAGACTGTACATAGGGGACAATTCAGATCTGATTGCTGCTGTGTGTTTTCGCACAGCGGGCGATCAGGTCCAAACTGCGCCTGCCTATGCACCGCAATGCGCAGACACGTCGGACAGTTACAATGGGCATCACCGGTCAGCGACGGGATGGTGCGAAGGATACATTCGCACGGGCATTCGCAAGGTGATTGACAGGAAGAGGCCATTTGTGGGTGGCAACTGACAGTTTACAGGGAGTGTCCAAAAAAAAAAACCCGCAGGCGTGTCCAAGCTTTTTTAGGGAGGGTGTCTGATGTCAGCTCCGGCCCCGATCAGCAGGAATCAATTGCAGTGGAAGAGTAAGTCCTGGGCTGCGCAGAGACTGCACAAACTGATTTTTAGCAGCTCTGCTAACACATTGGATCAAGACCAAGACATTAGCGGGCCCCAGTTCTTTTATTTAGAAATGCTACCTTCTTGTCCAGATTTTAGACCAGACATTCCCAACCTCAGTCTCAAGGCACACTAACAGTGTAGGTTTTAGTCAGTGCCGTTTCTTGCGGCGGGCGAGCCGTGCAACCGCACGGGGCGCCCGCCGTGGCACTTTTTGAGGACTTTGAAACCCTCCTCCCCTCTGCTCCCGAGTGCCCAGCTCGGGGGGCGGGGTTTAGCGGAATGACGCGTTTGCGTCGTGACGTCATGACGCAATCGCATCATTCCGCTAAAACCCGCCCCCCGAGCTGGGCACTCGGGAAGAGGGAGCCGTGCAGATGAGGGAGAGGCGGCTGAAGAGCGGGAAGAACCGCTTGAAATGTAAGTCAGCCCCTCTCCTTCTCTCTCTCCCTCCCTCCCCCCCACCACCTGCCATACTGTGTAAAATGGGGACACCTGTCTGCCGGAATGTGTAAAATGGGGACGCAGTCTGCCGGAATGTGTTAAATGGGGACGCAGTCTGCCGGAATGTGTTAAATGGGGACGCAGTCTGCCGGAATGTGTTAAATGGGGACTCTTGCCTGCCTTAATGTGTAAAATAGGGACACCTGTCTGCCGGAATGTGTAAAATGGGGACACTTGCCTGCCGGAATGTGTAACATGGGGGCGCGTGCCTGCCGCAATGTGTAAAATGGGGGCACATGCCTGCCGGAATGTGTAAAATGGGGACACTTTCCTGCCGTACTGTGTAAAATGGGGGCACGTGCCTGCCGCAATGTGTAAAATGGGGACACTTGCCTGTTGTACTGTGTAAAATGGGGGCACTTGCCTGCCGTGCTGTGTAAAATGGGGTCGCGTGCCTGTTGTACTGTGTAAAATGGGGGCACTTGCCTGCCGTGCTGTGTAAAATGGGGTCGCGTGCCTGCTGTAATGTGTAAAATGAGGACTTTTTTTTTTTTTATCCTTTGGTGGCCGTGATGATGAGATCAGATGAGGTCACGCCCATCTTAACAAAGCCACACCCATTTTAACGAGGCCACACACCCTTGCCGGGAGCATGCGCCTTCGGCGCGCCCATGCTTTCACTCTTTATATCTATGGGGGGGCGTATTTTTCTTTATGTGAATGGGGGGAGTGGGGGCGCGCATTTTTAAATCTCGCACTGGCTAGAAACGGCCCTGGTTTTAGTGATATCCCATACCTCCCAACATGATCCTCTACAGGAGGGACAGAATGCTCTGTTACTGGACTTCCCTCTTAATTGATGATTGCCATCACCTGTGCTGAAACACCTTTCTTATCCAGTAACCTGTTCAAAGCAGGTGACGGCAATCATACATTATGAGGAAAGTCCAGAAGCAGAGCATTGTGTCCCTCCTGGAGAGGGTCATGTTGGGAGGTATGATATCCAGGCTTCAGCACAGATGGTTAAATCAAAGTAACTGAGGTACTATTTATGTCACCTGTGCTCAAGCCTGGCTATCACTAAAAGCTGGACTGTTAGTGTGCCTCGAGGACCGAGGTTGGGAATGCATTATTCCAACATATCAACAGTGACCAACGTACATAGATTTTACCAGTCATCCTCCCTGCAGATGCTCTCAGGTGGTATCATCAGGGATCCCTACACATCTCACGGTCACTGTATTGCAGTGTTCCCCAGTAACACTGAATTAATTACTTATAAGCTTGCCCCATCCTATACTTAGCTGCACATATGTATCCTAATGTTACGCACCAATGTTTTTTTTTTTGTCTTGGGGGAAAAAAAAATGGAAATCTCCAGGAACCTCATTGGGGTAACTTTACTAAGGTGGGAATTTTTTGGAACTGGTGATGTTGCCCATAGCAACCAGTCAGATTCTATCTATTATCTTCTAGAAGCAGCTGGATAAATGTTAAGTACAATCTGGTTGCTATGGGCAACATCACCAGTTCTAAAAAACTCCCACCTTAGTAAATTTACCCCATTGTATATAGGTCTTTCACAACTGCATCTGCTGGAGGCTTAGGGGCTCATTTGTTGTGGATTACATATTGAATGCGATCTGGGCAGGATCTTACTGCCTGCGATCCTATCGGGTAACTATGGGGTCTAGTTATGAAGCTGTGAAAAGTGTGGAGAAGTGAGCCAGTGGAGAAGTTGCCCATGACAACCAATCAGCTGCTCTGTATGATTTTATAGTATGCAAATTATAAGTGTTACTTCAATGCTGATTGGTTGCCATGGGCAACTTCTCCACTGGCTCACTTCTCCGCTCTTATCACTGCTTCATGAATAGATCTCTATATCACCTGGCACGGAGCCCGTCCCTGCAATGTGCTCTGCATGCTACCGGGAGTCCTGCGCACACATGATCGCGATGCACTGAGGCCATTTCCAGAGGAGGGTTCCTGGGCACCCAGTTGAACTTTTTTTCGCAATCTGTAGCCCATAGGCTACATTGGGCTACCGCAATCAGATTGCAGTAGCTGTGGGGAACAATATTAGGAATGCTTTGCATTCCTAATATTCATACATCGGACAGCATCGCATCCCCCCGTAGAAACCAATGGGGAATGCAGCTGCGAGCGGAAATGGAGGGATTGCAGCAGATCTCAGAGATACCTGCTGTGATCTCTCATTTATACATTCAAGGGATACTTAATAGCTGCAGCTAACCCACGGGTGTTTTCGGGAATATAGCAGCAAATATTATTAGATAAATGGGCCCCAGTCCTGTAGGGGTATATTGTCAGAAGTAGGGGTTTCTCCATTGCTGATCACATGATCTCCAGAACAGTCAAGCAGAGCTCAGGCACTGGAACATCTACTCATGCTGCCGAGGCATTGCTTGCAATCCGGTCTCCCATCCCATTGATGTTCTGCTTACCTACACTGTGTGATAATTGATTGCAGGGAAGAGAGCAGGTGTCTGTTACCTGTCTTCTTTCCTGCAATGACTGTGTTAGGAATGGTTTAACTGACCTTGAATGTAGTAGGGAAAATACTTCCTTATCAGCTCCTGTCCCTACTCCACTCATGTTGTGAGTCATCACCCTGCTTATACAGAATGGAGTACAGGTGACTGGAGTGTCTGGGTGTGGTGAAGCAAGGTAGAGAGGGGTTATATCGCTCCTGATCTCCCGTCTAAAGTGACTGGGAGATCATGGGACTATGGGGGTAATTCCAAGTTGATCGCAGCAGGATTTTTGATAGCAATTGGGCAAAACCATGTGCACTGCAGGGGAGGCAGATATAACATGTGCAGAGAGAGTTAGATTTGGGTGGGGTGTGTTCAGTCTGCAATCTAATTTGCAGTGTAAAAATAAAGCAGCCAGTATTTACCCTGCACAGAAACAATATAACCCACCCAAATCTAACTCTTTCTGCACGTTATATCTGCCTCCCCTGCAGTGCACATGGTTTTGCCCAATTGCTATCAAAAATCCTGCTGCGATCAACTTGGAATTACCCCCTATATTCAATTGATCTTTTATATATTGCACCCATAGAGGTCAGGTTCAGCCAACCAAAGTGCTGGGCACGATCGCGAGTAGTGCCGTTTGGGCACCCAAACGGGTCACTTTTCAGGCATTTCAGCTAGCCACCCCCGAGTGAGTGCTAGCTGAAATGCAGGCGCTGGCAGCCATCGTGCCCGAATGGAGCTACAATTGATTAAATCCGTTGGGCCGGCAAGAAAAATAATTGAATCTCACCCAAGGGGGTATATTTACTAACATTCGTAATTCTCCCGATTTGGTGGGAGAATAATCACGAATGACATCGAAAGTGTAAAACTGCAACTTTTTGAATTTATTACGCCTAATTTACTAAGCTGTCGTATTCGGATTTTTCATTTGTTCCGATGTCGATGTCATTCGTGTTTTTTTCCCGTTTTTTACGGCAGTGTTTAGCAAAACACTGCCGACTTTATCACAATGAATCTCGGCCGGATCTGTGTGATCCGTGCTGGGGTTCATTTTTTTTTTTTTTTAAATAAACACTGTAAAACGGAGAAAAAAAATGCGTGGGGTCCCCCCTCCTAAGCATAACCAGCCTCGGGCTCTTTGAGCCGACCCTGGTTGCAGAAATATGGGGAAAAAAATGACAGGGGTTCCCCCATATTTAAGCAACCAACATCGGGCTCTGCGCCTGGTCCTGGTTCCAAAAATACAGGGGACAAAAAGAGTAGGGGTCCCCCGTATTTCTAAAACCAGCACCGGGCTCCACTAGCTGGACAGATAATGCCACAGCCGGGGGTCACTTTTATATAGTGCCCTGCGGCCGTGGCATCAAAAATCCAACTAGTCACCCCTGGTCGGGGTAGCCTGGGGGAGTGGGGACCCCTTCAATCAAGGGGTCCCCCCCCCAGCCACCCAAGGGCCAGGGGTGAAGCCCGAGGCTGTCCCCCCCCCATCCAATTGGCTGAGGATGGGGGGCTGATAGCCTTTTGTGAAAATGAAAAGATATTGTTTTTAGTAGCAGTACTACAAGGCCCAGCAAGCCTCCCCCGCATGCTGGTACTTGGAGAACCACAAGTACCAGCATGCGGCTGAAAAACGGGCCCGCTGGTACCTGTAGTACTACTACTAAAAAAATACCAAAAAAAAGACAAGACACACACACCTTGAAAGTAAAGATTTATTACATACATCCACACAAACATACATACATACTTACCTTATGTTCACACGAGGGTCGGTCCTCTTCTCCAGTAGAATCCAAGGGGTACCTGTTGAATAAATTCTACTCACCAGCTCCAGGGTCCCAGGCTCCTCGTAGCATCCATTTGTAATCCACGTACTTGAATAAAATAAAAAAACGGACACCCGAGCCACGCACTGAAAGGGGACCCATGTTTGCACATGGGCCCCCTTTCCCCGAATGCCAGAAACCCACTCTGACTTCTGTCTAAGTGTGTTTCTTCAGCCAATCAGGGAGCGCCACGTTGTGGCACCCTCCTGATCGGCTGTGTGCTCCTGTACTGTCTGACAGGCGGCACACGGCAGTGTTACAATGTAGCGCCTATGCGCTCCATTGTAACCAATGGTGGGAACTTTCTGCTCAGCGGTGAGGTCACTTTCGGTCAACCGCAGGGCAGAAAGTTCCCACCATTGGTTACAATGGAGCGCATAGGCGCTACATTGTAACACTGCCGCGTGCTGCCTGTCAGTCAGTACAGGAGCACACAGCCGATCAGGAGGGTGCTACAACGTGGCGCTCCCTGATTGGCTGAAGAAACCCACTTAGACATCAGTCAGAGTGGGTTTCTGGCATTCGGGGAAAGGGGGCCCATGTGCAAACATGGGTCCCCTTTCAGTGCGTGGCTCGGGTGTCCGTTTTTTTATTTTATTCAAGTACGTGGATTACAAATGGATGCTACGAGGAGCCTGGGACCCTGGAGCTGGTGAGTAGAATTTATTCAACAGGTACCCCTTGGATTCTACTGGAGAAGAGGACCGACCCTCGTGTGAACATAAGGTAAGTATGTATGTATGTTTGTGTGGATGTATGTAATAAATCTTTACTTTCAAGGTGTGTGTGTCTTGTCTTTTTTTGGGGTATTTTTTTAGTAGTAGTACTACAGGTACCAGCGGGCCCGTTTTTCCGCCGCATGCTGGTACTTGTGGTTCTCCAAGTACCAGCATGCGGGGGAGGCTTGCTGGGCCTTGTAGTACTGCTACTAAAAACAATATCTTTTCATTTTCACAAAAGGCTATCAGCCCCCCATCCGCAGCCAATTGGATGGGGGGGACAGCCTCGGGCTTCACCCCTGGCCCTTGGGTGGCTGGGGGGGGGGGACCCCTTGATTGAAGGGGTCCCCACTCCCCCAGGGTACCCCGGCCAGGGGTGACTAGTTGGATTTTTGATGCCACGGCCGCAGGGCACTATATAAAAGTGACCCCCGGCTGTGGCATTATCTGTCCAGCTAGTGGAGCCCGGTGCTGGTTTTAGAAATACGGGGGACCCCTACTCTTTTTGTCCCCCGTATTTTTGGAACCAGGACCAGGCGCAGAGCCCGATGCTGGTTGCTTAAATATGGGGGAACCCCTGTCATTTTTTCCCCCATATTTCTGCAACCAGGGTCGGCTCAAAGAGCCCGAGGCTGGTTATGCTTAGGAGGGGGGACCCCACGCAATTTTTTTTAAGAAAATAACCACTTTCCCACCCCTTCCCACTGATATACATGCACGGATCTCATGGATCCCTGCATGCCTATACAATCACGGATTAAAAAAGCAGGTCTGTTTTTTTTTTAGCACTTTTTTACGAGTTGTAATTTTTCACGGCAGTGTTTGTTTTTTTTTTGCTTTGCACTTCTTAGTAAATTACCGAGATTCATACTTAAACAGCCGCGTTTTGACCGATGGTGTATTCATTCGTAATTTTATTCTTGGACTTGCAAAAAAATACGAATGGCCTCATCACTGCCGTGATTTGTGCTTAGTAAATTCCCGAGATGACACTTTGAAGAAAAAACGGCATCTCGGTCAAAATCGGGACCTTAGTAAATTTACCCCAAGGAGTGAGGCGAGGACCTCATTTGTCAGTACTAGAATGGTGGCTCGCAATAGGTATGGCGCTGTGTGTGGGAGAACCTTTTATTTTATAGTGTGGCAGAATATCAGACCCTCTAATGTACAGTATGAGGGAATATCTTATCAACTATTCTATGGCATGGAGAGATCAGAGCCTGTATTGCACAGTATGTACAGTGAGGAGATCAAACCAGTACACACTGCTGCATTGTGCACTGTGTATATCATTTATAATGCGCATGGTAAAACGTGTTGGTTTTGCATCTCTGCGGCTACATGGTCTGCCCAGTACCCATCAAGGTGCACACCAAACTAGAAGTGCATCTAAAAAATGTGTCCTTTTATACTGTTTTCAGTCGTGCCAGATAGCCCCTCTGAGTGCCTCAGTCCCTGTGTGACTGCCCTGAATGTCTTTTTCACTGAAAATAGTGTCTTATTCACATAAATATAGCAACTTCAAGTGACAAAACTGCACTGACCACTGTGGTGTGTGACATTTGTACATCTGTGTGCAACCGAGTCACAATCTGCGTAAAAAGGACTCTGATGCGATCTGCCACAGCTTTTCCTCGCGCCAATTTCCACTGTGCTTCATCTGCGACTTTGTAAGTGTGTAAAACCAATTCCCATCCGGGGCGTGGTCTAGCCAGGAAACCAGCAAGACACATATATCCTGAGCTCCTGCAATATCCTGTATAATATAAGGTATTATACCCCACACGCGACCTATACCACATCAGACGGTGTTTATCTATCCTGCGGGTACTCTCCGGATCACGTTAGTTGGTGCTGTGAAGCCGGGGGTGGGAGTAATACCTTTCTGCAGGCTGCGGCCTACACCACCTACTAAGCCATGGACTAAATTTCTCAGCACCTGACAGCTGAGCTCCAGACCCTGGATTGCGGACACTTACGAGCTTTTGAGGCTGCGGACTGCTTGGGAGCCACATCCGGAGGTGAGCCATACCCATATCCTGCTTTACCGGGCCATCATTTTCCCGCACTAACGTCCTCACAGCCCCGGGGGAAAGCAGAAAACTCTGGGTGACTTGTTCCCTTATTACATTCCGACGGCCATCTTGGAAACAGCCTGCACAGGCTTTTCAGTGGAGACGCTTTGAAAAGGTCTGCACTTTATCCCTAATATTTCTACGGGGCATCCCGGTCTCACCCATAGTTCCTGTCACTCCTGCATTTGGTGGTGTGCTAGCCACCGCCATTTTGCTGCGGTTCACCATTACGGAGACTGGTCTGCTTTACATACTGTTCTGATCTCCTGCTGCGGATCTTCTATTGGAACCATGGATATCTCCTTACAGAGAATACTCCAGGCTATTAATGCCATTACTCAGCGGCTCCTTAACAAATTTACTGCCACATATTTGGTTACCCCCTCTTCTTCTTGTCTACCTGAGCAATGTATCGGAGGAAACTATAATACTACCATTCCTATTGCCCCTGAGGCTGATTATACTATGGACTTGAGTCTTCTGGTGGGTCTGCCCAAATCAGAGATTTCTTGGTTCGTCAAACCTGGATGTTGTTCTGATGCCGATGTTCCCTCATTGGTTCCTTCTATGTCTCTGTTAAAGATCTTACTACCCCGGAACTTACCATTTATGTTTGCCGGATGCTTTATTTATTCACGATCACCCTGGGATGAACCTGGTTTTATATTTTTGCTCTGTCGGGGAGCTGAACTTTGGCCAGACTAATGACTATTGATAGACCACCTTAGTACATACTTGCCTACTCTCCCGGAATGGCCGGGAGGCTCCCGAAAATCGGGTGACCCTCCCAGCCCCCGGAAGAGCAGGCAAGTCTCCCGATTTCAGGGGTCCCCCCTGCCAGGCCGCCCACTAAGCGAGTAAAGTGGGCAGTCCGGGCAGGCGATGACGCAATTCTTGTTGAATCGCGTCATCATAGCCACGCCCCCTGTTGTATAATGCCGGTAATAGTGGCATTACACAGCGGGGGGCATGGCTTGCATGACGTGATCCATCAGCCACGCCCCGTTTTGCCTCTGGCCCGTCCCCCTCTGCACGTGACGTCACTGCCCGCCCCCCTGCTGAGCCGACCTGGCTACTCTCTCTCAGAGAGAGCAGCCATAAAGTCGGCAAGTATGCCTTAGTATTGGAGATGTCTCAACCATCTCTGGATACCCCCTTTTTCCTTTTTTTCCCCCTGATTGCTGTGGTATATATATATATATATATATATATATATATATATTCTGTTTTGTTTTGTTTTTTCTTTTAATATAGTACTATTTAGAAGGGTCTACATATCCGATTTCTTATAATTCTCATTAATGCCTACTGTATGATATTTATTTTTTGTCTAAAGCAATAAGCAGAGTTATGTTTACTCTTGCTTTGGGTTCTTCAGTACACATTGGCCCTCATTCCGAGTTGTTCGCTCGCAAGCTGCTTTTAGCAGCATTGCACACGCTAAGCCGCCGCCTACTGGGAGTGAATCTTAGCTTAGCAAAATTGCGAACGAAAGATTCTCAAAATTGCGAATAGAAATTTCTAAGCAGTTTCTGAGTAGCTCGAGACTTACTCTGCCACTGCGATCAGTTCAGTCAGTTTCGTTCCTGGTTTGACGTCACAAACACACCCAGCGTTCGGCCAGACACTCCCCCGTTTCTCCAGCCACTCCCGCGTTTTTCCCAGAAACGGCAGCGTTTTTTCACACACTCCCATAAAACAGCCAGTTTCCGCCCAGAAACACCCACTTCCTGTCAATCACACAACGATCACCAGAACGAAGAAAAAACCTCGTAATGCCGTGAGTAAAATACCAAACTTCTTAGCAAATTTACTTGGCGCAGTCGCAGTGCGAACATTGCGCATGCGCAATTAGCGGAAAATCGCTGCGATGCGAAGAAAATTACCGAGCGAACAACTCGGAATGAGGGCCATTGTCTCTGCAGTTAATCCGCCATGGGCAGATACTCTGTCAACTCAGTTACAGCAATTAAATCAGTCTTCGGTTAAACAAAAACCTAACCCTCGCCCTCCTAGGACCAAAGGGTCATCTAAGTAGGCCATTACTTCCTCACAATCCACGCATGTTTCGGATACTTCATCCGATGGAAATCCGATGGAGATGGCATATACACTGACCCCTCAGACACTGATGCAGATGCTTCTGATGGGGAATCTATTTCACAGGTGGATGTTCCTGACCTCTTGGAGGCTATCAAATTGATTCTTCAGATTGATGATGAATCTGAACCTTCAGATACGTCTAAGAAAACCGATAAGTTCAAACGTCAGAAGGTCACTAAATTAGTTTTGCCCCATTCTAACCATTTAGTTGACATACGTCAGGAATCCTGGGAGTCTCCAGGAAATAAATTCTCCCTGTCTAAGAAGGTGCTAGCTCGTTATCCCCTCGCTGCAGAGTTATGTAAAAATTGTGAAACACCGCCGCCATGTCACACGTCTGGTGGTGTCATCTACTCTGCCTGTCACTACCGTCACCTCTCTGAAGGAACCAACAGATAAGCGTGTGGAGGGTTGCTTGAAGTCTATTTACACTGTTGAGGTGCTGTGCATAGACCCACTATAGCGGATTCTTGGGCTGCGAAGGCTATTTAAGCCTGGGTTCAGGAAGTTGAAGCGGAGCTACCTTCTAATTTTTCTGATAATGCCAGACAGTGTCTTTCATATTTTACCACAGCTTCTCATTACATTCAGAAGGCGGCTTCTGATGCCGGTGTACTGCCAGACAATGCCTCTACTACGTCCATTCTGGCTCACCGGATTCTGTGGTTGCGATCCTGGTCTGTGGATCTGGACTCTAAAAAGACCTTAGAGGTTATCCCTTTTAAGGGAGACATCCTTTATGGGACGATCTGAACAAGATTGTTGCTGGCTTAGCGTCTGCAAAAACTGCATGTCTGCCGAATACTAATCCTTCGGCGCCGAAGGCTAAAAGTACCACCTTTCGTTTCTTTCGACCTCCAAGTAAAGCAAAGGGTCAGGCGTACCCGAAACAGGCTCGCACTTCCAAAACCTCTAAGCCCAAACCTAAACGTTCCTGGGCTGCCAAACGTGACAAGCCTGCTGCATGACGGGGCGAGCCTCTGCCTGAGGGACCCCAGGGTGGGAGGCCGACTTCTGCGGTTCGCTCAGGTATGGTTACAGACCACTTCAGATGCCTGGGTGAGGGAAGTCGCCACTCACAGATACACCATCTCTTTCAAGAAACGTCCCCCTCGCCAGTTTTGCTCAACAAATATCCCTTCGGATCCGGTGAAAGCAAAAACTCTCCATTTGGTGGTACAATCCCTTCTGGACACAGGAGTGATAGTGCCGGTGCCTCTGGCTCAGAGAGGCATGGGGTACTATTCAACGCTGTTCCTAGTTCCGAAACCGAATGGTTCCTCCCGCCCGATTTTCAACCTCAAGTCTTGGAACAAATTTGTGAAGGTAACCAAGTTCCGTATGGAAACTCTTTGCTCTATTGTTCTGGCCTTGGAGCCCATGGACTATATGGTATCCCTGGACATACAGGATGCTTACCTACATATACCTATTGCTACTATTTCAGGCCTTACCTTTTGGTCTGACCACGGCTCTGCGAATCTTCACTAAGGTCATGGCGGTTATGACGGCTTTGCTCCGCCATTAGGGTATCAGGATCCTGCCGTATCTGGACGACTTGTTGATCCTGGTGAACTCCCCAGAGGTTCTCCTCCGTCATCTGGAACTGACGGTCCAATTCCTGCAAGCCCATTGGTGGCTCATCAACTGTAAGAAATCCTCCCTGGTCCCTGCTCAGAGCATGGTGCACCTGGGGGCATTGTTGGACACACACAACCAATGGTTGTTCTTGTCTCCAGAGAAGATCCTGAAGCTTCAGTACAAGATAAGATGCTTCCTTTCTTGTCTGCGAGTGTCGGTACACTCGGCGATGCAAGTACTAGGTCTCATGGTGTCGGCTTTCGACGTGGTAGAGTATGCTCAATTTCACTCTCGTCCTCTGCAGAAGCTAATCCTTGCCAAATGGGATGGCCTGCCTCACCGGATCAGATCTCACATGATTTCCTTGACTCCGGAAGTTCGTCTGACACTGAGCTGGTGGCTACAGGACCAACAATTGAGCAGGGGTCGTCCCTTCTGGATCTCCAACTGGGTCCTTCTAACAATGGATGCCAGTCTGTGGGGTTAGGGCGCGGTGTAGTGGCAACACTCTTCAGGGTCGGTGGACCAGGAAGGAATCTCTCCTCCCGATAAATATTCTGGAGTTGCGAGCAGTGTTCAATGCTTTGAAACTGGCCCTGCCTCTGGTACAGAACAGGCCTGTTCAAGTACAGTCGGACAACTCCACCGCGGTGGTGTACATAAATCATCAAGGTGGCACTTGAAGCCGCATGGCAATGTCGGAAGTATAAAAGATTCTTCAATGAGCGGAACGCCAACTGCTAGCCATATCGGCAGTGTTCATTCCGGGGGTCCTCAACTGGGAAGCAGCCTTCCTCAGTCATCAGGACGTACATGACGGAGAGTGGAGCCTTCATCCAGAAGTATTTCAACTCCTAGTGGACAAGTGGGGCCTACTAGATGTAGACCTGATGGCGTCTCGACACAATCACAAGGTTCCGGTCTTCGGAGCAAGAACATAGGATCCTCAAGCAGCGTTCGTGGACACACTGGCAATTCCATGGAACTTTCGGCTGCCATACGTGTTCCCTCCGGTGTCACTCCTGCCCAGGGTAATAAGGAAGTTCAAGCAGGAAGGAGGAATCCTACTTCTGATCACTCCAGCTTGACCCAAACGGCATTGGTTCTCAGACCTACAGGGTCTCTCGATGGAGCGTCCTCTTCTGCTTCCGCAACGCCCAGACCTCCTCGTTCAGGGCCCCTGTGTCTACCAGGATTTGGTCCAACTGGCTTTGACGGTGTGGCTCTTGAAGCTTCAGTTCTGAGGGCCAAAGTTTTTCTGAGGCGGTCGTTCCGGATTTGGTTCGGATTTATTATAGAGTCTGTAATTCTTACTTCACCTGGTGGGCAGCTAACAGTTTTGATGCATACAAGTTCAGTACTGCCAAAATTTTGGCGTTTCTGCAACAGGGCTTGGACTCAAGCCTTCGTCTGGCCTCCCTCAAGGTCCATATTTCAGCCTAATCGGTGTGGTTTCAGAGAAAAATTGCGACTCTGCGTGATGTTCATATCTTCACTCAGGGTGTTTTATGAATTCAACCTCCCTATGTTCCTCCTGTGGCTCCTTGGGATTTGTCGGTTGTTCTGGATGCCCTACAAGAGTCTCCGTTTGAACCTCTTGAGTATGTGGACCTTAAATGGCTTACACTTAAGGTCTTGTTTTTACTGGCTATTGCCTCTGCTAGAAGGGTTTCAGACTTGGGTAAAAGGAAAAAATAGAATCGCTCATGTCATTATAACATTATAGTACCCTGAATACAACCAACGAGTCAATAAAAATTGGAAATATATATTTATTAATATAAAAATGAATAAAAACACTTTCTTTAGAACAAACTAATATATGTACATAATGTGCTAACCTTATTATCACTGAAAAGCCACGATGTGTGGCTATAGGAGACTCACACGGATTAAGTATATAATAATCCAATAGCTAGCTAAACCATAGAATGAAATAAGTAGCTACTTAGGATCCAAATGTAACAGGCTGTTTTTCAATAAATGTGCAGGACTCCTCCCCTTTGGTCACTGAACTGACTATACGGCCCGGGACGTATCTGCAATTGCCCCGCTCTAAGACCACAGTTGGCCGGTATACGAGATTGTGTGGCAGCCCAAAGTCATTCACCTCAGCCTCCCCCCCCCCCCCCATCATTAAATACTTAATCCGTGTGAGTCTCCTATATCCACACATCGTGGCTTTTCAGTGATAAGGTTAGCACACTATGTACATATATTAGTTTGTTCTAAAGAAAGTGTTTTTATTCATTTTTATATTAATAACTATATATTTCCAATTTTTATTGACTCTTTGGTTGTATTCAGGGTACTATAATGTTATAATGACATGAGCGCTTCTATTTTTTCCTTTTACTCTAATAAGTTACACAGGAGATCACACATCTCCTTATAGAGGCGCACGTGCATTTAACAATATTTAGTCCCTGGTTTAAGATAACAGATTAGTCTGCTGAGCAAATAAAGACACAAGCGCAGCATTATTTCTCTGTTGCTTTCAGACTTGGGTGCTTTGTTCTGTCGGTCTCCCTTTCTGATTTTTCACCGTGACCGTGCGGTTCTTAGAACTCGCCCGGGTTATCTACCTAAGGCAGGGACGGATCTAGACTTTTCTTTAGGGGGGGCGGTTTACTGTTTAATCTTGACTCCTCCCTCTACAGTCCCAACTCCTCCCATCTGCAATCCTAACTCCTCCTCTCTCAATTCTGACTGAACTTTTTGAGTGAGACTGAGATGGAGCTTTGTTATTGTTCTATGTACATGTGACTGTGCTATGGGGTAATTGTAATTATTAGCCCTAGTACCCACACACCAGCAAGTGAGGGGCAAATGCTCTGTAACCCTTGCTCTCCTGGCTCCTCTGTGCTGCTGTGGTATAAGCTGCAGCACATCGTTCTGCCTCAGGCTCTCCCAGGAGAGCTCTCTTCTGCTCAAAAGTGGGCGTGGCTATGACTGTTAGGGGGGGGCGGTCGCCCCCTTCGCCCCCCCCTAGATCCGGCCCTGACCTAAGGTGGTGTCATCTTTCCACCTTAACCAAGAGATTGTGATTCCGGCCTTTATCTCTCCTGATTTGTCCTCCAAAGAGCGGTCTTTGGATGTGGTACGGGCTCTCCGTATCTATGTGAAGAGAACCGCCTCCCTTAGGAGATCTGATTCTCTCTTTGTTCTTTTTGGTTTTCATAAACGAGGCTGGCCTGCGAATAAGCAAACTTTGGCCAGATGGATTAGAATGGTGATTGCACAAACTTATGCTACTATCAAGGCCCATTCTACTCGGTCTGTTGGACCTTCTTGGGCTGCCCACCGTGGCGCGTCCCTAGAACAATTGTGCAAGGTGGATACGTGATCCTCAGTGAACAGGTTCATTAGGTTCTATGCCTTTGATACTTCCGCCTCCCAGGATGCTTCCTTTGGACGCTGGGTTCTTGTGCCCGCTACAGTGCATCCCCTCCAATGAAGAACTGCTTTAGGACATCCCCGATGTTATTCCATGTGGAATACTAGTGTACCCAGCTGCAGAAAAGGAGATTTATGGAAAGAACTTATCCTTTGTTAAATCTCTTTCTGCGAGGTACACTGGATTCCACAGGGCGCCAACCCTGACGCACTTAGCTTCTTTGGGTTTGTATGGCATTAGCCGCTGGTACCTTCTCCTGTCGTGAGAATGTGGTTCGCTGTGGCTACTAACTGTTATCGTCTCTTTTACCTGCTACTGCATTGGACTGGTTAACATTACAAAACTGAGCTCCAGTGCCTGGAAGCGGGGATATAGAGGAGGCGGTGCAAGGCATCCTGGGAACAGTCAAAGCTTCAGCATGTTGGTGCCTCGGATCAAGATCCAACTCTACACCCCGATGTTATTCCTTGTGAAATCGCAGAAAGAGATTTAACAAAGGTAAGTTCTTACCATAAATCTCCTTTTTTTTTATCTATAAATCCACATATATTTATTATATAGTTAAATTTGCTTTCACTTTCTATTGAGAATGAATAAGTGTTCTTCTCTTCCTCAGCGTCTGGGAATGTCTTTGTCAGTACATTTGGGTGTAGTAGGATTAATGCACCTGGTAAAGACTGTTACCAATATTCTCTACCAGTGTTTTCACTCTATTTCTTATCTATATCGATTATACATGTCATCATCAATCCCTTTTTGAAATGCAATATTTTTACTTTAGATATGGTTTTACTGCCCTCTAGTGGCTACACATATTTACTTTATATTCTGTATTGTATAACATCGAAATGAGGTTGCTAATACTAAAAACAGTGTTTTTCGTTAAGATGAGAAAGGAGACCCTCTGCTGGCTTTAGGTTTCCTTCTCTGTACTGTGCCAGCCCTCGTAAATGATTAATTTTACTTTCTGTCTCCTCATCACATCAAAGAGGTTGTTTCTCATGGGATCTGTTCAATTTGCCGGCTCTCGGGATCCCAGCGGTCAGGATACCGACGGTAAATCGTATGTATTCCGTTTCTCATATTACAGAGCACTAAATAGAGGAAAACAGTCTGATTTGGGGTGAGGATTAGCTCCTAGATTGTACAGTGTGGTTCACTGTGTTGTATGGAATGGTTCAGGGTGAGGGCCAGATCCTGTTGTACAGTGTGTATCTGGGGTGTTAGATACTGCGTTGTATGGTATGGATCAGACCAGGGTGAGGGCCAGATCCTGTTGTACAGTGTGTATCTGGGGTGTTAGATAATGTGTTGTATAGTATGGTTCAGGGTGAGGGCCAGATCCTGTTGTACGTATGGTGTGTATCTGGGGTGTTAGATACTGCGTTGTATGGTATGGATCAGACCAGGGTGAGGGCCAGATCCTGTTGTACAGTGTGTATCTGGGGTGTTAGATACTATGTTGTATGGTATGGATCAGGGTGAGGGCCAGATCCTGTTGTACAGTGTGTATCTGGGGTGCTAGATACTGTGTTGTATGGTATGGTTCAGGATGAAGGTCAGTACCTGCTGTACAGTGTGTATCTGGGGTGTTAGATACTGTGTTGTATGGTATGGATCAGACCAGGGTGAGAGCCAGATCCTGCTGTACAGTGTGTATCTGGGGTGTTAGATACTGTGTTGTATGGTTTGGATCAGACCAGGGTGAGAGCCAGATCCTGCTGTACAGTGTGTATCTGGGGTGTTAGATACTGTGTTGTATGCTATGGATCAGGCCATGGTGAGAGCCAGATCCTGTTGCACAGTGTGTATCTGGGGTGTTAGATACTATGTTGTATAGTATGGTTCAGGGTGAGGGCCAGATCCTGTTGTACAGTGTGTATCTGGGGTGTTAGATACTGTGTTGTATGGTATGGTTCAGGGTGAGGGCCAGATCCTGTTGTACAGTGTGTATCTGGGGTGTTAGATACTGTGTTGTATGGTATGGATCAGGATGAGGGCCAGATCCTGTTGTACAGTGTGTATCTGGGGTGTTAGATACTGTGTTGTATAGTATGGTTCAGGATGAGGGCCAGATCCTGTTGTACAGTGTGTATCTGGAGTGTTAGATACTATGTTGTATAGTATGGTTCAGGATGAGGGCCAGTACCTGTTGTACAGTGTGTATCTGGGGTGTTAGATACTGTGTTGTATGCTATGGATCAGGCCATGGTGAGAGCCAGATCCTGCTGTACAGTGTGTATCTGGGGTGTTAGATACTGTGTTGTATAGTATGGTTCCGGGTGAGAGAGCCAGATCCTGTTGTACAGTGTGTATCTGGAGTGTTAGACATTATGTTGTATGGTATGGATCAGGGTGAGGGACAGATCCTGTTGTACAGTGTGTATCTGGGGTGCTAGATACTGTGTTGTATGGTATGGATCAGGGCGAGGGACAGATCCTGTTGTACAGTGTGTATCTGGGGTGTTAGATACTGTGTTGTATAGTATGGTTCAGGATGAGGTTCAGATCCTGTTGTACAGTGTGTATCTGGAGTGTTAGATACTATGTTGTATAGTATGGTTCAGGATGAGGGCCAGTACCTGTTGTACAGTGTGTATCTGGGGTGTTAGATACTGTGTTGTATGCTATGGATCAGGCCATGGTGAGAGCCAGATCCTGCTGTACAGTGTGTATCTGGGGTGCTAGATACTATGTTGTATGGTATGGATCAGGGTGAGGGACAGATCCTGTTGTACAGTGTGTATCTGGGGTGTTAGATACTGTGTTGTATAGTATGGTTCAGGATGAGGGCCAGTACCTGTTGTACAGTGTGTATCTGGGGTGTTAGATACTGTGTTGTATGCTATGGATCAGGCCATGGTGAGAGCCAGATCCTGCTGTACAGTGTGTATCTGGGGTGCTAGATACTATGTTGTATGGTATGGATCAGGGTGAGGGACAGATCCTGTTGTACAGTGTGTATCTGGGGTGTTAGATACTGTGTTGTATAGTATGGTTCAGGATGAGGGCCAGATCCTGTTGTACAGTGTGTATCTGGAGTGTTAGATACTATGTTGTATAGTATGGTTCAGGATGAGGGCCAGTACCTGTTGTACAGTGTGTATCTGGGGTGTTAGATACTGTGCTGTATGCTATGGATCAGGCCATGGTGAGAGCCAGATCCTGCTGTACAGTGTGTATCTGGGGTGTTAGATACTGTGTTGTATAGTATGGTTCAGGGTGAGGGCCAGATCCTGTTGTACAGTGTGTATCTGGAGTGTTAGAAACTATGTTGTATGGTATAGATCAGGGTGAGGGCCAGATCCTGTTGTACAGTGTGTATCTGGGGTGCTAGATACTGTGTTGTATAGTATGGTTCCGGGTGAGAGAGCCAGATCCTGTTGTACAGTGTGTATCTGGAGTGTTAGATACTATGTTGTATGGTATGGATCAGGGTGAGGGACAGATCCTGTTGTACAGTGTGTATCTGGGGTGCTAGATACTGTGTTGTATGGTATGGATCAGGGTGAGGGCCAGATCCTGTTGTACAGTGTGTATCTGGGGTGCTAGATACTGTGTTGTATGGTATGGTTCAGGATGAGGGTCAGTACCTGCTGTACAGTGTGTATCTGGGGTGTTAGATACTGTGTTGTATGGTATGGATCAGACCAGGGTGAGAGCCAGATCCTGCTGTACAGTGTGTATCTGGGGTGTTAGATACTGTGTTGTATAGTATGGTTCAGGGTGAGGGCCAGATCCTGTTGTACAGTGTGTATATGGGGTGTTAGATACTGTGTTGTATGGTATGGATCAGACCAGGGTGAGGGCCAGATCCTGTTGTACAGTGTGTATCTGGAGTGTTAGATACTATGTTGTATAGTATGGTTCAGGGCGAGGGCCAGATCCTGTTGTACAGTGTGTATCTGGGGTGCTAGATACTGTGTTGTATAGTATGGTTCAGGATGAGGGCCAGTAAGTGTTGTACAGTGTGTATCTGGGGTGTTAGATACTGTGTTGTATGCTATGGATCAGGCCATGGTGAGAGCCAGATCCTGCTGTACAGTGTGTATCTGGGGTGTTAGATACTGTGTTGTATAGTATGGTTCAGGGTGAGGGCCAGATCCTGTTGTACAGTCTGTATCTGGAGTGTTAGATACTATGTTGTATGGTATAGATCTGGGTGAGGGCCAGATCCTGTTGTACAGTGTGTATCTGGAGTGTTAGATACTATGTTGTATAGTATGGTTCAGGGCGAGGGCCAGATCCTGCTGTACAGTGTGTATCTGGGGTGTTAGATACTGTGTTGTATGCTATGGATCAGGCCATGGTGAGAGCCAGATCCTGCTGTACAGTGTGTATCTGGGGTGTTAGATACTGTGTTGTATAGTATGGTTCAGGGTGAGGGCCAGATCCTGTTGTACAGTGTGTATCTGGAGTGTTAGATACTATGTTGTATGGTATAGATCAGGGTGAGGGCCAGATCCTGTTGTACAGTGTGTATCTGGAGTGTTAGATACTATGTTGTATAGTATGGTTCAGGGCGAGGGCCAGATCCTGCTGTACAGTGTGTATCTGGGGTGTTAGATACTGTGTTGTATGGTATGGATCAGACCAGGGTGAGGGCCAGATCCTGTTGTACAGTGTGTATCTGGGGTGCTAGATACTGTGTTGTATAGTATGGTTCAGGATGAGGGCCAGATCCTGTTGTACAGTGTGCATCTGGAGTGTTAGATACTATGTTGTATGGTATAGATCAGGGTGAGGGCCAGATCCTGTTGTACAGTGTGCATCTGGAGTGTTAGATACTATGTTGTATAGTATGGTTCAGGGTGAGGGCCAGATCCTGTTGCACAGTGTGTATCTGGGGTGCTAGATACTGTGTTGTATGGTATGGATCAGGGTGAGGGCCAGATCCTGTTGTACAGTGTGTATCTGGGGTGCTAGATACTGTGTTGTATGGTATGGATCAGGGTGAGGGCCAGATCCTGTTGTACGTATAGTGTGTTTCTGGGGTGTTAGATACTGCGTTGTATGGTATAGATCAGGGTGAGGGCCAGATCCTGTTGTACAGTGTGTATCTGGGGTGCTAGATACTGTGTTGTATAGTATGGTTCCGGGTGAGAGAGCCAGATCCTGTTGTACAGTGTGTATCTGGAGTGTTAGATACTATGTTGTATGGTATGGATCAGGGTGAGGGACAGATCCTGTTGTACAGTGTGTATCTGGGGTGCTAGATACTGTGTTGTATGGTATGGATCAGGGTGAGGGACAGATCCTGTTGTACAGTGTGCATCTGGGGTGTTAGATACTGTGTTGTATAGTATGGTTCAGGATGAGGGCCAGATCTTGTTGTACAGTGTGTATCTGGAGTGTTAGATACTATGTTGTATAGTATGGTTCAGGATGAGGGCCAGTACCTGTTGTACAGTGTGTATCTGGGGTGTTAGATACTGTGTTGTATGCTACGGATCAGGCCATGGTGAGAGCCAGATCCTGCTGTACAGTATGTATCTGGGGTGCTAGATACTATGTTGTATGGTATGGATCAGGGTGAGGGACAGATCCTGTTGTACAGTGTGTATCTGGGGTGTTAGATACTGTGTTGTATAGTATGGTTCAGGATGAGGGCCAGATCCTGTTGTACAGTGTGTATCTGGAGTGTTAGATACTATGTTGTATAGTATGGTTCAGGATGAGGGCCAGTACCTGTTGTACAGTGTGTATCTGGGGTGTTAGATACTGTGCTGTATGCTATGGATCAGGCCATGGTGAGAGCCAGATCCTGCTGTACAGTGTGTATCTGGGGTGTTAGATACTGTGTTGTATAGTATGGTTCAGGGTGAGGGCCAGATCCTGTTGTACAGTGTGTATCTGGAGTGTTAGATACTATGTTGTATGGTATAGATCAGGGTGAGGGCCAGATCCTGTTGTACAGTGTGTATCTGGGGTGCTAGATACTGTGTTGTATAGTATGGTTCCGGGTGAGAGAGCCAGATCCTGTTGTACAGTGTGTATCTGGAGTGTTAGATACTATGTTGTATGGTATGGATCAGGGTGAGGGACAGATCCTGTTGTACAGTGTGTATCTGGGGTGCTAGATACTGTGTTGTATGGTATGGATCAGGGTGAGGGCCAGATCCTGTTGTACAGTGTGTATCTGGGGTGCTAGATACTGTGTTGTATGGTATGGTTCAGGATGAGGGTCAGTACCTGCTGTACAGTGTGTATCTGGGGTGTTAGATACTGTGTTGTATGGTATGGATCAGACCAGGGTGAGAGCCAGATCCTGCTGTACAGTGTGTATCTGGGGTGTTAGATACTGTGTTGTATAGTATGGTTCAGGGTGAGGGCCAGATCCTGTTGTACAGTGTGTATATGGGGTGTTAGATACTGTGTTGTATGGTATGGATCAGACCAGGGTGAGGGCCAGATCCTGTTGTACAGTGTGTATCTGGAGTGTTAGATACTATGTTGTATAGTATGGTTCAGGGCGAGGGCCAGATCCTGCTGTACAGTGTGTATCTGGGGTGCTAGATACTGTGTTGTATAGTATGGTTCAGGATGAGGGCCAGTACCTGTTGTACAGTGTGTATCTGGGGTGTTAGATACTGTGTTGTATGCTATGGATCAGGCCATGGTGAGAGCCAGATCCTGCTGTACAGTGTGTATCTGGGGTGTTAGATACTGTGTTGTATAGTATGGTTCAGGGTGAGGGCCAGATCCTGTTGTACAGTGTGTATCTGGAGTGTTAGATACTATGTTGTATGGTATAGATCAGGGTGAGGGCCAGATCCTGTTGTACAGTGTGTATCTGGAGTGTTAGATACTATGTTGTATAGTATGGTTCAGGGCGAGGGCCAGATCCTGCTGTACAGTGTGTAGCTGGGGTGTTAGATACTGTGTTGTATGGTATGGATCAGACCAGGGTGAGGGCCAGATCCTGTTGTACAGTGTGTATCTGGGGTGCTAGATACTGTGTTGTATAGTATGGTTCAGGATGAGGGCCAGATCCTGTTGTACAGTGTGTATCTGGGGTGTTAGATACTGTGTTGTATAGTATGGTTCAGGATGAGGGCCAGATCCTGTTGTACAGTGTGTATCTGGAGTGTTAGATACTATGTTGTATAGTATGGTTCAGGATGAGGGCCAGTACCTGTTGTACAGTGTGTATCTGGGGTGTTAGATACTGTGTTGTATGCTATGGATCAGGCCATGGTGAGAGCCAGATCCTGCTGTACAGTGTGTATCTGGGGTGTTAGATACTGTGTTGTATAGTATGGTTCAGGGTGAGGGCCAGATCCTGTTGTACAGTGTGTATCTGGAGTGTTAGATACTATGTTGTATGGTATAGATCAGGGTGAGGGCCAGATCCTGTTGTACAGTGTGTATCTGGGGTGCTAGATACTGTGTTGTATGGTATGGATCAGGGTGAGGGCCAGATCCTGTTGTACGTATAGTGTGTTTCTGGGGTGTTAGATACTGCGTTGTATGGTATAGATCAGGGTGAGGGACAGATCCTGTTGTACAGTATGTATCTAGGGTGTTAGTTACTGTGTTGTATAGTATGGTGTAGGGTGAGGGCTTGATCCTTCCATATATTGGATACGGACTAGATACTGGATTGTACATAGGGTTTTTGGTTGAGGTTCACATCATGTATTGTGCTGTGTTCTTTTGGGGTGAGGATTAGATTCTGCATTGTAAGGCTGCTACTTGTGGTCTGTGGTGACTTTGTAATAATAATGAACACTGAGAAGCAGATAGGACCATTTAAAAGGATTAAACCTTATTTTGTTTTTTTTAATAGATTCAGAAAAGGCTAGTGCAGGAGACGCAAATATAAAAGAACAAAAACATTTATTATGCTTCCTTCACTTGTGTGTCAAAACCAATTATTTAAAATCAGTTTTTCATTTTTTCTTTTTTAATTACACTCTTTCTATTTAATAATAATGAACCAAAAATAGTTAGGAATGCGGGAACCATTTTACATATTAAAAAAATAGCTTTTTTTGTTGTAACCATCTGATCTTAAAAATAGACAATAGGTGTGAAGCCGAAAATCCGACCCTTTGCATGAAAATGTTCTCAATGGTACCACAATGTCCAGTCCTTAGTGGATTGTCCTGTAAAAGAGGTGCGTAAGTCTGTGGTATTGGTATAAAGCTCTGCTAGTGAGACAGGACGTCATTTGTTATAAAGGTAGTGTCAGAAACAGTCTGTTTGTCACCGTCCGGGGTGAGGTCAACCATGGTTTTGCCTCTGATGGACGTTCCTGAGATGTCCTGCATGATACTGTCTCTCCTCTCACTCAGTTTAGAAGAAATACGTCCCATCGTGCCACTCTGGCTGCCATTGGTCTGAGAGCACACGTTGGTGACCTTAGCAGGTTTCGTTTTTGGGTGGTTATTGTAGACTTTATACTTCATCAGCAGAATAAAAATGAAGACCAGAACGGAAGCCACGATGATGCCGCCAATAATGATTATCATCGTCCCACCAAGAAACTGAGCATGGAGTGATCTGCACTGCTTATATTCCTGCTCCGTTGTAAACTGTACACATCCAATTACTCTGGTGGCCGTTAAAGAGGTTATCCCGTCGTCGTACACGGCCAGGACGCACAAGTCATACTGACGGGATGACACCAGGTCACTTAGGAAGAATGATTTGCTAGATGATGGGATCATTCTGTAAAAGCAGAAAGAAGGGGATTAGATTACAGCAATCCTCGCACATCACTTCTTATCACCTCTAACATCCAAATTTATGTTACAGGTATATCCACTTCCGCCTTATAGTGATTTAAAATGTATTGGCTTGCATGTGCCATACTGTAACATATATTACATATGCTGCTGCATCATTCTTGTTTCAGTCTGTACATTTCAGCCATACCTTTATATAATCAGGTACATTTGTCTTTGTTGCTGTTATGTATTGTAATTTAGGAAAACTGATCATAATGAGATACTCAGTGCATCTGGCTGGAAAGTACACAGAGCCGGTGTAATATCCCTGGAAGTGCTGAAAGGGATATGTAAGCCCACCGACACCTACTGTAGAGGCTGACACCCCTCTCCTCCCTACCCCCTCTTTTCTTTTCCAATACTGCAATTATATTTTAGTACAGTAGATTGTTTCTGGTAAATCCACCATACAAATCCCCTTTTGTTTTCATTATAGATAGCACATTTATTTCTTTGTAGCTTAATGCAAATTATAGCTTCTATATACCACAGCCTCCGTTTCCACTATGCTGTATAATCAGTCACCACCTTCACATTCTGTATATAACAAATCAGCAGCTGCAAACTGGTAATTATATATCCACCCCCAATTCATCATAATCTGTAGCTGAAATCCCCATGTAATTGTAATGGACAACAATACCATTGCTAGGATGTGTAATCCATTTAATTATACATAATCTCTGGTCAGAAAAAAAAATCACCACTAAACAGCCCCCCCCCCCCCCCCACCAGATACCACCATGCACATCGACCCCCTTACCAACTAATCATCAATTTTACCCCATTCATTAATGTACTATATATTATACACAAGTATAACGCTCTTCATTCTTTGACCCCAATTTAAACTTTTTTTTAAGAATATAAAGTAACCCTTTAGAGATGAAGAAATACTTGCAGTCATTCATGTACCATAGAAAATGTGGAGGCACAACATTTGTGTTTATGTGTACATGTGCCCGTCTGTCCTCCAGGCAGTGGCTGAGAGTCGACATGGGACCCACTGATGCTGGGCCATTGACTTGGGAGGTCTTTGAATGCTCTTCTGTGCATGAGAAGGGACTTATGTGTGCTCTGTGTTTTCTCAAACACTGCTTTACTGAGCTCGGGCCAATCCCCATGCTTAGGAGCTAAGTGGGGGCCTCTAAAATAGATTGCTGCTCTACCATGTCCTTCTATATGGATGCTAACAGCTGGAACCCAACTTGTTATGGGTATGCGGATAGCCATGATCCCTACAAACGATGTGCTGTCACAATACCGACGCCGGGTTTCCGATGGGGCCACCAGACCGTCGCCGCTATACCGGCAAGGTAGGTGATTCCCCCTCTATGGGTGTCCACGACACCCATAGAGGGAGAATAGAACCTGTGTTGAGCGTAGCTCGCTACCGAGCCTGCAAGGAGCTTTGTTGCGTTCAGGATGCTGATGTCTGTATACTGACAATCGGCATCCCATGCGGCTGGATATCATACTGAACCCTTGTTATGTATCCTTTGCAATGACTCTATATAGAGAATAGAATACTCCCTTACGTGGATTTGTAGGATATAACCAATAGAAAATGGGTTTATACAAGTGTGTGTGTGTATCTGGATCCAGTAGGTCAAGATACCCGACAGCTGCCAGCTGGAATCCCAGCACAACAGAACTATTCCCAATCATGGGTGTACATAACACCCATAGAGTGGGAATAGATCCTGTGGCGAGCCACTGAGACCGCAAGGGGACCCTTAGTACTCGCCCCGCTGCCGGCATCCCGTCTGCCGGTACATCATACTGAATCCATATATAATATACTGTGAATATATGTCCCTTATGCAATAGCCTGTGAGTTGCAGGAACTGTTGCAGTGTTGCCACGTTAAATCTACAGGCTACATCACCAGAAATGCACCTGCAACTTACAGACTAGTGCCTGCCATGGGTGTCTATGTACTAAGCCTCGGAGAGAGAGAGAAAGTGGGCGGAGATAAAGCACCAGCCAACCATCTCCTATCATTTTTCAAACACAGCCTGTAACATAACAGGAGCTGATCGGCTGGTACTTTATCTCTCTCCCTGGCTTAGTACACAGACCCCATAATCTGCTATGTTTTATCACCATTTCTCTGAGAGGGAAAAGAGATTGGATTATTCACACAACTTTGAATGTAACTCTCACATGTAACATACTTACCTACTTTTGAAAAAAACATTTAAAGGAGACTGTGAAAACAACACGTACTGTATGATGGGCAGTACAGACGATGTAATGGTTAGCATTACTGCCTCACAGCACTGAGGTCATGGGTTCCATTCCCACCATGGCCCTAACTGTGTGGAGTTTGTATATTCTCCCCGTACTTGCGTGGGTTTCCTCCGGGTACTCCGGTTTCCTCCCACAATCCAAAAATATACTGGTAGGTTAATTGGCTCCCAACAAAAATTAACCTTAGTGTGAATGTGTGTGTGTGTACATGTGATAGGGAATATAGAGTGTAAGCTCCACTGGGGCAGGGACTGATGTGAATGGGCAAATATTCTCTCTGTACAGCGCTGCGGAATATGTGTGCGCTATATAAATAACTGGTAATAATAATAATAATAATAATAATAATATGAGTTAAAGTGGACGTACACTACCTAAAACACAAGCCCTAAGCAGTTATAGTTTGGCACATACAGTATATGTCAAGTGACCATGGGAAACATTGGGACAGATGTATTAAGCCTGGAGAAGTGATAAGGCAGTGATAAGTGCAAGGTGATAACGCACCAGCCAATCAGCTCCAATATGTAAATTGACAGTTAGGAGCTGATTCGCTGGTGTGTTATCACCTCTCCAGGCTTAATACATCTGCCCCACTGTGTCTTATAACCAATGCAGGGAAGTGATCACATTTGAATGTTTATATCACTGATATGCTTTTGTTTTGTTTCCAAGTATATGAGCTACATACTGGGGGTAAGTATATGAGCTACATACTGGGGGTAAGTATATGAGCTACGTACTGGGAGTATGGTGCGATCAGGGAGACTGCTAGACTCTTCAGGGAGGCACGAAGATTGCTGCTATTCCTGTCAAGTATTATTTATTTTTCTCCTGTAGTAATCTGTTTTTCAGTCCTGTAGCAGTAAGGGTGTATGGTACTACCTTTTGTTTCAAATGTCATTGGATTTTTAGCATTTATTTCCAGGAACACTTGCACTAATAAATAGCTCCCGCTCTGTAAGTAGTTGTCCATTTATCAGCACCAGCCATCTGGTGTAAAAGTTGGTTGCTCAGCTAAAATGCTCTGAGTATTCCCCTCCAGAGGTGCACACTCTCCGAGACGTGGAATTTATTAGAGTACTAGTTTATTGGACCCAGGCCACCTCAGTTTCTGAACCCGCCATCCCACACTCTGCTGTGTCTGGCACCATCCCCTCTGATTTGTTGTTACCACCGCTCCGCATTAACACCCCCTAGGCTCCCATACTGCATTACCAGCGAGCGGTCCTCCTAATATACTGTAACACAAGTAAGTGTGACAGGGAAGGTGGGCCCCTTTCAGCCCTGGGCCCCATAGCTAAGTGTGACAGGGACGGTGGTCCCTCTCAGCTCTGGGCCCCAAAGCAGCTGCACTCCCTGCACCTGTGGTAGCTACGCCCTTGTCTTCTAGCTCTGTCCTGTCTGCCTTGCGGTGGGAGTCATTGGGGTATGCGCCATTGAGAAGATAGACCTTCTATAATTATTATATAGATGCTTTGTCACAAAATAAAATATTGCAAGTATAATCAAAGTGTCAAAATACCTGAAAGTGTCACATATGTCCATGTCGTATGTAAAAATAAGAATTTACTTACCGATAATTCTATTTCTCGGAGTCCGTAGTGGATGCTGGGGTTCCTGAAAGGACCATGGGGAATAGCGGCTCCGCAGGAGACAGGGCACAAAAAGTAAAGCTTTACGATCAGGTGGTGTGTACTGGCTCCTCCCCCTATGACCCTCCTCCAAGCCTCAGTTAGGTACTGTGCCCGGACGAGCGTACACAATAAGGAAGGATTTATGAATCCCGGGTAAGACTCATACCAGCCACACCAATCACACCGTACAACCTGTGATCTAAACCCAGTTAACAGTATGATAACAGCGGAGCCTCTGAAAAGATGGCTCACAACAATAATAACCCGATTTTTGTAACTATGTACAAGTAATGCAGATAATCCGCACTTGGGATGGGCGCCCAGCATCCACTACGGACTCCGAGAAATAGAATTATCGGTAAGTAAATTCTTATTTTCTCTATCGTCCTAGTGGATGCTGGGGTTCCTGAAAGGACCATGGGGATTATACCAAAGCTCCCAAACGGGCGGGAGAGTGCGGATGACTCTGCAGCACCGAAATAGAGAACTCCAGGTCCTCCTTAGCCAGGGTATCAAATTTGTAGAATTTTACAAACGTGTTCTCCCCCGACCACGTAGCCGCTCGGCAGAGTTGTAATGCCGAGACCCCTCGGGCAGCCGCCCAAGAAGAACCCACCTTCCTTGTGGAGTGGGCTTTTACCGATTTTGGCTGTGGCAGGCCTGCCACAGAATGTGCAAGCTGAATCGTACTACAAATCCAGAGAGCAATAGTCTGCTTAGACGCAGGAGCGCCCAACTTGTTGGGAGCATATAGTATAAACAGCGAGTCAGATTTCCTGACTCCAGCTGTCCTTGAAATGTATATTTTTAAAGCTCTGACAACGTCCAACAACTTGGAGTCCTCCAAGTCGCTTGTAGCCGCAGGCACTACAATAGGTTGGTTCAGATGAAATGCTGACACCACCTTAGGGAGAAAATGCGGACGAGTCCGCAGTTCTGCCCTGTCCGAATGGAAAATCAGATATGGGCTTTTGTAAGATAAAGCTGCCAGTTCTGACACTCTCCTGGCCGAAGCCAGGGCTAGTAGCATGGTCACTTTCCATGTGAGATATTTCAAATCCACAGTTTTTAGTGGTTCAAACCAATGAGATTTGAGAAAGTCCAAAACAACATTGAGATCCCACGGTGCCACTGGAGGCACCACAGGGGGCTGTATATGCAGCACTCCCTTAACAAAAGTCTGGACTTCAGGAACTGAAGCCAATTCTTTTTGGAAGAAAATCGACAGGGCCGAAATTTGAACCTTAATAGATCCCAATTTGAGACCCATAGACAATCCTGATTGCAGGAAATGTAGGAATCGACCCAGTTGAAATTCCTCCGTCGGAGCACTCCGATCCTCGCACCACGCAACATATTTTCGCCAAATGCGGTGATAATGTTGCGCGGTACTTCCTTCCTTGCTTTAATCAAAGTAGGAATGACTTCTTCCGGCATGCCTTTTTCCTTTAGGATCCGGCGTTCAACCGCCATGCCGTCAAACGCAGCCGCGGTAAGTCTTGAAACAGACAGGGACCCTGCTGAAGCAAGTCCCTTCTCAGAGGTAGAGGCCACGAATCTTCCGTGATCATCTCTTGAAGTTCCGGGTACCAAGTCCTTCTTGGCCAATCCGGAACCACTAGTATCGTTCTTACGCCTCTTTGCCGTATAATTCTCAATACTTTTGGTATGAGAGGCAGAGGAGGAAACACATACACCGACTGGTACACCCAAGGCGTTACCAGCGCGTCCACAGCTATTGCCTGCGGATCTCTTGACCTGGCGCAATACCTGTCCAGTTTTTTGTTGAGGCGAGACGCCATCATGTCCACCATTGGTCTTTCCCAACGGGTTACCAGCATGTGGAAAACTTCTGGATGAAGTCCCCACTCTCCCGGGTGAAGGTCGTGTCTGCTGAGGAAGTCTGCTTCCCAGTTGTCCACTCCCGGGATGAACACTGCTGACAGTGCTATCACATGATTCTCTGCCCAGCGAAGAATCCTTGCAGCTTCTGCCATTGCACTCCTGCTTCTTGTGCCGCCCTGTCTGTTCACATGGGCGACTGCCGTGATGTTGTCTGACTGGATCAACACCGGTTTTCCTTGAAGCAGAGGTTCTGCCTGGCTTAGAGCATTGTAGATTGCTCTTAGTTCCAGAATGTTTATGTGAAGAGACGTTTCCAGGCTCGACCACACGCCCTGGAAGTTTCTTCCTTGTGTGACTGCTCCCCAGCCTCTCAGGCTGGCGTCCGTGGTCACCAGGATCCAATCCTGTATGCCGAATCTGCGGCCCTCCAATAGATGAGCACTCTGCAACCACCACAGAAGAGATACCCTTGTCCTTGGAGACAGGGTTATCCGCTGGTGCATCTGAAGATGCGACCCTGACCATTTGTCCAACAGATCCCTCTGGAAAATTCTTGCGTGGAATCTGCCGAATGGAATTGCTTCGTAAGAAGCCACCATTTTTCCCAGGACTCTTGTGCATTGATGTACAGACACCTTTCCTGGTTTTAGGAGGTTCCTGACAAGCTCGGATAACTCCTTGGCTTTTTCCTCCGGGAGAAAAACCTTTTTCTGAACCGTGTCCAGAATCATCCCTAGGAACAGCAGACGTGTTGTCGGAATTAACTGGGATTTTGGAATATTCAGAATCCACCCGTGCTGTTTTAGCACTTCTTGAGACAGTGCTAATCCCATCTCTAGCTGTTCTCTGGACCTTGCCCTTATTAGGAGATCGTCCAAGTATGGGATAATTAATACGCCTTTTCTTCGAAGAAGAATCATCATCTCGGCCATTACCTTGGTAAAGACCCGAGGTGCCGTGGACAATCCGAACGGCAGCGTCTGAAACTGATAGTGACAGTTCTGTACGACGAACCTGAGGTACCCCTGGTGTGAGGGGTAAATTGGAACGTGGAGATACGCATCCTTGATGTCCAAGGATACCATAAAGTCCCCTTCTTCCAGGTTCGCTATCACTGCTCTGAGTGACTCCATCTTGAACTTGAACTTCTTTATGTACAGGTTCAAGGATTTCAGATTTAGAATAGGTCTTACCGAGCCATCCGGCTTCGGTACCACAAATAGAGTGGAATAATACCCCTTTCCTTGTTGTAAAAGGGGTACCTTGACTATCACCTGCTGAGAGTACAGCTTGTGAATGGCTTCCAAGACCGTCACCCTGTCGGAGGGGGACGTTGGTAAAGCAGACTTCAGGAAACGGCGAGGTGGATCCGTCTCTAGTTCCAACCTGTACCCCTGAGATATTATCTGCAGGATCCAGGGATCTACCTGCGAGTGAGCCCACTGCGCGCTGAAATTCTTGAGACGACCCCCCACCGCCCCCGAGTCCGCTTGAGAAGCCCCAGCGTCATGCTGAGGCTTTTGTAGAAGCGGGGGAGGGCTTCTGTTCCTGGGAAGGAGCTGCCTGTTGCTGTCTCTTCCCCCTTCCTCTGCCTCGTGGCAGATATGAATATCCCTTTGCTCTCTTGTTTTTAAAGGAACGAAAGGGCTGCGGTTGAAAAGTCGGTGTCTTTTTCTGTTGGGGAGTGACTTGAGGTAAAAAGGTGGATTTCCCGGCTGTAGCCGTGGCCACCAAATCCGATAGACCGACACCAAATAACTCCTCCCCTTTATACGGCAAAACTTCCATATGCCGTTTTGAGTCCGCATCGCCTGACCACTGTCGCGTCCATAAACTTCTTCTGGCCGAAATGGACATAGCACTTACCCGTGATGCCAGTGTGCAGATATCCCTCTGTGCATCACGCATATAAAGAAATGCATCCTTTATTTGCTCTAAAGACAGTAAAACATTGTCCCTATCCAGGGTATCAATATTTTCAATCAGGGACTCTGACCAAGCTACCCCAGCACTGCACATCCAGGCTGTCGCTATAGCTGGTCGTAGTATAACACCTGTATGTGTGTATATACTTTTTTGGATATTTTCCATCCTCCTATCTGCTGGATCTTTAAGTGCGGCCGTCTCAGGAGAGGGTAACGCCACTTGTTTTGATAAGCGTGTGAGCGCCTTGTCCACCCTAGGAGGTGTTTCCCAGCGCGCCCTAACCTCTGGCGGGAAAGGGTATAAAGCCAATAACTTCTTTGAAATTAGCATTTTTTTATCGGGGGCAACCCACGCTTCATCACACACCTCATTTAATTCATCTGATTCAGGAAAAACTATAGGTAGTTTTTTCACACCCCACATGATACCCTGTTTTGTGGTACCTGTAGTATCAGCAATATGTAACGCCTCCTTCATTGCCAAAATCATATAACGTGTGGCCCTACTAGAAAATACGGTTGATTCGTCACCGTCGCCACTGGAATCAGTGCCTGTGTCTGGGTCTGTGTCGACCGACTGAGGCAAAGGGCGTTTTACAGCCCCTGACGGTGTTTGAGGCGCCTGGACAGGCACTAATTGATTGTCCGGCCGTCTCATGTCGTCAAACGACTGCTTTAGCGTGTTGACACTATCCCGTAATTCCATAAATAAAGGCATCCATTCTGGTGTCGACCCCCTAGGAGGTGACATCCCCATATTTGGCAATTGCTCCGCCTCCACACCAATATCGTCCTCATACATGTCGACACACACGTACCGACACACAGCAGACACACAGGGAATGCTCTTAACGAAGACAGGACCCCACTAGCCCTTTGGGGAGACAGAGGGAGAGTTTGCCAGCACACACCAAAAGCGCTATATATGACAGGGATAGCCTTATAATAAGTGCTCCCTGTATAGCTGCTTTAATAATATAGTTTTGCCACAATTTTGCCCCCCCTCTCTTGTTTTACCCTGTTTCTGTAGTGCAGTGCAGGGGAGAGCCTGGGAGCCTTCCTGACCAGCGGAGCTGTGTGAGGAAAATGGCGCTGTGTGCTGAGGAGATAGGCCCCGCCCCTTTTTCGGCGGGCTCGTCTCCCGCTCTTTAGTGGATTCTGGCAGGGGTTAAATATCTCCATATAGCCCCCGGAGGCTATATGTGAGGTATTTTTAGCCAAAAAAGGTTTTCATTTGCCTCCCAGGGCGCCCCCCTCCCAGCGCCCTGCACCCTCAGTGACTGCCGTGTGAAGTGTGCTGAGAGGAAAATGGCGCACAGCTGCAGTGCTGTGCGCTACCTTAAGAAGACTGAGGAGTCTTCTGCCGCCGATTCTGGACCTCTTCTCGTTTCAGCATCTGCAAGGGGGCCGGCGGCGAGGCTCCGGTGACCATCCAGGCTGTACCTGTGATCGTCCCTCTGGAGCTAATGTCCAGTAGCCAAGAAGCCAATCCATCCTGCACGCAGGTGAGTTCACTTCTTCTCCCCTAAGTCCCTCGTTGCAGTGATCCTGTTGCCAGCAGGACTCACTGTAAAATAAAAAACCTAAGCTAAACTTTTCTAAGCAGCTCTTTAGGAGAGCCACCTAGATTGCACCCTTCTCGGCCGGGCACAAAAATCTAACTGAGGCTTGGAGGAGGGTCATAGGGGGAGGAGCCAGTACACACCACCTGATCGTAAAGCTTTACTTTTTGTGCCCTGTCTCCTGCAGAGCCGCTATTCCCCATGGTCCTTTCAGGAACCCCAGCATCCACTAGGACGATAGAGAAATAAACTATTACTCAAAGAACCACAAACCAGCCAGCAGAGGTCCTGTGATTTCCAATAGAACATTAGTGAAAAAGACTGACACTACTACACAGGGTAACAGCTGGTCTGCAGACAACCAACAGCGAGGTACAATATCATACAATCCAACCTACACTTACTGGTTGCTACCTGCTTCTGAGAGTCCTATAAAAAATCTCTCCTGAGCAGAAAGATAACCTCTATGACCTGCATTGTAAAACAGGCTTTATACATGGCGGATGTAGAATGTGAAAGGGTTTTTAAAACTTTGTCCAATGCTATGTGTTGGAAGACTTTCGACAAAGTAAGAATTCCCGAATTAATTCTCAAAAGGTCATGCGGTATATGGAGCAAATTGTAGTGAGTGGAGGATGTGCTAATACTTATCCAGAGTGTTAGACCAATCAGAGGATGACCGATGCTTGGGTACAGCACTTTTTATATTTTTCTATAGGTTGTTTTATCGTGAATGTTTTTTTTTTTTTTTTTTTAGATAAGAGGGTGTGGATTAAAAGATCGACAGAATATATATATCCCCCTGGTGCCTAACCCTAACTGTCCCCTCCGGCAGCCTAACCCTTACCATTCCTGTGTCGACCATTTGAAAGTCGAAAGTTTGACTATCGACCTCTTGATTATCTATTTACTGTCTACCTTACAGCCGGATACCAGATAAGGCATCCATCAGTGCTCGTATATTGATAATACACAGAACAGCAGGGCCAATTAAGCTCCACATGGGCCTTGGGTTGCGAATGATCATGGGGACTATTCTCAGAAGTGGAGGCGGTGTGATCAGTGCTGTGTGGGTGTGGCCAGTGACATGTGGGTGTGATCAGTGCTGCGTGGGTGTAGCCAGTGTCATGTGGGTGTGTACATTCCCAACACTATTAGCCCCAATATCTACCTAAATATGTAACTGCAGACAAATGACATCCTTTTGTGAGGAAGATAGAAATACAATTTCCATTATGAATTATATCCAACCGTGTGGCAAGCTGGTCATCATCTTGCCATCATGATGGTGTGCCTATTTTTATGTGTAAGAAAAAAAACTAACCTCACCTTCCATATGTAAATATGACAGGCACATATAGTAAGATAAAGGATGTATGCATTACCATGTGCTATAAGAGGAAAGTGGGGAAGGTAAAATACCAGTTATGTGGTGTGGTAAATGAGATATAGAAATAAGTCAGGTTGGTGGTCAGTGTTGGGAGACAGTAATGGAGTGTAAGGCCAATGGAAGTAGCTGGAAAAGAAAAATCAAAGAATAAAGTTACAGTCTAGGTGTTAGGGATAGCAATGCTTGAGTCCAGACGGTTAAATCAAATTAACTGAGGTATTAATTAAGTCACCTGTTCTTAAGCATGGTTAACCTGGACTGTAATAGCGGAGTTTGGGAAACTCTCTGTTAACGTAAGGTGAGCTGCTATCCCAGGGCCGGCCCAAGCCTAAATTTTTTGGTAAGCGGATATAGATTTTGGCGCCCCTTGGTGTAATAAACCTTCATATATTGACATAATTGTGATTTACTCAGTGTATTGGGAGTACAAGTAATAATGTAACAATGATACAAGGGAATCTATAGATCAAAGAAAAAAAATAATAAAACACATGATTTACATAAAAAAACCACAACCCTTTATTCACGTTACACCACAGTAGAGCCCCTTAAATACATTACACCACAGTACAGCCAATTATACATGTTACAATAAAGAGGAGCCGCTTATACACATTATGCCATGGTAGAGCCCTTTAGACACGTTACACCACAGTAGAGCCGATTACACATGTGACGCTAAAGTAGAGCCACTTATACACATTATGCCATGTTAGAGTGATAAGGGGTAACATAGAGCCCCTTATACATGTTACACTAGAGAAGTGAGGATGAGAGAGAGAGATAAGGACAAGAGAGAAAAAGAAAGAGGACGAGAGGGGAGAGAGAGAGAGAGAGAGGTGAGGATGAGAGAAAGAGGTGAGGAAAAGAGAGGAAAATATAGAGAGTGGACAATAGAGAGAGGTGAGGTAAAGAGAGGTAAGGACGAGAGAGAGAGAGAGAGAACAAGAGAAAGAAAGAGGCAGAAAGGTGAGGGTGAGAGGTGAGGAGAGAGAGGTTAGAGATGAGGATGATAGAGAGAGGCAAAGAGGTGAGGAGAGAGGTTAGAGATGAGGACACGAGAGAGAGGCAGAGAGGTGAGGGCGAGAGGTGAGGAGAGAGATTACAGATTAGGACAAGAGAGACAGAGAGGTGAGGAGAGAGAGGTTAGAGATGAGGACAAGAGAGGCAGTGAGGTGAGGGTGAGAGAGAGGCGAGGACGAGAGAGAGAAGCGAGAGCGACAGATGAGGTTGAGAGAGGACAACGGAGAGAGACAGAGAGGTGACGATGAGATAGATGAGGACGAGAGAGTTGAGAGAGGCAAGAAAGACAAGTGAGGAGAGAGAGAGAGATGTGAGGAAGAGAGAGGACAAAAGAAAGAGGCAGAGAGGTGAGGACAAGAGAAAGAGAGGTGAGAGAGATGAGGACAAGAGAAAGAGGCAGAGAAGTGAGGGTAAGAGAGATGTGAACATAGTAATATCTATAGAGAGTGATACTGAGAATGGGGGGAAAAAAACACCAAATTAACCTATTTGGCTGCAGCACATACACACAAACATAAGTGAGTCAAGTTTCACATTACCCTTAAAATTAAAAGGTTATCCTAGGCTGTGCTACTTATCTGGCAAGGGTTGACTAACCATGATCATACAGCATGCTGTTCCTGGGCACTGGGGGCCACTGAACCGTAGTCTAAGCAAGCTTTCAAAATCAGGCTCAGTGATGGGGTCTTCCCTGGACATGTGCAGCCTCCTGGCCGCTTCCTTGATGAGCTCCTGGAGAGTAGGAGCCCCTGCAGCACCTGGTGGAAGCCCTCCCCCTTTTCCCCTCCCTGTTCTCAGGGAGCTGGTGCCCATCGTGCTTCCTGCAGCTGCCCCGGCCAAACCCAGTCCCCATCACGCAGTGCTGGAGTCTCTTGTAATAGTGGTGGTAGCAGCCGGCACCTCTGCGGGTGCACAATGGGTATGCCATTGTACTTTCCCACATGCAGGAGCAAATGACGCACGGCGGGCGGGTGAGGGCAGGGGGTCTCAGGGCGCCACCGTAGTACATGTTGCAGGAGTTCAGGGTTCGGTGGATGCTGAGCTGCCCATTTCAAATGTGGTGCCGGTTTGCAAACCATTCAGATCTCGCGGTCCAACAGCCAATCAAGAGCCACCGCTGCCTAATTTTCTGCCGGTCCGCGAGCTCCGATTGGACGGTGCCACAATTGAGATGTCTGCTCCATTGCTGCCTGACGCCCCCATCACTGTGACATCTTACTCAGCCGCGTAGCTGGCGTAACGGTTGCGCCCGGCCCTGATTGAAGGCCTGTGGAAAGAACCAGATGACTGCACGACTAAGGGGGTCATTCCGACCTGATCGCACGCTTGCTATATTTTGCAGCGCTGCGATCAGATAGTCGCCGCCTATAGGGGAGTGTATTTTCGCTTTGTAAGTGTGCGATCGCACGTGCAGCCGAGTGGTACAAAAAAAGTTTTGTGCAGTTTCTGATTATCTCAGAACTTAGTCGCTGCGATCACCGGTTCTGGCCCGGAACCGACGTCAGACACCCGCCCTGCAAACACTTGGACACGCCTGCATTTTTTCCAACCACTCCCAGAAAACGGTCAGTTGACACCCACAAACGCCCTCTTCCTATCAATCTCCTTGTGATCGGCTGTGCGAATGGATTCTTCGTAAAACCCATCGCACAGCAATGATCCGCTTTGCACCCGTATGATGCGCCTGCGCATTGTGGTGCATACGCATGTGCAGTAGTGTCCTGATCGCTGCGCTGCGAAAAACGTCAGCGTGCGATCAGGTCGGAATGACCCCCTAAGACATGAACACAAGTCAGTGCCTCCTCTATAAAGCAGGCATGCAGGAAATGTAATGTACAGTCTGATTTCCTGGCGTAAACCGTATATCATGCACAAGTAATAATAAATACAGATGGTGCTATATTATCTAGTTATAAATACAATAAAACGTTAGCAATATATAGTGAGTGGGCAGTGCTATGGTATAATTTCTGTAATTATGGTGTTGGTGGGGGGATTCTCAGCTATCACACACTATACTGTATACATTACAGCCACAGCCCAGCTGAGCATAACTGACAGTATGACACTTCACATACTGACACACAGACACAGCACTGAATAAATAATTAGCATACGTTTACTGTGTCATATAACATGTATTATTTATTGGAATCCAATGCGTGTAGGTTAGTGAAACTGCACAGTGCATAGAGTCACAAAAAAACTTGCAGATGGCGGCGGCCCCTTCATTAATTATAATGCTTGCCACTGCCTGCCAGGATCTCCAGTCTATATAGAGACTCCAGAGTCTGTAGTAGTCTCCGGCTCCCAGTCCTACCTCCTCCTCTCTCCATCACCATCAGCGGCGGGGAAGCGAGCAGTGCTGTGCGGGCCCTGCTCAAAGAGGTCTCCGTCCTCCGCTCAGGTTACAGGCACGCCGCGGCAATAGGGCAGCGGCCGACGGGCGTCCTGCCCAAGCACTGTTTGCGCATGTTGTAATGTGCGGCGTGACGTCATGACGTCCTGCCGCTCATTACATCGGCACTGCACACAGGGAGAAGCCGCGTTCGCTAAGCAGGCAGCCGCAGCAGCACACAGTGACTGAGTAAAACAGAGTCACTGGGCTGTGTGCTGAGCTGCTTTATTGACACCAGACTGAGTGAGCGCCCTCTATGTGCGTCGCCTTACTCATGTGCGTAATTCGCGTAATTATAGGGTCGGCCCTGTGCTATCCCAAAATACAAGATCACTTAGGAGGCAGATCTTTGCAGGCTACCGAAGGAAGATAGACAAATAGTAATAACCTGCGCTCACCTTCCTTGGGTATCGGTTGTGGCAGCAAAATTGCAAATGAGGCTAAACCCACAACCTCACAAGGGCCCTCATTCCGAGTTGTTCGCTCGGTAAATTTCATCGCATCGCAGCGATTTTCCGCTTAGTGCGCATGCGCAATGTCCGCACTGCGACTGCACCAAGTAAATTTGCTATGAAGATAGGATTTTTACTCACGGCTTTTTCTTCGCTCCGGCGATCGTAGTGTGATTGACAGGAAATGGGTGTTACTGGGCGGAAACACGGCGTTTTATGGGCGTGTGGATAAAAACGCTACCGTTTCCGGAAAAAACGCGGGAGTGGCTGGAGAAACGGAGGAGTGTCTGGGCGAACGCTGGGTGTGTTTGTGACGTCAAACCAGGAACGACAAGCACTGAACTGATCGCAGATGCCGAGTAAGTCTGAAGCTACTCTGAAACTGCTACGAGGTGTGTAATCGCTGTATTGCGAATACATCGTTCGCAATTTTAAGAAGCTAAGATTCACTCCCAGTAGGCGGCGGCTTAGCGTGTGCAATACTGCTAAAATCGCCTTGCGAGCGAACAACTCGGAATGAGGGCCAATATAATGACAAGAAAAAGGTTTTGCAACTGCGCCTGGAAAGTATATGAATTGGCAATGTTTGGTAATATACCTGTTTTATTAAATAATCAGGGTAAGCTACATAAATATTAATGCAAACACAAGTGCTGTCTTCTAGTAATAAGGAAAAAATGAGAAAAGAAAAAAGAAGAAAGAGATGGAGAAGAAAAATAATAATAAAAATATAGCAAAGATGATAAACAACAATGCTAACAAAAGTTACGAAAAACCAGAAGGTTTGAAAAATTTGTATATGCGTGCATACACAAAATACTGTGAAATCAAGTATATCGTCCAAGTGTTGTGCTGGAAAGGAGCGTGGCGTCCCACCTCCTTATTGACGCACTTAATATTTGAGAAATTGTCTGTAACTGTAATCCTCCACACAGTCCTGGTTTAATAAGTGCTCCAAAGTGAATTAACGTTCCTCTGTGTTTTAGATAAGTCTATTGCAAGCAATGATGCTAAGCAAATGTCCTTTATGGGATTCTTTATTCCAGCAGCGTTTAGGTGAAAGGGGTACCCCCAGTGGGTAAATGGGGGGAATCTCAGAGGGATCGGTAATAAATAGCTCCGGACTGGCCGCTGTTTGACCTCCGTCTGGAATAGTGAAAAAGCGCCTGTTAATACAGACGCCGTCCACCAGCCCGATCGAAGGGACGCGGTCCTGTCTCTGAGGGGGAAAGTGACACCGGCTTAGAGACCCGAAACGGGACTATCCGCCGTGTACTCCCCCCTTTACAGAGCTGTTACCTGTGTCTCCTGTGATCGTATCCCGGCGTCCGTCTCCACTCAGCTTCACCGTGCGTCCTCCGGCTCCTGGTGCTGAATCTCCTTCCTGGTTGTTGGGACTTGCGGTCACATGACTCCGAGCTCCGTTCTAGTCTCTGCGCGCCTCCGGAGTCACTTGCACGCCAGAAGTGCTGAGCTGTGTGGAGTGGATGATACAGCTGTCAGGTTGAACAGTGAATGTGTTAACCACTGAAGTGATCTGTATTGCTCCTACGCGTATCGACCCATGTGGGTCGTCAGGGAGTCCTTGGTAGCCATGTTTGGTGAGGGCTATTTAAGCCCATACACTCATTACCTCATCAGAGGAGGGGGGGGTGTCAAAAATGTCATTCAAACCCAACATAATTTGATGGTATAGTGATATAAAGAACGAACCAAAATGACAATATTTAACAAATATAGCAGAATACATTAAGATGAGACGAATAGAAATGGATATGCCATGATTATAGATTAATCTAAAGAACATAGGGTGTAGTTCAGAAAAATGATAATAAAAAGAATTTGAATAAATGAATAAAATAAAAACGAATTAAAAATAAAATAAATATAAATATGGAATAATTATGACATAGAATAAGCGATATTGTATGTATTAATAGAGACCATTAGGGTGGAAAATATATGTTATGAAGTGGGGATTGAGATTGGTGTTGCAGAAGATTGTGGTTGGTACATATAATAGGGATAGGGTATCTATAAGCATTAAAAAGTCCATGGATAAATGGGCATGCCAAAACACTGTGGTACATGAAACTGGACGTTGGTATGAATGATATTATGGGGTTAGATGTGAGCAGAAATTAAATTAGACATAAGTACAAATGAGGCTGAGACTGTCTAGAAATTGTAGCTACAGTAGAATAAAGATACCAACATTTCGTTTCTAATTAAGGTGCAGGATAATTAACTCATTATTACTGCTCTCACTTCATTATCTGCATTTAGGCCGTACGGTTTGAGAGTCTTTAATGTGTATATCCATTTTAATTCCTCTTTATTAATTAATTTCGTGAAGTCACCTCTTCTCCAATTGGGTGATACTTGTTTGATGCCTAAGATTTTCATACCTGCAGGGTTACTTCCATGTATCTCTTTGAAATGATTGGATAGGTTGTGTGTCTCCAAACCCTTTCTCACGTTCCTCATGTGTTCAGAAATTCTAGTTTTTAGAGGTCTAATAGTCCTTCCCACATACTGTAAGTGACATGGACATTCTATGAGGTATATTACCCCTTTACTTTGACAGGAAATATGTTCTTCTATGGTAAAATTCTCCCCAATTTTTCTTGATTCAAAACTGGTTACTCTTTTGGTGCTACACTTGTGTGTTTTGCAATAGGCACACTTTCCACAAAGAAAGAAACCCTTACTCAGTTTCTGCCCTGTTAGTGTGCTTTGTGTCAATTCTGCCTGCTTCAGATGATTGTGTGATAATTTGGATTTTAAATCAGGAGCTCTTCTATAGACCACTTTGGGTCTGGGCGGAAGTGTGTCTGCTAGGATGTCATCCTCCAGGAGGATGTGCCAATGTTTATATAGTATCTTCTCTAGTTGCCTATTGTTGGTGCTGTATTGTGTCAAAAAAACTGTCAGGAATTTCTCAGTCTGTTCTTGTTTGTTTCTGTATGGGAGGAGAGTATTCCTATCTAGCTTCATGGCTGTATGCAAATCTTGCTCGAGTGTTTCTTCTTTGTAACCTTTCTCTATGAACTGTTGTTTCATTCCTGTGGCTTGAGTTTGAAAATCTTCTAATTTGGTGCAATTCCTCCTAACCCTCTTAAATTAGGCGTGAACAGTTATATTTTAAGCACTAGTGGACATCATCCAAACTGGCTGCGGAACATTCCATTAGGGCAATTAAAGAGGGTTAGGAGGAATTGCACCAAATTAGAAGATTTTCAAACTCAAGCCACAGGAATGAAACAACAGTTCATAGAGAAAGGTTACAAAGAAGAAACACTCGAGCAAGATTTGCATACAGCCATGAAGCTAGATAGGAATACTCTCCTCCCATACAGAAACAAACAAGAACAGACTGAGAAATTCAAGACAGTTTTTTTGACACAATACAGCACCAACAATAGGCAACTAGAGAAGATACTATATAAACATTGGCACATCCTCCTGGAGGATGACATCCTAGCAGACACACTTCCGCCCAGACCCAAAGTGGTCTATAGAAGAGCTCCTGATTTAAAATCCAAATTATCACACAATCATCTGAAGCAGGCAGAATTGACACAAAGCACACTAACAGGGCAGAAACTGAGTAAGGGTTTCTTTCTTTGTGGAAAGTGTGCCTATTGCAAAACACACAAGTGTAGCACCAAAAGAGTAACCAGTTTTGAATCAAGAAAAACTGGGGAGAATTTTACCATAGAAGAACATATTTCCTGTCAAAGTAAAGGGGTAATATACCTCATAGAATGTCCATGTCACTTACAGTATGTGGGAAGGACTATTAGACCTCTAAAAACTAGAATTTCTAAACACATGAGGAACGTGAGAAAGGGTTTGGAGACACACAACCTATCCAATCATTTCAAAGAGATACATGGAAGTAACTCTGCAGGTATGAAGATCTTAGGCATCAAACAAGTATCACCCAATTGGAGAAGAGGTGACTTCACGAAATTAATTAATAAAGAGGAATTAAAATGGATATACACATTAAAGACTCTCAAACCATACGGCCTTAATGCAGATAATGAAGTGAGGGCAGTAATAATGAGTTAATTATCCTGCACCTTAATTAGAAACAAAATGTTGGTATCTTTATTTTAGCTACAATTTCTAGACAGTCTCAGTCTCATTTGTACTTATGTCTAATTTAATTTCTGCTCACATCTAACCCCATAATATCATTCATACCAACGTCCAGTTTCATGTACTACAGTGTTTTGGCACGCCCATTTATCCATGGACTTTTTAATGCTTATAGATACCCTATCCCTATTATATGTACCAACCACAATCTTCTGCAACACCAATCTCAATCCCCAATTCATAACATATATTTTCCACCCTAATGGTCTCTATTAATACATACAATATCGCTTATTCAATGTCATAATTATTCCATATTTATATTTATTTTAATTTTATTTTTAATTCATTTTTATTTTATTTTATTCATTTATTCAAATTCTTTTTATTATCATTTTTCTGAACTACACCCTATGTTCTTTAGATTAATCTATAATCATGGCATATCCATTTCTATTCGTCTCATCTTAATGTATTCTGCTATATTTGTTAAATACTGTCATTTTGGTTCGTTCTTTATATCACTATACCATCAAATTATGTTGGGTTTGAATGACATTTTTGACACCCCCCCCTCCTCTGATGAGGTAATGAGTGTATGGGCTTAAATAGCCCTCACCAAACATGGCTACCAAGGACTCCCTGACGACCCACATGGGTCGATACGCGTAGGAGCAATACAGATCACTTCAGTGGTTAACACATTCACTGTTCAACCTGACAGCTGTATCATCCACTCCACACAGCTCAGCACTTCTGGCGTGCAAGTGACTCCGGAGGCGCGCAGACACTAGAACGGAGCTCGGAGTCACGTGACCGCAAGTCCCAACAACCAGGAAGGAGATTCAGCACCAGGAGCCGGAGGACGCACGGTGAAGCTGAGTGGAGACGGGCGCCGGGATACGATCACAGGAGACACAGGTAACAGCTCTGTAAAGGGGGGAGTACACGGCGGATAGTCCCGTTTCGGGTCTCTAAGCCGGTGTCACTTTCCCCCTCAGAGACAGGACCGCGTCCCTTCGATCGGGCTGGTGGACGGCGTCTGTATTAACAGGCGCTTTTTCACTATTCCAGACGGAGGTCAAACAGCGGCCAGTCCGGAGCTATTTATTACCGATCCCTCTGAGATTCCCCCCGTTTACCCACTGGGGGTACCCCTTTCACCTAAACGCTGCTGGAATAAAGAATCCCATAAAGGACATTTGCTTAGCATCATTGCTTGCAATAGACTTATCTAAAACACAGAGGAACGTTAATTCACTTTGGAGCACTTATTAAACCAGGACTGTGTGGAGGATTACAGTTACAGACAATTTCTCAAACATTATTGGGTATATGCAATTGCGGTCGAATTCCCGAAATTGTCGAAAAACTGGACTTTTTCGCCCAAAAAAAAAAAAATCGACAATGCAATTCAGTACTTTCCGTCAAAAAAACGGACTTTCAAAATTCGACTTTTTGAAATTCGACATTTGTCAAATTCGACATTTCTGCAATGGTACAAATGCAGCAATTCACCAAAAGTATATTCAATTGAAGTTTGGAAATTCGACAACAGTGCTTTTAGACAGTAAATTCGTTGTTAGGCACGGCGGTCTTCGGCCGTGCCCTGACTGAGCAGCGGTCACGGCCGCCGCGCCTCTCTCCTTCCCTGTCCCCCGCACGGCGCCTAGCAACGCCAGGACGCCGTGCGCACAATAGCCGCCGGGTCCCTGGCAACGCAGGACGCCGTGCGTGCAGGGCCGCCGGGTGCATAGCAACGGGGACGCCACAGGTGGACCGCGTTCCCCGTTGCTAAGAATAGTTAATTAGGTTGCTCGTGCAGCAGGGCAGCTGCACGGCAACTAGTAATTAGGGTCTGGGGGCTGGTCCTGCTGGCCCTCCTGTTATTGGCCAGCAGGGCCTTTTTATGTGAGCCAGCACACTGCAGCCCCGCCGGTGATAGCTTCTTGTATGCTGTTCCTGCCTTGCAGAACTCTGTTACTGTCAGCCGTGTTTGGTGGATCTTGCTCCCTGCCCTTTGGTACTTTGGAGGTCCGAAGCCGGTCCTGGGAATCCTTCTAGTCCTTGCGAACCTGTTTGTCATCTGGGGTTCTCGCCCGGTTTCGTGAGTAGCGGCTTCTGCCGCGTGTTGCGGCCTATGCCGCTTAGTGTTTACTTTACTATGAATTGGTGCATTTGCGGAGGTTTCCGCTTTCACTGTCCTCCCCGGAACTCGGCGGTGCCGTGTAGGGGAGTGGACAGTGGTTTCTTTGTAGTTCTTTTCCTTTGGCGGCGTGCCGCACATACGTTTAGTTTTTAGGTAGTTTATAGCCCCTAGCGTGGTTGTTTCAGTTAGAGGTCCCCTTGTTATTACCCTGTCTCAGTTCACGCCTTGACTCTCTTTAAGACCTGAGGGGGCATCGGAGTTGGGCAGACCTAATCCGCCCTTCAAACGCGGCTGCCATGGGCCCAAGAAACCATAGTCGTTCAGGCGTGAATTGTTAACACGGGTAAGACAACGGAGGTAGGGTGCTAGGGGCTATTTCCTTCCCATTTCCCAATCCCAGCATTCCGTCTTGGTGCTCAGGACTCACTACATAAGATCTCCCCTGTCCTGAGCATCAGGATCGTAACATTCGTCATTTTCAATCCGCCACACTTTGGTGGGGGAATCTAATAAAAAAATATTAAAACATTTTTTGTTGGTGTTTTTTTTTATTGGTAATAGCATATCTATTTATATTAGAAGGGATTAGGTACTTGGTTTGTCTATTTTGGAGGCACAAGTATTATTTATATATTTTTAAAATATTTTTTTTTTTTTTTTAATGGAATGGTAAAATCCCGAAAAAAAATGGCATGGGGTCCCCCCTCCAAAGCATAACCAGCCTCGGGCTCTTCGAGCCGGTCCTGGTTCTAAAAATCCGGGGGGGGGGGGGGGGGGGGGGGAAATGACAGGGGATCCCCCGTATTTTTAAAACCAGCACCGGGCTCTGCGCCTGGTACTGGTGCAAAAAATACGGGGGACAAGAAGAGTAGGGGTCCCCCATATTTTTTACACCAGCATCGGACTCCACTAGCTGGACAGATAATGCCACAGCCGGGGGTCACTTTTATACAGCGCCCTGCGGCCGTGGCATTAAATACCCAACTAGTCACCCCTGGCCGGGTTACCCTGGGGGAGTGGGGACCCCTTCAATCAAGGGGTCCCCCCCAGCCACCCAAGGGCCAGGGGTGAAGCCCGAGGCTGTCCCCCCCATCCAAGGGCTGCGGATGGGGGGCTGATAGCCTTGAGAAATTTGAAAGAATATTGTTTTTTCCAGTAGTACTAAAAGTCCCAGCAAGCCTCCCCCGAAAGCTGGTACTTGGAGAACCACAAGTACCAGCATGCGGGAGAAAAACGGGCCCGCTGGTACCTGTAGTTCTACTGGAAAAAAAATACCCAAATAAAAACAGGAGACACACACCGTGATAGTAAAACTTTATTACACACATGTCGACACACACATACTTACCTATGTTCACACGCCGACCTCTGTCCACTTGTCCAAGTAGAATCCACGTGTACCTGTGAATAAAATTATACTCACCTCAATCCAGTGTCCAGATTATAATCCTCGTACTTGGCAAAACAACAAAACGAACACCCGGACCAAACGGACTGAAAGGGGTCCCATGTTTACACATGGGACCCCTTTCCACGAATGCCGGGACCCCACATGACTGCTGTCACAGAGGGTCCCTTCAGCCAATCAGGAAGCGCTACTTCGTGGCACTCACCTGATTGGCTGTATGCGCGTCTGCTGTCAGACAGCGCATCGCAAAGCCTCTCCATTATATTCAATGGTGGGAACTTTGCGTCAGCGGTGAGGTCACCCGCGGTCAGCGGCTGACCGCGGGTAACCCCACCACTACCCGCAAAGTTCCCACCATTGAAACTAATGGAGGGAGCTGTGCGATGCGCTGTCTGACAGCAGACGCGCATACAGCCAATCAGGTGAGTGCCACGAAGTAGCGCTACCTGATTGGCTGAAGGGACCTTCTGTGACAGCAGTCACGTGGGGTCCCGGCATTCGTGGAAAGGGGTCCCATGTGTAAACATGGGACCCCTTTCAGTCCGTTTGGTCCGGGTGTTCGTTTTGTTGTTTTGCCAAGTACGAGGATTATTTTAAAAGATCCGGACACTGGATTGAGGTGAGTATAATTTTTTTCACAGGTACCCCGGATTCTTCAGTGACGAGGGGGGCGTGCCAGTCGGCGGGTCAACATAGGTAAGTATGTGTGTGTCGGCAGGTGTGAAATAAAGTTTTACTTTCACGGTGTGTGTCTCCTGTTTTTATTTGGGTATTTTTTTTCCAGTAGAACTACAGGTACCAGCGGGCCCGTTTTTCTCCCGCATGCTGGTACTTGTGGTTCTCCAAGTACCAGCTTTCGGGGGAGGCTTGCTGGGACTTGTAGTACTACTGGAAAAAACAATATTCTTTCAAATTTCTCAAGGCTATCAGCCCCCCATCCGCAGCCCTTGGATGGGGGGGACAGCCTCGGGCTTCACCCCTGGCCCTTGGGTGGCTGGGGGGGGGACCCCTTGATTGAAGGGGTCCCCACTCCCCCAGGGTACCCCGGCCAGGGGTGACTAGTTGGATATTTAATGCCACGGCCACATGGCGCTGTATAAAAGTGACCCCCGGCTGTGGCATTATCTGTCCAGCTAGTGGAGCCCGATGCTGGTGTAAAAAATACGGGGGACCCCTACTCTTTTTGTCCCCCGTATTTTTTGCACCAGCACCAGGCGCAGAGCCCGGTGCTGGTTTTAAAAATACGGGGGAACCCCTGTCATATTTCCCCCCGGATTTTTAGAACCAGGACCGGCTCGAAGAGCCCGAGGCTAGTTATGCTTTGGAGGGGGGACCCCACGCAATTTTTTTCCGGGTTTTTTACAATTTTTTCCCGTTTTTAAAAATTCAGACCAAAATCCGTCAAATCGGCCGTTTTTCGACAGCGGGACTGTCGAATCCGTTTTTTATTGAATATGGTAAATTTTGGCACCCACTTGACGGAATTTGACGGTCGAATTGTGTCGAATTAAAAAACGGGCGAAAAATTGCCGCGATTCGCCTCTAATTGCATATACCCCTAAGTGCGTCAATAAGGAGGTGGGACACCACGCTCCTTTCCAGCACAACACTTGGACGATATACTTGATTTCACAGTATTTTGTGTATGCACGCATATACAAATTTTTCAAACCTTCTGGTTTTTCGTAACTTTTGTTAGCATTGTTGTTTATCATCTTTGCTATATTTTTATTATTATTTTTCTTCTCCATCTCTTTCTTCTTTTTTCTTTTCTCATTTTTTCCTTATTACCGAAGGAAGATGCTTGGTCTATGGGGGTAATTCAGACCTGATCACTAGGGTGCGTTTTTTACATCCCTATAGGGGGAATTCGCTGTGCAGGTGTGTGATCACATGTGCAGGAGTCTCTGCACAGCCCAGGACTTACTCAGCTGCTGCGAGGATCGGGGCCGGAGCAGACGTCATGATTCCGCCCACAAAACGCTGGGTCCCTCCTGCTTTTTTCCGGAAACTCCCTGAAAACGGTCAGTTGCCACCCATAAATGCCCTCTTCCTGGCAATCTTCTTGCAATCGCCAATGCAATCAGATTTTTTTGCACCATCCCGGCCCTCCGCTGCGCTGCAGACTTTCTTGCCTGCGCATTGCGGTGCATACGCATGCGCAGTTCAGACCTGATTGCCCGCTGTGTGAAAATGCACAGCAGCGATCAGGTCTGAATTAGCCACTATGACAAGAGAAAGGGTGTCAAAACCATCTCTCATAGAATATATATTACAGGTGGTGTCTGGTACCTATAAGGTTACAGAGAATCTTTGACACTGCTATCTGAAAGTACTGGAGGAACAGCTTGTGGGATAGTACAAGATCTTCTTACCATCCTTGTCTTTCCTTTTTGGTCCTTGATAAACAACTCGGAAAACTATCTATACAAACTCTCAATGTGACCAGATGTCTACTGGCCAACTACCGGAAACACTCAGATCCTTCCTCTTTGCAGCACGTCTGTAGTAAGATTTAGCATGCTGCTACAACGGAGAAAATCTCCACTTATCTCAAAAACATATCTCACATAGGGGCAGATTTATTAAGCCTAGTGAAGTGATAAAGTGGAAGGTGATAAAGGACCAGCCAATCAGCTCCTAACTGTCATTTTTCAAACCCAGCTTGTGACATGGAAGTAAAGAGCTGATTGGCTGGTGCGTTATCACCTTCCACTTTATCACTTCACCAGGCTTGATAAATCTGCCCCATAGTTACATAAATATGGAGCTAATGGTAGTTGTACAAGTCACATACTAAAAGTGATCCATTTTGTGGAATTTAGATCAACTTTTGTATTTTGTACACAATACTTATTTATGATAATTCTAGTTACATGTCAGTCATACTTTAGTGCTTAACACTAACAGGTTTATTTAGCAATAGTATTTTTTACTAAACTAATGTGAAAACGGGTGTTTTCACACCCATTTCACATTATTTTCTTATCACCTAAATGTACTAATGGGCAGTTGGAGGAGAATTCACAAAATTCTCCTCCAAGGCCTTAAATTGGCATTTTTTTAGTAACCAGTTCGCATTTCCCATACTTGTAATGGGAAATGTGTTTTGACCGAATTTACTAAAATTCAGTTATAAAAAAAGATACCAGATGGAGCCCTGTGATAATAATGCTATATTCAGATAGCATTAATAGGGCTACCCTCTGGTTTCCCTACTCCTGCACAGCCTTACTGGCAGTTAAGGCTGAGCTTGGATCCAACCACTGTGATCAGCCATGTGTGCCTGATAGACCACAGGCTGGTCACTTTCTAAAAAATATATAAAAAATCAAAACACTTACCTGCACCCAGGGACCAGTGATCGTGAGCTCCGGTAAAGTGCCGGCATCTATGTTCACCGGGATCACAAAAGAAAAAACGATGACCGGAACTCCCCAATCACCATTTCTGGGTCCAGGTAAGCATCCTTTCAGTTGGTGGTGTGGTCGTGGGTGTCAGCTGGCGGCGGCACTTGAGCTGCTATTTTTCACACAAAAAATACCCAGAGAAGTTCGGGGAGAGGATCCGCAGGGAAAGATATTTCTTGCAACTCTGTCCCTGCATGCAATAATTGATACATTCCTGCAATGTATGCAATTATCACATTGCGCATTTGGGCAAATTTATCACACCCCATCTGAGGATTGTGATAAATATGACTCTAAAAGAGTAACCCCCTAGACCACCAACGTGACCTGTAGTGCATTTACCCCCCACCGTCACATACAAACCACCTCCCCATTCCTACAGTATGTTATGTACACCTAAGTTGTATATACTTCTCTCTCAGACCTACTGTATATTCACAGGTTACTTGGTCAATTTGTGTTAATGGTCATGCTTCAGGTACGCCTACACACTGTGTGCCAGCCACTATGTACGATTGCTGTCTTTCTGGAAATCACTGTTCTGTTCTGATCTGTTTGAAAATAAGTAAAAATGTTTTTTGCTTTTCTTTTTAGAATATTTAACACGTATCTTGTCTCCTAAATAACACAGCAATTGGCAACTCACCGATCCCTATGCGTTCACCAGTGTTCCTTCTTCCTTCTTGTGATCTCCATAATTAAGTAGAGCATCTAAGCATTTCCCTATTCATTGATACATTCTCCTCTAGACAGTCTCACTATGTGTAACCAGAGCAACAGAAATCCTGGCAGCACTGACTTTATTCTGTGATGTTAAGTGCTCTCTGAAGGTTAAGGCTGCCTCTATGGGGGTAAGGAAGGGATTGTATTCCTCACCATCTCTGCAACCCACTCACCACTCACAGAACCCATTCACCTTTTGTAAGTCGCTTTTGTGCTCTGAAAGTCTTTGGGAAAAAGTCTCAGATTGTTCATTTTTTATTCCCCATTGTCTGCTGAATGCTTCTTTCACTGGTGCCCTGTCTTAATCCACCTTTAGCGCACAATGCGGAAATTAGGATCCCGCCGGGCAATTTCTCTTATTTTTTTACAAGACAAGTCTTTCCCTTAAAGTTCATTTGATGTTTGTCGCAGGAATACTGTTGACTATTTTTTCTTTTCCTTTTCTTCTATGGGAAGAATAAGCCCTTTGAAAAAATGTGTGGAAGTGTTTAACAGGAATGTATTTTGTCTAGATCTCCTAAAGTTAGATTTGTGCATCTATAGAGACGGGCAAAGTCATTATATATACATAATAAATTGCCGTCAGTATGGTGTAGTAGTCATTAGAGGACCGTGTGGATGGCACATGTCAAGTTCTTTTTTTAAGGCGGTATTATTTGTGCTCTTCACAACACCATGTTTTCCATCCAGATAGACTGTAGGTCCCGCCCAGTGGTGGATTTACCACTAGGTACATGAGACACATGCCTAAGGGGCACCACTTGTAGTGTTCACTCTAGGAATTTTTTAGGGCAGGGTGCTGATCACGGGTAGGGCACATTTTTCATTCGTGAGGGCACATTTTTAAGTTAGAAGGGCAAAAATAGGTACATACTATATCGCTTGGTGCGCCCATTCCTATAGGTGAAAGCATGGACAGTGCGCACCGGAATTTTTTTAGGGGTGTTGTTTCGTGGGGAAGGGGCATGACGACATAATAGTACTAAATAACATTATACCACACAATAGTGCCGCTCATACACATTGCACCAGGTAGAATCTCCTATACACACTGCGCCAGGTAGAGCACGTTCTACATATTGCGCATACTGGAGAGAGCACTGGGGCACACTGCACAAGGGAGAGATAGCAGTTGGGACAGTGCTGGGGGGCAAGGGGATTAGGAGCAGGTAGTACTGTAGTCAGTGTTAGGGGTATGGAGGCATTAGTACCCAGGATACCCACTCCCCAATTACCTTTTAAGATCAGCTCCTCTCTGAGATGTGTGTATGCTGGGCACTATGTGTGGACATAGGATTGTATGTATGCTTGGCACTGTGTATGGGAGAGGTGGGGTGTATAATGAGCATTATGTGGGTATGGAGGGTGTAATGGGCACTGTGGGGTGTGTATGCTGGCAATGTGGGAGTGTACATATGCTGGGCACTGTGTGGGCATGAAGGGTGTAGAATAAGCACAGTACGGGTATGAAGGGTGTTATAGGCACCGTGGGGGTGTACATATGCTGGGCACTGTGGGTGTATAATGAGCACTGGGTGGGTATGGAGGGTGTTATGGGCACTGTGGGGTGTGTATGCTGGGCACTGTGGTGGTGTGCATATGCTGGGCACGTGTGGGTGTATGTTGTCCACTGTGGGGGTATTGGGTGTGTTTATGTTGGGCAGTGTGGTGGCATGGGTGAAGTAAATAATGGGCACTGCCCCAGCCCCGACCATTTCTATCATTAGCCGAATTACGCCCCCCACCCCACTCTGTTAGTTGCTTACAAGTTTAACTTTGGCTACATGCGGCTGTACTCCATGGGGACAAAGTTAAACTTGTAAGCAACTAACGGAGCGGGGTGGGGGGCGGCTGTACTCCATGGGGACAGAGACATGGCTACAAGATGGTGAAGCTCAGTAATAGATGCATTGGGTGAGGGCGCGCGTTGCTCACAAGTGACATACAGTATCTACCAGAACAGTCTCCCAGCCCTGCCGTACCTTTAGTAACAGCAATGTTACCCGCTGTCAGTAGGTTCCGGAGGGCGGAAGCAGAGAACCTAACCCGTTCCAGCGTCTCCGCTATTTTCCAAGCGACCTCGCACCAGCAAACAAGTAGTGTAGTCAGTCCCTGGAGCAGCATGCGGGCAGGGAGGAGGGAGGGACGTCTCAGGCGGGCTTCGATAGCGAGACACTGCAACTGGATGGGGAGACGCTGCCGGCACCGATTGGATGATGAGACGCTGGCGGCGATTGGATGACGCGGCGCTGCCGGCGGTGATTGGATGAGGAGGCACTGGCGGTGATTGGATGAGGAGGTGCTGCCAGCGGCGATTGGATGAGGAGGCGCTGCTGGCGGCGATTGGATATAGCAGCGCGTATTTTGCGATCACATGGGGGGAGAAGTGACAGCGCGGCGGGGGGAGAAGACAGCTCTTAGCAGGGCGGGCGCAAACGGGCAGGGCGCATTCTGTCACTCAAAAAAGGGGCAGGGCGCAGCGCCCTGCGAAAGAAGCTTAGAGTGAACACTAACTTGTTAGGTGAGGGTGTGGGAGGCGGACTTCCCCAACATAAAGGGGCAGAGGGAGCAGTGATGTGATGGGGACAACCGATAATGGGGCAGATGTATTAAGGCTGGAGAAGTGATAAAGCCGCGATAACTGCAAGGTGTTAACGCACCAGCCAATCAGCTCTTAACTGTCAATTTACATATTGGAGCTGATTGGCTGGTGCATTATCACCTTGCACTTATCACTGCTTTATCACTTCTCCAGCCTTAATACATCTGCCCCAATGTTCCTAGGGGAGGCATGACCCATAAATTCGACCCTCGCACTGTCTCTATATATGAACTATGAATGGTTGTGGTATAAATGCACAGTATCTGCACTGAACAGTGACGTGCGGTGAGGTAAATGGCAGTGAAGGCACTGGCTAGTACCAGAGCCAGATGTACACACACATGTATGAACCCGAGGGTTCATCTGGGCATTATACATTGAAAAAGCCAGATCCAATATAAAATAAATTAAAAGGGCCAGATCCACATAAAATACATTTTAAAAGGCAGATACACATAAAATAATTGAAAAATCCATATTCACATAATACACTTCAGCTCCCTAATGTGCCACCCCAGAAAACACACAGCTCTAACCATGACTACTGAGGGGGCCAGGGAAGTAGACTTCTGGCGTCCACGTCCTCCTCGTGGCTTGAGCTCCATCTGTGCCTCTCATCACGTTGCCCACAGAGCGGGGCAGTGCAAGGCACAGCCAAGCCTCCTCTGAACAGTGGTGCGCCTGTCAGAGGAGGCAGCCTGTCAATGTCGGGAATGGAGCCGCGTGTTCAGTGTCAGGAGTGGGAGCCGCATCACAATAAAGAAAGAGCAGCAAGTGGCTCAAGAGTCGCGGGTTGGCCAACACTGGTTTTTACTATAAGAATGATTAGAATAATACAAAGAAGATATTTATAATATCTTGGCTAGGTCACCTCCGCTGCTGCCAATCCTCCAACCCAATAAGGTTACAGGATGAGGGGTGTGCAAATAATAAATCGACCCGATAGGCAGGAAGGAAGGCACAAGGCTAGAAAATGAGGCCTGTGATCAGGCGGTTGCTGATCATAAGGGAAACGTTACTGTACAGCATCAGGAGCAGAGCAGACAGGCATTGTCATATGTATTGAAGTACTAGTAAGGCAATGGACATACTGATGGAAATGTGTTAAGGACCAAATCATTTTTAACTCTGTTCCAGTAGACGTTAGGAAGCAGTCAGGTAGCAGCTAGGGCTGCTGAGTTTCCTCTAGCTATGGCAGCATGTTTATGCATCGCTGGGGCTCTGAATGTAATTATAGGAGAATAATGTATTTGGTTAAAATGTATATTCTATTAGCACTATATTGATAATAAATGTGTCATGTGCAGTTAATATATATTATGCATTGTTAATAATCTAAGTCTGGTATAAATAGACATAAGATTAATTTGGACCTATGGTTGGAGAAGGACAATAAGGGAATAATCACTACAAGCACATTTTTGAAGCCTGTCAATGGTAATTGTCCATCAACATTAGCAAATTGCAGCTTGAAGAAAGGATGAGTACGTACCACACTCTGTGTGTGAGGTTATGACGGATTTGTAGCTGTTGGGAAATTCACAAACAACAGACTCTCAGACTATGTCGTTAATGTTGTATTGGGATTATTCAGAAAATGCACCGTGTATGGACCTCAGCCCTGTGTCTAGAGTATGGAGACACTGTCGGCGAGGCGATTTGGAATGAAAGGGATCGTTTAGAACTAAACGATTATTGGGTAGTGTGTACATCAGACGTTTTCGGGATCGTTTGGGCAAATCTTATAGTGTGTACCTAACCAAAGAAATAACAATGGGGGTCATTCAGATCCGATTGCACGCTAGCTTTTTTTGCAGCGGTGCGATCGGGTCTGAACTGCGCATGCATATGCACTGCAATGCACAGGTGCGTCGGCCACCGGTGACGGGCATCACCGGACAGCGACTTTTGTTTTTACGAAGAAAGCGATCGCAAGAAGATTGACAGGAAGAGGCCGCATGTGGGTGTCAACTGACTGTTTCTAGGGAGTGTCCGGAAAAATGCAGGCGTGCCCAGCCGTTTGGAGGGAGTATTCCTAACGTCAGCTCCTGGCTAGATCATCGCAGCGGCTGAGTAAGTCCTGAGCTGTGCAGATACTGCATAAACTTTTGTTTCTGCAGCTCTCTGCACAAGCGTTCGCACAGCTGCACATCAACTACCCCCTCCCCCTGTAGGCAGCAACTACCTGATCACAGCACTGCAAAAAAACGCCTGAGTGCGATCAGGTCTGAGTCACCCCCATTGTTAGAGAGTTCACAGTACAACTGACTCATGTTGCTGGACAAACCACCAGATATAATTGCTCTCAGGGCAAAAGTGAATGATTTCATGACACTGAGGCATCTTGCAGAATGACCCAATACTAGACCCCACATTGGGGGTTATTCCGAATTGATTGCTAGCTGCCGTTGTTCGCAGCACAGCGATCAGGCTAAAAATCGCCATTTCTGCGCATGCGTACGGGCCGCAGTGCGCACGCGCGACATACTTTCACAAAAAAATATGCAGTTTCACACAAGGTCGAGCGACTCTTTTCCGTCGCTCTGTTGATCGGTGAGTGATTGACAGGAAGTGGGTGTTTCTGGGTGGTAACTGACAGTTTTCCGGGAGTGTGCTAAAAAACGCAGGTGTGTCAGGTGAAAACGCAGGCGTGCCTGGGGAAACAGGGGAGTGGCTGGCCGAACGCAGGGCGTGTTTGTGACGTCAAAGCAGGAACTAAACAGACTGAGGTGATCGCAAGGAAGGAGTAGGTCTGCAGCTACTCTGATAAGCTAAGATACACTCCCAGAGGGCGGCGGCTTAGCGTGTGCAATGCTGCTAAAATCTGCTAGCGAGCGATCAACTCGGAATGAGGGCCATTATACAGAAAAGCCCAAAACTATTAATTTCATACTAGTCTCTGAGGTTTCTGGGCAGAGCTGGATTCACATCTCATGGAGCCCTGGGCACTATTCTGCTCTGTGTCCTCTTCTCACCTAGATTTGATTAAAAAATAAATAAAAAAAATGAAAATGGGTTAGAGCAGGGATAAGCAAATGTGGCACTCCAGCTGCTGTGGAACCAGACCTACCAACATGCCCTGCCAAGATTTACTGTAAGGGCATGCTAAAATTGTGTCAGGGAATGCTAGGATATGTAGTTCCATAGCGGTTAGAGTGCCAGGCATTGCCTTCCCCTGGGTTAGGGTAATCTCTATGCCCACTGTGCCCTAGACGGAAGCCTAAAGTGCTTAATGGAAGATCCAGCTCTGCATAAAGGTTGTTATATCCAAACGCCTTGTGATATTCTAGTGGCGAGGAACATACCACTACTGTCATGGTATGTACAACCAGTGTCGGACTGGGGTATGTAGGGCCCACCGGGGGGATTGTAGTAGTAGGGGCCCATGTTTAGGATTGTGGCCAGTCTCCATATGGGGTGTGGCCAGCCACCACCACAGAGGTTTAGCTATTACAGAATGCATGGTCTGGGCCCCTTGATAAATACTGCTAGTGTATGCATTATAATGTACCAGAATAATAACAGCAAAGCACTGTAGAAAGTACACAATAGTCCTGTGCAGTAGAAGGTCAAATATGGATAATGTATAATTCAACTGCACATTTTGGAATCTGATCCCTAGAGTAGGAAGTGGGTCCCCGGGCAGCCTGGCCCACCGGGGGTTTCCCCTGAAACCTTGTGGGCCAGTCCAACCCTGTGTACAACACAGAGGCAATCTGACGGAATATATATGGGAGACCGGCAGATGAGATGCCGGCTGTCACTGTACCGACAGCGGCATCCCGTCAGCCAGAATCCCGGCTGCATGGCAGTGAGTCCCCACACGGGCACGCTGCGCTTGCCACGCTTCGGCCCGGGGGCAAGGCCTTGGGTGATGTTGTGGTAAAAATCTGTACCTAAAAGCATAATTAAAATACCAAAAATAGCTGGTCATGTCATTTTATGCACAAGCACAATTAAATTATGGACACATTTAAATTCAAATGACGAGGGAAATATTGATATCTGAAAAACTAATTATGCCCAAGGGGATTCCCTGACTCCAACAGACCTGAACTAGTATCTTTATGTTATATAATGCTCTTTTATCTAGCATCCATAAGGGATATTGGGGACAGATATTGGGGTAATTCCAAGTTGATCGCAACAGGATTTTTGATAGCAATTGGGCAAAACCATGTGCACTGCAGGGGAGGCAGATATAACGTGCAGAGAGAGAGAGAGATTTGGGTGTGGTGAGTTCAATCTGCAATCTAAATTGCAGTGTAAAAATAAAGCAGCCAGTATTTACCCTGTACAGAAACAAAATAACCCACCCAATATCTAACTCTCTCCGCAAATGTTATATCTGCCCCCCCTGGAGTGCACATGGTTTTGCCCAACTGCTAAAAAATTTCCTGCTGCGATCAACTTGGAATTACCCCCTTAGTATGATGGGTATAGACGGGTCCAAAGGTGCGAGTGCACTTTAAATTTCTTCACTGGGTGTGCAGGCAGTTTAGAAAAAAGTGTTCTCAGGAGAGGATGCACATCTCTGCTGCTCCAGAGAGTTTTCTTCAATTTCTTTTGAACTTTTATTATTTTCGGTATGCTGTTTGGGCAACAGCATACCTGCACTGTGGGAGTTAGGGGGAGACGGTCACCGGCCTTGCGAGGTGCAGAGCCGCTTCCCCAGAGCAGGCCCTAACCAATATGATGCCCTAGGCAGGATTTTGGCTGGTGCCCCCTAGCACCACCGCTAGTTCTGCCTCTGACCTTGCACCTCTTTCCCAGCACCATCACCCCTCACCCATAGCAGTCCTTGTACCCCCTATATTTGAAATAGGAAAAGTTCGCACATTTAACGTACAGCCCAAAAAGGGGCATCTTCTTGCTGGGAAGGGGCATGGCCACACAATAGTAACCCCAATTCCAATTACGTCACACAGTACTGCAACTTTATTCACATTTTATCTTGCGATAGTGTCCATAATTCATATTACATCCCACAGTAGTATCACTTTACCTTATAAACGTTACTACTCACAGTAGAGCCCCTTATTCACATTACATCACACTGAATTGCTCCTTATTCACATTACACCACACCTTATTGCTCTTTATTCACATTAGACGACACAGTAGTGCCCTTTCTATTTGCAACGCCACATAGTAGAGCACCTTATACACATAATGCCACACATTAGTAATGCATTTATACACAATTCCACACAGTAATGCCCCTTACACAAATGAGACACATTAATGTCATTATAAACATAATGCACATTACACATTATGACAACCTTTATTAATGCCCTTTTACACATAATGTCCCTTACACATATGCCGCACATTATTAATGCCCTTATACACATAATGACACACATAGTGCCCCCTACACATTTGCTGCACATTATTAGTGCCCCTATACACATAATGACACACATACAGTAGTACCCTTTTACACATATGCCGCACATTATTAATGCCCTTATACACATAATGACACACATAGTGGCCCTTTACACATATGTTGCACATTATTAATGCATTTTTACATGACACACATAATGCTCCTTACACATATTCTGAACACTACTGCACAACCAACCCACTCACATGCACACAGCACTCACACTTCCACTAACACTGTGACCTCTGCCTCTGCTTGGATACAGATGTGTCCTCACAAATCTTGCATCAATGCTAACGTCGGGCACTTTTTTTTTATGAAAATGCATCTTATTTGCATTGCTATGTGGCTAGGATGCACAAGCAGCTTTTGCTGATTAAACTGATATGCAGCATGCCAATATACTGTGTGAGACTGTGGCTGTATCTGCATATGAAATGCTACATACAGAATATAGGCATGCCGCATATCATTTTAATCAGCAGAAGCTGATGATGCCCCTAGGCATATCAAATGCCCTAGGCAATTGCCTAGTTTGCCTATGCCTTTGGCCGGCTCTGCGCTTCCCCACTGCAGGACCACCGTCCTGAGAGGTTGTTTGTTCAGCGGGGCACTGCGCCTTGGCTGTCGCAGCCTCAGCTTGCCGCACACCCCTAACAGAGCCTGAAGGTGATCGTCGTGGTGAGTACAAACCGGGGGCCCTGGTTCATTGTGCGGCAGACGTGTGGGTGAGGCGTACAGGTCCCTCCTGGGGGGGGGGGGGGGGGGGGGAACCGCGGGTGCCCCTGCATGAGACTGGTGGGAGGTGTGTTGTACCAAGCATTTATGTGAGGCTACACAGCCTGTGGAGACATAGCCAGTATAAAAATCTTATTAGTAGCTCTTGTGCCACAGCGGGGGAAGGAGCTACATCAGAGCGGGCTCAGCTGCATTTTGGCGCCTTACTCTGCCTAAGCAGCAGCAGCCTCATACAGCTCCTCAAAACAGTCACAGGATCACTGGTACCGGGTGTAGAGGGGGAGAGCAGCTATTAGTTCACAGGCTACATTCCTCTGAGGAATTATCTGTACAGCAGTATAACTTATCTATTACTACATAAAACGCAGACTGTCGCATTGGAGCTGTGCAGCGTTGGGTGCGCTGGTGTCCTCTCTTCTGTGTCTCCTCTCACATGCAATAGGGCAGGCTTGTATTGTATTCAGTCTGTGTTGTATGTGTATTGTTTCTGTATTTCATTATGGTGAAACAAAAGTCATGCAATGTATGTAATGCCAGAATCTCCCCTATTTCATCGGGCTCCATATCCTGTGAGTAGTGTAGTCAGTCATCACAAAATGCTGATAACATGGGGGGAGAGTCCAGAGCCTTCCTGGCTGGGGGCTATAAAAACTATGATGTCGGATATGTCATCTCAGCTCACAGCTAATGCCAATCAGACACAAGAACTGCAACAAGCAGTGGCTATCCTAACTGCCAAGGCTGATGCTCCCCATCCCCCGCTGTCTACTACAGGTGCACAAAAACGTGCTTTGTCTGCAATCCTATCAGATACTGATGATGATGTACAGGTGGATGGGGATGATGGGGATCCCATTAGTGGGTATTCCACCTCTACACAGGGTAACGAACCCCTCATATTGGCTATACGGGATGTGTTAAAGCTCCCCCTGTAGTACTCTACTAATCAGCAGTCATTTTTCCTCCCACAAGACTAACTGACAGTCACTTTTCCTGATTCCAAATTGGATGATTTATTTAAATTAGCCTGGAAAAATCCAGATAAAAAATATCAGGTGTCCAAAAGGTTTTTAAATACCTTCCCATTTGCCCCTGAAGGCAGGAAATTCTGGGCAGAATCTCCAGCAAGTACATGTCTCAGTCTCTCGGCTTTCTAAAAGGGCGGTGCTCCCTACTCTGGGCTCTTTTACGGTAAAGGACCTGGGGGATAGGAAAATAGAGACCACTCTAAAATCTATCTAAACTGCTGCAGGTGTAGCTCAAACACCGGTCATTGCTGGTTGCTGGATGACACATGCCATTCATACTCAGATTCAAGAGGGTCTTTCAGGTGATATGACCATGGTTACTACTGTAACTTTCCTAAAACACATTCAGGACATTGCAAGAGTCCTCTGTGACTCCCTTAAAGAGATGGGCAATATAAATGCTAGAACCACTGCTATGGCTGTGTCTGCACGCCGAGCCATATGGTTGCGTAATGTGGAATCTCTTCCCTTCACAAGTGAATGGCTCTTCAGAGGTGAATTGGATGCATGGGTCTCCAAAGCTATTGCTGGGAAATCCACGTTTCTCTCTTCAGGGGCTCCGCCTGCTATGCGTACCTACCCGGGACCGTCTACTCAGTCCTTTCGGTCCTCCAGTTTTCAATCTAGGGCCCGGGGTGCCTCCAATGCAGCTAGAGGCTCCAGAGGTAAGCCTAAGAAACCAACCGTTGCCGGCTCTCAGTAACAGAGCACCAGTTTAGCTTCCACAAAGTCTTCAGCATGACGGTGCCCACCCACCCCGAGGGGATCTCATGGTGGGAGCTCGGTTACATCACTACAGCCACATCTGGAATGGTTCCTACCAAGATGCCTGGGTAAGGGACCTTATCTCTCAAGAATACAAGCTGGAGTTCGTCGGTGCTCCTCCCCAACGATTTTTCAAATCAGGCTTGCCAGTTTTGGAAAATATGCGTGTTATGCCACTACTGGCCATCGACAAGCAAGGACAAGGTTACTATTCCAGTTTGTTCGTAGTGCCAAAACCAGACAGGTCTGTGAGACCCATTTTGAATCTGAAGTCCTTGAATCCTTACCTGAAGGTTTTCAAATTCAAGATGGAATCTTTGAGAGCTATGATCGCGGGCCTGGAACAACAGGAATTCCTTGTGTCCCTGGATATCAAGGACGCCTACAACGTATCCCAATTTGGTCTCCTCATCAGGCCTGTCTGCTGTTTGCCGTACCGAACAATCACGGCCAGTTTCAGGCGCTGCCCTTCGGCCTGTCTACAGGTCCGAGGGTGTTCACGAAGGTGATGGCGGAAATGATGTTCCAGCTCAGAGTCCAGGGGGTCAACACTGTCCCTTACCTGGATGATCTCCTGATAAAAGCAAGTTCCGGGGAACTTCTACTGCTCCATATAGATCGCACTATCCAACTTCTGTTTCACCACGGGTGGATCCTCAATATACAAAAGTCTCAACTGGAACCGTCTCAAAGGCTCCTGTTTCTGGGTATGATACTGGATACTGTAGCTCAGAGAGTGTTCCTCCCAGAGGACAAGGTGAGAACACTTGAAGAGATGGTTCGCATGGTTATCCGACCTGCTCGAGTTTCCATTCATCTTTGCATAAAATTGTTGAGAAAAATGGTGGCCTCGTATGAGGCGATACAGTTCGGCAGGTTCCATGCCAGACCCTTCCAATTGGACATCCTGAACAAGTGGTCCGGTTCACATCTTCAGATGCACAGAATGATTCAGCTGTCACCCCAGGCCAGGATTTCACTTCTGTGATGGTTACAGTCTTCCAACCTGCTAGAAGGTCGACGTTTCGGGATTCAGGATTGGATCCTCCTCACGACAGATGCGTGCCTGTGAGGATGTGAAGCTGTCACCCAGGGGGCGCAGTTCCAGGGCAGGTGGTCTGTCCAAAAGGCCCTACTTCCGATCAGCATTCTGGAACTTTGGGTTATCTACAATGCTCTGATTCAGGCCTCCCCTCTACTCAGGGAACAGGCGATCCAGGTTCAGTTGGACAACGCCACGGCTGTGGCTTACATCCATCGACAGGAAGGGACAAAAAGCAGGGCCTGCATGCGAGAAGTGTCAAAAATACTTCTCTGGGCGGAAAGAAATGCAAGAGCGCTGTCCGTAATTTTCATTCCAGGAGTGGACAACTGGGAAATGGACTTCCTGAGTCGCCACGACCTCCACCCGGGGGAGTGGGGATTACATTCTCAGGTGTTTCAACAGATTGTCAACAGGTGGGGATACCCGCAGATCGACATGATGGCGTCTCGCCTCAACAAGAAGCTTCACTGCTACTGCTCGCAAACCAGAGACCCTCAGGCGAGTGCAGAGGATGCACTGACGTCGCCTTGGCCTTACCGGCTGGTTTAACTATTTCCTCCGATTCCGTTGATCCCAAGGGTGCTCCAGCGGATCAGACATAACAGAGTACAAGCAATCCTGATTGCGCCGGATTGGCCCCGAAGGGCGTGGTACGCAACTCTTCTGGACATGTCCATAGAAGACCCTTGTCCTCTGCCGCTAAGAAAGGATCTTCTTCAGCAAGGACCCTTCGTCTACCCGGACTTACGGCGGCTTCGTTTGGCATGGAAGTTGAGCGGAACATCATAGCTCACAAAGGGCTTTCCAACAAGGTCATTGCCACTATGGTGCAAGCCAGAAAACCTGTGACGTCTAAACACTATCATCATATCTAGAGGGGATATGTCTCTTGGTGCGAGGAACGCACGTATCCGCCTGCAGAGTTTCACTTGGGTCATTTCCTGCAGGCTGGTGTCGATAAAGGTTTACCTCTGGGTTCCATTAAGGTCCAGATTTCAGCTCTCTCAATTTTCTTTCAGCAGAAATTGGCTGTGTTGCCAGCATTTCAGACGTTCTTACAAGGGGTACTCCACGTACAACCTCCCTTTGTGCCGCCTACAGCACCCTGGGCTTTGGATGTAGTGTTGACATTTCTACAGTCCTCCTGGTTTGAGCCTCTGATGACTGTAGAAGACAAGTACCTCACATGGAAGACAGTGATGTTATTGGCCCTGGCTTCTGCTAGACTCGTCTCAGAATTGGGGGCCTAATCGTGTAAAAGTCCCTACTTGGTCTTTTACAAGGACAGAGCATAGCTCCGGACTAGACAAGGTTGTCTCCACATTCCACCTGAATCAACCTTTGTGGTTCCATCCTGTTCTGGCGCTTCGGCTCCTCCAGAGTGTTTGGATGTTGTGTGTGCTTTGAAGATCTATGTCAGGCGTACAGCTCGGGTCAGGAAGACAGATTCCTTATTCGTGCTTTATGATGCGCAGAAAAAGGGTTGTCCTGCTTCAAAGCAGACCATTGCTCGTTGGATTAGGCTTACTATCCAACAGGCCTATGTGTCGGCAGCCTTACCTGTTCCGCAGTCTCTGAAGGCCCACTGTACAAGTTCAGTGGGCTCTTCCTGGGTGGCTGGCCGTGGAGTCTCGGCTTTGCAACTATGAAAAGGATTTACCGGTAGGTATTTAAAATCCTATTTTTTACCACTTTATTTTTTACATTTTATTTGTAGATATTATTTGCTCGCTGAAGGGAGCTGTGTTTATATAAAGAAAGAAATATGTTGCAGATACTGAAATGTGACAATATTGTTAAACAAATATTATAACTTTATTCATTGCAATCCAGCTCCATCTGTTACTAATTGAAACAAGTAGGATGTGTTTAGAAGAATTCCTTTGTCACACTATTTCTATTACAATAACAGTGCATTACTTACAGTATAACCACTTTGATATAATGTAACTCAATCTAATAGTTTTTTTATTTTTTTAAATAAATGGATAATCTTTAACACCCATTTGTATCTTCTTACTTGGAACATTTTAAGGTATACTGTATTTTCTGTTTACAGCAGGTTTTAAAATATGGCGATTTTTTTTAAATGTTCTCCTTCCATCTAGTGATTGAAGTTATTTTGTAAATATGCTACCGCAACCTCATACCAAGATTATAGTACACTAGTTACCAGCCCGTCAAAATGATGGAACAGCATAACAGTAATGCCAGCGTCGGCGGTTGTTCACACCCAGACGGAACAACAATTGATTTGCTCCACTGGGCACCATCTAGTGCCCGTCGGTGCGCAAAACACTTGACTTTCCCTCCATAGAGGTGAGGAGCAGCGTTAGCCTTTTATTATATAAGATTAGCACCCTGGGTGTCTGGTAATCAAGTGTTTAATGAGATGCATGCTGTAACAATGAAAAAGTGGGGATGCACCTCCATAATGGCATCTGAGGTGGGAATACCCCTGAAAAAAGCAGGATGACAGAACCTAAATGGTGGCGTCCCACATTACTGGGTTTCTCTTTCTTCTTCTGGGATCTATTTATTCAGCCTAAAATCATGTTTATGACCATTTTAGCATTGGGGCTATTTACCAAAAATCTGCATTCAGGAGATATTTTGTGTTCAGCTAAGTATTGCAGAATACTACAGCCAAGGTCGGACTGCCCCAAAGGGGAAACCCCCCTGGTGGGCCACACTGCCTGAGGCCCCCCCCCCTCCCTCTAGGGATCAGGTTCAAGACTGTGCACTTGTATTAAACATGATACATGTTACATTATACTGTACAGGACGGGATACGGTCGTTAGGTCGACCACTGAAGGTCGACATCGCCTTAGGTCAACATGCATTAGGTCAACATGTACTAGGTCGACAGGTCAAAAGGTAGACATGAGTTTTTCACTTTTTTTGGACTTTTTCATACTTAACGATCCACGTGGAATACGATTGGAATGGTAATCTGTGCCGAGCGGAGCGAGGCACTTTGCTGGAAGCATGGCGAGCGAAGCGAGCCATGCGAGGGGACACGGTGCACTAATTTGGGTTCCCTGTCACTTTACGGAGAAAACTACACCAAAAACAGTAAAAAAAACACGTTGACTTTTTGACCTGTTGACTTAGTATATGTCAACCTAACGACCATGTTGACGTAATGCATGTCAACCTAAGGGCAATGTCGACATTCAGTGGTCAACCTAATGAGTGTCGACCTAAGTTGGGTTGAGCCAACGACCCATACCCCACAGGACTATGGTGTATATCTAGACTCTGTGGAGCCTGACCACACCCCCTCTGGAGACTGGCCACACCCCTAAGTATGGGCACCTATCACCGCATTCCCTGAGTGGGCCCTTGATGCCCCAGCCCTATGCTACATCCCATAATTCTCAATGGAGAGAGGGATCATATTGTTTCCTTGCAACCTTTACCGTGCAATGTGGTCCTGGGAAAATATCTGTATAATGGAATAGTGACTGCATTTGCGTGATCTCCTGTAGTCAAGCTGCCATAATGGACATCACAAACAATTTCAGTATAAACCAGCCCAGAGGAAAAGACCACAGCGGCAAGCTTGTCACACAGCACGCCTTTTACCCCTGGTGAATCTACAGCCTCTAGCAATGCAGGGGATGTTGGTCCAGCTTATTGAATTTTGTGAAGTTGTCCTAGGATGCTCTTGTCCCTAGTAGCAGCTCCAGTGGGTATTAATGACCACGTTGACTTTGCTGTTACTGATCCAATGTATCCAGACCTAATCTGTATGTTCTCATGGGTAGCGCCCTCTAACCTCTTTTTAATCCTCTGCTCTATCCTGGTCTCCTGTGCGCTCCCACTCACAGTCAATGTCTGATCCTTTCTGTCTGCCAATCCCAGGTCACTGGGTCATTAAGTGACAATGTTTTACCTATCACTCACTTTATTGTACTGTTATTTCAATTCATGTACTGTCTGTTTGTACTGCTTATAATGTTTGTGTTTCACTGTAACGTTGCTATAGATACTTGGTGACGTCATATAAATTAAAAATGGTCATAATATACGTTGTGCCAATGTAGGAGAGAGTAAGGGCTGCAGAAAGAAGTACTGGGAAACTTGGCTCTATGATCCATGTCTGGAAGGCATGAGGGCATGTAGTAGCCTTTCAGGGATAGAGGTAGGGTGTGTGACCTGATAAGTAGAGATAATGTATAGGGACGCTGTACAAGATGATTGTCTGGTTCAACTGGTGGTCCATCAGAACTTTGTGCACAGCTGGTGTCCTTTTGCCCACAGAATCTTTTTGGCCATACCATAACCTGAAGAGCCTGACACTTAACTTTGTTTGTTCTGGTATGTCAGATGACATCATGGACCTTGTGTAAGTCCTGTGATGTATGTCTATTGCTACGGTGCCCTATACTAGAGGTCCTGTTAAATTGTTGCCAAAGAATAACATTGGCATATTAGATGCCCTGTCTGTACACAGAAGATCAGGGAAGAGATGGACCCTCCACATGGCAGATGACACCACATGTTATCCAGTGGCTGGTACAGTACACTGTCCGCTACCACAGCAGATGAGGTGGTAGGAAAGGACTAAGGTGACAAAGCTTTTAATGGAAGAATTGGTGGGCAGGTCTGATATATAGGGCAAAGCATTGCCAGGTGGAAATGTCAGCGGTGAGGTTACTTTCGGTCAACCGCTGACCACAAAGTTCCCACCATTGGTTACAATGGGGCGCATAGGCGCTACATTGTATCACTGCCGTGTGCTGCCTGACAGACACTACAGGAGCACACAGCCAATCAGGAGGGTGCCACGACGTGGCGCTCCCTGATTGGCTGAAGGAACCCTCTTAGACAGGAGTCAGGGGCGGGGGTCCTGGCAGTCGGGGAAAGGGATCCCATGTGAAAACATGGGGCCCCTTTCGGTGCGTGGTCGGGTTTGCGTTTTATTTTTTTGACAAGTACGTGGATTATACAGAGAACAGAAGAGGACCAATCTACACTGGATTATGTGAGTATAATTTTTACCAGGTACCCCATGGATTCTACATGGAGAAGAGGACCGACCCTCGTGTGAACATAGGTAAGTATGTATGTTTGGAGGTGTGCATGTATGTAATAAACTTATACTTTCAAGGTGTGTGTCTCCTGTTTTTATTGGGGTATTTTTTTAGTAGTAGTACTACAGGTGCCAGCGGGCCCGGTTTACCACCGCATGCTGGTACTTGTGGTTCTCCAAGTACCAGCTTGCGGGGGAGGCTTGCTGGGACTTGTAGTACTGCTACTAAAAACAATATTCAAATTTTTTCACAAAGGCTATCAGCCCCCCATCCGCCGCCCTTGGATGGGGGGGACAGCCTCGGGCTTCACCCCTGGCCCTTGGGTGGCTGGAGGGGGGGGACCCCTTGATTGAAGGGGTCCCCACTCCTCCAGGGTACCCCGGCCAGGGGTGACTAGTTGGGGTTTTAATGGCACGGCCGCAGGGACCGATATCAAAGTGTCCCCCGGCTGTGGCATTATCTCCCCAGCTAGTGGAGCCCGGTGCTGGTTTCAGAAATACGGGGGACCCCTACGCTTTTTGTCCCCCGTATTTTTGGAACCAGGACCAGGCGCAGAGCCCGGTGCTGGTTGATTAAATATGGGGGAACCCCTGTAATTTTTTAGCCCATATTTTTTCAACCAGGCCCGGCTCAAAGAGCCCGAGGCTGGTTATGATTAGGAGGGGGGACCCCACGCAATTTTTTTTTCTGATTTTAAACTAAACAGACCCTTTCCCATAGATAACCATGCACAGATCTCACTGATCCGTGCATGGTTATCCAAACTCGACTGGAAAAAGCAGGTCTATTTTTTTGCTGCTTTTTTTAACGATTCGAAAAAAAACAGACCCGCACTGGAGCACTCAGAAACTAACACCCAAATACGAATGAAAAGTGAATGGCCGTATTCTATGAAATAACAGCCGCGTTTGACCGATGGTCTATTCATTCGTATTTCGGGACGTTGTCATTCAAACCATTACGAATAGACCAGACACTGCCGAGATTGGTGCTTAGTAAATTCCCGGATTGGGACTTAAAAAAAAACACAAATCGACCAAACTCGGATTTTTAGTAAATACTGGCCCATGCCTTGCAAAGATTGACTTCATGCAATTGATTACAGCTTTACTAGTAGTTGTATGCAGTGTCTTCACCTCAGGGTAGAGTAATAATCAGTCACGACAATGTACGTTTTCCCATTACAATCAAACAAATCTGTGCCAACTTTCTGGTACGGTCTCTCTGGCTCGACTTGTTGTTTCGGTCTATACGCAAGACATAATTCACATGTAGCTGTAGTCTGTGCTATGTCTTGGTTTATTCTTGGCCAATACATAACTTCACGCGCTCTCCGCTTACATTTTTCTTCTCCTAAGTGGCCTTCATGTATCTTGCACAGCATAGTTTTTCTTAGTCGTGCAGGTATTACAAACCAATTGCCTTTGTAAATAATACCATCGACAACTGTAAGGTCACTGCGGTACATCCAATAATCATGGATAGACAGCGGGCACGCATGTTTTTCTGCTGGCCAACCTATCAGAATTATATCTTTCAACACTTTCATTGTGTCATCGGTCTCAGTTTCTTTCCTAATCTGTTCTTGTCTTGCAAGAGACACTGGTAGAGAAGCTACGATCAAATTAACATAGGCTTCTATCTCTTCCTCCATCAGACTTTTGGAACCTTTACTTTTGTCCACAGCACGAGAAAGTGTATCAGCAATGTACATGTATTTGCCAGGACAGAACAGCAAGTGTACATCATATTTCTGTAGTCTGATAAGCATTCGTTGAATTCTCATGGGACAGTCATGTAATGATTTAGTCCTGATAGCTACCAATGGCTTGTGGTCAGTTTCCACTGTAAATGTTTGACCATACACAAACTGATGAAATCGCTCACATGCATATGTGATCGCTAGAAGTTCTTTTTCTATCTGAGCATACCTTGTTTCAGCACTTGTCAGTGCTCTTGATGCATAGATTACTGGTTGCCATGTATCCTCATGTTCTTGTAACAGCACTGAGCCTAGGCCAAATTGCAAAGCATCTGCTGAAATTCTTATTCTTTTTGCAGGATCAAAGAATTTTAGCACTGGTTGCTCTGTAATGATCTGTTTTAAGTTTTGCCAACTTTCTTCTTGTTCATGTGACCACATCCACTCGTTATCTTTGTCCAACTACCATCTAAGAGAGGCTGTTCGTTCAGAGAGTTGAGAAATAAACTTTCCTAAGTAAGTAATCATTCCTAGGAATCTTCTGACGTCGTCTTTGTTGTTAGGACGTTACATGTTCACTATGGCTGATATTTTCCTTGGGTCTGGTTTTACACCTTGATCCGAGACCACGTCGCCCATAAAGGTAAGTGTATTCAAGCCAAATTCACATTTGTCCTTGTTTAGCTTTAGATTCACTTTCTTGACAAGTTCCATTACTTGTCTCAATCTAGAATCATGTTCTTCCTTTGTAGATCCCCAGACAATAATGTCATCCATCATTGTTTCAACACCTGGAATATGTTCAAAAATCATGTGTATCTTTTTGTGATATACTTCTGGAGCAGACAATATTCCATATGGTAGTCGAAGAAATCTGTATCGACCTTCTGGTGTATTAAATGTACAAAGCTTTGAGCTGGCCTCATCTAGCTTCATTTGCCAGAATCCTGAAGATGCGTCCAATTTACTGAACCATTTTGCTCCAGCAAATTGCGACATGATTTCATCTCTGGTTGGTAGTTTGAAATGTTCTCGTTTAATAAGCTTTGTTTAAATCTCTGGGGTCTAGACATATTCTGAGTTGTCCATTTTTCTTTTCAACAATTACTAAGGAGCTTACCCATTCAGTAGGCTCATCAACTTTCTGTATCACACCCAAGGCTTCCATGCGATTTAACTCTTGTTTCAGTTTTTCTCTCAGCGCAAACGGTACTTTTCTACAGGGGTGTATCACTGAAGAAACTTGTGTGTATATATTTATTTTATGCTCTCCAGGCAAACAACCTAGACCTTCAAACAAGTCTCTGTATTCTGTAAACATCAATTTGCAGTCATCTTCTACTTGTGATGTCACCATAAAAACTTTCTTTAGCAAGCTTAGTTTCTCACAGGAACTTAATCCTAGAATCGGTTGCACATTTTTATCCACAATCAGAAGAGATGTTTTAAACTGTTGTCACTTATATTTCAGTGTCACTAAGCATGTCACTTTCACAGGAATTTCCTCCCCAGTGTACCCTGTAACTTTCACTTTGGCTGGATGAATTTTAGGTTTTACTCTAAAAGTCTTATAGTCTTGAAACGATATTAAATTCACCTGTGCGCCAGTATCAAGCTTAAAGGGAATGACAATCTCGTTCACAGTTAAAGGGACAATCCATTCTTTCTTATCTGCACTGCAAAGTTCAATGCAATCCACAAATAATTCCTCTGTTTGTTTAACAGCATGCACATTGGTTGTTTCACTTTTAATTTTACAGCATTTGGCAAAGTGATTAAGTCTACCACATTTCATGCAGGTTTTACCATAAGCCGGGCACATTTTAGGATTGTGAGCATTTCCACATCTACTACACATTTCCTTATTAGACTGTGGCTTAAACTGCTTCATTCTTGAGAATGGAGGTTTGCTTAGCTCTGTGTTCTGCACTACATGTACATCAGCATCAGCTTCCTTGTGTAACTTTTTGGCTTGAAATCTAGTTATTTCTGCAGATCTACACATAGTCACTGCCTTTTCTAGTGTTAGGTCTTGCTCTCTCAGCAGTCTCTCTCTGAGTCCATTATCAGGTATTCCACAGACAATACGATCTCTAATCAGTGAATCCTTTAACTCACTAAACTCACAGGTTTTGCTGAGTGTTTGCAGCTCTGTAACATACTGATCAAACCCATCTACAGACTTCTGATCACATGTGAAAAACTTATATCTTTCATATGTCACATTTTTCCTTGGCACAAAGTAATCTTCAAACTTTTGCATTATAGAAGATAGCACCATATTCTGCCCCTGAGCAAACTGAAAACTATTATAAATGTCCAGCACATCCTCTCCTATCACATGGAGGGAAAATGGATGCCTTCGTTTTGTCAGCCTCTATATCAGCTCCACATGCAGCAAGATATATATTAAACCTTTGCTTAAATCTTTTCCAGTTTTCAGACAAGTTACCAGACATCAACATGCCGGTTGGAGGAGCCAGTTTATCCATGGTTACTCACTGTTTGAAGAGACGAGCACATGGCAGGTTGCAGACACTGAGTATCATAGCCTTACAGACTGCTGCAGGATTCTGTCACACTCTGAGAGCACTAGCAGTCCAAGTTAAACTTCTTCTGACACCATGTTTTGTTCATATGTTTGTAAATCCAGTCATCAGGACAATGAGACATGTGAGTTCACTGCTGTGCTGTTTATTCCATCACCAACTCCAGACACGCTGCACACTGGACCACCCATTTCCCAGCATCCCCCTGGTCCCAGGGACCATCACTGAAGATTCAGGCTTACACAGATTAGTAAGGGAGTGTCTACAAATATTAAGCATTCTAATACACTAACATCACAGGTGCTGCTGTCTAAAAGATAGCAGGCCGATATGTGAGGGTATGCTGACCGTTCCGACACCTGCAGCTATCCATTTTGACAGCTGTAAGTGTCGAAGCCCATAGACCACAGCAGGGACAGAGCTGTCCCTGGCTGTGGCGGATGCCAGCTCCAGAGTGCGCAGGGGATCTCCCGCTCAGGGGACATCGCCGGAGGGGGGACCTTTCACTCCCACGCTTCAGCAGACAAGATGTTAATACATCTTGTCGACGTCCCTTCCTGCTTTGCCTCGGTAATGAGGCGAAGCAGGAAATGTTATAGCAGCACGATCTATGCCACTATAATACACTTTACCCCATAGTCAGGAAAATTAGGGGTCTATTCATGAAACAGTAAAAAGAATGGAGAAACAGACCGGTTGCTCAGTGATCAGCATCTCCCTTACAGCGTCTCTTCACAGAAGACCGAGGGAGAGAGGGCATGCCAGCAGCTCACAGAGTGCTGGGAATGCCCCCCCGAGACGAAAACAGGGGGGGCGTGGCTCTTGATAGCGGACACTCCGCTAAGCCATGCACCATTTCCCATAGGCCACGCCCCTTTGAGATCGCAGCGAAGCTGCGCAAAAATGCCTCTTCACGTATCTTTAATGTTGGGAGGTATGCATCAGTACTAACTAAAGATTAGCAGAGAGAACGTCACAATGCTCTCCCAGTCCTTCCCACACTGAGTAGCAGAGGTGGGAGATTCTGAGAAGACCACTGGAAACCACACAAGCTGAGAATGATTGAGTAGCATGAGGGGAGAGTGGTGAGGACATATGTCACTTGCGTCCCCTCCTCCCTATTTTGCCCTTGTCACAACAATGTTCTTAGCAGTGCCGTAACTAGGCATTTTAGCGCTGTGTGCAAGAAACGGCATTGGCGCCCCCCCCATGCAAGATAGGGTCAGTGCGCGCCGTAGGCGCGTGAAAAAATAGGATTTTAGTACCTACCGGTAAATCCTTTTCTCCTAGTCCGTAGAGGATGCTGGGGACTCCAAAAGGACCATGGGGTATAGACGGGATCCGGGCACACTGAAAAGACTTTAACTGGGTGTGAATTGGCTCCTCCCTCTATGCCCTTCCCCCAGACCTCAGTTATAGGAACTGTGCCCAGGAAAGACGGACATTTCGAGGAAAAGATTTTAGTTCAAACTAAGGGCTAGAACATACCAGCCCACACCACAACATACCGTACAACCGGAGTAACAGTAAACCAGATAACAGTATGAATTTAACTGCAGCAACAAGCTGAAACAACAAATACACAACCTGTGTGTAAACCAATGCAACTAATAAGAACACACTGCAAGTAACCGTCCGCACTGGGATGGGCGCCCAGCATCCTCTACGGACTAGGAGAAAAGGATTTACCGGTAGGTACTAAAATCCTATTTTCTCTTACGTCCTAGAGGATGCTGGGGACTCCAAAAGGACCATGGGGTCTATACCAAAGCTCCAACACGGGCGGGAGAGTGCGGACGACTCTGCACCACCGACTGAGCAAACATGAGGTCCTCCTCAGCCAGGGTATCAAACTTGTAAAACTTAGCAAAGGTGTTTGAACCCGACCACGTAGCTGCTCGGCAAAGCTGAAGTGCCGAAACCCTTCGGGCAGCCGCCCAAGATGAGCCCACCTTCCTGGTAGAATGGGCCTTCACTGATTTCGGCACCGGTAGCCCAGCCGAAGAATGAGCTTGCTGAATCGTACTACAAATCCAGCGTGCAATAGTGTGCTTGGAAGCAGGATTTCCAATCTTGTTGGAAGCATACAGGAGAAACAGCGCCTCTGTTTTCCTGGCCAATGCCGTTCTGGCGACGTAGATCTTCAAGGCTCTCACAACATCAAGAGACTTTGGAACTGCCACAGCATCTGTAGCCATAGGTACCACAATAGGTTGGTTAATGTGAAATGAAGAAACCACCTTCAGCAGAAATTGTTGACGAGTCCTCGATTCCGCCCTATCCGAATGGAAAATCAAGTACGGACTCTTGTGTGACAAGGCCGCCAACTCAGACACCCGCCTGGCAGACGCCAGAGCCAACAGCATGAACACCTTCCAAGTGAGAAATTTTAACTCAACCTTACGCAAAGGTTCAAACCAGGAAGACATAAGAAACTGTAAGACCACGTCAAGATCCCATGGTGCCACCGGGGGCACAAACGGAGGATGGATATGCATCACTCCCTTCACAAAAGTCTGAACCACAGGGAGAACAGCCAATTCCTTCTGAAAGAAGATGGATAAAGCCGAAATCTGCACCTTGATGGAACCCAATTTCAGGCCGGCATCGACGCCTGCCTGCAAAAAATGGAGAAACCGACCCAAGTGAAATTCTTCTGCAGGAGCAGCTTTAGTCTCACACCACGAAACATACTTTCTCCAAATACAGTGATAATGCTTCACCGTAACTTCCTTCCTCGCCTTACGGAGAGTGGGAATGACCTCCGCGGGAATACCTTTCCGAGCTAAGATTTGGCGCTCAACTTCCATGCCATCAAACGCAGCCGCGGTAAGTCTGGAAACACGCATGGTCCCTGCAATAACAGGTCCTCTCTTAGAGGAAGTGGCCAAGGATCTTCCACAAGTAATTCCTGAAGATCTGGATACCCGGCCCTTCTTGGCCAATCTGGAACGACAAGAATTGCTTGCACTCTTGCTCGTCGTATGATTCCCAGCATCTTTGGAATAAGAGGAAGCGGAGGGAACACATACACCGACTGAAAAACCAACGGAGTTACCAGGGCGTCCACTGCACTGGCTTGGGGGTCCTTTGACCTGGAACAATAACTCGGAAGCTCCTTGTTGAGGCGAGACGCCATCATGTCGATCAGCGGAGTTCCCCAACGCTTCGTCAGTTCTGCAAACACCTCTTGATGAAGAGCCCACTCTCCTGGATGGAGATCGTGTCTGCTGAGGAAGTCTGCTTCCCAGTTGTCCACTCCCGGAAGGAAGACTGCTGACAGGGCGCTCACATGCTGTTCCGCCCAGCAAAGGATTCTTGCGGCCTCCGCCATAGCCGCCTTGCTCCTTGTTCCGCCTTGACGGTTTATATGCGCCACCGCAGTTATGTTGTCTGATTGTATCAGGACAGGCCGACCCCGAAGAAGACTTCTTGCTTGTAGCAGGCCATTGTAAATGGCTCTTAACTCGAGAACATTTATGTGGAGACAAGATTCCTGGAGCGACCATTTCCCCTGGAAATTTCTTCCCTGGGTGACTGCGCCCCAGCCTCGGAGACTTGCATCTGTTGTCAACAGGACCCAATCCAGGATACCGAATCGGCACCCTCCTAGGAGGTGAGAACTTTGTAGCCACCACAAGAGAGAAATCCTGGCCCTGGGAGATAGACTTATCTCCCGAGGCATGTGCAGGTAAGACCCGGACCACTTGCTCAGCAGATTCCACTGAAACGCCCGGGCATGAAACCTGCCAAACGGAATGGCTTCGTACGTCGCAACCATCTTCCCCAGAACCCGAGTACATTGATGAACCGACACACTTTTTGGCCTCAGAAGCTCCCTGACCATCGTCTGGAATTCCAGAGCTTTTTCTTCCGGAAGAATCACCTTCCGTAAGCCCGTGTCCAGAATCATGCCCAGAAAGGGCAACCGAGTGGTCGGAATCAACTGAGACTTTGGCAAATTTAGCAGCCAACCGTGTTGTCGCAGAACGGACAGAGACAAATCCACATTTCTTAGAAACCGTTCCCTGGACCTCGCCTTTATCAGGAGATCGTCCAAGTACGGGATAATGGTAACCCCTTGCTTGCGAAGGAGAACCATCATTTCTGCCATGACTTTGTTAGGTTCCTGGTGCTCAGAACAAGGGAGATGTTGCGTAGTGAGTCCTGAGCACCAGAACGTGACGCTGAAACGAGGTGTGGTGTGGAAATAGCCCCTAGCACCCTACCTCCGTTGTTTCACCCATGTGGTCCGTTCACGCCTGAGTGACTATGGTTTCTTGGGCCCACGGCAGCCGCATTTGAAGGGCGGATTAGGTCTGCCCAACTCCGATGCCCCCAGGTCTTAGATTGAGACAAGGCGTGAACCGAGACAGGATAATAACAAGGGGACCTCTAGCTAAAACAAACAGAAGGCTAGGGGCTACTAACAACCCTAAACCTAAATATATGTGCGGCACGCCGCCAAAGGAAAAGAACAACAAAGGAAATGCTGTCCACTCGCCGACACAATACAGTTGTGTACCGGCGGTGACAGCACAAGCAGAACCCTCTGCAAACACCAGAAACAAATTATAACCAAAGAATACTGCGGCCTGAGCCGACGGACGCGGCAAAGCCGCTACTTACGGAACCGGTACAAATACTGGCAAACGGACAGGAACCCCCAATGTAGCCGACACAGACTCTCAGAACTGGAGGACAGGCAGAATCCCAAACGACAGACCGGTAAACACCAAGAAGCCAGACACTCGCCCAGGCACAGACAAAGCCACAGGACTCCTGGACAGGAACGCTTCACGGCAGGACACAGGATCAGACACTGGAATCGACACTCAGGAACCGACACTCAGGAACCGACACTCAAAGCAGCTAGGCAGATACTGCTATACAGGAGCTCAGGAACTGGCAGAGACTAGCTCAGAACTCAAGAACTCTGGAACTCAGGAAATCTGAAAATATCACCAGCGTCTGTGAATTGCACTGAGCCAGCATATAACAAAGAGTCTTAATTAATTATGTCGTGCAGCTGCCCTGCTGCACAACTGAGAGGTGCAATCAACAGACAGGTGAGGCTGAACACATGGGAACAAGCTGCAATCACACAGACTCACCACTTGCAGCAAACAAAAATCTTCTTAAACCAGAGCAATGGGAAATCCTGGCCTGCAAGACTACTTATAAACATAAAAATAAGAATTTACTTACCGATAATTCTATTTCTCATAGTCCGTAGTGGATGCTGGGGACTCCGTAAGGACCATGGGGAATAGCGGCTCCGCAGGAGACTGGGCACATCTAAAGAAAGCTTTAGGACTAACTGGTGTGCACTGGCTCCTCCCCCTATGACCCTCCTCCAAGCCTCAGTTAGGATACTGTGCCCGGACGAGCGTACACAATAAGGAAGGATTTTGAATCCCGGGTAAGACTCATACCAGCCACACCAATCACACCGTATAACTTGTGATCTGAACCCAGTTAACAGTATGATAACAGAGGAGCCTCTGAAAAGATGGCTCCCAACAATAATAACCCGATTTTTGTAACAATAACTATGTACAAGTATTGCAGACAATCCGCACTTGGGATGGGCGCCCAGCATCCACTACGGACTATGAGAAATAGAATTATCGGTAAGTAAATTCTTATTTTCTCTAACGTCCTAAGTGGATGCTGGGGACTCCGTTAGGACCATGGGGATTATACCAAAGCTCCCAAACGGGCGGGAGAGTGCGGATGACTCTGCAGCACCGAATGAGAGAACTCCAGGTCCTCCTCAGCCAGGGTATCAAATTTGTAGAATTTAGCAAACGTGTTTGCCCCTGACCAAGTAGCTGCTCGGCAAAGTTGTAAAGCCGAGACCCCTCGGGCAGCCGCCCAAGATGAGCCCACTTTCCTTGTGGAACGGGCTTTTACAGATTTTAGCTGTGGCAGGCCTGCCACAGAATGTGCAAGCTGAATTGTACTACAAATCCAACGAGCAAAAGTCTGCTTAGAAGCAGGAGCACCCAGCTTGTTGGGTGCATACAGGATAAACAGTGAGTCAGATTTCCTGACTCCAGCCGTCCTGGAAATATTTTCAGGGCCCTGACAACATCCAGCAACTTGGATTCCTCCAAGTCCCTAGTAGCCGCAGGCACCACAATAGGTTGGTTCAGGTGAAAACGCTGGAACCCCTTAGGGAGAAACTGAGGACGAGTCCTCAATTCCGCCCTGTCCGAATGGAAAATCAGATAAGGGCTTTTACAGGATAAAGCCGCCAATTCTGACACGCGCCTGGTCCAGGCCAGGGCCAACAGCATGACCACTTTCCATGTGAGATATTTTAACTCCACAGATTTAAGTGGTTCAAACCAATGTGACTTTTGGAACCCAAACTACATTGAGATCCCAAATTGCCACTGGAGGCACAAAAGGAGGCTGTATATGCAGTACCCCTTTTACAAACGTCTAAACTTCAGGGACTGAAGCTAGTTCTTTTTTGGAAGAAAATTGACAGGGCCGAAATCTGAACCTTAATGGACCCCAATTTCAGGCCCATAGACACTCCTGTTTGCAGGAAATGTAGGAATCGACCCAGTTGAATTTCCTCCGACGGGCCTTACTGGCCTCGCACTACGCAACATATTTTCGCCAATTGCGGTGATAATGTTTTTGCGGTTACATCCTTCCTGGCTTTAGATCAGGATATGGATGACTTCATCCGGAATGCCTTTTTTCCTTCAGGATCCGGTGTTCAACCGGCATGCCGTCAAACGCAGCCGCGGTAAGTCTTGGAACAGACAGGGTCCTTGCTGGAGCAGGTCCCTTCTTAGAGGTAGAGGCCACGGATCCTCCGTGAGCATCTCTTGAAGTTCCGGTTACCAAGTCCTTCTTGGCCAATCCGGAGCCACGAATATAGTGCTTTCTCCTCTCCATCTTATCAATCTCAGTACCTTGGGTATGAGAGGCAGAGGAGGGAACACATACACTGACTGGTACACCCACGGTGTTACCAGAGCGTCTACAACTATTGCCTGAGGGTCTCTTGACCTGGCGCAATACCTGTCGAGTTTTTTAATCATGTGGACGACTTCTGGGTGAAGTCCCCACTCTCCCGGGTGGAGGTCGTGCTGAGGAAGTCTGCTTCCCAGTTGTCCACTCCCGGAATGAATAATGTTGACAGTGCTATCACATGATTTTCCGCCCAGCGAAGAATCCCTGCAGCTTCTGCCATTGCCCTCCTGCTTCTTGTGCCACCCTGTCTGTTTATGTGGGTGACTGCCATGATGTTGTCCGACTGGATCAACACCGGCTGACCTTGAAGCAGAGGTCTTGCTAAGCTTAGAGCATTGTAAATGGCCCTTAGCTTCAGGATATTTATGTGAAGTGATGTATCCAGGCTTGACCCTAAGCCCTGGATATTCCTTCCCTGTGTGACTGCTCCCCAGCCTCGCAGGCTGGCATCCGTGGTCACCAGGACCCAGTCCTGAATGCCGAATCTGCGGCCCTCTAGAAGATGAGCACTCTGCAACCACCACAGGATGGATACCCTTGTCCTTGGTGACAGGGTTATCCGCTGATGCATCTGAAAATGCGACCCGGACCATTTGTCCAGTAGGTTCCACTGGAAAGTTCTTGCGTGGAATCTAACGAATGGGATTGCTTCGTAGGAAACCACCATTTTTACCCAGAACCCTTGTGCATTGATGCACTGAGACTTGGTTCGGTTTTAGGAGGTTCCTGACTAGCTCGGATAACTCCCTGGCTTTCTCTTCCGGGAGAAACACCTTTTTTCTGGACTGTGTCCAGGAACATCCCTAGGAAACAGAAGACAAGTCGTCGGAACCAGCTGCGATTTTGGAATATTGAGAATCCAATCGTGCTGCCGCAACACTACCTGAGATAGTGCTACACCGACTTCCAACTGTTCCCTGGATCTTACCCTTATCAGGGAATCGTCCAAGTAAGGGATAACTAAAATTCCCTTCCTTCGAAGGGATATCATTTCGGCCATTACCTTGGTAAAGACCCGGGGTGCCGTGGACCATCCCTACGGCAGCATCTGAACTGATAGTGACAGTTCTGTACCATAACCTGAGGTACCCTTGGTGAGAAGGGTAAATTTTGACATGAAGGTAAGCATCCTTGATGTCCCGAGACATCATGTAGTCCCCTTCTTCCAGGTTCGCAATCACTGCTCTGAGTGACTCAATCTTGAATTTGAACCTCTGTATGTAAGTGTTCAAAGATTTTAGATTTAGATTTAGAATCGGTCTCACCGAGCCGTCTGGCTTCGGTACCACAATAGTGTGGAATAATACCCCGTTCCCTGTTGCAGGAGGGGTACCTTGATTATCACCTGCTGGGAATACAGCTTGTGAATGGCTTCCAAAACTGCCTCCCTGTCAGAGGGAGACGTCGGTAAAGCCGACTTTTGGAAACGGCGAGGGGGAGACGTCTCGAATTCCCATATGTACCCTTGAGATATTACCTGAAGGATCCAGGGGTCTACTTGCGAGTGAGCCCACTGCGCACTGAAATTCATTGAGAACGGGCCCCCACCGTGCCTAAGCTTGTAAGGCCCTAGCGTCTTACTGAGGGCTTGGCAGAGGCGGGAAAGGGTTTCTGTTCCTGGGAACTGGCTAATCTCTTCAGCCTTTTTCCTCTCCCTGTGTCACGAGCAGAAAAGAGGAACCTTTTGTCCGCTTGCCAACAAAGGACTGCGCCTGATAATACGGCGTCTTATTTTGAGAGGCGACCTGGGGTACAAACGTGGATTTCCCAGTTGTTGCCGTGGCCACCAGGTCTAAAAGACCGACCCCAAATGTCCCTTTTCAAAGGCAATACTTCCAAATGCCGTTTGGAATCCGCATCACCTGACCATTTTACTGGTAGAATTGGACAACGCACTTATACTTGATGCCAGTCGGCAAATATTCCGCTGTGCATCATGCATATATAGAAATGCATCTTTTAAATGCTCTATAGGCAATAATATACTATCCTTATCTAGGATATCAATATTTCCAGTCAGGGAATCCGACCATGCCAACCCAGCACTGCACCTCCAGGCTGAGGCGATTGCTGGTCGCAGTATAACACCAGTATGTGTGTGAATACATTTTTGGATACCCTCCTGCTTTCTATCAGCAGGATCCTTAAGGGCGGCCATCTCATGAGAGGGTAGAGCCCTTGTTCTTACAAGCGTGTGAGCGCCTTATCCCCCCTAGGGGGTGTTTCCCAACGCACCCTAACCTCTGGCGGGAAAGGGTATACCCCAATACTTTTTAAGAAATTATCAATTGTTATCGGGGGAAACCCACGCATCATCACACACCTCATTTTATTTCTCAGATTCAGGAAAACTACAGGTAGTTTTTCCCTCACCGAACATAATACCCCTTTTTGGTGGTACTCGTATTATCAGAAATGTATAAAACATTTTCCATTGTCTCAATCATGTAACGTGTGGCCCTACTGGAAATCACGGTTGTCTCTTCACCGTCGACACAGGAGTCAGTATCCGTGTCGGCGTCTGTATCTGCCATCTGAGGTAACGGGCGCTTTAGAGCCCCTGACGGCCTATGAGACGTCTGGACAGGCACAAGCTGAGTAGCCGGCTGTCTCATGTCAACCACTGTTTTTTTTTATATAGAGCTGACACTGTCACGTAATTTTCAACAGTACATCCACTCAGGTGTCGACCCCCTAGGTGGTGACATCACTGTTACAGACACTCTGCTCCGTCTCCACATCATTTTTCTCCTCATACATGTCGACACAAACGTACCGACACACAGCACACACACAGGGAATGCTCTGATAGAGGACAGGACCCCACTAGCCCTTTGGGGAGACAGAGGGAGAGTATGCCAGCACACACCAGAGCGCTATATATATATACAGGGATAACCTTATATAAGTGTTTTTCCCCTTATAGCTGCTGTATGTTTTAATACTGCGCCTAATTAGTGCCCCCCTCTCTTTTTTTAACCCTTTCTGTAGTGTAGTGACTGTAGGGAAGAGCCAGGGAGCTTCCCTCCAACTGAGCTGTGAGGGAAAATGGCGCCAGTGTGCTGAGGAGATAGGCTCTGCCCCCTTTTCGGCGGCCTTATCTCCCGTTTTTCTGTATATTCTGGCAGGGGTTAAATGCATCCATATAGCCCAGGAGCTATATGTGATATATTTTTTGCCATGTAAGGTATTTTTATCATGTTTTATTGCGTCTCAGGGCGCCCCCCCCAGCGCCCTGCACCCTCAGTGACCGGAGTATGAAGTGTGCTGAGAGCAATGGCGCACAGCTGCAGTGCTGTGCGCTACCTTATTGAAGACAGGAACGTCTTCTGCCGCCGATTTTTCCGGACCTCTTCGCTCTTCTGGCTCTGTAAGGGGGCCGGCGGCGCGGCTCCGGGACCCATCCAGGCTGGGCCTGTGATCGTCCCTCTGGAGCTAATGTCCAGTAGCCAAGAAGCCCAATCCACTCTGCACGCAGGTGAGTTCGCTTCTTCTCCCCTTAGTCCCTCGATGCAGTGAGCCTGTTGCCAGCAGGTCTCACTGAAAATAACAAACCTAAACTAAAACTTTCACTAAGAAGCTCAGGAGAGCCCCTAGTGTGCACCCTTCTCGTCGGGCACAGAAATCTAACTGAGGCTTGGAGGAGGGTCATAGGGGGAGGAGCCAGTGCACACCAGTTAGTCCTAAAGCTTTCTTTAGATGTGCCCAGTCTCCTGCGGAGCCGCTATTCCCCATGGTCCTTACGGAGTCCCCAGCATCCACTTAGGACGTTAGAGAAATAGGAATGAACCACTACCTGTGGTTCATAACAGACTTTGGTGAAAATCCTCGGGGCCGTGGAAAGTCCAAACGGCAACGTCTGAAATTGGTAATGAGAATCCTGTACCGCAAACCTTAGGACGGCTTGGTGCGGAGGATATATCGTGACGTGTAAGTAGGCATCCTTTATGTCGACTGACGCGATAAAGTCCCCCCCTTCTAGGCTGGCAATCACAGCTCGAAGAGATTCCATCTTGAATTTGAAAACCTTCAAGTATGTGATAGAGGGACTTTAGGTTCAGAATCGGTCTGACCAAACCATCCGGTTTCGGTACCACAAAGAGGCTCGAGTAGAGCCCCTTACCCCGTTGGGACGGGGGAACGGGAACAATGACCCTCTGTTGACACAACTTTCGTATTGCTGCCTTCACCACCTCCCTGTCCAGAAGAGACACTGGTAAGGCCGAAATGAAGAACCGGTGAGGGGGCACCTCCTGAAACTCCAGCTTGTATCCCTGAGATACTATATCTAGGATCCAGGCCTGATTGAACCCAGACCTGACTGAAGATCCGCAGACGGCCCCCCACCGGTCCGGACTCCCCCAGGGAAGCCCCAGCGTCATGCAGTGGACTTGGTAGAGGCAGGGGAGGACTTTTGGTCCTGGGCGCCTGATACTGCAGGCGAATTTCTTCCCCTTGCTCTACCCTTTGAAGTGAGGAAGGACGAACCTTTCCCACGCTTGTATTTATTGGGACGAAAGGACTGCATCTGCTGATGTGGTGTCTTTTTCTGTTGTGTGGGAACATAAGGAAGAAAAGATGATTTAACCGCCGTCGTGGTAGACACCAGATCAGCCAAGCCGTCTCCAAACAAGACATTACCTTTGAAGGGGAGAGCTTCCATAGCTCTCTTGGAGTCTGCATCAGCATTCCATTGATGAATCCACAGCGCTCTCCTGGCCGAGATCGCCATGGCATTGGCTCTTGATCCCAAGAGACCTACATCCCTCGCCGCATCCTTCAGGTAATCTGCAGCGTCCTTGATATAACCAAGAGTGAAAAGAACATTATCTTTATCAAGCGTATCCATATCAGCCGCTAAATTCTCAGCCCATTTAGCAATAGCACTACTCACCCATACCGATGCCACAGCAGGTCTGAGCAATGCGCCCGTATTAGTGAAAATGGACTTCAGGGACGTCCCAGCTTGCGATCCGCCGGATCCTTGAGAACTGCCGTGTCAGGGGAAGCACCACCTTCTTAGACAACCGGGATAGAGCCTTGTCGACATTCGGAGACGACTCACACTTTTCCCTGTCATCAGAGGGGAAAGGATACGCCATGTAAATTCTCTTGGGAATCTGCCACCTCTTATCCGGCGACTCCCAAGCCTTTTCGCAAAGAGTATTCATTTCATTAGAGGGGGGGAAACTTCACCTCAGGTTTTTTCCCTTTGAACAAGCAAATCCTTGTCTCCTGCACCGCAGGTTCGTCAGAAATATGTAAAACATCCTTTATAGCCACAATCATGTACTGAATACTCTTAACTAACCGTGGATGTAAAGCAGCCTCAGTAAAATCGACATCGGAATCAGAATCCGTGTCGGTATCTGTATCTACGAACTGAGTTAAAGGCCGCTTCTGCGACCCCGATGGGGTCTGCACCTGAGACAAAGCATCATCCATGGATTTCCTCCATACCTGAGTCTGAGACTCTGATTTATCTAACCTTTTAGACAAAGAGGCCACATTTGTATTAAGTGTACTTAACATTGTAAGTAAATCAGGTGTCGGCTGCGCCGACAGGGCCAACTCCAGACCCACATCTGCTCTCCCAGCAACCTCGTCCGGGGAATAACACTCAGCCTCAGACATGCCGACACGGAATGTTGACACACCGACACAAACACACCGACACAGCTAGGGGACAGACCCACAAGGAAGCCCAGACAGAGAAACACAAAGGGAGTATGCCAGCTCACACCCCAGCGCCCATCTATCCCAAAAGAAAATATATGTTGACAGTGCTGCTATGGATTATGCACAAATAACTGTGCGGACGGCAGACAGCGTCCCCCTTTTTTACACATTACAGCAGACAGTGTCCCCTTTTTACACATTACGGCAGACAGCGTCCCCTTTTTTACACATTACGGCAGACAGCGTCCCCTTTTTTTACACATTACGGCAGACAGTGTCCCCTTTTTTACACATTACGGCAAACAGCGTCCCCTTTTTTTACACATTATGGCAGACAGCATCCCCTTTTTTACACATTACGGCAGACAGCGTCTCCTTTTTACACATTAGGGCAGACAGCGTCCCCTTTTTTACACATTACGGCAGACAGCGTCCCCCTTTGCAGACAGCGTCCCCTTTTTACACATTATGGCAGACAGCGTCCCCTTTTTTACACATTACAGCAGACAGCGTCCCATTTTTTTACACATTACGGCAGACAGCGTCCCCTTTTTTACACATTACGGCAGACAGCGTCCCCTTTTTTTACACATTACGGCAGACAGTGTCCCCTTTTTTACACATTACGGCAAACAGCGTCCCCTTTTTTTACACATTATGGCAGACAGCATCCCCTTTTTTACACATTACGGCAGACAGCGTCTCCTTTTTACACATTAGGGCAGACAGCGTCCCCTTTTTTACACATTACGGCAGACAGCGTCCCCCTTTGCAGACAGCGTCACCCTTTTTACACATTATGGCAGACAGCGTCCCCTTTTTTACACATTACAGCAGACAGCGTCCCATTTTTTTACACATTACGGCAGACAGCGTCCCCTTTTTTACACATTACGGCAGACAGCGTCCCCCTTTTTTACACATTACGGCAGACAGCGTCCCCTTTTTTACACATTACAGCAGACAGCGTCCCCTTTTTAAACATTAGGGCAGACAGCGTCCCCTTTTTTACACATTACGGCAGACAGCGTCCCCCTTTGCAGACAGCGTCCCCTTTTTACACATTATGGCAGACAGCGTCCCCTTTTTTACACATTACGGCAGACAGCGTCCCATTTTTTTACACATTATGGCAGACAGCGTCCCCTTTTTTACACATTACAGCAGACAGCGTCCCCTTTTTAAACATTAGGGCAGACAGCGTCCCCTTTTTTACACATTACGGCAGACAGCGTCCCCCTTTGCAGACAGCGTCCCCTTTTAACACATTATGGCAGACAGCGTCCCCTTTTTTACACATTACGGCAGACAGCGTCCCATTTTTTTACACATTACGGCAGACAGCGTCCCCTTTTTTACACATTACAGCAGACAGCGTCCCCTTTTTAAACATTAGGGCAGACAGCATCCCCTTTTTTACACATTACGGCAGACAGCGTCCCCCTTTGCAGACAGCGTCCCCTTTTTACACATTATGGCAGACAGCGTCCCCTTTTTTACACATTACGGCAGACAGCGTCCCATTTTTTTACACATTACGGCAGACAGCGTCCCCTTTTTTACACATTACGGCAGACAGCGTCCCCCTTTTTTATACATTACGGCAGACAGCGTCCCCTTTTTTCCACATTACGGCAGACAGCGTCTCCCTTCTTTACACATTACGGCAGACAGCGTCCCCTTTTTTACAGATTATGGCAGACAGCGTCCCCTTTTTACACATTACAGAAGACAGCGTCCCCTTTTCACACATTACGGCAGACAGCGTTCCCCTTTTTACACATTACGGCAGACAGCGTCCCCTTTTTACACATTACAGCAGACAGCGTCCCCGTTTTTACACATTACGGCAGACGGTGTCCCCCTTTATACACATTGCAACAGCCAGCGTCCCCCTTTTTACACATTGCGACAGCCAGTCCCCCTTTTTACACATTACGGCAGACTGTGTCCCCCTTTTTATACGTTGCGGCAGCCAGTCCCCCTTTTTACACATTGCGGCAGACGGTGTCCCCCTTTTTACACATTGCAGCAGCCAGTCCCCCTTTTTACACATTACGGCAGACGGTGTCCCCCTGAGAGAGAGAGAGAGAGAGAGAGAGAGAAAGAAAGAAAGAGAGATATACTTACCATCTCCCTGCTGACAGTCAGGCTCCTCGTGCTGGCAGCTCCCTCGGTGCAGGCATCGGACAAGGAGGAGGAGGGAGGGGGACTGGAGCCGCAACAGGGCTATGTCATTGGTAGTAAGCGCCGCTGCAGCAGTCCCCTCTCCTTCCGTATAGGCTGCCCGGCGCCGCCGTGAATGCTGGAATGGAGGAACCGCATCCCAGCATTCACAGCAGCGCCGGGCAGCCTATACGGAAGGAGAGGGGACTGCTGCAGCGGCGCTTACTACCAATGACATAGCGCTGCTGCGGCTCCAGTCCCCCTCCCTCCTCCTCCTTCTCCGCTGCCCGGCACGGCTGCTGCTCTCTCCTCTCCAGCGTGGCGCACGGCACACAGCAGAGGCGGCATGTAATGAGTCAATTTGACTCATTACATGCCGCTGGCCGTTGCACCCTCAGGGCAACTGTGCTGTGTGCCAGGCACACCTGGCACACACGTAGTTACGGCCCTGGTTCTTAGATTTGTAATCAGAGTATATCACTTTAATTTGTCTCAGAATTAAACATTAACAAAAATAAAAACACTACATTGAACACAGAATTTTTTTTGCAAATGCCTCTTATAGTGGCTTATGCAATAGCCTGCGAGCTGCACGCTATTACATAAGCCCCATAGTCTCACTATTGCCTAAACAAATTGTACTGCAGCCCAGAGATGACTAAATGACAGAAGCCTTCCATTGTGGAAGCAAAATAAATACAGCCAGAGAGAAATGCTGCAAATTCTAATGGCGCCATCCTTTACTGATGGAATGCATTGCGCACTAACTACAAATAGTGGTTCTAGAAGGCACTCTGCATTCCATCCACCTGTGCCTCTACCGGCATACACAAATCTATCCGTAACCGCCAGGAATGCTCTAGTGGACTGATAGGTTTACAGCGGAGCACAGGGTTTGTAAGGATGAATAGTAAGAATTTGGCAAAACTGATTGAGACAATCAACACGACACATTGATTAGTAGAAATGGGGGATAGTATTTTTGATCCAGCTAATACATTCCCAGTGGATATAATCAAAATAATGAAAATTAACATCAATAGCTATGGGTTGAGGTCGGGGTCACCAGGATCCCGATCTTTAGATTCCCTGTGGGTAGGGGGGGGGGTTTAAGCGCAGAAAAAAAAAGCCCCGTTGGGGTCTCGGTGGCTCGCTACAGGTTCTATTCCCATATCCCTGTTAGTCAGCATGCCGACTGTCGGGCTCTGAATTGGCATGCAGGCACCATCTAGTAGATTGCTCACTTCACCACTGTGTGAAGTGAGCGTACCCCCCCCTTCCCCGCATTGCGCTGTGTGTCGAGTGGGGGGAGAGATGTGTGCTGAACGGTCTGTGCTAGATTGCTCAGCACACACCTCCCCTTGTGTACCCCCAAAAGATTCCAACAACTCTAAAATGATATCTATATACCTCTAAGGGGAATATATGATTACCTCTGATGCCGTTTCAACGGATGAAAACAGTCGGATATCACGATTAGTGGGCCTAATTCAGAGTTGATCGCAGGAGCAAATTTGTTAGCAGTTGGGCAAAACCATGTGCACTGCATGGGGGGTGGGGAATGTAACATGTGCAGAGAGAGTTAGATTTGGGTGTGGTGTGTTCAAACTAAAATCTAAATTGCAGTGTAAAAATAAAGCAGACAATATTTACCCTGCACAGAAACAAAATAATCCACCCAAATCTAACTCTCTCTACAAATGTTATATCTGCCCCCCTCCCTGCAGTGCACATGGTTTTGCCCAACTACTAACAAATTTGCTGCTGCGATCAACTCTGAATTATCCCCAATGACCAGTGGTCATTATTGTGGTATCCAATTAGAGGCCATTTTCTTCAGCCGAAAACGGACTTGCCACAGCGTGGATAAGTCCCCGATCCCATGTGTTATTGTGGCTCCGGCAGCCGCTTATTGGGATTATGGTTCGAGTGCGCATTATTCCACATAAGTGCCAGCATCGGAGGTGGAGCACGCCGCATCAGGGCCAATAGGATAGCCCAAGGCGATACAATAATTACCCGAAGTCATTGACCAAAGGTAATTGGATACCCCCCTAACAGTTTAAAGAGCAATATTCACAATAGGGGTAATTCAGACTGCATCACTGCAGCGGCAGTGATCACAGTCTGAGTTTTTTTGTGCGCGTTCACACCCTGGGAGCCCAGTGAGATGCTATCAGCATCTCAGGGCTGCAATCGCCTCTGCCTGATTGATAGGCAGATGCGGTCGCAGGGTGGGAGGGGGCATACCAACTGTGTTAGAACGCCGTTGGCGGGGCGCGGTCCGTACAACGGAGGCATGTCCGGACCGTTGGGGGGGGGGGGGGGGGGGGGCGGTCCGTGGTGGCTGCGGGACGTGGTGGCTGCGTGACGTCACACGCAGCCGCCGTGACCCGGGACGCGGCAGGTAGCAGCCTGCCAGCACGCAGGAGCTGCACTGGCAGGGAGCTACTCGCCAGGTACAAAAGAATCGCCACCGTGCGGGGGGAGGGGGGGGGAGGCAGGACCTGACATACTAGGCGAACTAGCCCTGTGCTGGGCGTCCCCCCGCATGTCAGAGTAAATGATCATAGATGTGCTAAACCCCCAATATACACAATCTGTGCACCAAATCTGTTGAACACAGGCCAATCGCTCCTGCTTTATTGCAAAGCCACGAATTTCCCTTATAAAACTATGGGGCAGATGTATTAAGCCTGGAGAAGTGATAAAGCAGTGATAAGAGGAAGTTGACAACGCACCAGCCAATCAGCTCCTGTCATTTTTCAAACCCGTAACGATTGTCTGTTGCGTTATCACCTTCCACTTCTCACTGATTTATAACATCTCCAGGCTTAATACGATGTCCTTTTCAGATGTTCCTATATTCAGAAAGCAACATGCAGTTTACTTAAAAGGCGCTTCCGTAAATCACCCCCCCCCCCCCCTCCTTCCCCCTTATTTCAGGAACAGATCGGCAATTTAGTTTGAAGTCTCCATTCCATGCAAGGCTTTTAAATAAATAAATATGCAACGCACAGCACTTTTACTTTTTAGAATTTAATGTCTGCTCCAGAGGTCAAAGGATAATGGGTTAATTTGTAACACTGACCTCCAATGACTTGAAATGCGCCGCTTTCTTAGAACTGGTTCACTCACTATATTCTTCACTGTCGGGAGTTCAGAGCGATTTCTATTAGAATGCACATTTTATATTAACTCATGTAAATATATGTGCATACATAACGGCACATATCTCTAGTAAATAATAGTTTACAGTAAAAATGCAATTCAGGTGCTATCAAGTGTTATCTAGTAATGAGCAGAAAACTAGGTCTAATTACCCAGCCGTGAGAGTGACTGGCAGGACCAAACTGGCGCCCATGGAGAGGCTGTACCCCCCTTCCCCCTCCAGGCAGACACCTGAAGCAAATATTGTTGTACTGTGCAACATTCTATGTTTTATATAAATTAGCAGGGAAAGAAACGAGTCGGCGGGGCCGTGTGGTGCTGACAGTGACTTCTCAAAGAGCAAACTGATGGTGGATCTGCATTAAATAGTTACTACTGTCACGCATACTGTCACTACTCTCCTGGATCCTACGAGAGACACCTGTTTTTTTGGGTTGTCCCCCACACCCCTTGAGGAGTAGGCACCCCTCCTGCATTCTGCCCACTTCCTAGTCAAGTGGGCAGGATGGGGAGATAAATAGAGTGACGCTGCTGTCCCAGCAGAGGGTGCAGGGCCTAAATACGTGATTCAATGCTAATCGCATCATTTTAGCCCCCGCCCCTATGCCATACCTGGAAAATGCTTTTTGGCCTGCTTCCAATTCAAACACCTGGACGCTACTTGCTGGGTATCCTGTATGGAAATTGCAAACAGATTACGTTTGCTTGATATAACTCTGATTGTTCTTAGTCTTTCACCTACAGCTCCTTTATTTCATCCTGGGCACTCTCCCCAGCTGGACCTTGCTGACCTGGCTGTGAGTTTCTGCCTCACAATCTTCCTGATGCTGTTGTAGGCCAGGGCTCTGTTACCGGCACCTTCTCTGCACCACTATTCCTGGGAGCTGGGGCACATACCCCGAATATGGTACGTAGAGCATCCATATCTTAACCCTCTCCCTAGTACCCTGACCTTCACCCTAAAAATTAATCCTCATACCCTATCCATGGTCCTAATACCCTCATTCCAAACCTCTCCTTACCATAACCCTAACCCTAATAATTTAACCCAAACCGCTAAACCAACCCTAATGTCTATCCCAAAAGGGCAGGCTGGATGGGCCATTTGGTTCTTATCTGTCATCATATTCTATGTTTCTGTGTTACTCTCCCACTCCTAATTTTTTGACCAGGACCCCACACTCACAGAAGAGCCAATTCATCTGCATCCCACCTGTTTCTTAATGAAGTGGCAAGATTAATTTTTATGGGGAATTGCGGCACCGTATTGCGGGGGGGGGGGTAAACTTACTGAAGCAAACTGTTTAGCCCGCCCCCTCCCCGGGGACTCACAAATCGTGACATTTTTGGGGGCATAGTGACTGACAGCCTGGACCCGTCCCCCGAAGTGGCAAGCAGAGACTCCTTTCCAGGCTTCTTCCGGAGAGGAGACTTAAAAGGTAGGCAACTATGCTATGCAAATATGCTCCAAGTAGAGGAAATTAAGTGATTGCAGTTGTATAGTTGCACCTTGATGCATAGTTGCCTACCTTGCTGCCTCCTCCGGGAGGTGACAGCGTGGTAGGTGCATGGGGGCGTGACCGGCAGGAAGGTGGACTGTCCAGGGGCATGGCCGGCAGCAAGGTGGGCTGTCCAGGGGTGTGGCTGGTGGGAACATGGGCAGTCAGGGGGGCGTGGTGTCACAATCGCATCAGTGTGGCTCCACCCCCCGCTATACAGTGCTGAGAAAACAGCCACTGTATAGCGGGGGCGGTGCTACGATGAAGCGATTCATTGCAAATAGCGTCATCGGATCGCCTCGGACTGCCCACTTGTTCTCTGCTGTGGGCGGTCGAGGAGGGGGATGGGGGGGCTGTTAGGAAAAGCAGGAGACTTGCTTACATTTCCGGGCGGCCAGGAGGGCGCCCCGAATTTCGGGAGCCTCCTGGCCATTCCGGGAGGGTAGACAAATATTCCTTGATGTCCTGTTGATGGCCTAGCAGTCAAATCTTGCACAAAAATAATCTAGGTGTAGAAGCGGTAATGGCACACCTGCGTTTGACGCTACACCCACAAACGCTCCCTGCCTGTCAATTACTTTGCGAATAAATCCTCCTGCGATCATTGTCACAAGACCGTTGCAGCACATGCGCAGTATGACTTAGATGCATGCGTAGTGGCAAGAAATCAAGTTTATCTAAGTTTATCAGTGTTGTGCATGTGTGTGTCTGTAAGTAGTGTATGTCAGTAAGCGGTGACTGTGTCAGTAAGTCTGTGTTGTGTGTGTCAGTAGTGTCTGTTAGTAAGTGGTGTCTGAGGCAGTGTCAATAAGAGGTATCGGTCATTAAGTCATGTCTGTGTCAGTAAGTGGTATATGTGTCGTATGTGTCAGTAAGGGGAATCTATATCAGTAAGGGGTGTCTGTATGTATATGCCAATAAGTGGTGTCTGTCAGTCATTGGTGCTTGCATCAGTAAGTGTGTTCAAGTTCAGTTTATTGTCATCAGCCAAAGCAAATTGACAGATGAAATTTCAGTAGCACGTAGCACCGGGTAGCATACAAAAACTCATAAAAAATAATACAATCATACATTTAACATCCGTACTGCAAATGGAATAAAACTGTTCCTAAAACGACTAGTACGTGCTAGCAGGGTTCGAAACCTCTTTCGGGACGGAAGTTCGACAAAGAACTCATTAAAAGGATGTCCACTTTCCGATAAAATACTCCTAACTTTACTTAAAGCACTACACCTATATAGCTCATCAAAGGTAGGCAGCGGCATACCAATGATTTTGCTAGCTGTTCTTCTAATCCGCTCTAATGCACACCGGTCATTTAAGGTGCAGAAACCATACTATGTCACTTTTCCATAACTAAGGATGCTCTCAATCGAGCACCTATAAAAGTTTAACATAGTCTGTGCACCAACACCTGCAGCTCTTAAAGCATCGCAGGAAAAAAAGTCATTGTTGAGCTGTTTTAACTATCAACTGCAAGTGCGCCGACCATGTCAAGCATGATGAAATCTGAATTCCCAAGAAACGGAATGAAGCAACCATTTCCACTGCTTGATCACCAATAAACACTGGCAATTTCTGTAACGGCCCTTTCCTAAAATCCACAATCAGTTCTTTAGTCTTCCCACTATTTAAAAATAAATGATTTTCACTACTCCAACCAACTAATTTCGCAACTTCCGTCCTATAAGCTGACTCATTGTTACCGTTAATTAAACCTACTACAGCAATGTCATCTGCAAATTTGATTACTTTAACAGATGCATCTGCTGACACACAGTCGTGGATAAACATCGAATATAAAAAAGGGCTAAAAACAGCTCCCCGAACCTAACACTACCCATTTTAACCATCTGTGGGCGATTTGTCAAAAATTCTACAATCCAATTACAAGTAAAACTATCAAGGTCTAACACAGATAATTTGTTCGTCAAAGACACAGGAATCACTGTGTTAAAGGCCGAACTAAAATCGACAAAATCCTTACATAGGCATTCCTCTTTTCCCAATGGGACAGAGTAAAGTTCAACAATGTAATAATCGCGTCGTCGGTGCAACGGTTCCGTCTATAAGCAAATTGAAACGGGTCAAACTCAGCTAGAAAAAAAAAAGATTTAATGTGGCTCAATACTAGTCTCTCAAAACATTTCATTATGAGGGACGTTAATGCTATAGGCCGATAATCATTAAAACATTTAGCTGACCCTTTCTTAGGGACTGGAACAATACTTGTCAACTTCAAACTCCTTGGCACTGCACAGTGCATGAGTGACAAATTGAACAAGACCGTTAATATCACACTCAGTTGCTCCGCACATCAGTACCGGATCTTGCCACGGGCAAGCAGTACTTTTGCCCGGGGCGCCGCCTTCCGGAGGGCGCCGGCGCCCTCCGGAGGGCGCCGCACCATGGCAAGATCCGCCACTGTGCCCTTTGCAGTGCCCTCCGCTGTGCGTCTAGTTTCCCTTCATGGAGAGGACTGTGCTGTGCGGTGCGCGATGACGTCATCACGCACCGCACAGCAAAGGTCCTCTCCATGAAGGGAAACTAGACGAAGCGTCTAGTTTCCCTTCATGGAGAGGACCTTTGCTGTGCGGTGCGCGATGACGTCATCGCGCACCGCACAGCATAGTGGCAGAGACACTAGGGGTCATAATTGACCTCTAGTGTCTATGCTGTGCTATGGGAGAGACGTAATGACGTCTCTCCCATAGATCCGAGGACAGACACAACCATCCGAGTCCAGGAGAAGAGCGGCGCCGGCGGAGGAGGAGGTCTGGAATCAGGAGCGGGGATTGTAAGTATACTTTTATTTTTTTTTTATTTTTTTTTCCAGCTGCGCTACAGGGGGCACAAATGGGGGCGTAACTGACCACGCCCCCATATGAAGCCACGCCCCCATTTTTGCCCGGGGCGCCACAAGGGCAAGATCCGGCCCTGCCGCACATCTATGAAGGACCCTCCCCTGAATGCCATCAGGTCCCGCTGACTTGCCCGGATTTACCCGATGCAAACAATTTTGCACAGCGCCTTCTTCAAATAACAAGGGAGATTTCCCCTCTCGAGGGATCTGCGGAAACGGGAGTAATCTGTTATTTTCTTCAAATCTACAATAAAACTAATTTAGATAATACGCCAATGAGTTACTAATCTACACATGGTCGTCTTTTTTAACTTTGCACCCAGTCACTTCATATATCAACTGCCACAAGCCCCTAGGATTCTTATTCAAACTACTAAGATCTTCAATCTTTTTTGAAAAACTAATTTTTGCTCTTTTAATGCCCAAACGGAGTTGGGTCCTGGCCAGTCTCAAAGCGGCCTGATCGCCAACCTTGAAAGCTCTATCCCTGGCTTTAAGATGGGCATGAACCTCCCCATTTAACCGAGGTTTCTCATTAGAAAAAGTTTTTATTTTTTCCCTCATCGTGACGCTCTCCGTGCATGTACTTATGTAAGCAGGAGATCAAAGATACAAGTAAATCAATATCAATTGAACCATTGATCACACACTCTTCAATGAACAATTCACAATTTGTAAATTCCAAAATATCCTGCAACCTCGTCATTGCTCCCTCTGGCCAGATTGTAACCGTTTTAATCACAGGCTTAACTCTTTTAACCTGGGGTTTATAAATTGGCCTTAAAAATAGGGACAAGTGATCGGAGTTGCCGTTATGAGGACAAGCAAAGGTCTCATAAGCTAAATTTAAATTAGAATATACTTGATGTAATGTGTGCGTCCCACGTGTGGGGACCGCACATACTTATAAAATCTGGGCATTACTTTTTTTTAAATCTGGTGGATTGAAATCGCCAGCCACAATAAAACAGATCCCACGGCATTATAAAGAATCTCCAATGCCTTATTAACATTTGCACAAGGGGGTATATAAACGGCAATAAAAATTATCACAGAAATTTCCCTGGGAAAGTAAAAAGGCCTGCACTTGACAATCAAATACTCAATATCCATTGAGCAATGAGTGTCAATCAAGGTGGCGTCAAAGCACATCGGCTCTCATTCCGAGTTGATCGCACCAAGCAACTTTTTGCTGCTAGTGCGACCAACTAATCTCCGCCTATGGGGGAGTGTATTTTAGCACAGCAGGGCTGCGATCGCTTGTTCAGCTCTGCTATGCTAAAAATTTTTCTCACAAATCACGATCAGCCCTGGACATACTTACCCTGTGCGACGGATCCAGCGATGATGGGCTCGGCTTTGACGTCAGACATCCACCCTCCGTTCGCCTGGACACACCTGCGTTTTTCTTACCACTCCCTGAAAACGGCCTCCAACGGTCAGTTGACGCCCCGGAACGCCTTCCTGCAGTAAATCTTCTTGCAGTCGACGCTGCGACCGCTTTCTCCGCTGTCATCGTCGTTGCAATGCACATTCCAGACCCAATCGCACCGGTGCGAGGAAGTGCAGCATGCGATCGGGTCGGAATGAGGGCCATCATACGATGTACTAAAATACAAAGCACACCAGCTTTTTCAGGAGGCCAGAGTCCGATCCGTCCTAAATAAAGTCCTATCGTCAATAGACACAGCTGAATCCGGAACTGAGTCCTGTAACCAAGTTTCAGTAGAAATGTATAAAGAACTGTGAGTATGTGTCAGTAAGTGGTGTCTGTGTCAGTAAGGAATGTCTCAGTACGTGGTCTGTGTCAGTAAGTTGTAACTGTGTCCGTCAGTAAGTATGTATGTTCTAATAAGTGGTGTGTGTCAGTTAGTGGTGTGTATGTCAGTAAATGTATTTTTATCAGTAGGGGTGTCTATGTCAGTAAGGGGTGTATGTGTCAGTAAGGTGTGTTTGTTTGTAAGTGTGTCAATAAGTGTGTGTGTCAGTAATTGTGTATGCATCAGTGTGTTTGTGGCAGTTAGTGGAATCTGTGTCAGTAAGTGGTATCTATCAGTAATTGGTGTTTGTGTCAGTAAGTGTGTCTGCATAAGTGTGCCTGTGTCAGTGAGGGGTGTCTGTGTCAGTGAGAGGTGTCTAAGTCCATAAGGGCTATCTGTGTCCCTAAGAGGTGTCTGTGTCAGTAAGTGGTGTCTGTGTCAGTAAGGGGTGTCCAAATAAGGGGCCGTCATCAGGGGGAACTACTGGGACAGGAGTACCTGCCCCAGATAGAGAGGGAGCCCGCCTCTGGCTCCTAAAGTAGGGTCTGACACTGCACTTAACTTCTGGCCTGGTCGAGCTGCACAGAGCTCATCCAGCTCAGATGTGGCCGAGTAACTGACCTCTTTTCCGGTCCCAGCCGGCCTGGCAGCCCACCATGTGAAAGAGTAATCTGTAGATGCTTGAGATGTCCCCGGGCCAGGAGAGTGCCTGACGGCCGGCACTCACATAGCCTCTTTTTGTGACACCCTGTGCCTGAGAGTCAGGCAAATGTTGGTAGTCACTGAGAGACAGGCGAATGTGACCGTTTCACTGAGACAGAGGGTAATGTGGGGGGAGGGTCCACTGGGAGACTTAGGGGCATGTTGGGAAGGGGTCATTAAAGAGACATAAGGGAATGTGGGAAGTCATCGAAACAGAGGAGAATGTGTGCAGGGGTGTCACTGAGAGACAGAGGGAAATTTGGCTATGCGTATATGCGTATGTGAGACTATGTGGGGACAGGTGGGGGCTGCCTGTTTTTTCAGTCCCAGCCCCACAATTTCTGATGGCAGCCCTGTCACTAAGTTGTATCTTTGTCATTAAGGGGTGTCTGTTATTAAGTTTGTATGTGCCAATAAGTGGTGTTTGTGTCTGTAAGTGCCATCTGTCAGTAAGTGCTGTCTGTGTCAATAGATATTTGTGTCAGTAAGGTGTGTCAGTAATTGTTTGTGTGTCGGTGTGTTTCTGGGTCAGTAAGTGGAGTCATTCAGCAAGGGGTGTCTGGGTCCGTAAGTGATATCTGTCAGTAAGCAGTGTCTGTGTCAGTAAGCTGTATCTTTGTCAGTAAGAGGTGTCTGTGTAGGTAAGTGTCAGTAAGTCTCTCTCAGTAGATGAACACCTTACTGAAACACCTTACTGACACACGTATTGACACATGCACCATGTGTCAATAAGTGTGTCAGTAAGGTGTTTCAGTAAGTTTGTCTGTGTCAGTAACTGGGTCTGTATCACTGTGTTTCTGTCAGTAAGTGGAATCTGTTTCAGTAAGGGGTGTCTGTGTTGGTAAGCAGTGTCTGTCAGTAAGAGATGTCTGTGTCTGTAAGTGGTGTCTGTGTCAGTGATTGTGTCCCATTAGCCCTCAGTTCCCTGTCTGCTCTGTTTTACCCCTATCAGTTTTCCCCTTTCCCCATCTGCTCTGTATTGTCCCCATCTTTTCTAATTTTTCTACACCTGCTTTGTATTGCCCCATTGTAGCTCCCCTTTCCACCTGCATGTTCATACAGCTCTCTGTATCATATGGCGGTCTCTGTGATGCTCTCTGTATCATATGGCGGTCACTGATGTTCCTTCATTATATGGTGGTCACAAACTTTTTCTTGTTTATAGCGCCACTATTAAGTGGTTGAAGGTAGGCACTAGCTATGACTGCCCTAAAGAAAGCCACACCCATGGCACAGGCCACACCCCCTATTTAGACGACACCCCCACATCACTAGTCAAGCCCCTGTAGCGCTTGTCACACCTCCTGCCGAGGCACACAATAGGCCCTTCCTAAATTTCAGCTCTAGGCCCATGTGGACCTTAATCTGGCACTGGGTGTCTATGTCATATGACTTAAATGGAGGAATATTTCTATTTATATAAATGCCTTTATTTCAGCTCACATTTCCTTTATAGTCAAGGCTATTTTCTCCTACGTCCTAAAGGATGCTGGGGACACTTCAAGAACCATGGGGTATAGACAGGATCCGCATGAAACATGGGCACTTTAAGACTTTAAAAGGGGTGTGAACTGGCTCCTCCCTCTATGCCCCTCCTCTAGACTCCAGTTTCGAATCTGTGCCCAGTGAGACTGGATGCACACTGAGGAGCTCTCCTGAGTTTCTCTGAAAAAATACTTTTGTTAGGTTTATTATTTTCAGGGAGACCTGCTGGCAACAGGCTCCCTGCAGAGTGGGACTGAGGGGAGAGAAGCAGACCTACTTCTGTAAGTTTCAAGGCTCTGCTTCTTAGGCTACAGGACACCATTAGCTCCTGAGGGTCTGAACACTAGGTACGCCTAGATGCTCGTTCCCGGAGCCCGCCGTCACCCCCCTTACAGAGCCAGAAGTCAGAAGAAGGGTGAGTAGAAGAATATCAGAAGACTTCAGTGACGGCTTTAAGGTAACGCACAGCGGGCGCGCTGCGCGCCATGCTCCCACACACACAGCGGCACTACAAGGTGCAGGGTGCGGGGGGGGCGCCCTGGTCAGCATAAAATCCTCATTTTGAGACTGGCTATGTGGTATTTAAGTGCCTAGGCACTAAATCCGAACCCCTGCCAGTATAAATAATTAAAAAAATAGCGAGGCTGAAGCGCGCCATTAAGGGGGCGTGGCTTAGCCCTCACAGCTCTCACCAGCGCCATTTTCTCTTCACAGAGCTGCAGAGACGCTGGTCCTTCCTCAACACTGCTGTATCAAGTAATGGTGCAAAACAGGCAGGGACACAGTTAATTTGGTGCTGGATTAATGATATAAAAGTGCTAACAGGTCTGAGGCATTATATAAAAAGTTTCAGACCCGGGATAGGCGCTGGGTTGTGAGCTGGCACACTCCCTCTGTGTTTCTCTGACAGGCTTTACTGTGGGTCTGTCCCCTATATGCCCAGTGTGTTTGTGGTGTCGGTACACGTGTGTCGGCATGTCTGAGGCTGAGTGCTCTTCCCAGGAGGAGACTGGATTAGGGAAAGAAACGACTGTGGGAGAGACCCTGTCGGCACCGCCGACACCTGATTGGGTACATTTTTTGAGTGCTTTGAATGCAAATGTGGCTCTATTAAATAAGAGATTGGATAAGTCTGAGTCTCAGACCCAGGCGTGGAAGAAATCTGTGGAGGATGTGTTGTCACAAGTTCAGACCCCCTCGGGGTCACAAAAGCGTTCTTTTACCCAGATAGCAGATACAGATACCGACACGGACTCTGACTCCAGTGTCGACTATAGTGATGCCAGATTAAATCCAAAACTGGCTAAAAGCATTCAGTACATGATTGTGGCGATAAAAGACGTGTTGCATATCACGGAGGACCCTGATACAAGGGCCTGTTTGTTTAAAGGAAAGAAACCTGAGGTAACGTTCCCTCCCTCTCATGAACTGAACACTCTTTTTGAAAAGTTTTGGGAAAATCCTGCCTAGAAGTTTCAGATTCCCAAGAGAATTCCGGTGGCATATCCGTTCCCATCTGGGGATAGGGAAAAGTGGGAGTCACCCCCCACTGTGGACAAAGCTCTATCACGACTGTCCAAAAAGGTGGCGCTTCCGTCTCCTGACACGGCAGCCCTAAAGGAACCTGCGGATCGTAAGCAGGAAAATACATTGAAATCCATTTATGTCACTACAGTTACGCTACTCAGACCTGCAGTTGCTTCGGCGTGGGTGAGTAGCGCTATTGAAAAGTGGGCAGATAACTTGTCATCTGAGTTAGATATAGCATTCTTTTGACACTGGGTCATATCACGGATGCTGCAGCCTACCTTAAGGAAGCTGCGAGGGACATTGGCCTTTTGGGATCAAGGGTCAATGCTATGGCAATCTCAGCTAGGAGAGCATTGTGGATTCATCAATGGAATGCTGATGCTGACTTTAAGAAGGCTATGGAGTCTCTGCCGTATAAAGGTAGTGTCTTGTTTGGTGACGGCCTCGCTGACCTGGTATCTACGGCTACCGGGGTAAGTCATCCTTTTTACCTTATGTTCCTGCACAACAAAAGAAAACGCACCACTATCAGATGCAGTCCTTTCGGCCCAATAAATAAAAAAGAGGATGAGGGTCTTCCTTCCTTGCTTCTAGAGGAAGAGTAAAGGTAAAAAGGTCACCAGCTGTGGCAGGTTCCCAAGAGCAGAAGTCGTCTCCGGCTTCTACCAAATCCACCATATGATGCTGGGACTCCTCTGCGGGAGTCCGCACCAGTGGGGACACGTCTCCAACTCTTCAGTCAGTTCTGGGTTCGTTCGGCCCTGGACCCATGGGTATTAGAAATAGTGTCCCAAGGGTACAATCTGGAACTTCAAGACGTGCCCCTTCGACGATTTTTCAAATCAGCCTTACCAGTTTCTCTTCAGGACAGGGAGGTAGTATGCGGTGCTATACAAAAGCTATGTCAATATCAAGTCATTGTCACGGTACCCCCGTCACAACAGGGAGAAGGCTTTTATTCGAGCCTGTCCGTGGTCCCGAAGCCGGACGGCTCGGTCAGACCAATTCTGAACTTAAAATCCCTCAATTTCTATCTAAGAAAATTCAAATTCAAGATAGAGTCTCTCCGAGCAGTGATCTCCAGTCTGGAGGAAGGGGATTTTATGGTGTCGGTCGACGTTAAAGAATGCCTACTTACACGTCCCCATATATCCTCCACATCAGGCTTACCTGAGGTTTGCCGTTCAGGATTGTCATTACCAATTTCAGACGTTGCCGTTTGGTCTGTCCACGGCTCCGAGGGTTTTCACCAAAGTTATGGCGGAAATGATGGTTCTCCTGCGCAAGCAAGGAGTCACAATTATCCCGTACTTGGACGATCTCCTGATAAAAGCGAGGTCCAAGGAACAATTACTGCAGAGCATGACGCTCTCCCTGACAATTCTGCAACAACATGGTTGGCTCCTAAACTTGCCAAAATCACAGCTGGTTCCGACGACAGGGCTGTCGTTCTTGAGTATGATTCTGGACACGGAATTACAGAAAGTTTTTCTTCCAGTGGAAAAGGCTCTGTAAATTCAGAACCTGGTCAAACAGATTCTGAAGCCAGCAAGAGTGTCGATTCATCAATGCACTCGGTTGCTAGGGAAGATGGTGGCGGCCTACGAGGCCATTCAGTTCGGCAGATTCCATGCCAGAGTGTTTCAGTGGGACCTGTTGGACAAATGGTCCGGATCCCATCTGCACATGCACCGACAGATAATCCTGTCTTCCAAGACCAGAATCTCACTCCTGTGGTGGCTGCACAGATCTCACCTCCTAGAGGGGCGCAGATTCGGGATCCAGGACTGGATCCTGGTAACCACGGATGCGAGTCTCCGAGGCTGGGGTGCAGTCACACAGGGGGGAAATTTCCAGGGAAAATGGTCAAGCCAGCAGACACGATCTCCATCCAGGAGAGTGGGGTCTTCATCAAGAGGTCTTTGCAGAAGTGACAAGTCGTTGGGGAATTCCTTAAATAGACATGATGGCATCTCGCCTCAACAAGAAACTTCCGAGATATTGTTCCAGGTCTAGGGACCCTCAAGCAATAGCGGTGGAAGCCCTAGTGACATCGTGGGTGTTTCAGTCGGTATATGTGTTCCCTCCGATTCCACTCATTCCAAAAGTGATAAAAATCATAAGAAGAACAAGGGTTCATGCAATCCCCAATGTTCCAGACTGGCCAAGGAGGGCCTGGTATCCAGATCTTCAGGAATTGCTCATAGAAGATCCCTGGCCACTTCCTCTACGAGAGGATCTGTTATAGCAGGGGCCGTGCGTGTACCAAGACTTACCGCGGCTTCGTTTGATGGCTTGGAGGTTGAACGCAAGATCCTATCCTGAAAGGGTATTCCCGGTGAAGTAATTCCCACACTGCTTTAGGCTAGAAAAGAGGTAACGGCGAAACATTATCACCGTATTAGGAGAAAGTATGTGTCTTGGTGTGAATCCAAGGAGGCTCCTACGGAAGAATTTCAACTGGTCCGCTTTCTCCATTTTCTGCAAGCAGGGGTGGATGCGGGCCTAAAATTAGGCTCAATTAAAGTACAAATTTCGGCCTTATCAATTTTCTTTCAAAAAGAATTGGCTTCCCTTCCGGAAGTTCAGACTTTCGTGAAAGGCGTGCTGCACATCCAACCTCCCTTTGTGTCCTCGGTGGCACCATGGGATCTTAATGTGGTGTTGCAGTTCCTGCAATCTCATTGGTTTGAACCTTTACGTAAGGTAGAGTTGAAATTCGTCACTTGGAAAGTGATCATGCTGTTGGCCTTGGCCTCTGCAAGGCGGGCGTCTGAATTGGCGGCTTTGTCTCACAAGAGCCCCTATTTGAACTTCCATGAAGATAGAGTGGAGTTGAGAACTCATCAGCAATTTCTGCCGAAAGTGGTGTCATCGTTTCACATGAACCACCCTATTGTGGTGCCAGTGGCTACTGACGCCTTAGAGGAATCGAAGTCTCTAGATGTGGTCAGAGCTTTGAAAATTTATGTAGCCAGAATGGCTCAGATTAGGAAAACGGAGTCTCTGTTTGTCCTGTATGATCCCAACAAGATTGGGGCTCCTGCTTCCAAGAAGACTATTGCACGCTGGATCTGTAATACGATTCGGCAGGCTCATTCTACGGCTGGATTGCCGTTACCGAAATCAGTGAAGGCCCATTCTACCAGAAAGGTGGGTTCATCCTGGGTGGCTGCCCGGGGGAATGTCGGCATTACAGCTTTGCCGAGCAGCTACTTGGTCGGGTTCAAACACTTTTGCAAAGTTTTACAAGTTTGATACCCTGGCTGAAGAAGACCTCTTGTTTGGTCAATCGGTGCTGCAGAGTCATCCGCACTCTCCCGCCCGTTCTTGAGCTTTGGTATAAACCCCATGGTTTTTGAAGTGTCCCCAGCATCCTCTAGGACGTAGGAGAAAATAGGATTTTAATACCTACCGGTAAATCCTTTTCTCTTAGTCCGTAGAGGATGCTGGGTGCCCGTCCCAGTGCGTACTGTATCTGCAGTTATTGGTTATGGTTACACACGTGTTGTGTTGCGTTTATAGGCGGCCTGTTGCTGTCATTATTCATGCCGTTGCATGCGTTGGGTTGAATGCCATGTTGTACGGCATGCTTGAGGTGTGAGCTGGTATGTATCTCACCTTAGTTTAAATCAAAATAAATCCTTTTTCCTCGAAATATCCGTCTCCCTGGGCACAGTTCCTATAACTGGAGTCTGGAGGAGGGGCATAGAGGGAGGAGCCAGTTCACACCCCTTTTAAAGTCTTAAAGTGCCCATGTCTCCTGAGGATCCTGTCTATACCCCATGGTTCTTGAAGTGTCCCCAGCATCCTCTACGGACTAAGAGAAAACGAGTTTTATGGTAAGAACTTACCTTTGTTAAAACTCTTTCTGCGAGGTACACTGGGCTCCACAAGTTTAGACACTGTGGTGTAGAGTAGGATCTTGATCCGAAGTACCAACAGGCTCAAAAGCTTTGACCTTCTTCCCCAGATGCATAGCGCCGCCTCCTATATCACCCCGCCTCCGTGCACAGGAGCTCAGTTTTGTTAATCAGCCCAATGCAGTAGCAAGTAAAAGAGACAACTGCCAGTTGCCACAAACAACACACTCTCCCGACAGGAGAAGTGTCAGCGGCTAATGCCATACCAACTCAAAGAAGCTAAGTGCGTCAGGGTGGGCCAGGGTGGGCGCCTTGTGGAGCCCAGTGTACCTCGCAGAAAGAGATAAGTTCTTACCATAAAACTCGTTTTCTGCTGCGGGGTACACTGGGCTCCACAAGGATAGACATTGGGGATGTCCTAAAGCAGTTCCTTATGGGAGGGGACGCACTGTAGCGGGCACAAGAACCCGGCGTCCAAAGGAAGCATCCTGGGAAGTGGCGGTATCGAAGGCATAGAACCTAATGAACGTGTTCACTGAGGACCACGTAGCCGCCATGCACAATTGTTCAAGGGTCGTACCACGGCGGGCCGCCGAAGAAGGTCCAACAGACCGAGTAGAATGGGCCGTAATGTGAGCAGGAGCGGACAGACCAGCCCTCACATAAGCATGTGCAATCACCATTCTAATCCATCTGGCCAAAGTCTGCTTGTGAGCAGGCCAGCCCCGTTTGTGAAATCCAAACAGAATAAAGAGAGAATCAGATTTCCTAACAGAAGTAGTTCTCTTCACATAGATACGGAGAGCCCGTACCACATCCAAAGACCGCTCTTTGGAAGACAAATCAGGAGAGACAAAGGCCGGAACCACAATCTCCTGATTAAGGTGGAACGAAGAAACCACCTTAGGTAAATATCCGGGACGAGTCCTAAGAACCGCACGGTCACGGTGAAAAATCAGATATGGGGAACTACAAGACAAGGCACCCAGATCCGACACTCTTCTAGCAGAGGCAATAGCCAGCAAGAACACCACCTTAAAGGAAAGCCACTTAAGGTCAGATGAACCAAGGGGTTCAAATGGAGGCTCTTGCAACGCCTCCAAAACCACTGACAAGTCCCAAGGAGCCACAGGCGGGACATAGGGAGGTTGGATACGCAACACACCCTGAATGAAAGTATGAACATCAGGTAAAGTCGCAATTTTTCTCTGAAACCGCACCGACAAGGCAGAAATATGAACCTTGAGGGAGGCCAGACGCAGGCCTAACTCTAGACCTTGCTGCAGAAAAGCCAAAAGCTTGGCTGTACTAAACTTGAAGCGTCATAATTGTTAGATGCGCACCAAACAAAGTAGGAATGCCAGACCCTATGGTAAATCCGAGCAGAAGCCGGTTTCCAGGCCCGTAGCATAGTTTTAATGACCTCTTCAGAAAAACCCTTAGCCCTCAAGACGGAAGCTTCAAGAGCCACGCCGTCAAAGATAGCCGGGCTAGGTCCTGGTAGACACAGGGGCCCTGTACGAGGAGGTCTGGGCGTTGTGGAAGTAGAATTGGACGCTCTGACGATAGGCCCTGCAGGTCTGAGAACCAGTGCCGTCTGGGCCACGCCGGAGCTATGAGAAGCAGATTTCCTTTTACTTGCTTGAACTTCCGAATTACCCTGGGCAGGAGTGACACCGGAGGGAACACATACGGCAGCCGAAACCTCCACGGCACCGCTAGCGCATCCACGAATGCTGCTTGAGGATCCCTTGTCCTTGCTCCGAAGACCGGAACCTTGTGATTGTGTCGAGACGCCATCAGATCCACATCTGGAAGACCCCACTTTTCCACGAGGAGTTGAAACACTTCTGGATGGAGGCCCCACTCGCCGGCATGCACGTTCTGACGACTGAGAAAGTCTGCTTCCCAATTCAGGACTCCCGGAATGAATATTGCCGATATTGCCGGTAGATGGCGTTCCGCCCAACGTAGAATCCGTGAGACTTCCTTTATTGCCAAACGGCTTCGAGTGCCGCCTTGATGATTTATGTAAGCCACTGTGGTGGCGTTGTCCGACTGTACTTGAACAGGACGGTTCTGAATTAAATGCTGGGCCAGGTTCAACACATTGAAGACCGCCCGCAATTCCAGAATGTTTATCGAGAGGAGAGATTCCTCCTTGGTCCACCGACCCTGAAGGGAGTGCTGCTCCAGCACCACGCCCCAACCTCTTAGACTGGCATCTGTCGTCAACAGGACCCAGTTGGATATCCAGAAGGGACGGCCCCTGCACAATTGTTGGTCCTGGAGCCACCAGAGCAACGACAGACGAACCTCCGGAGTCAATGAGATCAAGTGAGACCTGATCCGGTAAGACAGGCCATCCCACTTGGCTAGAATTAGCCTCTGGAGGGGGCGAGAATGGAATTGAGCATACTCCACCATGTCGAATGCTGATACCATAAGGCCCAGCACCTGCACTGCCGAATGTATCGACACTTGCGGACGAGAAAGGAAGCAACGAATCCTGTCCTGAAGCTTCAGGACTTTCTCCTGAGACAAGAACAACCTCTGGTTGTGAGTGTCCAACAGCGCTCCCAGGTGCACCATGCTCTGAGCAATGACCAGGGAGGATTTCTTCCAGTTGATGAGCCAACCGTGGGCTTGTAGAAACTGGACCGTCATATCCAGATGACGTAGGAGAAGATCTGGGGAATTTGCCAGGATTAACAAGTCGTCCAGATACGGCAGTATCCTGACCCCTTGACGGCGGAGTACCACCGTCATCACCGCCATAACTTTGGTGAAGACTCGCGGAGCCGTTGTTAAACCAAAAGGTAATTGCCGAAACTGGTAATGGATGTTGCCAATAGCAAACCTCATGTATTGTTGATGTGACACTGCTTTAGGAATATGCAGGTAAGCATCCTGTATGTCCAGGGAGACCATGTAGTCCCCAGGTTCCAAGGCCAGAACTATAGAGCGAAGGGTTTCCATACGGAACTTGGAAATGTTCACAAACCTGTTCAATGCCTTGAGGTTGAGAATGGGCCGGAGGACCCATTCGGTTTCGGGACTAGAAACAGCGGAGAATAGTACGCCGGGGCCCTCTGAGCAAGGGGCACCTGTACTACGACTCCTGTATCCAGGAGGGTCTGTACCACTGAGTGTAGAGTTTTTGCCTTTGTCTGGTCCAAAGGGAAGTCTGTCTAGCAAAATCGATGAGGGGGTCGGTTTTTGAAGGCTATGGCGTAACCTCGAGTGACGACTTCCCGTACCCAGGCATCTGAAGTGGTCTTCAACCATTCCTGGGTATACCATAGAAGCCGGCCCCCCACCCTGGGATCCCCCAGGGGGAGGCCCGCCCCGTCATGTGGCAGGCTTATCGGTCTTGGCAGCTGGCTGACGGGCAGCCCGGGCTCTTTTGGGCTTCAGCTTACCAGGTTTGGAAGTGCGGGCCTGCTTATCGTACGCCTGACCTTTTGCTTTACCTGGAGGACGAAAGGGGCAAAAGGACGTACCTTTAGCCTTCGACACAGAAAGAGCGGTATTAGGCAGACAGGCAGTTTTGGCAGTAGCCAAGTCAGCCACTATCTTATTTAAGTCCTCCCCAAACAGAATATCTCCCTTGAAAGGGAGTACCTCCAGGGTTTTTCTAGAGTCCAGATCCACAGACCAGGATCTCCACCACAATATCCGGCGAGCCAGGACTGACATAGTAGAGGCCTTGGCTGCTAGGATACCGGCATCAGAAGCCGCCTCTTTAATATATCGAGAAGCTGTGACAATATATGACAAGCATTGTCTAGCATGGTCAGAGGAGATTTCAGCTTCTAACTCCAAGGTCCATGCTTCAATAGCCTCTGCAGCCCATGTAGCTGCAATAGTGGGCCTTTGTGCAGCACCCGTGAGGGTGTAAATCGCTTTCAGACAACCCTCCACACGTTTATCCGTAGGCTCTTTTAGAGACGTGACGGTAGTGACAGGTAGAGCTGAGGAAACCACCATCCTAGCCACATGTGAGTCCACTGGAGGAGGCGTTTCCCAATTCTTAGACAGCTCTTGCGCGAGGGGATAGCGAGCCAGCATCTTTTTTTGAGGCACAAACTTCGTACCCGGGTTTTCCCAGGGTTCCTGACGTATATCCTCTAGGTGATCAGAGTGAGGTAAAACTTGTTTAACCACCTTCTGACGCTTGAACCTATCTGGTTTCTTAGGAGGGACGGATGGCTCGGGATCATCCGTAATCTGCAGAATGAATTTAATAGCCTCCAAAAGATCAGGAACATCCACATGTGAACTAACCTCCCCATCAGCCGTATCTGAGACAGAACCTGTGGGGTCAGTGTAAGTGCCGTCTTCATCAGACGAGGTGTCAGTGACAGCAGTGGATTGTGAGGAAACAAGCGCTCGCTTAGAGGACCTCTTGGACATAGGCGAGCGTAGGTCAGACTTTTTAGTAGTCAAGGACTGGTTCAACTTCTTTAATTGAGCAGATAAATCGTCCGCCCACGGCGGGTTAGCTGCAGGGACCACATACGGTTGTACCGGCATTGGGGGTCCCATAGGGGGTGTTAGTTTATGAACTAGCGTATGCAGAAGCGTGGAAAAAGTGGCCCATGGTGGGTCAGTATGTGCCTCCGTTGCCACAGTCCCACTGGGGGGTAAGGAGCCCCCAGAACCAGAACCCACAGCTGCTATATTCTCCTCATATGTGCCTGTGGCTTCAGCAACACCAGCAGTGTGTTCCGCCCCAGAACCGTTACCCTCAGAAGCAGACATGATATAACTTGCAGTATGAGGTAACATAGTACAATTATCAGCAGCACTATATCCCTAAACCCAAACCCCTGCGCAGTGTAGTCAGCACTAGCAGAGATAAAGGAGAGATATGGTGACTAAATCACAGAGAAAAATATGTAATACAGTATATCTTTGTGAAAATCCTATATTAGATAACACCTGACGCACCAAGCCCCCTCAGGTTATGGAATATAGGGATAGCAGGTTGAGTGAAAGACACGAAATGGACACCACGCAGCTATCAATGCACACACAAATAGTCACAGTTTGTACAATGCAGAGGTTATTACAGACAATAATACTGCACTGGACTAGCTTACACAGCTATATAACAATAGATATAACAGTACACAGTAAGAACTGGATGTATATCACAGGGTAATTGTACTATAAACCCCTGACTAAATGCACTCTTTCTTAACTAACACTGACTAAAAAGGCAGGTAGAATACTTAACTGTCATGTAAAGGCACAGCGCTGACAATCAGGCGGCTTTACATAGGAGGATTTGCCCAAGCAGTCCCAGGAACAGTGAACTGAGGAATAATGGCGCCGCAGACACTGACAGGGAGTGAGGAAAAGACAGAAATGCAGCTCCAGGGCGGGATCACTTGCTGGAAATGGCGCCCTGGGGCTGGGGGAGGGGCTTCAGGTCTAAGCCTTATCCCCTCTGCTGGCAAAACCACTGGGTACTGTGGGCGATATAAAAACCGGTTTAGAGAGAAAATCTGACCTGCGCCCATGCCCTGGTAATCTAGTGGGATCGCCTGTACTGCCACAGTGTCCACCGCCAGCGCGCGAGGCCCGCCTCCCACTGACCGCGCCGGTTCACGATAAAGACCGGGTCCCTCAAGCGGGACCCACTTACCACCTACCGAAGCGCGGCCACGCGATCCTGAAGAGCCCCAGCCGTGTGTGTCTAACGTGAAGAAAACCGGAGCCTCCGCTGTAGGTACCCGGCAACCAGGGCTCGGGAGTGTACAGCGCCGCTGGGGGAGAGATGGAGCTGCAGCAGGCAATGTCTACTGACATCCAGCACAATCTGTGCCTCTGCTGCAGCCCTTGTAGTCTTCTTTTTTCCTCAGAAAAAGCTTTTATAGAGCTGCTGTGAGCAGCTCTTCCTGTTACATGCTTGCACTGCAAGCACCAACTACAAAACTGAGCTCCTGTGCACAGAGGCGGGGTGATATAGGAGGCGGTGCTATGCATCTTGGGAAGAAGGTTAAAGCTTTTGAGCCTGTTGGTGCTTCGGATCAAGATCCTACTCTACACCCCAATGTCTATCCTTGTGGAGGAGCCCAGTGTACCCCGCAGCAGAAAAGGATTTACCGGTAGGTATTAAAATCCAATTTTTTTTATATTTCTTAGCCCTTCTTTTTCTCTCTCTCTGGGCCTAATGAGCAAATCCATTTAGCAGGTGCAAACATGCGTTGCAAGGGGTGCAATTGTTTTGTAATACAGGAAACATGCTGCCTTTTCACTGTGGCACAAAGACACTGGGCAGCTTTTCTCTATTCATTCAGCTGGCGTGTGCTCCCCCTCCAGCTCTCAGTCTCTCCTTTTCTTCTCAGTCACACGTGAAATGTAATGCTTCTAACCACCAATAATCAGCCCTCTTGTAGTGTATAACCTACTATTTACTTGTAGCACGTTCTAATAATGCTATATAAAAGCTGTGGGACTGCTCTCACGGGAATGCTATTTCTTACCCAAACTGTAAAACACGATTTCTAAGCTTCTCTTGCAGTAATACACATTGCACCCTCATTACCACTATTTATTTTACCCTTTCAGTTATTACTTGTTATTTGGCAAGGATGGAGGGATACCCTTTTCTCTTATCCAGCTCAGATGAGAAGAATGATTTATAGCTATTGGCAGGGATGTTGATTCTGCGCATTTGTCACATCAACATCCCACAGACTTTGTGACTCAGTCTTCTCCTACACAAAGTTCTGCCCATTTGGACTCCAGTTATTTAACTGATACTGATATATAATCAATATTGGTTTTTTTCCATGTTTGCTATTTTTGATCCTTAATTATTGTTCTAAACCATTTTCTGGTATTTCCTTTTAAATGTAATACTTTTTTGCAGAATCCTTTCTGCATAAACAGGGTCTTATACCCATTTTGGTAAGCCTTTACCATGCAGCCTGTGTTTACTTTCCTTTTTCCAATTAATCGTTGATTTCATGATTGTTTTATTTCATAATTTACTTAATTTTTTGTTAATTTGTGATCTCACCACATTACCATTTCTTCTCCTTCTAATTTTCCCACCACCCTTTTTTTTCAATAGGTAAGCCTAACCCACCTCTCTCATCCACTGTCCGCTATATATCTATATAAGACAGTGGACAGCAGAAGGCAGGGTTTCCTCCCTATTCTGAGCATATCTCACTTCTATTTTTAGTACCCTCTCATCCAGATGCGAGACCACTCTCTGCAATGCTCACAGCAACAGAGAATCTGCGCTAGAAACTGGACAGCAGAAGTACCTTGTTGCTCACTACTCATTACACTCTCTCATTTGTGTCCTAGTGTTTATTACTGCCATATTTCAGCAGCAACGCCCAATCTCATCCGACCTTGGAAGCTAAGCGCTGATAAGCCTGATCAGTACCTAGTAGGGTGACCTCTTGGGAATATCAGGTGCAGTAAGATTGTGACCTCTGATCACAAACAGCAGAAGTGTTAGAGCAACTTCTGAAACTTACCTATTCCTTATCCAACTTTCCCGCAAACCTTCTATTTATCTACAATTGGCTTTGCCTTTAGGCTTATTTATCAATGCTCTTTTGTATCTTTAATAATCATACTTTTATCTTAAATGCTTTGTTATCTATAAGGATCTAGCCTTTTAGCAAACAGAATCTCTACCAGGTGATTACCCTCAGTCATTTGACATTTCAATTATGAACCTTTGTGCCTCTCATCTATTCTCATGAGGTTTTAGACTAGGTGCTTACCTACAATTATCACTGCGGTGATTATATGTACATATCATTTACCTCTACTCCAATTTTGAATTTTGATTAACTCAGGCACCTTAATAATATTAATTTTTTGTAATTTTTTTATGTTTTTCAGTATATTTTTCACCACAGGTGCCCATAATTTTGTATCAGGCTTATCCTGATTTCTGTCAATATATATGTTTACTTTGTGTTCTTGAACAATTTTTTTGTATCAAACTCCTCATTACTTTCATTCGTTATTAATTAAATGTTAAGTTTTAATAAACTTATTTCAAATTTCTAAGCGTGCCCCAACACAGAGTCTTTCTTTTTTCTTCTCTTTGCTAGTACTGGAATCACCAGGATAGGTCTTGCATAGTACTAACTTCACCAGGATAGGTCCTGCCAGAGCCGGGCATAGGCAAACTAGGCAATTGCCTAGGGCATTTGATATGCCTAGGGGCATCAGCAGCTTCTGCTGATTAAAATGATATGCAGCATGCCTATATTCTGTATGTAGCATTTCATATGCAGATACAGCCACAGTCTTACACAGTATATAGGCATGCTGCATATCAGTTTAATCAGCAGAAGCTGCTTGTGCATCCTAGCCAAATAGCAATGCAAATAAGATGCATTTTCATTAAAAAAAAGGTGCCCGACGTTAGCATTGATGCAAGATTTGTGAGGACACATCTGTATCCAAGCAGAGGCAGAGGTCACAGTGTTAGTGGAAGTGTGAGTGCTGTGTGCATGTGAGTGGGTTGGTTGTGCAGTAGTGTTCGGAATATGTGTAAGGAGCATTATGTGTGTCATGTAAAAATGCATTAATATTGTGCAACATATGTGTAAAGGGCCACTATGTGTGTCATTATGTGTATAAGGGCATTAATAATGTGCGGCATATGTGTAACAGGGTACTACTGTATGTGTGTCATTATGTGTATAGGGGCACTAATAATGTGCAGCAAATGTGTAGGGGGCACTGTGTGTGTCATTATGTGTATAAGGGTATTAATAATGTGCGGCATATGTGTAAGGGACATTATGTGTAAAAGGGCATTAATAAAGGTTGTCATAATGTGTAAGGTGCATTATGTTTATAAGGACATTAATGTGTCTCATATGTGTAAGGGGCATTAATGTGTATAAATGCATTACTAATGTGTGGCATTATGTGTATAAGGTGCTCTACTATGTGGCATTGCATATAGAAAGGGCACTACTGTGTCGTCTAATGTGAATAAAGAGCAATAAGGTGTAGTGTAATGTGAATAAGGAGCAATTCAGTGTGATGTAATGTGAATAAGGGGCTCTACTGTGAGGAGTAACGTTTATAAGGTAAAGTGATACTACTGTGGGATGTAATATGAATTATGGACACTATCACAAGATAAAATGTGAATAAAGTTGCAGTACTGTGTGGCGTAATTGGAATTGGGGTTACTATTGTGTGGCCATGCCCCTTCCCAGCAAGAAGATGCCCCTTCTTGTGCTGTGCGTCAAATGTGCGAACTGTTCCTATTTAAAATATAGGGAGTACAAGGACTGCTATGGGTGAGGGGTGATGGTGCTGGGAAAGAGGTGCAAGGTCAGAGGCAGAACCAGCGGTGGTGCTAGGGGGCACCAGACAAAATCTTGCCTAGGGCATCATATTGGTTAGGGCCGGCTGTGGGTCCTGCATAGTACTAACTTCACCAGGATAGTCTCTGCATAGTACTGACATCACTAGGATAGGCTCTGCATAGTACTAACTTCACCTGGATAGTCTCTGCATAGTACTGACCTCACTAGTATTGTCTCTGCATAGTACTGACATTACTAGGATAGGCTCTGCATAGTACTGACATCACTAGGATAGGCTCTGCATAGTACTGACATCACTAGGATAGGCTCTGCATAGTACTGACATCACTAGAATAGGCTCTGTATAGTACTGGCATAATCAGGATAGGTCCTGCATAATACTAACTTCACCAGGATAGGCTCTGCATATAGTACCACAAGGATAGGTTCTGATTAGTACTAGCATAATCAGGATCGGTACTACAGAGTACTAATGTCACCAGTATAGGTGTTATTCACATTACCCCGCGCATAGTAGTGCGGTTTATACACATAACGTCCCCAGTAGTGGTGCCGGTTATACACATAATACCCCCTGTAGTAACGCCGCTTATACACATAATAGCCCCGTAGTAGCACCGCTTATACACACAATAGCCCCTGTAGTAGCGCCGCTTATACACATAATAGCCCCTGTAGTAGTGCCGTTATACACATAATAGCCCCGTAGTAGTGCCAGTTATACACATAATAGCCCTTGTAGCAGCACTGCTTATACACATTTAGCCCCTGTAGTAGCACTGCTTATATACATAATAGCCTCTGTAGTAGCGCAGTTTATACACATAATAGCCTCTGTAGTAGCACCGCTTATACACATAATAGCGCCTGTAGTAGCGCTGTTTATACACATAATAGCGCCTGTAGTAGCACCGCTTATACACATAATAGCCCCTGTAGTAGCGCCATTTATAAACATAATAGCACTTGTAGAAGCGCCGTTTATACACATAATAGCGCCTGTAGTAGCGCCGGTTACATATAATGCCCGCAGAAGTGCCCTTTAAACTAATTATGCCCCCCCACACATACACATAGATACACACACATACATACATATAGAAACACACTTTCACACTTTCTCACTCACTCTCCCTCCACATGCCATCTACCATCTAGTTGGCCACAGTTTCTGTCCTCCTCTGCAGCCTGGTCCTGTTTAGCTCCGCCCATTGATGCCATGTAGCTCTGCCCCCTTTCATCCAGGATACAGACACTGCAGGGGGTAGGGGGAGGCTTCAAGCTGCCGGTGCCGCTGCCTGTCAAACGTTGTGACAGGCACAGCAGCTAGCTGCAGCAGGGGGTCCAGGCGCAGCACAGGGATGCAGAGCAGGGAGAGTGCCTCTCCAGGCTGGCGCCTAGCTGCTTTGCATCCCTTTGATGAGCAGGTAGCGCCTGGCCTGTCTGCATATAGTGCCACCAGGATATGTTGTGATTAGTACAAGCATAATCAGGATAGGTCCTGCATAGTACTGATGTCACCAGGATAGGCTCTTCATAGTACTGGAATCACCAGGATATGTCCTGCATAGTAGTAATAGTAATGTCACCAGGATAGGTCCTGCATAGTACTGACATCACTAGGATAGGCTCTGTATAGTACTGGCATAACCAGGATGGGCCCTGCATAGTACTGATGTCACCAGGATAGGTCCTGTATAGTAGTAATAGTAATGTCACCTGGATAGGTCATGCATAGTACTGACATGACCAGGATAGGAAATGCATAGTACTGTTGTCACCAGGATAGGCTCTGCATAAAGCCACCACAATAGCTTATGCATAGTACTGGCGTAACAGGGATAGGTCCTACATTGTACTGATGTCACCAGGACAGGTATTGTATAGTACTGATGTCGCCAGAATAGGCTCTGCATAGTACCTCATAACCAGGAAAGGTCCTGCATAGTACTGACCTCACCAGGATAGGCTTTGCATATACTGATGTCACCAGGATAGGCTGGCATAACCAGGATAGTTCCTGAATAGTACCGATGTCACCAGGATAGGCACTATACATAGTACTGGTGCCACCATGATAGGCTCTGCTTAGTACTAATGTCAGCGGGATAGGTTCTGCACAGTACTGGCACAACCAAGATAGGTCCTGCATAGTACTGATGTCACTAGGATAGGCTCTGCATAGTGCCACCAGGATAGCTTCTGCATGGTACTGGCGTAACCAGGATAGGTCATCACCAGGATAAGCACTATAAGGCTCTGCATAGTACTGATATCACCAGGATAGGCTGGCATAAACAGGATAGTTCCTGCATAGTACTGTTGTCACCAGGATAGGCAGGTGCCACCATGATAGGCTCTGCATAGTACTGATGTCACCAGGATAGGCTCTGCATAGTGCCACCAGGATAGCTTCTGCATGGTACTGGCATAACCAGGATAGGTCATCACCAGGATAAGCACTATACATTATGTAGTACTAATTATGTCATCAGGAAAAGTCCTATACAGTACTGATGTAACTAGGATAGGCACTACATAGAACTGGTGCCACCAGGATAGGCTCTGGATAGTACTGATGTCACAAGGATAGATACTGCACAGTACAGGCATTACCAAGATAAGTCCTGCATAATACTGATGTCACCAGGATAGGCTCTGCATAGTGCCACCGGGATAGCTTCTGAATGGTACTGGCTTAACCAGGATAGGTCCTGCATAGTGCTAATGTCACCGGGATAGGTCCTGCATAGTACTGACATCACCAGGATAGGCACTATACATAGTACTGATGTCACCAGGATAGGCTCTGGATAGTGCCACCAGGATAGCTTCTGCATGGTACTGGCGTAACCAGGATAGATCCTGCATAGTGCTGATGTCACCAGGATAAGCACTATACATTGATGAGTCCTATACAGTACTGATGTCACCAGTATAGACACTACATAGAACTGGTGCCACAAGGATAGACTCTGCATTGTACTGGCATTACTAAACGGTGTGACGTGATAAAACATGGCAGATATATGAAGTGCCTTGCAATGTACCTCCATCCACTCAATACTGTGTGTATGTGAGTATGTGGTGCCTGAGAGGGCCTGGCAGACTTATTACAAGCACTGTGCCAATACTCTCAAATAAACATGCTCCATCTGTATATTTTTCATCTAAACACAAACACATTCTCTTCTCCTCAGGCACTTCTGTCCTTCCATCCAAGGTTGGGAGGAGGGAAAGGCAACAGGGATACCTTGAGCGCGGGATGATTGCCTTATAAAAGCAGAATACTCTAGTCAGAGCTGACCCTCTTTGTCAGCCATGGAATCCGGTATATTCTTCTTTTTTTTGTAAAACAATTTTATTGACAGGAAAAATACAAACACGAAAAGGACGTCATTGCACACATCAAGGAAACAGAAATCACAAAATACAGTACGTACTAAAGGATATGCACGAAAAACATTGAAAAACAAACAAACAAACAAACAATCGCCTTCAAAAAGGGTGGACGGTATCCAATACGGTCATGTTGTACCAAGTGGTGAGGCTAAAACTTTGGCGCAGGAGTGATTTGGTATCTGGGGGTAGTGTGATGATATAGGGCAACCAGGTGTCGAAAAAATTTGTGGTCCGTTTTTCTTTTTGTAGGGAAACCTCAGACCAATCCATTGTAAATAGATAGGATAACCTGGGATATATAAGAGTAATAGGTACTGGATCTGGAGATATCCACTGAGATAATATCGTCTTTTTAGCTGTGGCGGCCAATTTATTAAGTAATTTCAGGTTACCGTTAGTTAAACTAGATCTCGTGTCGGCAGGGACTATACCCCAGAAGACCCATATGTCATCAATAGTGAAGGATAAATGTAGGTTAGGAGTAATGTAGGTTTGAAGGGCTGACCATAAGGAACGAACCCGGGGACATGACCAAAGACAGTGTTTAATATCGGCCCCCAGGTCTCCACATTTAAAGTAAGCCGACGTGTCTGCCTTGCCCATCAAGAATTTAAGCTTGGGTGTGAAGTATGCCCTATGCAGAATTTTGTGGTTCATCTCCACATATGATATGGAAACCAGTTGTTTGTTCAAAGTTTGGTAAGCAGAGAGCAGAGACGTCATGGCGAGACCAGGGAAGTCATCCACCCATTTCATCAGTCCCCCCGAACCTCTCTCTAGGGTCAGTACCAAGCGGGCTTGGTTATATATGTATGAGGTAGTGAGTGGAGATCCTGGGTTGCGTCGTACAACACTGTCAAGGTCAGTGGACACACCCCTATCTCCCAGAGTGGATAGAATTGAGGTGGCGTAACTACAGGCCTGGAGGAAGGGGAACAGAGGTATTGGTAACATTGGGAAATTCCCGTGAAGTTGTGTACGTGTTAAGAGAGTAAATGATTCTGGTTGCAAAAATTGGAATATATAACAAAGGCCATGCCTATGCCATACCTTAAAAATTGGGGACGTGAGGTGGGAGTGGAAGTTGGGGTTTCCCCACAGTGGTAAAAATATAAATTGGTAGCGTAACAAACGTAGTATAGGGCGCAAAGTGCGCCAGGCAACACAGGCAGAGTAGATTAAGCAGTTGGATTTAATTGATGGTAGAAAAGCCTGAGGTGGAGTATGCAGCAAGGAGACTAGATTCCAACCAGGTGCGAAGGCTTGATCTAGGTGGCTGTTGGAATAAGTTTGCGTGCCGCTGATCCAATCGGAGGCTATTCTGTAATTAGCTGCTAGGGTTGAAACCTCCCAGTTCACGTTTTTGCTGGAGTTTAAATAGAGAGATTCGAGGATGCTTGTTTGCCCATATAAATTTAGAGAGTGCTTTATTCAAGTTTGACAATAGGTTTTTAGAGGGATAAATGGGTAGAGTTTGGAGGATATAGAGGAATCGAGGGAAACTACCAATCATTTTAAAAAGATGGCAGCGACCAATATACGTTAGAGGAAGGTGGGCCTAATTTGAAAAATCCAGGAGGGTTCTCTGAAAGAGTGGGTAATAATTACAATCGCGTAATAGGGACGGATGGCGTGGATCCGGTACATTCTTATTACAGTCATTCCACCTACTCTCTTCAGGCTATGATAAAGGCATTCTGCTGCTTATTGCCTGCATTGAGTCCCTTGTTTCTTAGTGTCGCCAAACCCACTACTTCTGTTACTAGCATCACCATAGCATGCCTACTAACATTTGCCCAGTCAGAATTGAGACAAGAATGCGCTGGTCGCCCCCTACACATTCTTTTCCCTCTGACTACCACATGCAACACCCATTCACCTCTTCCTAGCTGCCAGGCCGATATAGACAATGCAGTCCTTATTGGGAAGGTGAGACTGAGCCCTCAAATTGGAGCAGATGGGAGGAGGTGTGCTGTAGCATTGTTTGCATTGGGATTTTTAGAATGCATCTTGCGCTATACACGTGCATTTAATCACTTGCCAGCTGTAGTCTCATCTTCTGCCCACATCTGGCTGTGCGTTATCCGATCTGGTTAGAAACTCATAGTGGGCGGCTGCCAGAAGATATTCTACTAGCAACCTTCAATCAAAGAGGGACCTCCTGGCCCCTCCACATCCCTGCACTCTGTTCCAGTGTCTGCTGTGCTGATGATCACTGCAGGACCCCCCCCCCCCCCCCCCCCACCCAGCAGCTGCACACCCGGGAAATGTATATTAACCATCTTCTCTAAGTGCAGAGTGTTGCAACAGGGAGATATTCCATCCTACTCAGCGGCGGCTCCTACTTTGATGGAGGAGGGTGGCTGCCGCTGGCCGTGCTGCCTGGTCCCTGACGCCTTGCCTCCACCTCCTGCTCCCGCTGCTAGACGGGTCCTAGCACCTGTACAATGTAGCTGACAAGTGCTGGGACTGCAGTGGTACTGCGGAAACATTTCCCAATGGGACTGCTTGTCCTGCGGGTGACTGGCAAGTAGGATTTCCAATAGGAAGTCACTGCCTGTAACAGTATAGCCAGAGCAGTCGCCCGGGATCCTGACTACATCCCGTCACACGGACTGCATCTGGCGCTGAGCCGAGGCGGCAGATTTTACTGGGGTGGGGGTGGGGGGTGTTTGGCTGCAGCCCATAGGTAAAATCCGCCACTGATCCTTCTGCACACATTTTAGGGTACAAACCCCGCAAAATACTTTCACATTCCACTCTACATAAGACCCTAATCATACTATTTTGTGAAACTTAAAAAGTTGTACTTTATATTTTTCTCTTCAAGAACATTTCAATAAAATAGATATTTACCGTGTATAACGTCTGTCACCTTTCCATGTCTTGTCAGTGTCAGCTCATGTATAAACCTTTCCTATGGCTGCTCATATTAAATGTCCCCTATTATTCCTCAGACATCACTGTGATTTATAGATTATTGGGGGTCATTCCGAGTTGATCGCTCGTTGCCGATTTTCGCAACGGAGCGATTAAGGCAAAAATGCGCATGGTACGCAGTGCGCATGCGCTAAGTATTTTAGCACAAAATTTCGTTGATTTACTCACGTCCGAACGAAGAATTTTCATCGTTGAAGTGATCGGAGTGTGATTGACAGGAAGTGTGTGTTTCTGGGCGTAAACTGACCGTTTTCTGGGAGTGTGCGGAAAAACGCAGGCGTGCCAGGATAAAACGCGGGAGTGTCTGGAGAAATGGGGAAGTGGCTGGCCGAACGCAGGGCGTGTTTGTGACGTCAAACCAGGAACGAAACGGCCTGAACTGATCGCAGTGTAGGAGTAGGTCTGGAGCTACTCAGAAACTGCTAAGAATTTTATATTCGCAATTCTGCTAATCTTTCGTTCGCAATTCTGCTAAGCTAAGATACACTCCCAGAGGGCGGCGGCCTAGCGTGTGCAATGCTGCTAAAATCTGCTAGGGAGCGAACAACTCGGAATGACCCCCATTGTACGGAACGGGACGTGTTATTTTTTTTCATGCAAATCGATTGTAAATCAGAATGCAAAATTCACTTTGAAATAATAGAATTTAAAATGTGATGGATTGTGTGCATTGGGTGAATTGATGGCAGTAAAAAAAATCACTGTTTAACTATACTGCTGCTAATACTAAATATACAACACAACTCTACAGAGTGGGAAACGGGACAGTCATTAATGAATAATGGCCCTCATTCCGAGTTGATCGCTCGCAAGGCGATTTTAGCAGAGTTACACACGCTAAGCCGCCGCCTACTGGGAGTGAATCTTAGCTTCTTAAAATTGCGACCGATGTATTCGCAATATTGCGATTACTAACTACTTAGCAGTTTCAGAGTAGCTTCAGACTTACTCTGCCTGTGCGATCAGTTCAGTGCTTGTCGTTCCTGGTTTGACGTCACAAACACACCCAGCGTTCGCCCAGACACTCCCCCGTTTCCCCGGCCACTCCTGCGTTTTTTCCGGAAACGGTAGCGTTTTTCCCCGCACGCCCATAAAACGGCCTGTTTCCGCCCAGTAACACCCATTTCCTGTCAATCACATTACGATCGCCGGAGCGATGAAAAAGCCGTGAGTAAAAATACTATCTTCATTGTTAAATTACTTGGCGCAGTCGCAGTGCGAATATTGCGCATGCGTACTAAGCGGAATTTCACTGCGATGCGATGAAAAATACCGAGCGATCAACTCGGAATGAGGGCCAATGTGCGTCTCCCCCTGCATGAGGAATTCAGTTGGGTCTCTCTGAGAATGCCTAATGCTGTCAGATCAGAAAGGAAAAGTCAGGCAACCATAGAACAAGTAACAAGACCTCCTGTGCCTGTAATAACAGTATCAGTAATAATAAATAGTAGAACTGGCAATAGGAATAGTAAAAAAATGTGTGGATTGCACTTAGCCCCGCATCAGAAATAGAAAACATTAAATATTGGTGAAGGCACTGGGAAGTTACATGGTGGTGCGGAGGAGTTGTCACACCACGGACAGGACTGCTTATAAGATTTATGGAATACGATCTTAGTTCAGCTCCGGAACCCAGCGAGATAACTGTCATAGCTGTCACATGTCATTGCTGCTGCTATCTCTGTTCCTCCTTTAGTGATCTCCGCTGACAAACACAGTCAACATGATGCTAAAAGGAAACGCTGTGCAGACAGCTACTCTCAGCTGACAGAGGGATGAAGCAAAAGGCTTCTCCAGAACCAGAAGAGGGTCAGTTCAGGTAAATGGTCAGGGTGCCAGCAGCTGATTGAATATTTTTACAATGACTAATTATTGATTCACCGCTCCACTTTCTTCTGTCTCTCCTCAATCTAACAGAGGCATTCCCAAGCTCGGTCCTGAAGGCACACTTATGCCATACCTCCCAATTTTGTAATCAGTCCAGGAGGGACCTGCCGCTCCGAAAAGGGGACGGGGCTTTGTCAGAAGGGGCAGGGCTTCGTCAGAGTGTGGCGGGGCCTCGCCACTCGCCACCCGTTTTCCGTCATTTTGAGGGCATGCCCAGCGGTCCCTGAGCAGCTGGGCAGCCCCCGCCTCACTCCCTACACTGTTTAGATGCCGTGGGAGGTATGCTTATACCCATTTTACACCAAGGCGAAAAATAAGAATTTACTCACCGGTAATTCTATTTCTCATAGTCCGTAGTGAATGCTGGGCCTCCGTAAGGACCATGGGAAATAGCGGCTCCACAGGAGACTGGGCACAACTAAAAGAAAGCTTTTGGTCTAACTGGTGTGCACTGGCTCCTCCCTCTATGACCCTCCTCCAGACTTCAGTTAGGATACTGTGCCCGGAAGAGCTGACACAATAAGGAAGGATTTTGAATCCCGGGTAAGACTCATACCAGCCACACCAATCACACCGTATAACTCGTGATACAATACCCAGTTAACAGTATGACAATAACTGAGCCTTTCAACAGATGGCTCAACAATAACCCTTTAGTTAAACAATAACTATATACAAGTATTGCAGACAATCCGCACTTGGGATGGGCGCCCAGCATCCACTACGGACTACGAGAAATAGAATTACCGGTAAGTAAATTCTTATTTTCTCTGACGTCCTAAGTGGATGCTGGGACTCCGTAAGGACCATGGGGATTATACCAAAGCTCCCAAACGGGCGGGAGAGTGCGGATGACTCTGCTGCACCGAATGGGCAAACTCTAGGTCCTCCTCAGCCAGGGTGTCAAACTTGTAGAATTTAGCAAATGTGTTTGACCCCGACCAAGTAGCTGCTCGGCAAAGTTGTAGAGCCGAGACCCCTCGGGCAGCCGCCCAAGAAGAGCCCACCTTCCTCGTGGAACGGGCTTTCACTGATTTAGGATGCGGCAGTCCAGCCGCAGAATGTGCAAGCTGAATCGTACTACAGATCCAGCGAGCAATAGTCTGCTTTGAAGCAGGTGCACCCAACTTGTTGGGCGCATACAGGATAAATAGCGAGTCAGTCTTTCTGACTCCAGCTGTCCTGGAAACATAAATTTTCAGGGCCCTGACTACGTCCAACAACTTGGAAGCCTCCAAGTCTTTTGTAGCCGCAGGCACCACGATAGGTTGGTTCAGATGAAAAGCTGATACCACCTTAGGGAGAAACTGGGGAAGAGTCCTCAATTCTGCCCTATCCATATGGAAAATCAGATAAGGGCTTTTACATGACAAAGCCGCCAATTCTGATACACGCCTGGCCGAGGCCAAGGCCAACAACATGACCACTTTCCACGTGAGATATTTTAATTCCACGGTTTTAAGTGGCTCAAACCAATGTGACTTTAGGAAATCCAACACCACGTTGAGATCCCAAGGTGCCACTGGAGGCACAAAAGGGGGCTGAATAAGCAGCACTCCCTTAACAAAAGTCTGAACTTCAGGTAGTGAAGCCAGTTCTCTCTAGAAGAAAATCGATAGAGCCGAAATCTGGACCTTAATGGAACCCAATTTGAGGCCCATAGTCACCCCTGACTGTAGGAAGTGCAGAAAACGGCCCAGCTGAAATTCCTCCGTTGGGGCCTTCCTGGCCTCACACCACGCAACATATTTTCGCCAAATGCGGTGATAATGGTTTGCGGTCACTTCTTTCCTAGCTTTAATCAGCGTAGGAATGACTTCCTCCGGAATGCCCTTTTCCTTCAGGATCCGGTGTTCAACCGCCATGCCGTCAAACGCAGCCGCGGTAAGTCTTGGAACAGACAGGGCCCCTGCTGCAGCAGGTCCTGTCTGAGCGGCAGAGGCCATGGGTCCTCTGTGATCATTTCTTGAAGTTCCGGGTACCAAGCTCTTCTTGGCCAATCCTGAACAATGAGTATAGTTCTTACTCCTCTTCTCCTTATTATCCTCAGTACCTTTGGTATGAGAGGAAGAGGAGGGAACACATAAACCGACCGGTACACCCACGGTGTCACTAGAGCGTCCACAGCTATCGCCTGAGGGTCTCTCGACCTGGCGCAATATCTTTCTAGCTTTTTGTTTAGGCGGGACGCCATCATGTCCACCTGTGGCTTTTCCCAACGGTTTACAATCAGTTGGAAGACTTCCGGATGAAGTCCCCACTCTCCCGGGTGGAGGTCGTGTCTGCTGAGGAAGTCTGCTTCCCAGTTGTCCACTCCCGGAAAGAACACTGCTGACAGTGCTAACACGTGATTTTCCGCCCATCGGAGAATCCTTGTGGCTTCTGCCATCGCCGTCCTGCTTCTTGTGCCGCCCTGTCGGTTTACATGGGCGACTGCCGTGATGTTGTCTGACTGGATCAGTACCGGCTGGTTTTGAAGCAGGGGTTTTGCCTGACTTAGGGCATTGAAAATGGCCCTCAGTTCCAGAATATTTATGTGTAGGGAAGTCTCCTGACTTGACCATAGTCCTTGGAAGTTTCTTCCCTGTGTGACTGCCCCCCAGCCTCGAAGGCTGGCATCCGTGGTCACCAGGACCCAGTCCTGTATGCCGAATCTGCGGCCCTCTTGAAGATGAGCACTTTGCAGCCACCACAGCAGAGACACCCTGGTCCTTGGAGACAGGGTTATCAGCCGATGCATCTGCAGATGCGAACCGGACCACTTGTCCAACAGGTCCCACTGAAAGGTTCTTGCATGGAACCTGCCGAATGGAATTGCTTCATAGGATCTTTCCCAGGATCCGCGTGCAGTGATGCACCGACACCTGTTTTGGTTTTAGGAGGCCTCTGACTAGAGATGACAGCTCCTTGGCCTTCTCCTCCGGGAGAAACACTTTTTTCTGTTCTGTGTCCAGAACCATCCCCAGGAACAGTAGACGTGTCGTAGGGACCAGCTGTGACTTTGGAATATTTAGAATCCAGCCGTGCTGTTGTAGCACCTCCCGAGATAGTGCTACCCCGACCAACAACTGCTCCCTGGACCTCGCCTTTATCAGGAGATCGTCCAAGTACGGGATAATTAAAACTCCCTTCTTTCAAAGGAGTATCATCATTTCGGCCATTACCTTGGTAAATACCCTCGGAGCCGTGGATAGACCAAACGGCAACGTCTGGAATTGGTAATGACAATCCTGTACCACAAATCTGAGGTACTCCTGGTGAGGATGGTAAATGGGGACATGCAGGTAAGCATCCTTGATGTCCAGTGATATCATGTAATCCCCCTCGTCCAGGCTTGCAATAACCGCCCTGAGCGATTCCATCTTGAACTTGAATTTTTTTATATATGTGTTCAAGGATTTCAAATTTAAAATGGGTCTCACCGAACCGTCCGGTTTCGGTACAACAAACATTGTGGAATAGTAACCCCGTCCTTGTTGAAGTAGGGGCACTTTGACGATCACCTGCTGGGAATACAGCTTGTGAATTGCCTCTAACACTGCCTCCCTGCTTGAGGGAGTTGTTGGCAAGGCAGATTTGAGGAAACGGCGGGGGGGAGACGTCTCGAATTCCAGCTTGTACCCCAGAGATACTACTTGAAGGATCCAGGGATCCACCCGTGAGCGAGCCCACTGATTGCTGAAGTTTTTGAGACGGGCCCCCACCGTACCCGGCTCCGCCTGTGGAGCCCCAGCGTCATGCGGTGGACTTGGAGGAAGCGGGGGAGGACTTTTGCTCCTGGGAACTGGCTGTATGCTGCAGCTTTTTCCCTCTACCTCTGCCTCTGGGCAGAAAGGACGCGCCTTTAACCCGCTTGCCCTTATGGGGCCGAAAGGACTGTACCTGATAATACGGTGCTTTCTTTGGCTGTGAGGGAACATGGGGTAAAAATGTAGACTTCCCAGCTGTTGCTGTGGAAACGAGGTCCGAGAGACCATCCCCGAACAACTCCTCACCCTTATAAGGCAAAACTTCCATGTGCCTTTTAGAATCTGCATCACCTGTCCACTGCCGAGTCCATAACCCTCTCCTGGCAGAAATGGACATTGCACTTATTTTAGATGCCAGCCGGCAAATATCCCTCTGTGCATCTCTCATGTATAAGACTGCGTCTTTAATATGCTCTACGGTTAGCAATATAGTGTCCCTGTCTAGGGTATCAATATTTTCCGACAAGGAATCTGACCACGCAGCTGCAGCACTGCACATCCATGCTGAAGCAATAGCTGGTCTCAGTATAATACCTGTGTGTGTATATACAGACTTCAGGATAGCCTCCTGCTTTCTATCAGCAGGTTCCTTTAGGGCGGCCGTATCCAGAGACGGTAGTGCCATCTTCTTTGACAAGCGTGTGAGCGCTTTATCCACTCTAGGGGATGTTTCCCAACGTGACCTATCCTCTGGCGGGAAAGGGTATGCCATTAGTAACCTTTTAGAAATTACCAGTTTCTTATCGGGGGAAGCCCACGCTTCTTCACACACTTCATTTAATTCCTCAGATGGAGGAAAAACTACTGGTAGTTTTTTCTCTCCAAACATAATACCCTTTTTTGTGGTACCTGGGGTAACATCAGAAATATGCAACACATTTTTCATTGCCTCAATCATGTAACGTGTGGCCCTATTGGAAGTTACATTAGTCTCATTGTCGTCGACACTGGAGTCAGTATCCGTGTCGACATCTGTGTCTGCCATCTGAGGTAGCGGGCGTTTTAGAGCCCCTGATGGCTTTTGAGACGCCTGGGCAGGCACAGGCTGAGAAGCCGGCTGTCCCATATTTGGTATGTCGTCAAACCTTTTATGTAAGGAGTCGACACTGTCGCGTAATTCCTTCCACATAACCATCCACTCAGGTGTCGACCCCGCAGGGGGTGACATCACATTTATCGACATCTGCTCCGCCTCCACGTAAGCCTCCTCATCAAACATGTCGACACAGTCGTACCGACACACCGCACACACACAGGGAATGCTCTGACAGAGGACAGGACCCCACAAAGCCCTTTGGGGAGACAGAGAGAGAGTATGCCAGCACACACCAGAGCGCTATATAACACAGGGATTAACACTATAACTGAGTGTTTTCCCTTATAGCTGCTTATATATATATATATTGCTGCGCCTAAATTTAGTGCCCCCCCTCTCTTTTTTACCCTTTTGAAGCTTGAAACTGCAGGGGAGAGCCAGGGAGCGATCCTTTCAGCGGAGCTGTGAGGGAAAATGGCGCCAGTGTGCTGAGGGAGATAGCCCCGCCCCTTTTTCGGCAGACTTTTCTCCCGCTTTTTTAATGGATTCTGGCAGGGGTATTTATCACATATATAGCCTCTGGGACTATATATTGTGATTTTTTGCCAGCCAAGGTCTGAATATTGCTGCTCAGGGCGCCCCCCCCCCCAGCGCCCTGCACCCATCAGTGACCGGAGTGTGCGGTGTGCATGAGGAGCAATGGCGCACAGCTGCAGTGCTGTGCGCTACCTTGTTGAAGACCGAAGTCTTCTGCCGCCGATTTTCAGGACCATCTTCATACTTCTGGCTCTGTAAGGGGGACGGCGGCGCGGCTCCGGGACCGAACGATCGAGGTCGGGTCCTGTGTTCGATCCCTCTGGAGCTAATGGTGTCCAGTAGCCTAAGAAGCCCAAACTATCTCCAGTCAGGTAGGTTCGCTTCTTCTCCCCTTAGTCCCTCATAGCAGTGAGTCTGTTGCCAGCAGATCTCACTGAAAATAAAAAACCTAAGATATACTTTCTTTTCTAGGAGCTCAGGAGAGCCCCTAGTGTGCATCCAGCTCAGCCGGGCACAAGATTCTAACTGAAGTCTGGAGGAGGGTCATAGAGGGAGGAGCCAGTGCACACCAGTTAGACCAAAAGCTTTCTTTTAGTTGTGCCCAGTCTCCTGCGGAGCCGCTATTCCCCATGGTCCTTACGGAGGCCCAGCATCCACTTAGGACGTCAGAGAAACCCGGGTTATTGCTGAGTCAACCCTGGTCAGCCGTCAGAGTAAATGGCTCAAAAAATAAATAAAAAAATAACCCAGGTTGATTTACCCGGCAATCCTATCGGGGTTTTGAACAGGGTTGAACACTTGTAAAACCCGTTTTCAGGGGCAGTGTAAAAGGGTTGTAAAAGGGTAACCTGGGTCTTCCGACCCGTTTACAGCAATGGGAGAGCCCATTCCTCTCAACAGCAGCGTCTTGTGGTTGGTCGGGAGACAGGTCACACACTGTCTCCGCTGCTCTCTGCCCTGCTATGCAGACAGCAACGGTGTCGGTGGGTATGGTGAATGGATGGCGTGCATATGAGTGCAGCGTCCATTCACCGCACAGACTGAGGCTGTGGGAAGCCTCCAGAGTGCTGGGATTGTCCCCAGCATGACACGCAGGCGCCTGGCGGTCCCGATCTACGGATTTCCCGGCTCTCTGAGATGATGTCATCTTCAAGCGCCGGCCTTAAAGACACTGCACCCGTGTGCAGTGTGAACGGTCAGACCCTGGAATACCCCGTGTCGGCACCACAATGTAAACCGGTTAATTTCCGTTTCCAGCCCGGACAGGAATTCTGTTTCAAATCCTGGGTCGGATTCGGAATATCGGTGTAAAAGGGGTATAGCAGTCCAGGTTTTAGTGATATCCAGGCTTGAGCACAAGTGACTTAATTAGCACCTCATTTATTTTGATTTAACCATCTGTGCTGTAGCCTGGATATCACTAAAACCTGCACTGCTAGTGTGCCTTGAGAACCGGGGTTGGGCATGTCTTCTCTAATAGTATAACACCCCAGACATGCCAGACACCAATGGTGGCTTCAGGAATGGCTATAAAGTTGCCTTACAGTAGCCACACAAACTTTCCCCACCAGCAGCTACAGTAAATGTATGTGGTGTGTGAATTGCATTATTCCTATCCACTTGCCATACAGGAAGTGTTTGTTCACATGAAGTGTTTGTTATACAGGAAGTGCATTGTTCAGTATGGCTTACAGGTAGTAAAGACACACTTCTGCAGCTATTCAGAGTCCTGTAGTGCTTTGCATACAGGGCCTAATTTTGAGTTGATCGCAGCAGCAATTTTGTTAGCAGTTGGGCAAAACCATGTGCACTACAAGAGGAGCAGATGTAACATGTGCAGAGATAGATTTGGGTGGGGTGTATTCAAACTGAAATCTAAATTGCAGTGTAAAAATAAAGCAGTCAGTATTTACCCTGCACAGAAACAAAATAACCCACCCAAATCTAACTCTCTCTGCAAATGTTATATCTGTCCCCCCCTGCAGTGCACATGGTTTTGCCCAATTGCTAACAAACATGCTGCTGCGATCAACTCAGAATTACCCCACAGACCACTTTACATGGTGTCATAAGTCTGGCTGTGATGGCACAAGGTCTGCATATATCCTCTGATTTTCCATGATGCCATATGAACACATGGCCCAAGTTCAAGAAGGAATGGCGTGTACACTTCTGTGCTGGACTGTCAGACAAGTCAAAAAAGGAACAGGCATATACTTTGCTTTGCCTAGGTGGATCTGAGGCTGTTAAGACAGAAACATTTTTCTATTCAGAAGGGGATGATCAAGAGGATCCAGAGAGACACTAATAAAAAAGGTTGATGAGATATGCTTACCAGCGAAAACATTTATAATGGACAGACATGCTTTTATTACTGCTGTGCACAGCCCCTCTGGGAGAATTAGTCATATGTTGCCAGATTGAAGCTAATAGCTTTGATTAATTGTATATTAACAAGTGAGCTCATCAGGGACAGGATTGTGTGTGGAACTTATGATGATGTTACTTGTACACTTTTAGTATATGAGTAGGAATTAACACTGGACACTGCTATATAAATATGCATGCTGCATGAGTAGTCCAATAAAAGTGTGATGGACTTCAAAGAACAGTCTGATGTACGTGACCTTCGGCAACACATGCAGTAACATACACGCTATGTGAATTGCAGCGGTCACCATATCAATGAACACCACAGATGTCCTGCTTTCAATACATGCCGCCATGCTTATGGCAAATAAAATCATTTTGCAGTCTAGTGCAGATCCAAGCCTAAAGCTGATGACAGACAACCTTACACCAGAAAACACCTGGTTTCCACTACGAGACTATTGCCCTCAGGGCTGAAAAGGGGGAAATACAGATGAAGCCAAGCTAATCGTGGCTCCGTCTGTGCCTGGGCGCACCTATCGCCGGGTCCAGGGTGTGCGGCGTTCGTGAAGCGCACGTGTCCCATTCACTAGAATGGGAGTGTCTCAGTGCGCTCCCTGCGTGACTAGGCGGACGGATCACCTAGTCACGCCGGGAGCGCACGTATGCGACGGAGCCGCCTCAGATGAGTGTGGCTCCATCTACATTTACCACTGCCTCCAGTGCACAAACCCCACAGCACCTATTGACTGCTGTCATACTGTGAATCCAACTGCTTACGGTGGCCAGGTAATCAAGAACAAGGGCATGGCCACACTGCAAAACACAAATTTCCTCCCACTGCAGTTTCATATAGTAGACAGTAATGTCAAACCACTCCTAGGTTTGCCGGACAGCATAAAGTTGGGGTTAGGCAGTATCCAAATTAGCCTTGGTAATTTACCGCAGCTAATTACTTGCCCGGGGCTATCCTATTAGTCCCAAAGCCAGCACTCATCGGGAATTTAGTTTTGCGGACACAGCAACACATAGGGCGTCATTCCGAGTTGTTCGCTCGCTAGCTGCTTTTAGCAGCATTGCACACGCTAGGCCACCGCCCTCTGGGAGTGTATCTTAGCTTAGTAGAATTGCTAACGAAAGGTTAGCAGAACTGCTACTAAATAATTTGTTGCAGTTTCTGAGTAGCTCCAGACCTACTCACAGACTGCGATCACCTCGGTCCATTTAGTTCCTGGTTTGACGTCACAAACACGCCCTGCGTTCGGCCAGCCACTCCCCCGTTTCCCCAGCCACTCCTGCGTTTTTACCTGGCACGCCTGCGTTTTTTAGCACACTCCCTGAAAACGGCCAGTTTCCGCCCAGAAACACCCACTTCCTGTCAATCACACTACGATCAGCACAGCGACTGAAAAGCGTTGCTCAGACCTGGGTAAAATTGCTTTGTTTGATGTTAAAATACTTAGCGCATGCGTACTGCGTACCATGCGCATGCGCATTTTCCACCTGTTCGCTGCGCTGCAAAAAACGTCAGCGAGCGAACAACTCGGAATGACCACCATAGGCTTTTCCTGGATCCCATGTGTTTCTGTATGAAAACAGGCAATTTTTTAAAATAGTGTTTAGAGCATATTTGTCTATTTCCTCTCCTGGAGAAGCTCACAGTGTATCTAGGCCCCGCCCCTGTCACGGCAAACGTTGTGATTCGTGGGTCCATTTGGAGCAGCAGGTCTAAAATGATGCGATCCACATGATTTTAGCCCCACCCCCACTCTATGGACCCAAGATTCCTCTGTATTATTTTCCCGCCCTGCCCACTTCCCTAGGATCTAATCTTCTGGGGTGCTGCGGGGACTATCTGAAAAATTGTTAGTCTCCCGCCACTTCCAAGAGAGTAGGCAGTATATTTAGAGGACCCATTTTAGCTTGTAAATAGGATTTTTTCTCCATAATGTGTTTATTATCCAATAACAGCTATGTAGTGATCCCTGGTGGCAATAAGTGACATCATCAGGTTGGTTAGGCACTGCCTTAGGGTGAACCTGGGGCTGTCTAACAAGCCAGACATTTAGGATGTGTCTGTGTGGGGGGAGGGGGTATTTATACGCTGTTTAGTCAGATTGCAGTATTTATGGGATGTATAGTATGCTAGATGGGTTGGATACGGGTGACTGGCGGTCAGCATACCGACCTGGGGTATAGCGGCTCCGACCTGGGGTATAGCGACCTGGGGTATAGCGGGTATAGACCTGGGGTATAGCGGCTCCGCAGGAGACAGGGCACAAAAATAATGCTTTAGGATCAGGTGGTGTGCACTGGCTCCTCCCCCTATGACCCTCCTCCAAGCCTCAGTTAGGATACTGTGCCCGGACGAGCGTACACAATAAGGAAGGATAATGAATCCCGGGTAAGACTCATACCAGCCACACCAATCACACCGTACAACTTGTGATCTGAACCCAGTTAACAGTATGACAAACGTAGGAGCCTCTGAACAGACGGCTTACAACAATAACAACCCGAATTTGTTTGTAACAATAACTATGTACAAGTATTGCAGACAATCCGCACTTGATGGGCGCCCAGCATCCACTACGGACTACGAGAAATAGAATTATCGGTAAGTAAATTCTTATTTTCTCTAACGTCCTAAGTGGATGCTGGGGACTCCGTCAGGACCATGGGGATTATACCAAAGCTCCCAAACGGGCGGGAGAGTGCGGATGACTCTGCAGCACCGAATGAGAGAACTCAAGGTCCTCCTCAGCCAGGGTATCAAATTTGTAGAATTTTGCAAACGTGTTTGCCCCTGACCAAGTAGCAGCTCGGCAGAGTTGTAATGCCGAGACCCCCCGGGCAGCCGCCCAGGATGAGCCCACTTTCCTTGTGGAATGGGCCTTGACAGATTTAGGTTGTGGCAAGCCTGCCACAGAATGTGCAAGTTGAATTGTGCTACAAATCCAACGAGCAATCGTCTGCTTAGAAGCAGGAGCACCCATCTTGTTGGGTGCATACAATATAAACAGTGAGTCAGACTTTCTGACTCCCGCCGTTCTTGAAATATATATTTTCAATGCCCGGACCACGTCCAACAACTTGGAATCCTCCAAATCGTTAGTAGCCGCAGGCACCACAATAGGCTGGTTCAGGTGAAACGCTGACACCACCTTAGGCAGAAAATGAGGACGCGTCCGCAGTTCTGCCCTGTCCGTATGGAAAATCAGATATGGGCTCTTATATGATAAAGCCGCCAATTCTGATACTCTCCTGGCTGAAGCCAGGGCCAGTAGCATGGTTACTTTCCATGTAAGATACTTCAACTCCACCGATTTGAGCGGCTCAAACCAATGGGATTTGAGAAAATCCAAGACTACATTAAGATCCCACGGTGCCACTGGGGGCACAACCGGGGGCTGTATATGTAGTACTCCTTTTACAAAAGTCTGGACTTCAGGAACTGAAGCCAATTCTTTCTGGAAGAAAATCGACAGGGCCGAAATTTGAACCTTAATGGACCCCAATTTGAGGCCCATAGACAATCCTGTTTGCAGGAAATGTAGGAATCGACCCAGTTGAAATTCCTCCGTGGGGGCCTTCCTGGCCTCACACCACGCAACATATTTTCTCCAAATGCGGTGATAATGTTGTGCAGTCACCTCCTTCCTGGCTTTTACCAGTGTAGGAATGACCTCTTCCGGAATGCCTTTTTCCCTTAGAATTCGGCGTTCAACCGCCATGCCGTCAAACGCAGCCGCGGTAAGTCTTGGAATAGACACGGTCCCTGCTGAAGCAGGTCCCGTCTTAGAGGTAGAGGCCACGGATCCTCCGTGAGCATCTCTTGAAGTTCCGGGTACCAAGTTCTTCTTGGCCAATCCGGAGCCACTAGTATCGTTCTTACTCCCTTTTGCCGTATAATTCTCAGTACTTTTGGTATGAGAGGCAGAGGAGGGAACACATACACTGACTGGAACACCCACGGTGTTACCAGAGCGTCCACAGCTATTGCCTGAGGGTCTCTTGACCTGGCGCAATACCTGTCCAGTTTTTTGTTGAGGCGGGACGCCATCATATCCACCATTGGTTTTTCCCAACGGTTCACAATCATGTGGAAGACTTCTGGATGAAGTCCCCACTCTCCCGGGTGTAGATCGTGTCTGCTGAGGAAGTCTGCTTCCCAGTTGTCCACTCCCGGAATGAATACTGCTGACAGTGCTATCACATGATCTTCCGCCCAGCGAAGAATCCTTGCAGCTTCTGCCATTGCTGTCCTGCTTCTTGTGCCGCCCTGTCTGTTTACGTGGGCGACTGCCGTGATGTTGTCCGACTGGATCAACACCGGCTGACCCTGAAGCAGGGGTTTTGCCAGACTTAGAGCATTGTAAATCGCTCTTAGCTCTAGTATATTTATGTGAAGAGACATCTCCAGGCTTGACCATACTCCCTGGAAGTTTCTTCCCTGTGTGACCGCTCCCCAGCCTCTCAGACTGGCATCCGTGGTCACCAGGACCCAGTCCTGTATGCCGAATCTGCGGCCCTCTAACAGATGAGCACTCTGCAACCACCACAGAAGAGACACCCTTGTCCGTGGCGATAAGGTTATCCGCTGATGCATCTGCAGATGTGATCCGGACCATTTGTCCAGCAGATCCCACTGAAAAGTTCGTGCGTGGAATCTGCCGAATGGAATCGCTTCGTAAGAAGCCACCATCTTTCCCAGGACTCTTGTGCATTGATGCACAGACACTTTCCCTGGTTTTAGGAGGTTCCTGACAAGTTCGGATAACTCCCTGGCTTTCTCCTCCGGAAGAAACACCTTTTTCTGAACCGTGTCCAGAATCATTCCCAGGAACAGCAGACGTGTCGTCGGGGTCAACTGAGATTTTGGAAAATTCAGAATCCACCCGTGTTGTTGCAGCACTAGTCGGGTTAGTGCTACTCCGTCCTCCAGCTGTTCTCTGGACCTTGCCCTTATCAGGAGATCGTCCAAGTAAGGGATAATTAATACGCCTCTTCTTCGCAGAAGAATCATCATTTCGGCCATTACCTTGGTAAAGACCCGAGGTGCCGTGGACAATCCAAACGGCAGCGTCTGAAACTGATAATGACAGTTTTGCACCACGAACCTGAGGTACCCTTGATGTGAAGGGCAAATTGGGACATGCAGGTAAGCATCCTTTATGTCCAGGGACACCATAAAGTCCCCTTCTTCCAGATTCGCTATCACTGCTCTGAGTGACTCCATCTTGAACTTGAATTTTTGTATGTACAGGTTCAAAGATTTCAGATTTAGAATAGGTCTTACCGAGCCGTCCGGCTTCGGTACCACAAATAGCGTGGAGTAATACCCCTTTCCCTGTTGTAGGAGGGGTACCTTGACTATCACCTGCTGAGAAAACAGCTTGTGAATGGCTTCCAATACCGTCGCCCTGTCTGAGGGAGACGTTAACAAAGCAGACTTTAGGAACCTGCGAGGGGGAGACTTCTCGAATTCCAACCTGTAACCCTGAGATACTACCTGCAGGATCCAGGGGTCCACCTGTGAGCAAGCCCACTGTGCGCTGAAATTCTTGAGTCGACCCCCCACCGCTCCTGAGTCCGCTTGTAAGGCCCCAGCGTCATGCTGAGGGCTTTGCAGAACCCTGAGAGGGCTTCTGTTCCTGGGCAGGGGCTGCTTGCTGCCCTCTCTTACCCCTTCCTCTGCCCCGAGGCAGATATGACTGTCCTTTTGTCCGCTTGTTCTTATAGGACTGAAAGGACTGCGGCTGAAAAGACGGTGTCTTTTTCTGTTGGGAGGGGGTCTGAGGTAAAAAGGTGGATTTTCCGGCAGTTGCCGTGGCCACCAGATCCGATAGACCGACGCCAAATAATTCCTCCCCTTTATACGGCAATACTTCCATATGTCGTTTGGAATCCGCATCACCTGACCACTGTCGCGTCCATAAACTCCTTCTGGCAGATATGGACATCGCATTTACTCTCGATGCCAGAGTGCAAATATCTCTCTGAGCATCTCGCATATAAAGGAAAGCATCCTTTAATTGCTCTATAGTCAATAAAATACTGTCCCTATCCAGGGTATCAATATTTTCAGTCAGGGAATCCAACCAGACGACCCCAGCACTGCACATCCAGGCTGAGGCGATGGCTGGTCGCAGTATAACACCAGTATGTGTGTATATACTTTTTAGGGTAGTTTCCAGTCTCCTATCAGCTGGATCCCTGAGGGCGGCCGTATCAGGAGACGGTAACGCCACTTGTTTTGATAAGCGTGTGAGCGCCTTATCCACCCTAGGGGGTGTTTCCCAGCGCGCCCTAACCTCTGGCGGGAAAGGGTATAATGCTAATAACTTTTTTGAAATTAGCACTTTTCTATCTGGGTTAACCCACGCTTCATCACATACATCATTTAATTCCTCTGATTCAGGAAAAACTACAGGTAGTTTTTTCACCCCCCACATAATACCCCTTTTTGTGGTACTTGCAGTATCAGAGATATGCAAAGCCTCCTTCATTGCCGTGATCATATAACATGTGGCCCTACTTGAAAATACGTTTGTTTCATCACCGTCGACACTAGATTCAGTGTCTGTGTCTGGGTCTGTGTCGACCGACTGAGGTAAAGGGCGCTTTACAGCCCCTGACGGTGTCTGAGACGCCTGGGCAGGTACTAACTGGTTTGCCGGCCGTCTCATGTCGTCAACTGATTTTTGTAATGTGCTGACATTATCACGTAATTCCATAAACAAAGCCATCCATTCCGGTGTCGACTCCCTGGGGGGTGACATCACCATTATCGGCAATTGCTCTGCCTCCACACCAACATCGTCCTCATACATGTCGACACACACGTACCGACACACAGCAGACACACAGGGAATGCTCTTATCGAAGACAGGACCCCACTAGCCCTTTGGGGAGACAGAGGGAGAGTTTGCCAGCACACACCCAAGCGCTATAATATATATGGGAACAACCTTATATAAGTGTTGTTCCTTATAGCAGCTTAAATATATCAAAATATCGCCAAAAAATGCCCCCCCTCTCTGTTTTACCCTGTTTCTGTAGTGCAGTGCAGGGGAGAGTCCTGGGAGCCTTCCTCACAGCGGAGCTGAGCAGGAAAATGGCGCTGTGTGCTGAGGAGAATAAGCCCCGCCCCCTATTTCGGCGGGCTTTTCTCCCGGAGTTTTAGATATCTGGCATGGGTTAAATACATACATATAGCCTCAATGGCTATATGTGATGTATTCTTTTGCCATATAGGTATTAAATATTGCTGCCCAGGGCGCCCCCAGCAGCGCCCTGCACCCTCCGTGACCGCTTGGTGTGAAGTGTGTGACAACAATGGCGCACAGCTGCAGTGCTGTGCGCTACCTTCATGAAAACTGAAGAGCCTTCTGCCGCCTGTTTCCGGACCTTCAATCTTCAGCATCTGTAAGGGGGGTCGGCGGCGCGGCTCCGGGACGAACCCCAGGGTGAGACCTGTGTTCCGACTCCCTCTGGAGCTAATGGTGTCCAGTAGCCTAAGAATCCAATCCATCCTGCACGCAAGTGAGTTGAAATTCTCTCCCCTAAGTCCCTCGATGCAGTGAGCCTGTTGCCAGCAGGACGCACTGAAAATAAAAAACCTAAAAACTTTTTCTAAGCAGCTCTTTAGGAGAGCCACCTAGATTGCACCCTGCTCGGACGGGCACAAAAACCTAACTGAGGCTTGGAGGAGGGTCATAGGGGGAGGAGCCAGTACACACCACCTAATCCTAAAGCTTTATTTTTGTGCCCTGTCTCCTGCGGAGCCGCTATTCCCCATGGTCCTGACGGAGTCCCCAGCATCCACTTAGGACGTTAGAGAAATTATCGATGTATTTACAGTTATATAGCGTAGCACATTATGTATCTCCTGATATACTCTGTGCTGCTGGGGGACCGTGCTACTTCCACTATATAACTCTCAGTGTGTGGGTTCATGCTACCTCCATTCCCCTCCTCACATCATGTCACTGGTCCTGTCACATGCAGCCCTCTGATCACTGACATATCCATGCATGTCCTGATATAGTCTGTGCTGCTGGCCCACCCCTAGGGGTGCTAGTGGTGTGTTACACCCACAGTGTTTGTTCCCAGAGTGTTATTCATATGTGTAGTAAGTTTGGTGTGAATTGCTCCAGACATTCCAGAGTTATGCTGTCTGCTGAAAAACTCTGTGCTGCTGCCTCACCACTAGGGGTGCTAGGGGTGTCTTACCCCCACAGTGTTTTTTCCCAGCTTGTAAGTCATATGTGTACCAAGGTTGTTGTAAATTGGTCCAGGCATTCAGGAGTTATGCTGTCTCCTGAAATGCTCTGTGCTGCTGTCTCACCCCTAGGGGTGGTAGGGGTGTTTAACCCCCCCACAGAGTTTGTTCCCAGAGTGTAAGTCATATATGTATCAAGTTTGGTGTAAATTGCTGCAGGCATTCCAGAGATATGCTGTCTGTTGAACTACTCAGTGCTGCTGCCTCACCCCTAGGGGTGCTAGGGGTGTCTGACCCCCACAGTGTTTGTTTCCAGATTGTAAGGCATATGTGTACCAATTTTTTAGTACATTGCTCCAGCAATTCCGGAGTTATGCTGTCTCCTGATATACTCTGTGCTGCTGTCCGGCCCCCTAGGAGTGCTAGGGATTTCTAATTGTTTTAGTTGCCTCCGCCGTGTTTTAATATGTATGTAAAATTTCACGATCTTCGCTTGTAAACTGTGGATTTGTATAGAAAGACAGAAGGACGGATTTCCGCTTTTATATAGGCATTGCTAAATGAGCCTATATGTTTACTAACTGTTCACAGGGCAGATCATCTAGGTGCCCGCTCTGCGCTCACTGACTGTGCAAAAGGCCAGCATACAATCACGTACATCTACATTATGCAGCTAAGAGAGAGTTAAATAGGATTTTAAGAAAAGTCCAAAAATCACATTACGGATTCAGTATCAGAGATGTAATGTAGATGACAAATGAAAAAAACTATACAGAGAAGAGGTGACTTTCCACTGTACAATGGGAGGATTAGCCAGAAATAGATGCTGAATTATTCATGTCCAGGTGTAAAGTGATCTGCACACAGAATATCCAGGCTGAGGATCAGTTCTGTTTGCACTGGGGGTAAAATATGTAGATAGTTTTAAAGGAAAAATGATGCTAGTTATGAGGCGACTCGCAGGGGAATTAAAACATTGAAACACAAAGAAGTAATAATGTCATATTGGTCCAGTCTGGAGAATGTCCAGGGAATAAATGTGTTTATTACTTTTTCAAGGTTTAATTTCCTCTTGTGCTGAAAAATATTGCAAAACATAGAATATGCTGAGGACCACCAATTAGTATGTGATAGAACAAACAACAAGAACATCAGTGACATGGGGAAGTAAGTGGCTCAAGGCTGAGAGATCCAGATTTTATCAATAAGCCCTCAGCTGTCCCTAAGTACCCTGCGCCTCAGACGTGGTTATGCGCCAGGCTTGTAGGATAGGCTAATGAATAGAACACAGGAAGGTGAGGAGTACTAATGAATGTTTACAAGCTTACCCGCCTGCTGTCGCCTGGATCATACCAGCTGTGATTAGAGATTTGATGGGATAGTCACTCCAGACTATACTTATTTATTTATGAGTTATCACAGTCAAGGAAAGATTGGCTCCTTGACTGTGAGCAGCCGATGGACCAGTGCTTAGGCATACCGCCTGTGCTCAGATTACAGCATTGCTCACGAGTAAACAATATTCAGCTCCTTAATGGTTTCCTCGAGCAGACCGATCCCAGCAGAGGGGAATTATTAAAGAGGTGCACTGTGACAGCTTCCCTAGGCACTCTGCCGAATGGATCACTGATGGGTGTCCGATGGCGCCTGCAGCGGCAGCAGCTGCCATCATAACTTTATATGTGTACCAGCTGCTGTCTATACTCATTGGCGTCATATGAGGGGAGGGGGGGTCATCTGCAGTGTACAAGCGGGTGCCGCCCTTGTCCCGGCGCATGGTAGACTATAGCACTGTGGTGGCACCATTTTCTTGAAGGTTTCTTCTGAGGAGTCCACAGTTGCTGCACAGGATAAGCATATTAAATGGGTGCTGGGTGTGGGTCTCCATGGGCCCAAAGGCCCTTGGCTACTGCACACCCTGCACCTTTTATAGATCCGCTACTGACTGGAAGCTGCACAAAAAGGCCATGCACTATATACACATGGGGCGTTGACAAGGCCAACTCTTCCATTAGACAGCTGCCTAAGGGCACCGGGACCTGAGGTGGTGGCCCACTGAGGCTGCCTGTGAAAAAAATTAAGGATGTCTCTGATATCTTTATTATGCTTACTGCTGGTGACAGCCATGCCCAGAGCTGCAGCAGCTATTATTTATTTATATGTGCTGCAGCCCATAGTCTGCTCCTCTGGCCACCCGTGTTATCAGCCGGGTGCAGACTGCAGGCAGCAGCGTGGGTGCTCTGCCCCTTTGCCTCCCCTCCCCTTCCCTCTGAAACAGCCAATTATGCAAGCTCCGCCTTCCAGGCTATACAAGAAGAATGAGGAGCTGAATGAGCAGCAGGCATCAGACTGGTAAGGGAACTTTTTAATGGCTTCTTGGTGTGTGATTGAGGATAATTGGTGCTGTGGGTGGGGGGAGGGGGGTTAATGGATACTGAGAGGGAATGTATTAATAGGTGCTAGGTGGAGGAAGATTATTGTGTGCTGAGAGGGGGTAAATGAGTGCTGGGGTTGAATGGATTAATAGGCGCTATGCTGTGGGGGGGGGGGGGGTTAATGGGTGCTGAGTGTGAAATGATTAATAGTTGCTGGTTGGGGATAATTTGTGCTGTGAGAGTTAATAAGTGGTTAAGGAAAATGGATAATTAGGTTATGGGTGTGGGGAGGTTAAGGGGTGCTAACAGGATGAACAAATGTATCAGTGAGTGCTGTGAGGGTAACATGATTAATGGACTTGAGAGAAACAGGTTAATGAGTGCTGATTGTGTGAATTGATTAATGGATGCTCTGTGGGAGAGGTTAGTGGGTGCTGACAAGGTGAACAAATGTGTTAATGGGTGCAGTAAGGGTAATTTGATGGATTCTTAGAGAGGAAAAGGGCAATGAGTGCTGAGTATTGATTCGTGGATTCTTCAGGGGAATGGGTTACCAGGTGCTAGTGGTGAATGGATAAATAGGGTCCTGGTTGATGGACGTTAATAGGTGCTAATGGGTTCTGGGATGGTTAATTGATTAATGGATTCTTGGAGAGTAATTGATTAATAGGAGTTGCATGAGGGAAGCTAATGGATGCTGAGTGGGGGTGAATTGGTAAATGGTGTTGATGGGGCAAGTTAATTGGGCAATATTGGGTGCTATAGATCTGCAACAAAGTATAACATTTACAGACAGGTGGTGCAACTGTACTCCATGCTTCTATAGTAGTTACAGACTTTCTTCACCCTTATAGACCACCAACTGCATTTGTTAATCCATTACACTATGAAATAACATTTTTTTGTGGGTTTAGTGCATAGTTGCCTTGCCAACTTCCTGGCTGCCATCTCCAGAGGTCGACAAAGTCGGCACAGCAGGGGTCAGTGCAGGAGTGTGGCACATCACAGTGGGGGGATGGGGGGCGTGGCACTGTAAAGGAGGTGGTGCATGGTGACCATGATCGTGTCATCAAGGCCACGCCCACCACTATACAATGCAGAGATTACTGGCATACAGTAGGGGTGTGTGTGGCTATGATGATGATGCCATTCAGCACGAATGGCATCATTGCCCGCCCACTTCACTCGTAAAGTGGGCAGCAGGTTGCAGCTTGATATCAGGAGACTTGCCCATACTTCTGGGCGGGAGGGGGGAAATTGGGATTCCGGCAGAGTAAGCAAGTATGGTTTAGGGCATCTGACTTGTTATCACAGCCATCAGTACAGTAGTGCTATCATTATTTTGTGTGTCGTGTAATTGTCATTTGTACAGCACTACTCAATATGCCATTGCATTATATTAAAAATAATAACAATGGGACACACATGGGCCTGGGGTCGAGCTGAATTTAACGTGTGAATGAGGTTTAAAAATGGAAGTGACACACGTGCAGCAGAGGGGACTAGAACGAACGTGACACATGAGCAGCTGAGGGGATTAGAATGGAAGTAACACACGTTCAGCTGAGGGGACTAGAATGGAAGTGACACACAGGCAGTTGATGGGATTAGAATGGAAGTGAGACACGTGCAGCTGAGGGGACTAGAACGAATGTGACACATGAGCAGCTCAGGGGATTAGAATGGAAGTGACATACGTGCAGCTGAGGGCAATAGAATGGATACATGACTCGTTCAGCTGAGGGGACTAGAATGAAAGTGACACATGTGTAACCGAGGGGACTAGAATGGATGTGACACACGTGCAGCTGAGGGCAATAGAATGGACATGACTTGTGCAGCTGAGGGGACTAGAATGGATGTGACACACGTGCAGCTGAGGGCAATAGAATGGACATGACTCATGTGCAGCTGAGGGGACTAGAATGAATGTGACACACAAGCAGCTCAGGGTACTAGAATGAACATGACACAAGTGCCGCTGAGGGGACTAGAATGAATGTGACACGTGTAGGTAATGAAAGGGAATACGCAGAACTGTGGGAACAAGAATGAATGTGGAAGGCACAGATAATTGTCTTAGTTTACAAATATTAAAGCCACCAACAAGGTTTCAACAACTGGCAGTAATTGTAAATTAAGAGTGTCACGCTCATAGTAAAATTTCAGTGACAAAATTGCATTAATTTTTTAAAAGACTTGTCCCTGGGAGTTCCAGATACAAAGTGCAGATTGTTTTTTCACCAGGAATTAAGGGGTACATTTACTAAGCAGTGATAAGAGCTGAGAAGTGAGCCAGTGGAGAAGTGCTCATGGCAACCAATCAGCACTGAAGTAACATCTATAATTTGCATACTATAAAATGATACAGAGCTGCTGATTGGTTGATGGGGAAATTTCTCCACTGGCTCACTTCTCCGCACTTATAACTGCTTAGTAAATGTTCCCCTAAGTGATTTAAAATGTGGAGGATTTTGTAATTTAACAAATTACACTGTTTCCAATTCAAAGGGGTTTCATAACACCTTCCCCTCCTAAATTCACACTGCTACTGTATTCATTTTGTCTAGAAACGTCTACTAAACTGCTGCCAAACTGTGTGACTGCCGCAGGAAGAAGAGACACAACGCAGCGATCAGACTGATAGATGGCGCCTGATTGGACAAGTGCAATACCCATCACCTGGGAGGGGGTTGGCATTTCTACCCCAGCACCCGATCCCTCAGAAGTGACCCAGCAGACCCGTGCTGGCACAGGACAAGTCATTGCTGTGTTGCGGAAACAGCAGTAACAATTTATGAGCAAGACTCTTTAGTCTTCAGGCACGTGACTTTAGCACATTTAGGTGGCTATTTATGAAGCAGCACTTACTACCAACGAAAGGGATGATCATTGCTTCCTCCTATTAAACAAGAGTGCTATCACAGAGAAATTACAGATTTCCCCTGGTGTACCTCTATTTAAGTTGATTACTGCATCCCCATAGCCTGCTATGGGAACTTTGGCATTTTACAAGATTACATTTAATGAGATGGTGCACCCTTTACCCATTTACAAAGCCAGCAAGACTTCATAATTTCCCATCCGAGTCAATTCACAATCTGTGTATTTCTAACCCCGGCAACATTAGACTAGGAGTGAGGGAGAGGAAACCTCTGCCTAGCAAGAGGGTTCTCTCCGAGCCCCAAGGAGAAACCCCAGGTTAATCATTTACTCCTAAAATGTATTATGTATCGCTACAATATGCAATAATATGGAAAAACCCACTCTACCAGCAATATTAAATAAACCCTTAGGCCAGGATGTAATGAAGTCCGATTTCAGCAGCAGTGCGGGACGCCGGCTGAACTCAGACGTTTTTTTAAAGGGGCAATCAAGTTCAAGGCTAAACCATCCTTTGGAAATGGCTGCTCCTTAAAAAAAAAAAAAAAAAAAATCAGAGTTCAGCCAGCATCCCGCACAGCCGCTGATCCTGCCCCTAGAATGGCTGTTAATAAAGTTTAAGAATCCAATTTAAATACTGAAACTTTCACACATGTAAACACAATCTAAAAGAATATTTATTATAACTGTCAATTAAATGAGAAGAATGTTAACTATGTACTCCAAGCAGAATACCTTTTGGAAGTACAATGCACTGCAAACTCTCCAAGTTGTGGTCCCCTGCTCAGCCGTGCTGTCCACTCAACAAAACTAAATCAGACTAAATACTAAGAAAATAATAATCTAAATCTCCCTTTTTCACAGTTTCTAGTTAAATAGAACACTGCCTTAAACAGTGTGACAGCAAAAGTGTTGTTCATTTAATGAAAGAATTAGGAAGAGGATGATGACGATGTAAAAGTGACAATATAGTAGTAGTCACATTTGCTGAATGATTACGCCAATAAAACTACTCACTGTGTGCGCATTACAATTTATGGGCAAGGTGTCTCTTCACTGTAGTGGAATTGCAAAAAAATGACATGTACATTTGGCATATAAATCAATTAACATTCAACATTCAAAATGAGAAAAAAATCTGAGAAACAGATGCAATTATTATTCTAGGCATAAATGCTTATGATTTAATAACCCTGTAGCTTCTAACACTATAATAACAACACACTTTCCCATCCAGTTGCTACAATTGTTATTCTGCTGCCTTATGAATCAGGTGTTCCCAAACCCCGCAGATTACCAGTTCACCTGGGCAGGTTCATCTTTATCCCCTCAATGTACAGTGTGATATGTTGCTTTAGAAATAAATGACAATTATAATATAATGATACAATTATATGTACTGTACAAAAACATCTAAAAGGGTTGCATGTGTTTACATCATCATTCACGATGACTAACTTGTGATTCACATCCCCAGTCTTCAAATGCCCCCAACAGGTCATGTTTTCTGGATTTCTTTTTGCTGGGACAGCAATGAACCCACCTGTTTCGACAGACAGACATCCTGAAAACATGACATGTTGGAGGTACTAGAGTACTGGAGTAGAGAACCACTGCGATAGCAATCCTGGAAAAAATCAGGGCAGCGTTGGGTGATTAGTAAATGAATACAATACATTTAATCAAAGCTATTACATATGAGAATGTTTAAAGAAGTGCTGCAAGCTATAACAAACATATCTGAATTTACTCTCCAATTTTAAAGACTCCCCCTTCCTCTCTCTGACCACCATTTTTTCTCTTTCTACATCCTCCATACCCTGCTTCTCTCCTCACTAGGCAAAATCTTGACTTCACCAGTTTCTCTTCTGGATTCTCTTCTGTCTCTATCACTACACTTTTATTTGCCTGATCAGGCTGTCTTTCTTTCTAATTGCCCCACCTCTGTGGCTTGGACCCTAGCCCAACATTAAATACAATGCCCTCCTTAACTTTGTCATTCCACTCTATTTACCAAAATTGCTCTCATGCTACTAAGCGCCTTTGGAGGAAAACATGGATCTCCCTTGCTGGCTTTATCTATTTAAGATATTTTTTTTCCATCAAGCCTCTAATCTCCTCCAGCCCTTGCTGCCTCTTCACCATCTTCAACTCCCACGTCCTTCCCCTGTTTCAAGTTGAATCCCATACCTTTATGTCCTCCCTACACTTGTTCTCCTGTCCTCTCACATTCTCTGATCCATCTCCCCTAAAGCCTATTTCCACATCACCCACCTCCACAACGTATCCCTCTCCTCTGGTACCTTGCCCTCTTCCTTCTAACATCACCTGTCTCCTCCATTAATAATAAACTCTCTCTTGATCCTGACCCTCTCTTTTACTACCACCCCATCTCTCTCCTCAATACCTACAAGCTCTTTGAGCGGGTACAACCACCTCACCTCCCTCCTTACCTCCCATTCCCTCCTAGACCTACTCTAAGATGGCTTTAGAGCTCTCCATTCCACTGAAACTGCCCTTACCAAATTCACTCATAACTTGTTCTTACTACCAAAACTAAGAAACAGGGGTCTATGTACTAAGACTAGGAGAGAGTGGACAAAGGTAAAGTACCACTCAACCAGCTCCTAAAACCCAGCCAACCCAGCCTGTGGCATGGCAATTATGAGCTGATTGATTGTTACTTTATCTCCGTCCACTTTCTCTCTCTCACAGACTTCGTACATAGACCCCTTAATTCTCTATACTTATTATTAGGGCCGTAACTAGGTTTATGCCAGTAGTGCCTGGCACACACCACAATTGCACTGTGCCTGGCCGTTCCGCCGCCGCCACACTGTGGGGTCCACGTGCCGTCACCACTCAGCTGCAGCGCATTGCCTCTTCTCACGTAGCTAGCCAGGCAACGCCGCAGTTCCCCTTCCTCACCTCCTGGCTCCCCCTCTGCTCCCCCCGTGTTCTGGGAGACATGACATCTCTCCCAGCCCACCCCCAGACCACCTACAATGCCCTGCACTGCGAAGAGCGCAGCGTAGGGCGGGAAGGAGGAGAGGTCTGCCAGCTGGTCACAGGTAAGTATAATACTCTCTCCCTCCCTGTAAAAGAGGTACTCTGCCTGCCTTATACATAAAAAGAGGGACTCTGCTGCCTAATGTGTAAAAAGGAGACTTTGCCTGCCTAATGTTTAAAAAGAGGGACTCTGCTGCCATAATGTGTAAAAAGAGGGACTCTGCCTGCCTACAGGGGCATATCTACCCCTTGGCCAGGAGAGCACTCGCCAGGGACGCCGCCTGGCTGTGTCACCCGCGGCCAGGGGTAGAATGAGATAGTACACACAGTACCTGTGTGCCCTCTTGGCCCGTAGATTAGCCCTGCTGGCGACAACAACTGTTATCGAAGCCGTTGAATGTCCGGCGGCACTGCGTCGCACTATAGAAACGCTAAATAAACTACAGGGGCTGCTGGGAGCTGTTGTTTATTTCGTTTCTTCACTGTATGGCGGCGCAGTGCCGCTGGTCATTTACCGGCTTCAGTAACAGTTGTTGTTGCCTGCAGGGATAATCTCCGGTCCAAGAGGTATTCAGTGCCGATGTTATGTTATGGATTTGGATCATATAGAAGAGCTACTAATTACAGTCATGCCGCCTCACCAACAATCCAGGGCTGCTTTACTGATAGTAATATAGTGCTCCTTTACTCGAACACTAGTAGGACAAAACTGTCAGCATGCTTTCTCTTACCATAAATGTAGCAGGCAGCCAGTCTCGTAACACCTAGGGCGCAGCTCGTCTTGCACCCCCTGACCCCATCTCTGTTGTTTCTCTGCTGCTGTATTCTTGAGCACCTCAACTCTTTCCCCTGCTGTCATCATGGTATAGGTCATTATCTGCCCCCAACTCCCACCTTCCCTCCAAAGTGTATCTCTCCATGAGCATCCTGTCTCTGACCCCTCTCTGTAGGTACTGGTATGTGTCTTGGCCTTTCTTTTTCCATCTTTGTGTTTGTCTCTAAGTTTGTATATGCCCATATGTCTTCCATCTGTCTCTTAAACTCCCATTTTTGTGTCTGTGTACCCCTCATCTTCTTCTACCATTTACCTCTACCACCAACACAAATCTAATATTAATCATTTTTTGCACTACAGAGACATGATACAGTATAACTGCTGCTAGTACTCCCACAAGTACTTAAACACACCACTTATGCTCTAACATGCCACTGAGAGCACTGCACAGGCAACTCAGAGCACTAGACACGTTTTTAACTTAAAAAAGTTTTAAAAATAAACAAATGTAACATTTCTAGCAAAGTGGCCCCCCAGCTCTAACAGTAGCAAGGGGCCAGAGTTATGGTACAGCTGCTTCACTGTAGTGCGGTGCCGGACATCTGCCGGTCAGACACCAGCTCTTTGTTACTTGGTCCTGATTTGCCCCACACAGAGCTGGATTAATAGGGGGGCACAGGGGTTAAGTACCCCCGGGTTCCCCTCTCTTGACCGAGCCTCCGACCCCACTCTAGCTGACTGCTGCTGCTGTCCCCTCTCCCGTGACCTCTCCGTACGTGGTCTGCGCTGCTGGGGTAAACAGCAGGTCACACGCAGGCTCTGCAGTCAGTACAATAAAGTTTTTGTTGCGCTGAAGAAAGAGTGCAGTGCAGACTGAAGAGCCTGGTGCCACCGCCGCTGATACAAGAGGGGAATCAAGGGCTGCTGCAGGGGTACAGGGAATGGAGAGGGAATGGCAGTGGGTTGATGGCTGCTGCAGAGGCAAGGGGGGAAGGGGCTGAGGCCAGGCTGCTGCAAAGTCACAGGGGCAATGGACAGCTGAGGCTACTGCAGGGGCATACAGGGAAGGGAGGGCTGAGGCTGCTGCAGGGGCAAACAGGGAAGGGAGGGCTGAGGGGTACTACTGTGTGGTGTAATGTGCATAAGGGGTACTACTATGTAGCGTAATTTGTATATGTGGCATAACATGAATAATGGACTCTACTGTGCGGTTTAATGTAAGGGGCACTACTATGTGGTGTAATTTGAATTGGGGGTACTAATGTGTGGCCACGCGCTTTGTTCGGCCTTCCTCATTTCAAATATATTGGGGGGGTGGCCAGTCCCTTACTTTGCCAGGGGCCCTCGGACCCCTAGATATACCTCTGCCTGCCTAATGTGCAAAAAGGGGACTGTACCTACCTAATGTGTAAAAAGGGGACTCTGCCTACCTAATGTGTAAAAAGGGTGACTCTGCTGCCATAATGTGTAAATAGGGGGCTCTGCCTGCCGTAATGTGTAAAAAGGGGGACTCTGTTGCCATAATGTTAAAAAGGGGGACTCTGCCTGGCTAATATGTAAAAAGGGGGACTCTGCTGCCTTTAATGTGTAAAAAGGGAAACTCTGCCTGCCTAATGTGTAAAAAGGGGGACTCTGCCTACCTAATTTGTAAAAAGGGAGACTCTGCTGCCGTAAAGTGTAAAAGGGGGACTCTACCTGCCGTAATGTGTAAAAGGGAGCTCTGCCTGCCGTAATGTGTAAAAGGGGACTCCACCTGGCATGTGTAAAAGGGGAATCTACCTTTGTGTAATGTGTGATAGGGGCTCTACCTGGAGTAATGTGCAATATGGGTCTCTACCTGGCATAATGTGTGACAGGGGCTCTACCTGGTGTAATGTGTAAAAGGGGCTCTACCTGGTGTAATGTGTGCAAGTGGCGCTACTGTGCGGCGTAATTTGAATAATAGAGACTACTGTACAGTATAATATGAATTGATATTGTTTTGTGACCACGCCCCTACCTCATGAAGCCGCACCCCTATATTTTTGGCATGCGCATACTGGCCCTGTTTTGTTTATGGTGGATTGGGGGGGGGGTGTGGGGGGGGGGGGGCGCCAATGCTGTTTCTTTCAATGGCCATAGTCTCACCTATGGGAAAATCTATTTATCAACCACAAATGTGATGCATGTTGCATTGATGCCATCATATACAGCAATTCAAGGGTGTTTTAAAAGCACTATATTTGTCCAGATGACCTTACATAATATGGTTCAGGGTAGGTTATTGTACAACTCTTTATGTCATGGGATTTGTGCTTCGTCATGTGTTATTTCTTTGTTAATGTTTTGGTATGTAACATATTGCTATCCATCCTAATCCTCATCAATAAATACATTTCTGTAATAAGTCTTTCGCTGATCAGTTAATTCTAGAAACGATTATTAAATAAACTGAACTTTGGGTAACATTGAGAAAATAAATCAATAACAAAATGAGCATTATCCTCCCTCACAATTACATTCTCGCGAGTGGTGATTTTTTTTTTATCTCCTTTTTCCTCTCCTTTCTTTTGTCAGTCCATTAGTGGAATGGAAACTGGATAGGAGTCATATACAGTAATCTGTTGGCGATAATTGTATTACAAGTAAAATGAGACTAATTTTGTCTTGATCCCTCTTAGCTTTAGGCTGCATTAAATGGATTATTGCCTTTCATAGTAAAGTGCATTTCAGTTCACTTTTATACGGCCAGGCAAGCTCTATTTCCAGCCAGGGATTAATTTGGTAGCGAGGTTATTGGAGAGTTACAGTGTAAATGCAATACATTTATTGTGGCTTAAGAGAGAAATTAAAATCTTCAAAATATAACAGGCTTCCAATAGTCTTAATGCAAATAGATCATACTGTAGCTGCCTCCTCTCCCAGAATGTCCAGGAGACACCTGAATTAGGAGGACATCTCAAGGACTTCAGAGAGAGCAGGCAAATCATAGATGGGAGGCATTATGCAAATGTCGTCATCATCATCCCTCGTCTACCCTAGTAAACACTTTTTATTACGGAGTGTCACAGTTTATATAGGTGGGTGCTACAAATACACATATATACGTCTAGTGCAAGGGTAAATATTTCTAATATATAGATAAACCATCTATTGCAGAGTGTGTTCACAGGCCCAGGACAAAATGGTGTTTCCAGAAAGCAGGCTGCTCCTACATACAGCTCTATATACCTCCCATAAGCAAACTCGGGTCACAAAATACGTCCCTCCTACGATCTGCCCAAACTGCGCCCAGATAGACCCATTTGCAATGTTACAAAGCCAAATAAGAGGATGTTGGTAGGCATGTGCCTACCAATTGTCCTGATTGTTCCCGGGGTAAAAGGTTGACTTGAGAAGCACAATCAGGTGGGACTAGGAGAATGGGGCAGATGTATTAAGCCTGGAGAAGGGATAAAGAAGTGATAAGTGCAAGGTGACAACGCACCAGCCAATCAGCTCCTGTCATTTCTTTATCATCCACTAGGGGTCACTGGAGTACTCTTGGGATATGGACGGGCTTCCGTAGGAACAGCACTGAATATTTAAATTTAGAACACTCCAGCCCTCCATATCCCAGAGTACCTCAGTGTACTACCTCAGTGTTTTTTCTGTGCTCGAAGTAGTAACAGCTCTGTGGCTAAGAGTCACAATTACTTTGAATATTTTTATTTTTATATTTTTCTATTTTTATACATCCCTTTCCTCCTTCCAAAAGGCAGGGTCAGGGATAGTGCAGCTGCTGATAGCAGCAGGGGCGTGTCGGGCCTCTCTGAAAGAGCTCCCTCACAGCCACACACAGATCCTGCACAGGCTGGCCGGCGCTTACTAAGAAGCCCCGTCGGAGCCTCCTCACAAGCTGCAGGACTGAAGGTATGTGAACGGGGCGGTCAGCTCCCGCTGCCGCCCCGAGGTGTGGGGACATTGTTAAAGAACTCGGGGACAGACTGCCTCCGGCCGCCGCCGCACACGGCTCCGGCCGCCGCTGCTCTCCCCACTCACAGCGGTTCCGGCCGCCGCTGCTCTCCCCACTCACAGCGGCTCCGGCCGCCGCTGCTCTCCCCACTCACAACGGCTCCGGCCGCCGCTGCTCTTCCGCTCACACGGCGCCGGCCACCGCTGCTCTCCCGCTCACGGCGCCGGCCGCCGCTACTGCTCCGGGTCCCACCGCTGTGTTACGCGCTGCTCACCCGGGCTCACAGGCGATCCGCTCGGCGATACCCGCTGGGGCCCCACACGCTGCGCTGCCGCTGCTCTGAATCTGAAAGAGCATGCAGGCATTACCACAAGGGTGAGGCAGAGGGGGGGGGGCAATAAATAAGGGGGCAATAGAGCGGCATAAGAAATACTGCAGCACCAGCAGATGCTAGGCTGCAGGGATATTTGCAGAATTATAATCAGTGAAAGTTTGTAACCAGCACTAGGATTATATGTGTAAGCATAGCATGGCAACCATTTTAACATGTTTCCTGTGTCTTCCTGCTGTGATTCCAGAACGTTCCAGTACTACATCTCTACTCCACCGGAGGCGCAGGGGTGTTAGTGGGAATTTGGGATCACATTTCATAGTACTGGCCACGTGTACTGCAATTGGCCAGATATATATATATAGAGACACCTTACTGCTATTTTACTGAGTCGTGCAAGTGTCTGTTTTTGTGTATTGTATTGTCTGTCGCCATAATGAGTAAGGCACCAGCAAAAACTAAAAAGCATAATTGCAGAGTCTGTAGCAGTGTGTTACCGGATGGATCTACCACATGTACAGTATGTTTTGTGGATTCGGTTCAGAATACCATTTCTGCTCCAGTGTTACAACCAATGTCCTCACCGGACCCTCCGTGGGGTATGTTAGTAAATGTACTAGATAGGTTACAATCAGAATTGACCGCCGCTCGTCAGGAGCGGGAAACGGCAAGATCTGAGTCTAGGGTGAGACCGCCAGAACTACCGGAGGCGTCTCAGCCTTGCGTAAGGTCCAAATCCATTTTGGGTAAACGGGATAAATTTCATATGTCTTATGATTTTACAGTTTCTGCTATGTTGCACTCTGACGATTCCATGCCAGACCTCACGGAACAAGATGAGGGTGAGGAGGGCGAAGTGGAGTCAGATGGCGAGGATTTTAACAGTTCCGGCATTGATGATCTCATCAGAGCGGTACGTCAGTCTCTGAAGTTTACTGAAACTGAGGAGCCTCTCACAAATGATCAGGTCGTATTTACTAAACGACAAAAAACTCCGATAAGTTTTCCTGTGTCGGAATCTCTTAATCAGATGTTAGTAGAAACACGACGGAATCCAGATAAACGGTTTTCTATACCTCACAGATTTAAGTCTAGTTACCCGTTTCCAGACTCCGTAACATGTACATGGGAGAATCCACCAATAGTTGATTCTTCAGTGTCAAAACTTACCAAGAAATTAACCATACCAGTGCCAGCAGCTACTACGCTTAAGAAACTATGCTAAAATCCATGTATGTAGCAGCAGGTTACAGAACTCAAATCTGCTTTACATGACGAAAACCTGATACTACTTGTAAATCAAATGAGTGAGGCTGTAGAGTATCTCTGCACAGCGTCTACTGACGTCTGTCAGCTCACTTCTCGTATTTCATCGTCGCTAGTAACGGCACGAAGAGCACTCTGGCTGCGTGCTTATCATGCGGAGGCAGAGGTCAAACGAGGTATAGAGGCGTTGCCTTACAATGGCAAGAAGTTGTTTGGTCCTGAATTGGACGCATGGCTTGTTGAGGCTACGGGAGGTAAGTCTGTTTTCTTACATTGCCTCCACCGGTATCAAGAAGAAGGTACGCTGGACCTTCGTTCAAATCTTTTAGACCTCAGCCCTTTCGAGGACGTGGCAGAGGAACAGCCACGCCTGCTAGACGTGGTCGAGGACGTGGTTTCCAACAAACCAACACAACTCGCCAGGACGCTAAGGCGACAAGCCAGTGGCATGACGGGCTACCAGCCCATCTCGGTTCTCCGATTGTGGGAGCACGCCTTCAGACGTTCCATTTGGCGTGGTTCCACACATCCGCGGATGGGTGGATCCGCAATTTAGTGTTAAAAGGTTACAAAATAGAGTTCGACTGTCTTCCGCCTCTGCGGTTTTTCAAGACAGGATTGCCTCTGTCGGACGACAAGAGGACGGTTCTGCAAATTGCCATTCAGTCCCTACTGGATTCGGCAGTTTTGATTCCGGTCCCTGTACACCAACAGGGTCAGGGTTATTATTCAAGTCTGTTTGTGGTACCAAAGCCGGATGGCTCAGTCAGACCAATATTGAACTTAAAGGGGCTCAATCAGTACGTAACTTACTACAGATTCAAAATGGAGTCTCTGCGCTCGGTGATTGCGGGTTTAGAGCCAAAGGAATTTATGATTGCGCTAGATCTCAAGGATGCGTACTTACACATTCCAATTTGGCAGCCTCATCAGAAACCATTACCAGTTTCAGGCTCTACCGTTTGGCCTGTCATCAGCGCCTCGGGTATTCACCAAAGTGATGTCTGTGATGATAGCTCATCTCAGATCCCTGGGAGTGACAATAGTTCCGTATTTAGACGATCTGCTCATCAAAGCACCATCTCAACAGATACTTCTCCAACATGTGCTTCACCACGGTTGGATTGTCAACTTCAAGAAATCACATCTAATTCCGTCTCAACGCCTTCAATTCCTAGGTATGATTCTCGATACGGTCAATCAAAGAATTTACCTACCACAGCAGAAAGTACAAATTCTACGCCATCTAGTACAATTAGTGCTCAAGCCACGCACAGTGTCTGTACACTTGTGCATTTGCCTCTTAGGCACAATGGTGGCAGTTTTCGAAGCGCTTCAGTTCGGAAGATTTCACTCGCGTCCTTTTCAACTGAATGTGCTCGCCCAGTGGTCGGGCTCGCATCTGCAGATTCACCACAGGGTGAGGTTGTCGCCAAGGGCAAGAGTATCTTTGCTCTGGTGGCTTAAGGAACACAATTTAACCGCAGGAAGATGGTTCGGAGGCTGGAATTGGATAATTCTAACTACGGACGCCAGTCTCAGAGGTTGGGGAGCGGTAATTCAAAATTGTCAGCTCCAGGGTCTCTGGGCGGATCACAAAAAATTGCTGTCTATAAATGTCCTGGAACTCCGCGCAATTTACAATGCGCTACGACAAGCAGTGCACATGCTTCGCTCTCAGCCTGTCCAAGTGCTGTCAGACAATGCGACGGCGGTCGCATACATCAACAAACAAGGAGGAACGAGAAGCCGCATGGCAATGCGGGAAGTAGCTCGAATCCTCAATTGGGCGGAATGCCACCAGGTGATGTTGTCGGCCGTGTTCATTCCGGGAGTGGACAACTGGGAAGCGGATTATCTCAGTCGTCGGGATTTTCATCCAGGCGAATGGGCATTAAATCCAGAAGTGTTTCACATGTTGGTTCAGCGATGGGGTTATCCTCAGGTGGACCTGATGGCGTCTCGACACAATCACCAAACGTTCCAGTATGTGTCCAGAACAAGAGATCCAAAGGCAGTGGCGGTGGACGCTCTCACTGTCGCGTGGCCGTACAGTCTTGTGTATCTGTTTCCACCATTTCCGTTGCTCCCTCTGGTGCTAAAACGGATCAAAAGAGAGTCTGTCACAGTCACACTAGTGGCGCCTCATTGGCCTCGGAGAGCTTGGTTCTCGGCTCTCCGAGGACTACTCGCAGACGATCCTTGGCCGCTCCCACTACGTCCAGACCTGTTACAACAGGGTCCGTTCCTTTACCCCGATTTAGCTCGGCTGCGTTTGACGGGGTGGCTGTTGAGACCGCCCTCTTAAGAAGAGAGGGCATTCCAGATTCGGTTATACCAACCATGTTACGAGCTAGGAAGCCGGTTACGGCAGCTCATTATTACAGAATATGGCTTGCCTATATAGGTTGGTGTGAGGCGCGGAAGTTTCCGACATCATCTTTCAAGTTATACCGCCTTTTGTTGTTTCTACAAACAGGGTTAGATGAAGGACGGCGTTTATCTACACTAAAGGTGCAGGTATCTGCTTTGTCAATTTACTTTCAAAGACGATTGGCTCTATTGCCGTCTATACGCACTTTTCTCCAAGGTGTCCTCAGAGTACAGCCTCCATTCATTCCACCTACAGCGCCATGGGACTTGAATCTGGTTTTAGAGTTCTTACAGTCTTCATATTTTGAACCCTTACAGCAAGTGGATATAAAGTTTCTCACTTGGAAAACAATTTTTCTTCTAGCCTTAGCTTCGGCAAGGCGTGTTTCGGATTTGGGTGCCTTGTCATGCAAGTCACTGTATTTGGTGTTTCATGATGACAGAGCGGAACTTCGGACGAATCCCGCTTTCTTACCAAAGGTAGTGTCATCTTTTCACATCAATCAACCAATAGTAGTTCCTGTGTTGACAGCACATTCTGGAACTCTGGATGTGGTACGCGCATTACGCGTTTATGTATCCCGAACGTCTTCAGTTCGTAAGATGGATACGTTGTTTGTTCTCTATGATGCTGCCAAGATGGGTTGGCCAGCGTCTAAACAAACCTTATCCAGATGGATAAAACTAACCGTACGTCAGGCTTACCTTCATGCTAGGTTACAACCACCTACATCAGTAACCGCTCATTCCACACGTTCTGTGGGAACTTCATGGGCAGCTGGTCGAGGAGCTTCTACGACGCAGCTTTGCCGTGCGGCTACATGGTCTTCAGTGCACACGTTTGTGCGCTTTTACAAGTTTGATACGTTTGCGGCATCAGCATCTAGCTTTGGCCGCCTAGTGTTACAGGTGCCAAACAGCTCTCCCGCCCACGGGGGAAGCTTTGGTACGTCCCAAGAGTACTCCAGTGACCCCTAGTGGATGATAAAGAAAATAGGATTTTGGTACTTACCAGGTAAATCCTTTTCTTTGAATCCATAGGGGGCACTGGACGCCCACCCAGAGCAGTTTTACCTGGGTTGTATTAAGCTCAGAGGAGCTTATGGTAACACATTTTCACCGATTGGTTCAAATTATAAAGGTCTATCGGTTATGGTGTCAACTGTTTAGTTGTCAGTAACGTTATGTGTCAACTTTGTTGTTGTCCGTTATGTTATAGAAATTCTCCATTGTCAACCTCTCTATAGTTCCTGTTCGGCTCAGTAAAAAACACTGAGGTAGTACACTGAGGTACTCTCGGATATGGAGGGGTGGAGTGTTCTAAATTTAAATATTCAGTGCTGTTCCTACGGAAGCCCGTCCATATCCCAAGAGTACTCCAGTGCCCCCTATGGATTCAAAGAAAAGGATTTACCTGGTAAGTACCAAAATCCTATTTTTTCAAATCCGTAATGACTGGCTGGTGCGTTATCACCTTGTGCTTATCACTGGTTTATCACTTCTTTATCCCTTCACCAGGTTAATACATATGACCCATTGTTTGCCCGGAGTGGGGGACATTACAAGGTGTATGGTAACAGTACAGTATTTCAGAATGTCAGCACAGAAATGAATATTTTAAACCAACAATAGAAGGTGATGATCATGTCTTGCATGTCCACACTCACACATACTTCATAAACCTTACAGATCATTAGACCACTGACTGGAGAACATGGGTTTCTTGTGGAAACAATCTGGACATTTCGTCAGAGAGTTTTCTTGCACCAATTTACCAGTGTGATCTGACACGATGAGGGAAGTATAGAGTCCTGCCTGCATCACATGTCCTAGGGCGGTGAGAGACTGAATGGCGTCCCTGTCTCTGTTGCGGAATGTTTAATAAAATGGTACAATGTTAAGAAATGCCCTGTAACCGACCGCAACCAAACCGATTCCGTCGTTTTTCTACTGCAGTGTAAGAAATTAATACCAAACATCTGGCTGGTAAATATATCCCAACCGTCAGAAACACAATAGACTAGGTTGCCAATGGGACGGACGGATCTACAGCTCCAGGCCTCTACATAAAAATAGGCCCATCGTCATGGCAGTATGATCATGACCAGCTGCCCAGTTGGCCCCACAGTCGGCCATAAATCTTAAGCATTAAAATTGTATTTCTAGGTCTCACAAAATGATGCAATTGTTATTTTTATGTATTTAGTGAGACATTGGGGATGATGGTGTAGGGGGATGTACATGCCCACATGACACTGACCACACCCACACAGCACTAGTCACAGCTCCTCTCCTTCTCACTATAGGCCCTTCAACATTTTCAGCCCCATGCCTATATGGCTCATAATCCAGCCCTGACCACGGGTTTGGTACAGGATACCGGCAGTGAGGATGCCGGCAGCCAGAATACCGACACTGGAATCCCAATTGACAAAATCCCGACAGGTAACTAAACTAACCCTACCCCTAACCCTCTCTTCCTGCAGCCTAACTCAAACCCTCCCTTCTTGCAGCCTAACCCTCCCTTCCCATATCCTAAAGGGGGGTACTCACGGAGCGATCGCTGCTTAAAATCTAAGCAATCTGACTAGATTGCTTAGATTTAAGCAGCGATCACTCCGTGTGTACCCCTCACAGCGATAGCGATGCATAGCTATCGCTGGTGCTAGATTGAGACTGCATGCAGGCCAATCTAGCAGGTCGCTCACTTCACCCGCTGGGTGAAATGAGCGGCCCCCCTGTCTGCTGAGTGGGGGGAGAGATGTGTGCTGAGCGAACCGCTCAGCACACATCTCACCTCAAATCGTCCCGCGGGCCTTTACCCTTCCTTCTTGCAGCCTAACCTTAACCCTCTCCCCTGCAGGTTAACCCTCCCGCAGCCTAACCCTAACCCTCCCCCCCTGCAGCCTAACCCTCCCACCGCAGCCTAACCCTCCCCTCCTCTCCCGCAGCCTAACCTTAACTCTCCCTGGCATACATACATTCTGGATTCCAGCTGTCAGGATTCCGAAATTAGAATTCTGGCAGCTGTCAGGATTCTGGCGCCTGTCTCCTAACCGCTGGGATCCCGTACATCAAGATGCCAACTACATCCCCTGGCCACGCCTTTTTCTTGACTTCCAGTAAGTCACAGAAAAAATGCCTGCATTTATTTTTACCCCTTAGTTACTACAAATGTAAGGCTTACTGATATGGCAGTATAAAACAAACAATAACTACAGAACTCTAACAGTGAGTTTTTCAATAAATATATAATTATGGAAACATGTTGGCAATGTATTTATAGTGATGTTAAAAGCTTATTTTGACAAATAACAGTTTGTGTTACTTTGGCGAGACAGATAAACGTGCAGGAGTACTAAAGCTAAATATACACAATACACACATTATTGTTATTCGTAATTACCAAAGCTCTATGTCAGGGACTTGCAATTAAGGAAAGATATACTGTATGTACATTGTAGCATAAGCAGAACTGTGTGTTTCACAGGGGCTGATTCAGGGGTGGCCGTAGTTAGCTGCTGGGTCTTTGTACACACCGGCTGTGCAAAAATATGCAAAGGTGTCTTGAGTTAAAAGACATCCACTGCCGGCTTCTGTGATCCGAGGATGCAGCATCGGATTGTCAAAGTCGAAAAATATCATGATGCATATGCCTTGTACTAACCCCTCATGCACACGCGCGCTGCTCATGCACCCACTCCCCCGTACGTGCACATACCCGCAAGTTGCGTAAGGGACGCAACAGCGTCTCGTGCGCATGAGATGTGTATTTACGGCGGAGTTTGTAAGCGTGTAGCGTGTGACTCGATCGTAGCATATTTAACCCATATAGTGTGTTTTATAGCTAATATTCCCCTAGACAATGTCAGCGAGTATGTTTAGTTTAAACGGTTCCTGGACAGAGAGATTCCTCTTTGCATGATAGGAAGGGTCAGATAAAGGTTGAAAGGTGGTGTCTAGTATCCAGCTGTAGGATATTTTAAGGGTAACATTTCGGTGTTGGTTAGGAAAGGATCGCTCGCTCCTGCGTATAGTTATGTGCAAAAGTAGTTTATGAACATATATTGTATTTGCTGTAAATTACACATGCAGCGGGAATCCTGAGGATACCTCCCACCAGAGCAGTTGGAGAAAGACACAGCCCACCTGTTCAAATCCACCTATGACCTTTGCTATAATGTGGAGACACATTCCTGTGTCCAATGAACAATGAGATTATAGGGACCATTGTATTGTGAATGTATGTTGTGCATATAAAGACCACCATTGCCTGGCCAGACACTCACTCTCTCTGAAGGCTTTCTCTCTGAATGCTGAGGGCTGGATCCAGGACGCGCTTGCGAATCATCCCCACGTATGTATATTTCTCTGTAGCCATTTTATTATCCATTCTGTTCGCCATTCGTTTCAATTTGTTCACTCTTGTTTGTTATTGTTCATATTATTCTCTGTTATTGTGTTAGATTTTGATGTTAGTTTGTAGTGTATAACTTGTAATGTGTTTTTCCCCTTTTCTCTAAACAATCCACGGCAGTGTTAGAACTGCTGCGGTTTTAAATCCAAACCAGGTCTTGTGTTTTCACTGTTTACTGCAAAGGGCTTTTCTTAGCGTCTCAATCGCTCAAACAGCATACACATTGTTAAGGTTTTTAAGCGTTACATCATTGTAGTATTCGACTACTAAGGTTTAGAGTATAAGCATATTCATATTGTGTTTTATTAATAAGGTTTACTGTGTGTCATTCTGTGAGCGTCTGCGCCGCTCGTGTCTCACTCTCACGGCGCAGCGTCCGCTACGCCAATAGCGTAGCAGTACGGTACTCGGTACGCCTATAGCGTGCTTGATACGAAGCGTGAATCCGTGAGCGTGCGTGTCGCTCGGGCGTCGTGCCCATGGCCTAGCGTCTGCTACGCTAAGTGCGTACCCCTACGGTACTCAGTGCGCCAATAGCGTACTTAGTCCGTAATAGTATATAGCTTATGTTTAAAGGTAATATTTGACATTATCAGGATCAACATCGTGACCATCGGACATCTGAGTAACCCTTAGGTTACTCAGGATGTCAGGTCAGATTACGCAGCTAGGGCCAGTGGCGCTACGTCCAGTGACCCATTTTCTGGGATGCTTCCTGTCACTGCGAGTGACACTGTACCCCACTTCTGCACATGTGCATGTACAGATCTAAAACTCTGGAGTTTACATACATCTCTGAATCAGGCCCACAGTTACTAACACTGATTTACCAGTCAAGTAATTATTAACAGACTTGGAGCACTGCTTTAGAGGGTGCCAGAGGCGGGGGTATAGGTCAATTTCATATATTTTAGATATGGCACTCAAATTATTGAAAAAATATATCAGTTTCCAAGTGCCATGAACAGAGGCGGATTTTACCTATGGACTTCAGCCTCCCCCAGTAAAATCCACCACCTCAGTGAGCCAGTTGCAGTCTGTGTACTGGCTTCACTGTGACTGGCAGTGACTTCATATTGAAAGTGCTACCCGCCAGTCACTAAGCAGGACAGGCAGTCACATTGGGAGGTGTTTCCTCCCTCTGGGACTGCCAGTACGGGCTGCGATAAGAAGAGAGCATGCTTCCAGTAAGAAGTCACTCCCTGTAATATTGTCAGCCCTACCCGGCTTCTATGGGCTGCAGCCGATGAAGTCCACAGAAACCGGTGTTCTGCATATGCACAGTCCTGCCGCCGCTTGTGCGCATGGGCCGGTCCCGGTGCCTGCCAGATCCATTGCACAGGTGCCGGGACCTGACTGGCTTTCTCCTCTCCATCTCCATGGGCATGAATAGCAGCAGCTCCTCTCCTACAAGAAGGTAGGAGCCGCCACTAGTCATGGTTAAAGATGAATGCTATCTTAGTATAGTCTACAAACTGCATTGTGCAATAATGGTACATTATACTGCACAGGACTATGGTGCATTTTCTACAATGCGTTGCTGTTATTAGTGTGGTATCAAGGAACCCAGACCATGCACACTCTAATTGTTAACCAAACCTCTGTGGTAGTTGGCTACACCCCCACTGGTGCCTGACATCACCCTTAGGGGCCCTGCAACTGCATTCTCCCAGTGGGCCCTTCATGACCCAGTTCGACACTGTTACTAAAAAAAAAAAAAAACCCTAAAAACAGATAACACTATCCAAGACTGAAAATCCAGTTCTTCAATTTCATAAATAACATCCATTTACTAAAAGATTCCAGCTTGTTGCCATCGTCTTATGCAGGTTTGGACTGGCCCACAGGGGTACAGGATCTGTAAGGATCAGGTTCCAGACTGTGCACTTGAATGATACATTATACATATGTTGCCTTATACTGGACTATGGTGTATTTTCTACAGTGCATTGCTGTTATTAATCTGTTATTAATCTGGTACATTATCATGCATTCAGCAGCTGAATTTACTGTCTATAATTATGAAGGGGGCCAGACGTTGCACTCTCTAATGATTAGTCAAACCAATGTGGCGGCGGCAGGCCACACCCCCTCTGCAGACTGACCACACCCCTAAACATGGGCCCCTATCACTGCATTTCCCCGGTGGGCCCTACATGCCCCAGTCCGACACTGGTCTTATGTGCCTCTGCAGCCACCTTGCTGACTTTTGCTGGAAGCGTGTTGTCAGCAACAGCAGCAAGAAGCGGGCACCAGACATCCCACAGTGCAGCAGTCACTGCAAGACTCTCCTAGTTCTGGATGATCCAGTCTTTTTCAGACAGGCATTGGGTTCACCATGGACTATATACTGGCAGTGGCAGCGAAACAGGGGCAGCTACACACACAACATCAGAAAAACAAATGATATAGTGAATTCTGTGCCCCAGCAATCTCAGGATGTGGTCAGGATCCGACAGTCAGAATACCAACAGCAGAATCCCGACGGTAAGTACTGGGGTTAGGGTAGGGCTAGGGTTGGCACTAAGGGAAGTGTTTCGGTTAGATTGGGGGGCTGCGGGGGGGGGGGGATGGTAGGGTTAGGCTGTGGGAGGAAACGGATAGGGTTAGGCACAGGAGGGGTGGGTTAGGGTAGGGTTAAAATAAGAATTTACTTACCGATAATTCTATTTCTCATAGTCCGTAGTGGATGCTGGGGACTCCGTAAGGACCATGGGGAATAGTGGCTCCGCAGGAGACTGGGCACATCTAAAGAAAGCTTTAGGACTAACTGGTGTGCACTGGCTCCTCCCCCTATGACCCTCCTCCAAGCCTCAGTTAGGATACTGTGCCCGGACGAGCGTACACAATAAGGAAGGATTTTGAATCCCGGGTAAGACTCATACCAGCCACACCAATCACACCGTATAACCTGTGATCTGAACCCAGCTAACAGTATGATAACAGAGGAGCCTCTGAAAGATGGCTCACAACAATAATAACCCGATTTTTGTAACAATAACTATGTACAAGTATTGCAGACAATCCGCACTTGGGATGGGCGCCCAGCATCCACTAAGGACTATGAGAAATAGAATTATCGGTAAGTAAATTCTTATTTTCTCTAAAGTCCTAAGTGGATGCTGGGGACTCCGTAAGGACCATGGGGATTATACCAAAGCTCCCAAACGGGCGGGAGAGTGCGGATGACTCTGCAGCACCAAATGAGAGAACTCCAGGTCCTCCTCAGCCAGGATATCAATTTTGTAGAATTTTACAAACGTATTTGCTCCTGACCAAGTAGCTGCTCGGCAAAGTTGTAAAGCCGAGACCCCTCGGGCAGCCGCCCAAGATGAGCCCACCTTCCTTGTGGAGTGGGCATTTACAGATTTTTGGCTGTGGCAGGCCTGCCACAGAATGTGCAAGCTGAATTGTACTACAAATCCAACGAGCAATAGTCTGCTTAGAAGCAGGAGCACCCAGCTTGTTGGGTGCATACAGGATAAACAGCGAGTCAGATTTCCTGACTCCAGCCGTCCTGGAAACATATATTTTCAGGGCCCTGACAACGTCTAGCAACTTGGAGTCCTCCAAGTCCCTAGTAGCCGCAGGCACCACAAATAGGTTGGTTCAGGTGAAACGCTGAAACCACCTTAGGGAGAAACTTAGGACGAGTCCTCAATTCCGCCCTGTCCGAATGGAAAATCAGATAAGGGCTTTTTTAGGATAAAGCCGCCAATTCTGACACGTGCCTGGCCCAGGCCAGGGCCAACAGCATGACCACTTTCCATGTGAGATATTTTAACTCCACAGATTTAAGTGGTTCAAACCAATGTAACTTTTGGAACCCAAAACTACATTGAGATCCCAAAGTGCCACTGGAGGCACAAAAGGAGGCTGTATATGCAGTACCCCTTTTACAAACGTCTGAACTTCAGGGACTGAAGCTAGTTCTTTTTGGAAGAAATTTGACAGGGCCGCAAATTTGAACCTTAATGGACCCCAATTTCAGGCCCATAGACACTCCTGTTTGCAGGAAATGTAGGAATCGACCCAGTTGAATTTCCTCCGTTGGGCCTTACTGGCCTCGCACCACGCAACATATTTTCGCCAATTGCGGTGATAATGTTTTTGCGGTTACATCCTTCCTGGCTTTGATCAGGATAGGGATGACTTCATCCGGAAAGCCTTTTTTCCTTCAGGATCCGGCGTTCAACCGCCATGCCGTCAAACGCAGCCGCGGTAAGTCTTGGAACAGACAGGGTCCTTGCTGGAGCAGGTCCCTTCTTAGAGGTAGAGGCCACGGATCCTCCGTGAGCATCTCTTGAAGTTCCGGTTACCAAGTCCTTCTTGGCCAATCCGGAGCCACGAATATAGTGCTTTCTCCTCTCCATCTTATCAATCTCAGTACCTTGGGTATGAGAGGCAGAGGAGGGAACACATACACTGACTGGTACACCCACGGTGTTACCAGAGCGTCTACAACTATTGCCTGAGGGTCTCCTGACCTGGCGCAATACCTGTCGAGTTTTTTGATCATGTGGACGACTTCTGGGTGAAGTCCCCACTCTCCCGGGTGGAGGTCGTGCTGAGGAAGTCTGCTTCCCAGTTGTCCACTCCCGGAATGAATACTGTTGACAGTGCTATCACATGATTTTCCGCCCAGCGAAGAATCCCTGCAGCTTCTGCCATTGCCCTCCTGCTTCTTGTGCCACCCTGTCTGTTTACGTGGGTGACTGCCATGATGTTGTCCGACTGGATCAACACCGGCTGACCTTGAAGCAGAGGTCTTGCTAAGCTTAGAGCATTGTAATTGGCCCTTAGCTTCAGGATATTTATGTGAAGTGATGTATCCAGGCTTGACCCTAAGCCCTGGATATTCCTTCCCTGTGTGACTGCTCCCCAGCCTCGCAGGCTGGCATCCGTGGTCACCAGGACCCAGTCCTGAATGCCGAATCTGCGGCCCTCTAGAAGATGAGCACTCTGCAACCACCACATGATGGATACCCTTGTCCTTGGTGACAGGGTTATCCGCTGATGCATCTGAAAATGCGACCCGGACCATTTGTCCAGTAGGTTCCACTGGAAAGTTCTTGCGTGGAATCTAACGAATGGGATTGCTTCGTAGGAAGCCACCATTTTTACCCAGAACCCTTGTGCATTGATGCACTGAGACTTGGTTCGGTTTTAGGAGGTTCCTGACTAGCTCGGATAACTCCCTGGTTTTCTCTTCCGGGAGAAACACCTTTTTTTTTTTTTTTTTTTTCTGGACTGTGTCCAGGAACATTCCTAGGAAACAGAAGACAAGTCGTCGGAACCAGCTGCGATTTTGGAATATTGAGAATCCAATCGTGCTGCCGCAACACTACCTGAGATAGTGCTACACCGACCTCCAACTGTTCCCTGGATCTTACCCTTATCAGGGAATCGTCCAAGTAAGGGATAACTAAAATTCCCTTCCTTCGAAGGGATATCATTTCGGCCATTACCTTGGTAAAGACCCGGGGTGCCGTGGACCATCCCTACGGCAGAGTCTGAACTGATAGTGACAGTTCTGTACCATAACCTGAGGTACCCTTGGTGAGAAGGGTAAACTTTGACATGAAGGTAAGCATCCTTGATGTCCCAAGACATCATGTAGTCCCCTTCTTCCAGGTTCGCAATCACTGCTCTGAGTGACTCAATCTTGAATTTGAACCTCTGTATGTAAGTGTTAAAGATTTTAGATTTATAATCGGTTTCACCGGGCCGTCTGGCTTCGGTACCACAATAGTGTGGAATAATACCCCGTTCCCTGTTGCAGGAGGGGTACCTTGATTATCACCTGCTGGGTGAATGGCTTCCAAAACTGCCTCCCTGTCAGAGGGAGACGTCGGTAAAGCCGACTTTTGGAAACGGCGAGGGGGAGACGTCTCGAATTTCAATATGTACCCTTGAGATATTACCTGAAGGATCCAGGGGTCTACTTGCGAGTGAGCGCACTGCGCACTGAAATTCATTGAGAACGGGCCCCCACCGTGCCTGAGTTTGTAAGGCCCTAGCGTCATACTGAGGGCTTTTGCAGAGGCGGGAAAGGATTTCTGTTCCTGAGAACTGGGTAATCTCTTCAGCCTTTTTCCTCTCCCTCTGTCACGAGCAGAAAAGAGGAACCTTTTGTCCGCTTGCCAACAAAGGACTGCGCCTGATAATACGGCGTCTTAATTTGAGAGGCGACCTGGGGTACAAACGTGGATTTCCCAGTTGTTGCCGTGGCCACCAGGTCTAAAAGACCGACCCCAAATGTCCCCTTTTAAAGGCAATACTTCCAAATGCCGTTTGGAATCCGCATCACCTGACCATTTTACTGGTAGAAACGCACTTATACTTGATGCCAGTCGGCAAATATTCCGCTGTGCATCATGCATATATAGAAATGCATCTTTTAAATGCTCTATAGGCAATAATATACTATCCTTATCTAGGATATCAATATTTCCAGTCAGGGAATCCGACCATGCCAACCCAGCACTGCACCTCCAGGCTGAGGCGATTGCTGGTCGCAGTATAACACCAGTATGTGTGTGAATACATTTTTGGATACCCTCCTGCTTTCTATCAGCAGGATCCTTAAGGGCGGCCATCTCATGAGAAGGTAGAGCCCTTGTTCTTACAAGCGTGTGAGCGCCTTATCCCCCCTAGGGGGTGTTTCCCAACGCACCCTAACCTCTGGCGGGAAAGGGTATACACTACAGCCAATACTTTTTAAGAAATTATCAATTGTTATCGGGGGGAAACCCACGTATCATCACACACCTCATTTTATTTTTCAGATTCAGGAAAACTACAGGTAGTTTTTCCCTCACCGAACATAATACCCCTTTTTGGTGGTACTCGTATTATCAGAAATGTATAAAACATTTTCCATTGTCTCAATCATGTAACGTGTGGCCCTACTGGAAATCACGGTTGTCTCTTCACCGTCGACACAGGAGTCAGTATCCGTGTCGGCGTCTGTATCTGCCATCTGAGGTAACGGGCGCTTTAGAGCCCCTGACAGCCTATGAGACGTCTGGACAGGCACAAGCTGAATAGCCGGCTGTCTCATGTCAACCACTGTTTTTTTTTATATAGAGCTGACACTGTCACGTAATTTTCAACAGTACATCCACTCAGGTGTCGACCCCCTAGGTGGTGACATCACTGTTACAGACACTCTGCTCCGTCTCCACATCATTTTTCTCCTCATACATGTCGACACAAACGTACCGACACACAGCACACACACAGGGAATGCTCTGATAGAGGACAGGACCCCACTAGCCCTTTGGGGAGACAGAGGGAGAGTATGCCAGCACACACCAGAGCGCTATATATATATACAGGGATAACCTTATATAAGTGTTTTTCCCCTTATAGCTGCTGTATGTTTTAATACTGCGCCTAATTAGTGCCCCCCTCTCTTTTTTTAACCCTTTCTGTAGTGCAGGGAAGAGCCAGGGAGCTTCCCTCCAACTGAGCTGTGAGGGAAAATGGCGCCAGTGTGCTGAGGAGATAGGCTCCGCCCCCTTTTCGGCGGCCTTATCACCCGTTTTTTTGTATATTCTGGCAGGGGTTAAATGCATCCATATAGCCCAGGAGCTATATGTGATGCATTTTTTGCCATGTAAGGTATTTTTATCGTGTTTTATTGCGTCTCAGGGCGCCCCCCCCCCAGCGCCCTGCACCCTCAGTGACCGGAGTATGAAGTGTGCTGAGAGCAATGGCGCACAGCTGCAGTGCTGTGCGCTACCTTATTGAAGACAGGAACGTCTTCTGCCGCCGATTTTTCCGGACCTCTTCGCTCTTCTGGCTCTGTAAGGGGGCCGGCGGCGCGGCTCCGGGACCCATCCAGGCTGAACCTGTGATCGTCCCTCTGGAGCTAATGTCCAGTAGCCAAGAAGCCCAATCCACTCTGCACGCAGGTGAGTTCGCTTCTTCTCCCCTTAGTCCCTCGATGCAGTGAGCCTGTTGCCAGCAGGTCTCACTGAAAATAACAAACCTAAACTAAAACTTTCACTAAGAAGCTCAGAAGAGCCCCTAGTGTGCACCCTTCTCGTCGGGCACAGAAATCTAACTGAGGCTTGGAGGAGGGTCATAGGGGGAGGAGCCAGTGCACACCAGTTAGTCCTAAAGCTTTCTTTAGATGTGCCCAGTCTCCTGCGGAGCCGCTATTCCCCATGGTCCTTACGGAGTCCCCAGCATCCACTTAGGACGTTAGAGAAAATAAGATTTTAAAACTACCGGTAAATCTTTTTCTCCTAGTCCGTAGAGGATGCTGGGGACTCCGTAAGGACCATAGGGATAGACGGGCTCCGCAGGAGACATGGGCACTAAGAAAGAACTTTAGGTATGGGTGTGCACTGGCTCCTCCCTCTATGCCCCTCCTCCAGACCTCAGTTAGAGAAACTGTGCCCAGAGGAGACGGACAGTACGAGGAAAGGATTTTAGTTAATCTAAGGGCAAGATTCATACCAGCCCACACCATCCACACCGTATAACTTGGGATATACCAACCAGTTAACAGTACGAAACAACACAGCATCAGTCCGATACTGAGGAAAACTGTAACATAACCCTTATGTAAGCAAAAACTATATACAAGTCTTGCAGAAATAGTCCGCACTTGGGACGGGCGCCCAGCATCTTCTACGGACTAGGAGAAAAAGATTTACCGGTAGGTTTAAAATCTTATTTTCTCTTACGCCTTAGAGGATGCTGGGGACTCCGTAAGGACCATGGGGATTATACCAAAGCTCCCAAACGGGCGTGAGAGTGCGGATGATTCTGCAGCACCGATTGAGCAAACATGAGGTCCTCCTCAGCCAGGGTATCAAACTTGTAGAATTTTGCAAAAGTGTTTGAACCTGACCAAGTAGCAGCACGGCACAGTTGTAATGCCGAGACCCCTCGGGCAGCCGCCCAAGAAGACCTGAATGGGCCTTTATTGATTTTGGTAACGGCAATCCAGCCGTAGAATGATCCTGCTGAATCGTGTTACAGATCCAGCGAGCAATAGTCTGCTTGGAAGCAGGAGCGCCAACCTTGTCGGCTGCATACAGGATAAACAGTGCTTCTGTTTTCCTGACCCTAGCCGTTCTGGCCACGTAAATTTTCAAAGCCCTGACCACATCAAGGGACTCGGAATCCTCCAAGTCTCGCGTAGCCACAGGCACCACAATAGGTTGGTTCATATGAAAAGACGAAACCACATTTGGCAAGAATTGAGGACGGGTCCGCAATTCCGCTCTATCCATATGGAAAACTAAATAGGGGCTTTTATGAGACAAAGCCGCCAACTCCGACACTCGCCTAGCCGAAGCCAAGGCTAACAACATGACCACCTTCCAAATGAGATATTTTAACTCCACCGTTTTAAGTGGTTCAAACAAGTGTGACTTAAGGAAACTCAACACCACGTTCAGGTCCCAAGGTGCCACCGGAGGTACAAAAGGAGGCTGAATATGCAGTACTCCCTTCACAAAAGTCTGTACTTCTAGGAGAGAAGCCAATTCTTTTTGAAAGAAAATGGATAGGGCCGAAATGTGAACCTTTATGGAGCCTAATTTTAGGCCCAAATTCACTCCAGTCCGTAGGAAGTGAAGGAAACGGCCCCGATGGAATTCTTCCGTAGGAGCATTCCTGGCCTTACACCAAGAAACATACTTGCGCCATATACGGTGATAATGTTTTGCTGTCACGTCCTTCCTAGCCTTTATCAGAGTAGGAATGACCTAATCCGGAATGCCCTTTTCCGCTAGGATCCGGCGTTCAACCACCATGCCGTCAAACGCAGCCGCGGTAAGCCTTGGAACAGACAGGGCCCCTGTTGTAACAGGTCCTGTCTTAGAGGAAGAGGCCACGGATCTTCTGTGAGCATTTCCTGCAGACCCGGATACCAGGCCCTTCGTGGCCAATCTGGAACAATGAGAATTGTCTGTACTCCTCTTTTTCTTATTATTATCAACACCTTGGGGATGAGAGGAAGAGGAGGAAACACATAGACCGACTGGAATACCCACGGTGTCACGAGGGCGTTCACTGCCACCGCTTGAGGGTCTCTTGACCTGGCGCAATACCTCTGTAGTTTTTTGTTGAGACGGGACACCATCATGTCTATCTGGGGCAGTCCCCACTGACTTGCAATCTGTGCGAAGACTACCTGATGAAGTCCCCACTCTCCTGGATGTAGATCGCGTCTGCTGAGGAAGTCTGCTTCCCAGTTGTCCACTCCCGGAATGAACACTGCTGACAGTGTGCTTACATGATTTTCCGCCCAGCGAAGAATCCTGGTGGCTTCCGCCATTGCCACTCTGCTCCTTGTGCCGCCTTGGCGGTTTACATGAGCCACTGCGGTGATGTTGTCTGACTGAATCAGAACCGGTAGGTCGCGAAGCCAAGTCTCCGCTTGACGAAGGGCGTTGTATATGGCCCTCAGCTCCAGGACGTTGATGTGAAGACAAGTCTCCAGGCTTGACCAAAGACCTTGGAAGTTTCTTCCCTGTGTGACTGCTCCCCAACCTCGGAGGCTCGCGTCCGTGGTTACCAGAATCCAGTCCTGAATGGCGAACCTGCGACCCTCTAGAAGTTGAGCACTCTGTAGCCACCACAGGAGAGACACCCTTGCCCTGGGGAACAGGGTGATCAACTGATGAATCTGTAGATGTGACCCTGACCACTTGTCCAGTAGGTCCCATTGGAAGGTCCTCGCATGGAACCTGCCGAAGGGAATGGCCTCGTTAGATGCCACCATCTTCCCCAGGACTCAAGTGCAGTGATGCACTGACACCTGTTTTGGCTTCAATAGGTCCCTGACCAGAGTCATGAGTTCCTGGGCCTTTTCTATCGGAAGATAAACCCTTTTCTGGTCTGTATCCAGAATCATGCCTAAGAAGGTCAAACGAGTCGTAGGAACTAACTGTGACTTCGGGATATTGAGAATCCAGCCGCGTTGTTGTAACACCTTCAGTGAAAGTGACACGCTGTTCAACAACTGCTCTCGTGATCTCGCTTTTATGAGGAGATCGTCCAAGTACGGGATAATTGTGACACCCTGTTTGCGCAGGAGCACCATCATTTCCGCCATTACCTTGGTGAAAATCCTCGGGCCCGTGGAAAGCCCAAATGGCAACGTCTGAAACAGTGCCGTTTCTAGGGGCGGGCGAGCCGTGCAACTGCACGGGGCGCCCGCCGCGGCACTTAGTTACTCCTTCTTGCCTCTCCCGAGCGCTCCTGCTCGGGGGGCGGAGTTTCGCGGAATGACGCGTTGCGTCGTGACGTCACGACGCAAACGCGTCATTCCGCAAAGCCCCGCCCCCCGAGCAGGAGCGCTCGGGAGAGGCAAGAAGGAGAAGCAAGAAGGAGGAGGCGGCCGGCGCGGGACGTGAGGCGGCGGGACCGAAGAGCGGGAAGACGTAAGTATTCTCTCTCCCCCTTCCTTCTCCTCAGCTTGAAACCTGCCTGCCGCTGCCGCACTGTGTAAAATGGGGGCACCTGCCTATGGGGATACCTGCCTGCCACACTGTGTAATATGGGGGCACCTGCCTATGGGGATACCTGCCTGCCACACTGTGTAATATGGGGGCACCTGCCTATGGGGATACCTGCCTGCCACACTGTGTAATATGGGGGCACCTGCCTATGGGGATACCTGCCTGCCACACTGTGTAATATGGGGGCACCTGCCTATGGGGATACCTGCCTGCCACACTGTGTAATATGGGGGCACCTGCCTATGGGGATACCTGCCTGCCACACTGTGTAATATGGGGGCACCTGCCTATGGGGATACCTGCCTGCCACACTGTGTAATATGGGGGCACCTGCCTGCGTACTGTGTAATATGGGGGCACCTGCCTGCGTACTGTGTAATATGGGGGAACCTGCCTGCGTACTGTGTAATATGGGGGCGCCTGCGTACTGTGTAATATGGGGGCACCTGCCTGCGTACTGTGTAATATGGGGGCATCTGCCTGCGTACTGTGTAATATGGGGGCATCTGCCTGCGTACTGTGTAATATGGGGGCACCTACCTGCGTACTGTGTAATATGGGGGCACCTACCTGCGTACTGTGTAATATGGGGGCATCTGCCTGCGTACTGTGTAATATGGGGGCATCTGCCTGCGTACTGTGTAAAATGGGGATATCTGCCTGCTGTGCTGTGTAAAATGGGGATATCTGCCTGCTGTGCTGTGTAAAATGGGGATATCTGCCTGCCGCGCTGTGTAAAATGGGGATACCTGCCTGCTGCACTTTGTAAAATGGGGATACCTGCCTGCGTACTGTGTAAAATGGGGGCACCTGCCTGCGTACTGTGTAAAATGGGGATACCAGCCTTCCGTGCTGTGTAAAATGGGGACACCTGCCTGCCGCGCTGTGTAATATGGGGACACTTGCCTGCTGTAATGTGTAAAAAGGGGACATTTTTATTTTTTTCCGTACTGTGGTGGGTGTGATGATATCAGATGAGGCCATGCCCACTTTAATGAGACCACGCCCATTTTAATCAGGCCACACACCCTTGTCGGGAGCGCGCGCGCCTACGGCGCGCGCATGCTTTTTCTTTTTATGGCTATATGGGGGGGCACACTTTTTTTTTTTTTTAGAGCAATAGGGGGGGGGGGGGCGCATTTTGAAATCTCGCACTGGGAGCCAAATTGTCTAGAAACGGCCCTGGTCTGAAATTGGTAATGACAATCCTGTACCGCAACTCTCAGGTATGCCTGATGAGGTGGATATATGGGAACATGAAGGTATGCATCCTTTATGTCCAGGCATACCATAAAATCCCCCCCTTCTAGGCTTGCGATGACCGCTCTGAGCGATTCCATCTTGAACTTGAACCTTTTGAAGTATAGGTTCAAGGATTTTAAATTTAAAATGGGTCTGACCGAACCGTCCGGTTTTGGGACTACAAATAGGGTTGAGTAATACCCCCTCCCTTGTTGAAGCAGGGGAACTTTGACCACCACCTGTTGAAGACGCAATTTGTGAATTGCATTTAAAACTATCTCCCTTTCTGGGGGAGAAGCTGGTAGGGCCGATTTGAAAAACCGGCGAGGAGGCACCTCTTCGAATTCCAGCTTGTAACCCTGGGAAACAATTTCTATTGCCCAGGGATCCACCTGTGAGTGAACCCAGATGTGGCTCAAAAGTCGAAGACGTGCCCCCACTGGGGCGGACTCCCTCAGCGGAGCCCCAGCGTCATGCAGTGGATTTTGTAGAGGCCGGGGAGGACTTCTGCTCCTGCGAACTAGCTGTGGATGGCAGCTTTTTTCCTCTGCCCTTACCTCTGGCAAGAAAGGACGATCCTCGTACTCTTTTGTTTTTATTTGACCGAAAGGACTGCATTTGATAATGTGGCGCTTTCTTAGGCTGTGAGGGAATATAAGGCAAAAAATTTGATTTACCTGCCGTAGCTGTGGAGACCAGGTCCGAGAGACCTTCCCCAAACAATTCCTCACCCTTGTAAGTTAAAACCTCCATATGCCTCTTTGAGTCGGCATCACCTGTCCATTGCCGGGTCCATAGGACTCGTCTAGCAGAAATCGACATAGCGTTGACTCTAGAACCCAGTAGGCCAATGTCTCTTTGAGCATCCCTCATATATAAGACAGCATCTTTAATATGACCCAGGGTCAATAAAATGGTATCCTTATCCAGGGCATCCAATTCCGCCGATAAGGTATCTGTCCACGCTGCTACAGCGCTACAAACCCAAGCCGACGCTATCGCCGGTCTGAGTAAGGTACCAGAGTGTGTGTAAATGGACTTTAAGGTAGCCTCCTGCTTGCGATCAGCAGGATCCCTGAGGGTAGCCGTATCTTGGGATGGCAGTGCTACCTACCAAGGGCGAGGAATTGTTTGGGGAAGGTCTCTCGGACCTGGTCTCCACAGCTACAGCTGGTAAATCCAATTTTTTGCCTTATATTCCCTTACAGCCTAAGAATGCGCCACATTATCAAATGCAGTCCTTTCGGTCAAATAAAAACAAAAGAGTACAAGGATCGTCCTTTCTTGCCAGAGGTAAGGGCAGAGGAAAAAAGCTGCCATCCACAGCTAGTTCCCAGGAGCAGAAGTCCTCCCCGGCCTCTACAAAATCCACCGCATGACGCTGGGGCTCCGCTGAGGGAGTCCGCCCCAGTGGGGGCACGTCTTCGACTTTTCAGCCACATCTGGGTTCACTCACAGGTGGATCCCTGGGCAATAGAAATTGTTTCCCAGGGTTACAAGCTGGAATTCGAAGAGGTGCCTCCTCGCCGGTTTTTCAAATCGGCCCTACCAGCTTCTCCCCCAGAAAGGGAGATAGTTTTAAATGCAATTCACAAATTGCGTCTTCAACAGGTGGTGGTCAAAGTTCCCCTGCTTCAACAAGGGAGGGGGTATTACTCAACCCTATTTGTAGTCCCAAAACCGGACGGTTCGGTCAGACCCATTTTAAATTTAAAATCCTTGAACCTATACTTGAAAAGGTTCAAGTTCAAGATGGAATCGCTAAGAGCGGTCATCTCCATCCTGAAACGGGGGATTTTATGGTATCTGTGGACATAAAGGATGCATACCTTCATGTTCCCATTTATCCACCTCATCAGGCGTACCTGAGATTTGTGGTACAGGATTGTCATTACCAATTTCAGACGTTGCCGTATGGGCTTTCCACGGCCCCGAGGATTTTCACCAAGGTAATGGCGGAAATGATGGTGCTCCTGCGCAAGCAAGGTGTCACAATTATCCCGTACTTGGACGATCTCCTCATAAAAGCGAGATCAAGATAGCAGTTGCTGAACAGCGTCTCACTTTCACTGAAGGTGTTACAGCAACACGGCTGGATTCTCAATATCTCGAAGTCGCAGTTGGTTTCTACGACTCGTCTGACCTTCTTGGGCATGATTCTGGATACAGACCAGAAAAAGGTTTATCTTCCGATAGAAAAAGCTCAGGAACTCATGACTCTGGTCAGGAACCTATTGAAGCCAAAACAGGTGTCAGTGCATCACTGCACTCGAGTCCTGGGAAAGATGGTGGCATCATACGAAGCCATTCCCTTCGGCAGGTTCCATGCGAGTACTTTCCAATGGGACCTACTGGACAAGTGGTCCGGGTCACATCTACAAAATCATCAGTTGATCACCCTGTCCCCCAGAGCCAGGGTATCTCTGCTGTGGTGGCTGCAGAGTGCTCATCTTCTAGAGTTCGGCATTCAAGACTGGATCCTGGTGACCACGGACGCGAGCCTCCGAGGTTGGGGAGCAGTCACACAGGGAAGAAACTTCCAAGGTCTTTGGTCAAGTCAAGAGACTTGTCTTCACATCAACATCCTGGAACGGAGGGCCATATACAACGCCCTACGTCAAGCGGAGACCTTACTTCGCGACCAACCAGTTCTGATCCAGTCAGACAACATCACCGCAGTGGCTCATGTAAACCGCCAAGGCGGCACAAGGAGCAGAGTGCCAATGGCGGAAGCCGCCAGGATTCTTCGCTGGGTGGAAAATCATGTGACTTCGGGATATTGAGAATCCAGCCGCGTTGTTGTAACACCTTCAGTGAAAGTGACACGCTGTTCAACAACTTACCGCGACTGCGTTTGACGGCATGGCGGTTGAACGCAGGATCTTAGCGAAAAAAGGCATTCCGGATTAGGTCATTCCTACGCTGTTAAAGGCTAGGAAGGACGTGACAGCTAAACATTATCACCGTATATGGCGAAAATATGTTTCTTGGTGTGAGGCCAGGAATGCTCCTACAGAAGAATTCCATCTGGGCCGTTTCCTTCACTTCCTACAGACTGGAGTGAATTTGGGCCTAAAATTAGGCTCCATTAAGGTTCAGATTTCGGCCTTATCCATTTTCTTTAAAAAAGAATTGGCTTTTCTCCCAGAAGTACAGACTTTTGTGAAGGGAGTGCTGCATATTCAGCCTCCTTTTATACCTCCGGTGGCGCCTTGGGACCTTAACGTGGTGTTGAGTTTCCTTAAGTCGCACTGGTTTGAACCACTTCAAACGGTGGAGTTAAAATATCTCACTTGGAGGGTGGTCATGTTATTAGCCTTAGCTTCGGCTAGGCGAGTGTCAGAATTGGCGGCTTTGTCTCATAAAAGCCCCTATCTGGTTTTCCATATGGACAGAGCGGAATTGCGGACCCGTCCTCAATTCTTGCCTAAGGTGGTGTCATCTTTTCATATGAACCAACCTATTGTGGTGCCTGTGGCTACGCGAGACTTGGAGGATTCCGCGTCCCTTGATGTAGTCAGGGCTTTGAAAATTTACGTGGCCAGAATGGCTCGAGTCAGAAAAACAGAAGCACTGTTTGTCCTATATGCAGCCAACAAGGTTGGCGCCCCTGCTTCAAAGCAGACTATTGCTCGCTGGATCTGTAACACGATTCAGCAGGCGCATTCTACGGCTGGATTGCCGTTACCAAAATCGGTTAAGGCCCATTCCACTAAGAAGGTGGGCTCGTCTTGGGCGGCTGCCCGAGGGGTCTCGGCACTACAACTATGCCGAGCTGCTACTTGGTCGGGTTCAAACACCTTTGCAAAGTTCTATAAGTTTGATACCCTGGCTGAGGAGGACCTCCTGTTTGCTCAGTCGGTGCTGCATCCGCACTCTCCCGCCCGTTTGGGAGCTTTGGTATAATCCCCATGGTCCTTACGGAGTCCCCAGCATCCTCTAGGACGTAAGAGAAAATAAGATTTTAAACCTACCGGTAAATCTTTTTCTCGTAGTCCGTAGAGGATGCTGGGCGCCCGTCCAAGTGCGGACTATTACTGCAAGACTTGTATATAGTTTTGCTTACATAAGGGTTATGTTATAGTTTTCATCGGTCTTGGACTGATGCTATGTTGTTTTCATACTGTTAACTGGTTAGTATATCACAAGTTATACGGTGTGATTGGTGTGGCTGGTATGAATCTTGCCCTTGGATTAACAAAAATCCTTTCCTGTCCGTCTCCTCTGGGCACAGTTTCTCTAACTGAGGTCTGGAGGAGGGGCATAGAGGGAGGAGCCAGTGCACACCCATACCTAAAGTCTTTCTTAAAGTGCCCATGTCTCCTGCGGAGCCCGTCTGTCCCCATGGTCTTTACGGAGTCCACAGCATCCTCTACGGACTACGAGAAAAAGATTTACCAGTAGGTTTAAAATCGTATTATTCCACAGTGAAAGATGTATAATTCTCAGTGTTGAATACAAATGCAAGTGGATCACAACAGTCTCCACCTTCTCCTTAAAGTTGGTTCGGAGATAACGCCACAACATAGACAAACCAACGCGTTTCGTCTTATACAAAAGACTTCTTCAGGGGTACATCTCGAGTAACTGGAACATATAGTATAATACGAGAAAACTCGTTCATACGTGCAAGATGGAAATTCCAATATATCACTAAGGCTTTCTGATCATTACACAGGTGCTGAGCTTCTACTACAGATCCATGGGAGGTCTCCTATCTACGTGACCTTTCAGTACCTGAGTTTCCGAATTTCTTTTATTCAAGTTGTCTTACCACGAGGCCACACTGGTTGCTTATCAGAAAGCCTTGGTGATATATTGGAATTTCCATCTTGCACGTACAGATGTAGCCACCTTTATCTTGAGTGGCTGAGGCGTTTGTCCAGATCGAGCATACGCAGCGTACTGGGGTGTAGGGAGGCGTGCCTAGTCACAGAGAGGCTATCTAATCGCATGGAGACAGACGTTTGGCGTTACCTTTATGTGTAATACCTACGATCATCCACCAGATGTCGCTTTTTACAATCAGCACTGCGCATGCGTGTGGGCTCCCGTAAAATACAATACTGAAATACTGTATACTGTATAGTAAGGACTACTTTACTAGTGCGTCTCGTTACGCTGAATCCCGCAGACAAAGCAACATAAACCCAGTAGTGTACACTGACGCAAATGGACGTGTTAGAAGTTCATTATTGCCTTATAATATTAGGAATATTGTACAGTATGTTAGCATCCTAATCCCGTAGCCACTATGGCTTAATCAAAACTAATGGATTTATTCATCTGTCTGCGGCGAAGTGGTGAAGTGTTCCACTTCCTATACTCAGAGTCCCGTGTTCGATTCCTAAAGTACTGTATAGTACGAACGCATGTTAGTTTTTTCCAGACACTTTATACATTTTTTTATTCACATAAACCAGGGCAAAGCTGCAGGAGCGGATGTACTGTTAAGGTTCTATGCACCATACGGTACACATACAATTCTGTAGCAGGGCAGACTCAATCGAAATGGCTACCGCCTGTGACTCCTTGCCCCATGGAGGCCCTCAGCTATGGAGCGAGTGACGACATAGATTTTGTAGACAGCGGGGCAGTGCTGAAGGTGCGTCACAATCCCCTCGCTAACACACAAGGGCGTCAAAGGCTACGGAGCAATGCTGAAGGAGCGTCACAAACCCCTCGCTAAAATACATAGGGGCGATAGGGATAAGCAATGTCTATGCACATTACGGTACACCGGACTCGATCGCATAGCACACTGTCAAAATGGCCGTCGCCCCTGAACCCCCACCACGTGGCAGGCAGCGCTCGGAGATCGAGTGAGAGATAGCAGAAGTCTTGAAGGCTACGGGGCAATGCTGAAGGAGCGTCACAATCCCCTCGCTAAAATAACAGTACACAGAGGCAATGAGGTCCCGTAGAATGATCAAATAATAAATGCTGTTTAATGTACAGTATACAGACCCAAAACAAGGAGCTTAAGCAACAGTGTGGAATGTGGTACAGTACAGTAAGTCAGCGGCCAAGTCCCCTAGCCATTAAGGCTTAATATCACTGCTTACAGTATATTTAGACATGAGCTTGTGTACAGTATCTGTCATGAGGTGTTTTTTTCACTGACACTATTATTTTTTTCTATTGTAATATACAGAGGCGGCAAACTAGCCAAACGGGAATAATCAGCTTCTGCTGAATAAAATGAGATGCTACAGTACATGCCTATATTCTGTGTGTGACTGCGGCTCTATGAAATGAAATCTGAAAATTTAAATATGAAATGCATTACTAATGTGCGGCATTATGTGTATAAGGTGTGCTACAATATTTTCTGGCGTTACATAAGGAAAGGGCACTACTGCATGGTCTAATGCAGTGGTTCTCAAACTCGGTCCTCAGGACCCCACACAGTGCATGTTTTGCAGGTAAACCAGCAAGTGCACAGGTGTATTAATTACTCACTGACACATTTTAAAAGGTCCATACAGTAGGTGGAGCTAATTATTTCACTTGTGATTCTGTGAGACCTGCAAAACATGCACTGTGTGGGGTCCTGAGGACTGAGTTTGAGAACCTGTGGTCTAATGTAAATAAAGATCAATCTGGTGGGGTGTAATGTGAATAAGGGGCAATACTGTTAGGAGTAATGTGGTACTATCATATGATGTAACGAGAATAAGAGACACTACTGCATGATATAATGTGAATAAAGTTGCAGTACTGTGTTGTGTCATTTCATCTTGGGGTATTATTGTGTTACCATGCCCCTTCCCAGCAAGAACATGCACTGTTTTGGGCTGGCACTAAATGTGCACATTGTTCTTATTTAAATTATAGGGGGTAGGAGCGCCAAAATCGGTGATGGTGCTGGGAAAGGGGTGCAGGGTTAGAGGCAGAACTAGCATCTGTGCAAGAGGGCATCAGCCAAAATCTAGCCTAGGGCATCATGTTGGTCAGGTATGGCTCTGATAATACTGTATACTGTACTCTTACTGTACTTTGCATTCAATAGAGATGCTGTTTGCACACAGGTTTTCCATGAATCATTGGCAATGCTGCAGGAGTGTCTCATTAGGCAATCTAAAATATACCATGACTATGGGTGGGGATACAGTAGGTAAGTTCTGTCACCATAAGCTGTCTGCTGTGTATAGCAGATTTCCAGCGTGGGAGGTGGGAGCCTTTATCGCTAGCCCACGACGCCTCATGAGAGATTCCCAATTTCATGTGTAAAAGTACAGCAAACAGCACCCGGCCCCCTCCCCATTGGTGTTGGTTTATGCCTTAGGGGACTCGGACGCTCGCATTTGTAAAGCACGGTATTTTCCACCGCCTCCTGCTAGCCCATCGCCCTTCCCGCCTGGGAGCCTGCACAGATCATGCAGTGGACTGGGAGGGAATTCAGGTCCTGTGGAATACACAAACGCCGAAGATCTACAGTACTGTTTTGCTCACTCAGAATACACTATTTTCTACTCATTACCGCTGTGTAGTGGCATTTAGCGTAAAGAATCGCTCCTGCAGATCTATGATTTATGTGAAACTTGTGTGCATCCTTCCATTGGATGTATTAGAGAGAAAAAAAAAATATTAAAGTGAATGTCACGGGAACACATAAAAAAAAAAAAAGGTTGGCACTTCCTTCCCATTGGTGTTGGTTTATGCCGTAGGGGACTCGGACACATGTAATTGCATTTCAAAGGCATGGTATTTTCCATCGTCTCCCCCTACCCCCATCGCCCTTCCCCCCTGAGAGCCTGCACAGATCATGAGGTAGACAGGGAGGGAATTCAGGTCCTGTGCAATACACAAACGCCAAAGATCTACAGTACTGTTTTGCTCAAGTCGTTGCATCAGAATACACTCATTTCTACTCATTGCCACTGTGTAGTTGCATTTTGCGTAAAGAATCGCTCCTGCAGATCTACTCTGATTTATGTGAAACTTGTGTGCACCCTTCCATTGACTGTCTTACAATGAAAATAAAGTAATACAGTATATTATTACAATAAAAAAAGAAAAAAAAGAAGGCACAGCAGGTCTCGAACCCTGGACCCCCAGCGTGGGAGGTGGGAGCCTTCATCGCCAGCCCACGACGCCTCATGAGAGATTCCCAATTTCATGTGTAAAAGTACAGCAAACAGCACCCGGCCCCCTCCCCATTGGTGTTGGTTTATGCCTTCGGGGACTCGGACGCTCGCATTTGTAAAGCACAGTATTTTCCACCGCCTCCCGCTAGCCCACCATTCCCATTATGCCTTAGGGAACTCAGACGCTCATGTACTGTACATGTATTTTAAAAGCACGGTGTTTATACATTGTACTGTACATTCTTCCTTTTACACAATTAGTTGCGTCTCCATACACATACAGTACTCTACAGTAGGTCACCATCTTTTTCCACCGCCTTCCGTTACGCCTACAGTATTAACATTACAGTCCTCACTGACCAATTGCCAGAGCTGTAGATCAATCCGCCGCTATACTGTACGATCGAAAGTACTGGATTAGTGGAGCATTGGCCACCCAGTGGTGGAGATGTGTAATGAATGCTGAGTATCTAGAACCGCCTCAACGCGCCTGCCTGTGATTAAACTCAGCTATTGCCTTAGCGTGACTAAACATCCGTCTAGGCGGAGAATCGGTCAAGATTAAGGTGGCTACATCTGTATGAACGAGTTTTCTATACTGTATGTATATATATATATATATATATATAAAAGAAAGAGACACCGGAGGGTGCTAAAACATTAGATGCAATTGTCCATACAGAGATCCATGAGTATTTAAATCAGAATCAGTCGTCCATATATAAATGTAGTTCAGTCAAGACTTGATTTTATTTCAGAGCTGTAGTTTTCCTCATTAAAACTTGAGCCACCAATAGTATCCGAATCTGGTGAGTTGAGTGACCTGGAATATAACCTCTCACCGGAGAAGACACCCCAAACAAGGCACAAATAGCCTCAGAACTTCTTCAGGGGTAAGATCACAGTCTGCGACTGGGAACAGATAACAAAATATTCACTTGGAAATCTAACTGAGAAAGTTTTCTTTGAAGGACCAATAAAAACTTTAAGCCCTTTCTGAGAATGTGTGCATCAATATCAGAAGCGCATGCTTGTCCAAAGGCTGCAGTGTGAATTCACATTCATATAAACACACATGACTTACAGAATTATATAGTTAGTGCCCTCAGTTGGTCTACATGAACGGGACCGTGCAGTGAATTGGCAGAGCTCCAGCTATGCTGTGTGACTACGGCCAATGGGTCAGACTCACATGATTCAGCCATCTGCAGCATGCAGAAGCAGAACACAGTTCACGTGTGTCCCATCCCACGTTATAGCAGCAGTGGTGGGTGTACCGTCACTTTCTGCAGCACAGGCTGACTGGTACCAGGTGGAAGCCCTCATGTCCCCTATTGCAGGGGTTAGCAGGGTTCCTGGGACAGAACCTCCTCTACAGCAGTAGTTGCGCTGCAGAGCTCAGTTGGAAGAGCAGCCAGGGCTGCCATCAGAAATTGTGGGGCCCGGGACTGACAAACAAACAGGGCCCCTCCCTCCCCCAAAAAAGATCTGTTGCACTACTCCACCCCTATACAATGTTATAGATTGTGACGTTACATATACAGGAATCGTTTACAGAGAGCTGATGCACAGATAAGGCTTCTTTTAAGAAGTCCTCCCTGCACATCAGCCTGCTGCTGATTGACAGATTGGTGCAGCTCTACAGGGATTGGTGGTAGGAGTAAGGGGTGGACCCTCCTTTCTCTAAGGGCCCGGGACACCAGTCCCCACAGTCCCCCCCTGATGGCTGCCCTGAGAGCAGCAGTCACACATGAATCCCGCTGTGAACCATATATGTACTGCAGTACACGTAGGTGCCCCTTTAGGGCTTAGAGCCCGGCGTCTCCATTGCCTCTGGGAGTTACGCACCTGTTTACAAACACGAGTATCCTTTTAGCAAAGGTCATCAGAGTTTCCTCTAGAGCAAGGATGGGGAACCTTCGGCCCTCCAGCTGTTGTTGAACTACACATCCCAGCATGCCCTGCAACAGTTTTATTTAGCATGACCAAATACAGTGTAGCAAGGCATGCTGATATGTGTAGTTCAACAACAGCTGGAGGGCCGAAGGTTCCCCATTTTTGCTCTAGAGGTCTGTCATTGTTGGAAGAGAGCTGGAACAGATATACAGTATACTACATTATTAGTCTAACAATCTAGCTAGGAACAGAGAGCGCTCATTGTCACCTTCTTTCCAGTTGAATCCTCTATAAAAGATTATTATAATTACCTTATTAACACATTGTCATGAAATGTATTGTATTAGATATCAAGAGTTGACAGTTTCAATTAAACTGTGGTCGATATACTGAAATAACTCACAGTATACAGGATAAAGTCATTAAAGTTCAGGATAACAGCAGAGGTATTAAGCCATCAAATGAGTGTTTTACTCTACTGAATACATGCTGAGAAATCTGTATCTGCAGTGTATTCTTTGTAGGACTTACAGTATGAATTTGGAGTTTGAAAGGCCTATTATATTGCTCAGAGTAATATGGCGGACAATGCACCCTCTGGAGTAATGTAACATTAATGCCTCAAATAGCGAGATACTGCGAGATGGACAGCAGTGTTACAAGGACAAGGATGTTTATCTTTTCAGTTTTATCTTGTTTAATACAAAAGGGGGAATGTAGTGTTCCGGATAAAGAGGTTCTATGCACCATAGTATGTAACATTCTTCTGTTACTCTGTCTGGTAAACTTACCTCTGCCCAAGCGGACGGTTCCAGAGTTAATAGTTTATCAGTCTAAGTCTGGGCTTCTCAGCTTTTATATGGCCAAAACAAAGAATTGGTTTTATGAGTCTTGATACAGTTTTTCATTAATCAATTAATTAAATTTTATTTACATATCACCAGTCAGTGCTGTTGACGGATAGAAACTTAATTTCAAAACTGTCCTGTCATAGGCTCCAGGGGAATCAGTAATCATAGGGCTGCTATAGGGTAAGTATCCACTGAATAGCAAGGGTCTCGGGCATTGGACAACCTGCTGTTGTGGCCACTGGTTACTTTTAATATTGTATTATGGTAGATATCTGTTCACCTTCGAGTAGCTGTCATTTACCATCCCCCTGGCACTCCCCACTCATTCCTTTGCTTCCTGGCTTTCTCACTTCCTCTCCTCAGACGTTTCCTCCATTATCTTAAGTGATTTCAAGATCCCTATCGATAACCCCACAAAAACCTCTGCCTCTAAACTCCTGAACTTCACATCATCGTTGTGATATTTCTGATTACTCCAACTTCCCATTTCCCCTCTCTGACCATCACCTGCTCTCTTTTAACTTACCCTTCTCTGTTTCTCAATCTCCTCCTCCTAGGCTACCATCACTAAGCATAACATTGAGGCCATCACTCCATTCCCTTATCCTCCCTGCTTGACTTTTTTTTCTCTATTATTCACTCTCTCTCCTGCCCTGAAGAAGCCACTTCCCTATACAATGCCTCCCTTACTTCTGCTCTTGACTCTGGTGACCACTATTCACCCTCACAGATCAGCACCTCAATCCTGGCATTCCAAATTCACCAGATATCTGCAAAAATGCTCACGTACCGCCGAAGAACAGTGGAGGAAATCACACTCTAAAGCGGACTTCCTACATTTTAAATGTATGCTCTAATCCTAACCTTATCTCCTCCCAATCTTCAAACCCCCATCGTCTCTTTGCCACTTACAATTCCCTTCTCTGCCCACCCCTACCTTGACTCCCCTCTTCACTCACTCCCCTTGACTTTGCCACCTACTTCACATCCAAAATTGACTCCATACATCCGGGCATCACATGATAAATCCAATTCAAGCTTCTAACACTCATTAAGCCCTCACCCATACCTCTCTTATTTACATATTTGACCTTATCTCCCCTTACACTCCCACCCACCCTCTTCCCTCCACAAATGAATGCCGCCTCTCCTGCCAACTGATTGCTTCCACCCATTCCTGCTTCCCAGATTTAGGCCGTGGTGCTCACTACCTCAGGAATTCTCTACCTCTACCTATTAGACTCTCCACCTCTCTAGAAAACTTCAAACAGTCTCTTAAGACCCACTTCTTCATCAAACCCAGCCCTCTCTCAACCTTCTGCTCCATGCTCACTTCTACCCGATCTGTGTCACCCCTGTCTGTTAACCCCTACCCTTCAGAATGTAAGCTCTCACGAGCAGGGCCCTCTTCCCTCATGTGCTTTTCCCTCTCTTACTTACACTATCTTCTACTTCATGCTCCCTACAACAGCAACTAACCCTCGGTTTCTGCCACCCTGGTGCTTATTTCAGTGTCATGTCCACTGATGCAGAAATGTGTATATACCATGTACTTGTCCTACACTTGTCTTGTACTGCATCTCATTATTTTCCTGTTTTGCTCATTCGTTTATGTAATTTGTTAGGCACTGCTGAACCCTTGTGGCACCATATAAATAATAATAATAATAATATCTACCTTATTAAAATATAACTGGATGAACACATACATTTCCAGAGAACCAATGAATATAGGGACTTAGGTAGTATTAATGTAAAGGCTTTGATAAACAATAATATACTGAATAAATTAACAACTTCTCAGTTGCTTCATTTTTTCAGTCTGCAGGAGATCTGTGCTCCTCAGTACGCTGACTTGGACACACTCCCACACACACACTCCCACACACACACTGCGAGAGCTCAGCTCTATTCTTGCTGAAGATATGGTGTTGATGTTGTCAGAGTTTCCTTGGGTGTGGTTTGTTATAGCTATTTTCAAAATATTGACATTCGTTAGGCCGATACTGATGAAATGTTGACAATGTCTTTTTAGTGTAATTGTATCCCTAACGGTAATGGTATTTGTAACGTTAACGACAAGCTAACCCTAACCTTAAGGCTAATGTAAATGTCAATATTATGACAACGATATGTTGACATTCTGTGACTGTCGACATTTTTCAGGTGTCGACATACAGTATGTCAACACTCTAACCATGTTTACATTATAAATGTCAACCTTCTGTAGTTGATAATCTGAATGCTGATGCTTTGATTGGTGACTTAGGGCATAACTCATGCTTATATGCACATGCCTACATAGCTAGGAAAGAAGATAGATGCCCCCCGGAGCCATTGCAAATGTGTACACATACGCAGCACAGACGCAACAACCAGGAACGTCAACCCCTAGGGTTGACCTATGGCTAAGACTGGCCGCTGCAGTGGCGTCACTGGCGCTATGTTTCTCTACATACATGATCACAGCTGAAGGCAGATACATGCCTCAAAAATGGCCAAGACACGCCTGCATTTGTGCCGACACTCCCTCGTTAACTCCATGAAATGGTCCCCTTCTGTCAGTCACTCTGTGTATAAAGTGTCAGTGCGAGCGCAAAAGCGTGTGCAGAGTGCGATGGCGGAACATGTGCAGTCTGCTGACAAATGCTCCGCTGCAAAAATATCTGCATTGCGTACAGAACAAATTAGGCGTTTAGTGACTGCATACTGCCTCCTCCAATATACAGCAGACACGGCGAGTGTGGAAACTGATCTGCTCTGGCGCAGGAGTCCGGTTACTCTGAACAAATATTCTCTGCAGTTTCCCATGCCTAGAAATACATTACGTACTACACATCCGAGGCGACTATCACGATGATATGTGATTGTGGGTCCAAATTGTCATTTTGGCACATTACATCCTTGGGCAGTGTTTTCAGATTGTAAATGACTTTCCTATTGGGTGCATGGCTCAAGCCTTCAGTGCCCTGGCTGTCCAACTACTGAACAACAGGTGTTTAGGGACCCGTTTCCACCTTGCTGCTAACTGGCAGCCTGTACCCCTCTCCTGGCACCTAAATTCTAGGTAGAATCATCAAAGTCTGCTTCCAACAATATCTGATGGTGTTGGATCAAAGTAATTCCGACAGATTGTATTCCATCTGGTGCCCCTGGCTCCCTAATACCCATGCTTGGCACCTTATTTCACTGTTTAGGCCAGTCACTTGAACATTTCTTACTACATTTATTGTATGCGTCTATTATCTCTATGTATTTGTATTCAGATTCTTGCTATTGCACTGCGTTATATACATTTCTTTAATGTATGCTTTCATTTGAAAATTCTAAATACAGTATATATGTTACATAAGTATAGAAAATGCTCAATTAAAGAAAATTGAAAGGCAATTAGATGAAAAGTGTAAGATAACATAATGAGGGGAGATGTACTAAGCCGCGGAGAGAGAGATAGTACCAGCCAATCAGCTCCTAACTACCATGCTATAGGCTTTATTTGAAAAATAACAGGAGCTGATTGGCTGGTAGTTTATCGTTCTCCAAGGTTTGATACACCTCCCCCATGTCACTTATTTGCACTCACCTGAACCCCTGATCTTACGGACTCTGCAATGCCTCTAGCATTCTGCACATGAAATCCTCTCTTCTGATTGGTATGGGTATTTGTCATACTCTTGGCAGTGGTTGTCAAGGCCCCTCCCATATGAGGCTTAAAAAAGCTTGCCCCAAGCAGAAAGGTATATCTCCTACTCAAACAATGGGAGGCATGATACACATGAGAGGATTTTAGTATCTAATCTCACTCCACTGATGGGACAATGGGAAAGACTGACTAGATCCCTAATAAAAAAAGTTATTATATAAAGAGATTAGAGTAAATGATGCACAAGAAAATGCAGCCTAACACTAACCAGTGGTGCCTAAACCTAACCCCCTGCAGCCTAACCCTAGCCCCCTAGGTTGCGCCTAAACCGCCGGCTATATTTACGTTTCGGATGCCGGCTGTAGGGATTCCGGCATTAGAAGTCTGATTGCCGTGATCCCGACAGCCTGCACTTGGACCACGTCCCATTATAAAGGCACTGTATAGGTGGCTGGTGAGACCTCGCCCCGAGAACTACACTGGCTAAGCAGACTGCCCAATCACTACTGTGCGTGATGTTCAGCCATCATGAACAGCTTTACCATATTATCCTGCCACGCCAAGACACAAAACACACGTGAGAAATAAGCAGCGAGCCACCTTACAAACACTAGTGTCCCACACACAACAGCTGAGGCACTAGCTCTTCTGAAGATCACAGTACGGCTGGGTGGCAAGAAACTATACAATATATAAATATTATTAAACATATACATGAATCATGGGTGGTTGTCATGTCTTGCAAAAGTATTCAACCTCATACCTCATTATTTGTCTGCAGATTTTTAACAGAGAAAAGTTGCTAGATGCTGCCTGTGCTTTGACAGGCGCACAGCACAGCTTGACCTAGAGAAAGGTTTCACGCTATTCATAAGACGTGGCAGTCATACCTTAAGTATCTATCCCCATCCTCTTGTAAATGGATACTGAATGTGTTCGAGTCTAAAAATTGGTTCCGTTATTGTAGCCTCTCCTAAGACCTCAGACTCTTCCGTAGGTCTTCACTTAGATGTTCCATAGTGCTCTGCCCTCCTTATTTAGCTATTCGTGCTTTCTCGCTCTCAGATTTATCTGCTGCTGGTCTACTTGCAAGTGGTCTATGGGGGTCATTCTGACCTGATTACATGCTGCCGTTCATCGCAGCGATCAGGTTAGAAGTGCGCATGCGCCGGCGCCACAGAGCGCCGGCGCATGGCTGACAGCCGACGGCTGTCGTTGCCTAGCGATCGCCTCTGCCTGATTGACAGGTAGAGGAGGTTGCTGGGTGGGAGGGGTCAGCATGGCGGCATTTGGTCGCCGTTTTGTGGGCGCGGTCCGGCCAACGCAGAGGTCCCGGACCGTGCAGGGGGCGGGCCGCAGTGGCTGCGTTACGTCACACATTCAGCCGCTGCGACCCGGGCAGCGACGAGTAGTTCCCGGCCAGCACGCAATAGCTGCACTTATCGGGAGCTACTCCTGAAGTGCAAAAGCATCGCCGCTGTGCAATGCTTGTTTACTTCTGCGGGGGGGGGGGGGCTGGCTGGCCTGACATGCGGGGCGGACTAGCCCCTGCATGTCAGTGTGCCCGATCGTAGCCCTGCAAAATTTTGCAGGGCTACGATCAGGTCTGAATTTGGCCCTATGTTCACCCTTCCCCCCTCTTTCCCCTCCCCTTCTACCCTAGCCTTACCTCACATTTATTTCTCCCCTTGTACCTTGTACTCCCCCTTATTATAACATTGTGATAAATAATTAATTTATTTATTTAGTTAATTATATGGCAGTTACTGATTTCTTATTTCTGTTTTCATAGTGGAATGTATTCTTCTGATGTAAAGGTTTACCACGCCTTGGAGTTTCCACCTTGTTTTCTACACTTATGAAAAGCTTGTACAGGTTTAATTGCTCATTTTGTTATATTACATGGATTGTTCTTTTCTTTTTTGCACAATAAAAAATTGTCTTTCAAGAAAAAAAATCCCTTGTTTTTACAGTGTATGCCTGTTTTGGCATTCTTATTTTGCAGCTGCTATACAGTATGTAGTGTGAAGGGCGTAGCTACAATAGGTGCAGGGGGTGCAGCTGCTACATGGCCCAGGCCTCCTCCGGAGCCAGGCCATTCCTCTGCCCCCAATTGGGCATCCAGCAGATGGACATTCACATCGGGTTAGAGCTCTGAGTAGTCTGCAAGGGTAAAGTGAGAAGGGGGGGGAATAGAAGTTCATGGGGGGACTGTAGATGTGCTATGGGTCCCCAAAAGGTATAGCTACGCCCCTGGTAATGTGTCTTAATTAGTCTCCAAGAAAGGGGAAGCTGGCATTTTGCTGGTTGTAAGTCACAGCCACGAGCCTCCTTCTCTGGCCTTTACCATAAGATGAGTACACAGCCGTTCCTTGTCACTCACCTGTACAGACCAGACGGTTGGGGCTGGGAGACCGGCATTTGAGATCCAAGAGGTCAGCATACCAACCCTGGGATCTTGGCAGCAGAATGCTGGCCGGGGGGGGGGGGGAGCCCAACCAAGCCCCTTGTGTGCTCATTGCGCTTGCCACGCAGCAGTCTCGGTGGCTCGCTGCGCTTGCCACAGGTTCTATTCCCACTCTATGGGTATCGTGGACACCCATGAATGGGAATAGAACCTTTGCGTCGGCATTCTGACTTCTGGTATTTTGAGCTCTCGGGAACCAGGCATCGGCATGGTGAACGCACTGAGTGCTAATGTGCATTTTGTGGCATTAAGGACCGTCTCACTAGGGCGTTGGTGACTTTTATTTCGATGTCATGTCGGTGTGCATTGTGGGTAATTGACCGGGATTTTGCCAGTTACGATTAACTTAACATCCAAAGTTTGTGCTCTGCTAAAGCAATAATGTGCAAAGCAAATGCATTCTGAATGCAGTGCGAGGATACATGGGCGATTTTCTATCATGGGATCGTTTGTTGTGTAACTGATTACAATGAGCTGTCCTAATCGATTTTCAATCAGTGTGTAGTGATCTTGTGCAATGTTGCAATGTAATGTTCTCTCATGAGCTGGAAGAGATTGATCTCGTCCAAAGAACTGAATGGGATAGGCATTTAATTGCTGGTCTAAATAGATTTTAATTCAAAGAGAGGATACAGTTATTTTTGGATGGGTGCACCCAATGACTAATCACACAAAAGGGGTTTATTTAATGAAGTGCAATTAGTCATAAGTGACAAATTTTGCAGTGGGATTAATTTTTTTTTTAAATGCAAATCCGAGTATTTTGCCTTGGAAAACAGGATTTTAATTACCTACCGGTAAATCCGTTTCTCGTAGTCCGTAGAGGATACTGGTGATCTATTTAGTACCATAGGGTATAGACAGGAGCCATGGGCACTTTAAGAATTTGATAGTGTGGGCTGGCTCCTCCCTCTATGCCCCTCCTACCAGACTCAGTCTAGGAAACTGTGCCCGAGGTGACGGACATACTTCGAGAGGGTAAAGATAGTGATGAGATTCCGAACCAGCACATACAAAACAGAGGAAAGCTATGCTAACCCAACTTTAAACAGGAACAGCAACAGCTGAACCCACAATACTTAACCAAGTAACAGTGCAGGAAGAACGAAGCACCGGGCGGGCGCCGAGTATCCTCTACGGACTACGAGAAAAGGATTTACCGGTAGGTAATTAAAATCCTATTTTCTCTTGTGTCCTAGAGGATACTGGGGTTCCATTTAGTACCATGGGGATTTACCAAAGCTCCCAAACCGGGTGGGAGAGTGCAGAGGGTCCTGCAGAACTGATTGACCAAACTGAAGGTCCTCAGAGGCCAAAGTATCGAACTTGTAGAACTTAGCAAACGTGTTCGAACCTGACCAAGTAGCTGCTCGGTAGAGCTGTAAAGCCGAGACACCCCGGGCAACCACCCAGAAAGAACCCACCGACCTAGTAGAGTAGGCCTGTACAGATTTTGGAACCGGCAAATCTGACATGGAATAAGCATGCTGGATAGTGAACCTGATCCAGCGTGCAATTGTCTGCTCTGAAGCAGGATCCCCAATTTTAATGGGATCATATAGAACAAACAGCGAGTCGGATTTCCTGTGACGAGCTGTTCTCTTTACATACACCTTCAAAGCCCTCACAACATCCAAAGACTTTGATGTAGCAGATGTGTCCGTAAAAGCCGGAACGACAATAGGTTGGTTGATGTGAAACGCGGGCACCACCTTAGAAAGAAATTGCTGACGAGTTCTGAGTTCAGCTATGTCTTCATTAAAAATTAAGTAGGAACTCTTGTGAGACAACGCCCCTAGCTCCGAAAACAAGTCTTGCTGAAGCCAAGGCCAACAGTGTGACGGTCTTCCACGTAAGGTACTTAACGTCAACCTCCTGTAACGGTTCACACCAGTCCGATTGAAGGAACTGCAGCACCAAATTGAGATCCCAAGGTGCCGTCGGAGGCACAAATGGAGGTTGAATGCGCAGAACACCTTTCAAAAATGTCTGGTCCTCAGGGAGAGAAGCCAATTGTTTTTGAAAGAAAATGGGCAAGGCCGAAATTTGGACTTTTATGGAGCCCAGACGTAGGCCAACATCCACACCTGCCTGCAGAAAAAAACAGGAAACGTCCCAGGTGAAATTCCACAGCAGAATATTTTCTGCTCTCACACCAAGAGACGTATTTCTTCCAAATACGGTGGTAATGTTTAGATGTTTTTTTCTGCCCAGAGGAGAATTCTTGACACCTCTGACATTGCTGCTCTGTTTTTCGTTTCCCCCTGTCGGTTTATGTACGTCACTGCCGCCACATTGTCCGACTGGAACTTAATGGCCCGATCGTGAAGAAGATAAGAGGCCTGCAGAAGGGCGTTGTATATGGCCCTGAGTTCCAGAATGTTGATTGGAAGGGTGACTTCCTGACTTGACCATCTTCCTTGAAACTGCGCTCCCTGGGTGACTGCTTCCCAACCTCTGAGGCTTGCATCCGTGGTTAACAGGATCCAGTCCTGAATTCCGAACTTCCGACCCAAGACGAGGTGAGAAATCTGTAGCCACCACAGAAGGGAGATCCTGGCTTTTGGCGACAGACTGATCCTCTGGTGCATGTGAAGACGCGATCCGGACCATTTGCCCAACAGATCCAGCTGGAAGGGTCTTGCGTGAAACCTTCCGTATTGAAGCGCCTCGTAAGAGGCCACCATTTTCCCCAGAAGGCGAATGCATAGATGCACCGATATCCGGGTTGGCTTCAGGACATCCCGAACTATTGACAGGATTACCAATGCCTTTTCCAACAGAATGAACACTTTCTGCGACTCTGTGTCCAATATCATTCCCAGGAATGGGAGTCTCCGTGTTGGCTCTAGGTGAGATTTTGGAAGGTTCAGAATCCACCCGTGATCCTGGAGAAGTTTGGTTGAGAAGCCAATGCTGTCCAGCAACCTCTCCCTGGACGGCGCCTTTATCAGAAGATCGTCCAGGTACGGAATTATGTTCACTCCCTGCTTGCAAAGGAGAAACATCATCTCTGCCATCACTTTGGTGAATACCCTCGATGCCGTGGAGAGACCAAATGGCAGGGCCTGGAACTGGTAGTGACAGTCCTGCAGTGCAAACCGTAGATAAGCCTGATGAGGCGGTCAGATCGGAATGTGAAGACACGCATCCTTGATATCCAGAGACACAAGGAATTCCCCTTTCTCCAGACCTGAGATCACCGCTCTCAGAGACTCCATCTTGAAATTGAACACTCTTAAGAACGCATTCAAGGACATGAGGTTCAGAATTGGTTGTACCGAACCGCCCGGTTTCGGTACTACAAACAAGTTGGAATAGTACCCCTTGTGCAGATGAGTTGGAACTGGAACAATGACTTGAGTCTGTACCAGTTTTTGGATGGCCTGCTGTAAAGTTATACTAGCCTTTTGTGAAGCTGGTAAGCCTGATTTGAAGAATCTGTGAGGTGGGAGGTCTTGGAACTCCAGTCTGTAGCCCTGGGAAATAAGATCTATGACACAGGGATCCCGGCATGAACTTGACCAGAAGACTGAAGAATTTTAGTCGGGCTCCCACCTGCCTGTCTTCCAGGCATCGCGGTCCACCATCATGCTGAAGGCTTTGAGGAAGCAGAGCCTGAGCTCTGTTCCTGAGCACCTGCATTTGCTGGTTTGCGTGGTTTACCTCTTGCACCTCTGGAAGACGTAGAAGCACCTCTGGATTTTCCCTTAAACTTGGCTGTCCAAAAGGACTGTAAATTTGAAGCTGAGTAAGCTTTCCTGGCTGGGGGAGCTGCGTAAAGAAGATATGTAGACTTACCCGCCACAGCTTTGGAGATCCATTTGTCTAGTTTGTCTCCAAACAAGGCCTCTCCTGTGAATGGTAGGCCTTCCACGCCTTTCCTGGAGTCCGCATCAGCAGTCTACTGGCGTAACCACAAGCCCCTGCATGCTGACAGCCATAGCAGTGGTGCGTGCACTAAGCAAACCAATCTCTTTTATTGCTTCCATCATAAAGTTTGCAGAGTCCTGTATATGCTGCGGGAGTAAAACAACACCCCCCTAGACAAGGAATCTAACCCCTCAATTTTCACATTAAAATAAGATTCCTCACACTCCTCTGACACCTTATCAGGAATTTGCAGAACATCTCTGATAGCCTCTATTCCCTGTGACAGAGTAGCATCCCCCCCCACCCTCCAAATCCACCTCACCCTCCTCCATGTCCGACCCGTCAGCGTCAGAGTCAGACTGCAGGATATGGACCAGAGATCGTTTTTGCGGACAAATGGGAGAGGATTGAGATGCTGGTTTGGGGATTGAGTCTCTATTCATAAACTCATCCACAGTCTGTCTTAAGTATTGCGTCTCTTTCTCATTGCGGGATAGCTTTGTAGAAATATTTGAGATCATTCCCTTCATGGAATTTACCCACTCCGGTTCAGCCCTGCTATTCTGGGAAGGTGCACTGCCCTGAGTTCCCAGTATAAACACACTCTTTGCATGACATAATGTAAATGTGACAGCACACACACACACACACACACACACACACGAAAAGGTTAAGCACAATTAACCCACAAAAAGCCCTTCACGGAGACAGAGTTTTTTGGAGCCAGCCCCCACTGCGCCCTTATCACTAATACCAAGCTTAGCCGGGTCGCAGACTAAGTACCCTGATAGGGGACTTAGTACACTAATAAATGCTCCACCCCTGCTATGACCACCTGGTACCGCTGAGTTAATCTGGAGTCTCTCCGGAGGAGCTGCGCATCCCTGTCAGTCAGCGTCTGTGTCCACTGCAGAGGGAAAATGGCGCTGGTGAGCTGCTGGATCCGCTCATAGTGAAGGCCCACCCCTTCAATGGCGCGTGGTCTATCCACTTTTTATGTACTGGCTGAGGTAATCTGGTGCTTAAAATGGAGAGAAAACCGTTTTAAGGCTGTTTTTGCCAGTGTGGGTACTGTGTACAATATACTGAGATGCAGCTGTGTACTGTGTCTGGAGACGCATTCCGCTCCGGTTAGAAGCCATGCATCTCTGTACCCTAATGCCGCCATAATGGCCGGCGACCCGCTAGTCGGGACGCCGGCTTACTACTCACCACTCTACTTTCTTCTGGCTCTGTTAGGGGTGGCGGCGTGCTGCGGGAATGGACCAATTAACCCTACAAGAGGTTGGGTCCCCCCCCCCCCCCTCCCCCCCAAGTCCCACGAAGCAGGCAGCTGGTACCACCCAGACCTGCCTGAAAATAACAAAGATAAAATAAATGCAGAAAACTCTTCAGGAGCTTCCATAAGCGTGACCGGCTCCTCCGGGCCATTTTCTAAACTGAGTCTGGTAGGAAGGGCATAGAGGGGGGAGCCAGCCCACACTATCAAATTCTTAAAGTGCCCATGGCTCCTAGTGGACCTGTCTATACCCCATGGTACTAAATGGAACCCCACTTAGGACGTAAGAGAAATATATATTTTCAATCCCAAATCACATTTCATTTCATTTCATGGGAGTTGATTAATTAGCTGTCTAAATTTTGTATCTTCCACTATGTAATGTGTTTTAACCTTTGTTTTTAAATACATTCATTTATGTACAAATATGTGCATATTTTTTTGCCTTACACGTAATACACCTGTGAGTTCTCGGAGAACAGGCCTCTGTTAGTTGCAGATATTCAGGTATACTTCATATGATGTGCACAATATCCATCCGCAACTGTTCATTTAAATGTCTATTAATACAGAATAAAACCACCCCCACACAGAGTCTGATCATTATAATGACTGCATCCCATTTCGTCACTTTGATACCAAATATTATAGACCCTGTAACAAAATAAAAAACGTCACCATTTTTTGTTTTCAACCCATAGAACATGTCACTGTTATCTAATCACTTCTTTCATACACAGAACTGACCCTTTAACCTTCAGAAAACATCACCGTCACTAAAACATCTGACTGTGGTGGACAAGAATTGTACTCCGTTACCTGGGTAAGGCTCTTAGCTAAATTTACCTGTAAATAAGGATGTCATCTAAAGAGCTGTTGTACTGAATCTGGTACATCCTTATTCCTGGGATGTGACTCTGGGGAGGCCATTGGATGAGAGCCGAGGATGAGGTTAACTCTACAACCACAACCTTCCTATCCTGCAGAGATTTAGTTTCATTGGATGGTGTGCTAGACTTGGCTGGCGTCAGTATATCAGAAAGGCCTGACTCCGTTTCCTTGTCATAGCTGGTGCTGTTAGCAAGATTAGGGAATTGGTGTACTACAAGTTCCACATGTGCCGTAGTTTCCCCCGCTGCATTAGAAGCAATGCAGGTAAAATTGCCACGTTCCGTAAACCGAGTAGCAAAAATATCCAAAGTTCCATTCTCATATGATATAGTTCTAGTTGTATTAGAGACTAGCTTCCCATCTGGAGCGATCCATCGTACGTACGGGTCAGGATCACCCACCGCTTTGCACTTTAGGGAGACTCCTTTACCTTCCATTACCTCTTGTTTGGAAGTTCGGTGAGTTATCATGGGTGGTTCGCACACAAATTCCTCTTCCTTTATAGACCAGAAATATTTGCCCATCAGTTCTACAGGTGAGGCACAGGTTTCTAGATCATCCTCCCTGGTGAGCCTCCTAAGCCACACCAATTCACAGTTGCAGTGTAGAGGATTCCCACCAAAGCTAAGCACCAGAGATGTTAAGGGGGAACCTTTAGTTTTGGCATAAACAGGGATCCTAGAAAATAATGGGTCTGGTGGGATCTTTTTTAGTTTGTTGGAGGTCATATCCAATCTAGCCAATTTATGAAGGTTGGAGAAGATTCCCTCAGGAACATATTCAATGAGATTGTGATCCAGACCCACTGTATTAACACTTGAAAGCCTCCCAATAGTCTCCCATGGTATTTCAATCAGATTGTTGTAGGACAAATCTAAATCTTCCAACGTGTCAATGAAGTCGTCAAACGATCCCGGAGCTATGTAGTGTAGCTGGTTGTTGCTCAAGATCAAATGTCGGAGGTTAATTAAACCCTTAAAATGGTCTTCATTAACAAATGTTAACCGGTTGCTGTCCAAATGCAAGGCGTGGAGTCCTTTTAAGTCATAGAATGCATAAGGCATGACTTGACTGATGGTATTTCTGGACAGAGTTAGATGGATGAGGTCCGTCATGTTAGCAAAATCTTTCCTTCGAAGGGTGGTTATGAAATTGTCCATGAGCCTGAGCTCCGCTGTCCTCCTGTCAATAGTGGGGGGCACAAATAGAAGGCCGGTCTTGGTACAGAGGATGGTGAAGGACGGATTGACATTCTGACAGGAGCATCTCTTGGGGCACATCATCATGGCCTTAACAGATGTGCTTATAATCAACAGATAAATGGCCAGCCTTTCCATGGTCAGGTGTACAACCTGCAAACGAAGCACAGAAGTTTGTTAAAACACCAAGTTATCTTCTTATACAGAACTCATTTTATTCAATTGCTATACGAGTCAAAACTAAAGTACAGAATGCAAATATGCCACAGTAGAAGTCATGTTTTTGCAGTACATACCAATGTGCATTATATTCTACGGACATCTTTCAATTTATGTCTGACCATGTTCCTGATATCTGAGTCCTATGTACAATCCTGTGTTGCTAACACACTGGGGGGTCTATTTACTAAGTCTTGGATGAAGGTAAAGCTGACGGAGATAAAGTACCAACCAATCAGCTCCTGTCATTTTTCAAACCTAGCCTGTAAGAAGGCAGTTAGGAGCTGATTGGCTGGTACTTTATCTCCATACAAGGCTTAGTAAATAGACCCTTTAGTAACACAGTACTGCACCGAGGAGGATCAATATATCTTACCTCCCAACATGACCCTCTCCAGGAGGGACAAAACGCTCTGCTTCTGGACTTTTCTCTTAATTTGTGATTGCTATCACGTGTGTTGAACAGGTTAATGGATGAGAAAGGTGTTCCAGCACAGGTTATGCTAATCATACATTAGGAGAAAAGTGCAGGAGCAGAGCATTCTGTCCCTCCTGGAGAGGGTCATGTTGGGAGGTATGCTATATATGGTATGGAGGGGGGGAGGGGATGTAATAGGGTGTGAGAATCAGGAAGTGAGAGTTCTCATGATTTTTTTAAAGTGGCAATCATTTACATGGGAAAATCAACCTCTTTAAAAAAAAATCAGCCACTTTAAACAAAATAAATAAATCAGGGGATCTCTCACAAAATCTCTCACTTCCTGATTCTCCATTTCCCCAATGGAGCCTGATTGTACCTGAGGTCGAATGTAATGGCTTGCAAGACAGCCAGAACTCATAGACTCCGTCCGAACTCGTACGTTCTTTTTTAAAGCAGTAAATGTTTACAGGTTTTGCCTTGTAAATGTTTGCTGCTTTAAAAAAAATGTACGAGTTCGGTCAGAGTATGGGAGCACCGGCCGTCTCGCATTCCAATACATCCGGCCCCTGGTGTGGTTTCTCCAAATATCCCTGGTAAGCACAAAACAATGTTTCATTCAGAATACCTCTGTTATACCAATGATTCCTATACATCAGCTGTGGCTTATGAGGACCACAGTGACATATCATGGTACAGAATTTTGGATAAGGGATACTCAACCGGTATTAACAAATATGCACTTTATATCTATATTAAATTGGTCTATAGATTGGCTTACCATACTATCCTTTTAAACCAGGACAATAATGAATTACGCAGGTTCTGTGGCTGGCTGATTTCAAGCCTGCATTTTACCTAGTTTTAATCAGCTACTGAACCTGTGTAATCCATGAGCGTACCGGTTTAAAGGGATGGAATGGTAAGTGTATCTATAGAGCACTGCGGAGCACCTAACCATATTCATGGCCTTGGATATGTGTCTGAACCAGTGGCGTATCTACAATGGGTGCAGTGTGTGTGTGTGTGTGGTGCACACGGGCCCCCAGGGTTCAGGGGGGACCATACCGCACACCATGCACCCATTTTTTAAATACTTACCTCTCCGGAGTCCCCAGCCGGTGGTAGCATCTCTCCTTAAACCTCCCGTAAATGTTGCTGCGGCCATTTTTTTGAAGGTTTGCGCATGCGCAGTAAGAAAATATCTAGGAAAATGGCCAACGCGCCATTTCCCCGGAGATTTGCGCATGCGCAGTAGAGTCTGTGCACCCTCTAGTGCTCAGACTCTATTACGCTGATGGGTGCCGGTAGCAGAGAAGGGGGCCCCGACTGAGGAGGTTGGAAATGGGCCTCCTCCTCTGTTAAGACGCCCATGGTCTGAACCATATAATAAAACAGAGTGTGTTTTTCCAAGCATCGCCTTTAGGTTGTAAGCTGTAACGAGCAGGACCCCTCACCTATTTTGTAGTACATTTGTGTATTGTATTCGCGTTATATTTACATGATCTGACTATGGGCCTAATTCAGACCTGGTCGCTGCAGCGGCAGCGATCGCAGGCTGAAGCCCTGTGCCACGCATGCAAGCACAGCGCGTGCGCACACGTGAGATGCAAAGGCACTAGTGCGATCACAGGGAGTCTACTGCGTTTTCAGGGCGTGGTCCGGACACGCCTGCGTTTTTGGGGCAGGCCACGGCGGCTGCATGACGTCACCTGCAGCCGCCGCGGCTAAAAACATGGCAGGTAGCCATCTGCCTTTGCAGATAGGCTACGTAGGCAGGGACCTACTCAGCAGGTGCGAAAGCATCGCTGCTGTGCGATGCTTTCGCACGTATGCGGGGAGGGGGGGGGGCTCTGGCATGCGGGACGGACTAGCCCTGTGGTGGGCGTCCCCCTGCATGTCCGAGATGTTGATTGTAGATGTGAGTTTTTTTTCCGCACATCTACAATCAGCTCTGAATTAGGCCCCATATTACTACATATAAGGGATAAGAAAAGTGCTTGTGAAATGTTGTACTTCTAAACTGACCACTGGATGGCAGTGTTTCTCCACTACAAGCAGGCCAGCATCACTGGCTTATTATACGTTTGCCTATTGGGATTTGCCATGTCCTGCGGCTACTTGGTAAGTGCTGGTAGATGGCAAGTGGCACACTATCAAAGTACACTATCTGGCTCTGGACCATTGCTGGGGAGCTGGGCAAGATGAAATGTAAAGCATATAACAAATATTTAACACATCCTGGCTCCTGTTTAAAGTCGCACAGATGTGTATTGTGAGCTGATAAGAGGAGTATTTGCTTTCCCTGTGAAATTCTAATAGCATTCAGCATTTTTATTTCTGGGACGCTGTTTTTGGCTTTGCTCGTTTCTATTTTTATTTGTCATCCGCCTCTGCTGCTATAAAAAAAAAAGCAGCATAGGAAGGAGTAAAACCACTACCAGAGTTACCACAGAATTGCTGTGGATCACTGGCCGCTCCTTATAATCAGATGATAACACAACCACAGAAATGACATTTTACACTGTGCCAGGATTTATTGTAATGATTTAAAGAAAAGGTTTGTCAGTTCCGCACTAGCTGTGTACTATAAGGCCACATATAAATATAGTAGAATCTGAAAATAACCAATATAAATAGTGCTAATACCCAATTCTTTGGATAGCACCTTGTCTATTGGTGGTGCTCCCAAAAAAACTTTTGTAGTTTAACTACACGTAAAGAGGAAAGGACAGGACAAAAGAAATCCTTTTTGGGAGCACTCTTATTGAAATTAGTAGTGATAATCAATCAATATACAGTGAAATGATGTAATAATGGATGATCTAAAACTTAACTTTTATTCTGTTCCATTAAAATATCGACCTAAATGGTCCAAAATATGTTTAAAATGTCTGGTTAATTATTCAAAATAAAAATAGAAGGAAGGGTGAAATATAGGATGAGTGAGAGTGAGCAGAATAGAACTGCTCCACCAGTGTTATCACATGAAAATATAGGTGATCATCTTGATGATATCCACAGTGCCTGGTATTCCTAAGCGGTCCCCCTTCAAAGTACTAGCCAGGTCTATCCTATCAGCTTCCGAGGTAGAAGATCGGGCTACTCTCAGGATAGTACGACCTTGAATGGTAAAGATGACATATGAAGGAAGAGAGAACCCACTTCTGCTGTCTGTACTCTGTCTGTTATACGTCACTGGATGAATTGGCCCCAGGCTTTTCCAGATGAGAGAGTGTTGGAAAGGAGAGCCATTACCAGTTTTTAAATGGAGTAGATCGGAAATTGATTATTCTACTTCCACTCAAAAATAAGGCAGAAAAAAGAAAAAAGAGGAACACTTCTGCTTTCTGTTGTGACAGCCAAATGTACGCTGATAAGGGCGGAACCCTTGCCAGCACAGCTGTCAGCCAGATGAGAGAGTGCTGAGAAGAGATAAAGTTCTGGTAAATATAGAAATAATCAGGAATTTGGTCTCCTCCTATGCTCCTCTACCAATATGCATAGGGGTATTGAAAAATCAAAAAAAGTTCACACACTTTAGTTGTATTATATCCTGAGTATTGCTTAATCAATCAACATATGCTAATAATTTTATTGAGAATAATTGAAAAGGGATGGCACACTGTGATAATTAAATATACAAGAAATCTAATAGAGTTCACACACTTTGGTTATATTATATCCTGAGTATTAATTAATCAATCAATCAATCAATCAATCGACATGTGCTAATGATTCTATACTTTGGTCATATTATATCCTGAGTATTAATTAATCAATAAACATGTGCTAATGATTCTATTGAGACAGAGATGACACATTGTGGTAGTTTAACAAGATTATTATCACCTAAAACATCTAAGATGATAGATGTAAGCAGTCATATTTCTGATCTCTCACATGAAAGTATTAAAAGAAACAATGTTGCAGAAAAATTCTCCCGCAGTGAATCTGCAAATTCAGTTAGTAAGTGTATTTGATTTATAACAATTCAGCAGTGGGGTAGAAAAAGAACTATCTCCTAAGCTTGTAACAAAAGGAGTAGTCCCAAGTGTGCATGATTATGTAGGCTCTTTAAATAGCACACTATAATACACTAATTAATTCAAAAGTTGTTCACTTATATTCATTACATCGCACAATACTGCAATAAAAGTATAATCAAACTTTGTTATACTAATTAGTACCAAAAATTGTTATCCTTTGCTAGCACAAGGGGGTATATTTACTAAGCTCCCGATTTTGACCGAGATGCCGTTTTTTCTTCAAAGTGTCATCTCGGTTAATCTCGGTCATTTACTAAACACTAATCACGGCAGTGATGAGGGCATTCGTAATTTTTTGCAAGTTCAGGTAAAAAATTACGAATGAATACACCATCGGTCAAAACGCGGCTGTTTAAGTATGAATCTCGGTCATTTACTAAGAAGTGCAAAGCCAAAAAAGAACAAACACTGCCGTGAAAAATTTCAACTCGTAAAAAAGTGCTAAAAAAAAACAGAACTTTTTTTTTTATTCGTGATTGGATAGGCATGCACGGATCCATGAGATCCGTGCATGTATATCAGTGGGAAGGGGTGGGAAAGTGCTTATTTTTAAAAAAAAAATTGCGTGGGGTCCCCCCTCCTAAGCATAACCAGCCTCGGGCTCTTTGAGCCGATCCTGGTTGCAGAAATATGGTGAAAAAAATGACAGGGGTTCCCCCATATTTAAGCAACCAGCATCGGGCTCTGCGCCTGGTCCTGGTCCCAAAAATACGGGGGACAAAAAGAGTAGGGGTCCCCCGTATTTTTAAAACCAGCACCGGGCTCCACTAGCTGGACAGATAATGCCACAGCCGGGGGTCACTTTTATACAGCGCCCTGCGGCCGTGGCATCAAAAATCCAACTAGTCACCCCTGGCCGGGGTACCCTGGGGGAGTGGGAACCCCTTCAATCAAGGGGTCCCCCCCCCCCAGCCACCCAAGGTCCAGGGGTGAAGCCCGAGGCTGTCCCCCCCCATCCAATGGGCTGCGGATGGGAGGGCTGATAGCCTTTGTTGTAAAATAAAAGATATTGTTTTTAGTAGCAGTACTACAAGTCCCAGCAAGCCTCCCCCGCATGCTGGTACTTGGAGAACCACAAGTACCAGCATGCGGCGGAAAAACGGGCCCGCTGGTACCTGTAGTACTACCACTAAAAAAATACCCAAAAAAACACAAGACACACACACCGTGAAAGTATAATTTTATTACATACATACACACATACATACATACTTACCTTAAGTTCCCACGCAGGTCGGTCCTCTTCTCCAGTAGAATCCAAGGGGTACCTGTTGAATAAATTCTACTCACGAGATCCAGGGGTCCAGGCTCCTCGGCAAATCCAGGGATAATCCACGTACTTGAATAAAACAAAAAAACGGTTGCCCGACCACGAACTGAAAGGTGACCCATGTTTGCACATGGGTCACCTTTCCACGAATGCCAGAAACCCACTTTGCCTTCTGGCTAAGTGGGTTTCTTCAGCCAATCAGGGAGTGCCACGTTGTAGCACTCTCCTGATCAGCTGTGTGCTCCTGTCCTCACTGACAGGCAGCACACGGCAGTGTTACAATGTAGCGCCTATGCGCTACATTGTAACCAATGATGGGAACTTTCTGCCCTGCGGTTGACCTAAAGTGACGTCACCGCTGAGCAGAAAGTTCCCATCATTGGTTACAATGTAGCGCATAGGCGCTACATTGTAACACTGCCGTGTGCCGCCTGTCAGTGAGGACAGGACCACACAGCTGATCAGGAGAGTGCTACAACGTGGCACTCCCTGATTGGCTGAAGAAACCCACTTAGCCAGAAGGCAAAGTGGGTTTCTGGCATTCGTGGGAAGGTGACCCATGTGCAAACATGGGTCACCTTTCAGTTCGTGGTCGGGCAACCGTTTTTTTTGTTTTATTCAAGTACGTGGATTATCCCTGGATTTGCCGAGGAGCCTGGACCCCTGGATCTCGTGAGTAGAATTTATTCAACAGGTACCCCTTGGATTCTACTGGAGAAGAGGACCGACCTGCGTGGGAACATAAGGTAAGTATGTATGTATGTGTGTATGTATGTAATAAAATTATACTTTCACGGTGTGTGTGTCTTGTGTTTTTTTGGGTATTTTTTTAGTGGTAGTACTACAGGTACCAGCGGGCCCGTTTTTCCGCCGCATGCTGGTACTTGTGGTTCTCCAAGTACCAGCATGCGGGGGAGGCTTGCTGGGACTTGTAGTACTGCTACTAAAAACAATATCTTTTATTTTACAACAAAGGCTATCAGCCCTCCCATCCGCAGCCCATTGGATGGGGGGGGACAGCCTCGGGCTTCACCCCTGGCCCTTGGGTGGCTGGGGGGGGGGGACCCCTTGATTGAAGGGGTTCCCACTCCCCCAGGGTACCCCGGCCAGGGGTGACTAGTTGGATTTTTGATGCCACGGCCGCAGGGCACTATATAAAAGTGACCCCCGGCTGTGGCATTATCTGTCCAGCTAGTGGAGCCCGGTGCTGGTTTTAAAAATACGGGGGACCCCTACTCTTTTTGTCCCCCGTATTTTTGGGACCAGGACCAGGCGCAGAGCCCGATGCTGGTTGCTTAAATATGGGGGAACCCCTGTCATTTTTTTCCCCATATTTCTGCAACCAGGATCGGCTCAAAGAGCCCGAGGCTGGTTATGCTTAGGAGGGGGGACCCCACGCATTTTTTGGGGGGATTTTACATTGTTTAATTAAAAATAAAAAATAAAAAGAACCCCAGCACGGATCACACAGATCCGGCCGAGATTGATTGTAAAAAAAAACGGTAATTAGGTAAAAAAAAACGAATGACATCGACATCGGAAGAAAAGAAAAACACGAATACGACAGCTTAGTAAATCCATCGTAATAAATTCAAAAAGTTGCAGTTTTACACTGTCGATGTCATTCGTGATTGAACTTTGACCTATTTTCGGAAATTACGAATGTTAGTAAATGTACCCCACGGAGTGCAGAAAATCTGCAAGTTCATTTCAATTCAAACAATTATAAAGGATAAAGAATCCACATATATATAAATATCGTGCAGCATGAATATCAGGTGTAACAAAGTCTTTTGATAACATAAAAGTGCAAGGTGTCTGCCAATTTATTTATAGAGTCTCATTAATTAATATATTAAACCTATGGCAGTTCAGACATGAAATAGACCACATAGCTGAAAGTAATGGCCCTCATTCCGAGTCGTTCGCTCGGTATATTTCATCGCATCGCAGTGAAATTCCGCTTAGTACGCATGCGCAATATTCGCACTGCGACTGCGCCAAGTAATTTAACAATGAAGATAGTATTTTTACTCACGGCTTTTTCTTCGCTCCGGCGATCGTAATGTGATTGACAGGAAATGGGTGTTACTGGGCGGAAACACGGCGTTTCATGGGCGTGTGGTTAAAAACGCTACCGTTTCCGGAAAAAACGCAGGAGTGGCCGGAGAAACGGAGGAGTGTCTGGGCGAACGCTGGGTGTGTTTATGACGTCAAACCAGGAACGACAAGCACTGAACTGATCGCAGATGCCGAGTAAGTCTGAAGCTACTCTGAAACTGCTAAGTAGTTTGTAATCGCAATATTGCGAATACATCGGTCGCAATTTTAAGAAGCTAAGATTCACTCCCAGTAGGCGGCGGCTTAGCGTGTGTAACTCTGCTAAAATCGCCTTGCGAGCGATCAACTCGGAATGAGGGCCAATATACAACATATGAATCAAATGCAACAACGTATCTCGTAAACATACAAAAATTATGAAATAAATGCACCTTGTTAATGCTTTCGTTTTTATGCATTAAATGAGGACAACAATGAGTAATTTAGAATAATGAGGATGCTAAACAAAACATGTTAGTGAAATATTAAATCATGCACCTCAATAGTTTATCATATAGTGTGGGGGAAGAGAAGGGAGAAAGGGGGAGACGTGATAAATATAGCTGTGGTAGAGATCTGTTTGAAGATATTGAACAGGGTTAATCAGTCATATATCCAGCCTGATTTAAATGCCGGCATCACTCAATCACCTCCAGAGTCTTAAACCGACCTGCTCCCGCCTCCCCTCGCATACCGTTCACCCTGCGGCGGGACACAGAGTACACAAAAAATCCCCGTTTGTGATCCCCAGGCGTCAGCACACAGTACACGGCGAGGGGGAAAGGGGGGGGGGGTTGTGTGTGGGTGCGGGAGGTGGGGGAAAAAGTGAAGATGGAGGCCGTGCGTACTTTCTTAAAGATATAGACCAAAGTGTTACCAATCGCCGCTCCAGCAGTTTAGGATGCCGGCGTTGCTCTGTCGTCTCCGCAAATCCGACCCAGCCCGTTCCTGCTTTCCCCCACACAACTCTTACGTGTAACCTCACTGTTAGGTGCTACGGCCACCCGAATTCCAAACGGAGGGCGTGGCCGTACGACGTCCCCTGATGACGTCAGTCCAGGTCCCTACGTACGTTTCACCGACAGGCTTGTTCACGGGAGCCTCTTTATTGTAATGATCCAAGAGGGGGAGACTGAATACCCCCCGAAGTTACCCACTGCTTTCCTCTGACAATGTGACAATAAGTAAGGGTGTTTTGGCATCAGTTTGCACTAGAGGGGAAAAAGGGATTTTTTGCTCCTTTGTTATTCTCCTACCAGAAGTAGAAGGAACTAGACCTATACTGCAGATGCTTTATGGGAACACACCGCATCTGTGTATATGCCAACTCTGCCAATAATAACTGAATGGTCTGGTGGCAACTTCTCTACTTTATAACTCTTCAAAGGTTTGATACATCTATCCTTTTGTCTTTGGTGGCAGCGATGGCACTTTACTAGAAGTAGGAGGCCACTGGCAGGGCCGGTGCAAGGTTTCTCCACACCTTAGGCAAAACTTCAGCCTAATACCCCTCAATCCCCCAAACCACACCTCTGTACCCACTTTCCAGCTGCTCAGGTAAAAGTGTGGAGGTAGCATCTTAGTAGGTCATAGAAGTTCAGAAGCCGCCATCTGCATTAAGTTTAACAAGGATCTTTCAGAGTTATGCTTCATTTTGGGATAAGCAAACTCAAGGCTGCCCCCACCCCAGATCCTGGCGCCCTAGGCAGCTGCCTAAAGCTACCTAATGGTAGCATTCCTTTTGTCCACAGAAATCATATGAGAACCCATCTGAGACTGTTTTGTGGCTTAGGGGAACCCCTGGCACATCCTGATTTGATTAATAATGGGTGTATTTGATTAACTTTCTTGGTATATTAGGAGTTTCCCTGGTCCATTACACTTAGCCAGTGGGAGGGCGGGTGGCCTGGGGTTTAGGTTTTCTCCATTCTTCAGTCCACCACCTCATAGGTGATTGGGAGAGCCCTAGTGCTGGTTTCTACTATGGTCTTGGACCCCACTCACATCATCGTACTGTTAAGGTGGGCCCCAGATCAGGCTGTATAGGCTGGGGCTAGTTATCTCTGTAGCAGGGTGAACTATTCACTCCTGGGTCTCTAATAGGCCCTACACATTAGGCGATTTCACTGAACGATATGAACGTTCTCGTTCATTAATGAACGAGAACTTGTTCATATCGTTCAGTGTGTAGGCACCAACGATGAACAATGCGCGTCCCCGCGCTCGTTCATCGTTGGTGCCGGGTCGCTTATACATGCAGGCCAATATGGACAATCTCATCCATATTATCTTGCACTGCTATGGAGCCGGGTGATGCACTGCTATGGAGCCGTGAAGAAACTGCACTCCCCCCGCCGCCGGGTCGCCGTCGGGCACCTCGTGGCAAGTCGCCATATGTGTAGGGCCCATAAATTTTACTCAGTTTGGTGTAGGGGGGGGGGGGGGGGGTGCTGAAACTTTATTTATACAGTGAAAGAAAAGCACATGAGATACTACAACCAAATAAGAGCTGGCGATGACAAGAATTGCCTATTTTCTATGAGAGTAGGGGGATATCAGGTCTGTGTGACTCTGGAATAGGTGTGTGAGGACCAATAAGAAGTCCCAGTCACACAGGTTATCAAATGACTGCCTATATACAGTAGTGTGAGCTCAGCAATACCTTGTCTCGCTTCATATCTTGTAGCTTATTTTAATATTGCATCAGCAGCTCACCATAGTAATTTAAGTGGAGTCTGAAGCATAATTATGACTAAACCGTGATTCACACGGAAAAACGCGTTTCTCCTCAAACATTGTTCTTCTGTACAACGTGTCTGCAGCAACAAGAATTTTACAGCTTTCGTGCTGTGTTGCTCTGTGGTTTAGTAGATGGCAAGGTTCTTATTTTATTGCTTGTTTTATTTTTTTATTTAAATGGTTCCCAGACACTTTAACAAGGACGCACAATGAACACTACTACTAACACACAAAGAATTACTAAACAAATGCATGCAGTACACTATGGATTTTAGCAAACACATACAGTACAACAGTACGCTAACACAATGATTTTAACAAGCACAAATCGTCAAGCTGCACTCATTCTGCACACAGAGCTCTGTCATTACACATCCATCACACTGCTGTCTATACGATTAACTCTGGGCTTCTAACTGTGTTATTACCCACACCCCGGGAAGCAGAGGAGCTCAAATTAAGGACCATTTTGCACAGTTTTGTTATGGAGAAAGGTTCAAAAAAAGAAAAAGAAAAAAAAGATTCTTTACAGTCTGTGATCACCGAAGTAGAGACATTTTCAGGCTAAGGCATGGAGAATTTGCACCAGTACACTTGTCATTACTGTGTGAAACCTTAATGGTTTTCAGTTGATGGATTTTGTTGAATGAATGCTGATGGTGATTCAGGCAGACGTTTGCTCTAAGTGTCTGTCCTTAAGATCTAACAATTGTTTAGTGCCGGAGGCTCAGTCGCCTCAGAAACACTGCACTATAGGTACCTACTGTGATATCACTAATCCTCATCTTCATCTTATTTTATTACCAGGTAAGATGCCTGCTACAAATTACGGAGGTGGCTAGTCTATGACTCCGCTGTCCTAGGATACATGTATTTGACTGAGCCCTCAGGGAAGTCTCACAAAAGTAAAACAGTATGTTTATACATACATAATCCCATCAACAATGATTTCCGGTAGTATGAGGCAATACGGTATAGTTTTATTTTGTCAGATATGGGTCCGGTGACCAAATTCTCATTGTGGATCTCCTACGTCACTGGCATGCGTAAAGTTATAGGGGGTCATTCCGAGATAATCGTAGCTGTGCTAAATTTAGCACAGCTACGATCATTCACACTGACATGCGGGGGGACGCCCAGCACAGAGCTATCCAGCCCCGCATGTTAGCCCCCCCCCCTCCACACACACACAGAAGTGCAAAGGCATCGCACAGCAGCGATGCCTTTGTACTTCAAGAGTAGCTCCCAACCAGCGCAGGTATAGCGTGCTGGCCGGGAGCTACTCATCGCTCCCCGGCCCGCAGCGGCTGCGTGTGATGTCAAGCAGCCGCTGCGGCCCGCCCCCTGCACGGTCCGGCCACGCCTGCGTTGGCTGGACCATGCCCACGAAACAGCGGCCAAGCGCCGCCGTTCAGCCCTCTCCCGCCCAGCGACCACCTCTGTCTGTTGATCAGGCAGAGGCGTTCGCAGCCCAGCTATGGCCTTCGGTCATCTGGCATGCACCGGCGCACTACAGAGCCTGCGCATGCGCAGTGGGGACCCGTTCGCTCGGCTGCAATAAAAAGCAGCAAGTGAACGGGTCAGAATGACCCCCATAGACTGTAAGCTTGCAGACAAGGGCCTTATTCAGGTAAAGCAAGCAACTGGGCAAAACCATGTGGCACTGCAGGTGGGGCAGATGTAACATGTGCAGAGATTTAGGGGGACATTTACTAAGCAGTGATAACAGCGGAGAAGTGAGCCAATGGAGAAATTGCCCCATCAACCAATCAGCAGCTCTGTATCATTTTATAGTATGCAAATTATAGATGTTACTTCAGTGCTGATTGGTTGCCATGGCCAACTTCTCCACTGGCTCACTTCTCCGCTCTTATCACTGCTTAATAAATGTACCCCTTAGATTTGGGTGGGGTGTGTTTAAACTGAAATCTAAATTGCAGTGTAAAAATAAAGCAGCCAGTATTTACCCTGCACAGAAACAATATAACTCACCCAAATCTAAATCTCTCTGCACGTTACATCTGCCGCACCTGCAGTACAGCATGGTTTTGCCCACTGGTGTGCTTTTTTGGTTTGCTAACAAACCTGAATAACCCCCAAGGCTCTCTCACTTTTTAGTAAATCTGATATTACCCAGTTGTATTACAAATTGCATACCTCCCCAACATCCGCGTTGGCGAAATCGTGACTATCGCGCGGCGAAGCTGTGCGCCGACCCGAAAAGGGGGCATGCACTTGAACGTGATGGGCGTGGCCTCGCTCGAGTGGGTGTGGCCTTGCCAAACAGACCATTTTCATGCGTTTTGGGGGCGAGCAGAGCCGGCCCTAGGTATAGGCAAACTAGGCACTTGCCTAGGGCATCTGGTATGCCTAGGGGCACAAGCAGCTTCTGCTGATTAAAATGATATGCGGCATGCCTATATTCTGTGTGTAGCATTTCTTATGCAGATACAGCCACAGTCGCACACAGTATATAGGCATGCCACATATCATTTTAATCAGCAGAAGCTGCTTGTGCATCCTAGCCACATAGCAATGCAAATAAGATGCATTTTCATAAAAAATAGGCTTCCGACATTAGCAGAGATGCCAGTTGACTCACGCCAGGAACTATATGTGTCATTATGTGTATAAGGACATTAATAATGTGTAACATATGTGTAAGGGGCACTATATGTGTCATTATGTGTAGAAGGGCACTAATAATGTGCGACATATGTGTAAGGGACATTATGTGTGTCATTATGTGTATAAGGGCATTAACAATATGCGGAATATGTGTAAGGGAAATTATGTGTATAAGGACATTAATAGAGGTTGGCATAATGTGTAAGGCGCATTATGTTTATAAGAACATTAATAATGGGTGTCATATATGTAAGGGGAATTACTGTGTGGTATTGTGTTTAAATGCATTACCAATGTGTGGCATTATGTGTATAAGGTGCTCTACTGTGTGGCGTAACATATAGAAAGGGCACTACTGTGTGGTCTAATGTGAATAAGGAGCAATATGGTGTGGTGTAATGTGAATAAAGAGCAATATGGTGTGGTGTAATGAGAATAAAGAGCAATATGGTGTGGTGTAATGTGAATAAGGAGCAATTTAGTATGATGTTATGTGAATGAGGGGCACTACTGTGATGAGTAACATATATAAGGTAAAGTGGTACTACTATGTGATGTAATGTGAATAAGGGACACTATCGCATGATAAATTGTGAATAAAGTTGCACTACTGTGAGGCATAATTTGAATTGGGGGTACTGTTGTGTGGCCATGCCCCTTTCCAGCAAAAACACATACATTTTTGGGCTGTGCGCCGAATGTGCACACTGTTCTTTTTTTTTCCAATAATGATTTTTTTTATTAATTTCCAAATATAGAGAAAAAAAAACAAATAAATGTACATGAACAGAGATCGTATAAAGAGTACTACATTGAGCTAATACATGAGACCCGATCATTCACGGCAAATCTGGATTCAGAAGCTCAGTTCACTAATAGTGTACATAGATTCTCTTAACTATCAACCATAGATAGAACCAAAAAAGTAATAAAATAGAGACCAAAGACATAACAAGACAGCGACACACGAGGGAAGAAATATAGACAAAGAGAGGAGAACATATATGTCAGGGGAGTACCTTACTCAGATATTGTAACATAAAGATAGATATATAGGGGGCATCTGTCACATACGGGTATTATCAGATTGTGGAGAGTGCAGAATTGCCGTGTCAATGGGATCACTAAAAATTCCGGAGTGACCCTGTCTCTCCCGGAATTCACTCCATTTAAACCATCTCATATATATAGAAGAAGGAGATGAAGAGTACTCACATCCCGCTGTTTCAAAAAGGAAATGCTTATGGGTATTATTAATAACCATCTGAATGTGAGGTATGGACTGTAATTTCCACAATTGGCCTATCGCTGCCTTAGCTGATATTAAGACGTGGCCTACAATATACTTGTCGCAGCTGAGGAGAGCGTGAGGAGAGTAGTGGAATAAGGCAAATAGTGGATCTAGTGGCACAGTCGCTCCCACCACTTCCCCCAAAAGAGAGAACACTTCCGTCCACAGACGCCTCAAAACTGGGCAATCCCAGAAAATATGTAGAATGGTACCCACCTCACCACAGTTTCGCCAGCATAGCTGGGAGGTCAAGGGCCAGATACGGTGCAGCCTCTGCGGAGTGAAGTACGCCCTATTGCATAGTTTATAGAACATTTCTGAATGCTGGAGACATTTAGAGATTTTAAAGCACTGTGAGGAAATTGTATCCCACTCTTCCTCTCGAAGTACAATAGAAAGATCCCTCTCCCACTTAATCTGCGAAGGTAGTTTACTGGTATTATTCAAAAGAACAATATACTGATACCATCTGGATACCCCACCCCTATGACCAGAGGTAGACAATCTAGAGAGCATAATAGCAGGTAGGGGAAGGGGGCTACTAGACCTGTCAACATAAGAATGGAGCCAATGGCGTAGTTGTAAGAACTTGAAAAAATCATGCTTTGATATCCCAAATTGAGACTGAAGCTGAGAGAAGGGAATCAAACCATCATTCAAGAAAAGATCTTTCAGTCTCACAACTCCAGCGTCAATCCAGGTGTTTAATATAAGATCAGGGATAGTATAAGCAACGGTTCTGATAGGAAGATCCGCTGCAGGTAATGCAATAGTTGGGTCAGACACAACCACTGAGTGCCATAACTTCAAAGTACATCTAATCGCATCCCCAGGACCAGTCCATTTCGGAATGCTATTTATAGGCAGTAGAAATAGATCTGTAATGTTAATCGACCCTAGGAAGGATTTTTCAATAATTACCCATGGTTTGGGGGAATGAGCGGCATACCAGTCGCGGGCCTGGCTAAGAAGGCAGGCGGAGTGATATGCATCTAAGTTGGGGTAAGCAACCCCACCAAAGCCTTTGGGCAATGACAGAACCTGCCTAGAGATACGCGGTCTAGATCCCTTCCAGATGAAGTGTGATAGAATTTTATTAGCCCTAACACTAAGAGGTTTAGGGAAATTGCGGGGGATGGCCCGAAATAAGTAAAGGTGTTTAGGTAGCAGTACCATCTTAGTTGCAGAGATACGCCCCAGCCAAGAAATTTCATGTAAAGACCACTCTTTGATCAATTTTTCGAAGGCGCTAAACAGAGGTGAGTAGTTACAGTCATACAGATTTCTGTCAAGCGATAGATGTATACCTAAATATTTAATAGTTCTCGCTTGCCAAGCATATCTGTATCTATCATTAAGTAGAGCCAGGATATGTGGTGGGATATGAAGCGGTAGCGCCTCCGTTTTGGAAGTATTCAGTTTATAGTATGATAATCTAGAATACTTATCTAATATGGCATGGAGACCGACAAGGGAGTATTCAGGGTTGGTCAAACAGAGTAGAATATCATCTGCGAAAAGGTTGACTTTATGACTCAATCCTCCTATCTCGGGTCCCGAGACCCTCGTATCAGACCTAATAGTCTCAGCCAGGGGTTCAATAGGCAGGGCAAAAATAAGGGGAGACAAAGGGCACCCCTGTCTGGTGCCGTTAAGAATATCGAAACCTCTGGATAGACAACCATTAACATACACCTTAGCAGAGGGGGCAGAATATAATGCAAAAATGGAATCCAGAAACCTTCCCTGGAAGCCAAACTTACCCAGGACTGATCTCAGATACCCCCAGTGTAACCTATCAAACGCCTTCTCAGCGTTCAACGATAGGACGAGGAGGGGCGCTTTATTAGCATCACAATACTCCATGACATTGTAAACTCTCCGAGTGTTGTCCGGGGCCTGCCTACCCGGGACGAAGCCAACCTGATCAGCAGCTATAAGGGAAGGCAATAAAGGGCAAAGACGGTTAGCGATAACCTTAGCAAAAAGCTTTACGTCTGTATTCAACAGAGCTATCGGTCGGTAATTTTGAACGGATGTGGGAGATTTACCCGGCTTAGGGATAGCCACTATCCGCGCTTCAAGCATCTCCCTCGGGAACCTCCCAGCCTCCGACGCCTCGTTGAAGACTGCCAATAGCACTGGTGCTAAATCTGCTTTATAAGTTTTGTAGAAATTAGACGAAAATCCATCTGGCCCCGGCGCTTTATCTCGTGGAAGACCGTCAATAGCTGCCGCGAGTTCAGGAATAGTCCAGGGAGAGCTGAGGGACAGGCAGGCCTCGGAGGTCACTGTCGGTAGGGACAGGTTTTTTAAAAAGGACTGGATTTCAGCTTCAATGGGTTGGGGAGTATTAGGATCTGACTGTAGGTTGCAGAGTCGGGAGTAATACTCTGCAAAAGTGTCTGATATACCATAAGGGTCAGAGACTCTTGAGCCCGTAGGAGAATAAACAAAGTGAAGTCTAGCCTTAGCTCGCTGGCCTCGCAGTTTCCGTGCCAAGAGACGCCCTGCCTTATTTCCAAATACATAGAATCTCTGATTTAATCGTGCGAGATTGCGTTGTACTTCCCGAAGAGAAAAAACGCTCACCTTTTCCCTTGCGGCAAGCAAAAGCTTAAAGGCAGTTCTATTCTGCGGGTCAGCCTTATGTGCTAGTTCTAATTTTGCAACTTCGCTTTCAGCTAAGAGACGTTCAGCATTTTGAGAACGTTTCAGCCGTGAAGCGGCCTGAATGGCAGCCCCCCGCATTACAGCCTTACAAGAGCACCAATTATTAAAGACCGAAGTATCTTCGGGTTTGTTAGTTTCTAAATATACCTTTAAGGTTTGATGTATGGCAAGTGAAGCCTCTTGATGGCATAACAGGAAATTTCCTAGTCTCCAAGGGCCCGGAGATACTTTACGGGCCCCAAGTTTCCACACCACCTTCAGTGGAGAATGGTCAGACCATGACATCGGTAATATATTAATTTTCGTAATGGCCGGTAGTGACACTCTGTCAGTCAAAACGAGATCGATTCTAGAATATGAGGAGTGGACATGTGAATAAAAGGAGTAATCTCTAACAGTAGGATGTTTAGTTCTCCACGCATCGTAGAGATCGTACTCTCCTAACAATAGGCGAAGCCCAAGGGTATTAACAGGGGAAGTTCTGGGTTTAGCTAAGGGGCTTCTAGTGGGGAGAGATCTATCAACAGAGGGGTCTACAACTAAGCTGAAGTCCCCCAAAAGCATGACGGCACCTTTAGCATGCTTCTGTATCAGGGAGAATAGTTTCCTACAAAAGGAGAGTTGACCAGAGTTGGGTGCATAACAAGAAGCCAAGGTAACAGTAGTATCTTCAAGCTGTCCAATTAATATTAAATACCTTCCTTCGGGGTCTATGATTTGGGATTCTAGAGTGAATGGGCAGTCACGAGAAATTAGTATAGCCACTCCGGCCTTTTTTGCGGGACCATTAGCCATGTAGCAGGTAGGGAAATGATTATCATAGAGTCTGGGGGGATCTAATTTCCTAAAATGGGTTTCCTGGATAGCGACCACATTCTCCTTCAGTTTATAGAAGGAAGATAAGGCCAATCTACGCTTCTGTAGGGAATTCAATCCCTTAACATTCAGTGATACCAAATTAACCATAACAAACTAACCAGGAGGCGGAGCATCCGCTGAAACCAAAGAATGCAATTAAAAAAGTACAATACCCTGAACACAGAGTGAAAGAAGAAAAAAGCATGGGGGAAACGAGACACAAAGGGAAACACACGGAGGAGGACAAAGAGAGAAAAGAGAAAAACACAGTGCACAAAACAAAGAAAGCCGACTCCGTGCAGAGACGAAGTCATAGTAAGACGACAAGACATACAGCGCCTCACCCAACAAGGTTGGGAGGTTAGTGGCCAACCTCCCCGCAATCAAGTAACCAAAAATTTGTAAACATTATAAACAAACAATCACACATGGCATATCAAAGGAATGTCGTTAAGAATGGAATAATAGGCTAATTTGTAATGAGTCACAGGATCCTGGAACCGGCAAAGAGTAATACTGTAATTACAGCAATAAGACGGCCCAAAGGGGAGCATACAAACCAGACCTGGAACCTGTGAAACAACAACAATCGTTAAAGAGAAAAGTCCTGCCATACAATAGCATAAAAGGTATTAAGCATGGAATAACAATGCAATTAGCTTATAGTAAACACTGAAATTAGTACTATCTTATAGAAACAGCGCTAGTCCTATAAATGGCAATTCTTGGCAGGGAAAGTACCGCAGTGGGAAGGGCCTACTTCCCAACCATCGACCAGTCCGGCTGAAGTCGGCGGTCAGGAGAGCCGGACCCTTGATCTCCAGCTATATTCCATTTGTGAAGAAGTCTCATACCGTCCTCGACCGAAGACACCACAATAGTTGAACCTTCTCTAGAAATCAATAAAAGCGTGGGGAAACCCCATCTATATATGATTCCAGCTTTCCGAAGGGCCGCGGTGACGGGCTGAAAGGAACGTCTCCTGATGAGGGTGTATTGTGATAGGTCTCCAAAAAGTTGAAGCGGGCCCAAAGCTTTCACCGTGTCAGAGGCAGGTCTAGCCGCTTTAAGCAGGGATTCTTTAATGTGGAAAAAATGGACTCTCATTAAGACATCCCTCGACGCCCCTTCGGGAGCACTGCGGGCCTTCGGGACCCTATAAATACGGTCCAATATCAAGTCCGCAGATGTAGCGGAGGGTAGCAGCTTCTTGACTATTTTGATTGTATAGTCGTGTAGGCTGCTATTAGATACGGATTCAGGAACCCCTCTGAGCTTGAGGTTATTTCTGCGTGAGCGGTCCTCCAAGTCTGCTACTTTATCCCGCAAAGCCGCCACCTCCCCCTCAAGAGTGTCATGGGAGTCGATAAGGGTATTATGAGAGGCCACTACCTCATCCATCTTTGTTTCCAAATGTCCGGTCCTCTCGCCCAAATCCTCAACGGAGCGCTGGCAAGATTGCAACATAGTACGAAATTCAGACGCCACCTCATCTTTAAACTGGTGTAACAAAAGCTTCATGGCGCCCACCGTTAAGGCTTCACTGTCCTCCAGGCGTGGAGAGGAGGGGGGATCCTGAGATGAAGATAGAGCCATCCTGGGCGAGGAAGTTGTAGGCGGGGGATCCGATCCGGTGGCAGAAGCCCCAGGCCCTTGAGACTTATTACGATAAGGGGAAGGCTTGAAAAAGGCAACTTGAGAGATTGATTTGGAGGCTTTATGCTTTTTTGGAGGCATCATGTATCACCTTGAGGAAATAGAAGAACCCCAGTAGAAAGGAGAAATTCCGTCAGAGGCCCAGAACGGTAGATATCCTCTATGCCACGTGCGTGATTGCGTCAGCTAAAATGATTGAGGGGAGTTACGGGGAAGATACATTGGAGAGGTGCCTACATCCTATAGGTACAGCAGCGTGCACGACTCCGGGGAGTAAATGTTGTCAATTTCTCAACAGATAGGGCCCAGTGGACCCAATGGAGAATGTGGAAGCAGCTGCAGAGTCAGAGGACTCCGACCTCTGGACTGGTCATGCAGGTAGACAGGGCTTCAGGAGAATAATCTGAGCTGCTGAGGTGCAGAATAGTAATAGAGCAGCTGATAGGGCAGCACAGTGTCCTGGGCTCTCCTTATGCATTGCAGTGCGAAGATGGCCGCCGCCCCCTGTCTCCTGGGCCAGATATTCAGTCCCAGATTATGAGCCCTATTCTGTGGGGGAGAGGGCCCTAGAGGAGAGGATCCAGAGGGGATCTAGGGGCCGATGCTGGTTGTTGCTGTGGAGCCTCCCGGGTGTTCGTTTCGGCCGCGATCCGGCCACGGAGCTCGCCGCCGGGCAGGAGTATAAAATCTAGCCCCCGGCTTCTGGAGCTGGAGTAGGCCGCGTGACAGGAACCTCTTCTCCGGCGGTCCCACCACCCGGGGTGAGTGCTGTGGGCTTCCCACCACCGCGGGCAGCAGCAGGAGGGCTGTAGGGGCCGCAAAGGAGGCAGTAGTCGGGCACTTTGGGCATAAAGTAGCAGGAGCTCCCTGACTGCACTTCTAGTCAGCTCCGCCGCTAAGCCACGCCCCCGTGCACACTGTTCTTATTTAAATTACAGTGGGTAGGAAAACAAAAAAAGGACTGCTATGGGTGGGGGGTGATGGTGCTGGGAAAGGGGTGTAGGGCCAGAGGCGGAACTAGCAGTGGTGCTAGTGGGCACCAGCCAAAATCTTGCCTAGGGCATCATATTGGTTAGGGCCGGCTCTGGGGGCGAGCCCCCGTTCCCCACCTAGCACTGTGGGCACAGCATGTATTCAGTGATCACCGGCTGCTGAGCAGAGCAGCGGGTGATCAAAGGCTCTCCCAACTGCCCCCCCACCCCCGCCCGCGGGACACTGCTGTCCGCGGGTAAGACAACCGGACAGGGTCCGAATAGAGGGACTGTCCCACTTTTGGGACAGTTGGGAGGTGTGAAATTGTAAACTGCAGCAGAATATTTTATTGCTAAACAAATAAATAATAATAATTATTATTATTATTATTACAGAAAGTAGGTGAGATAGCTGGATTAGTTTAATCCATCCATGGGCTAAATGGTTGGATCATTTCCAGGATCCATGAAAACATGTGATTGGAAGATGTCTTCAAACTGCTTATATTTCCTATAACGACCAAATTCACTTCCATCAATTACTGGTTATCAGGTTCATTTTGGGCTTACGACGGTGACAAGGGACCAATCTTCTAGTGACGGCTCCGGATATTCCTGTGTGTGACCAGTATTTAGATGTTCATCAATCTTCCCTGAAAGGTTTATCACTGTAATCTACACATGAAATATGTGTCACACAGCTAGTGCTAGATTACAATTAATACAGATGGAAAAGCCGCCCCATCTAAGGTGCAATATTTGAATTTATTATTGTATAATAAAATTGCTACTGATAGCAGCTTTGCTGGGCTGCCGCTGTGTCTCTAAGCGCTCAATGAAATTCATTAAGTAGCTAATTAACAGAGAGGGGAAGCAAAAAAACAAGTCAGCCAGATGCTGCCAGTGTCAGTAAGCGGTACTTAAAGTGAAAATAAAACCATAAGTAAAAATTGAGCCATATTAAAAATCATAACTAACCAGAGGCACTTGCCTTTTGTCAGAGGATAATGCTGCAGTCTTGCTGGGAAGTCTATGTTTAGTCGTGTTTTCCTGCTTCTAAAATGATGTCGCTCCCACATACCTCCCTGCATTTACTGAGGTGGAATCTAATGATCGGGCAATGCAGGAAATGGGAAGGGGGGTGGGGTGGGTGGGGGGTTCCGCAAATGGCCAAGTTACCAACCAGTTCCCCTAACATGTGGCACTAATTCGCTACATCCCCTACTGCTGGCTGGGAAGAATCGGCAGAAACCCCTCTAATCGGGACTGCCCCATATAAAGCGTAACAGTTGGGAGCTATAGGGGGACATTTACTAAGCAGTGATAACAGCGGAGAAGTGAGCCAGTGGAGAAGTTACCCCATCAACCAATCAGCAGCTCTGTATCATTTTATAGTATGCAAATTATAGATGTTACTTCAGTGCTGATTGGTTGCCATGGCCAACTTCTCCACTGGCTCACTTCTCCGCTCTTATTACTGCGTAGTAAATGTCCCCCATAGTATTGCTCTCATAGTTATTGATGAAGCTTCAATTCTTTTATACAAATTACATTTATGACCACGACCAAAACCATTACTTTTGGCCATGCACTGCTAACACAAAACAACGGGCCTTATTTAGGATGGATTGCAGGTGCTATCCGATCAAATTTTCCCAAGTTACGGGGCTGTGCGCACGTGCAGGGCTCGTTCTGCGCATGCACAACCTGGGAAATGCTAACGCGAACGCCTCTGCCTGATTGGGGGTGGCGATGTGGCATTGCGGGGGCATGTTGATGGGAACGCAAGTGGGTCCAGGCCATTTTTGGGGTTGACGATGTGACAGGAAACATGGCTGCGCTGCCCCTTCCCTTGTTTTGTGGGGTCTGCGATGCACATCACCATTAGCATGCTGGGCGGCCTTGCCCTGTGCTGGGCGGCCCCCAGTATGCAGGTGCTAGCAGTTTCGGTTTGCTAAATTAGCAATACTGCAACTGAAGATGAATAGGGTCCTGTGACTGTTACTACTAACACCAGGTTTTTCTGTTATTATGGAGCCTGAGGGGGGAATTCAATTAGCCAAGAGGTTTACCCCACGGCTAATTACCCAAACCAGCCAATTCAATTAGTGGACTTCTCAACCCATAGGTATAATTTTCTCTCAGCTTCAGGAGTTGTGAGGAAAAGTCCACACTGAAATGCACCCTTTGCAGTTTAACGCCCGGGGAAACCCATTGCATTTTACGCAGAATCAATGGGTTGGTGCGTGTTAGCTCAGGGTTCACTGCACATGGAAAAAGTTGTTTTATGGAATCGCTCCTCATGTGAAACCAAGATCTTCTCCCCTTGAAGAAAACTCCTGCGCTAATTGGATTGTCCCCTGTGTTTTGAGACAACAGTTTTTACGAGAGTGGTTAAGAAATATGGTAACAAGACCTCAACTGGCGCATATCCGTACAATCAATAGTATAGCCTTGATACAGATTATTTTTCCACATGCAGTATTCTACCGTACGTCAGTTCTATGGGCAATTCAATACTTTGTGGTTAGCTTAAACTGCCGGTGTTTGGACCATTTACTCTGCAACTTGCAGCAACCAACATGGCAGCCCATAGAGGCGCACAAAAAAATCAGTGTTGCTGTCAGTGGCGATATTCCCATTAGCATGTCAGGCATATGACTAGGGTGCCTAGGGACATTGTTTTATTGCTGTCAGTCTGAAATTTACCAGTATCTACAAAATATTTAAACTGCACCATACCTAGCCCAGGAGCCCCCTCACCCCTAAAGCCACCCCTGGTTGGGGTAACAGCATTCTGGACAATGTGAGCATTTACGCACATCACCTATAAGTAAATCCCCCCCAAAAGCATTCAAATTCTATGAACCTGATAGAAGTATAAAGATAAATTGTTTGGTGTGCTTATAACAAGACCTGCTACGTACATATACATTGCTTGGACACAGGCTATGAATGCAACAAAATGAAGAAGTCCTCAAATGATCTGAATTGAACATTTATGCCTACAGTCTCCCAAGATGTTTGAGAGGACTCCCAAAGTTCGGAGAATCCTCCTGGACATGCTGAAGAATAGGCCGTCCTCCAGGTTAGGCTGTCCTCTGAAGTGGGCAGAAGAGAAGCTTGATGACATGATACCCCACCCTTGCTATGCACAATGTGCAATCCACATCATCACGACCTTCCCCCTTCAGATCACGAGAGGCCAGGGGAACAGGGGCTGCCATAGAGCGAAGGGAAGACAAAAGTCGGAAAGTATGCATTAGAATGAAGTATACTGATTGTCTGCACTGTCGGCAGTTGGCTCTCGTACAATGGCCCTCATTCCAAGTTGATTGCTCGCTAGCTACTTTTAGCAGCTGTGCAAATGCACAGTCGCCGCCCACGGGGGAGTGTATTTTCGCTTTGCAGGAGTGCGAACGCCTGTGCAGCAGAGCAGCTGCAAACACATTTTGTGCAGAACAAGACCAGCCCTGTAGTTACTTATTCTGTGCGATGATTGCTGCGATGAATGACACGGTAATGATGTCAGAAACCCGCCCAGCAAACGCCCGGCCACGGGCGTTTTTCCAAACACTCCCAGAAAACGGTCAGTTGACACCCAGAAACTCCCACTTCCTGTCAATCTCCTTGCAATAGGCTGTGCGACTGAAAGCGTCGCTAGAACCTGTGCAAAACCTGTGCTCTTTGTACACGTACGCCGCGTGTGCGCATTGCGGTGCATGCGCAGTTTTGCCATTTTTCTTTACTGATCGCTACGCAGCGCCCACGGCAGCTAGCGATCAACTCTTAATGAGGGCCATTAATGAAACCTGCAGTTTCCCCAGTTTGTGGCATACACGTTATAATAGTCTTATCTTAATAGACAACAAGTATAATGGCTTTCCAGTAGCTGCTGTCGGGTACTATCAGAGTAAGTACAGAAAGTCTTTCTGTAAAAATGTCTATATACACTTACGAACAAGGCCATTACATAAATCATATGTAAAAGCTTTAGAAATGGGTTTATAGTAAAGCTGCATTGCTTTGTGACTGTAATAATGACAAGAAAATTTATGTCTTCTCTAAGCTACCCCAAAGGTGGCATTTTCTGCGAGAGCAATGTGTTGGAAACGGAGACAAGTTAAAGATGACATAATGTAATTCTATAAAGAAGAAAGCCTAAATACCAAATCCTGTGTTAATGAGTACCAGTGGGCATGGTTTATATACACAGCAAGAACAATAAGCGATTTAAACAAAATATATAGAAACAAGAAAGCACTAAGAACAAAACTTCTCCCAAAAACAAGTCTATGTAGCTCTGCTGCTTTCCTGGCATTTCATCAAGTTACACTTATATTGTGTCCAACGATTTTTGTCACCAAGAGGTTCTGTTGCCATAGAAAGCATTGATGTCATATTGGTGTTTTATGGAGCGCATACAGGGGATTATTCAGCTAGGATTGCAGCAGAACCATGGTCATTTTAAAAATTAAGAAGTCTCAATTCTCAATACAAGTTTTTTGTATGTGCCCATTCCTCCCAGAAATATGGTCCCAGGGTTTATTCACCATAATTCTGAAGAGAGCATCTGAAAAATGGTACTCAAAGCCATTGGGTCAGACCCTGTTCTGGGTGCAGGGTGGACGGTGTTGGGCCCTCCTTACTCACGGGCCCATTTGTACTGCACACCCTGCTCCCATTATACATGCCTCAATGGCTTGATTACTCCTATTGTGAGGTCTTCTTTCAGCTAAATGTGGACCAAACTCCTTAAATGTTATGTACAATTTGCTTACAATAGCAGCATTGCGACCACATCTGAACCAGGCCAATAATCAGGATTACTTAGGCAAGGAATAGGCCAGACACAACTACTGCAATATCACAGCTGATATTTGGCAACTCAAAAAATACTGTCGAAAATGGCTGCAATGCCCAATTAGTAATCCGATCGCTACCAGTCTGATCATTATCAAACATGCTGGAGGATGCCTTGGTGTGGCCAGCTCTGCAGGTTTCAGTATCCGGTCACATGGACAACAGTATCCATGTCAATGTTCATAATGTTGATACCACAATGTCGGCATCAGAACATTGCCATAGCTCAACAGGCACCAGGTCAACATCCTCAAACTGTCGATAGGTTCACAATGTCACCACGTGAAATGTTGACATTCTGAGGATGCCACCGGTTACTAGTTTCTAGGGGGACCGAGCTTGGCAAATGGGGATTTTATGCGGTCCTCATAGAAAGACCTGAAGTGAAGATCTTTCCTCTATATCACCAGCCGTCACTGGCTGTCTAATGAATAAGAACTGCAGTGGGTCATCAGTGGGCAGATGGAACGATCCCTGGCTGCTGAAGGGGGTAACAGTAATCTTATGGCTACCAGTTAATATTTCCAGGCAGCTTCATATTACTCATGCTCTGGCGATAGTCCTTGATAAATGGCGGCGATAACCAGGGCTGTAACTAGGGGTGTGCGAGCGGTGCCACCACCCAGGGCACTAGTCTGAGGAGTTGGCATCATCGTTGCCACCTGAATTTGGCTTGATTGATGTCTGGAATGGCTCCCTGTAGATAGGCCAAAGAGCAATCCTGCCTACCCTAAGTCCTGGTGGACCTACCCCCTCTTAGTGATGGCATAACATCACAAAGTCCATGTGCAGGGGTTGGGGCTAGACCAGGATGTATTACTGTTCTGCAATGTTACTGGCAATGACTGATATTCTCTAGCTCAAAATGTGTGATACTGTAACCTACTGTATAGGCTCAGCTTCTCGGAGCAGTCCCGATATGGTATGCAGCAGATATAAATGTCAGTACCTTGATGATAAATGGCCCTGATATAAAAACAATCTGCTGAGTGGGAGTTTGGGTGCGTGCCCAAACAAACGGCTTCCACTGGCAGACCTAGGCCAGGAGGAGGCCTGGGGAATGGAGGTAAGTATGGGGGGAGGACAGGAAGGCAGCGGGGGAGGGACACAAGTGTGGGTGGAGCTGTGGGGCAGAGCAGAGGGGGTGGGCTAGACAGAGCGGGGTGAAAGCGGGATTAGACTGCGGTTGCCCGGCTAATGCAAGGTCCCTTTACTAGTACTAAATAAGGCAGCAGTCCTCAGGTAACAGCAGTTGTCAGATGACTGACTGTAATTATTAGTTTAATTAATAGGCTCCTAAACTGGAATAGGCTTTTGGTTAGTAGGCCATGCTGGGACTTATAGTTTCACAACAGGTAAAAACGACTAGTTGCCTATATCGGCTGTAACGCATACTGTAACTGGGATGCCAACGTTAACAAATTTGCCTTTGATTTACTACTAAATTAGAAGCAGCACAGAGCCCATCAATTCCACCACATTGAATGGGATGTTTTAGTTAAATGGTTGCTATCTGTTATTATCTTTTCACTGTGATGCAAAAGACACTGGCACTGCGGTAAATGCAGCCCTCAGGGGGTCTTCCTGACAGGAAATACATCATGGTAGGTTGCTGTGTACAGAACCTGAGACGCTACAGCAAGGAGAGAAAGGGCAGACTGGGTGGGACAGGAGGACAAATTAATATACACAGCACATTTATTAATTACTCAGCAGTCAAATTTCGATCTGTTAATATAATAGCAAAAACATAAAGCTCAGCAGACAGGAATTGTTGAGAAATAGGAGGAATGCAGCGGATTAGCAATTAGAGGGAAATGAATTGCCGGTGCATCTAATAAACTAAAGTGTAATAAATAAAACTGCTTTAAAAAGAGACTAATATCTCCCTGCGGGGCAGAGGTAATTAGGATTAGCCAGTTTTTCATATGGGGATGTAATATTGATCTGGTTTGATAAATAAGCAAGTCTGAGAAATGCATAAATACTTTGTATAGTTTAGTTATAGTTCTATGAGGACACATGGGAAATATTCATCACAAGCAGGGATGAAACTTTCACAGTTGTAGGGGTCGCAGCAACACTGCCCCCACTCACCTGCAGGCCCTGAGCCACTGATCTCCTATGCAATGGTGGTAATCCTGCCCCTGCCTACACCCATTTCCATATCAGAGCTGACGCAGTGATGCAGGAGAGCAGAGATCACGGTAGGACAGACACTATGCAGAGCTGACGCAGTGATGCAGGAGAGCAGAGATCACGGTAGGACAGACACTATGCAGAGCTGACGCAGTGATGCAGGAGAGCAGAGATCACGGTAGGACAGACACTATGCAGAGCTGACGCAGTGATGCAGGAGAGCAGAGATCACGGTAGGACAGACACTATGCAGAGCTGACGCAGTGATGCAGGAGAGCAGAGATCACGGTAGGACAGACACTGTGCAGAACCTTTTTCTGGTGTCCGGACTCATTCATTTAGAATGTGGAAGATATAGATGATGTCTGACATTATATATCCTACACATTAGGCGATATGCCGCCGGGGTCTGGGACTCCAGGTCCACAACAAAAAGGTCGACACACCTTAGGTCGCCGCCAATTGGTCGACACACCTTAGGTCGACATGGACAAAATGTCGACAGGAACAAGGTCGACATGGAAAAAGGTCGACATGAGTTTTTTATGGGTTTTTTTTGTGTCATTTTCTTCGTAGAGTGACGGGGAACCCCAATTAGTGCACCGCGTCCGCTCGCCATGCTTCGGGCATGGTGCCTTTGCTCTGCTCGGCACAGATTACCATTCCAATCGTAGTCCACGTGGATCGTTAAGTATGAAAAGGTTCCAAAAAAGAAAAAATTGTGAAAAACTCATGTCGACCTTTTTCCATGTCGACCTAAGGTGTGTCGACCAATTGGCGTCGACCTAAGGTGTGTCGACCTTTTTGTTGTCGACCTGGAGTCCGGATACCATGCCGCCGAAGTTCCCGACGGCCGATACGGCCAACAGACGACCCGGCGGTGGGGGGTGGGGGGAGTGAAGTTTCTTCACTCCCCCCGTCACCTGGCCCCATAGCAATGCATGCTAACAAGGGCGTAGCTACCATAGGTGCAGTCAGTGCAGCTGCTATGGGGCCCAGAGCTGTGAGGGGCCCACCTTCCCTGTCAAAGTTATATGTGTTATATACACTTTTTTGCCATTGGGTGGTACGTAGGGGTCCTTTTTAAACTTTTTCTTTGGGGCCTGCAATATTTCTAAGTATGCCCCTGGACCTGCTCGTTGTAGAGTGGTATAAAATGAACTGGAGGGAATTTAAATGTTACATAATATGAACTGGGGCATTGTAATGAGGCACAATATGAATGGGGAGCACTATATATCTTAACGGCATAATGTGTACTGGTAGCTCTGAAATGTGACATAGGGTGAACTTAAGCACTACTGCGATTCATAAAAGAAACTAGGCAACTATTATGGGGCATAACATTAAATAAGGCTCTACTATGGTTCAGAAAATTAACTAGGGCACTATTATAGGGTATAAAATTAACAACTGCAGCAGAGAAGTGTGTCTCTAGAAGCATCGGGACAGAGGCCCCTTAAAAAATGTTGCTATGGGGCCCACAAAGTTCTGGCTATGCCCCTGCATACTAATATGGACGAGATTGTTCATATTGGCCTGCAAGTATAAGCGACCCGGCACCAACGATGAACGAGCGTGGGGCCGCGCATCGTTCATCGTTGGTGCCTACACACTGAAAGATATGAACGATATCTCGTTCATTAATGAACGATATCGTTCATATCTTTCAGTGAAATCGCCTAATGTGTAGGGCCTATTACTCTATTAGCAGGGGTGGCAAGCCCGTCTATGGGCCAATGAAATTACCTAGTTGTGATGCTGACATCAGATTGAATGGTGGCACTACAGAGTTACAATCCTATATTATCTAGAGCGTTATCCCCAAACAAGGAAGCTTTTCAACAGCAAACCTATAATAGAAGCGATTTTTCCAGATTCAAAAAATAGAAAAGATTGAATATTCAGCCATTTACAGCACCCTGCCAGTAAGGTCCACCTTCCTTCTGAGAAACAACTTCTAAAGGGATGCATTTAGCATCCTGGCTGTCGGGATGGCATCTGTCATGTGACCGACGCCGGAATCCTAACACCACTCGGGAGACCAGTGTCGGAAGAACGACAGCCGCGTTACCGAAGGTAAGTTTCGGGGTAATTATTAGGGTTAGGGCCTGGGGGATTAGGGTAAGGCACTAAGTGGGTTAAGCATTGTGGGGGGGGGGGGGGGGGCTGTTAGCCCTAGCAGTCACCCTCGGAGGGTTATGGTAAAGGGTGGAGGTGGGAAGGGGGGGTTAAATTACTTATGCCCTACTTATGCCCTCCGACACTGAGATCTTCAAGATTGGCATGCCGCTGTTGGTCATGTGGCCGCCATCGACCCGACAACAGGGATGTGATACTGAGATCCTTCTAAATACTCCCAGGTCTTCCTTACGGTACTTCAGAAATATCTGAGGCCTCTTTGTATGAATTCCGTGTTCTGGATTATTTCAATCCATTCCTTTAATGTAATTATTTTGTGTTTTAGATTGTTGTCTTGTTGAAATATCCAACCTCATTTTAGCAATCTACTCTCAGACTGTGGAGCTACAGCTTCTAGAATTTGTCATTATTTAGTTTACCGACATTAAAACAATGAAACAGGTTAAGGAAAGTTTTAATATGCTGGCTAGAAAACAAATGCAAAATCAGGAGAACATGAAGTTGGGAAATGCATGGCAACCTTTGACTCAAAGCTATACCATATTAGCTGACTTTGTGATGGAAGATCTAAGTAAGAGATGGGGGGGGCGGGCATGACACCGATAACCAGTGCTGTAACTAGGCATTTTAGCGCTGTGTGCAAGAAACGGCATTGGCGCCCCCCCCATGCAAGATAGGGGCAGTGCGCGCCATAACCGTGCAAAAATATATAGGGGCGTGGCTTCATGGGGAAGGGGTGTGGCCACAAAATAATACCAATTCATACTACGGTGCACAGTAGTCTCCATTATTCAAATTACGCTGCACAGTAGCACCACTACACCAGGTAGAGCCGGCAGACAGCGTGCCCCTTTTTACACATTACGGCAGACAGCGACTCCTTTTTACACATTACGGCAGACAGCGTCCCCTTTTTACACATTACGGCAGACAGCGTCCCCTTTTTAAACATTATGGCAGACAGCGTCTCCTTTTTACACATTACAGCAGACAGTGTCCCCTTTTTACACATTACGGCAGACAGCATCCCCCTTTTTAAACATTATGGCAGACAGCATCTCTTTTTACACATTACGGCAGACAGCGCCTCCTTTTTACACATTACGGCAGCCAGTCCCCCTTTTTACATATTGCGGCAGACAGAATAGATAGAGAGAGAGAGACAGATAGATAGATAAATACTTACCATCTCTCCCCGCTGGCAGTCAGGCTCCTCGGTGTTGGGAGATCCCGGGCAGAGGGGAAGGAGGAGGAGGGAGGGGGACTGGAGCCGTAGCAGCGCTATGTAATTGGTAGAGGCGCCGCTGCAGCCGTCCCTCTGCTTCCGCATCGGCTGCCCGCCGCCGCTGTGAATGCTGGGATGAGCGAAATGCATCCCAGCATTCACAGCAGCGCCGGGCAGCCAATGCGGGAGGAGAGGGACTGCTGCAGCGGCGCCACTACCAATTACATAGCGCTGCTGCGGCTCCAGTCCCCCTCCCTTCTCCTCCTCCGGCTTCTCCAGCGCGGGTGAAACCAGCACAGCAGAGGCGGCTTGTAATGAGTCAGTTTGACTCATTACATGCCGCTGGCCATTGCGCCCTCAGGGCGACTGTGCTGTGTGCCAGGCACACCTGGCACACACGTAATTACGGCGCTGCCGATAACCATGTCCCTATCCCCTTCTGTACAATGCCATGAGTCGCCACTTTAGGTTGCAGCCAGTGTCGGACTGGGGCATGAAGGGCCCACCAGGGGAGTGCAGTGATAGGGGCCTATGTTTAGGGGTGTGGCCAGTATCCAGAAGGTGTGTGGCCAGCCACCACATTGGATTGCCTTACCATTAAAGAGTGCATGGTCTGGGCCCCTGGATAAATACATATAGTAAGTACTGCTAGTGCATGCATGAGAATGTACCAGATTAGTAACAGCAATGTACGGTAGAAAATAGACCATAGTCATGTGCACTATAAAGGTAACATACAGATGAAGCCACGCTAGTCGTGGCTCCGTCTGCGCCTGGGCTCACCCACCCAGGCGCGCCTATCGACGAGAGCATCTCTGTCCGGACGGGACATGACATGGGTTAGTTCACACCTAATGAAGGTTTCACCCTTATTGGGGTTCATCATGGCATGATAACTTTTCTGCTTAGTATGTAATGTTCTATAAAGGCAGCATTATTGAATCCAGGGCCACTTTAAAACATAAGTATTCCCAGGGCAAAGATTGGATTAGTGGATTTCCGCAGTTGCTTGCAAAATGCAACAGACAATTTACAACTGCATCACAAAACTACTGTGTATAAAGTTCTCTCAAGAGAGTAATACAAGACAAAAAGAAATACGTTCTTCACCTTGTTAGAGCAACTTTTGTTATCAGTCTTCATCTTCTGAGTCCTTGTGTCCCCTGTAGGCAATTGAGGCAGGGAAGCAGTGTCCTGCCGACATGTGTGATTCGGGGCAGATTTATGAAAGGGCAAAAATATGTATTATTAATGATAGGCTTATTGTCACTTTACCCGATACATGAAATGTCTTTTTTTTTTTAAACTTAATTCTAACAGAATTGGATTATAAGGATTAGGATGTTTATTTTTATATTTGATATATTTACATATGCGCATATGTTATTTGTTAGATTAAAATATATATCGTATTTTTGAAAGTAATATGAGTTTGTAACCAATAGAGCTACATCATGTGTACTCAGTGGCAGTTCTAGGAGCTGGCAATCCGGCCTACCGCCCAGGGCGCTGCGGCCTCAGTGTGCAGCCACATTCATCCCGCCAGTGCCCACCCACTCTTGTCGCAAGTGACGAGTGTCAAAGTGGGTGCAGAAAAACCCGGGCAGCAGCAGTGTGAGGTCCCTCAGAGATCGTGGAAAGGGGAGGAGAGAATATCTTGAAGGGGCTGGCTGCCTAGAGAGACACAGGGCTTCCACAGTTCAGGAATAAGCCAGGAGCCAAGGGAGTGGCCGGTGCTTCCCAGTGGTGAGCAAGGAAAGGGGAGCGGCCAATTAGGCAGGAGGAAGTGACACAAGATGGCGGCTGGCACCAGGGATCAGGCTGTGTAGGAGTGGATGGGAACGGGTGAGTGTCCGTACAGGTGGCTTTTCCTGTCTGTGTCTCCAGGAATGATGGGGGCTCCCGTGGGAGAGCGCTGTCATTGTGTCCTGCTGAGGTCGGGTATCCGGGCACTGTGTGCCACGTATCTGTCCGTGCCTCTGCCCCGGTGTGATGGTCTGTGGCAGCTACCTACATGACACTTACAGAGGGGGGACCACGCCGGAGCTGTCTGTGTCACAGGGCATAATGACTGGTGGGGGTGGCACTCAGTGCTCTCAGGGGGATGGGGTGGGGACTAATTGGCCGACAGGGGAGAATGGGAGGGCTGTCAGGTGATGTACGGGGTGTCTGGGGGAAGACAGGGAAGGATGCCACAAGATGAGGTGTCAGGGGTGAGGCTGAGTGGGTGTCAGGGTAGATGAGATGTTATTCTTAAGAGGGTGTCAGTGTGGGGATAGGAATGTAATTGCAAGGTGACAGTGCGGGGAGTAGATGTAATTACTGAGGGGGCAACAGTGGGGGGAGAGGGTATTAAGGGTAATGGGACATTATCACCAATGGGGGCGTCAGTGTGGAGTAGCTTATATGTCCTCACTGAGGGGTATCAGGGGTGATGGGGCAGAAAGTGTGACATTACGCGTATAAGGGTCACTACTAAATGGTGTAATGTGACTAATGGACACTACTGTGCAGTGCAGTGCCATAACTAGGCATTTTAGCGCTGTGTGCAAGAAACGGCATTGGCGTTCCCCCCTCCCTATGCAAGACAGGTGCATGGCTTCATGGGGAAGGGGCGTGGCCACAAAATAATACCAATTCATACTACGGTGCACAGTAGTCTCCATTATTCAAATAACGCTGCACAGTAGCGCCACTACACCAGGTAGAGCCCCTTTTTACACATTACGGCAGACAGCGTCCCCCTTTTTACACATTACGGTAGACAGCGTCCCCTTTTTACACTTTACGGCAGAGAGTCCCCTTTTTACACATTACGGCAGACAGCGTCCCCTTTTTTACACATTACGGCAGACAGCGCCCCCCTTTTTACTAGTGATGTGCACCGGACATTTTTCGGGTTTTGTGTTTTGGTTTTGGATTCGGTTCCGCGGCCGTGTTTTGGATTCGGACGCGTTTTGGCAAAATCTCACCGAAATTTTTTTGTCGGATTCGGGTGTGTTTTGGATTCGGGTGTTTTTTTACAAAAAACCCTAAAAAACAGCTTAAATCATAGAATTTGGGTGTCATTTTGATCCCATAGTTTTATTAACCTCAATAACCATAATTTCCACTCATTTCCAGTCTATTCTGAACACCTCACAATATTATTTTTAGTCCTAAAATTTGCACCGAGGTCGCTGGATGGCTAAGCTAAGCGACACAAGTGGCCGACACAAACACCTGGCCCATCTAGGAGTGGCACTGCAGTGTCAGGCAGGATGGCACTTCAAAAAAATAGTCCCCAAACAGCACATGATGCAAAGAAAAAAAGAGGCGCACCAAGGTCGCTGTGTGACTAAGCTAAGCGACACAAGTGGCCGACACAAAAACCTGGCCCATCTAGGAGTGGCACTGCAGTGTCAGGCAGGATGGCACTTCAAAAAAATTGTCCCCAAACAGCACATGATGCAAAGAAAAATTAAAGAAAAAAGAGGTGCAAGATGGAATTGTCCTTGGGCCCTCCCACCCACCCTTATGTTGTATAAACAGGACATGCACACTTTAACGAACCCATCACTTCAGCGACAGGGTCTGCCACACGACTGTGACTGAAATGACTGGTTGGTTTGGGCCCCCACCAAAAAAAGAAGCAATCAATCTCTCCTTGCACAAACTGGCTCTACAGAGGCAAGATGTCCACCTCATCATCATCCTCCGATTCCTCACCCCTTTCACTGTGTACATCCCCCTCCTCACAGATTATTAATTCGTCCCCACTGGAATCCACCACCTCAGGTCCCTGTGTACTTTGTGGAGGCAATTGCTGCTGGTGAATGTCTCCACGGAGGAATTGATTATAATTCATTTTGATGAACATCATCTTCTCCACATTTTCTGGAAGTAACCTCGTACGCCGATTGCTGACAAGGTGAGCGGCTGCACTAAACACTCTTTCGGAGTACACACTGGAGGGAGGGCAACTTAGGTAGAATAAAGCCAGTTTGTGCAAGGGCCTCCAAATTGCCTCTTTTTCCTGCCAGTATACGTACGGACTGTCTGACGTGCCTACTTGGATACGGTCACTCATATAATCCTCCACCATTCTTTCAATGGTGAGAGAATCATATGAAGTGACAGTAGACGACATGTCAGTAATCGTTGGCAGGTCCTTCAGTCCGGACCAGATGTCAGCAGTCGCTCCAGACTGCCCTGCATCACCGCCAGCGGGTGGGCTCGGAATTCTTAGCCTTTTCCTCGCACCCCCAGTTGCGGGAGAATGTGAAGGAGGAGATGTTGACGGGTCACGTTCCGCTTGACTTGACAATTTTCTCACCAGCAGGTCTTTGAACCTCTGCAGACTTGTGTCTGCCGGAAAGAGAGATACAACGTAGGTTTTAAATCTAGGATCGAGCACGGTGGCCAAAATGTAGTGCTCTGATTTCAACAGATTGACCGCCAGTGAATCCTGGTTAAGCGAATTAAGGGCTCCATCCACAAGTCCCACATGCCTAGTGGAATCGCTCTGTTTTAGCTCCTGCTTCAATGTCTCCAGCTTCTTCTGCAAAAGCCTGATGAGGGGAATGACCTGACTCAGGCTGGCAGTGTCTGAACTGACTTCACGTGTGGCAAGTTCAAAGGGTTGCAGAACCTTGCACAACGTTGAAATCATTCTCCACTGCGCTTGAGTCAGGTGCATTCCCCCTCCTTTGCCTATATCGTGGCCAGATGTATAGGCTTGAATGGCCTTTTGCTGCTCCTCCATCCTCTGAAGCATATAGAGGGTTGAATTCCACCTCGTTACCACCTCTTGCTTCAGATGATGGCAGGGCAGGTTCAGGATTGTTTGGTGGTGCTCCAGTGTTCTGTATGCGGTGGCTGAATGCCGAAAGTGGCCCGCAATTCTTCGGGCCACCGACAGCATCTCTTGCACGCCCCTGTCGTTTTTTAAATAATTCTGCACCACCAAATTCAATGTATGTGCAAAACATGGGACGTGCTGGAATTTGCCCAGATGTAATGCACGCACAATATTGCTGGCGTTGTCCGATGTCACAAATCCCCAGGAGAGTCCAATTGGGGTAAGCCATTCTGCAATGATCTTCCTCAGTTTCCGTAAGAGGTTGTCAGCTGTGTGCCTCTTCTGGAAAGTGGTGATATAAAGCGTAGCCTGCCTAGGAACGAGTTGGCGTTTGCGAGATGCTGCTACTGGTGCCGCCGCTGCTGTTCTTGCTGCGGGAGGCAATACATCTACCCAGTGGGCTGTCACAGTCATATAGTCCTGAGTCTGCCCTGCTCCACTTGTCCACATGTCCGTGGTTAAGTGGACATTGGGTACAACTGCATTTTTTAGGACACTGGTGAGTCTTTTTCTGAGGTCTGTGTACATTTTCGGTATCGCCTGCCTAGAGAAATGGAACCTAGATGGTATTTGGTACCGGGGACACAGTACCTCAATCAAGTCTCTAGTTGCCTCTGAATTAACGGTGGATACCGGAACCACGTTTATCACCGCCCAGGCTGCCAAGGCCTGAGTTATCTGCTTTGCAGCAGGATGACTGCTATGATATTTCATCTTCCTCGCAAAGGACTGTTGGACAGTCAATTGCTTACTGGAAGTAGTACAAGTGGTCTTCCGACTTCCCCTCTGGGATGACGATCGACTCCCAGCAGCTACAACAGCAGCGCCAGCAGCAGTAGGCGTTACACTCAAGGATGCATCGGAGGAATCCCAGGCAGGAGAGGACTCGTCAGACTTGCCAGTGACATGGCCTGCAGGACTATTGGCTTTCCTGGGTAAGGAGGAAATTGACACTGAGGGAGTTGGTGGTGTGGTTTGCAGGAGCTTGGTTACAAGAGGAAGGGATTTAGTGGTCAGTGGACTGCTTCCGCTGTCACCCAAAGTTTTTGAACTTGTCACTGACTTATGATGAATGCCCTGCAGGTGACGTATAAGGGAGGATGTTCCGAGGTGGTTAACGTCCTTACCCCTACTTATTACAGCTTGACAAAGGCAACAAACGGCTTGACACCTGTTGTCCGCATTTGTGTTGAAATAATTCCACACCGAAGAGCTGATTTTTTTTGTATTTTGACCAGGCATGTCAATGGCCATATTCGTCCCACGGATAACAGGTGTCTCCCCGGGTGCCTGACTTAAACAAACCACCTCACCATCAGAATCCTCCTTGTCAATTTCCTCCCCAGCGCCAGCAACACCCATATCCTCATCCTGGTGTACTTCAACAGTGACATCTTCAATTTGACTATCAGGAACTGGACTGCGGGTGCTCCTTCCAGCACTTGCAGGGGGCGTGCAAATGGTGGAAGGCGCAAGCTCTTCCCGTCCAGTGTTGGGAAGGTCAGGCATCGCAACCGACACAATTGGACTCTCCTTGGGTATTTGTGATTTAGAAGAATGCACAGTTCTTTGCTGTGCTTTTGCCAGCTTAAGTTTTTTCATTTTTCTAGCGAGAGGATGAGTGCTTCCATCCTCATGTGAAGCTGAACCACTAGCCATGAACATAGGCCAGGGCCTCAGCCGTTCCTTGCCACTCCGTGTCGTAAATGGCATATTGGCAAGTTTACGCTTCTCCTCAGACGCTTTTAATTTTGATTTTTGGGTCATTTTACTGAACTTTAGTTTTTTGGATTTTACATGCTCTCTACTATGACATTGGGCATCGGCCTTGGCAGACGACGTTGATGGCATTTCATCGTCTCGGCCATGACTAGTGGCAGCAGCTTCAGCACGAGGTGGAAGTGGATCTTGATCTTTCCCTATTTTAACCTCCACATTTTTGTTCTCCATTTTTTTAATGTGTGGAATTATATGCCAGTAACTATCAATAGCAATGGCCTACTACTATATATACTGCGCACAACTGAAATGCACCACAGGTATGGATGGATAGTATACTTGACGACACAGAGGTAGGTAGAGCAGTGGCCTTCCGTACCGTACTGCTATATATACTGGTGGTCACTGTCAGCAATCTGCAAAACTAAAATGCACCACAGGTATAGAATGTAGATGGATAGTATACTTAATGAGGACACAGAGGTAGGTACAGCAGTGGCCTTCCGTACCGTACTGCTATATATAGTATACTGGTGGTCACTGTGTCAGCAAACTGCAAAACTAAAATGCACCACAGGTATAGAATGTAGATAGATAGTATACTTAATGACGACACAGAGCTAGGTACAGCAGTGGCCTTCCGTACCGTACTGCTATATATAGTATACTGGTGGTCACTGTGTCAGCAAACTGCAAAACTAAAATGCACCACAGGTATAGAATGTAGATGGATAGTATACTTAATGACGACACAGAGGTAGGTACAGCAGTGGCCTTCCGTACCGTACTGCTATATATAGTATACTGGTGGTCACTGTGTCAGCAAACTGCAAAACTAAAATGCACCACAGGTATAGACTGTAGATCAGTGATTTTCAACCTTTTTCCACTCGCGGCACACCTACAAGACTTTAAAATTGCCAAGGCACACCATCAGTGCCCCACGGGATAAAAAACCGCATATACACACATTGGCCCCCATGGCAATTAAACAAAAACACAGGCCCCCACAGAAGTGCAAACACATTGGCCCCCACAGTACTAAAACTAATTTATAATAATGCCACACACTGTCCCCCAGAGTAATTCAACCACACACTGCCTCCCCAACTAATTTCACCTGCAACTTAACCTGGCCACTATTTACTCCTTATTTATAACTGTATAATGCAGAAGGAGTCATCAGGACCACGTCTAAAATTCCCCACCAGCAGTACAAAATTGCCACTTCGTATATGCACAGCTCCATATTGCATAAACATTGTCCCCACAGTAATGTCACATTGCCCCCCAAATAGAAATTCCACTCACTGCCCCCCCCCCCCAGTAATTCCACACACTGCCCCCCAATAGTAATTCCATACAATATCTGCCCCCACCCCACAGTAATTCCACACATACATAATGGAAAAAAATATATATAAATAACCTGATCTGGCAGAAGTGAGGAGCATTGAGTGGATGGACCAGGCAGTGGCAGCAACAGCACGGCGCAGCAGCAGCACGGAGCAGCAGTGGGTGGGCCGTGCGTGACCTATGTCTCGCCATAGGTCATGGGTGGGTAGCGGAAGTGCACAGCACTGCCGAACCGGCTACTGATTGCAGCGGCAGCTGTGCTGGCATCTCTGGCGGGCGGCAGCAGGTCTCTCTCTGGCGGGCGGCAGCAGGTCTCTCTGGCGGGCGGAAGCAGGTCTCTCTGGCGGGTGGAAGCAGGTCTCTCTGGCGGGCGGAAGCAGGTCTCTCTCTGGCGGGCGGAAGCAGGTCTCTCTCTGTCGGCGGCGCAGGTCTCTCTCTGGCGGGCGGCAGCGGAATCTCTGGCGGAGGGCAGCGGCATCTCTGGCAGACGGCGGCACACCTGGCAACCGCTCGCGGCACACTAGTGTGCCGCGGCACAGCGGTTGAAAAACACTGCTGTAGATGGATAGTATACTTAATGACGACACAGAGGTAGGTACAGCAGTGGCCTTCCGTACTGCTATATATAGTATACTGGTGGTCACTGTGTCAGCAAACTGCAAAACTAAAATGCACCACAGGTATAGAATGTAGATGGATAGTATACTTAATGACGACACAGAGGTAGGTACAGCAGTGGCCTTCCGTACCGTACTGCTATATATAGTATACTGGTGGTCACTGTGTCAGCAAACTGCAAAACTAAAATGCACCACAGGTATAGAATGTAGATGGATAGTATACTTAATGACGACACAGAGGTAGGTACAGCAGTGGCCTTCCGTACCGTACTGCTATATATACTGGTGGTCACTGTGTCAGCAAACTGCACAAATGAAATGCACCACAGGTATAGAATCTAGATGGATAGTATACTTAATGACGACACAGAGGTAGGTACAGCAGTGGCCTACTGTACCGTAATGCTATATATTATATACTGGTGGTCACTGGTCAGCAAAACTCTGCACTGTACTCCTCCTATATAATATTATACTGGTGGTCCCCAGTCCCCACAATAAAGCAGCACACTGAGCACAGATATGGAGTGTTTTTCAGGCAGACAACGTATACTGGTGGTCACTGTCAGCAAAACTCTGCACTGTACTCCTGCTATATAATACAGCTGCTCCGCAGTCCCCACAATTAAGCAGTGTGAGCACAGATATATGCAGCACACTGAGCACAGATATGGAGCGTTTTTTTCAGGCAGAGAACGGATTACTGGTGGTCACTGATCAGCAAAACTCTGCACTGTACTCCTCCTATATTATACAGCTGCTCCCCAGCCCTCCCCACAATTAAGCAATAGTGCACAATCAAGTTCAACAATAACGGAGAGGACGCCAGCCACGTCCTCTCCCTAACATTTCCAATGCACAAGTGAAAATGGCGGCGACGCGCGGCTGCTTATATAGAATCCGAATCTTGCGAGAATCCGACAGCGGGATGATGACGTTCGGGCGCGCTCGGGTTACCCGAGCCATACGGGAGAATCCGAGTATGCCTCGGACCCGTGTAAAATGGGTGAAGTTCGGGGGGGGGGTTCGGTTTCCGAGGAACCGAACCCGCTCATTACTACTTTTTACACATTACGGCAGACAGCGTACTCTTATTACACATTACGGCAGACAGCATCCCCCTTAATACACATTACGGCAGACAGCGTCCCCCTTATTACACATTACGGCAGACAGCTTCCCCTTTTTACACTTTACGGCAGACAGTCCCCCTTTTTACACATTACGGCACACAGTCCCCTTTTACACATTACGGCAGACAGCGTCCTCTTTTTTACACATTATGGCAGACAGCGGTTCCCTCATCCCAACATTCACAGCGGCGGGCAGCCAATGCGTAAGGAGAGGGGACTGCTGCAGCGGCGCTACTACCAATGACATAGCGCTGCTGCGGTTCCAGTCCCCCTCCCTCCTCCTCCTTCTCTGCCTCCGGCGCTGCTCTCTCCTCCAGCGCGGCGCACGGCAAAAAACTGGCGGCTTGTAATGAGTCAATTTGACTCATTACAAGCCGCTGGCTGTGTGCCCTCAGGGTAACTGCGCTGTGTGCCAGGCACACCTGGCACACAGGTAGTTACGGCGCTGTTGCAGTGTAATGTGAATTGGTACTATTCTGTGGCCACACCCCTTCCTATGAAGCCATACCCCTATATTTTGATGGACACACTGTCCCAATTTTGATTATTGGGGCGTGGGGGGAAGATTCAAACTTTGCCCTGAGCTAGACAAGGTCTAGAACCGGCGCTGTGTGTGATTATATCTAAAGTATAAACATTTTATATTGGATTTGGGAAAAAACAGGCAACAAATGTAGCGACTGATAAAGCAGAAGAATGTTATGTAAGGAAAATTAGTCTAGCCACTGCATTCAGAATAGATCATACCTCCAAATTGGCCTGATTGTGGCTGGACAGTCCGGTTTTTCTGCCACTATCCCGCTGTCCCACCCACGGGTTGCAGTTTCCCGGCAGTGGGTGGGGGAGTACAGTTAGAAGACCCTCTCACCAGCTGTGGAGCAGTGGTGTATGGAAGCTGTGCGCATGCGCACAGCATATATTCACCTGGAAAAAGGGACAGGGGGCATGCCAGCAGCTCACAGCACACTTCCCATGAGGCCTTGCACCATACCCACGCCCCCTAATTTTGGGTGCATGCCTTCGGCGCACCGCACACCAGTGTCCCTCCTCTGAGATACTGTATGTAGATTGTAGGGGTGAAAGTCTGTTTAGGGGAAGACCTTTGAGGAGACTTTTGCAATGGTCTATGCAGGTCCTTATGTTATGCATGCATTAAAGCTACTGTAGTGTGTTGTGTGAGATATGGTTGTATTCTGGTATACCGAATATGGGGCGTAAAGGACAGATCTGAGTCACGGATGATACCTACAGATGTGTCCTCATACATCTAGCCTCAATATGCTATGCACCTGGTGTGAGTTATCCAGCAGTTCCCGGGCAACTATGCTAACGTCGTTTTTTTGCCAAAATGCATCTTTTTCACAATGCTATGCAAATTAGACACACGAGCAGACTCTGATGATTAAAAAGATATGCAGCATGCCGATATTCTGAGTGCGATTGTGGCTGTAGCTGCATACAAAATGCTGCATTATGGCGTTTTCCATGAAAACACTATCGTAGCATTTGGTATGCAGATACAGCCGCTGTCGCATACAGACTACGGATCTTAGAACTTTAGTCCATAAGATTTCCCACAGCCCACATCACTTTCAGGACTACCCGGACACACTCGTAATACCTGCCCATACAGGGGCGTTTTAAGAGAGGAGGAGGCCCGTGTGCAGCCTTCTGCTTCAGGGGCCCCCTCCACTCTGACTGATGCACAGCATTTAATACTTACCTCTCCGGAGTCCCCAGGCGGTACCATCCTTCTCCGCAGCGGCAATAGAGTCTGAGAACAGACTCTATTGCGCATGTGCAAATCTCCGGGAACACAGTGCGGTGGCCATTTTCCCGAAGATTTTGCTAATGCGCATGCGCAAAACTCCAGAAAAATGGCCACCGTGCCATCTTTCCAGAGTTTACAGCAGGTGCAATAGAGTTTGTTCCCCCTAGTGTTCAAACTCTATTGCGCTGTTGAGAAGGGATGGCTCCAACGGGGGACTCCAGAGAGGTAAGTATTAAACAAAAGGGTGCAGTGTGTGCGGGGTGGGCCCCCCAGGACCCTGGGGGCCCGTGTACCTTGCACAGACTGCGCCCGTTATAGATACGCCAATGTGCCCATAGAAACAATGGCAGTCGGCACCCCCACCCCCTCCCTATTCACACCTCTCCTCATCAGATCACTCTCCTACACGCCGCCCCCTCTGTCCTTGATAAGTGTGACATACTGTACATGTTTCTGTAATGTCTGAATAGCCCAGCTTTCTGTTTCATACTGTCAGTATAGTACCCGGCATATCCAGACCCTATTCATCTCATACCATACACTGTCATTATACTGCTATTTATTTATTATTAATTTTTGAAACGATATGAATACCTTTTTGTGCTGAATATTATAGGACTTTTTTTCTGAATAAACAATGCATTTTATTCACTCACTGCTTATGTCTATGTAACCCTTCAGCACCACTAGTGACACACCCACCCACACACACACACACACACACACACACACCCACCCACCCACACCCACACACCTGTATTACCTACTCTAGCTTATAGTGTTACAGTTTTTGCTTAGCTTTCTCACTTCACACACATTATTTTAATATCTGGTTTTAATTAAGCAATAATTAGTTTATCCTTTTACTGATGTGTGTCAAATCATTCCGCACCACTCATACAAGTCAGTAATACAAACTAACTACCAACAGAGGCATCATGGGGTATGGTGACACCCGGTGTGCAAAACAAAGCCCACCGCACGTGCCGGAGGAGTGAATGGCCAAAAGGGGCATGGCCTCAAGGGACCCCTGTGCCAATCAAATACACATAGTGAGTGCAGGAGTCAGAATATTTATAATAAAAATATATATGCTTCTTCTATTTAGATTACAAACTACATATACTGTCAGTGCATCTCTGACTTGTCCGGTGTCGCTGATTGATTGGCCGCATACAGCAGGCCACCGTGCTGTGTAGCAGCCTGAGAATGCGTCATGGTAATGTGAGGGGCAATGTGTGTTTTTTTCCTGTGGGTAACAATGGTCTTCTTTGTTACTGTTGAGGTCAACGTGTTTTTTTTTGTTACTGTGGGGTCAATGTGTGTAGTTATTTTCCTGTGGTGGGGGGGGGGGGGGGGGGGGCGGCAATGTGTGCTTTTCTTATGCTGGGGCACTGCAAACATTCTTGCTGGGTGCAAGTAGATATGGGGCTGGCAGTACTTAATGGGGATGTTCAAATCACCCATGATGATGGTGGGGATGTCAGAAAATAACAAATGAGGGAGCCAGGCAGAGAAATGTTCAAGTAATTACTGGCATGGTCCAGCGGTCAGTCATTATGCAGACAGTAACAGAATGTCATGTGACCAGCACTTCCGGGTCAGAACTATGATCCTCCTGCATTCCAGTATTTGACCGCCATCCTTAACCCACTCCCTCTAGTGTGTGGCCCCAAATCCCCCCCCCCCCCCCCCCCCCAAAGCCTAAACCTAACCCTCCTGCAGCCTAACCCCTAATGCCAACATTGTGGTGTTGGCATTATGAATGTTGACATTTTTATTGTCGACTTTTGACTACATCCCCAGGGGAACAATAGATCACAGCACGAATGCTGGGAGAATGGTTTGGAAATCCTGATTTTTAAAAGATGTGAGCATGAGTGGTGGAACATTTTGGTTGCACTATGAATGTGCAATGTGGCAAGATGAGTAGTGTGAAAACCACCTCATTGTATATTTCTGTATCCGGATTCCAGGTCGACAACAAAAAGGTTGACACCAATTGGTCGACACACCTTAGGTCGACATGGACAAAATGTCGACATGAACACGGTCGACGTGGAAAAAGATCGATGAGTTTTTATTTTTATTTATTTTTTGTAACTTTTTCATACTTTACGATCCACGTGGACTACGATTGGGAGCGGTAATCTGTGCCCTTTTTCCATGTCGACCTAAGGTGTGTCGACCAATTGGTGTCGACATAAGGTGTGTCGACCTTTTTGGTGTCGACCTGGAGTCCCAGACCCGTATATTTCCAGGCCTAGAGATGTGGGTGATATGAAGAGCTCCACATGACAAGGCTGCAGGTGAGGCTGATTGTGTGATCCAGGTCTCTGTTACTGGCAGCATGCTGAGGTTGCTATAGAAAAGCAGTCACCAGTAGCTCGGCACCACTTCTTAGGTAGCTCTCGGCAGCGGTGGTCACGGTGCATGTATATTAATATTGGCCGCCAGCCAATCAGAGCTCACGCGCCGGCTACTGACTGGCTGGCGGTCCGCACCATATTTCAAATGGCCGGTCGGAGATGTCAGCAGCGCCGCTGCCGGTACCTCAGAGAGGAGACGCGCTGTGGCTGCCAGTGGACTCTCCTCATCTCCTCCCCTCAAACATAGCGGAGGATGCGGGGGCAACAATTGTGAGCACCTCCTTTGTATCTGGCACTGCTGAGGGGCATTACTTGTATATCTGGCACTGCTGGGGGGCATTATTTGTGTATCTGGCACTGCGGAGGGAAGCATTATTTGTGTATCTGGCACTGCTGGGGGGCATAAATTGTATATCTGGCACTGCTGGGGGCATTTATTGTAAATCTGGCACTGCTGGGCGGCATTTATTGTATATCTGCCACTGCTGGGAGGCATTAATTGTATATCTGGCACTGCTGGGGGGCATTAACTGTGTATCTGGCACTGCTGGGGGGCATTACTTGTGTATCTGGCACTGCCGGAAGGCATTATTTGTGTATCTGGCACTGCTGGGAGGCATTGTTTGTGTATCTGGCACTGCCGGGAGGCATTATTTGTGTATCTGGCACTGCTGGGAGGCATTGTTTGTGTATCTGGCACTGCCGGGAGGCATTGTTTGTGTATCTGGCACTGCTGAGAGGCATTATTTGTGTATCTGTCACTGCTGAGGGGCATGATTTGCGTATCTGGCACTGCTGGGAGGCATTATTTGTGTATCTGGCACCACGGGGGCATTGTTTGTGTATCTGGCACTGCTGATAGGCATTATTTGTGTATCTGGCAGTGCTGAGGGGCATTATTTGTGTATCTGTCACTGCTGAGGGGCATGTTTTGTGTATCTGGCACTGCTGGGGGGCATTAACTGTGTATCTGGCACTGCAGGGGGGGGGGCATGATTTGTGTATCTGGCACCGCTGAGGGGTATTGTTTGTGTATCTGGCACCGCTGGAGGGCATTGTTTGTGTATCTGGTACTGCTGAGTGGCATTATTTATGTATCTGGCACTGCTGAGGGGCATGATTTGTGTATCTGGCACTGCTGAGGGGCATGATTTGTGTATCTGGCACTGCTGGGCGGCATTATTTGTGTATCTGGCACTGCTGGGAGGCATTATTTGTGTATCTGTCACTGCTGAGGGGCATGTTTTGTGTATCTGGCACTGCTGGGGGGCATTAACTGTGTATCTGGCACTGCGGGGGGGGCATGATTTGTGTATCTGTCACTGCTGAGGGGCATTAACTGTGTATCTGGCACTGCGGGGGGGCATTAACTGTGTATCTGGCACTGCGGGGGGGCATGATTTGTGTATCTGTCACTGCTGAGGGGCATGTTTTGTGTATCTGGCACTGCTGGGGGGCATTAACTGTGTATCTGGCACTGCTGAGAGGCATGATTTGTGTATCTGGCACTGCTGGGGGGCATGATTTGTGTATCTGACACTGCTGGGAGGCATTATTTGTGTATATGGAACCGCTGGGGGGCATTGTTTGTGTATCTGGCACTGCTGGGAGGCATTATTTGTGTATATGGCACCGCTGGGGGGCATTGTTTGTGTATCTGGCACTGCTGAGAGGCATTATTTGTGTATCTGTCACTGCTGGGGGGGCATGATTTGTGTATCTGGCACTGCTGGGGGGCATTAATTGTATATCTGGCACTGCTGGGGGGCCATTAACTGTGTATCTATCACTGCTGGGGGGCATTAACTGTGTATCTAGAACTGCTGAGGGGCATTAACTGTGTATCTGGCACTGCTGAGGGGCATGATTTGTGTATCTGGCACTGCTGAGGGGCATGATTTGTGTATCTGGCACTGCTGGGCGGCATTACTTGTGTATCTGGCACTGCTGGGAGGCATTATTTGTGTATCTGTCACTGCTGAGGGGCATGTTTTGTGTATCTGGCACTGCTGGGGGGCATTAACTGTGTATCTGGCACTGCGGGGGGGGGGGCATGATTTGTGTATCTGTCACTGCTGAGGGGCATGTTTTGTGTATCTGGCACTGCTGGGGGGCATTAACTGTGTATCTGGCACTGCTGAGAGGCATGATTTGTGTATCTGGCACTGCATGATTTGTGTATCTGACACTGCTGGGAGGCATTATTTGTGTATATGGAACCACTGGGGGGCATTGTTTGTGTATCTGGCACTGCTGGGAGGCATTATTTGTGTATATGGCACCGCTGGGGGGCATTGTTTGTGTATCTGGCACTGCTGAGAGGCATTATTTGTGTATCTGTCACTGCTGGGGGGGCATGATTTGTGTATCTGGCACTGCTGGGGGGCATTAATTGTATATCTGGCACTGCTGGGGGGCCATTAACTGTGTATCTGGCACTGCTGGGGGGCATTAACTGTGTATCTGGCACTGCTGAGGGGCATTAACTGTGTATCTGGCACTGCTGAGGGGCATGATTTGTGTATCTGGCACTGCTGAGGGGCATGATTTGTGTATCTGGCACTGCTGGGCGGCATTACTTGTGTATCTGGCACTGCTGGGAGGCATTATTTGTGTATCTGTCACTGCTGAGGGGCATGTTTTGTGTATCTGGCACTGCTGAGGGGCATTAACTGTGTATCTGGCACTGCTGAGGGGCATGATTTGTGTATCTGGCACTGCTGAGGGGCATGATTTGTGTATCTGGCACTGCTGGGCGGCATTATTTGTGTATCTGGCACTGCTGGGAGGCATTATTTGTGTATCTGTCACTGCTGAGGGGCATGTTTTGTGTATCTGGCACTGCTGGGGGGCATTAACTGTGTATCTGGCACTGCGGGGGGGGGCATGATTTGTGTATCTGTCACTGCTGAGGGGCATGTTTTGTGTATCTGGCACTGCTGGGGGGCATTAACTGTGTATCTGGCACTGCGGGGGGGCATGATTTGTGTATCTGTCACTGCTGAGGGGCATGTTTTGTGTATCTGGCACTGCTGGGGGGCATTAACTGTGTATCTGGCACTGCTGAGAGGCATGATTTGTGTATCTGGCACTGCTGGGGGGCATGATTTGTGTATCTGACACTGCTGGGAGGCATTATTTGTGTATATGGAACCGCTGGGGGGCATTGTTTGTGTATCTGGCACTGCTGGGAGGCATTATTTGTGTATATGGCACCGCTGGGGGGCATTGTTTGTGTATCTGGCACTGCTGAGAGGCATTATTTGTGTATCTGTCACTGCTGGGGGGGCATGATTTGTGTATCTGGCACTGCTGGGGGGCATTAATTGTATATCTGGCACTGCTGGGGGGCCATTAACTGTGTATCTGGCACTGCTGGGGGGCATTAACTGTGTATCTGGCACTGCTGAGGGGCATGATTTGTGTATCTGGCACTGCTGAGGGGCATGATTTGTGTATCTGGCACTGCTGGGCGGCATTACTTGTGTATCTGGCACTATGGGGAGGGGCATTACTTGTGTATCTGGCACTATGGGGAGGGGCATTACTTGTGTATCTGGCACTATGGGGAGGGGCATTACTTGTGTATGCAAACACCATAAGAAGAAAAAAGAAGACTCTGTGTGTGGGCACACTCTTATTAGATCGGTAAATACCATGTAAAGTGTATAGGAGATAAAACGTTACGTTTAATAATCCAACATTAAAATGTTTTATATATCTCACAGAGAGCAGCTAGGAATTACCTGAATTACTTACACACATACAACATAAACACAATACAGGTTCAGTCCTCATTGGGATTTCCATAAATCGGAGAGCATCCACTCCTAATTATAATATGAGGAATTTATGAAAAATTAGGGTATGTTCTGGTCATTATCAATGTTGAATGGGTTAGGGGTATGCAGCCATATGTTTTTACTGCATCCTTCCACCCTGACCAGTACAGATAGAACTATACTGACGAGGCCACAATGGGCACAGGCATTGAAGAGAGTGGAAGAACAGCCTCTCCTGTCATTAGACGTAGACAGGAAGCGGAAATCCGACGCCCTGACATAGAGGGCGGACCCGGACCGATTCCCCGAGACAGGTTTGCCCGGACCTAGGTAACCCCTCCCTGTCATCAAGTTATTGGGTGCCCTTTAGTAGCTGGGTATTTAAACCCCACAGCACAACTAAATAAAAGTTCAACCCTGCAAACTACCCGAGTTGGAATACCGGGTCACTCGACCCAGATTATTCCAAGTTGCCTTTTACACCGCGCAACAACACGGGTTATGCACGTTCATGTGCAATGTTATATGCTGGCGGTGTATAAGGGGTATTAGTGTCCCTGAGAGCTGCACAGTACCTCTTATATAATACTTTGTAAAGCATGTAATTCTCAGTACATGTCACTGAGAGCCAGGGGTGGATCCAGAATTAAAAGAAAGGGTGGTGCACTATGATAGGGGAAGCAGTGGCAGGCACATTTGCGCACGTGCTTTTAGAAAAGGGGTGTGGTTCTGCTACAAAGCGCGTGGCCTCGGGAGAGGCAGGGAGAGAGTGACTGGCTGTTGGTGACTGGGAGAAAGTGACACTGAGTGGCCCCAGTGAGAGGCAGTGGGTGATATATAGAAACAGAGAATGTGACGGCAGATAAGAACCATTTGGCCCATCTAGTCTGCCCATGTACACACAAGGGTTCATTTCTGGTTTCTCTTCCTTCACCACGCTGAGAACACAGGGGTGTGCTAGATACACATCCATGTTTTGGATAGGTGTTCAGAGAAATCAGACTAAGGCAAATGTCACATTAATTCTACACACTATAGGGCATATGTAATAGTGTACAAGTTTGCTGGAGGTGCGGGATGTTGGCCGGTCTCGGACGTTTCTTAAAGTGGCAATCATTTACAAGGCAAAACCATACCTTGTATATATGATTGCCACTGTAAAAAACCCCATCTGAGATCGGCAAACTCGGACCCTATTACATGTGCCCCCATGTTTCTATGTTTCAGCCATATTATGTAATCACACTTTGAGCGCTGAGTATACTTATATCCAGTAGTAGTGTAAAGCAAGTGTCCAGACTCCCGACACCCCAATAGATGGCTTTCAGTTCTACATCTGCTCGTACACAGCTCTTTCTGGCCACTGGGTGAGTCACCCTTCTATTTCTTAGCCAGAGGTAATACTTGCAGAGGTGTAACCGCTGTTTTGCTATTCTTAGAATTGACTTAATTATTGATCACTGACATTTGAAAATGAGGATCAGATTCAGTTAAGCAAAATGATGAACGCCCATAAGTCCTGCAGTTTGGGATAGACTCGCCCCTCCCACTGCACCTTACGTTGCTGGTGTAACAGCCAGGTGACGCCCCAACACTCTAAACACATGTTGCTGATCGACAAGAGGCCTGTCTATAGCACAGGATGAGAAATCCAATTTACACAGAAGCAAAATACCTCTGCTAGAAATACAGAAATTGATGTAAAAGAATATAAAATAAAAAAATAAAAATGTTCTTTGTGGTAGAGTACCATTAATGAAGAGAATAATCCTATTAAATGAAAACCTTAGGTGGGGTACTTCCCCTTTTACCACTAATTATGGGGGTAATTCCAAGTTGATCGCAGCAGGAATTTTGTTAGCAGTTGGGCTTAACCATGGGGGTAATTCCAAGTTGATCGCAGCAGGAAATTTTGTAGCAATAGGGCAAAACCATGTGCACTGCAGGGGAGGCAGATATAACATGTGTAGAGAGAGTTAGATTTGGGTGGGTTATTTTGTTTCTATGCAGGGTAAATACTGTCTGCTTTATTTTTACACTGCAATTTAGATTGCAGATTTAACTCACCACACCCAAATCTAACTCTCTCTGCACATGTTATATCTGCGTTCCCTGCAGTGCACATGGTTTTGCCCAACTGCTAACAAAATCCCTGCTGCGATCAACTTGGAATTACCCCCCATGTGCACTGCAGGGGAGGCAGATATAACAATGTGCAGAGAGTTAGATTTGGGTGGGTTATTTTGTTTCTGTGCAGGGTAAATACTGGCTGCTTTATTTTTACACTGCAATTTAGATTGCAGATTGAACTCACCACACCCAAATCTATCTCTCTCTGCACATGTTATATCTGCCTCCCCTGCAGTGCACATGGTTTTGCCCAACTGCTAACAAAATTCCTGCTGCGATCAACTTGGAATTACCCCCTATATACATAAAAAGCTAAAGGGATGTAGTTATGTGACATTACCTCCCACTACATCCCGCACCCTCACAATCCCGACGGTCGGCATGCCGACCAACAGGAACTATTTCCCGACACCCATAGAGTGGGAATAGAACCAGCGTGTTGCACTCTCCCCCCCCCCCCTTCCCGTGCCGGCATGGGATGCCGGCGTCGGCGGTCACCCAATACACATCCAAAGCTAACAATATATATCTAGGTTTCAATATCAGGGCAAACAGCCATGGCTATCTGTAAACTCTAATTTTTCAGTGAGGTGGTACAGATGTCAGCGCTACCAGCACACATGCACTTTGAAAATGTGTCCCTTACCATTAAGAATAAGAACCCTGGCCTATTGCAAATAATCCTTGAATATAACGATAGAGATGCAAACTCTCCGATGTCAGAATAGTGAAAGTCCTCAACGTAAACCTAAGTCATGAAGATAGGGGGCCGTGGGCTGGATGGGAAGGGGGGCAGTGAGATAGGGATGGGAGGAACACTAGACTGAGCAAGGGTGTGCACTGGGCTGAATGAAGGGAGGACATTGTGACTAGACTGGGTTGGGGGTTCTTACTGGGGGAGGCACTTAGATGGGGCAGTGAGCAAAATTGGAAGAAACTGGGCTAGCAGTGTGGCAGACACTGTGATGGGGGGGATCAGTGAGATGGTGAGGTACACTGGGATGGATTGGGGAACAGTTTGTGACTGGTCAGGATGGGAAGGGGGCAGAGAGATACGGTTGAGAGGTGGGAACACTGGGCTGGACTGGCTGGGTGGTACCGGGGGGGGGGGGGGGGGGCAGTGAGATGGGTGCAGGGGGCTGCTTGGGTAGGGAAGGGGGGAGACGCTTAGATGGGGGGTCGGGACAATGGACTGGAGAAGGAGCAGACACTAGGACTGGAACACTGACCTGCTGTTTTTCTATTTGTGCTGGCCCCGCCGCACACACAGTATTCCCCAGAGCAGCCCTAAGCTCTGGCTGCTGTTGCTGGGATCTAGCTGACAGTAATCACTGCCTTACGTGCAGTGCAGTGCAGCCTGGCGCAATGGGAATGTCTCACACAACCACTGTCAGTGAGTGGCCGGGCTTTGAGGACAGGACGCAGGGTAACATAGAATTTGACGGCAGATAAGAACCACTTGGCCCATCTAGTCTGCCCCTTTTTTTATCCTTTAGGTAATCTCAACCCTTTTTGAACCTTAATTCTTTGTAAGGATATTCATATGCCTATCCCAAGCATGTTCAAATTGCTCTACAGTCTTAGCCTCTACCACCTCTGATAGGAGGCTATTCCACTTATCCACTACCATTTCTGTGAAGTAATTTTTCCTTAAATTTCCCCTGAACATGCCTTCCACCAGTTTCAGTGTATGTCCTGGAGTTCTAATACTTCTCTTCCTTTGAAGAATGTTTCCCTCCTGAACTTTGTTAAAACCTTTGGTATATTTGAAAGTTTTTATCATGTCTCCCCTTTCCCTTCTCTCCTCCATACTATACATGTTAAGAACTTTTAGCCTTTCCGGGTAAGTTTTGTGAGGCCATGCACCATTCTAGTTGCCCTTCTTTGTACACTCTCTAATGTATTTATATCCTTCTGGAGATATGGTCTCCAGAACTGGACACAGTATTCCAGATGAGGCCGCACCAATGACCTATACATTGGCATTATTACTTCTCTTTTCCTGCTACTGATTTGACTTGCCTTTCTCATTGCTTTGTTGCATTGCTTTCCTGCCTTTAAGTCACTTGAAATAGTGACTCCTAAATCCCTTTCCTCCTCAGTAGTTTCCATTATAGTACCCTTGATACTATATTTAGCCTTTGGGTTTTTGAGACCCAAGTGCATGATTTTGCATTTTTTAGCATTAAACTGTAGTTGCCATGTTCTTGACCATTTTTCAACCCTAGTTAGGTCATCAATCATTTTACCCCTCCTGGTGTGTCTACCCTGTTGCATATCTTTGTATCATCTGCAAAAAGGCATACTTTCCCTTCAATACCATTTGCAATGTCTCCAGCAAAGATATTAAAGAGAACTGGTCTGAGTACAGATCCCTGGGGTACTCCACTGGTAACATTTCACTCCATAGATTGCACTCCATTTACTACAACTGTCTGTTTCCTATCCTGCAACCAGGTTCTTATCCATTTAACTATTTTATAATCCACCCCCACACTTTCAAGTTTATTTAGCAGTCTGCGATGTGGGACAGTGTCAAATGCCTTACTAAAGTCTAGATATGGTACATCTACAGCTCCCCCTTGATCTATTATTTTCATCACAGAGTAAAAAAAGTCAATAAGATTTGTTTGGCATGCTCTCTCCCACCAGTAAATCCATGCTGTTTTGGATCCTGTAAGTTGTTTGATTTAAGATATTCCACAACTCTTTCTTTTAGTAGTTTTTCCATTACTTTCCCTACTACTGATGTAAGGCTTACTGGTCTGTAGTTACTTGCTTCTTCCTTGCTTCCGCTTTTGTACAGTGGAACTACATTTGCTCTTTTCCAGTCCTCTGGAATGGCACCTGTATTTAGTGACTGGTTAAATAATTCTGTTAATGGTGCCACCAGCACATCTTTTAGCTCTTTTAGTATCCTTGGGTGTATCCCATCTGGCTCCATTGATTTATCCACTTTTAGTTTTGAAAGTTCAGTTAGGACCTTCTCCACTGTAAATGTACTTTCATCTACCTTATTTTTATGAATGTCCTTGCAACGTAACTGTGGGCCCCTTCCCTTCTCCTTCTGTGGTAAATACTGAGCAAAAATAATTATTTAGGTGATCTGCTATTGCCTTTTCTCCCTCCACCAAATCCTCACTCTCTGTCTTAAGTCTTATTATTCCTCCATTTGATTTTCTCCTTTCATTTATATACTTAAAAAGTTTTGCCCCCTTTATCTACTGACTGGGCCATTTTCTCCTCAACATCTGCCTTAGCACGTCTAATCACTTTCTTAGCATCCTTCCGTCTGTCAAGATACACCTCTTTGTCATTATTATTTTGAGTCTGTTTTTATTTCATAAAAGCCATCTTTTTTGCTTTCACACTAGTTGATACTTATTTTGTGAACCACACTGGCTTCCTTTTCCTGGTGCTTTTCCTAACCCTTTTGATACAAAGGTCTGTTGCCCTTAGTATTGCACTTTTCAGTTTTTCCCACCTTTCATGCACCCCTTACAAGTTCCTCCAGTCCGCCAATTAATCACTTAAACATCTCCCCATTTTTGCAAAGTCAGCATTTCTAAAATCCAACACCTTTGTTTTTGTGTGACAGGAGTTGGATCCTGTCTTTATACTAAACCATACTGCTTGATGATCACTGGATCCCACGTGCTCACCCACATATATGGCTGATATCCTGTCACCATTTGTAAGAATTAAATCTAATATTGAGTCTTTCCGAGTGGGTGCCCTCACCATTTGCTTGAGAGATGCTCCCTGTAAGGAATTTAGCAATTTGCCACGTGTAGCTGAACTTGCAAAGGACCCCTCCCAATTTACATCAGGTAAATTAAAGTCTCCCATGATTATGACTTCTCCCTTTAAAGCCATTTTAGAGATGTCCAACAATAGGTTCCTGTCCAAATCCTACCCCTGGCCTGGTGGTCTATAGATCACCCCAATGCGAATAATGTCCTTCTCCCCTGTTTCTGTGGTGACCCAAAGGCCTCAGTTTTGTCCTCAACATTTTGTATTAAAGTAGCATTTATGCTTTTTTTCCACATACATTGCATCTCTCCTCTTATTCTTTCCATTCTATCCTTCCTAAATAAATTGTATCCTGGTATAGCTATGTCCCAGTCATGATTCTCATTGCACCATGACTCAGTAATTGCGACAATATCCAGGTTATCCCTTGTCATTATCGCAATTAGCTCTGGAATTTTGTCTCCTAAGCTCCTAGCATTTGCACACATAGCTTTCAGAATTTTGTCTGTGCATCTGTTATTAGTAGCCATGTCCAGACAGTACAAAATAAATGACAAGTTTAAAGTTGAAATTACCTGTTTGGTGATGTTGTTCAGTGTTTGTTTTTTGTTTTTTTCACTTCACTAATCAGGAATCACACTCTGTCCTTTACACTACGACTACACCTCACTAAATGTAAAGATATAGTACACCTGTCCACAAATGGCCAAATGGTCAAAGGAGGTAAACACCAGACAGCATGCAGTAATAAAACTGTTTCACTGAACAACTTCCCCACACATGCAATGCCAATTACAAGCAAATCATTACATCAAAAACATACATGAGTTGCATAATAGAGAACTGTAGTGAGCAGATTGGGGATGTTTTTTCTTAGTTTAAAAGATAATATGCATAAGATGAATTACATACTTTTGAGGCATTAAGGCAGTCCTTATGTCATAGTTTTGGTGTGTTGTTGTTTCCTTTCTGTTTCCCTTCGGTTTAATGCAGGTATAACGCTAATATTATAATAACACTTTTATGTCAGCACTTCTATGGAAGCACTACCAGCCGTATACTAAACTTTAAATAGAAACAATTGCCATGTGAATGCAATTATTGCTAACTCCACCCAATACAATCCCCCTTTAAAGCTAAGGCCATAAATTAGATTAGAAAAACAGGCATTACATACCAATAAGGCAGCCATCTAAATCTTTACAAATAACAAAAAAAAAACTTTTTTAATGTACCTATGTAATACCACACAGCTATGCCATACAATCCTATTTCATTTGCATTCGATGGTAGTAGGGTATCTCTCCAGCTCCGTCTCCTGTGAACATGTGACACTATAGACTTGTGATTCAGGTAGCCAGCTACAGCCAGAGCCAAGTGTAAGTCAATAGCATGTGGCAGAGTGCAGCGGAGCAGGGACGGTGCATGCAGAGTCCAGCGCCAACCTGCAATGCTGACACCACTTATGCTCCGTGGAACATGGACCTAACACCCACCCTCCATCCCTGGATCCGCCAGTGCTGGGAGCTGTACCATGGCACTTCTGTAATACTGTATACTGAATGTAATTCTTAGTATATAGTATTAAAGAAGCACTCCCTATTTTATATCGGGGTTAGTGCGATACTCTCTTGTCTTCTATGGTTGTGATGGCAATGCTCTCTGCATTATATGCTGGCCACTACAATGCTCTCTGTATTACATGGCCATGATTACAATGCTCTCTGTATTATCTATCTGTCACTGCAATGCTCTCTGCATTATATAGCGGACATTGCGATGTTCCCTGTATTATATGGCGATCACTGGCGCTCCAATATAATATTCTCTGCATTATATGGTAGTCACTATAATATTTTTTACATTATCTAGCAGTCACTGCGATGCTCTCCGCAGGGTTGACGACAGGGGACGTACAGGGCCCCCAAGGATCAAACCCCTTCCCCCTCCTTTCACTTGGTCCAGTCTTTGTGGTCCGTGCTATATTGCGATCATTACGCATGTCGCTATGCTGGTGGTTCCCTGTCTATCCCTGTCACTGCCATGAAGAGCAGAGTAGCCAAGCTGGAAAACCACCCACCGGGCTCACTGACAGTCTAAGTCAAAGTCTCCCACAGAAGCCACCCGCAGCCCTGCTGCTGCCCGTCTCCGCCCCTTACAGACAAGAGACCCTGCCTGTGGTGAGCCCCTTTACATATAGTGTATATATATATATATTATATATATATATATATATATATTGTATGTGTCAATTTTATATATGTGCAGGCTTGGCGTGTGGGGGGTGCCGGACATTGGGGGGTCCCTGTGCACACCAGGCACCCCCCGTGTGCACGGCTATGGCAATAGATAGCACCTATCCTTGTGTTTCAATACCAATTTCCCTATAGATCAGGCTTTTTCAACCAGTGTGCCGTGGCACACTAGTGTGCCGCAACCAGTTGCAAGGTGCGCCGCGGAGCCAGAGCCGCTTCCTGCACCTTCAGAGTGAACTGTTGGCCCAGGCTCTTCTTAGAGGATCAGTCGTGCTCCGGCCGTGACCTATGCCTTGAAAATGGTGCTCAGTATTCGCAGCACTCCACTATGAACAACCCCCGCCACTGAGGGACAGGGAGGAGGACAGCTGATAATAATATTTGTTATTTTATTTCTCCTGTGGGGAGCAATAGGATTTCAATAGGATTTATGTGGGGAGAATAAGAATTTATGGATGTATGGGGGGATGTGAATAATTCATGTGAGGATCAATAGTATTTATGTGGAGAGAAATATGATTGATTTATGTGTGGAGCAATAGGATTTATGTGGGGAGCAATGTGATTGTTTTTTCTGTGTAGGCCAATGTACGGGTGTTGTTTTTTTTACTGTGAGGGCCAATGTGTGTGTTTTGTTTTTTTTCTGTGGGGAACTGATGGTGTGCCTTAGCAATTTTAAAATATTGTTCGGTGTGCCGCGAGTAAAAAAAGGTTGAAAATCACTGCTATAGATTGTTAACTTGGGGGCAGGGCTTTCCTACCTTTATGACTGTTCGTCATTACCCAGTTTTGTTTTATCATTGTAATCAGCTGTAAAGCGCAATGGCATTTGCTGCGCTATATAATGTGAATTTCAAATTATTTTAAATAAACATTTCAATGCCAGCGTTAATATATATACTGCGGACGCAAGGCGTATCTTATTACCATATACGATAAAAGTGCGCTGAACGTTGCAGCACTATGTCCCTTAAGAGAAAGCAAGCAGTCGCACACATTTGTATACTGAGGTCCAACGCTCAGAGGTATATATTTGATATTAAAAGGGTATGCATACAAAATAACATGTACAGTATACCATTCAGTTATAATATATATAAATATGGTTACAGAGTTACAGTTATAAAAGAATCAGTTGCAGTTACATAAGAATCAGTTACAGTCAATATACATATGCTTAATTTCACTGGAATCTGGCAGACAGTCATCAGGTAGGAGACTTCTGATAAGGAAGGGTGTGTGTGTGTGTGTGTGTGTGTGTGTGTGTGTGTGTGTGTGTGTGTGTGTGTGTGTGTGTGTCCCTCTTTTATACAGTAAAATAATGGGTGTATACAACGGTGAGTTTCATCCTCTTCCATTGTTCCAGAGGCCAGACCTCTCAAGAACTCGATGGCTCATAGGTCAGTGTGAGGGCTTTTGTCCTATGTTGCAAACACATGTGTCTGCCCCCAGGGTCATGACTGTGAATCCAGTTTCCAGTCTAAGAAAGTCCTTTGTATTCATACATTTGGTTATCACTAATCATTGCAATGTGCTACAATCTACCCATAGCTATCAAATTAATCCACACATTCTCCTGATCATTTTGCCACTAAGCATGATATAATTAACTTGTTCTGTTCCAATAATACATATATATCTGATGTTACACTCTATTATATAAATACATTATAATGTCTGGTGCTTGACATGTTTTGTCTGTGTGTAATTTATGTGTTGTATGAAATATGTGTTGATTATATCTTTGTGGCTTGTCTGTGTAAATGCGTATGCTACCGTATATCCTGTGCACGCTGCGTGTATGCGCACAAACAGAGACCTCTCTGTTTGGAGTTTGTATGTTGTGTGTATGTAATTTCTCTGACGTCCTAAGTGGATGCTGGGACTCCGTAAGGACCATGGGGATTAGCGGCTCCGCAGGAGACTGGGCACAACTAAAGAAAGCTTTAGGACTACCTGGTGTGCACTGGCTTCTCCCACTAAGACCCTCCTCCAGACCTCAGTTAGATTCTTGTGCCCGGCTGAGCTGGATGCACACTAGGGGCTCTCCTGAGCTCCTAGAAAGAAAGTATATTTAGGTTTTTTATTTTACAGTGAGATCTGCTGGCAACAGACTCACTGCAGCGAGGGACTAAGGGGAGAAGAAGCGAACCTACCTAACTGGTGGTAGCTTGGGCTTCTTAGGCTACTGGACACCATTAGCTCCAGAGGGATCGACCGCAGGACCCGACCTTGATGTTCGTTCCCGGAGCCGCGCCGCCGTCCCCCTTACAGAGCCAGAAGCATGAAGAGTCCGGAAAATCGGCGGCAGAAGACTTCGGTCTTCACCAAGGTAGCGCACAGCACTGCAGCTGTGCGCCATTGCTCCTCATGTACACCTCACACTCCGGTCACTGATGGGTGCAGGGCGCTGGGGGGGGCGCCCTGAGGGCAATATATGACACCTTGGCTGGCAAATCTACATGATATATAGTCCTAGAGGCTATATACAGTAGATGTAAAATTACCCCTGCCAGTATTCCAGAAAAAGCGGGAGAAAGTCAGTTGGAAAAGGGGTGGGGCTTCTCCCTCAGCACACTGGCGCCATTTTCTCTTCACAGTGCAGCTGGAAGACAGCTCCCCAGGCTCTCCCCTGTAGTTTTCAGGCTCAAAGGGTTAAAAAGAGAGGAGGGGCACTAAATTTAGGCGCAATATATGTATACAAGCAGCTATTTGGGGGAAAATCACTCAGTTATAGTGTTAATCCCTGCATTATATAGCGCTCTGGTGTGTGCTGGCATACTCTCTCTCTGTCTCCCCAAAGGACTTTGTGGGGTCCTGTCCTCAGTCAGAGCATTCCCTGTGTGTGTGCGGTGTGTCGGTACGGCTGTGTCGACATGTTGGATGAGGAAGGTTACGTGGAGGCGGAGCAGAGGCCGATAAATGGGATGTCGCCCCCTGTGGGGCCGACACCAGAGTGGATGGATAGGTGGAAGGTATTAACCGACAATGTCAACTCCTTACATAAAAGGCTGGATGACGTAACAGCTGTGGGACAGCCGGCTTCTCAGCCCGCGCCTGCCCAGGCGTCTCAAAGGCCATCAGGGGCTCAAAAAACGCCCGTTACCTCAGATGGCAGACACAGATGTCGACACGGAGTCTGACTTCAGTGGCGACGAGGTTGAGACATATACACAATCCACTAGGAACATCCGTTACATGATCTCGGCAATGAAAAATGTGTTACGCATTTTCTGACATGAACCCAAGTACCACATAAAAGGAGTTTTATATTTGGGGAGAAAAAACAGCCAGTGTTTTGTTCCCCCATCAGATGAATGAATGAAGTGTGTAAAGAAGCGTGGTTTCCCCCGATAAGAAACTGGTAATTTCTAAAAAGTTACTGATGGCGTACCCTTTCCTGCCAGAGGATAGGTCACGTTGGGAGATATCCCTTAGGGTGGATAAGGCGCTCACACGTTTGTCAAAAGGTGGCACTGCCGTCTTAGGATACGGCCACCTTGAAGGAACCTGCTGATAAAAAGCAGGAGGCGATCCTGAAGTCTGTATTTACACACTCAGGTTATATACTGAGACCTGCAATTGCCTCAGCATAAATAGGGCTGCTGCAGCGTGGTCTGATACCCTGTCAGATAATATTAATACGCTAAGACAGGGATAATATTTTGCTAACATTGAGCATATTTAAGACGTTGTCTTATATATAAAGGATGCACAGAGGGATATTTGCCGGCTGGCATCCAGAATTAATGCAATGTCCATTCTGCCAGGAGGGTATTAGAAACCCGGCAGTGGACAGGTGATGCTGCCTGTAAAAGGCACATGGAGATTCTGCCTTATAAGGGTGAGGAATTGTTTGGGGATGGTCTCTGGGACCTTGTATCCACAGCAACAGCTGGGAAGAATTTTTTTTACCTCAGGTTTCCTCACAGCCTAAGAAAGCACCGTATTTTCAGGTACAGTCCTTTCGGCTTCAGAAAAGCAAGCGGGTCAAAGGCGCTTCCTTTCTGCACAGAGACAAGGGAAGAAGGAAAAAAGCTGCACCAGCAGCCAGTTCCCAGGATCAAAAATCTTCCCCCGCTTCCTCTGAGTCCACCGCATGACGCTGGGGCTCCACAGGTGGAGACAGGTGCGGTAGGGGCGCCTCTCGGGAACTTCAGGGACCAGTGGGCTTGCCTACAGGTGGATCTCTAGGTTCTGCAAATAGTATCACAGGGATACAGGCTGGAGTTCGAGGCGACTCCCCCTCGCTGTTACCTCACATCAGCCTTGCCGGCTGCCCTCGGAGAAAGGTAGTACTGGCGGCAATTCACAAGCTGTACTTCCAGCAGGTGAAAGCAAGGTACCCCTCCTTCAACAAGGCCGGGGTTACTATTCCAAAATGTTGTGGTACCGAAACCAGACGGTTCGGTGAGACCCATTCTAAAATTGAAAGCCTTGAACACCTATATACGAAGGTTCAAGTTCAAAATGGAATCGCTCAGGGCGATTATTGCAAGCCTGGAGAATTTCATGGTATCACTGGACATCAAGGATGATTACCTGCATGTCCCTATTTACCCTCTTCACCAGGAGTACCTCAATATTGTGGTACAGGATTGTCATTACCAATTCCAGACATTGCCGTTGGTATGTCCCCGGCACCGAGGTATTTACCAGGGTAATGGCCGAAATAATTATCCCGTACTTGGACGATCTCCTTATAAAGGCGAGGTCCAGGGAGCAGTTGTTCGTCGGAGTAGCACTATCTCGGGAAGTGCTACAACAGCACGGCTGGATTCTGAATATTCCAAAGTCGCAGCTGGTTCCTACGACGCGTCTACTGTTCCTGGGTATGGTTCTGGACACAGAACAGGATAAAAAGGGTTTCTCCCGGAGGAGAAGTCCAAGGAGTTGTTGTCTCTAGACAGAGACCTCCTAATACGTATACAGGTGTCGATGCATCAATGCACGCGAGCCCTGGTAAAGATGGTAGCTTCTTACGAAGAAATTCCATTCGCCAGGTCCCATGCAAGGATTTTCCAGTGGGATCTGTTGGACAAGTGGTCCGGGTCGCATCTTCAGATGCATCGGCGGATAACCCTGTCTCCAAGGGTCAGGGTGTCGCTGTTGTGGTGGCTGAAGAGTGCTCATCTTCTAGGGGGCCGCAGATTCGGCATACAGGACTGGGTCCTGGTGACCACGGATGCCAGCCTTCGAGGCTGGGGGGCAGTCACACAGGGAAGGAACTTCCAAGGCTATGGAAAAGTCTGGAGACTTCCCTACACATAAATATTCTGGAACTGAGGGCCATTTACAATGCCCTAAGTCAGGCTAGACCCCTGCTTCAACACCGGCCGGTGCTGATCCAGTCAGACAACATCACGGCGGTCGCTCATGTAAACCGACAGGGCGGCACAAGAAGCAGGATGGCGATGGCAGAAGCCACAAGGATTCTCCGATGGGCGGAAAATCATGTGTTAGCACTGTCAGCAGTGTTCATTCCCGGAGTGGACAACTAAGAAACCTCCACCCGGGAGAGTGGGGACTTCATCCAGAAGTCTTCCAAATGATTGTACACCATTGGGAAAGGCCACAGGTGGACATGATGGCGTCCCGCCTCAACTAAAAGTTACAAAGATATTGCGCCAGGTTAAGGACCCTCAGGTGATAGCTGTGGACGCTCTGGTAACACCGTGGGTGTACCAGTCGGTGTATGTGTTCCCTTCTCTGCCTCTCTTACCCAGGGTAATGAGAATAATAAGAAGGAGAGGAGTAAGAACTATACTCATTGTTCCGGGTTGGCCAAGAAGAGCTTGGTAACCAGAACTCCAAGAAATGATCTCAGAGGACCCATGGCCTCTGCCGCTTAGACAGGACCTGCTGCAGCAGGGGGCATGTCTGTTCCAAGACGTACCGCGGCTGCGTTGACGGCATGGCGGTTGAACGCCGGATCCTGAAGGAAAAGGGAATTCCGGAGGAAGTTATCCCTACGCTATTTGAAGCTAGGAAAGAAGTGAACGCAAACCATTATCACCGCATATGGCGGAAATATGTTGCGTACTGTAAGGCCAGGAAGGCCCCAAAGGAGAAATTTCAGCTAGGTCGATTTCTGCACTTCCTACAGTCAGAGGTGACTATGGGCCTAAAATTGGGTTCCATTAAGGTCCAGATTTCGGCTCTATCGATTTTCTTCCAAAATTGAACTGGCTTCACTGCCTGAAGTTCAGACTTTTGTTAAGGGAGTGCTGCATAGTCAGCCCCCGTTTGTGCCTCCAGTGGCACCGTGGGATCTCAACGTGGTGTTGGATTTCCTGAAGTCGCATTGGGTTGAGCCACTTAAATCCGTGGAGCTATAATACCTCACGTGGAAAGTGGTCATTCTGTGGGCCTTGGCGTCGGCCAGGCGTGTATCAGAATTGTCATACAAAAGTCCTTATCTGTATTTTATATGGATAATGCGGAATTGAGGACTCGTTCCCAATTCCTTCCTAAGGTGGTATAATTTTTTAATGTGAACCAACCTATTGTGGTGCCTGCGGCTACTTGGGACTTGGAGGATTCCAAGTTACTGGATGTAGTCAGGGCCCTGAAAAGTATATGTTTCCAGGACGGCTGGAGTCAGGAAAACTGACTCGCTATTTCTCCTGTATGCACCCAACAAGCTGGGTGCTCCTGCTTCTAAGCAGATGATTGCTCGCTGGATCTGTAGCACGATTCAACTTGCACATTCTGCGGCTGGACTGCCGCACCCTAATTCTGTAAAAGCCCATTCCACGAGAAAAGTGGGCTCTTCTTGGGCGGCTGCCCGAGGGGTCTCGGCTTTACAACTTTGCCGAGCTGTTACTTGGTCGGGTTAAAACATTTTTGTAAGAGTCTACAAGTTTGATACCCTGGCTGAGGAGGACCTAGAGTTTGCTCATTCGGTGCTGCAGAGTCATCCGCACTCTCCCGCCCGTTTGGGAGCTTTGGTATAATCCCCATGGTCCTTACGGAGTCCCAGCATCCACTTAGGACGTCAGAGAAAATAAGATTTTACTCACCGGTAAATCTATTTCTCGTAGTCCGTAGTGGATGCTGGGCGCCCATCCCAAGTGCGGATTGTCTGCAATACTTGTTTATAGTTATTGCCTAACTAAAGGGTTATTGTTGAGCCATCTGTTGAGAGGTTCAGTTATATTTCATACTGTTAACTGGGTATAGTATCACGAGTTATACGTTGTGATTGGTGTGGCTGGTATGAGTCTTACCCGGGATTCAAAATCCTTCCTTATTGTGTCAGCTCTTCCGGGCACAGTATCCTAACTGAGGTCTGGAGGAGGGTCTTAGTGGGAGGAGCCAGTGCACACCAGGTAGTCCTAAAGCTTTCTTTAGTTGTGCCCAGTCTCCTGCGGAGCCGCTAATCCCCATGGTCCTTACGGAGTCCCAGCATCCACTACGGACTACGAGAAACAGATTTACCGGTGAGTAAAATCTTATTATTTTTTACTTCGACAATAAGAAACTGTAAATAAATAGGTAAATAAATAATAATTAGGCAGATGTGCCTGATATATGTAAATGCTGGGGGTGGTCTTCAGGTTGCCGACTGTCGGGATTCCGGCGCCCAGTATACCAGCGCCGGAATCCCGACAGCCGGCATACCGACAGATTTTCTCCCTCGTGGGGGTCCATGACCCCCCTGGAGGGAGAATAAATAGCGTGGCGCACGTAGCGCGCCACCGTGCCCGCAAGGGGCTCATCTGCGCTCGCCACGCTGTCGGTATGTTGGCAGTCGGGCTCCGGTATGCTGGTCGTCGGGAGCCCGGCCGCCGGCATACCATACTACACCCCTAGCTGGGACTCTGCTATTTTGAACTTGTGAGTGGAAATCTTGTGTTCATATTATTTTAATTATAGTTTTAAACAGATTGATACAAGTGGTTGTCCGTGTGTTGGACATATACCGTATTATAGCTAGCAGTTGAGCAATTTACTCCAGTAAAATTAGCTGTTCATATTACCTCCACATGGTTGTTAAATAGAGGTGCTTTGCACAGTAAAACAAAAGCTGAGAGTTTCACACAACACAGACAGCCTTGGTATGTATCTTATTTTAATATCTTGTGATGTAACAATCTTATGTTTGCAATGTGGCATGTCAGCTAGTGGTAGATTATTATTCAAAGGAATGCATCAGACCTCCTTGATCTGTCCCTCACTATAGGAAAAAAATGGTTTCTCCATAGAGCATCTGGCATTCCTAGTGGTTAAACTGGGGTACTGGAGCAGTTCAGATGAAAGGAATGCAGTTTATTTATAGCAATACAGGCTAATTTACATGTAGGCATATTTGTCCTTTGAAATTGCAATGCAGAAATCACTTCCAGATTATTTGCTGAGAGCAAACACTGGATTACAGAATGCATGCTGGCACATGTTTCCATTACATTACATCATTTCAGCTGCATATCCTAAGCAGCTGAACCTGAAGTACAGTATCAGTCTAGATATAGAGATACTGTAAGTGGACTACTTTATTTCACCAGCGGGAATTGAGACAAATGCTGCAAAAATGTGCTGGAATACAAACAGTGGAATATTGGTACAGAATGTATTAGTGCCTTATCCTTTCAGATGCCAACATACACTGCCACATACCCTGATATACAGTAATTGTGGTCAGACACTACAACAGCTACGCAACAGTACAGGAGGGCTTGGTACGTATGCTGTTAGACCGCCCGCAGTCCTTTGCTAATCATATCTTGTAGGCCATACTGGGCCGGTATCTGTGTTCTTTCTACAGTTCCTCCTTAGATGCAAGTAGAACAAAGGATTTTAGTCTTGTGGACACCAAACTTCTTATAATAAATCCTATGACAGAAAACATGCATCTCTTCAGCCTCCAATAGCTGAGAGCATAATAGCTTTGAACTGAGCTGTACAGGAAATGGAAATAAAAAAGGGTCTCTTATGAGCTACAGAACTGTAGCCCTACAGCCAGGGACGGTACTAGGGTGTTCAGCGCCTCCCAGCAAACTATAAAATTGCGCCCTCCCTCCCATATTTAATAAAGGGACAGTACACACTGAAGGCGTGCACCACAAAGGGGTGTGATCTCAAAATGAAGGGGCGTGGCCACAAAATAGTACCCCCAAATTAAATTACAGCCAGATGCTGGTCAGAGAGAGGAGGGTGACAGACGCTGGGCAGAGAAGGGGGAAACATGCTTGGCAAGGGGGGAAGATGATTGGCAGAGAGAGGAGGGGAGGCAGATACTGGGCAAAGAGAGGAGGAGACGTAGATGCTAGGGAGAGAGATGAAGGGCAGGGGGGGCAGATGCTGGGGAGAGAGAGAGAGAGAGGCGGGGAGGCAGATGCTGGGCAGAGGGAGGAGAGGACGCAGATGCTAGGGAGAGAGAGGGGGCAGATGCTGGAGAGAGAGGAGGGGACGCAGATGCTAGGGAGAGAGGGGGGGCAGATGCTGGAGAGAGAGAGAGGAGGGGAGGCAGATGCTGGGCAAAGAGAGGTGGGGAGGCAGATGCTGGGCAGGGAGAGGGGGGAGATGAAGAGCAGAGAGAGGGGGGCAGATGCTGGGCAGAGAGAGAGACGGGGAGGCAGATGTTGGGCAGAGAGATGAGGGGACGCAGATGCTAGGGGGAGATGAAGGGCAGAGGGGGGGGGCAAATGCTGGGGAGACAGAGGCGGGGAGGCAGATGTTGGGCAGAGAGCTGAGGGGACGCAGATGCTAGGGAGAGAGAAGGGGAGATGTAGGGCAGAGTGAGGGGGCAGATGCTGGGGAGAGAGAAAGGAGGGGATGCAGATGCTAGGGAGAGAGAGGGGGAGATGAAGGGCAGAGTGAGGGGGCAGATGCTGGGGAGAGAGAAAGGAGGGGAGGCAGATGCTAGGGAGAGAGGGGGGGCAGATGCTGGGGAGAGAGAAAGGAGGGGAGGCAGATGCTAGGGAGAGAGAGGGGGCAGATGCTGGAGAGGAGGGGACGCAGATGCTAGGGAGAGAGGGGGGCAGATGCTGGAGAGAGAGAGAGGAGGGGAGGCAGATGCTGGGCAAAGAGAGGTGGGGAGGCAGATGCTGGGCAGAGAGAGGGGGAGATGAAGGGAAGAGAGAGGGGGGCAGATGCTGGGCAGAGAGAGAGGCGGGGAGGCAGATGTTGGGCAGAGAGATGAGGGGACGCAGATGCTAGGGGGAGATGAAGGGCAGAGGGCGGGGGGGCAAATGCTGGGGAGACAGAGAGGCGGGGAGGCAGATGTTGGGCAGAGAGCTGAGGGGACGCAGATACTAGGGAGAGAGAAGGGGAGATGAAGGGCAGAGTGAGGGGGCAGATGCTGGGGAGAGAGAAAGGAGGGGATGCAGATGCTAGGGAGAGAGAGGGGGAGATGAAGGGCAGAGTGAGGGGGCAGATGCTGGGGAGAGAGAAAGGAGGGGAGGCAGATGCTAGGGAGAGAGGGGGGGCAGATGCTGGGCAGAGAGAGAGGCGGGGAGGCAGATGTTGGGCAGAGAAATTAGGGGACGCAGATGCTAGGGGGAGATGAAGGGCAGAGGGGGGGGCAAATGCTGGGGAGACAGAGAGGCGGGGAGGCAGATGTTGGGCAGAGAGCTGAGGGGACGCAGATGCTAGGGAGAGAAAGGGGGAGATGAGGGGGAGATGAAGGGCAGAGTGGGGGGGCAGATGCTGGGGAGAGAGAAAGGAGGGGAGGCAGATGCTAGGGAAAGAGGGGAGGCAGATGCTGGGGAGATAGAGAGGCGGGGAGGCAGATGTTGGGCAGAGAGATGAGGGGACGCAGATGCTAGGGAGAGAGAGGGGGAGATGAAGGGCAGAGTGAGGGGGCAGATGCTGGGGAGAGAGAAAGGAGGGGAGGCAGATGCTAGGGAGAGAGGGGGGAGGCAGATGCTGGGCAGAGAGAGGAGGGGAGGCAGATACTAGGCAGAGAGAGAGGCAAGGCGGCAGATGCTGGGCAGAGAGAGGGGGGAACAGATGATGGAGAAAGATGCTGGGGAGAGGGGCGAACAGATGAGGGAGGGGGCAGATGCTGGGCAGAGAGAGGAGGGAGGCGGATGCTAGGATGTAAGAGAAGGGGTCAAAAGCTGGGGAGAGAGAGGGGGCAGATGCTGGGCAGAGAGAGGAGCGTACGCATACGCTGGGGAGAGAGGAGGGAGATAATGGGCAGAGGAGGTGGGAAGATATTGGGGAGAGGGGGGCAGATGATAGGCAGAGACAGGGGGCAGATGCTGGGGAGAGAGAGGAGGGGGACAGATGCTGGGCAAAAAGAGGGGAAGCAGAAGCTGGGGAGAGAGAGGGGGAGATGATGGGCAGAGAGAGGAGCGGAGGCAGATGCTGGGGAGAGAGAGGGGGGAGATAATGGGCAGAGTGAGGGGGGCAGATGATGGGCAGAGACAAGGGTGGCAGATGCTGGGGAGAGAGGAGGGGGGGCAGATGCTGGGGAAAGAGAGGGGGAGCAGATGCTGGGAAGAGAGAGGGGGAGATGATGGGCAGAGAGGGGGAGTCACAGATGTTTGGCAGAGAGAGAACCATGTAGCAGTCAAAGAGAGAAACAGCAGCAGCATAGAGAGGGTGGCAGAGACAGGCAGGAGCTATGGAGACAGATGAGGCAGGTTGAATACTCACATTAAGACAGTGGCCATGCCATGGGTAGCATCTAGTTTCCCTTCATGGAGAGGACCTTTCCCATAAGCCCCTGGGTCCATGTCACAAACTATTTGGAATAGTAACCTGTGGCGAGCGAAGCGGAGCGAGACACCGAGCCCGAAGCGTGGCAAGTGAAGCAAGCCAGCAAGGGTCCAATGGTGCATAGAATTTTTTTTTTTACCTCAAACGAACGGAAAACGGAGAAAACATTTAGGGGATGTAAGGGCAGAAGTTCTCTCCTGCCCTCTCGTTATGTCACTTCCAGGTCCTGATCACGAAGGTAACAGACACAACCCATGCCATGCTGTCAGATCCTCCATGTTGCAAGGGTCAGAGGAGCATGTGACAGCTCCTCCAATCAGGGGCTCTTCTAATCAGCATGTGCCGAGCTCCTCCTAGCACAGCTCGGCACATGCTCTTGTTGAGATCAGGGAGGCTCTGCACCGCAGTGAGTTGCAGGGACTTCCCCTGCTGCTGCTCTCACACAGTGAGTATGAGCTAACCCCCCCCCCTCCAACCCTAGTGCTGCCGGCAGCGCTGCCTGTCATACAGTGTTACAGGCTCAGCGGCAGCCAGCAGCAGAGCAGGGAGAGCGCCTCTCCAGCACGGCACCTCCCTGCTTTGCAGACTCTGCTGAGTGGGTAGCGCCGGGCCTGCCTAGAGCGTTTTTCTAATTACGTCTACATGTCTGTCTAGCGCATTTCAAGCTGTACTGTACGTCATGCTTTTTGGAAACACTGCCATAAAATTAACTCTCACCTCATTTTGTGAATCTGAGGTGCAATGTGAAAATGGGAAAATAAATCACACCAAGGCCCAACCTAAGGCTGTGTACACATTACAATGATGTTCACTCGATGCAACATCGTCTGCAATGGGGCCCAACACCAGCAAGTGCATACACACTTGCCAATATTGGCTGCAGTGAGGGGGACCATGCTGCATTCAGTGGGGGGTTTGACTGGGGTGGTACACCTGTCAAACCGTAACGCATGGGTCCTAAAGTGAGCTTAGGGAGGACAGAAGGCTAAAAGCTTGGCTCGCAGGATGATTCAATAGATTGAAGCATGGCCATCTTAAGCAATATCGCACGTCGGACCTGCATGCTGATCCGACGTACGATGCAGCATTCGACCCGCAGGAGCAAGCATCGTATCCTGTATCGCGCATACACACTATACAATATCGCAACGAACCGGCCGATATCAGCCGGATTGAATGCGATATTGCATAGTGTGTATGTGTATGCATCCTAATTCTGTTTTGTAACATGTTCTTTATTAATACAAACTATTTATTTATTTATTTTTTAAATACTTCTCATTTCCGTCTACAAATTTATCATAGAGGCGAGGGGACACTGCTGCTGAGATTTTTAATAGATTGGTGAAATATGGTTCTTTTGCAGGGCGGTAAAGGCTGACAAAGAACTGTTTCCATCTTGTTATCTTACTTAAATAAACTTGCCTCAGAAAAAAACCTGAATCTTGATTTTACTGTACATGAGGATGCAAAAATAACTGTACTCATTCACTGTAATCCTAAATGGACTCCTATCAGCTGCTGGAAACGCTGGCCCTCATTCCGAGTTGTTCGCTCGCTAGCTGCTTTTAGCAGCATTGCACACGCTAGGCCGCCGCCCTCTGGGAGTGTATCTTATCTTAGCTTAGCAGAATAGCGAACGAAAGAGTAGCAGAACTGCTACTAAATAATTCTTTGCAGTTTCTGAGTAGCTCCAGACCTACTCACAGATTGCGATCAGCTCAGTCCGTTTAGTTCCTGGTTTGACGTCACAAACACGCCCTGCGTTCGGCCAGCCCCTCCCCCGTTTCTCCAGACACTCCCGCGTTTTTCCCTGACACGGCTGCGTTTTTTAGCACACTCCCGGAAAACGCTCAGTTACCACCCAGAAATGCCCCTTTCCTGTCCATCATTCACCGATCAGCAGTGCGACTGAAAAGTTTTTAGTTAAATAACTAAGCACATGCGCAATTAGCAACAAATCGCAGCATAGCGAAAATCGGCAACGAGCGAACAACTCGGAATGACCCCCGCTATCACCACCGCATAAAACTACGCTCTTGGTCCACATGCACTTGCCTGTAAAACCGGGTGCAGTTGCGCAAAGAAAGCACTTGATGTCGCCAAAGAGCATTCTCTTTTTGCAGTTTATAAACGACCATTTGTGTCAAACATGTCCATTTCGGTATGCCAGGTGAGCTTGCTGGTATATTTGTAACGGTTATTAAGAAGCTCTCTTATAAAAAGCAGATTGAGCTGTAAGTTTATTGGTGACATTTTGCATATACGAAGTGGATGATCGTATAGCAGCAGACAAAATAAATCTGTGAAAAATTAGAGAACACCCTCCATCTAATTAAACAAATATATTTTGCTTTTTTGCTGCCTCTTTCCTGTGAGTCTTTGAGTATCTTGTTTTGTTCTGCTACAGCACTAACACGCACTAATGGATTAATCACCTTCTTCGCTTTTTCAGCCTAAAATAGCTTGCCACTTAAATGATTAGCAAATGATGAGAGTCTTTCATATAAAGCAGGGATGAGGAAAGCTACAGTATGTGTAATTCTCTTCCTCTAGTTTAGAATGATGTTTTAGCTTGTTAATATGTCTCTTTATGGATTGGATAAAAAAAAAAACATACACAGCAGCAATTATAGTCCATTTATGTCTCCTCTAATTTGTCTTATCCGGCAAATATAGCATTCTCTAGGCCTTTATTAAATCTCAGTGCCCATTATTAATAGGCTGAAGTAAATTGACACAACAATAGGACTCACATGACCCCTTCTGTAACTGCTAATCAGGTTCTGCCTGTCGTCCACAGACATTCCAAACTACATAAAAGAAAAACAGAAAACAGATTTATTGGGGTTGATTCAATTAACTCACCCCAGCAAGTCCGTGCGAGCAGGTGCGGATATTTGTCGCTCTTATAGTAACTCCTGAATGATTTTTGTTTGCAGCCACATAGGACTTTGGGGGTAATTCAGACCTGGTCGCTAGCAGGCTATTTTTTGCACTGCTGCGACCAGGTAATGGCCGCCTACAGGGGGAGGGGGTAAGGGCTTTGCAGGGGTGCAGTGGGCTGTGCAGTGAGCTGCACAAACAAAAGTTTGTGCAGTTTCTGCACAGCCCAGGACTTACTCACCCGCTGCGATGATTCAGGAAGCAGCTGATGTCACGGAACCCTCCTCTGCAACGGCCGGGCATGCCTGCGTTTCTTCCAACACTCCCAGAAAACGGTGAGTTGCCGCCCAGGAACGCTTTCTGCCTGTCAATCTTCTTGCGATCGCCCCTGCGATCGCTTTCTTCGTAGAAGACGTCGCACCTGTGCATTGCGGCCCGCACGCATGTTCAATTCAGACCCGTTCACACGGCTGCGAGAAAATGCAGCGTAAGAACGGGTCTGAATGACCACCTGTGTACGCAAATCAGAGAGTCCTGTGCAAGGGGTGTGGTATTGAAGGTCGACCACACTTAGGTCAACACGGTCTCTAGGTCGACATGGTCTAGGTCGACAGGTCAAAAGGTCGACATGAGTTTAATCTTTTTTGTTGTCGTTTTCGCCATACAGTGACCGGGAACCTCAATTACTGCACCGCTTTGCTCGCCATGATTCGCACAAGGTTACCATTCCCAATCGTAGTCCACGTGGATCGTAAAGTATGAAAAAGTTCAAAAAAATATATATATTTTTTAAAACTCATGTCGACCTTTTGACCTAGAACATGTCGACCTAGAGACCCTGTTGACCTAGTTACTGTCAACCAATAGTGCTCGACCTAGACACTGTCGACCTAGAGATCGGATACCCTGTGCAAGATAGAGCAGTACCGTAACTAGACATTTTAGAGCTGTGTGCAAGAAACAGCATCGGCGCCTCCCCCCATATACAAAACAGGGCCAGTGCGCGCCAAAAATATTTGGGTGTGGCTTCATGGGGAAAGGGGCATGGCCACAAAATAATACCAGTTCATATTACGTTGTACAGAAGCCTCCATTATTCAAATTACGTCGCACAGTAACGCCACTTACATACGTTACACCAGGTAGAGCCCTTTTTACACATTACAGCAGACAGCGTCCCCTTTTTACACATTCCGGCAGGCAGAGTACCCCTTTTTACACATTACGGCAGGCAGAGTCCCCCTTTTTACACATTAGGAGGATTTAGAGAATTAATTATACTTACCTGTGACCAGCTGGCAGGCCTCTCCTTCCTGCCCAACGTTGCACTCTTCACAGCGCAGGGCATTGTGGGTGGGCTGGGAAAGATGCCATCTCTCCCAGCACACATGGAGAGCGGAGGAGGGTGGGGCTGCAGCGCTGCCCAGCTACCATTGTGAAAAGCTGTAGCTGGGCAATGCAGCAGAGGTTGAGCGGTGACGGCAGGGGGACGCTGGACGGACCCCACAGTGCAGCAGAACGGCCAGGCGGGTGTTGCCAGTGGTGGTCCTGCACCCACATGCGCTGTTTGCCAGGCACCACTGGCACATGCCTAGTTACGGCCCTGAGATAGGGATGTGCCATTGCACAGGATATTCGTTTAATACTCATTTACAAGAACTTGAATTTGCTTGTATTGTATGCACATACTGTACCTCCCAAATGTCCAGATTTATGGGAATCAAACATAAGGGAGGTTATGAGGCATGTCTGTGGTGACAACAGTGCCACTGGTGTGTTCGGCACTTTAATGGTGTTTTAGGAGGAGACTGGGGCGGTCCATACTGAAGGCATGGCGATGCCTACTATTAAGTGGTCATGTCCCATGTCAAAATCCTTATTTCAATGTTGGAAGTTATGGGATGAATGTATGTTTGTATATATACAAATATATATTTGTGTTTCTTGCATGAGGCACCTATTTCAGTGTTTAATCTCCTCTGCTCCACATTGTGAATGCCCTGGATTCTTCACTACAACTCAACCTGCCAGGGTGCCACTAATGAGTTTCTTTACAAGGACCATTGGCGTTTCTATAACGAGTGCAATGTGTGCGGTGCACACAGGCCCCTGGGTCCCTGGGTTATTTTATTGTGAATACTGGACTATCTGCAACTTGTAGGCCTTACCTATATTTATTGGATGTGCTGTGTTCCATACTATTAAAGCATCCTCTAATCATTGAGGACACCAGATACTCTAATTCAGTGGTTCTCAAACTCGGTCCTCGGGACCCCACACAGTGCATGTTTTGCAGGTAACCCAGCAAGTGCACAGGTGTATTAATCACTCACTGACACATTTTAAAAGGTTCATAGGTGGAGTAATTATTTCACTTGTGATTCTGTAAGGAGACCTGCAAAACATGCACTGTGTGGGGTCCTGAGGACCGAGTTTGAGAACCTGTGCTCTAATTAAACAAATGTGTTTAACTAAAGATTACTAACAAAATTCTTATATACACACATTCACAGCTCAATAGCAGCAGCATGCTATGGATCACTGCACTTCAGCCCATATAAGACACTGTATGATCATGTGCTGCTGACTCCTGCCAGGGGTTCTACAAGGTTGGCTAATGAGAGTTTTTAGCAAGGACTCCTGAGCAACTACAGCAAATGACGGTGATTATGGCAAATCACTGTCCTTGCCAGGGGCATTTCAAAAGAGGAGGGGACGCGTGTGCTCCTCCGGGTGGGTCCCCTCCTCTGTACAGCGTTGTAGACTCCGACATTGTGCCGGAGTCTAGTGCGCATGCGCAGGTCTCCGGAAACATGGCACCCGCCATGATCCGGAGACCATTTTGGCTACTGCACGCATGCGCTGCGGCCATTTTGGCAGTGACTTCCGCCACGAACGCTGCGCCCGCCGCTGGACTCCAGTAAGGTAAGTATTTAAATGGGTGCAGTGTATGCGGTGTGGGGCTGCCCTGGACCCAGGGGACCTAGATAGTCCAGTGTTCAAAATAAAATAACATCTAATACGACAAACAAAACATACTTATGTGCTTAGGGATGAATTCACACAAGGTCAAATTACATTTGGAATTTATTGACTAGGCCTCACATTTATCATATATAGGGCTAGATGCATCATCGCTTAGAAAGTGATAAAATGGAGAGTGAAAAAGTACCAGCCTATCAGCTCCTAACTGCCATTTTTCAAACACAGCCTGTGACATGGCAGGTAGGACCTGATTGGCTGGCACTTTTTCACTATCCATTTTATAACTTTCCATGTGATGATGCATCTAGCTGATATTGTGCTGAGTGAGAAGAAAAGAAATATCACAGCGAATAGTTACAAACAAGAAATTTAGTATTGCAGGGAACAATGTTATTATCAATATCTGCAAAATTTCCCAAACTATATTGTTACTAATGTTATATTGAATTATCTTGCAACAAGCATTTAATCATAGACATTTCCATATGTGGAGCTACGCCCTTTGGGTGGAGTATGACAAGCACCCTCAACAGCGGATTCTACTATAATCTCCCTGAAGATTTGGATTGGGCCCTGAAAACCTGGTTACAGGTGTCACTATAGGCCAGAGTGTTGGGTATGCATGACCAGTGGTCAGGAGACCCCCAGTCACCATACCGAGGCTGGTGTCCTGGCTGCGGAATGCCAGCAGTGTAGGGGGGGGGGGGGGGGGAGCGCAAACAAGCCGCTTGCGGGCTCGGCGGCTCGCTGCACTCGTTGCAGGGTCTATTCCCACTCTGTGGATGTCGTGGACACCCACAAATGGGAATAGTCCCTGCTGATCAGCATGTCGACCGGCGGGATTGTGAGCGGGCGGGATCCAGGGGTCGGTATTGTTTCCAGCGGTCACATAACTGTATCCCTTGGGGAGTACTGTGTTCTGTGCTGTCTCCTCCCATGTTTAGTGACGCACCGCAGGATGGCGTCACTGGTGTGATGAGCCATAGTATTGTACGGACATGCAGTACTTAGCTCCTCTGTGTGTGATAGGTAAAGGCCTATACACTGAATGAAGACTGACAGTAAGATAAGAGCACTGGTCACGTGTCCTCCAGCTATGTGATGAGGCTGAAGGTTTTTTTTGCGTGTGTGACATGACTATATTAGCATTAGTGCTGGTATCTAAATTATAGAGAACGAAAGCAGCTCAGTGTGAGCATCACAAAGCAAGGAAGCAGCTCTGATCTAATAAAGCAGCAATACTGACTATACATGAACTTAAACCAATATAACAAATAATCAGGATATTGCTGCACAAACTCGCTACTTAGAGGTGATTTAAAAATCCAGAGGCTGTCAGAGACAGCAACTGAATAAAACAAATGCAAATCACATTCGCCCATCCTCCCCTAAGCAGTAGGAAGCCGCGTTCCGTATTATAGCTCTACAAGGACAAACAGGTGCATTTGCGCAAAATGAAATGTGCCGCCTGTCTGCTTGTACTGTGTATATGAGCTTTAGTGTCTGAATAGGGAGAAGATAAAAAATGCCAATACTGTAAAATTTATAAAAACTAATCTGCATACCTCCCAACTTTGCTCTGAACCCGAAATTAGGGGGTTTGGTCTATCAGAAAGGGGGCGTGGCCTCACTGCAAGTGCCACGCTCGCAAGCCATGCCTCCATTTCCGTCATTATGGGGACATGAACAGTGCTGAGAGAGCTGCTGCTCATGCCCCCTGTCCCTCTCTGCCGGGGAATAGACGTTGTGCGCATGCGCACAGCATCTATTCACCGCTGCTCTAGTCAGAGCAGCGAGTAACAGGTAGGGGATCTCCCAACTGCCCCCCCACGGGACACTGCGAGCCGCGGGTGGGACAGCGGGACAGACCGTAAACAAAGGGACTGTCCCGCCAAAATCGGGACACTTGGGAGGTATGAATCTGTTACCTGTTAACATTTTAAAATAAACATTCTTAATACTACAATCCACTCTTCCAGCAGACTATCCAGAGCATAAGTTATACATTAGTCACAAAGGCGGATTTAGACCTCATGGGGCCCTAAGCAAGACACGAATTTGGGGGCCCCCTTCCGCAATAATTCCCCTCCCAGTCAGTGTATGCTAAATCCCCCCCCCCCCAAAAAAAAGGGCGCAGTCTTATGGAGAAGAGGCGTGGCCACACAATAGTATCCCCAATTCTAATTACACCACACAGTGGCACTCTTTATACACATTACGCCACACAGTACAGCTCCTTATACATGTTACACCACTTAGTAGTACTCCTTATACACATGACACCACATAATAGAGCTCCTTATACACGTTACGCCACACAGTAGTACTCTTTATACACATGACACCACATAATAGAGCTCCTTATACACGTTACGCCACACAGTAGTACTCCTTATACACATGACACCACATAATAGAGCTCCTTATACACGTTACGCCACACAGTACAGCTCCTGATACATGTTAGGCCACACTGTAGTACTTCTTATACACATGACAGCACATAATAGAGCTCCTTATACACGTTGCGCCACACGTTACCCCACACAGTAGAGATCCTTATACACGTAACGCCATACAGAAGTGATACATACCCACACTACATCCCTGCACTAGATCACTGTTCTGCATCCCCAGACTATATCAGTGCACAAGCTCCCCACACCATGGTGCAAAATTTACTAAAGGTTCTAAAAGAGAGAATTGGTGATATTGCCCATAACAACCAATCAGATGCTGTCTATCATTTTCTAAAAGGCAATAGAGAAATGATAGATAGCATATGGTTGGTTGCTATGGGCAGCATCACCAATTTTGTTTTAGAAACTTTAGTAAATTTACTCCTACATCTCCATACTATCACAGCACAACCTCCCCACACTACACCACAACTCTATTTACCCAGCTTACATCCCCACACTATATCACTGCAAAACGTCCTTGCACTATGTCACTGCACTCCCTCCTCACACTACATCACTACAATACAACTCCCCACACTACATAACTGCACTACCTCCCATAGCCACATTACATCAGGGAGAAGGGGGGGGGGGGATGCTATCTTCAGCGGGTGGGGTACCAGGGCTGGCCCTGACCAAGACTCTCATCTTCGCGCCGGCTCAGGACTGGGGACATAGTGCACGCAGGGCCGGTGCTAGGGTGTTCAGCTCCTCCCTGCAAGCAATAAAATTGCGCCCTCCCTTCCATATTTAATATAGAGACAGTACACAAGGCGTGTGCCGCAAAGAAGGGGTGTGATCTCACAATGAAGGGGCGTGGCCACAGAATAGTACCCCCAATTAAATTATTGGCAGAGAGAGGAGGGGAGGCAGATAGATGGGGAGGCAGATACTGGGCAAAGAGAGGGGTGCAGATGCTTGGCAGGGAGAGGAGGGGGAGCAGATGCTGAGCAGAGAGAGTAGGGGAGGCAGATGCTGGGCAGGGAGAGGAGGGGGAGCAGATGCTGAGCAGAGAGAGGAGGGGGAGCAGATGCTGAGCAGAGAGAGGAGGGGGAGCAGATGCTGAGCAGAGAGAGGGGAGGGGAGGCAGATGCTGAGCAGAGAGAGGAGGGGGAGCAGATGCTGAGCAGAGAGAGGGGAGGGGAGGCAGATGCTGGGCAGAGAGAGTAGGGGAGGCAGATGCTAGGCAGAGAGAGGAGGGGGAGCAGATGCTGAGCAGAGAGAGGAGGGGGAGCAGATGCTGAGCAGAGAGAGGAGGGGGAGCAGATGCTGAGCAGAGAGAGGGGAGGGGAGGCAGATGCTGGGCAGAGAGAGGAGGGGAGGCAGATGCTGAGCAGAGAGAGTAGGGTAGGCAGATGCTGGGCAGAGAGAGGGGAGGCAGATGCTGAGCAGAGAGAAAGGAGGGGGAGCAGATGCTGAGCAGAGAGAGGAGGGGGAGCAGATGCTGAGCAGAGAGAGGGGAGGGGAGGCAGATGCTGGGCAGAGAGAGGAGGGGAGGCAGATGCTGAGCAAAGAGAGTAGGGTAGGCAGATGCTGGGCAGAGAGAGGGGAGGCAGATGCTGGGCAGAGAGAGAGGAGGGGGAGCAGATGCTGAGCAGAGAGAGGGGAGGGGAGGCAGATACTGGGCAGAGAGATGAGGGGAGGCAGATGCTGGGCAGAGAGAGAGGAGGGGAGGCAGATGCTGGGCAGAGAGAGGGGAGGCAGATGCTGGGCAGAGAGAGGGGAGGCAGATGCTGAGCAGAGAGAGGAGGGGAGGCAGATGCTGGGCAGAGAGAGAGGAGGGGAGGCAGATGCTGGGCAGAGAGAGGGGAGGCAGATGCTGGGCAGAGAGAGGGGAGGCAGATGCTGGGCAGAGAGAGAGGAGGGGGAGCAGATGCTGGGCAGAGAGAGGAGGGGAGGCAGATGCTGAGCAGAGAGAGGAGGGGGAGCAGATGCTGGGCAGAGAGAGGAGGGGAGGCAGATGCTGGGCAGAGAGAGGAGGGGAGGCAGATGCTGAGCAGAGAGAGGAGGGGAGGCAGATGCTGAGCAGAGAGAGAGGAGGGGAGGCAGATGCTGGGCAGAGAGAGGAGGGGGAGCAGATGCTGAGCAGAGAGAGGAGGGGGAGCAGATGCTGAGCAGAGAGAGGGGAGGGGAGGCAGATGCTGGGCAGAGAGAGGAGGGGAGGCAGATGCTGAGCAGAGAGAGAGAGGAGGGGAGGCAGATGCTGGGCAGAGAGAGGAGGGGAGGCAGATGCTGAGCAGAGAGAGAGGAGGGGAGGCAGATGCTGGGCAGAGAGAGAGGGGAGGCAGATGCTGGGCAGAGAGAGGAGGGTAGGCAGATGCTGGGCAGAGAGAGGGGAGGCAGATGCTGGGCAGAGAGAGAGGAGGGGGAGCAGATGCTGAGCAGAGAGAGGGGAGGGGAGGCAGATGCTGGGCAGAGGGAGGAGGGGGAGCAGATGCTGAGCAGAGAGAGAAGGGGAGGCAGATGCTGGGCAGAGAGATGAGGGGAGGCAGATGCTGGGCAGAGAGAGGAGGGGAGGCAGATGCTGGGCAGAGAGAGGCGGGGAGGCAGATGCTGGGCAGAGAGATGAGGGGAGGCAGATGCTGGGCAGAGAGATGAGGGGAGGCAGATGCTGGGCAGAGAGAGAGGCGGGGAGGCAGATGCTGGGCAGAGAGATGAGGGGAGGCAGATGCTGGGCAGAGAGAGAGGCGGGGAGGCAGATGCTGGGCAGAGAGATGAGGGGAGGCAAATGCTGGGCAGAGAGAGATGAGGGGAGGCAGATGCTGGGCAGAGAGAGAGGCGGGGAGGCAGATGCTGGGCAGAGAGAGGGGAGGGGAGGCAGATGCCTGGCAGAGAGAGAGGAGGGGAGGCAGATGCTGGGCAGAGAGAGAGAGGCTGGGAGGCAGATGCTGGGCAGAGAGAGGGGGGAACAGATGATGGGGAGAGGGGGGGATAGATGTTTGGTAGAGGGGGGAACAGATGATGGGGAGAGGGGGAACAGATGATGGGGAGAGGGGGCGATAGATGTTTGGGAGAGGGGGGAACAGATGATGGGGAGAGGGGGGGCTAGATGCTTGGGAGAGGGGGAACAGATGAAAGGGGGAGATAGATGCTGGAGAGAGGGGGGAACAGATGAGAGGGGGGAATAGATGCTGGGGAGAGACAGATGCTTGAGAGAGAAGGGGACAAATGCTGGGCAGAGGCTAGGATGAGAGAGAAAGGGGGCAGATGCTGAACAGAGGAGAGGGCAAATGCTGGGGAAAGAGAGGAGGGAGATAATGGACAGAGAGGTGGGCAGATGCTGGGGAGAAGGGGGCAGATGATGAGCAGAGACGGGTGGGCAGATGCTGGGGGGAGAGGAGGGGGTGCAGATGGTAGGCAAAAAAAGGAGCAGCAGATGGTGGGGAGAGAGAGAGGAGCGGACACAGATGCTGGAGAGAGAGGGGGAGATACTGGGCAGAGAGAGGGGGGGAGTTAATGGGCAGAGAGAGGGGGGGAAGATGCTGGGGAGAGAGAGAAGGGGAGGCAGATGCTGAGGGGGGCAGATGATGGGCAGAGATGGAGGGGGGAGATGCTGGGCAAAGAGTGGGGGAGCAGATGCTGGGGAGAGAGAGGATGGAAGATGATGGGCAGAGAGAAAACCATGTAGCAGTCACAGAGAGAGGCAGCTGCATAGAGAGGGTGGCAGAGACAGGCAGGAGCTATGGAGACAGAGGAGGCAGGTTGAATACTCACATTAAGACAGGGGCCATGCCATGCTGTCAGGGTAGCATCTAGTTTCACTTCGTGGAGAGGACCTTTCCCATAAGCCCCTGGGTCCATGTCACAAACTATTTGGAATAGTAACCTGTGGCGAGCGAAGCGGAGCGAGACACCGAGCCCGAAGCGTGGCGAGCGTCCAATGGTGCATCGAAAAACACAAAATAACCTCAAACGCATGGAGAACGGAGAAAACGTTTAGGTGCTGTAAGGGCCGAAGTTCTCTCCTGCCCTCTCGTTATGTCACTTGCTTGATCACGAAGGGAGCATAGACACAACCATGCTGTCAGATCCTCCATGTTCCAGGGGTCAGAGAAGCATGTGACAGCTCCTCCAATCAGGGGCTCTTCTAATCAGCATGTGCCGAGCTCCTCCAATCACAGCTCGGCACATGCTCTTGTTGAGATCAGGGAGGGTCAGCACCGCAGTGAGTTGCAGGGACTTCCCCTGCTGCTGCTCTCACACAGTCAGAGGTGTAGCTAGGTGCCATGGTGCCCGGAGCAAGGGTATGTTCTGGCGCCCCCTCCCCTGTACTGAATTGGGTGCATGTTAAATTTAAAAGAAAAAATATAAAAAAAAATCCTAAATTGGTGACAGGGCTGGTTCTTGACCTTGCCGAGCTCAGTTTTCTTTGGGCGCCCCCCATGCATAAAATAGGGACAGTGCGCGCAACAAAAATATAGTGGCGTGGCTTCATGGGGACAGGGCATCGCCACAGAATAGTACCAATTCAGATTACACCACACAGTATTGTCCGTTATTTACATTACACTGTACAGTAGAGCCCCTTATACACGTTACACAACACAGTAGCGACACTTATACAGGTTATTATGACACAGTAGAGCCGCTTATACATGTTACTCTGCAGCTTCTAATGCAGTGAGAGGTGCTGCAACAGCAGCAGCTGGGGAAGAGAGGGGTACTCCATCAATGCAGAGAGAGGTGCTATAGCAGCCGGGGCTGAGAGAGGTGCTACAGCAGCCAAGGCAGAAAGAGGTGCTGCAGCAACTGGGGCAGAGAGAGGTGCTGCAGCAGCTGGGGCAGAAAGATGCTGCAGCAACTGGGTAGAAAGTGGTGCTGCAGCAGTGGGGGCAAAGAGTGGTGTAGCAGAACAGATGTAACCCTGCTGCACAGCTACGTACAAGCACACAGTGAGACATATAAAAGGTCGGCAGAGTTCTGGCATGTGCTGGCTGTCAGTGTCTCCTGCTGTTCCCTACCTAGTCTCTGAGTCCGAGTCAGTATGCAGCCCTCTGCTTCTCCTCCTCCTGCTCTGCAGCTGCTTTTAAAGCAGGCTGTGGTATAGCGGGAGGAGGGGGTTCCGGCAGTGGTGCACCCTCTAACTTTTCTGGCACCCGGAGGTCGAGCTCCTCCGGAGCCACCCTCGCTACACCCCTGCACACAGTGAGTATGTTCTAACCTGCCCTCCCATTCCAGTGCTGCAGAGCAGGGAGAGGAGGGTCTTTCACCCACTACCCGCCGCCCCTGTACTAATTACACCACCTTACCTGAGGGGGGGCAACGGATGAATTGGCTGACACTGCAGAACAGTAGCATATTTACTGCTAGACAATCCAGCACTGGGTAGCGGTAAATCCGCCACTGCCTAGTTCCCTTTTATATGCTGATGTGTGCTGCATAAGCAGGAAGTGATATGTCAGTGGGCTGTATAATGCCAGGGGAATGCAGGCTAGATAGAAGAAGAGCATAAGGTAACAGTACAGATAATATACCAGCCAACTGGAAAAAAAGAGTGTTATACATTTCTGATTTTTTTTCTTTAATTGATTTTACGGTGTAATATGAAATCCAGTATTACAATCATTATCAGCATATTAATCCATGTCTTCTATCAGCCCTTTGCTTACTATCGATCACAGAATGGGATCATTCCTCATTCCTATCTAACCTGAAATTGTGTTTTCTGGAGCAGTTTTTCTGGTCAAAAGATCAATACTGTAACAGATATCACATCATGTAAGTAATTGCTGTGTATGTTTGTAAGTAATTATGTCAATTAAATGTATAGCTGTGGTGTGTATTGGTTATCTCGCCTAATGAAATAATATGTCACAGCTATAACATGTTACGTTCAACAATAATGGCTGGCCTTAGGAAGGCACAAGTGTTGCCACAGCCATAGCATGTTACAGTCACTAACACTGGCTGGCCTTAGGAAGGCACATAATATTACCACAGCCATAGCATGTTACAGTCACTAACACTGGCTGGCCTTAGGAAGGCACATAATATTACCACAGCCATAGCATGTTACAGTCACTAACACTGGCTGGCCTTAGGAAGGCACAAGTGTTGCCACAGCCATAGCATGATACAGTCACTAACACTGGCTGGCCTTAGGAAGGCACAAATATTGCCACAGCCATAGCATGATACGGTCACTAACACTGGCTGGCCTTAGGAAGGCACATAATATTACCACAGCCATAGCATTTGTCGGTCACTAACACTGGCTGGCCTTAGGAAGGCACATCATATTACCACAGCCATAGCATGTGCCGGTCACTAACACTGGCTGGCCTAAGGAAGGCACAAATATTGCTACAGCCATAGAATGATACAGTCACTAACACTGGCTGGCCTAAGGAAGGCACATAATATTACCACAGCCATAGCATGTTACAGTCACTAACACTGGCTGGCCTTAGGAAGGCACAAATATTGCCACAGCCATAGAATGATACAGTCACTAACACTGGCTGGCCTAAGGAAGGCACATAATATTACCACAGCCATAGCATGTTACAGTCACTAACACTGGCTGGCCTTAGGAAGGCACATAATATTACCACAGCCATAGCATGTTACAGTCACTAACACTGGCTGGCCTTAGGAAGGCACATAATATTACCACAGCCATAGCATGTTACAGTCACTAACACTGGCTGGCCTTAGGAAGGCACATAATATTGGGGGTCATTCCGAGTTGTTCGCTCGGTAATTTTTTTCGCATCGCAGCGATTTTCCGCTTAGTGCGCATGCGCAATGTCCGCAGTGCGACTGCGCCAAGTAAATTTGCTATGCAGTTAGGTTTTTTACTCACGGTTTTTTCTTCGTTCTGGTGATCGTAATGTGATTGACAGGAAGTGGGTGTTTCTGGGCGGAAACTGGCCGTTTTATGGGTGTGTGCGAAAAAACGCTACCGTTTCTGGGAAAAACGCGGGAGTGGCTGGAGAAACGGAGGAGTGTCTGGGCGAACGCTGGGTGTGTTTATGACGTCAAACCAGGAACGACAAGCACTGAACTGATCGCAGATGCCGAGTAAGTCTCGAGCTACTCAGAAACTGCATAGAGATGTCTTTTCGCTATATTGCGAATCTTTCGTTCGCAATTTTAAGAAGCTAAGATTCACTCCCAGTAGGCGGCGGCTTAGCGTGTGCAAAGCTGCTAAAAGCAGCTTGCGAGCGAACAACTCGGAATGACCCCCATTACCACAGCCATAGCATGTTACAGTCACTAACACTGGCTGGCCTTAGGAAGGCACAAATATTGCCACAGCCATAGCATGATACGGTCACTAACACTGGCTGGCCTTAGGAAGGCACATAATATTACCACAGCCATAGCATGTTACAGTCACTAACACTGGCTGGCCTTAGGAAGGCACATAATATTACCACAGCCATAGCATGTACCAGTCACTAACACTGGCTGGCCTTAGGAAGGCACATAATATTACCACAGCCATAGCATGTGCCGGTCACTAACACTGGCTGGCCTAAGGAAGGCACAAATATTGCTACAGCCATAGAATGATACAGTCACTAACACTGTCTGGCCTAAGGAAGGCACATAATATTACCACAGCCATAGCATGTTACAGTCACTAACACTGGCTGGCCTTAGGAAGGCACATAATATTACCACAGCCATAGCATGTTACAGTCACTAACACTGGCTGGCCTTAGGAAGGCACATAATATTACCACAGCCATAGCATGTTACAGCCACTAACACTGGCTGGCCTTAGGAAGGCACATCATATTACCACAGCCATAGCATGTGCCGGTCACTAACACTGGCTGGCCAAGGGAAGGCACAAATATTGCCACAGCCATAGAATGATACAGTCACTAACACTGGCTGGCCTAAGGAAGGCACATAATATTACCACAGCCATAGCATGTTACAGTCACTAACACTGTCTGGCAGGGGTGTATCTAGGGGTCTGAGCATCTGAGCACCCCTGGGAAAGTAAGGGACTGGCGCTCCCCCCCCCCTTAGGCGTGTGTCAAAAAGGGATGTGATCTCATGGGGAAGGGGCGTGACCACACAGTTGTACCCCTTATTCATATTACAGCACGCAGCAGTGTCTCTTATTTACATTACAGCACACAGTAGTACCCCTTATACATGGTACGCCACACACTAGAGCCCTTAATTCACATTACACAGTAGTACCCCTCCTCTTATACACATTATATCTACCCAGAAGTAGTTCCCTTGCACATTATGCACACATAGTAGTAGTGCCCCTTACACATTATGTCCACAGTAGTAGTGCCACTTCCACATTATGCTGGCCGCAGCGCGATTGACATGAAGTGGGCGTTTCTGGGAGGTAACTGACCGTTTTCTGGGAGTGTGTGGAAAAACGCAGGCGTGTCAGATACAAACGCAGGCATGCCTGGGGAAACGCAGGCGTGGCTGGCCGAACGCAGGGCATGTTCGTGATGTCAAAACAGGAACTAAATAGTCTGAAGTGATCGCAAGCGCTGAGTAGGTCTGGAGCTGCTCAGAAACTGCACAATCTTTTTTTGTAGCAGCGCTGCGATCCTTTCGTTCGCACTTCTGCTAAGCTAAAATACACTCCCAGAGGGCGGCGGCTTAGCTAAAAGCAGCTAGGGAGCGAACAACTCGTAATGAGGGCCATAGTGCGTGCACACTGAATGATTTAAACGATATGTCGTTCAGAAATGTTGGAATTGTCCATATCGTTTAAAAATCTGTCAAGTGGGTACCCAGCTTAACACTGGCTGGCCTTAGGAAGGCACATAATATTACCACAGCCATAGGATGTACCAGTCACTAACACTGGCTGGCCTTAGGAAGGCACATAATATTACCACAGCCATAGCATGTACCAGTCACTAACACTGGCTGGCCTTAGGAAGGCACATAATATTACCACAGCCATAGCATGTTACAGTCACTAACACTGGCTGGCCTTAGGAAGGCACATAATATTACCACAGCCATAGCATGTTACAGTCACTAACACTGGCTGGCCTTAGGAAGGCACATAATATTACCACAGCCATAGCATGTTACAGTCACTAACACTGGCTGGCCTTAGGAAGGCACATAATATTAAGCATGTGCCAGTCACTAACACTGGCTGGCCTTAGGAAGGCACATAATATTACCACAGCCATAGCATGTTACAGTCACTAACACTGGCTGGCCTTAGGAAGGCACATAATATTACCACAGCCATAGCATGTGCCAGTCACTAACACTGGCTGGCCTTAGGAAGGCACATAATATTACCACAGCCATAGCATGTGCCAGTCACTAACACTGGCTGGCCTTAGGAAGGCACATAATATTACCACAGCCATAGCATGTTACAGTCACTAACACTGGCTGGCCTTAGGAAGGCACATAATATTACCACAGCCATAGCATGTGCCAGTCACTAACACTGGCTGGCCTTAGGAAGGCACATAATATTACCACAGCTATAGCATGTGCCAGTCACTAACACTGGCTGGCCTTAGGAAGGCACATAATATTACCACAGCCATAGCATGTGCCAGTCACTAACACTGGCTGGCCTTAGGAAGGCACATAATATTACCACAGCCATAGCATGTTACAGTCACTAACACTGGCTGGCCTTAGGAAGGCACATAATATTACCACAGCCATAGCATGTGCCAGTCACTAACACTGGCTGGCCTTAGGAAGGCACATAATATTACCACAGCCATAGCATGTGCCAGTCACTAACACTGGCTGGCCTTAGGAAGGCACATAATATTACCACAGCCATAGCATGTGCCAGTCACTAACACTGGCTGGCCTTAGGAAGGCACATAATATTACCACAGCCATAGCATGTGCCAGTCACTAACACTGGCTGGCCTTAGGAAGGCACATAATATTACCACAGCCATAGCATGTTACAGTCACTAACACTGGCTGGCCTTAGGAAGGCACATAATATTACCACAGCCATAGCATGTGCCAGTCACTAACACTGGCTGGCCTTAAGAAGGCAAAAATATGTTTTCTTTTCTCAATCTTAGAAAAACCAAACCCATTAATGGTGTTCATATAATTAATTTTGATCCAAAGAAAGACTGCCCTATTAAACATACTGCTGTCTCTCATTCCCTTAGGTCCTGGGATGAGTAAGTCCATTACAGAAACCATCATACGTGAAGAAGAAATGCTCAGTGCTGGCAGAATCCCATTCCCTGTGGACGAGATAAATGGGACCACTTGCTGGAGGTAACAGGAGATAAACACCCTTCTGCTAATTATATGCAGACTGGATAGTCTTTATCGAAGCATTTGGCAATGTGGATAATCAATTACCATAGAAATCAATGGGTTGTCGCTGTGACACATACATAGACCATTAACTTTAGTGTACACCAATTGTACATCATTCCTAGCTGGAGTAGCAGAGAGCGTTAACCTTAACAAGTCCATTACTTTTTAAATACCTCCAGCTCAGACAATGTATTCAGCACCAGTAACGTCATACTTACAGTCTGTCTACAGACTGACCAATAAGCCACCTGAGATACCAGGGTAGTGTACATTGTGCTCATCACCTAGACGTTTTCATCTACCAGTCTAATAAGAATCTAGACTAGTGACATTCCATGACGCACAATGCATCAGTAACAGAAGTGATGCACAGCTCAGCCATACTGTACGCACAAACAGGCAGACCCAATAACTGGCCAATGAGGAGAGCACGCAAGTAGTAAACGATGGCTGGATATGGGGGCGTGGTCTGGGAAACACAGGGTGTGGTGTGAGTGGAATAGTGTGGTGTACAGTTTTGTTTTTGTTTTTATACTGAGAAGACCATGAGTTGTATAGAATCTGTATGTTATACATGAATCCATTGGGTGACCGGGTGTGCTCTATAGATGGGTACAGTTTTGTCCAGGAAAACACCCTCCCAAGAGAGATATGCTGAGCTGTAACATGAGGGTGGGGGGGAGAGAGAGAATATAATCACTCCAAGCCATTTAGTAGTGGATAAGCATTGATCCTGCATTCTAGGGGACAATATAGGACTTCCCATTAGACAGTGTAGCATGTGAAACATTGGTAAATTGAGCTGATTTCGGTGACTAAAGCTCCTGCCAAAATGCTCCCTCCCCGGCATTGGCCACAGCACATGTGAGGTCTGCTGACCGCACGTGTGCAGAACGGCCCCGGCTCTTTGGTATAGAAGGGAAATGATTGCTTCTTTACACATCGCAGAGATTGGCTCCTTTTGGATCCCCTGTCCCTACATGTGAATATTAGTACATTCGGGGCATGTGAGTTTGTTATTGCTGCAAATAGCTGCAGTAAGAAATTCTAATTATCAGGTCTGAAACCCGATAATAATTAGCAAATATGCCCTTAGTGCATTTTACGTTTATATCCTAGATTGCCTGTTCTACAGTATGGGTACAGTAAGTGTGTGTGTGTGTTGAATCCACTGTCTGCGTGCTTGTGTGTAACTGTGTGTTGTTTGTGTGTACCAGTCAGTCTGCACTATGTGCAACAGTCTGTGTATAATATATATATATCACTGTGTGCGTTATATTGCCAGGTGCTTATCAGAAGGTTAGAAGTACATAATCTAGGTATCTCTGGCTGCTGTGACTTATGCTCTCCATTATCTGCATAAAGGTTAATTGCAGAGAAGTGGGGCTGATTGCTAATACCTCACACTGCTACTAATTAACATTCAGCCTGATCCCACCTACTAATTATAGATCTACACTCCTCACATTAGAGCAGCCCACGTTATATGGGGACTGCGGCAGCTATATTTACATGCAAGCAATAATCAACTTAATTTACTTAGGTTAAAATGTTTGTACAGTCACAGACTGGAAAACATTTAATTATTACTTCTTTGTTTTGCTTCTCCTTGAGGAATTTATGACATATACAAGAAGGTCATTAAAAGGTATATAACAATATTGGGTGGGGGGGGGGGATTTAATTAGGGCCCTCTTAATAGCATTGTAGGCCTGGACAAAGCAAAGCTCTGAGACCCTACTCACCCATTTATGGGAATGCAGTAAAAAAAATAATATCATAATTTACCCCTCCCGAGGTCCCACACCGTCTCTCCTCATGCTTCCTTACAGAGAATGACTGTCAGCACTCTGATTGGTGGATAGCTCCACCAATCAGAATGCTGCCAGCCATTCACTGTCGGTCTGCAGGCTGGAAGGCGGGTAGAGAATGCTGCACTCTGATTGGCGGATAGCTCCAGTCATCCACCAACCAGCATACTGCATACAGGACACTTCCAGCGGGTGTAGTATGGTATGCCGGCGGCCGGGCTCCCGGCGACCAGCATACCGGCGCCGGGAGCCCGACCGCCGGCATACCGACAGCGTGGCGAGCGCAAATGAGCCCCTTGTGGGCTCGGTGGCTATTTTATTCTCCCTCCAGGGGGGTCGTGGATCCCCACGAGGGAGAAAAAGTGTTGGTATGTCGGCTGTCGGGATTCCGGCAACGGTATACTGTGCGCCGGGATCCCGACAGTCGGCATACTGAAGACCACCCCTTCCAGCTGCAGGAGGGCAGCAAAGAAAGGAACAGCTCACATAGGAATCTGTGTACTACTAAATGAGCTTGTGACAGCTCCCGTGTATGCCAGATTTTGTCATGGAAAAGTGCAGCATACAGAAACATTTACTTTTTTATTCACTATAAACAGATGGGATGCAATGGAGCTTTTGGCCATACAGCACTGAAGGAGAGATTAAAAGAGGAGCACGAAACATGGAGCCTAGAGGGACAAAAAAAATTAAAATTCAGGTCTGCTCAGTGTATCTTCATTTGCAGAGATTACAGTATTCATCTGCTCTTGGGTTTTGTGGGATGATGTAGAAAACTACGGATAAGATCATCCGCTTTTCTATGCACATTACCAGGAGAAGCGAAAATGCCATCACACAGTAATAAGTACTACTGTGCCACGCTAGCCACTACCCTCTTAGTCTAACAAGTAGTACACTCTGTGCCTGAGTCTGACGCAATGTGGACTTATTTTTCTGCGCATGTATCTAAGGGTGCATACACACGATGCGATGTAACCTTACGATTTTGACTATATAGTCAAAATCGTAAGGAAAGTTAGTGCAAATCGCACTGTGGGGGTAATTCAGACCTGATCGCTCGCTAGCATTTGTTGCAGCGCTACGATCAAGTCAGAACTGCGCAGGCGTATGCGTCGCACAGGTACAAAGCAGTTCGTTGCTCTGCGATGGGTTTGTGCGAAGAATCTATTTGCACGGGCGATCGCAAGGTGATTGACAGGAAGAAGGCGTTTGTGGGTGTCAACTGACCGTTTTCTGGGAGTGGTTGGAAAAACGCAGGCATTCCCAAGGGTTTGCAGGGAGGGTGTCTGACGTCAATTCTGGTCCTGGACAGACTGAAGTGATCGCAGCGGTTGAGTAAGTCCTGGGCTACTCAGAAACTGCACAAGAACTTTTTGTACTGCTCGGCTGCACATACGATCACACACTTGCACAGCTAAAATACACTCCCCGGTGGGCGGCGACTATGTGAATGCAGGACTGCAAAAAACAGCTAGCGAGCGATCAGGTCTGTGTGTACACAGCTTGCGATACCGATGTGCGCTCCCGTGGGGACGGTATCAAAAAGATAGACTGTGCAGGCAAGGCAATTTTGACTATATTATGCCTAGTATATAGTATAGTCAAAATTGTCACTTAGAACCTCACATAATCAAAATCTCAAGTACAGGTAGTCAATAACGGTGGTTCAGGGCTCCGGGGAGTTCAGGGGAAATCGCAAAGTCAAAATCGGAGATAGTCAATATCTCACCGTGTGTATGCACCTTAAGTTGTGCCATACTTACCTACTCTCCCGGAAGCTGCGGGAGGCTCCCGTTTTTTGGGGTAGCCCCCCGCACCCCCGGAAGAGTAGGCAGGTCTCCCGCATCCTGCTCGCACCTTAGTGATGCGAGCAGGATGGAGAGATAATCTCCAGTTTTCGCGGGTCCGTCGGGTGGGGAAGGGGTTACAATGACGCAAATTGCGTCATTTTAGCTCCGCCCCCTTCCCGCGGACCCACAAATCGCGGCATTTGCCAATGTGGGGGCGGGTCTTGGTGATGTCACCATCTGGCCCTGCACCCCGAAGACTACTGCCCCGGAGAGGAGACTTACAAAGTAGGTGTCACGAACCTCGGGCAGCGGCGACCGCGCTTGTCCCTGCGGGTGGCCTGGTCTGCCCGGCGCCTCTCTTCCCCTGTCAGTCTCCGGCTTCAGCGGCGGGTCGGCGCTGCTCTCCGGCGGCTTCCCGGAAGCAAGGGCGCCGCCATCACAAGCGAGGGCAAGGAGGCGGAGCAGGTCTGACGTCACCTGCCTGCTCCGCCAATCAGGCTAGGGCGGGGAATTTAAAATCAGATACCAGGCAGAGATCCGATGCCTGAGTATCTTCGTTTCTCCTGTGGAAGCTATGATCCAGAGCTCCCTCGTCCCTGCAAGCATCCTGTGCTTCCAAGCATCCTGTCCCTGCAAGCATCCTGTGCTTCCAAGCATCCTGTCCCTGCAAGCATCCTGTGCTTCCAAGCATCCTGTGCCTACAAGCAACCTGTGCTTCCAAGCATCCTGTGCCTACAAGCAACCTGTGCTTCCAAGCATCCTGTGCCTACAAGCACCTCCGTGCCTCCAGTTACCTCCGTGTCTCCAAGCACCTCGCGCCTCCAAGCACCTCCGTGCCTCCAAGCACCTCCGTGCCTCCAAGCACCTCCGTGCCTCCAAGCACCTCGTGCCTCCAAGCACCTCGTGCCTCCAAGCACCTCCGCGCCTCAAAGCACCTCCGTGCCTCCAGTTACCTCCGTGTCTCCAAGCACCTCGTGCCTCCAAGCACCTCCGTGCCTCCAAGCACCTCCGTGCCTCCAAGCACCTCCGTGCCTCCAAGCACCTCGTGCCTCCAAGCACCTCGTGCCTCCAAGCACCTCCGCGCCTCAAAGCACCTCCGTGCCTCCAGTTACCTCCGTGTCTCCAAGCACCTCGTGCCTCCAAGCACCTCCGTGCCTCCAAGCACCTCCGTGTCTCCAAGCACCTCGTGCCTCCAAGCACCTCGTCCCTCCAAACACCTCGGTGTCTCCAAACACCTCCGTGCCTCCAAGCACCTCCGTGCCTCCAAACACCTCCGTGCCTCCAAGGGTCTCCCAGCACTCCCTGTACTCCCAGTACCTCAGTGCCTCCAATACCACAGTGTCTCCAATATCTCAGTACCCCAGCCTTCATTATTTCTACAAGTCTTGTCTTACAGGAGACCTACAAGAATTCCTCTGGGCCTCCCGCCTGCCGTCTTAGTTCTGCATGAGGAAGACCTACATCCGGCCATCTCTACTACGACCCAGTGGCGGTTCCTCTTCCCGGTCATCGGAAGAAGCCCCGAGTCCACAACACTCCCAAACCAGGTCAGTGATAGTATACTCAGGCCTCATGGACTCGGGGGATCGGAACACGGACTCTAGTGCCATCCAGAACCTGGCTTCTCGAGTGCAAAGTCAGGAAGCAGCACAAGGTCAGGTGATGCAGTACCTCCAGCAGTTGTCCGGGCGTCTGGATCAGATTCAGGCGTCTCTGGCCTCAGTAATTCCGGCTCCTGTTCCAGCAGTCGCACCAGTTGCCGTTGCCAGCAATGTTCAACCATCGGCCGGTGTCACTCCACGCCTTCAGTTGCCTACTCCGTCCCGCTATAATGGGAATCCCAAAAATTGTCGTGGTTTCTTGAACCAGTGCGAGGTACATTTCGAGCTACTTGCACACAACTTTCCTACAGACCGGTCCAAGGTAGCATATATTATTTCTCTGTTGGAAGGTTCTGCTTTGGATTGGGTGTCTCCATTATGGGAACGATCTGATCCCATGGTTTCCAACTACACCAACTTCATCTCGTCCTTTCGAAGGATTTTCGACGAGCCCGGCAGAATGACCACTGCTTCTTCCGATTTGCTCCGTGTTCGGCAGGGCGCCCGTTCCGTGGGCCAGTACGTGGTTCATTTCCAGACCATTGCTTCCGAACTACGCTGGAATAATGATGCCCTGAGAGCTGCCTTCTGGAACGGTCTTTCCGACCGGCTGAAAGACGAGCTGGTTACTAGAGATCTGCCGGATCCATTAGAAGATTTGATTTCCCTTTGCGTCAAGGTGGATCTTCGGATGCAGGAGCGTGGAAGAGAACGTAACCGTTCGGATCGTTCCAGGTTCCGGAATCCTACTCCTAGGCCGGTGGCCTCACCTAGCTCAGATGAGCCCATGCAAATTAACCGCTCCCGACTGTCTCCGGAAGAACGACAGCGTCGTCGTGAGGGTAAACTCTGCCTTTACTGTGGAGCCGCAGATCATTTTCTTAAATCTTGTAAAGTCCGTCCGGGAAACGGGCAGACCTAGCTTGTTCCGGAGGAGTCAAGCTGGGAGTTACGACAAAAGCTTCTCCAACTTCGGACTGCTTGCTTCCAGTAACTCTAGTCTCCAATTCAGTCTCCAGGTCTTGTGAAGCCCTATTGGATTCCGGAGCTGCAGGGAACTTCGTTTCTTCCTTCTGTGCCCAAAGTTTGGGTTTAAAGTTACGGCCTATCGAGCGGCCAATTTCACTGACGGCTATCAACGGGACTAGAATTTCCAAAGGTCTCATAATGTGGCGCACGGGGCCAGTTAAGCTGCGGGTCGGGGCTCTACATCAGGAAGATTTGGAACTCTTGGTAATCCCAGAAATGCCCCATGATCTGGTTCTTGGAATGCCTTGGCTGAAAAGTCATAACCCCCACATCGACTGGAAGTCGTCACAAATTCTGTCCTGGAGTTCCTTTTGTCACACTAATTGTCTTACTCCTGTTTGTCCGCTCCGTGTTACCTCCAAAACGGATGAAGAGCACATTCCGGAGGCATATCAAGGGTACAAGGACGTATTTTCGGAACAAGCTGCTGACCTGTTACCACCTCACAGGCCTTGGGACTGCCCTATTGACCTTGTCCCAGGGAAGACGCCACCTCGTGGTCGCACATATCCTCTGTCTCTTCCCGAGACTCAAGCCATGTCGGAGTATATTAAGTCCAATATGCTCAAGGGATTCATTCGCCCCTCTTCCTCCCCTGCTGGTGCAGGCTTCTTTTTCGTGAAGAAAAAGGACGGGGGGTTGAGACCATGCATCGACTACCGCGGCCTAAACGACATTACTATTAAGAATAAATACCCCTTGCCACTAATCACAGAGTTATTTGATAGGGTTCGTGGTGCCCGCATTTTTTCAAAACTCGACTTGAGAGGAGCTTATAATCTTATACGCATCCGAGAGGGGGATGAATGGAAGACTGCCTTTAATACCCGAGATGGGCATTACGAATACTTGGTGATGCCGTTTGGTCTTAGTAATGCTCCCGCGGTTTTCCAGGGATTCGTCAACGAAATCTTTCGTGATATGCTGTATCAGAGCGTTGTGGTATATCTGGACGACATACTGATTTTTTCCAAGAATCTTGTCGAACACAGGACTCAAGTCAAAGAGGTGCTACACCGTTTACAAGAGAATCATCTCTACGCCAAGCTTTCCAAATGTACCTTTGAAGTAACATCTATTCCGTTCCTCGGTTATGTCATCTCGGGGACGGAGCTTCGCATGGATCCGGAAAAGTTGTCGGCCATTCGTGATTGGACTCAGCCTCTTTCCCTGAAAGCAATACAAAGGTTCCTGGGCTTTGCGAACTACTACAGGAAATTCATTAAAGGTTTCTCCACCATTGTTGCACCCATTACTGCCCTGACGAGAAAGGGTTCTAATCCTAGTTTGTGGCCTCCGGAAGCCATTGTAGCTTTTTCTCGCTTAAAGTTAGCTTTCACGACGGCTCCAGTTCTCCAACAACCAAATTTCGAGGAACCCTTCTTCTTAGAAGTTGATGCATCTTCAGTCGGGGTGGGGGCTGTCCTCTCCCAGCATTCCTCTGATAAGAAATTACATCCGTGTGGCTTCCACTCTCGTAAATTCTCTCCAGCCGAACGAAATTACTCTATTGGAGACCAGGAACTCTTGGCAATCAAATCTGCCTTGGAAGAATGGAGATATCTTCTAGAAGGGGCTAAACATGTGTTTACCATCTACACGGATCACAAGAATTTACTGTACATCAAATCCGCACAATGTTTGAATCCTCGCCAGGCGAGATGGGCACTTTTCTTTTCCCGATTCTCGTTCATTATCAAGTACCGTGCCGGGACTCTCAATATTAAAGCAGATGCGCTTTCCCGTTCACAGGTTCCCACAGACGAGGATGAACCTCCGGAGCGGGGTTTAATTCTGAATCCAGTTTCTGTCTCTGCTGCTTTAACTACTCCAGCTCCTCCTCCTGGAAGAATGTCCGTACCAGCTAGATTCCGCCCAGGAATACTACTGTGGGTCCATAACTCCAAGTTTTCCGGTCATCCCGGCGCTCAGAAGATGTACAAGTTTCTGCAAAGGTCTTACTGGTGGAACACCATGAGGAAGGATGTACAAGATTGCGTTAATTCGTGTCCCCAATGTACACAACATAAATCTCCTCGTCTGCCTCCTGCAGGGTTACTTCGTCCTCTGCCTATCCCTGTGAGACCCTGGACTCACATTTCCATGGACTTCATCACTGACTTGCCCTGTTCCAAGGGTTGCAACACCGTTTGGGTTATCGTTGACCGTTTTTCGAAGATGGCACACTTTGTGCCCTTGACTGGTCTTCCGACAGCACCGAAACTGGCTCTATTGTTTATCCGAGAACATTTTCGTTTGCATGGGTTGCCACAAGAGATTGTTTCTGACCGTGGAGTACAGTTCACCGCCAGGTTTTGGAAAGCCCTTTGTTCAACTCTACACATTAAACTTAAGTTTTCGTCGGCTTATCATCCCCAAACAAATGGACAAACGGAACGAGTCAATCAAGATCTAGAGACTTTTCTTCGGTTGTATCTCTCTCCTTCACAGGACAACTGGGTGGAGTTGTTGCCTTGGGCGGAGTTTGCCCATAACCATTTGTTTCATTCTTCCACTGGGGAATCACCATTTTTCGTCAACTACGGGTTCCATCCCCGTGTTCCGGAATTTCCAAGCCTTCCGATAATAGAGGTTCCTGCTGTAGCGTCCACTCTACGACACTTTGGACAAATTTGGAGAAAGGTTCATGCTAATCTTAAGCAGGTTTCTGTTCGGTACAAGTTCTTTGCAGATAAGAAACGGCAAGCCGCACCTCAATATAAAGTTGGGGACAGGGTATGGCTGTCCACACGGAATCTCCGGTTGAAGGTGCCCACCATGAAATTCGCTCCAAGGTTCATCGGTCCTTACCCTGTGCTACAAGTCTTAAATCCTGTGGTCTGTAAACTGGGTTTGCCTGCCCATCTTCGCATACCTAACGCCTTCCATGTTTCTCTACTCCGTCCCCTCATACTGAATCGATTCCACTCAGCACTCCCAAGGCCAACGTCCGTAGTGGCAGAAGCTGGAGCGGAGTTTGAAATCAAAGCTATTCTGGACTCTCGTTATCTTCATAAAAAATTACAGTACTTGGTGGACTGGAAGGGTTATGGACCTGAGGAGAGAAGTTGGATTGGGGCTACTGAAGTAACGGCTCCTCGTCTGATTCGGATCTTCCACTCCAGACATCCGACTAAGCCCGGGAAGTGTCCAGGGGCCACTCCTGGAGGAGGGGGTACTGTCACGAACCTCGGGCAGCGGCGACCGCGCTTGTCCCTGCGGGTGGCCTGGTCTGCCCGGCGCCTCTCTTCCCCTGTCAGTCTCCGGCTTCAGCGGCGGGTCGGCGCTGCTCTCCGGCGGCTTCCCGGAAGCAAGGGCGCCGCCATCACAAGCGAGGGCAAGGAGGCGGAGCAGGTCTGACGTCACCTGCCTGCTCCGCCAATCAGGCTAGGGCGGGGAATTTAAAATCAGATACCAGGCAGAGATCCGATGCCTGAGTATCTTCGTTTCTCCTGTGGAAGCTATGATCCAGAGCTCCCTCGTCCCTGCAAGCATCCTGTGCTTCCAAGCATCCTGTCCCTGCAAGCATCCTGTGCTTCCAAGCATCCTGTCCCTGCAAGCATCCTGTGCTTCCAAGCATCCTGTGCCTACAAGCAACCTGTGCTTCCAAGCATCCTGTGCCTACAAGCAACCTGTGCTTCCAAGCATCCTGTGCCTACAAGCACCTCCGTGCCTCCAGTTACCTCCGTGTCTCCAAGCACCTCGCGCCTCCAAGCACCTCCGTGCCTCCAAGCACCTCCGTGCCTCCAAGCACCTCCGTGCCTCCAAGCACCTCGTGCCTCCAAGCACCTCGTGCCTCCAAGCACCTCCGCGCCTCAAAGCACCTCCGTGCCTCCAGTTACCTCCGTGTCTCCAAGCACCTCGTGCCTCCAAGCACCTCCGTGCCTCCAAGCACCTCCGTGCCTCCAAGCACCTCCGTGCCTCCAAGCACCTCGTGCCTCCAAGCACCTCGTGCCTCCAAGCACCTCCGCGCCTCAAAGCACCTCCGTGCCTCCAGTTACCTCCGTGTCTCCAAGCACCTCGTGCCTCCAAGCACCTCCGTGCCTCCAAGCACCTCCGTGTCTCCAAGCACCTCGTGCCTCCAAGCACCTCGTCCCTCCAAACACCTCGGTGTCTCCAAACACCTCCGTGCCTCCAAGCACCTCCGTGCCTCCAAACACCTCCGTGCCTCCAAGGGTCTCCCAGCACTCCCTGTACTCCCAGTACCTCAGTGCCTCCAATACCACAGTGTCTCCAATATCTCAGTACCCCAGCCTTCATTATTTCTACAAGTCTTGTCTTACAGGAGACCTACAAGAATTCCTCTGGGCCTCCCGCCTGCCGTCTTAGTTCTGCATGAGGAAGACCTACATCCGGCCATCTCTACTACGACCCAGTGGCGGTTCCTCTTCCCGGTCATCGGAAGAAGCCCCGAGTCCACAACACTCCCAAACCAGGTCAGTGATAGTAGGCAAGTATGAGTTGTGCTACCCATAGCTATTCCACACTTAGGGCACCATGGCTGTAACTACAGGGTGATTCAAAAGTCGCAGTACACCCTTTTGTTTTAAAAACTGCAGGAAATTGGAATACTGAATAATCCAGTAAGGTATGGGTGAGGTGGGCTATCTTTTAGGGTATGTACCAAACATGGGCGCTATCTTGAAATCTGCCATCTTAAATCTAAGTCAGTTTTTTCAAATAGAAACCCCCTTTCTTTTTAAAAAAACTGACTTAGATTCAAACAACATCAGAATTTGCCGAAAAGTTTATTGCTGCAAACAGATTTGAAATATCAGTTATGGTTCAAAAGTTACAACACTTTTTTTATGCAGGTAACTGAAGATGGCTTTGACAAAAGAGGAGAGAATTTAGGTAATTTTGATGTCTGGAGAACGAAGTTTCCGTGTCATAGCTGAAGATTTTAACAACCGACACCCAGAAAGACCTCCAATATCACATAACACTGTCCGGTGCCTAATTTCCAAATTCTGATAAACCAGGACTGTGGCTGACAAGTCACGGAGCGGTAGTCCAAAAAGTGCTACTGACGAGACAACCTCAACAATGGTTTTGGCATCATTCGTGAAGAGCCCACAACGCAGCACACGACGGTTGTCAGCAGAATGACCTCAATACTCTCCTCTTTTGTCAAAGCCATCTTCAGTTACCTGCATAAAAAAAGTGTTGTAATTTTTGAACCTTAACTGATATTTCAAATCTGTTTGCAGCAATACACTTGTCAGCAAATTCTGATGTTGTTTGACATGTTAACTGACCCCCTTTCCATTTTGCTGATTTCAAGATGGCGCCCATGTTCGGTACATACCCTAAAAGATAGTCCACCTTACCAGATCCGGATCAAGGGCGGGGCCCGGGGGGTACGCACCCCGGGCCCCCCTTTCCGAAAGGGCCCCCTGCCACACCACAGATCGGATCTGTCTTCCAATCCGATCTGCGGTGCAGCGCTCCCTGGCTTCCGTCCCCACTGCAGCAGCGGCCGCACAGACAGGACAGCTGAGCTGAGCGGCAGCTCAGCTGTCCAATAATGTATGAATGAAGCAGCCTGCCCCTGCAGCCTGCGTGCCCAGCCAATTACTGAGTTATGCACGCTGAAGTTTTCTGTTATTTTGTCCTATTTGTTGTTTGCTTCACAATAAAAAATAAATAAAACATCTTTAAAGTTGTAGCCATGTTCTGTGAATGAAATGATGCAAACCTTCGAACAATCCATTTTAATTCCATGTTGTGAGGCAACAAAACATGAGAAATGCAATGGAGAGTGAATACTTTTGCAAGGCACTGTATACTCTGTGTGTGACTGCGGCTGTATCTGCATACGAAATGCTATGTTACACTGTATCCCTGGAGATAACTGTAGTATAACATTTCATATGCAGATACAGTCACAGTCACACACAGAATAAAGGCATGCTGCATATCAGTTTAATCAGCAGAACCTACTTGTGCATCCTAGCCATAGTAATGCAAATAAGATTCATTTTCATCAAAAAAAGGCACGCGAGGTTAGCAGAGCTGCCAGCTGACTCACGCCAGGCATCTCCTGCTGCATGGAGTATTGAAGCAAGATATATGAGGACACAATGTTAGCGGCCGTGTGAGTGCTTTGTCTAAGTGGGTTGGTTGTGCAATAGTGTTCGGCATATGGGTAAGGGGCATTATGTGTGTCGTGTATAAATGCATTAATAATGTGTGGTAAATGTGTACGGGGCACTGTGTGTGTCATTCTGTGTATAAGGGCATTATGTGTAAGGGGCATTTTGTGTGTCATTATGTGTATAAGGGCTCTAAGAATGTGCGTCATATGTGAAAGGAACATTATGTGTGTCATTATGTGTATAAGGGCATTAATAATGTGCTGCATACGTGTAAGGGACATTATGTGTATAAGGGCATTAATAAAGGTTGGCATAATGTGTAAGGCGCATTATATTTATAAGGACATTAATAATATGTGGTATTATGTGTATAAATGCATTACTAATGTGTGGCATTATGTGTATAAGGTGCTCTACTGTGTGATCTAATGTGAATAAAGAGAAATATGTATGGTGTAATGTGAATAAGGAGCAATTCAGTGTGATGTAACGTGAATTAGGGAGACTATTGCATGATATAATGTGAATAAAGTTGCACTACTGTGTGGCGTAATTTGAACTGAAGGTACTATTGTGTGACAATGCCCCTTCCCAGCAAGAACGCGTCCCTTTTTGGGCTGTGCGCCGAATGTGCGCACTGTTCCTATTTTAAATACAGGGGCTAGGAACACTAAAATGAGGATTGCAATGGGCGAGGGGTGATGGTGCTGGAAAAGGGGCGCAGGGTCAGAGGCAGAACTAGCGGCGGTCCTAGAGGGCACCAGCCAAAATCTTGCCTACGGCATCATATTGGCTAGGGTCGGCTCTGGTCAGCACCTACGCGTTTCAAAACAATTTTTTGTTCTACATGCTGATTAGACAAAAACGTGTACATGGTGGAGAAGGTTCTTTAAATATAGATATATATTTACATAGATATGTGTAATATATGGCATCTTTCCCTAATGCAAAAAAACAATACAGGTTGAGTATCCCTTATCCAAAATGCTTGGGACCAGAAGTATTTTGGATATCGGATTTTTCCGTATTTTGGAATAATTACATACCATAATGAGATATCACGGTGATAGGACCTAAGTCTAAGCACAGAATGCATTTATGTTACATATACAACTTATACACACACAGCCTGATGGTCATTTTAGCTAATATTTTTAATAACTGTGCATTAAACAAAGTTTGGGTACATGTACACAATTCATTCATGTTTCATATATACCTTATACACACAGCCTGAAGGTCATTTAATACAATATTTTTTATAACTTTGTGTATTAAACAAAGTTTGTATACATTGAGCCATCAGAAAACAAAGGTTTCACTATCTCAGTCTCACTCAAAAAATTCCGTATTTCGGAAAATTACGTATTTCGGAATATTTGGATATGGGATACTCAACCTGTATTACAAAAATTATATAAAAGGCATCAAGAAACAAGAAAATCACTTACAAACAAAAGTATCTAAATCACAAATTATTAAACCCATGTGTATTAATGTAAAAAAAAAAAAATTCTGAAATTAATTACGTTTTCTTCTAAATCTGTAATACACACCATACAAAAGCTAAATAAATAATTGCTACATTATACTTCTTCAGCTATTTACAAGACATCTGGTCTGTTGGGCCGGGGTTACACAAGCTCTGTGTTCACACAGGATCAATACCATTGTTCTATAAGATTTATGAAATTTTACGCTACATACAGTATACAATATAAGATCAACTCCTGCCCGTCAATGACGCAAATTCTTTTTGCAGAAAATCTAGAACTGGGGCACGGCATAAACAGCCCATGGACATCTAACCCACACCTTTCTTCTGCCCGTGCTTCTGTCCAGCTCCTTTACACAACACACTAATCTCGGGTCAGCACGAGTGACTGCTAGTCATACATCTGCCATTTTAACCCTGAACGTCCAAATAGCAAAGGTCACGGCCTAGAAGTGGAAGATACTAACACTGGAAGAATCTAGTGTATCTCTATGACAACCTCTATGGATTATGAGGAAAGGCTTTCTAGGTTAGATATGTAAACATTCAGAAAAAAAAAGCGGTAATGAGAAGACATTATTAATATATATTCATATATAAAAGGGACAATACAAGTATCTATCAGGAGATTTGTTCATTGAAAAATCTCTACACAGGACACGTGGACACTGTCTGAGGTTAGAGGAGACAAAATTTCATATACAATGAAGGAAAGGGTTCTTCACAGTAAGGGCAGTAAGGATTTGGAATTTACTGCCTGAGAAGGTAGTAATGGTGGACTCAGTCAATATGTTTAAAAAAGGATTAGATAAATTCCTAACTGAAAGAAATATCCAAGGATATTGCATTTAAGGTGAGTGTATTTTAGAAAAAGCATAATTTATAGTGTTAGTTACACTTATTAACTTAACTTCATCTGGGTCAGTATAGTTAAAATAGTGTTAAATACAGATTAGTGTAAGAATTATAAAAAAGGTTGAATTAGATGGACATTTGGTCTTTGTTCAACCTCAATAACTATGTTACTATGTCACCTCCAACGTCTGAATTTGTGTGGGACTATTACATATGTACGTGAAGAGTTATTTACAGTATACAGTAAGGCAGTAAAATCATTCTGCCCCATTGTGCTAGCTAGGAACTTTCCAAACAAGTTGAGATGCATTTAAATATGTACATTCCAAGAATAGTTTTGTATCTATCTTATGGTGTGTACACACAGTGAGATTTTTTCTTACGATTTTGACTATATAGTCAAAATCGTAAGAAAAGTTAGTGCAGATCGCAAGGTGAAAGTCACCTTGCGATCCCGATTCGATGCTGATGCGCGGCCGGCATCGCAAGAATAGACAGACTGTTCAGGCAAGTCAATTTTGACTATCTCTGTAGAAGAGATAGTCAAAATTGACACTTAGCCAAAATTGCACATAGTATCGCAAGCACATACTGAGTGTGCTTGCAATACTGACTATGTGCCGACCTAGCCCCTGTCGCATAGTGAGAATCGGGTATAGCCCGAATCTCACCGTGTGTATGGGCCATTAGAGGAAAGTTAATATTTTTGAAAATGTGTGTGTGTGTGGCAAGATCAAGATCTGGTGCGCACAATCTGCGGCCCTGACATCATTATATGTGGGGCCGCAGGAGGGATGGGAATAAAATAACATTGTCAGAAGACGACATAATCTGGGGCATTGCCAAGCAGCCATTTCTGGAATGCCCACTGGCCAGAAGCTGACTTGGCCAACTGGAGATTTGGGGATTTCTTTAATCATGCACAGGTGAGTTATTCTAAGTTTCTGGGTCAATAATTACCCAATCTGCTTCCTCAGCCAGAAATCCTTAGAACATGACCTGTTGAGGGTACTTGGGGATAGTGGTTTATAACACCTGGGCTATTGGGAGTTTGGTGTCTGACTTACTACCTGATTATATGAACATGACACTGATGTTACCCATATTTCATGGCCATCTCAGTCACTAGATCTGATCCCAGTTGGGTACTTATTGGATATTCTGGAATAAATCCTGAGACCGAATTCTCCACTGCCATCAAGCAGGATGAATTGTTCTGCAACCCTTCTTCACAATTATGGTTCATGCCGAATACATGGTGCATGCAAAGGGTATCCGGTCTCTAGGTCGACAATGTCTAAGTCGACCACTATTGGTCGACAGTAAGTCGGTCGACGAGGTTTCTAGGTCGACAGGAACTCTATGCCAACATTTTCTACGTCGACATGACAAAAGGTCAACAACACTTTTTCAAATGTTTTTTCTTAATTTTTTTTAACTTTTTCATACGTTACGATCCACATGGACTACAAATGGGAACGGTAACCTGTGCCGAGCGCAGCGATAGCAGAGCGAGGCACCGTGCCCAAAGCGCAAGCCATGCAAGGGGATACGGTGCACTAATTGGGGATCCCGGTCACTGTACAGAGAAAACGACACCAAAAAAAGTAAAAAAACTCATGTCGACCTAGAGTCCCTGTCGACCTAGAAACCATGTCGACCTACTTACTGTCAACCAATAGTGGTCGACCTAGATACTGTCGACCTAAGTGTGGTCGACCCTGCATATCACACCCCATACAAAGACGTATTAATTCAATTTATATCTATTTTATATATTTTGACGTTTTTAATGCATCAAACAAGCACAGTCTGTTGTCATTTTGCTGCACTGAGCTAGACTTAGTATGAATTGAATAACACAGCTACTACTACACATAGTACTGTGTCTGACATAGGACACACTATCACTGCCAATGCGTGAACACTATAATAGACAACAGTGTGTATTGTGTACTATTCTGTGTCATTCTGAATCCAATATTCATACATCCGCAATGGACAAGTCTTCATACTGTTAATTTTACAATAAAATGTCCAATTACAGTGGATTTAACGACGTCCGGATACAGCTGGGTTAATGTTAATGTTACAGTACGGTGGATATTTTCACATTGAGTCTGTGACTTTCAGGTCACTGCTTTAGCAGAGTTAGGGAATTATGTCAGTACGTTATAGTCAAAGTGTGTTTCAGCTGTGCTAATATTACAGCAGGATTATAGTTACTGTAATGTTAGTGTTACAGATGAGTGACATGTCAGCATGCTTTCAGTTTATGCAGAATTTTACAATTTTGGGTAGTAGTATTTTTGTTACCAATAATTTTTCTTTTAAAATAGCTTCATGAAGATCATTCAGATATAAATGATAAAACTCAGCAGACAGCAAGGAATGACACCACAGCATTCCCATATTGTTATTTTATTGTTTTGTCATGACAGCTTATTAATATTATGTATATTACACTCTTACTATCATTTCCTGCAACACATAATTACATCATCACTCTCCCCTCCTCCATTCTTTCATCCACTATCCACCACCTATTTGCTATTCAAGTCGCATATGCTCTATTCACAATTAGATCCCTTTGTCCTCTGTCAACTGTACATTCTAAGCTGTATCCTTATCACACCATCGCTTCCATCAGTTTTATTCTGCTCTAGATTTTATTTTATATCCCATTTATGCCTTGGCCCTTTCATAGTTTACTGGCTTCTGTCACTAACCGACTCTTATGTTCCACCGGCTTGCCCAGAAACCAGGAACCAGTTCCCAGCACCTCTGGATGCCTCACCGGATCACAGGAAACAAGGTGTAATATACTGTATGATTGTTGGTATGCCCAGCTACCTACCCCAGTAGTGAGCTGTAATGATCTTCAGGGTATTGATGCTCAGAAACTGATATAAATGGACAGAATGGGTAGATTGTGAGATTATGCTGAGAAAAGTTATGTCTCATGGACATAACAAGACTTTAGGCCAATAAATGGAGTTACAGACAGAAAAAGGTCAGACATCTGGAGCAAACAGTCATAGAATGGGGCAAAAACCAAATGAAAACATAAACATGACACAAACACAAACATTACAGACTCACAGCGTTCTGGATAAATCAGGTGGTGGAAAAAGTACATTGGCCCATGGGGGCTCAGGCTTGACTCCAATATGTTGCAGGTATGACACATGTCCCCACTTTGTAGCAGTGCATACTGTCTTTCAAAGGGTTGTAGCGACACATGCCACCACTCAGCATTGTGACCTAACTGAACTCTCAGCAGCCCGACATCCACAATACTGGATCAGACAAAACTGGACTTTTCACCAAAGCCATTACTGGAGAATACAGCCCTCAGTCACAGTGGAGAACCCAGCTCTCAGTAATAGTGGAGAACCCAGCTCTCAGTAACAGTGGAGAATCCAGCTCTCAGTCACAGTGGAGAACCCAGCTCTCAGTCACAGTGGAGGACCCAGCTCTCAGTAACAGTGGAGAATCCAGCTCTCAGTCACAGTGGAGAACCCAGCTCTCAGTCACAGTGGAGGACCCAGCTCTCAGTCACAGTGGAGAACCCAGCTCTCAGCAACAGTGGAGAACCCAGCTCTCAGCAACAGTGGTGAACCCAGCTCTCAGTCACAGTGGAGAACCCAGCTCTCAGCAACAGTGGTGAACCCAGCTCTCAGTCACAGTGGAGAACCCAGCTCTCAGTTACAGTGGAGAATCCAGCTCTCAGTCACAGTGGCGAACCCAACTCTCAGTCACAGTGGCTAACCCAGATCTCAGCCACAGTGGATAACCCAGCTCTCAGTCACAGTGGAGAACCCAACTCTCAGTCACAGTGGAGAACCCAGCTCTCAGTCACAGTGGCAAACCCAACTCTCAGTCACAGTGGCGAACCTAGCTCTCAGTCACAGTGGAGAACCCAGCTCTCAGTCACAGTTGAGAACCCAGCTCTCAGTCACAGTGGCGAACCTAGCTCTCAGTCACAGTGGAGAACCCAGCTCTCAGTCACAGTTGAGAACCCAGCTCTCAGTCACAGTGGAGAACCCAGCTCTCAGTCACAGTGGAGAACCCAGCTCTCAGTCACAGTGGAGAACCCAGCTCTCAGTCACAGTTGCGAACCCAGCTCTCAATCACAGTGGCGAACCTAGCTCTCAGTCACAGTGGTGAACCCAGCTCTCAGTCACAGTTGAGAACCCAGCTCTCAGTCACAGTGGAGAACCCAGCTCTCAGTCACAGTGGAGAACCCAGCTCTCAGTCACAGTGGAGAACCCAGCTCTCAGTCACAGTTGCGAACCCAGCTCTCAATCACAGTGGCGAACCTAACTCTCAGTCACAGTGGAGAATCCAGCTCTCAGTCACAGTGGAGAACCCAGCTCTCAGTCACAGTGGAGAACCCAGCTCTCAGTCACAGTTGAGAACCCAGCTCTCAGTCACAGTGGAGAACCCAGCTCTCAGTCACAGTGGAGAACCCAGCTCTCAGTCACAGTTGCGAACCCAGCTCTCAATCACAATGGCGAACCTAACTCTCAGTCACAGTGGAGAATCCAGCTCTCAGTCACAGTGGTGAACCCAGCTCTCAGTCACAGTGGAGAACCCAGCTCTCAGTCACAGTGGAGAACCCAGCTCTCAGTCACAGTGGAGAACCCAGCTCTCAGTCACAGTGGAGGACCCAGCTCTCAGTCACAGTGGAGAACCCAGATCTCAGCAACAGTGGAGAACCCAGCTCTCAGCAACAGTGGTGAACCCAGCTCTCAGTCACAGTGGAGAACCCAGCTCTCAGCAACAGTGGTGAACCCAGCTCTCAGTCACAGTGGAGAACCCAGCTCTCAGTTACAGTGGAGAATCCAGCTCTCAGTCACAGTGGCGAACCCAACTCTCAGTCACAGTGGCTAACCCAGATCTCAGCCACAGTGGATAACCCAGCTCTCAGTCACAGTGGAGAACCCAACTCTCAGTCACAGTGGAGAACCCAGCTCTCAGTCACAGTGGCAAACCCAACTCTCAGTCACAGTGGCGAACCTAGCTCTCAGTCACAGTGGAGAACCCAGCTCTCAGTCACAGTTGAGAACCCAGCTCTCAGTCACAGTGGAGAACCCAGCTCTCAGTCACAGTGGCGAACCTAGCTCTCAGTCACAGTGGAGAACCCAGCTCTCAGTCACAGTTGAGAACCCAGCTCTCAGTCACAGTGGAGAACCCAGCTCTCAGTCACAGTGGAGAACCCAGCTCTCAGTCACAGTTGCGAACCCAGCTCTCAATCACAGTGGCGAACCTAACTCTCAGTCACAGTGGAGAACCCAGCTCTCAGTCACAGTTGCGAACCCAGCTCTCAATCACAGTGGCGAACCTAACTCTCAGTCACAGTTGCGAACCCAGCTCTCAATCACAGTGGCGAACCTAACTCTCAGTCACAGTGGCAAACCCAACTCTCAGTCACAGTGGCGAACCTAGCTCTCAGTCACAGTGGAGAACCCAGCTCTCAGTCACAGTGGAGAACCCAGCTCTCAGTCACAGTGGAGAACCCAGCTCTCAGTCACAGTGGAGAATCCAGCTCTCAGTCACAGTGGAGAACCCAGCTCTCAGTCACAGTGGAGAACCCAGCTCTCAGTCACAGTGGAGAACCCAGCTCTCAGTCACAGTGGAGAACCCAGCTCTCAGTCACAGTGGAGAACCCAGCTCTCAGTCACAGTGGAGAATCCAGCTCTCAGTCACAGTGGAGAACCCAGCTCTCAGTCACAGTGGAGAACCCAGCTCTCAGTCACAGTGGAGAACCCAGCTCTCAGTCACAGTGGAGAACCCAGCTCTCAGTCACAGTTGAGAACCCAGCTCTCAGTCACAGTGGAGAACCCAGCTCTCAGTCACAGTTGCGAACCCAGCTCTCAGTCACAGTTGAGAACCCAGCTCTCAATCACAATGGCGAACCTAACTCTCAGTCACAGTGGAGAATCCAGCTCTCAGTCACAGTGGTGAACCCAGCTCTCAGTCACAGTGGAGAACCCAGCTCTCAGTCACAGTGGAGAACCCAGCTCTCAGTCACAGTGGAGGACCCAGCTCTCAGTCACAGTGGAGAACCCAGCTCTCAGCAACAGTGGAGAACCCAGCTCTCAGCAACAGTGGTGAACCCAGCTCTCAGTCACAGTGGAGAACCCAGCTCTCAGCAACAGTGGTGAACCCAGCTCTCAGTCACAGTGGAGAACCCAGCTCTCAGTTACAGTGGAGAATCCAGCTCTCAGTCACAGTGGCGAACCCAACTCTCAGTCACAGTGGCTAACCCAGATCTCAGCCACAGTGGATAACCCAGCTCTCAGTCACAGTGGAGAACCCAACTCTCAGTCACAGTGGCAAACCCAACTCTCAGTCACAGTGGAGAACCCAGCTCTCAGTCACAGTGGAGAACCCAGCTCTCAGTCACAGTGGCAAACCCAACTCTCAGTCACAGTGGCGAACCTAGCTCTCAGTCACAGTGGAGAACCCAGCTCTCAGTCACAGTTGAGAACCCAGCTCTCAGTCACAGTGGAGAACCCAGCTCTCAGTCACAGTGGCGAACCTAGCTCTCAGTCACAGTGGAGAACCCAGCTCTCAGTCACAGTTGAGAACCCAGCTCTCAGTCACAGTGGAGAACCCAGCTCTCAGTTACAGTGGAGAATCCAGCTCTCAGTCACAGTGGCGAACCCAACTCTCAGTCACAGTGGCTAACCCAGATCTCAGCCACAGTGGATAACCCAGCTCTCAGTCACAGTGGAGAACCCAACTCTCAGTCACAGTGGCAAACCCAACTCTCAGTCACAGTGGAGAACCCAGCTCTCAGTCACAGTGGAGAACCCAGCTCTCAATCACAGTGGCGAACCTAACTCTCAGTCACAGTTGCGAACCCAGCTCTCAATCACAGTGGCGAACCTAACTCTCAGTCACAGTGGCAAACCCAACTCTCAGTCACAGTGGCGAACCTAGCTCTCAGTCACAGTGGAGAACCCAGCTCTCAGTCACAGTGGAGAACCCAGCTCTCAGTCACAGTGGAGAACCCAGCTCTCAGTCACAGTGGAGAATCCAGCTCTCAGTCACAGTGGAGAACCCAGCTCTCAGTCACAGTGGAGAACCCAGCTCTCAGTCACAGTGGAGAACCCAGCTCTCAGTCACAGTGGAGAACCCAGCTCTCAGTCACAGTTGAGAACCCAGCTCTCAGTCACAGTGGAGAACCCAGCTCTCAGTCACAGTGGAGAACCCAGCTCTCAGTCACAGTTGCGAACCCAGCTCTCAATCACAATGGCGAACCTAACTCTCAGTCACAGTGGAGAATCCAGCTCTCAGTCACAGTGGTGAACCCAGCTCTCAGTCACAGTGGAGAACCCAGGTCTCAGTCACAGTGGAGAACCCAGCTCTCAGTCACAGTGGAGGACCCAGCTCTCAGTCACAGTGGAGAACCCAGCTCTCAGCAACAGTGGAGAACCCAGCTCTCAGCAACAGTGGTGAACCCAGCTCTCAGTCACAGTGGAGAACCCAGCTCTCAGCAACAGTGGTGAACCCAGCTCTCAGTCACAGTGGAGAACCCAGCTCTCAGTTACAGTGGAGAATCCAGCTCTCAGTCACAGTGGCGAACCCAACTCTCAGTCACAGTGGCTAACCCAGATCTCAGCCACAGTGGATAACCCAGCTCTCAGTCACAGTGGAGAACCCAACTCTCAGTCACAGTGGCAAACCCAACTCTCAGTCACAGTGGAGAACCCAGCTCTCAGTCACAGTGGAGAACCCAGCTCTCAGTCACAGTGGCAAACCCAACTCTCAGTCACAGTGGCGAACCTAGCTCTCAGTCACAGTGGAGAACCCAGCTCTCAGTCACAGTTGAGAACCCAGCTCTCAGTCACAGTGGAGAACCCAGCTCTCAGTCACAGTGGCGAACCTAGCTCTCAGTCACAGTGGAGAACCCAGCTCTCAGTCACAGTTGAGAACCCAGCTCTCAGTCACAGTGGAGAACCCAGCTCTCAGTTACAGTGGAGAATCCAGCTCTCAGTCACAGTGGCGAACCCAACTCTCAGTCACAGTGGCTAACCCAGATCTCAGCCACAGTGGATAACCCAGCTCTCAGTCACAGTGGAGAACCCAACTCTCAGTCACAGTGGCAAACCCAACTCTCAGTCACAGTGGAGAACCCAGCTCTCAGTCACAGTGGAGAACCCAGCTCTCAGTCACAGTGGCAAACCCAACTCTCAGTCACAGTGGCGAACCTAGCTCTCAGTCACAGTGGAGAACCCAGCTCTCAGTCACAGTTGAGAACCCAGCTCTCAGTCACAGTGGAGAACCCAGCTCTCAGTCACAGTGGCGAACCTAGCTCTCAGTCACAGTGGAGAACCCAGCTCTCAGTCACAGTTGAGAACCCAGCTCTCAGTCACAGTGGAGAACCCAGCTCTCAGTCACAGTGGAGAACCCAGCTCTCAGTCACAGTTGCGAACCCAGCTCTCAATCACAGGGGCAAACCTAACTCTCAGTCACAGTGGAGAACCCAGCTCTCAGTCACAGTTGCGAACCCAGCTCTCAATCACAGTGGCGAACCTAACTCTCAGTCACAGTTGCGAACCCAGCTCTCAATCACAGTGGCGAACCTAACTCTCAGTCACAGTGGCAAACCCAACTCCCAGTCACAGTGGCGAACCTAGCTCTCAGTCACAGTGGAGAACCCAGCTCTCAGTCACAGTTGAGAACCCAGCTCTCAGTCACAGTGGAGAACCCAGCTCTCAGTCACAGCGGAGAATCCAGCTCTCAGTCACAGTGGAGAACCCAGCTCTCAGTCACAGTGGAGAACCCAGCTCTCAGTCACAGTGGAGAACCCAGCTCTCAGGTACAGTTGAGAACCCAGCTCTCAGTCACAGTGGAGAACCCAGCTCTCAGTCACAGTTGCGAACCCAGCTCTCAATCACAGTGGCGAACCTAACTCTCAGTCACAGTGGAGAATCCAGCTCTCAGTCACAGTGGAGAACCCAGCTCTCAATCACAGTGGCGAACCTAACTCTCAGTCACAGTGGAGAATCCAGCTCTCAGTCACAGTGGAGAACCCAGCTCTCAGTCACAGTGGAGAACCCAGCTCTCAGTCACAGTGGAGAACCCAGCTCTCAGTCGCAGCGTGCTCTTAGGGGCATGGTAGTTACTTTTTCTTATTGGCTAGGGTAAGGTACTAAGGTGCCCCATTTAATTGAAACAAGTGATGGTAACAAAAATATTAGAACATGGCAGATACAACGGAGTTAAACACTGGAACAGGGAACACAACACAAAACCAGAATATACACATAGCCACAAGATAAGGACACAAACAAAGGATACAGAAAATTCTGATCCAATGATGTAAAGCAGATCTGGGTATGGAAAGAAAGGAATCCACGTAGGTAGTGCACATGTTCTCACATCATGTGAAGTGCCTTAGAAGAATATGCTGGTGGCTGGGCTTTATATTGGCCAATGTTGGTAACAAGCATGAAGTATAGTAGATAGTGCCCTCAAAGAGACAGACCATTGAGATGGAGGGAGAGGAGTAACAGTAAAATGCATCTCCAGCCAACAATAAACTAAACAGATAAACGTTATCCACACTGTACAAGCTACACAGCTAAACCCTTCCTAACATACATTACATTTAAAAATATATTTAAAATGGTACAATGTTGACAAGAGTGTCACTTTAAGTACACACGCAACTAGTAACAAACTGCGTTTCACTTAGTGGAATTGTCAGTACTATATTTTAGGATGTAAGCAGAAAATAATCGCTCTCATTTCTAAGAAATATAATCTACACTTAAAAGAGACAGGCTCGAATGCTGCAATCTTTACGTAAAATACATCATTTCAGAGTAACTGCAAAGCATCTTCCCAATCTCTCTGTCGCTGCCAGCTTCCAGCCAGCTAGATATTTCTATACAATTGCCAAATATAACAAGATATGAAATGTCCTTATCACAGGAGGCTGTGGTGCAGCACAAACTTTACGAGCCACAGCTGACATTTGAAATTCACCCAACGGAAGTTTTATGAGGCCTTAAATTGTAGGTCACGGGTGGGAGACTCTTTAAATTGTTCATAAAATATTTTGTCAGCTGTATGAGAACAGTGGTGTCTGTCTGTTTGGTGATTACTCTTGATGTTCTGAGCACACAAGGCCACGTATGTATAAGAGGAGTTTATGCTAAGTATAGGTCTCTGGGGTGAGCTGTGTATGAAACCTTGACCACAACAACATTTAAGGAGAAGCGGTCATGGTCACATGTCGGGGGGGAACATGAACAGCACTGCCAGCAAGCTGGACGGTGACCCCCTGTCCCCCCTTTACCTGCAAACAGAGAAGCTATGAATTATATGTATCTTCCAATCTTCTGTCATGTGGACAGCTTTCACACAGTGGGGTACATTTACTAAGGTGGGAGCTTTTCAGAACTGCTGATGTTGCCCATAGCAACTTATCAGATTCTACTTAACATTTATCTAGCTGCTTCTAGAAGATAATAGATAGAATCGTATTGGTTGCTATGGGCAACATCACCAGTTCTAAATAAAACATTGCACCTTAGTATATTTACCCCTATTAAACAGTCCTGTCTAAATGGGATATTTGGGAGGCATGCGGTAGTGCCTAGCAAATTGGGTATACTCCTTTAAATTCTATCCAAACCTCAGGTATGATTACATAGAAACACTAGAAGACAAAATAATGGCTGTTGTATATTAGCACACTGCATTGGTGCCAGTGTAAAGAGCATTTAATATAGTCATGGGGGTTAACAGGGGTGGCAGAGGGACTTCTATCCCTGACACACCTTATCACTGATGATGATCCTGTGCGGAATAAGCCAAAGCACTATTGTCTATGTGAATACCTGTGTCTGCTGGCCATACTGCTTTCGTCCTATGATAAATATGTCCCTAAGTCTCATTTACTAATGTCTGCTCATTATCCTTTCTGTGCGAGCTGCAGAAGTTTAGCCCAGGACCTTCACCACCCTTCTCCCCCTGCCCTGTAAATACAATGGTGCTGGTTTGATGAGCATTAGGGTGACGTTCCTGGGCTGATCTGCCACTCTCACAGCGGGAGGCGGTCAAGATCCCGCTGGACGGGATCCCGGCGGTCGAAATACCGACGCCGGAATCCCGACCAGCACAATCCCGACATATTCTCCCTCCGTGGGTGTCCACGACACCCATAGAGGGAGAATATAATAGTGTGCCGAGCGTAGCGAGGCACCGTGCCTGCAGCGTGGCGAGCGAAGCGAGCCCGCAAGGGGGCGCGTTCCGCTCACCACCCCTGTCGGGATTGTGTGGTCGAGATTCCAGCGTCGGTATTTCGACCGCCGGGATCCCGTCCAGAGGGATTTAGTACCGATCCCCTCACAGCCTCATCAAGCTTCATCGAAGAATCATAGTAAGGCAAGAAAGCCAACGGAGTGGGGGTTGGGGGGCATCTGGCTTTATGGGTTATAACCATAGCCTGGAATGCTTAGTAAGATATACTGTAGATCTCACCTGACAGAGCTGGTTCTTTATATTGCCTGGGATATGACTACGCTCTGTTGTGTAGTACAAAGAGGGAACAGCTAGAACAATATGTGCACTATGGTAAGGACAAGGCAATAATGATGATGACTTTTAATTGTGAGAGCCAGATTCGTTAGTATCTGATATTATTAACGAACTTTATTACTAATGGCATATTTTGTTACACAGGCGTGCGCACGGGGGATCCCCTAATGTCTGGCACCCCCCACACGCCTGCACACAGTCAATGCAGCCCTCTCCCTCCTCCTTTCATGCTGCATGTGACCAGCAGCGCACAGAGACCGGGAAATGGAGCCGGCCCGGGCTGCAGGACAGCGTAGAGAAGGAGATCCTTCCCGCTCCCAGCCATACAGAGAGGAGAGGACCGTTTGTGAGGTGCGCCGCAGCCAATCGAAGCAGGCAGCAGGACGGAGACTCACTGAAGCTACTGTATTAGCCTCTCAGTGAGTATCGCAGCTGCCAGATGTCTTTAAAGTGTGTGCGGCTGCGGCAGGGGGAGAGGGGGGAAAACTAAGGGGGGCAATCTGGCTTGTTTATGGGGGATGTGCCTGCCAGTGTTGGCCTCACTTTCCACAGCACTGTCCTGGCACGCACCCATACCCCCCACACACACACACACGCTGATTGTTGGCCTCACCTCCAGCAGCAGCACTGTCTGGCAGGAACCCATAAGCACTGATTGTTGGCCTCCTCAGTACTGCTGGAGGTGAGGCCAACAATCAGCGTGTGGGGGGTGGTAAGGGGGGGGGGTATATACATATTTATTAAAGGATTTTATATATATATATATATATATATATATATATATATATAATATATAGATATGTATATATAGGAAAGAAAAACTGCGGCACTCGGGACTGAGGAAAAGATGATGTATTCAGCAATACATGATTTACATCAACGTTTCGGGGATTTTAACCCCTTTTTCAAGATGTACCTGTGTACATCTTGAAAAAGGGGTTAAAATCCCCGAAATGTTGATGTAAATCATGTATTGCTGAATACATCATCTTTTCCTCAGTCCCCGAGTGCCGCAGTTTTTCTTTCCTATGTTAGTTGTTCCTGAGGGCACCGGGGCAAGTTGATATTTTTTTTGTGGGAGTGCCGGGCTTTTTGTTCCAATATATATGTATATATATATATATATATATATATATATTGCTCATACTGTGTGGCGTAATGGCAACTTTCGCTCATACCATGTGGCGTAACGTAAATTTCGGCTCATACTGTGTGGGGTAATGTGACCTTCGGCTCATTCTGTGTGGTGTAATGTGACCTTCGGCTCATACTGTGTGGCGTAATGTGACCTTCGGCTCATACTGTGTGGCGTAATGTGACCTTCGGCTCATACTGTGTGGCGTAATGTGACCTTCGGCTCATACTGTGTGGTGTAATGTGACTTTCAGCTCATACTGTTTGGAGTAATGTGATTAAGCCATGTGATTTTACTGAGGGAATGTAAAATAGTGCTAGACATGTCCCTAGGTGGTGCTAGACATGCCCAAAAGGCAGTACTAGACACGCCCCTTCGGCGGTGCACCCCCTAATATAATTAGCTGCGCACGCCTATGGTTTAGTATAGCAGTAATAGTAATATGCGGTTGGTATTTAACACTACTTGCTTCTGCAGGGCGGTCCAGCAACATCCACCTCCTCTGGGGTGGCCTGCGCTCGGGTGCCAGTGACAGGGTGTTCTGTAATGCACATGCGCAACGATTAGCCTGTATTGGTGCATTACACTTTCACCCAGCCGGCAATGCATACAGGGGTTATGTCTCGATGTTAAATGAGGCCCATAGTATTCATTAAATATCCATTACCGACAGTATTTCCCCACCGGCATGTGCTGAGTCTGCTGAACGGAAACTAGGAGACAATGGTTGTCCTCTAGCAGCTTTATTATTGTACCCACAGTGTTTAGCGCATAAACATAGTACGGGGCAGCCTCAATATTCACTTCTATCAGTATAAGTGCAACAAGCCTGTACTCATATGTCAGCACTGGTATATGCTGCTGATGATCAGGGCTCCTGAGAGTTCCTGCGAACCCTGATGCTGGATGGGGGTCTTGCCAATTGGGGGCTGATGATTCTAGGAGGTGGGCTGACATCTTGGGAAGCATGGTTAGGTGTAAATAGGGCTCATTCAGACCACACCAAAGACACACATGCGCAGGAGGCATGTAGCTTGTGGGTGCTCGGCAAGCACTGATGATGATAATGGTCTCCGGCATCTGCTTCTGATTGGCTTAAAGCTCTTGGATCCCTCCCACTGATGCTATTAACTATTAGTGCGGCAGCTACAGTCTATTCAAATTATTTCATTGATATCTGCAATTGGTCTGTAGCCGGAAAGCAGATTTCCATTTGAATTTTTAAAGGGAAAGACAACAATTGTATTTAATTGAACTTAAGGCCTGAGTCATACCTGATCGTTGCTATGCGTTTTCGCACAGCGGTGATCAGATCCTAACTGCGCATGCACCGCAATGCGCACGCGCGTCATACAACAATACAGGGCATCGCTGGTCAGCAACAGGATGGTACAAAAAATCCGATCGTACGGGCGTTCGCAAGGTGATTGACAGGAAGAGGCCATTTGTGGGTGGTAACTGAGCGTTTATTGGGAGTGTCCGGAAAAACGCTGGCGTTTTCAGGGCGGGTGTGTGACGTCAGCTCCGGCGCTGATCAGCCTCTTCTCATCGCACTGTAGGAGTACGTCCTGGGTTGCGCAGAGACTGCACACAGTGGCTTTTTGCAGCTCGGTGTACACATAGGATCGCACACTTGCACGACAAATTTACACTCCCCCTGGGGGCAGCGACTATCTGAACGCAGGACAGCAAGGTTAGCAACCCAGCGATCTGGTCTGAATCACCCCCTTAATTAGTACTTTCAATTTGTATTTGCAACTGTATTTAATTGTATTAGACATGAAAAATGCGCTTTTAGTGTTTACTAGCAACACTGTGCAGACAGAGGGGTAAATTTACTAAGGTGGGAGATTTTTAGAACTGGTGATGTTGCCCATAGCAACCAATCAGATTATATCTATTATCTGCTAGAAGCAGCTAGATAAAAGGTAAGGAGAATCTGATTGGTTGCCATGGGCAACATCACCAGTTCTAAAAATCTCCCACCTTAGTAAATTTACCCAGAGACGGACAATCTTACGTATATGATACTTCATTGAAGAGCTATATTGTGTACATATTGGGTACTGTAACTGTAGCATTTTCTATCTCTTGGCGTCAACCAGGCACATCATTTTCCGGGCGCAGGTTACACATGATGGGATGATTCTTAGTTGGGCATAAATAGCAATGTGGGCGGTTTCAGTGGATAAGAAAGAAATCATAACTGCGTATGCACAAAATCATACGTGAGCAGATGGATGGAGCAGGATAGTGCATATGGATCCATCTGTCAGCGAGCCGCACAATCTATCAAATGAGTGTTTGTGGGCAGTAAGTGGGCGGTGATCATGTGAGTGGCATGGGCGTGATGGGCAGCGTGAGACTGATGGGCCCCAGAGCCCGAGGAACCAATCTCTCCATTGGAGGTCAGGTTTCAGACTGCGCACTGGAATTATACATTGTTACTCTATTAGAGGAGCAGGACCACAGATGAACATGGATTCTACACCAAGATGCGCCCTTCTGCCAGTCATGGTGGGCTGTCACAACACAGCCCTGATCCTTCCTCTTGTTAGCTATGGGCTTTAGGATAATAAACAATTACAGCCAGTGACTGGAATGGCATTGTAGTTCTGCATTCATTCACTACTAATTTATAGTTAAGTAATCCCAGTGGTAAGAGCTTAGATAGCTGGATTTGTTTTACATTGGCATGTATTTCACCTGTACTAGACCTAAGACCTAATTCAGACCTGATCGCAGCAGCAAAATGTTTCTCTAAAGCAGAGGTTTCCAAACACGGTCCTCAAGGCACCACAAGCGGGTCTTCCTCCTCTCTGGCAGCTAGTCTTATCTCTCTCATGGTGGGAGCAGTTGGAAGGGCAGCCCGCTCCCTGGCTTCCCCTGCGCAAGCATTGGGGATGTAGTATATACTATACAAATGTACAAAGGTGTCAAACCATGCACTATTGCTAGCCAAGCCTCTGTGGTGGCTGACCACACCCCTTATGCATGGGCCCTTATCACTGCATTCCCCTTAGGGGCCCTTCATGACCCAGTCCGACACTGTTGCTGTCTTCAGCGCTCAATCGCTGTGCACAGACGGAGGTGGGACGTCTGTATCAGATGGATCTTTTGCACCCCACATTGGGCTGGTGGAAGTGCCGATACTAATGATGCGGGTGTAAGGCTTCCACATGCCTGTGCACGGATTTTTAGTATTCACAGCCGGATTCTTGCATTAGCATAATGTAGTAGCAGACACACACTGCCAGATGGAAAAGTAACGTTCATTCTAGCACCCTGCACCTGTCACAATCTGTGCATTTCTTCTTTCCTGCCTGGGGTGTCACTCAGTGCTCTGGTGCTTCTAGCACACTATAAGATACAGACCAGAGTGTGCTAGAAGCAGAGAGTGACACCCAAAGCAGGAAAGAGGAACTGCACAGGCTGTCACAGGTGCAGCGTGCTGGGGGTATATTTACAAAAGTGCGGGTTTTTAGAAGTGGAGATGTTGCCCATAGCAACCAATAAGATTCTAGCTATTATCTTCTAGAAGGTGCTAGATAAATGATAAGTAGAATCTGATTGGTTGCTATGGGCAACATCACCACTTCTAAAAACCAGCACCTTAGTAAATATACCCCTAGAAGAGTGTGCGCAAATGCATCAGGATAAGCCCCTGAATATGCACTGCCGATTGACTATGGGCCTAATTCAGACCTGGATGCAGCCGCACGGTTGCTCGCAGTGGCCGCATCGGGGTGGTCTGCGCACGCCTACCTGCCATTGTGCGCATGCGCGACCTTACATATTGTGTGACTGACAGCGGTGGCCATTCAGGGGGGTGTCATCACGGCGTTGGGGTGTGGTGCGTGACGTCACACGCAGGCGCTCTGAAAAATAAACGCCTGCCAGGGGTCAACATTAATTCCGATGGGTCGGGATGCGGGCTCACACGTGCTGGGCGGTCTTGCCCTGTGCTGGGTGTCCCCCCAGCATGTGAGGAAATGAACGCAGATCTGGCTGCGTATGCAGCGATCTGTCTTCATCTCTGAATAAGATCCTATGTGAGGTGCTGAAGGAAGAACAGTTAATCTCTCAGTGACAGCTTTCATCTCTATACCAAGTCTGACCCAGAGCACAGCTGCCCCCTTCCTGACCTTATTACCGGCTCTCGCTGATGTACAATAATCTGTAATACTGGCAGAGGACTGCCAGGTGAGAGTATCCCCTTCATCCCTAATATCAGGCTATTGTATAACTATGGTGCACATTGTTACATATCTGAGACATTGCCACAAGCCTGGAAATAATCATTCTGATGAGGCCACTTTTATTCTGTATTATCAGCCTCACTCATTCCACACAAAGGAAGTCTATGTAAGACGCACAGTACTTTCTGATTGTCCTTCCCTCTGCAGTATACCTTAGGAGTCTTCAATGGACAATTTTTTCACATTTGTTGAAGAAAAAAAAAATCATTATCAGAAAATATATTTTCCCAATTTCCTATAATTTAATTCCCTTCACTAGGACCCCCGTTTTGACCCCAATACACAATCCATCGTGCCATCGTGAGTCTGCATAGACCAAAGTCATTACAAATTTGATATTATTTCTCTAGGCCATTGTTAACATTATTCGATTTCCTTTTGTCTGGGAATATCTGAGCTAGAGAAACAGGCTGGGAAACTGCTGGGCCAAGAAATGCACATTAGGCTTTCAAATTCTACATCAAAATGGCAGTTTCCGCTAGCAGAGGATGTTTGTAGGTAAAACACTGCTGGGCGCCATAAAACAGGCGTGCTTATTTTACTACAACACAAACAGAATTTCAGAACCAGGGACAGCACTACCAATCAATTACCGTCTCATCCAATTGGCCTTATTCTGTCACCGGCCGCTGAACCGCTTATCACTAGTTCGAGCGTTAGATTTCCCTGTAGACTCTAATGTGATGTTTTAGCTAAAAAAAAAATAGAGATATAACATTATTCTGAATGCGGCATAGGACAGGACTGTCAGCTTCTGTCACGTAAGATTTTATTTTCGGTTGGTATGCGTTAACGTTCAAAACAACCCATTCTTCTGTCACCATGTAGTACAAACTCTATTCACTGCAACCAATTAAATGCATCACTGTCATTAAATCACTTTGCTTCTACACGTTACCAACCATAAACTACAAAATGTGTCACTGTCAGTAGATTGCAGTGTTCCAACACTGGACTGTCACTTTTACCTCTTCAACATGTTCATCTCTTTATATGACGTACTTTCAACATGAGGGCTGACCTCTTGGCCACTTAATGGGTTTGCTGACATACTCAGCATTAATGAGAACTGCTACTCTTCAGACGCTAGCGTTCAGTGATGTAAAGGATAACATCGGGTTTTCTGTGAGTTTCTCAGGTACAGGAGTGATATGACCTGTGTCTTCCATTCTCTCATGGATTCAGCCTCTGGGTGAAACCAGCAGTGAGGACTCCAAGCAAGCCTACGCGGCTAGAGTTTCTCAGTCCCTGAGGTTTATCTTTTGAGCAGAGTTGTTTTTTTTGTAGATTTTTCCTGCAAGATTTTATTAAAGGTAACACCTGTCGTGTTGGCTTGGAAAGTAATGAAATAGCAGTTTTGTCGCCCCCCACCCCTCCTTCCCCAGCGAATTCATACATTTTAAATATTCTCCACTCAATAAATAAACCACCGTGTCTTTCATTAAACTTCCTTACAACTTAATTAGCCGTTTCGTATCCTTAAGACCTACGAGAAAGGAGCTTAGATTAAAGCAGCTGAATACCACTCTGTTCTCTGCTAGTATAAGCTTGTTTAGACACCATTATAGTTATAACCATCCTAATCTCAATAAAGGCTTACAGAGTCTTCTATAGAAACTTTCAGCGCGCTCCTTACAATTCGGATGCGACTCACTTAAGGGTGATGATATAAACCATTTAGCAAGAGGAGTTCTGACTTTGTCTAATCTAACAAGCCAGATGTAAAACCGTGCAAGCTTTTTACCGTCTAGTGGCAAGGCGCTCCTCTCCAATAACAGTGCTAGTTTTATTTTATATATATTTTCAATAGGAAGGAACAGACATGGGAGAGTTTCAGTCTTGACATGAGTGCCTTTGTATTAGTCTTGTTCATAAAATATCCTGCCAGGCAGAACTTTTCTTGCAGCGCTAGTGCTTCAGGCACTGCCTGTATTATGTATAACTCCCGTCTTACCCGGAAACCGTGTCTGTATTGTGCACCCCACTTCTGCACACAGCCAACAGTGGACTGAATCATCATCCGAGAGAGCGCAGCTTATCAATTCACAGGGAATCAAGAGCAGAAAAGACCTAATAAAAAATTGGGAAAAATGACTTACCTCTAAGTGTTACCCATCTACCCCCTCTTCCCCGCCAAATTGTAAACTGTCATGAGCAAGGCCCTCTTCCCTCATGTTCTTTTCTTTCCTTACTTTTGCCATTATTCCCCCATGCACTATATCTGTCTGTATATGCAGACCATTTGTAGTGGCCTATAAATATTATTAATAATAATAATAATTATAATAATAATACACCATATGGGAACAAGGATACTTGCTTGTCCAGCTACCGTACATAAGTATACACTCACTTAATAGTCTTTGATCCTGCCCCTAGAAAGTTAATCTATTCTTACATAGAAACATAGAATTTGACGGCAGATAAGAACCACTTGGACCATCTAGTCTGCCCCTTTTTTACCCCAAACTTTATTTGATAATTATTTCTCTAAGGATATACTTATGGCTATCCCATGCATTTTCAAATTGCTCTACTGTCTTAGGCCCTCATTCCGAGTTCTTCGCTCGCTAGCTGCTTTTAGCAGCATTGCACACGCTAAGCCCTCCCTCTGGGAGTGTATCTTAGCATAGCAGAATTGCGAACGAAAGATTAGCAGATTTGCGAATAGAAAATTCTTAGCAGTTTCTGAGTAGCTCGATACTTACTCTGCCACTGCGATCAGTTCAGTCAGGTTCGTTCCTGGTTTGACGTCACAAACACACCCAGCGTTCGCCCAGACACTCCCCCGTTTCTTCAGACACTCCCGCGTTTTTCCCAGAAACGGCAGCGTTTTTTCACACACTCCCATAAAACGTCCAGTTTCCGCCCAGAAACACCCACTTCCTGTCAATCACACTCCGATCACCAGAACGATGAAAAATCCTCGTTATGCCGTGAGTAAAATACCTAACTTTTGAGTAAAAAAACTAAGCGCATGCGCTCTGCGAACCTTGCGCATGCGCAGTAAGCGACTAATCGCAATACAGAGAAAATCGGCAACGAGCGAACAACTCGGAATGACCACCTTAGTCTCTACCACCTCTGATGGGAGGCCAGGGACGGACTGATGGTTGAAATCGGCCCTGGCATGTGCGTGCACGTGCGCACCACGAAAGGGGGCGCACAGACACTACAGACGGTGTGCTGCGAGTCAGCGGGGCGTGGACTCATGGCACCTCCCCATTTCCATGGAGACGGATGGGAAGCGGGGGCTTGAGACACAGCACACAAAGGCGTGCCGCGAGTCAGGGGAGCATGGGCTTGCGGCACGCCTCAATTTCCATGGAGATGGGGGGGAAGTGGTCAGACCAGAGAGCCGGAGGCTGCGTTACGCTACGTGCGACCTTCCCGGCTCTCTGTGTGACAGGACCGCCCCCCCCCAGCCCAATGGCCCTTCTGGCATTTGCCAGAAGTGTCAGATGGGCAGTCCGGCACTGTGGGAGGCTATTCCACTTGTACACTACCCTTACTGCTAAGTAATTTTTCCTCAAATTTCCCCTGAACCTACATGGCATGGCATTATGCTTGCCTGGTCTCTCAGAATGGACGACAGACTGACAAATATTAGCAGGTGCAGGTTGGCCATCTGGAACAACAGAAGGACCGATGGCCTCATGTACTGGTCCGCCTGGCGGAAGGACTGGCTGTGCAGTTCTTCCTTCCAGTGCTTTCATGGCTGACATGCTGAGATGGTAAAGTGCTGCCAGGCCATGCCACAGTGACTTGCGGGATACATCTATTTAGAGATGAGCGGGTTCGGTTTCTCTGAATCCGAACCCGCCAGAACTTCATGTTTTTTTTTCACGGGTCCGAGCGACTCGGATCTTCCCGCCTTGCTCGGTTAACCCGAGCGCGCCCGAACGTCATCATGACGCTGTCGGATTCTCGCGAGGCTCGGATTCTATCGCGAGACTCGGATTCTATATAAGGAGCCGCGCGTCGCCGCCATTTTCACACGTGCATTGAGATTGATAGGGAGAGGACGTGGCTGGCGTCCTCTCCATTTAGATTATAAGAGACTGAGAGAGATTTACTGGAGCTGACTAGGAGGAGTACTGTTACTGTAGAAGTGTAGAGACTGAGTGGAGAGAGTTTACTAGTGAGGACAGTGCAGTTTACTTTATAATCCGTTCTCTGCCTGAAAAAAGCGATACACAGCACACAGTGACTCAGTCACATACCATATCTGTGTGCACTGCTCAGGCTCAGGCCAGTGTGCTGCATCATCTATTATCTATATATAATATTATATATATCTGTCTGACTGCTCAGCTCACACAGCTTATAATTGTGGGGGAGACTGGGGAGCACTACTGCAGTGCCAGTTATAGGTTATAGCAGGAGCCAGGAGTACATAATATATTATATAGTGAGTGACCACCAGACACACAGTGCAGTTTATTTAATATATCCGTTCTCTGCCTGAAAAAAGCGATACACACAGTGACTCAGTCAGTCACATACCATATCTGTGTGCACTGCTCAGGCTCAGGCCAGTGTGCTGCATCATCTATATATATTATATATCTGTCTGACTGCTCAGCTCACACAGCTTATAATTGTGGGGGAGACTGGGGAGCACTACTGCAGTGCCAGTTATAGGTTATAGCAGGAGCCAGGAGTACATAATATTATATTAAAATTAAACAGTGCACACTTTTGCTGCAGGAGTGCCACTGCCAGTGTGACTAGTGACCAGTGACCTGACCACCAGTATATATAATATTAGTAGTATACTATCTCTTTATCAACCAGTCTATATTAGCAGCAGACACAGTACAGTGCGGTAGTTCACGGCTGTGGCTACCTCTGTGTCGGCACTCGGCAGCCCGTCCATAATTGTATATACCACCTAACCGTGGTTTTTTTTTCTTTCTTTATAGTCATACTAGTTACGAGTATACTATCTCTTTATCAACCAGTCTATATTAGCAGCAGACACAGTACAGTGCGGTAGTTCACGGCTGTGGCTACCTCTGTGTCGGCACTCGGCAGCCCGTCCATAATTGTATATACCACCTAACCGTGGTTTTTTTTTTCTTTCTTTATACATACATACTAGTTACGAGTATACTATCTCTTTATCAACCAGTCTATATTAGCAGCAGACACAGTACAGTGCGGTAGTTCACGGCTGTGGCTACCTCTGGGTCGGCACTCGGCAGCCCGTCCATAATTGTATATACCACCTAACCGTGGTTTTTTTTTCTTTCTTTATACATACATACTAGTTACGAGTATACTATCTCTTTATCAACCAGTCTATATATTAGCAGCAGACACAGTACAGTGCGGTAGTTCACGGCTGTGGCTACCTCTGTGTCGGCACTCGGCAGCCCGTCCATAATTGTATATACCACCTAACCGTGGTTTTTTTTTCTTTCTTTATACATACATACTAGTTACGAGTATACTATCTCTTTATCAACCAGTCTATATTAGCAGCAGACACAGTACAGTGCGGTAGTTCACGGCTGTGGCTACCTCTGTGTCGGCACTCGGCAGCCCGTCCATAATTGTATATACCACCTAACCGTGGTTTTTTTTTCTTTCTTTATACATACATACTAGTTACGAGTATACTATCTCTTTATCAACCAGTCTATATATTAGCAGCAGACACAGTACAGTGCGGTAGTTCACGGCTGTGGCTACCTCTGTGTCGGCACTCGGCAGCCCGTCCATAATTGTATATACCACCTAACCGTGGTTTTTTTTTCTTTCTTTATACATACATACTAGTTACGAGTATACTATCTCTTTATCAACCAGTCTATATATTAGCAGCAGACACAGTACAGTGCGGTAGTTCACGGCTGTGGCTACCTCTGTGTCGGCACTCGGCAGCCCGTCCATAATTGTATATACCACCTAACCGTGGTTTTTTTTTCTTTCTTTATACATACATACTAGTTACGAGTATACTATCTCTTTATCAACCAGTCTATATTAGCAGCAGACACAGTACAGTGCGGTAGTTCACGGCTGTGGCTACCTCTGTGTCGGCACTCGGCAGCCCGTCCATAATTGTATATACCACCTAACCGTGGTTTTTTTTTCTTTCTTTATACATACATACTAGTTACGAGTATACTATCTCTTTATCAACCAGTCTATATATTAGCAGCAGACACAGTACAGTGCGGTAGTTCACGGCTGTGGCTACCTCTGTGTCGGCACTCGGCAGCCCGTCCATAATTGTATACTAGTATCCAATCCATCCATCTCCATTGTTTACCTGAGGTGCCTTTTAGTTGTGCCTATTAAAATATGGAGAACAAAAATGTTGAGGTTCCAAAATTAGGGAAAGATCAAGATCCACTTCCACCTCGTGCTGAAGCTGCTGCCACTAGTCATGGCCGAGACGATGAAATGCCAGCAACGTCGTCTGCCAAGGCCGATGCCCAATGTCATAGTACAGAGCATGTCAAATCCAAAACACCAAATATCAGTAAAAAAAGGACTCCAAAACCTAAAATAAAATTGTCGGAGGAGAAGCGTAAACTTGCCAATATGCCATTTACCACACGGAGTGGCAAGGAACGGCTGAGGCCCTGGCCTATGTTCATGGCTAGTGGTTCAGCTTCACATGAGGATGGAAGCACTCAGCCTCTCGCTAGAAAAATGAAAAGACTCAAGCTGGCAAAAGCAGCACAGCAAAGAACTGTGCATTCTTCGAAATCCCAAATCCACAAGGAGAGTCCAATTGTGTCGGTTGCGATGCCTGACCTTCCCAACACTGGACGTGAAGAGCATGCGCCTTCCACCATTTGCACGCCCCCTGCAAGTGCTGGAAGGAGCACCCGCAGTCCAGTTCCTGATAGTCAGATTGAAGATGTCAGTGTTGAAGTACACCAGGATGAGGAGGATATGGGTGTTGCTGGCGCTGGGGAGGAAATTGACCAGGAGGATTCTGATGGTGAGGTGGTTTGTTTAAGTCAGGCACCCGGGGAGACACCTGTTGTCCGTGGGAGGAATATGGCCGTTGACATGCCAGGTGAAAATACCAAAAAAATCAGCTCTTCGGTGTGGAGGTATTTCACCAGAAATGCGGACAACAGGTGTCAAGCCGTGTGTTCCCTTTGTCAAGCTGTAATAAGTAGGGGTAAGGACGTTAACCACCTCGGAACATCCTCCCTTATACGTCACCTGCAGCGCATTCATAATAAGTCAGTGACAAGTTCAAAAACTTTGGGTGACAGCGGAAGCAGTCCACTGACCAGTAAATCCCTTCCTCTTGTAACCAAGCTCACGCAAACCACCCCACCAACTCCCTCAGTGTCAATTTCCTCCTTCCCCAGGAATGCCAATAGTCCTGCAGGCCATGTCACTGGCAATTCTGACGAGTCCTCTCCTGCCTGGGATTCCTCCGATGCATCCTTGCGTGTAACGCCTACTGCTGCTGGCGCTGCTGTTGTTGCCGCTGGGAGTCGATGGTCATCCCAGAGGGGAAGTCGTAAGCCCACTTGTACTACTTCCAGTAAGCAATTGACTGTTCAACAGTCCTTTGCGAGGAAGATGAAATATCACAGCAGTCATCCTACTGCAAAGCGGATAACTGAGGCCTTGACAACTATGTTGGTGTTAGACGTGCGTCCGGTATCCGCCGTTAGTTCACAGGGAACTAGACAATTTATTGAGGCAGTGTGCCCCCGTTACCAAATACCATCTAGGTTCCACTTCTCTAGGCAGGCGATACCGAGAATGTACACGAACGTCAGAAAAAGACTCACCAGTGTCCTAAAAAATGCAGTTGTACCCAATGTCCACTTAACCACGGACATGTGGACAAGTGGAGCAGGGCAGGGTCAGGACTATATGACTGTGACAGCCCACTGGGTAGATGTATGGACTCCCGCCGCAAGAACAGCAGCGGCGGCACCAGTAGCAGCATCTCGCAAACGCCAACTCTTTCCTAGGCAGGCTACGCTTTGTATCACCGCTTTCCAGAATACGCACACAGCTGAAAACCTCTTACGGCAACTGAGGAAGATCATCGCGGAATGGCTTACCCCAATTGGACTCTCCTGTGGATTTGTGGCATCGGACAACGCCAGCAATATTGTGTGTGCATTAAATATGGGCAAATTCCAGCACGTCCCATGTTTTGCACATACCTTGAATTTGGTGGTGCAGAATTTTTTAAAAAACGACAGGGGCGTGCAAGAGATGCTGTCGGTGGCCAGAAAAATTGCGGGACACTTTCGGCGTACAGGCACCACGTACAGAAGACTGGAGCACCACCAAAAACTACTGAACCTGCCCTGCCATCATCTGAAGCAAGAAGTGGTAACGAGGTGGAATTCAACCCTCTATATGCTTCAGAGGTTGGAGGAGCAGCAAAAGGCCATTCAAGCCTATACAATTGAGCACGATATAGGAGGTGGAATGCACCTGTCTCAAGTGCAGTGGAGAATGATTTCAACGTTGTGCAAGGTTCTGATGCCCTTTGAACTTGCCACACGTGAAGTCAGTTCAGATACTGCCAGCCTGAGTCAGGTCATTCCCCTCATCAGGCTTTTGCAGAAGAAGCTGGAGGCATTGAAGAAGGAGCTAAAAGGGAGCGATTCCGCTAGGCATGTGGGACTTGTGGATGCAGCCCTTAATTCGCTTAACAAGGATTCACGGGTGGTCAATCTGTTGAAATCAGAGCACTACATTTTGGCCACCGTGCTCGATCCTAGATTTAAAGCCTACCTTGGATCTCTCTTTCCGGCAGACACAAGTCTGCTGGGGTTGAAAGACCTGCTGGTGACAAAATTGTCAAGTCAAGCGGAACGCGACCTGTCAACATCTCCTCCTTCACATTCTCCCGCAACTGGGGGTGCGAGGAAAAGGCTCAGAATTCCGAGCCCACCCGCTGGCGGTGATGCAGGGCAGTCTGGAGCGACTGCTGATGCTGACATCTGGTCCGGACTGAAGGACCTGACAACGATTACGGACATGTCGTCTACTGTCACTGCATATGATTCTCTCAACATTGATAGAATGGTGGAGGATTATATGAGTGACCGCATCCAAGTAGGCACGTCACACAGTCCGTACTTATACTGGCAGGAAAAAGAGGCAATTTGGAGGCCCTTGCACAAACTGGCTTTATTCTACCTAAGTTGCCCTCCCACAAGTGTGTACTCCGAAAGAGTGTTTAGTGCCGCCGCTCACCTTGTCAGCAATCGGCGTACGAGGTTACATCCAGAAAATAAGAATTTACTTACCGATAATTCTATTTCTCGGAGTCCGTAGTGGATGCTGGGGTTCCTGAAAGGACCATGGGGAATAGCGGCTCCGCAGGAGACAGGGCACAAAAGTAAAGCTTTTCCGATCAGGTGGTGTGCACTGGCTCCTCCCCCTATGACCCTCCTCCAGACTCCAGTTAGGTACTGTGCCCGGACGAGCGTACACAATAAGGGAGGAATTTTGAATCCCGGGTAAGACTCATACCAGCCACACCAATCACACCGTACAACTTGTGATCTAAACCCAGTTAACAGTATGATAACAAAAGGAGCCTCTGAAAGACGGCTTCCTACAACAATAACCCGATTTTTGTAACAATAACTATGTACAAGTATTGCAGAATAATCCGCACTTGGGATGGGCGCCCAGCATCCACTACGGACTCCGAGAAATAGAATTATCGGTAAGTAAATTCTTATTTTCTCTATCGTCCTAGTGGATGCTGGGGTTCCTGAAAGGACCATGGGGATTATACCAAAGCTCCCAAACGGGCGGGAGAGTGCGGATGACTCTGCAGCACCGAATGAGAGAACTCCAGGTCCTCTTTTTGCCAGGGTATCAAATTTGTAGAATTTTACAAACGTGTTCTCCCCCGACCACGTAGCTGCTCGGCAGAGTTGTAATGCCGAGACCCCTCGGGCAGCCGCCCAAGATGAGCCCACCTTCCTTGTGGAATGGGCATTTACATATTTTTTGCTGTGGCAAGCCTGCCACAGAATGTGCAAGCTGAATTGTACTACAAATCCAACGAGCAATAGTCTGCTTAGAAGCAGGAGCACCCAGCTTGTTGGGTGCATACAGGATAAACAGCAAGTCAGATTTCCTGACTCCAGCCGACCTGGAAACTATATTTTCAGGGCCCTGACAACATCCAGCAACTTGGAGTCCTCCAAGTCCCTAGTAGCCGCAGGTACCACAATAAGCTGGTTCAGGTGAAACGCTGACACCACCTTAGGGAGAAACTGGGGACGAGTCCACAGCTTTGCTCTGTCCGAATGGACAATCAGATATGGCTTTGTGAGATAAAGCCGCCAATTCTGACACTCGCCTGGCCGAGGCCAGGACCAACAGCATGGTCGCTTTCCATGTGAGATATATCAAATCCACAGATTTGAGTTGTTTAAACCAATGTGATTTTAGGAATCCCAAACTACGTTGAGATCGCCCAGTGCCACTGGAGACATCAAAAGGGGGTTGTATATGCAGTACTCCCTTAACAACTTCTGGACTTCAGGAACTGAAGCCAATTTCTTTCTGGAAGAAAATCGACCGGTCGAAATTTGAACCTTAATGGACCCCAATTTGAGACCCATATACACTCCTGTTTGCAGGAAATGTAGGAATTAACCTAGTTGAAATTCTTCCGTGGAGCCTTCCTGGCCTCACACCATGGAACACATTTTCACCTAAGCAGTGATAATGTTGTGCGGTCACCTCCTTCCTGGCTCTGACCAGGGTAGGGATGACCTCTTCCGGAATGCCTTTTTCCCTTAGGATCCGGCGTTCACCCGTCAACGCGGCTGCGGTAAGTCATGGAACAGACATGATTCTTGCTGAATCAAGATCCTTTCTAGTATCTCTTGAAGTTCCGGGTACCAAGTTCTTCTTGGCCAAACCGGAGCCACGAGTATAGTTCTTACTCCTCTCCTTCCTATCATTCTCCATACACTGGGTATGAAAGGCAGAGGAGGGAACACATACACCGACTGGTACACCCACGGTGTTACCAGAGCGTCCCAGCTATTGCCTGAGGGTCTCTAGACCTGGCGCTTCATGTGGGACGCCATCATAACCACCTTTGGTCTTTCCCAACGGTTTACAAACATGTGGAAACTTCCAGATGAAGTTCCCACTTTTCCGGGTGGAATTCATTCATGCTGAGGAAATCTTCCTAGTTGTCCACTCCCGGAATGAACACTGCTGACAGTGTTATCACATGATTTTTCGCCCAGCGAAGAATCCTTGCTGTCATTGCCCTCCTGCTTCTTGTGCCGCCCCGTCTGTTTACGTGGGCGACTGCCATGATGATGTCCTACTGGATCAGCACCGGTTGACTTTGAAGCAGAGGTCTTCCTAGGCTCAGAGCATCGTAAATTGCCCTTAGCTCCAGTATATTCATGTGGAGAGAATCTCCAGACTTGACCACACTTCCTTGGAAATTTCTTCCCTGTGTGACTGTTCCCCAGCCTCTCAGACTGGCATCCGTGGTCACCAGAACACAGTCCTGAATGCTGAATGTGCTGCCCTCTAGAAGATGAGCACTCTGCAGCCCCCACAGAAGAGACACCCTTGTCCTTGGAGACAGGGTTATCCGCTGATGCATCTGAAGATGCGATCCGGACCATTCGTCCCGCAAATCCCCCTGAAAAGTTTTTGCGTGAGATCTGCCGAATGGAATCGCTTCGTAAGAAGCCACCATTTTTCCCAGGACTCCTGTGTATTGATGCACTGATACTTGGCCTGGTTTTAGGAGGTTTCTGACTAGGTCGGATAACTCCCTGGCTTTCCCCTCCAGGAGAAATACCTCTTTCTGGACTATGCCCAGAATCATTCCTAGGAACAGCAGACGTATCATCGGAAAACAGCTGCGATTTTTGGAATATTTAGAATCCACTCGTGCTGTCGTAGAACTACTTTAGATAGTTCTTTTCCGACCTCCAACTGTTCTCTGGAAACTTGCCCCTTTCAGGATATTGTCCAAGTAAGGGATAATTAAGATGCCTTTCTTCTTTTAAGAATCATCTTTTCGGCCATTACCTTGGTAAAGGCCCGGGGTGCCGTGGATAATTCAACGGCAGCGTCTGAAACTGATATTGACAGTTCTGTATCACGAACCAGAGGTACCCTTGTTGAGAAGGGCAAATTTGGACATGGAGGTAATCCTTGATGTCCAGGGACACCATATAGTCCCCTTTTTTCCGGTTCTCTATCACTGCTCTGAGTGACTCCATCTTGATTTGAACCTTTTTATGTAAGTGTTCAAAGATTTCAGATTTAGACTATGTCTCACCAAGCCGTCTGGCTTCAGTACCACAATATAGTGTGGAAGACTAATACCCTTTTCCTTGTTGTAGGAGGGGTACTTTGATTATCACCTGCTGGAAATACAGCTTGTGAATTTTTTCCCAATACTGCCTCCCTGTCTGAGGGAGCCGTTGGTAAAGCAGGCTTCAGGAACCTGCGAGGAAACAATGTCTCGACTCTCCAATCTGTACCCCTGGGATAATACTTGTACGATCTAGGGGTCAACTTGCGAGTGATCCCACTGCGCGCTGAGACTCTTGAGACTACCCCCCCACCTCACCTGAGTCCGCTTGCACGGCCCCAGCGTCACGCTGAGGACTTGGCAGACGCGGTGGAGGGCTTCTTTTCCTGGGAAGGGGCTGCCTGCTGCAGTCTACTTCCCTTTCCTCTATGTCTGGGCAGATATGACTGGCCTTTTTCCCGCTTTCCCACATGGGAAACGGAAGGATTGAGGCTGAAAAGACAGTGTCTTTTTCTGCTGAGATGTAACTTGGGGTAAAAAGGTTGGATTTCCCAGCTGTAGCCGTGGCCCCCAGGTCCGATGGACCGACCCCAAATAACTCCTTCCCTTTATACGGCAATACTTCCATGTGCCGTATGGGATCTGTATCACCTGACCACTGTCGTGTCCATGACATCTTCTGGGAGATATGGACAACGCACTTATCTTGATGCCAGAGTGCAAATATCCCTCTGTGCATCTCGCATACATATATATAGAATGCATCCTATTAAATGCTCTATATCAATAAAATATTTTTAGTCAGGGAATTCGACCAAGCCAACCCAGCACTGCATCTCCAGGCTGATGGCGATCGCTGGTCGCAGTATAACCACCGTATGAGTGTATATACTTTTTAGGATATTTTTCCAGCTGCCTATCAGCTGGCTCCTTGAGGGCGGCCGTATCTGGAGACGGTAACGCCACTTGATAAGCGTGTGAGCGCCTTATCCACCCTAAGGGGTGTTTCCCAACGCGCCCTAACTTCTGGCGGGAAAGGGTATAACGCCAATATTTGCTATCGGGGTAAACCCACGCATCATCACACACTTCATTTTATTTTATCTGATTCAGGAAAAACTACAGGTAGTTTTTTCACTCCCACATAATACCCTTTTTTGTGGTACTTGTAGTATCAGAAATATGTAACACCTCCTTCATTGCCCTTAACGTGTGGCCCTAATGAGGAATACGTTTGTTTATTCACCGTCGACACTGGATTCAGTGTCCGTGTCTGTGTCTGTGTCGACCGACTGAGGTAAATGGGCGTTTTTTTTTTTAAAAACCCCTGACGGTGTTTCTGAGACGCCTGGACCGGTACTAATTGTTTGTCGGCCGTCTCATGTCGTCAACCGACCTTGCAGCGTGTTGACATTTTCACGTAATTCCCTAAATAAGCCATCCATTCCGGTGTCGACTCCCTAGAGAGTGACATCACCATTACAGGCAATTTCTCCGCCTCCTCCCACATCGTCCTCATACATGTCGACACACACGTACCGACACACAGCACACACACCTGGAATGCTCTGACAGAGGACAGGACCCCACTAGCCCTTTGGAGAGACAGAGGGAGAGTTTGCCAGCACACACCAAAAAACGCTATAATTACATAGGGACAACCTTATATAAGTGTTTCTCCCTAATAGCATCTTTATATATATATTTATATCGCCAATTAGTGCCCCCCTCTCTGTTTAAACCCTGTTTCTGTAGTGCAGTGCAGGGGAGAGCCTGGGAGCCTTCTCTCCAGCCTTTCTGTGAGAGAAAAAATGGCGCTGTGTGCTGAGGAGATAGGCCCCGCCCCTTTTCCGGCGGGCTCGTCTCCCGCTCTTTAGTGAAGTTTGGCAGGGGTTAAATATCTCCATATAGCCTCTGGGGGCTATATGTGAGGTATTTTTAGCCAGTATATAGGTTTACATTTGCCTCCCAGGGCGCCCCCCCCCAGCGCCCTGCACCCTCAGTGACAGCGTGTGAAGTGTGCTGAGAGGAAAATGGCGCACAGCTGCAGTGCTGTGCGCTACCTTTAGAAGACTGTCAGAGTCTTCAGCCGCCGATTCTGGACCTCTTCTAACTTCAGCATCTGCAAGGGGGCCGGCGGCGCGGCTCCGGTGACCATCCAGGCTGTACCTGTGATCGTCCCTCTGGAGCTGATGTCCAGTAGCCAAGAAGCCAATCCATCCTGCACGCAGGTGAGTTCACTTCTTCTCCCCTCAGTCCCTCGTTGCAGTGATCCTGTTGCCAGCAGGACTCACTGTAAAATAAAAAACCTAAGCTAAACTTTCTCTAAGCAGCTCTTTAGGAGAGCCACCTAGAATTGCACCCTTCTCGGCCGGGCACAAAAATCTAACTGGAGTCTGGAGGAGGGTCATAGGGGGAGGAGCCAGTGCACACCACCTGATCGGAAAAGCTTTACTTTTGTGCCCTGTCTCCTGCGGAGCCGCTATTCCCCATGGTCCTTTCGGGAACCCCAGCATCCACTAGGACGATAGAGAAAATGTGGAGAAGATGATGTTCATTAAAATGAATTATAATCAATTCCTCCGCGGAGACATTGACCAGCAGCAATTGCCTCCACAAAGTACACAGGGAGCTGAGATGGTGGATTCCAGTGGGGACGAATTGATAATCTGTGAGGAGGGGGATGTACACGGTGATATATCGGAGGGTGAAGATGAGGTGGACATCTTGCCTCTGTAGAGCCAGTTTGTGCAAGGAGAGATTAATTGCTTCTTTTTTGGGGGGGGTCCAAACCAACCCGTCATATCAGTCACAGTCGTGTGGCAGACCCTGTCACTGAAATGATGGGTTGGTTAAAGTGTGCATGTCCTGTTTTGTTTATACAACATAAGGGTGGGTGGGAGGGCCCAAGGACAATTCCATCTTGCACCTCTTTTTTCTTTTCTTTTTCTTTGCATCATGTGCTGATTGGGGAGGGTTTTTTGGAAGGGACATCCTGCGTGACACTGCAGTGCCACTCCTAGATGGGCCCGGTGTTTGTGTCGGCCACTAGGGTCGCTAATCTTACTCACACAGTCAGCTACCTCATTGCGCCTCTTTTTTTCTTTGCGTCATGTGCTGTTTGGGGAGGGTTTTTTGGAAGGGACATCCTGCGTGACACTGCAGTGCCACTCCTAGATGGGCCCGGTGTTTGTGTCGGCCACTAGGGTCGCTAATCTTACTCACACAGCTACCTCACTGCGCCTCTTTTTTTCTTTGCGTCATGTGCTGTTTGGGGAGGGTTTTTTGGAAGGGACATCCTGCGTGACACTGCAGTGCCACTCCTAGATGGGCCCGGTGTTTGTGTCGGCCACTAGGGTCGCTAATCTTACTCACACAGCTACCTCATTGCGCCTCTTTTTTTCTTTGCGTCATGTGCTGTTTGGGGAGGGTTTTTTGGAAGGGCCATCCTGCGTGACACTGCAGTGCCACTCCTAGATGGGCCCGGTGTTTGTGTCGGCCACTAGGGTCGCTAATCTTACTCACACAGCTACCTCATTGCGCCTCTTTTTTTTCTTTGCGTCATGTGCTGTTTGGGGAGGGTTTTTTGGAAGGGACATCCTGCGTGACACTGCAGTGCCACTCCTAGATGGGCCCGGTGTTTGTGTCGGCCACTAGGGTCGCTTATCTTACTCACACAGCGACCTCGGTGCAAATTTTAGGACTAAAAATAATATTGTGAGGTGTGAGGTATTCAGAATAGACTGAAAATGAGTGTAAATTATGGTTTTTGAGGTTAATAATACTTTGGGATCAAAATGACCCCCAAATTCTATGATTTAAGCTGTTTTTTAGTGTTTTTTGAAAAAAACACCCGAATCCAAAACACACCCGAATCCGACAAAAAAAATTCGGTGAGGTTTTGCCAAAACGCGTTCGAACCCAAAACACGGCCGCGGAACCGAACCCAAAACCAAAACACAAAACCCGAAAAATTTCAGGCGCTCATCTCTACATCTATTATGTATGGCCATATACAATGCAAATTGGATTACTGCACAATGGGTTACTGCACTAACACTTAAAGATCAGTCCCTTTATTTATTAAACATTTTATCTCCTGAAATACTGTTTCATTTAGTATCATTTGTTTCTTAGAAAATCCTGAAGGTGCCCGTACACTAGTGCGATTTTGCCCGATTTCATCCGATTTTGACGCATCTGGACGAGAAATCAGATGAAAAGTGGCAAATTGCAGGTCAATCTGATCCGCTGTGCAGTCCCATGCTCATCGGATCGGAGCCTGTGGATCACAGAGGCTGCAGTATAGATTTGTCGGATCCGGCACTAGTGTATGGCCACCTTAATAGTGAGGAGACATAAGGAGAGGCTCTATTGTGTGATGCACTGTGGGGCTGATTCTCAGTCTATCGGATCTCTTTGTACTCTTGGCTGTTATAGCTGGCCTCCCCATCACCCATCTTTATCAATTCTAAACAGTATTACAACTTGAGCTGGAGAGTTCCTCTTTCCCTGCACTTCCCTACATCCCTGCACTGGTTCCCATAATCTCCAGAATCCATTTTAAGATACTCACCCTTATTGTCAACCCTGAATCTTATACATAGCTGACTATTTTGGGATAAACTATTTCTCATCCCCTGTGAGAGCTATTTCTATTCTGTTCCTCACCTCTGCTCGGATTACTACATGCTCCCCCGTATGGAACTTCACACCATGTCCAATAAGATCTAACTCAACTTCCAATCCAGCACTAGTGGGGGTTTTTTGTTTTTTTATACATCTGATAATAAAATTATAGTGATGATGGAGACTATAAAAAGGCATTAGAACATAGGAGACAAGGTATTCCAAATCAAGAAGACCATACCCTAGAGACTGTACTAAAGGGCTATTATAGTAATAATAATAATAATAATAATAATAATACAGGTTGAGTATCCCTTATCCAAAATGCTTGGGACCAGAGGTATTTTGGATATGGGATTTTTCCGTATTTTGGAATAATTGCATACCATAATGAGATATCATGGTGATGGGACCTAAGTCTAAGCACAGAATGCATTTATGTTACATATACACCTTATACACACAGCCTGAAGGTCATTTTAGCCAATATTTTTTATAACTTTGTGCATTAAACAAAGTGTGTTTAGTTTACATTCACACAATTCATTTATGTTTCATATACACCTTATACACACAGCCTGAAGGTCATTTAATACAATATTTTTAATAACTTTGTGTATTAAATCAAATTTGTGTACATTGAGCCATCAGAAAACAAAGGTTTCACTATCTCACTCTCACTCAAAAAAGTCCGTATTTCGGAATATTCCGTATTTCGGAATATTTGGATATGGGATACTCAACCTGTAATAATATTATGGTCATTTCAGTTCATTGCCAATGCATAATTAACTACCCATGGCTGACTACTGTATCTTATTCAGCACTTGCCACAATCTAAAATATCACAGAAGAGCGAAAGACATTTGTTTCTTTGCCGCATAACAACGGTGGATATAGATAGTTAGATACATGCCTCCAAGGCGCTGCACAACTTTTCCTGTCTCACTATTATATACGGTCTGTGACAGCAAACTATAGTGTTATACTATACGACTCGAGGACGGCACAGAAGTTTGCATTGCTGCCTTACAGTCCTGGCTTTCTCTGGGAACCCCAGTTTCCTTTCACAGTCCAAAAATATTCTGGTAGGTTAACTGTCCTATCATGCTTTCCATCCTACTTATCAGAATTGCTCCTTCAGTGTTGGGATCTCTGGATCCAACTCTTCATTCCCTCTATCACTTGGAGCACCACAAGGCCCTATCCTATATCCACTGCTCTTCTCTGTCTATGGGGGTGATTCCGAGTTGTTCGCTCGCTAGCAGATTTTAGCAGCATTGCACACGCTAGGCCGCCGCCCTCTGGGAGTGTATCTTAGCTTAGCAGAGTAACGAACAAAAGATTAGCAGAATTGCGTATAGAAAATTCTTAGCAGTTTCTGGGTAGCTCCAGACCTACTCACAGATTGCGATCAGCTCAGGCCGTTTCGTTCCTGGTTTGACGTCACAAACACGCCCTGCGTTCCGCACACTCCCAGAAAACGGCCAGTTTCCGCCCAGAAACACCCACTTCCTGTCAATCACACTCAGATTACTTCAACGATGAAAATTCTTCGTTCGGACGTGAGTAAATCTACTAAGTTTTGTGCTAAAATACTTACCGCATGCGCACTGCGTACCATGTGCATGCGCATTTTTGCCTTAATCGCTCCGTTGCGAAAATCGGCAACGAGCGAACAACTCGGAATGACCCCCGGGCCCCTATACCACTTCTCTAGGAAAACTAATAAGCTCTGGATTTCAGTCTAGGTTATATGCAGATGATAAACAAATATGTCTTTCCTCTCCACGGAATACATACTGAATCCCAGCGGTCGGATCCCGACACTGAAGATCCTGGCATCGGAGAGGGTAAGTATTTCTACCCCCTACCTGTCTCCTACCCTAACCCTCTGAGGATAGCGCCTAGGGGTAACCCTCAGATGGTGGCGGAGAGGACTATCTCCCCCCCAGTGCCAAACCTTAAACCCCCCCTCTTCCCTGGGCCCTGATCCTAACCCGTACCCCAATACTCATCTTCGAGATGTCGGCTGTTGGTAGTCCAGCGCCGGTCTCTTGAATGGAGGTGGCATTCCGGCATTGGTCACATGACTGCCAGCATCCCAACAGCCAGGGATGCTGAACGCATCAACTCTCCACATCTCCTGTCATCTGTGTTGGCCAATATTACTGGATGTCTTTCAGTCATTTCATCGTGTGGCCTTCAAACTCAATAAGAGTTTATAATATTCCCACCTGCCTAGACGATAGCTCTGTTGGCATCACATCAATAAGCACTGCCAATCAAGCTTGCTGGCACAGTGAACTGTCCTTTATTCCCCACATCCAATCTGTTTCCAATTTCCATAATACACATATATCTCACAGAGGACACTGTAATCATTGTAACTCATGCACTGATATTCTCCTGTATTTGGCTATTATAACTCCCGTCTTACTGGTCTTCCACTAACTAGACTTTCAACCCTACAATATATTTTATGTAGTAGCTAGAGTCACTTTGCCTGGATATCACTCTTCTACTCTGTCATCACCTATATTGCTTACCTGTATTTTGTAGAATCCAATACTAAATACTTCTACGTACTTACAGAGCCATTAGCAGAACAGACGCAGGTCACTAGAAAAGTCACTAAATTTTTCCTCAGCACACTGTAATAAACCAGCAGAATACAGAAGACACAGTGTTACACACATTTGCAATTATATGATAAGTCACCAGCAGTGGTGGGATTCAAATAAATTAACAACAGGTTCTATGTCCTAATGACCATTTTAAGTATACCGAAAGGTAGTTTAATAATTCATGCATTTAATACTCAAATAACACCCATTATATGCGTTATGCCACACACTATAACGCGAATTACATATTATGATACACACAGTTATGGCCCTGACACCATTTTATGCCCACACACAATAATGCCACTTACATTGCTAGGGGTCTCCTGTGCGTTGCCAGGGGTTTCATACGTGTTGCTAGGGGTCTCCTGTGCGTTACCAGGGGTTTCATACGTGTTGCTAGGGGGTCTCCTGTGCGTTGCCAGGGCTTTCCTGTGTATTGCCAGGTATCTCCTGGCTGCTGCATCAGTAAAGTAGGGAGGGTGGGTGCGGGCATCGGTGGTTACTGCTAGCCCCCGCAGTAGATTGAGACACACTGGGGGCTGTGGAAGCGCTTCTGTACCATAGTAGTGTAAAAAAAAAAAACACCCTCTTAAAATGCCCGCCGCCGAGGAGACAGGCGCTAGAGGTCAAATGTGACCTCTAGCGTCTGTCTCCTCCTTGGCGGCGGCCATTTTTGGTTGTTGTTTTTTTCATTGCTATGGTACAGAAGCGCTTCTGCAGCCCCCAGCGCGTCTCAATCTACTGCGGGGGCAGCGGCGGCAAGCTCTACTGGGGTAACGGAATCGGCGCCTATGCTGGCGGCGCTCATTAGCAAACGGTTCTCAGAACCATACCTAACATTAGGTATCGGTTCTGAAGAACCGGTGCGAACCGGCTGAATCCCACCACTGGTCACCAGCCAAATCAGGGCACATTTGCTAAGGTGGTCCTAACTGTAAACAATATGAGCCCCCACATTGAGAGCTACTTAGCAGGTGGCACCTCAGAATCCTCCCTTGTGGCAATAAAGACTCCTCCAGCTACTGATCCTAACCATGTCTGTCACAACAGTGATATACACAATGCTAGTTGTTCGTCAATTTATTACCTTACAACAAGATTGTATAAGAGGGATTCTACTTAAATACAGTACATACTTCACAACTCTCCCCAGTGTCTGACTGAACCAATATTCACTATGTGGCACTTAACCTCATGTATACAAGTAAGGACTCTTATCTCTTGTGTAAATACTCAGCACACTTTTATTCTTATGTTTGTTCCCAGCTGTAAAGTAGGGATCGGTATGTGATCCCGACAGATGGGATGCCGACAGTCACAATACTGATGCTGGCATACCGATGGTCAAGATCCCGACAGCGGCGAGGTATTTAAATTCCCCTCCCCCCACCTCTCCCCTACCCTAGCCTAACCCTAACGTCCTCCCTTAGTGCCTAACCCTAACCTCCCCCTTAGTGCTTAAACCTAACCCCCCCTTTCCGCAGTCTAACCCTAACCCTCCCCCTTAATGCCTAAACCTAACAACCCCCACAGGTGGTGCCTAACCCTAACCTCACAGTCTTTGCACTTTATCCTTACTTACCTGCCCTATTCAGTGCTGGATAATCTGCAAAATAAATGTTGTCATTGCTGATGTATTGGGGCCTTTAGTCAGTTAACTAAACTTTTTGATTTTTAGTTTACAAAAAATGCTACTGTAAAGTCCCCCATACATCGGCAATCACAATTTATTGTTTCACAGATCCTGTGATTCCCCCCCCCCCTCGCAGATATATACTGTAGTTTCCCCAATCCATCTGATTTGCCCATAGATTACAGATTTGTTTCCAAGATTGGCAGATTTTTTGCCCTTACATCACCTCAATCGATTGTCTTTTTAACTGTCGCATGTGGAAAATGTAAATAATGGACGGTACTACTACTAGCCCGCCCCCTTCTACTCTTCAATTCAGTCACAGTACTCTACCAGTACAATGAACCCTTCTGTTAATAGTTAAAAATTAGAAAAAAAAACCCAACCCTTTAAGCGGAGCCATTTTAACAGCAGTGTAGTCCCCTGGGCAAAGCAATGCACATGGGCCCCTACCCATCCTCCAGCGGTAGGGGTGGAGGGTGCTTTCAGCAGCAGCTTTGATGCCACGTCGGCAGTAGGCGGTGTTCTGTCTTCCGCTCAGCATGTAGGACCTGGAGCTAGGGAAGCCAATCCCGGGCCATTTTTTCAATTCCGGGTATCGGGATTGAAAAATGGCCAATCCCGGGATTCCCGGGATTGGCTTTTTGTTATGTGGCCGCCCCCTCGCCCCACACACATAACTCACCATATACCGGGGGGCGGGTGGGTGGCGAACATCCTCTGATCGCTGGTGGTGGCTCCCTGCAGCGGCTGATGGCGCAGTGTGACCTCTCACGCTGCGCTGGGGAGCCGGAACAAGGAAGCCGGCAGCGTCTGAGCGTCCTGTGGACGCTCAATGCTGATCCCTCAATCCCCGGGATTGGAGCTTCCAATCCCGGGATTGAATCACGGCCATTTTTGGCCCTAAATCCCGGGATCCCGCCGATCCCGATCCCGGGATTGGCCACCATACCTGGAGCAGTTATTTCTGCTAATTACTCTTTTACTGCACAGATGGTGGGAGATGGGGTAGAACGGGCATTGGGCTGAATGAAGAGGCCATGGTGCATCTCTTACAGGGTGGTAGGGTAGAGTTTAAAACCCAGGAGAGAGGTGGATAGTGGAGTGGGTTTAATATTCATAATTTTCTGGTGGGAGGGCAGATTGCTTGACTGCAGATATCTCCAGTTCCTGGAAATAGATTTATTAGCTTTCAGTGTGGTACAACACTAGAGAGTCCCACCTTTCAGGAGGTAATGGGGACTTGGGGATCAGTGTTCAGGAGCCAGAACAATCCACCAACGAATATATAAAACTGCATATCAGGTGTGTGGAGGTGGAGAAGGCACCAGCTGCTAGAAGGCTGATATCTCTGGTTCTGGGGATAGTAGAGACAATCTGCCACTATCCACCAAAAGGTAAGAGTCGCAGCTTTTGGAGTATATCCTCAGAGAAACTCTTAAGTCAGACTAAATCAGAGATATTTAGCTGGGAAGAGCAATTAATAGTATTGGATACGGACCATTGCTTAGAAGTAGAATATCTCAGGTTCCCTAGGGCCGATTTTCAAAAATCTGGTACCCCCAGAAAGAGGGGACCTCAGCTATCAGCCTAGGACCCTTAGACTCCTGGGGCCCTTGGACAAGTGCCCATTGAGCCCATACGAAAAGACGGCCCTGCCTTTAAGCCGGCCCTGGTTCAAAAAAATATGGCAAATAAAATGTGTTGGGGTCCCCCTTATTTACTGAACCAGCACTGGGCTCCACTAGCAGGGGGGTAATGCCACAGCCAAAGGATACACTTGATAAGGTCCCATGGCCGAAGCATTCATCCCCTCTTACTAGTCATCCCAGGCCAGGGATTCCTGGGGAAGTGGCTACCCCCCAATAAAGGGGTCACCCTAGGGTAACCCAGGCCTGGGCTGAAGCCCGTGGCTATCACCTGGGCAGTGGGTGAGGGGTTGATAGCTTGTGCTAGTATATATAGTAATATAGTCCTTTACAGTGGAACTACAGGTGGGATTACTGATCGCAGCAAGCCTGCCCCACATGCCGCCCACCTAGGTCTCCGGAATCTTCAGGAGCACTTGCCAGCCCCCTGTACCGCACTGGTTAATATAGCCTGCCAAAGGGCAATGACGCAAATGGCTCACCGTGGCCATCTTGACTTCTAAAAATAGTGCCGTGTGTGAGCCAATGATGGCTCCCATGCCATTTTTAAAATGGGCAGTTCCATCAAACAGGAGAGTTCCTGTCCCTATCCCCGCTAGGCAAAACTGAAGCTACTATTTAGGATCATGGCAGTGGCGTAACTACCACCCCCGCAGCCACTGCAGAGGCTTGGAGGCACAGGGCTACTTGGATGCTGCCACTGATTGCTGCTGTGTGTGAGACTGTGAGTTTGGGAAGGAGCCGGAGGGAACAGCGCACGCCTCTCCTGGGTCTCTGGCGGCGGTGTGTCTGTCAAATAAAGTGCCGGTTCGTGAGCCAATCAGAGCTTGCGGACCGGCAGCTGCAGCTCCTGATTGGCTCATGAACCGGCACTTCATTTGACAGAAACACAGTCGGAGACACAGAACGGACACAGGAGAGGCATGCAATGTTCCCTCCGGCTCCTTCCCGGACTCACAGACTGTACCCTCCTTCCCGGACAGCACAGCAGCGGAGGGAGGGTGTGTACCTGGCACTGGGGGGGGCATATTTGGCACTGGGGGCATATCTGTAGCTGGCACTGGGGGGGCATATGGGGCACTGGGGGCATGTGTGTATCTGGCACTGGGGGGCAAATTTGGCACTGAGGGCGTATGTGTATCTGGTACTGTGGGGTCATATGTGTCACTGGTGGCATATGTGTTTCTGGCACTATGGGGGCATATGTTTTATCTGGCACTGTTGGGGAATATCTGGCACCGGGGGCATATGTGGCATTGGGGCACAGCCCTAGTAACAAGCATTACCCCCTGGTAACAAGCACGACACCCAGCTCATGAAATCTCTGGCAACAAGCATTACCCCATAGCAACGAGCATGACACCCACTGCATGAAACCCCTGGCAACGAATATTACCCCCTGGCAACGAGCTTGACACCCAGCACATGATACCCCTGGCAACAAGCATAACATCTAGCGCATGAAACCCCTGGCAACGAGCATGACATCCTGAGCATGAAAACCCCTGGCACTGTGCATGGAACCAAGAGCATGAAACCCCTGGCAAAGAGCAGGTAATTTAAAAGTAATTAGAAACCTTACTGCAGGGCTTAATGTGTAATGGGCATTGCGGTGTGTGGCATAATGTATCACGGACATTGCGGTGTGTGGCATAATGTATCACGGACATTGCGGTGTGTGGCATAATGTGTCACAGGCATTACGGTGTGTGGTATACTATATCACAGGCATTGTGGTATGTGGTATAATGTCTCAGGGGCATTGCAGTGTGTAGCATAATGTATAACGGGCATTGCGATGCGTGTAATAATGTGTCACAGGCATTATGGTGTGTGGTATATTGTGTTATGGGCATTATAGTGTGTGGCATAATGTCTAAGGGCCATTGCAGTATGTGGCATAATGTATACTGGGCATTACTATAAGGAGGAAAAATGACAAATAATGTAAGGGGCATGAATCAGGATAATTTTTTTTCCTATGGTGGCCAACGTCTGGGCATGCAGGTTGCAAAACTGGGGTATAAGGTAGTCTTTTCCTGCAATGGCACGCCCCTTTAAGCAAAGCCACACCCATTTCAGCAAGGCCACGCCCACAGATTCATCACTTTACTAGTGGCAATTATGGGTGGGGGGCGCCAGAGAATGTTTTGGCTTGGGGGAGAAAAATGTCTTGTTACGCCACTGGATCACGGGACTGCCTGCCGCCTGCATCACTGACCCACCGTATACAGGTACCCATACCCGCACCCCACCACCGCTGCCACGCAGACCCGTGCACCCCACCACCGCTGCTGCTATACATAGGCGTCTGCACATAACCCCCCACCGCCGCTGCTATACAATTTAAGACACAGGGTCCCACTCGTACCCCCCCAACCTCACTGCCTCTATAATCATCACCCGCTCACACCACTTCACCCCCACTACCACTTCTGTCGACCCCCTCTGCGAAATGCAAAAAAAATTTGAAAAAGAACCGCAAAGCCCTGCTCACCATCTGTTTTATTCTATCGGCAACACGGTTGGTCTAACGGCTGATCCTCGCCACACTTTAGAAGAAACTTCCCTGATAAATCATCCTTTTTAAACAAGTTTAAAAAGCTGATTTGGTGATCCAGATCACTTTTTGATCAGGATCACAAGTAAGGGGGAGGGGGGGGGGGGGGGGGGGCATACTGTACATCATCTCCAGAATGGAGAATTGCCATAATTTATTGCAGATGTGTGGGGCTCTTTAGACACTGCCTGCATGAGGAGGCTTAATTTCTTCAGATGGCCCCCACTGCAAAGAAACCACCATATACTGTAGTAAAGAAAAGACTCAAGCAAAGAGGAAACTGTAGTAGTCTGCAAAAACAAACCAACCATGGGGCACCCAAGTGACAAATGGTGGGTACACACTGGGCCTAATTCAGATCTGATCACAGCAGCACATTTGTTAGTTAATAGGCAAAACCATGGCCCTCATTCCGAGTTGTTCGCTCGCAAGGCGAATGTAGCAGAGTTACACACGCTAAGCCGCCGCCTACTGGGAGTGAATCTTAGCTTCTTAAAATTGCGACCGACGTACGCGCAATATTGCGATTACAAACGAGTTAGCAGTTTCAGAGTAGCTCCAGACTTACTCTGCCTGTGCGATCATTTCAGTGCTTGTCGTTCCTGGTTGACGTCACAAACACACCCAGCGTTCGCCCAGGCACTCCCACCGTTTCCCCGGCCACTCCTGCGTTTTTTCCGGAAACGGTAGCGTTTTCAGCCACACGCCCCTGAAACGCCGTGTATCCGCCCAGTAACACCCATTTCCTGTCAATCACATTACGATCGCCGGAGCGAAGAAAAAGCCGTGAGTAAAAATACTTTCTTCATAGTAAAGTTACTTGGCGCAGTCGCAGTGCGAACATTGCGCATGCGTACTAAGCGGATTTTCACTGCGATGCGATGAAAAATACCGAGCGAACAACTCGGAATGAGGGCCCATGTACAGATATAACATGTGCAGAGAGAGTTAGATTTGGGTGGGTTATATTGTTTCTGTGCAGGGTAAATACTGGCTGCTTTATTTTTACACTGCAATTTAGATTTCACTTTGAACACACCCCACCCAAATCTAACTCTCTCTGCACATGTTATATCTGCCCCCCCCACCCCCCCTGCAGTACACATGGTTTTGCCCATTAGCTAACAAATTTGCTGCTGCGATCAGGTCTGCATTAGGCCCACTATGTGATACACTCTATGAGCTAAATCGCATAGTTTTTCCCCTCCCAGGCCGGGCCGCTGACATAGTGCATACACACTATGCAAGATCACAGTGACGTCATGCAGTATCTGACTATAGAGTTAGATTGAGCTGCATGTACAGGCGACAGCGGGGGTCGTTAATGACCCTCGAGAGTACGCATCGGCCTTCAGGAGGGTAAAAATGGCAAAAAAATTACAAAATCGCCTAGTGTGTACCCACCAAAAGACTTGGGGACCCCATAAAAAAAATAAAAATAATCAAAGGATGGCAGGAAAAGAGTGACAAAAACAGCATAGAACTATTTATTTTTTCTTATTAGGCGCCCTATCTTTGTAGTCTCAGCTAATGCCAGGAGTATTACAAACAGCATCTAAAATATATTTCACCCTATGATGTCCCCTAAAGCTTCTGGGCGCCTAAGTGGCACCCAGCTATTCACTTTTCCTATGCACAACAACAGTGTGTGTGTGCTCACACAAGGTATTGACATTGAGATTTGACCTTACTCTTGTACTTCCTTTATTGTGTTTCCAGTATGTATTTCAGTACTAATATAAGTGTACAGACAGAATTTAAGAAGAACAGTTTTCAAGGGGCAATTCTTTTTTTAAATTGCTCTGGGCACCAACAACCCTAGTTGCGCCTCTGGCAGTGACAGTGCACCATCTCAGATTAGCTCCGCCTAACATGTTGTTATGGAAATGAGTACTACCACCCAATGGCATAGCCAGAACTTTCTGGGCCCCTATAGCAACATTTTCAAGGGGCCCCTGTCCCAATGATTCTAGAGAGAGACACAGCAGTTGCTCATTCTATACCCCATAATAGTGCCCTAGTTCATTTTCTGAACCATAGTAGTGCCCTAGTTCACGTTATGTCACATTGTAGTGCTACCGGTAAACATTATGCATAGCACCCCCATTCACATTATGATATACAGTGTCCCCAGTTCATATTATGCCACACTATAGTGCCCCTACTTCATATTGTGTCACATTACAGTGCCTCAGTTTGTATTATGTAACATTATAAATATAATGCCCTCCGGTTCAATTTATATCATATTACGATTACGATGAGCAGGTCCAGGGGCATTACTAGATATATTGCAGGCCACAAGGCAAAAGTTTGTAAGGGCCCCAATGGTGAAAAATGTATAGAACACAAGTAACTGTGATAGGGGAGGTGGGCCCCTCTCAGCTCTAGGCCCCATTGCAGCTGCACTGCCTGCACCTATGGTAGCAATGCCCTTGCCACCACCTTACCGTACCACTTTAAGCCCTGTCTATTAGTGATTACCTCTTTGTAAAAGGTCTACATGCATTAGTACAGTAAGTTCACCTGTGAGTCTATAGAGAGTTGGAAAATAAGCATAGCTAAAGGCACTTGAGAACAATCATTTATATGTAATAAAAGTAATGTGAACAGACATTTAGGAATGGATAATATGTTCTCAAAGAGAAGACAAAGCAGGACAAATGTAATTGATCATTAAACCATTCTCCTGTTTATACAGAATTGCTGGGAGATCCAATTTGCAAAAATGCCTTTTACATTAATTTTTTTCCAGCGATATTCCAAAAATAACCCATGATCCTGACGCTTTCTATTGCACTTCCTATAGCTCTATTATTAATTTATGGAGATATACATTTAGAGAAAATGTGATTTTTTTTTTTTTATATACAGCAAGATAGCAAACGGCAGATGTTGCACTGTGTACATTAATAAAACAAATCTGTTTTTTTTCCTGAGCTATAAGAGTGTGGGAGATATCTATCATTAAAGTTCTGATCATGGCAATGAAAACCATTAGCGCTACAAACTAACAAAATATACTTAGCTGCCCAGACAATGCTGACCTGGAACAATGAGGATTGAACTTACCACTGTGCAGAGCAGATGTGCATATACACAGTACCTGAGCCAGCTTGCCATCTCACCCATGAGCAGTCCAGACCTAGGGACAGTTTTAGAAGTGAACATTGCTGCGTCCACACTTGTGTTTGTCTCTGGCATCGTGCCAACGATAATATGAAAATGATAGTTTCAGCCGTGATGCACTAGCTCCGAGACGGGTGTGGTTCATCAAATCGACAGTGTCTAGGTCGACAATGTTTAGGTCGACCACTATAGGTTGACAGTCACTAGGTCAACATGGATGGAAGGTCGACAGGGTTTCTAGGTCGACATGTGCTAGGTCTACAGGTCTAAAGGTCGACATGAGGATTTAAAAAAATGTTGGTGTTGTTTTCTTCGTAAAGTGACCGGGATCCCAAATTAGTGCACCGCGTCCCCTCGCATGGTGCCTTCGCTCCGCTACCGCTTCGCTCGGCACACTTTACCGTTCCAATCGCTCCGCTACCTTCGCTCCGCTACCGCTTCTCTCGGCACACTTTACCGTTACAATCGTAGTCCACGTGGATCGTTAAGCATGAAAAAATTAAAAAAAGAAAAAAATTGGAAAAATTCATGTCGACCTTTAGACCTGTCGACCTAGCACATGTCGACCTAGAAACCCTGTCGACCTTCCATCCATGTCGACCTAGTGACTGTCGACCTATAGTGGTCGACCTAAACATTGTCGACCTAGACACTGTCGATCTTCAGACCGGATCCCCTCCGAGACACCTACTTTCTCTGCCCCTGTGCTCAGCAGCACCAGTTGTGGTTGCAGACAGCCCACCATCAGCGCACAATCGCTACCACCATCACCAGTTGCACCAGCCTATAGCAAGCGCAGTATCTCCATCTGACCATGACCTCTGTGGAATTGGCTCTGCGTCTGATAACACAAGCCGCTTGCATTGACGTGCCTGCAATACTCCCAGTTCATGCGCTCCCTTCAGGCTAACTCCCACACACCGCCCAGTAACGCCCATTGCTTTGCCTCGCCATATCTGATGCCAGCGCCTCGGTAGACATCAGCACCTTTGTGTGTAGTCAGGGGAATGCATGCACCGTAGGGGATTTTTAGAATAATTTGCGCACGCTCACTAGGAAATAAGTGCTTAACTGTGCAAACATCGGCACTGCGCTCAGTTAGTGTCCACCTCTGAAGCAGGCTTACATTTCCATTTAGAAAAATAATTAAATAACATGTAAAAAAAAAGTTTAAAAATACTATGTATTTTATAAAGTAATACATCTATAAATTATATATATATATATATATATATATATATATATATATATATATACAGCAGTCAGGCTCGGCACTCCTCGCTGGGAAAGAATACTTGCTGTGGTGCCATCTGAGGATGTTAGCTATCCTTTGTATAGAGTGAATAGCAGCGGCACTCGACAGACTGATGAATGAAATGTGAAGCCTTTATTACGGTCCTACGCCGTTTCGGGGTAATCCCCCGTCTTCAGGGACAAGCAATACTTGTCCCTGAAGACGGGGGATACCCCGAAACGGCGTAGGACCGTAATAAAGGCTTCACATTTAATTCATCAGTCTGTCGAGTGCCGCTGCTTTTCACTCTCTCTCTCTCTCTCTATATATATATATATATATATATATATATATATATTTATGTTATACATGAGTGCACTAAAACAAATACATTTTTTGCCAACTTTGCTCGATTACCAACATTCATAGAGAAGAATCGCAACAGTGCAATTATAGCAGCAACACTTGCCAAATGGTAATTCAGACCGGATCGCTCGCTAGCGTTTTTTGCAGCGCTGCGATCAGGTCAGAACTGCGCATGCGTATGCACCGCAATGCGTAGGCGCGTCGCACAGGTACAAAGCGGATCGCCGCTCAGCGATGGGTTTGTACGAAGAATCAATTCGCATGGGCGATCGCAAGGAGATGGACAGGAAGAAGCCGTTTGTGGATGACAACTGACCGTTTTCAGGGAGTGGTTGGAAAAACGCACGCGTGTCCATGCATTTGCAGGGAGGGTTCCTGACGTCAATTCCGGCCCCGGACAGGCTGAAGTGTTCGCAGCGGCTGAGTAAGTCCTGGGCTGTGCAGAGACTGCACAAGATCTGTTTGTATAGCTCTGCTACACATGCGTTCGCACACTTGCACAGCTAAATTACACTCCCCCTATGAGCGGCGTCTATCTGTTCGCAGCAGTGCAAAAAACCCCTAGCGAGCGATGAGGTCTGAATTAGGCCCATTGTCGGCAGTAACCCTTAAGCACACTGGGCGAGCGATATTGAGCCCCATCAACAGCAAAACTATTTGTTTTCACTGGTAAAAGTGCTCTTGGTGTGTTATCTAAAACCAAACTAGAGGCCATGAATTGGATGGACTTATCTGGTGTCTATACTGCAATTTTCCAATAGCCTGCTTTCAGAATAGGGGTAGAACACATGAACACAAAACCCTCCATACAAGGATGGAGTCAATGTTAAGGTATCAGGAAAACCATGATTTCTTTGATTTTCAACGGTCTGGCTAGTGTTTGCTCTATTTGTATCCTAGAACCTTTGCCTTCAAATGGCTCCAGATCTGCTAACTTTCCAAACTTCCAGCAAAATAAACCAGAAAATTTAAACTTTTATCCTAAAGCAGAACCTTCCGCTGACTGAGAATCAGGGGCTGGCCTGTAAGAGTTTGTTATTTCCTCATGGAGGTAACAGCCGCCAATGGGGAACTGGCAAATCTTCTGTCATGGCCATATCATCTGGGGACGTGGTTACACCTCTCCGGGAATTGTGGGCAACCCAGAGCCCCTCAGAGTCCACCTATTGTCTTTACGTCCCTAAGTATGTTTACCGGCTACATGTAACAGTGTTCTGCAGCAGAATGCTATTACTGAGAATCTAAAAGCCTGAAGCCATATCTGGTTCCTGGCCAATGTACTATAACGGAGGACTACCATTAACAGTCCAGCTTTTATTTAGGGGTATACTGTATTTACTAAGCTTCTAAAACAGACAAGTGGTGGTGTTGCTATAGCAACCAATCAGATTCTGTCTATCACTTTCTAGAATGCAACAGAGAATTGATAGCTACAATTGCATTGGTCGCTATAGGCAACACCTCCACTTAGAAATGTAAGTAAATCTACCCCTAAGTGTGGGAGACCATAAGCAAACGCAAGCAGGGTTTCTGGTTGCCCGGAAACCCCCCTCTGCTTGGCCAGTGGCTCACATTATGACCTCAGTAGCAATATTATATAATATAATTGCTACAGCTTCCGCCACAACATGCAATTTAAGGGAGTGGAGCTGCTGCACATGCCCAGTGGTAGCAGCAGCTTCTTCTAACAAGTTTGCTGTGAGTGTGGATCTGAGCCCTGAATCAGTGCACTGGACCAAAGAGTAACTACCAGGAAGAATAGACAGGTATCTTACCATGAGGTGGGAGAATGTGTGCTTAGAAAGTGCAGTTCTTTCTCCTACTGGTTCTATTATGTTTGCATACCTCCCAACTGTCCCGATTTTCGCGGGACAGTCCCGTTTTTTGGGGACTGTCCCGCTGTCCCACCCGCGGGCCACAGTGTCCCGCGGTGGGGGGGGTCAGTTGGGAGGCTCTGTCAATCGCTGCTCTGCTTAGCAGAGCAGCGGTGAATAGACGCTGTGCGCATGCGCACAGCGTCTATTCAGTGGAGTCAGAGGGAGAGGGAGCATGCCAGCGGCTCACAGAGCGCTGGGCATGCCCCCTCAGTGATGAAAACGGAGGCGTGGCTCGCGAACGCGGTCCTCCCGTGAAGCCACGCCCCCTTTTCATAGGCTACGCCCTTTTCGGGAACGCGCGCGGCTTAGCCGCGCAAGTGTCCCGCTCCACAAGTAAAGAAAGTTGTGAGGTATGTGTTTGTGTATTTATCATGAGATGTTTAACCTTTGTCTGACCACTTATGTTATTTATATTAGTTAAATATGTTTTATATGTCCTATGCTGTATAGACCATACAAAGTGTTAATGCTGTAATATGTATATACTGTATGTGTTCATGGTCTGTATAGGTTCTTTTACTGCTCCACCAGACTCCCACACTTGCGGATTGCATTTGGAACCCCCCCCCCTCTAGAAATCCTGGAGGGTCAATGGCTACAAATGACCTTGTGAAAGTGAATAAATCCTTCTGTTCTGTCTATTGCCATCATTATTTGAGATCTGTTTTAGTTTCTTTCCTGCATCAGATTTCTCACCTTTATTTGTTTGTGTCAGACTCACACTATTATTTTTTTAAGGATGTTGGAGAACTTGTTGAGAACGTTAAGGGTCTTCATAATTATCAATGTGTTATTTTTATTCTTTGATTTCCACCAATTATTGACCCTAAAAAGTAAATTCACTAGTACTGAAGTTAGGAAAGAGTTCTGGAGCCGGCTTCAAAGTGAATAAATGAATGTCAAGTACGTTGGTTAGAGGGGACCCGCGATATCACATATTTATTAAGGATAGGCAACATTTTCAGTATCTAGATTTTTGTGACTGGTTCATTTTCACTAATCTGCAGATAAATGTATATTCACATATTGTAGGTGTAGGAGACTGCAAACCATCATCCTAGAGTCCACACCTGTCAAAACTACCTTATCAATGATATCATTATTTTTTTAATTGGAGTGGGCATTTTCCTGCGTCCTGACAATCTCTCTCTCTCAGAGTTATTTATTTTTTTCACATGATAGGTTCAGCACATGTGCTCTAAAGGTGATCACACATGGTGGTGGTGGTGGGGATATACTGTGAATAACTGCAGGAGCAATTTTCCATTTGGACACATACGCTAACCACATTTACAAGGTGACTTGATATTAACCCCATCAATTTCAACGGGATCATTATCGGGCATGGGAGTCAAAATCAGGCCACATGCATGGCTTTATCGAGCAATTGCCAATATGACTTTGCATATTAAAGCGTGTATTACAGCATAACGAAGAGATGATTGACAGGATGTCGCTGTTGGGAATTTAGCTGCTGGCTAAGATCTACTGTTGCAGATAACCTGTCATCATCCTGTATATTGAGCTCGTGCAGGAGAACGCTGAAGCTGTTGCCATGCTGTGTTCTACTTCTATTGCAGAGAGGGCAACATATAATGGAATTAATGTATGCCGTGGTAGTGAATATACCTGTTGGTAAGCAATGTTGGCTGTATAAGGTAGCGTTATAAATTGGGAGAATGTTACTTCTAAACAACAGTAATATCTTAATTGGGCCTTAATTACATTCGGTAATTCATAGTTCTCTACCTGGTCACAAAGCTGTCAGATTAGATGACTGAGGGCCTAATTCAGACCTGATTGCAACAGCAAAATATTTTGCTAATGGGCAAAACTATGTGCAGTGCAGGTGGGGCAGATATAACATGTGCAGAGAGAGTTAGATTTAGGTGGGGTGTGTTCAAACTGAAATCTAGATTGCAGTGTAAAAATAAAGCAGCCAGTATTTACCCTGCACAAAATAACAATATAACCCACCCAAATCTAACTTTCTCTGCACATGTTATATCTGCCCCACCTGCAGTGCACATGGTTTTGCCCATTAGAGAAAGATTTTGCTTTTTGCGATCAGGTCTGAATTAGGCCCTGAATCTGTATAGGTTCCTGTGCACATAAAAGAGTAGGACGTCAACATTTCAAGGTCACAGACTCAAACATTTAAAGACAATAAAAAAAAAAAAAACAACAACATATTTGTTAAAACATCGTTCATATCAAATTCCTAAATGGGATCTTTTATTTTTAGTCATTTTTGTTTGTACTAATGTGATCAATTCTTTTTGCACTATTTATAAAAAAAACTTTTTTTTTTACTTTTTTGGCTTGATACTTTCTTAATCTTGGGAGCTTTTCTTTCATAAATTGGTTTCCGATAGTGAGATTCTCATAGGTTGCTCAGGTCAACACTGCCACTTCTCTGGATGGGTGGTATTCAGTATACCGGTTGTTGGGATCCCGGCGCACAGTATACCGGCGCCAGAATCCCGACATCTGGCATACTGACACCTTTTCTCCCTCTTGGGGGTCCACAACCCCCCTGGAGGGAGAATAGATATTGTGGCGAGCGCAGCGAGCCCGCAAGGGGCTCATTTGTGCTTGCCCCGCTGACGGCAAGCCAGTGGTCGGGATCCCGGCGTCGGTATGCTGGGCGCCGGGAACCCGGCCGCCGGCAACTCATACCACACCCGTCTGGATTGCCAATGCATGCAAGTCCAATAATCTATCAACCACAGAGCCCTGGTTCTTACTGCTTTTACATTTGTAAAAATAATTCAATCTGATGAATTATATCACCCAAATAATTTATTCGTTTTTTTATTTTTATTTGTTTCAAATTTATAATAATTCACCTTCATTATTGCTGCCTACAAGGTATAAGACAGTTAATGAAACTGTATACGACAGCTAAAAAAAACTGTCAAGATTAAGTAAAGTACAGTAACAAGACAAAAATAACTGTCAACTTTTACATTTTTGATATTTGACTGCATTATATTCCAAAATCAGAAATTTTCACATTACTATAAAAATTAAATACTAAAAATATAAGATCCCATTGAGATCCCACTTGAAATTTAGACTGGATTATCTTAAAACATCAAGAATTAAACAAAAACTTACATTTTATTGGAAATCATTACATATTTCAGTCTGTGACCTTGAAATGTTGATTTCCTTAAACCTAGTCAGGTGGTTTATCAAATTAAAGTCTGTTATTAAAAATCAACAAAAGAAAATGATTTTGTACATATCTCAATATGTTTTGTATGCTCACAAGTGGATTTATGACATTTTGAAAGCCTCATAATAAAAAAAAAAAAAATATTCTGGATTTGTAGTAATGTTGATGTCCCATTATGTATACAGAGTGCAATAAATTGTTGGAAATCTAAAGTATAAAATGTATTTAAAAAACTGGGTAACTCGGTGTGGAAAGACCAACAACACAGGGTGGGGAAACTCATGACATGGGTAAGGTAGAGAGATTAATGACATAGGTGAAGGGCAGTCAGAAATAAGCATTGTGTCATCCTGTACGCAACAAACACAAAGGGCTAGAGCTGTCGTTGGTGCATGGGACTCAGTAGACAGAGGCACTGTGTCTGGCATAATGCTAGGAAAAGAGAACAAAGAGTGAGCGTCCTGTCCATGAGGGATAAAGCTGGGTACACACAAGGACGACATGTTCGGCAGACCCGAGATTGCGCCGACAGAGTGGCCAATTAAGGTAAGTATACACATTACCGATTGGCCGCTCAGTATATCGTCCTGATGTCACAGCTAGACAGACATTTGAAGCTGCCCACCCAGCTATGTCGATGGTCCCTGCAGCAAGTATCTGCAGATATATATCAGCTATCGGCTGTGATGCAGGGTCGACGCGATATGTCTGTGAACAACGTCATTCACAGACATATCATTTGTACCCCTCCGCTGACCCGCTTGCGATATATCGGCCACTCGATCTAAAGGCCGATATATCTGCTAGTGTGTACCCAGCACAGAGTGGTAGAGTAAGGATGGACAATAGGATTTTTATGTTTTATAATTTGCCAGAATACACAGAGAGCAAGAAATGCCAATATTATGTGCATGTGCGTGTGTCTATATATACGCTAGTACAGTATTTTCCACCCAACATGCAACAGGGTCATTAGCTAGTGTGGCAGCCATGTAGCCTCGTCCACCATTTACGGTATCTTCCCTCAATGTTCTCTCCAGACTCAAGCCCTCTTGTGTGTTTTCACTCAGTCTCATCCAACCCCGTCTTCCCCTTTCATCTCCTCCCCATCTATCTTCCATCTCTGCCCCCTCCTCCTCCCCTATCTTTCTCATCTCGGTTCTGGCAATGGGGGGAGAGCAAGAGGGGTGTGATTAATAAATTAAGAAACATTGATGCCCTGCACTCAGTTTCAGACTGGGGCATGAAGGGCCCACCGGGGGGATGTACTAGTAGGGCCCCATACTGAGAGGCTTGGCTAGCTATTAGCAAGTACATGATCTGGACCCCTTGATACATTTATATAGTAAATACTGTTAATTCATGCATGATAGTGTACCAGATTAATAACAGCAATGCACTGTATTGAATACGCCATAGTCCTGTGCATTATACTGTAACATAAGTATAATGAACCTGATCCATAGAGGAAGGGGTGGGCCCACAGGCAGTGGGGCCCACCGGATATTTCCCCCTGTACCCTTGTGGGACGGTCCGGCCCTGCCTGCACTTAATAAAGACAAAAGGGTCCATACTGTAGCTCCATATGTACAGTATATTAGTTTTATCATTTATCAGATAACCTATTATCTAGAAAGTATTGAAACCAGTGGCTACTGCTCAGTGATAAAATCATACAAATGACATAGTCATAGTGGTCAATTTATTTAGGGGTGATGTGCCATCATACATGGCTGTAATGTAAAGCTCGGTACATTTTACAGTAGCCACTACATCACCTATTCTCCTGTGCATCTTTGAAGGCATTAATGTTTTTATGTGGGGTGGTTAATTAATGATTAATGGATGATATTTTGTGGTGGTCACTGGGATGATTTCTGTATTGTGTAGTGGTCATTTGCATACTCTGTATTGTCTATGGTTTACTAGGATGCTCTCTGTAATGTGTGTTACTGTGTGAGCAGTAGCGGCTCTTGCCACGGGCAAGCAGGCTTTTTGCCCGGGGCGCCGCTACCCTGAGGCGCCGCCGTGGCAAGAGCCGCTACTAATAATCCCCGCTCCCGGCCCCCAGCTGCAGTGAGCGCTGGTGTGCGCCCGCTGCAGCCGACATCGCTGACTCACGCTAGAGGTCAAAATTGACCCCTAGTGTCAGTGCGGCGCTGCTATGGGAGAGACGTCATGACGTCTCTGCCATAGAGAGAGGAGCCGGCGCCCGGAGACAGCAGCAGCAGCGGTCCAGAAGCAGGAGCGAGGCTGGTAAGTATTGTGCTTTTTCTTTTAGGGTTTCAAAGTGGCACTACTGCAGGGGGCACATACTGGGGGCACTACTACTGGGGGCACATACAGGGGGCACAGCTACAAGGGGCACTACTACTGGGGGCACATATACAGGGGGCACAGCTATAAGGGGCACATCTACAGGGGGCCCAGCTTGGGTCAGCTGATCCTAGAGCAGCCTCTGGTTGGTGATCAAAGAGTCAACTGACAGGAATCAAGATGCCAGCGCCCATTCTCCGCTGATATGAGAAACGATCCTAGAGATATGCCAACCACCCGGCTCACTGGCAGATACAAAACTCACAGATGCCCCATCTATGGGAGTCCTTAAGGTCAGGAAGTGGCAGCGCAGCATCAGGTAATGGAACCTGAAAGCCCAATGTGTTGCTGGCTTATTGCGGTAAGTTATTTTTATATTTGTTTTGAAATCTAACATTTGGCACCGACTTGAAATCTCCCCCCTCTTGAAATTCTGCATTTGCCCCATGGCTTCAGTTAAGCCTGGACAGCATTCTGCATCTGGACTGCAGCCTGCTATGAGCAGGTAAGGAGGGGACGGTAGGCCAAAAATGTGGCTATTGAACCGAGAAACCTTGCAGCAGCTCTGTGCCTATTATTTAGACATTTGCTAGGACCATACCACTGCTCTCACATGCTGATCATGGCATGTGCCTGATAATTATCCTACCAATTTTGGTGGAATCCTTACAGGCCATCAACATTGGTTCGTGGTCACACATGCTGTACATTGCATTAGCACTAAGCAACATTTTCCGAATGCTTAATAATTTGTTGAGTTACAAAGAGGCTGTGACTACCTCATACTTACCTACTTGACATTTCTCCTCTGCAGGAGAAGCCCGGAGAGGAGACGTTGCAGAAGACTTCGGTGGGTGGGGCCGGGCTGTGACATCATCAAGCCCCACCCCCTCATCGGGAAACGCCGCGATCCGTGGGTCTGTGGGTCCGCGGGAAGGGGGCGGAGCTAAAATGACACAATTTGCGTCATTTTAACCCCTTCCCACAGCACAGACCAGCGAATACGGGAGATTATCTCCATCCTGTCCGCATCACTAGGGTGCGAGCAGGGTGCGGGAGACCTGCCTACTCTTCCGGGGGTGCGGGGGCTACCACAAAAAACAGGAGCTTCCCGCAGCTTCCGGTAGAGTAGGCAAGTATGGACTACATAAAGCTCTGCAACATAAAATAAGCAGCTCGTTTTCTGCCCCCCCACCCCCCTTTATACATTCATGAGCATGCTATTCATGTGAAAGGAAATCATATTTTTAAAAATGTAACTAGCGTTACAAATATGAGACACGGATACCACAGACCTGTAATTGAGTCTTGGTTACTTTGAAAGGTTTGAGTAACCCTTTGATCTATCAATGATCAAATGAAGTCACTGCTTAATATGATGGTAAATCTGGTATACCGAGCATCCACAATTAAGGATGTGTCACCTTTCCAAACTTTGAAGTCTGACTATCGCTATCAAAACTGAAAGCTGAGAGAGCAGACGGTTTACGGGCAAAATTTAAATAGGAGAAGGGAGCTCAAAATCAATTAGGCCCAAATAAAGTCTTCAGTAACTGTAGAAGCATAAGTGGAAATACAGAGAGCTTTTATAATCACAAGTTACAGTATAAGGAACAAAAAGCTCAATCTTGAGTGCTAATCGGAACGCTTATTATAAGGGATGTTAGGAGTTAAAAAAGGAATGTCTACTTGTATGTAATTTCCAGTGTTACCTTCCTCTATAAAGAAAGCTGAATATATACTTCTAGTACATACAGTATGTATTACTGATAAGAAGCTACTATTGCAGCTACAGTAGGTGAGCAGAAGCAGGAATAAAGGGTGTCATTTTCCTAAATATCAGGTTCAAACCTAATATCTGGTTCAATCCTGAGCAAAACATATTTAAAATATAGATCAAGGAAGGATACATTATAATTTCAAAGCTCAAAAAGTGAGCACATTTCACATTTCATTTTATTTACAGAGAACATTCAGTACATCAGTAGATCCGTCTTTAGCAACAGCACAGCAAGGAGACATTGGGACTAATTCAGACCTAATCGCAGCAGCAAATTTGTTAGCTAATGGGCAAAACCATGTGCACTGCAGGGGGGGGGGCAGATATAACATGTGCAGAGAGAGTTAGATTTGGGTGGGTTATTTTGTTTCTGTGCAGGGTTAATACTGACTGCTTTATTTTTACACTGCAATTTAGATTTCAGTTTGAACACACCCCACCCAAATATAACTCTCTCTGCACATGTTATATCTGCCCCACCTGCTAACAAATTTGCTGCTGCGATCAGGTCTGAATTAGGCCCTCTGTTTGGTTCAGCAAAGCAAGTCCTTGCATACGCCAGAGGCGTCACTAATGGTAGAGACACCCGGTGCGGGGGAAACACTGTGAGCACAGCGAAGCCGCAGACCTGGGGAAAAAGTATGTGGCCTCGCTGGTAAAGGGCGTGGCCTCAAGGGTAGGGGTGTGGCCTTGCAGCCTAAACCCCTGTTTTGTCACTCCGGGGTCTCAGAGATGAGGCCTTTCTCCCTGGAGACTAGTGTGAGTGCAATGCCAGCTCCTACACAGTGACAGGAGCCGAGTGCTGCACGTAATGTCACAGGGCAGTACCTCCTCCTCCCAACTGTCCCGATTTTCGCAGGACAGTCCCGTTTCTTTGGGACTGTCCTGCTGTCCCACGGTGGGCGGGGGGACAGTTAGGAGGCTCCTGTAGTCACTGCTCTGCTTATGAATAGACGCTGTGGTGAATAGTGGGGTGCACAGCGTCTATTTACAGGAGACAGAGGGAGAGAGGGCATGCCAGCAGCTAACAGAGCGCTGGCCATGCCCCCTCAGTGACGAAAATGGGAGGAGTGGCAAGCGGCTGCGGCATTGACGCGAAGCCACGCCCCCTTGTTCCTGAGGTCACGCCTCATTTTCGGATGGGCACAACTTTGCCACGCATAAAGGTCCCTCTTTATTGAAGATAAATGTTGGGCGGTATGGTACCTGGCTCCTGTCACTGAAGAGGAGTTGGCACTTTGGTATTACCCCTCAGTGAGTGACACCCGGGTGTGAGACGCGCCCCCATTGGGATGCCACTGGGGTAAGCAAAGTGCGGACTTCTCTGCTCTACTTTTGTGCTCTGTACCTGGCCTGCCCTCTTTATTTATGAGTGCCATCACCTGTAGTGAAACAACTTTCTTATCAAGGAACTAGTTCAACACAGATGAGGGCAATCATTAGTTAAGAGGGAAGTCCAGGTAGAGAGCATTTTGTCACTCCTGGAATGGGTCATGTTGGAAGGTATGCATTGTGTGTTCCTGGGCTTTGGGTCTGCTTCATGTTTCTAAGTAAAGCAAAAAAAAAAAAAAACAAGCAGCTGGTCAAAACCATGGGGTAAATTTACTAAGATTAGTATTTTCCCGTTTGAGGTCAAAGTTCAATCACGAATGACATCGAAAGTGTAAATATGCAACTTTTTGAATTGATTACGACTAATTTACTAAGCTGCCTTATTCTGCATTTTCGGTTTTTCCGATGTCGATGTCATTCGTTTTTTTAGGCAGTGTTTTACGTGAGTGACTTGTAAAACACTGCCGACTTTAATACAATGAATCTCGGCCGGATCTGAGAGATCCGTGCAGGGCTTCATTGTGCACCTTGTAAAAAAAAAAAAACATGTTTAAACTTAAAAAAAAAATTGCGTGGGGTCCCCCCTCCTAAACCAAACCAGCCTCGGGCTCTTTGAGCCGGCCCTGGTTGCAAAAATATGGGGAAAAAATTGACAGGGGTTCCCCCATATTTAAGCAACCAGCACCGGGCTCTGCGCCTGGTCCTGGTTCCAAAAATACGGGGGACAAAAAGCGTAGGGGTCCCCCGTATTTTTGAAACCAGCACCGGGCTCCACTAGCTGGACAGATAATGCCACAGCCGGGGGTCACTTTTATACAGTGCCTTGCGGCCGTGGCATCAAATATCCAACTAGTCACCCCTGGCTGGGGTACCCTGGGGGAGTGGGGACCCCTTCAATCAAGGGGTCCCCCCCCTCCAGCCACCCAAGGGCCAGGGGTGAAGCCCGAGGCTGTCCCCCCCCATCCAATTGGCTGCGGATGGGGGGCTGATAGCCTTTGTTGAAAGTTATGAATATTGTTTTTAGTAGCAGTACTACAAGTCCCAGCAAGCCTCCCCGCAAGCTGGTACTTGGAGAACCACAAGTACCAGCATGCGGCGGAAAACCGGGCCCGCTGGTACCTGTAGTAGTACTACTACTAAAAAAATACCCCAATAAAGACATTACACACACACCTTGAAAGTATAACTTTAATGCATACATACACACCACCATATACACATACTTACCTTATGTTCACACGAGGGTCGGTCCTCTTCTCCAGTAGAATCCATGGTGTACCTGTTGAAAAAATCCTACTCACCAAATCCAGTGTAGAGGGCTCCTCGGATAATCCATTTGTAATCCACGTACTTGTAAAAATAAAAAAACGGGACACCCGACCACGAACTGAAAGGGGCCCCATGTTTTCACATGGGACCCCTTTCCCCGAATGCCAGAAACCCCCACTGACTGATGTCTAAGTGGGTTTCTTCAGCCAATCAGGGAGCGCCACGTTGTGGCACCCTCCTGATCGGCTGTGTGCTCCTGTACTGTATGACAGGCGGCACACGGCAGTGTTACAATGTAGCGCCTATGCGCTCCATTGTAACCAATGGTGGGAACTTTGAGGTCAGCGGTTGACCGAAAGTGACCTCACCGCTGACCACAAAGTTCCCACCATTGGTTACAATGGAGCGCGTAGGCGCTACATTGTAACACTGCCGTGTGCCGCCTGTCATACAGTACAGGAGCACACAGCCGATCAGGAGGGTGCCACAATGTGGCGCTCCCTGATTGGCTGAAGAAACCCACTTAGACATCAGTCAGAGGGGGTTTCTGGCATTCCGGGAAAGGGGTCCCATGTGAAAACATGGGGCCCCTTTCAGTTCGTGGTCGGGTGTCCCGTTTTTTTTATTTTTACAAGTACGTGGATTACAAATGGATTACCCGAGGAGCCCTCTACACTGGATTTGGTGAGTAGGATTTTTTTCAACAGGTACACCTTGGATTCTACATGGAGAAGAGGACCGACCCTCGTGTGAACATAAGGTAAGTATGTGTATATGGTGGTGTGTATGTATGCATTAAAGTTATACTTTCAAGGTGTGTGTGTAATGTCTTTATTGGGGTATTTTTTTAGTAGTAGTACTACAGGTACCAGCGGGCCCGGTTTTCCGCCGCATGCTGGTACTTGTGGTTCTCCAAGTACCAGCTTGCGGGGGAGGCTTGCTGGGACTTGTAGTACTGCTACTAAAAACAATATTCATAACTTTCAACAAAGGCTATCAGCCCCCCATCCGCAGCCCATTGGATGGGGGGGACAGCCTCGGGCTTCACCCCTGGCCCTTGGGTGGCTGGGGGGGGGACCCCTTGATTGAAGGGGTCCCCACTCCCCCAGGGTACCCCGGCCAGGGGTGACTAGTTGGATATGTGATGCCACGGCCGCAAGGCACTGTATAAAAGTGACCCCCGGCTGTGGCATTATCTGTCCAGCTAGTGGAGCCCGGTGCTGGTTTCAAAAATACGGGGGACCCCTACGCTTTTTGTCCCCCGTATTTTTGGAACCAGGACCAGGCGCAGAGCCCGGTGCTGGTTGCTTAAATATGGGGGAACCCCTGTCAATTTTTTCCCCATATTTTTGCAACCAGGGCCGGCTCAAAGAGCCCGAGGCTGGTTTGGTTTAGGAGGGGGGACCCCACGCATTTTTTTTTTTGTGAAATTAAAACATTTCCCACCCCTTCCCACTGAAAAACATGCACGGATCTCATGGATCCGTGCATGCCTATACAAACACGGGATAAAAAAGCAGGTCTGTTTTTTTTTAGCACTTTTTCACGATTTGTATTTCATCACGGCAGTGTTTGGCTATTGTCGGCAGTGTTTGTGTTTTGCACTTTTTAGTAAATTCCCGATTTCTACCAAATTGCAGGCGTATTTGACCGATGGTGTATTGATTCGTGATTTTTTTCCTTGGACTTTCAAAATATTACGAATGCCCTCATCACTGCCGTGATTTTTGCTTAGTAAATTACCGAGATGACACTTTGAAGAAAAAACGGCATCTCGGTCAAAATCGGGACCTTAGTAAATATACCCCCATGTTGCACTGAAGGTGGGGCAGATGTAACGCGCAGAGAGATTTAGATTTTGGGTGGGTAATATTTTTTCTGTGAAGGGTAAATAGTAATACTGGCTGCTTTTGCATGTAGACCACGAATGTTAGACAGATTTATTTTTACGCAGCAATTAAGATATCAGTTTGAACACACCCCACCCACATCTAAATCTCTCTGCACATGTTACATCTGCCCCACCTGCAGTGCAGCATGGTTTTGCCCTGTTGCTTGCTTTTTGCTTTACTGACAAACATGAGCCTGTTATCAAGAGAAATAATTGGGTGGTGTTCTAAAGACAAATGATTCTGTTGATTTTTAAAAGTAGTAATATTTGCTAGAAACTGGCTAAGCTCACACTCCTGTCAGTAAGCAGATTGCTGCACTCCTGCTAGAGTATTCAGGACTGCCACTCTGCAGTGACATATGCTATGTGTCCAGTCACTTGTGCTATGTGGTCAGCTGATTTTCACAGGACAGTCCCATATTTTGGACACTGTCCCGCTATCCCAGTGGGCACTGTCCCGCTGTGTGTGTGTTTTGGGGGTTGGGAGGACCCCTGCCACTCAATGCTCTGCTTAGTAGTGGTGAATAGAGAGAAAGGGCCGGCCAGCAGCTCTCAGATCACAGAGCGCTGGGCATGCCCCCACACTGATGAAAACGGAAGGTGTGACTCATAATTGCGGCATTATTGTGATGCCACACCCCCTTCTGCAGGCGCCATGCCCCCTTCTCGATGCAGCAAAGTCCTGATTTAACCATCAAGAGTGTTTGGAGCTATGGTATAGCATGGTATGTAAACATTCATTCATAATGTCAACATAAGTATGGTGACTTGGGGCCTGATTCAGAATTGTACGCTAATACGATTGCAGCTGCGGTCCTATACGCAGATACTGTGTGAGAATATGGAAATGACCACCTGCATTTGTATTGAGACGCCAACAGCCTCCTTCACAGATCCAAGCAACAACATACAAAGATGCAGCATTAGGTGCAGATGATTGTCGCAGTCCTGATTAAGTCTACGGTGAAACGCTTGTGTTTTTGCCACCACTACCCATTACCACTCCCAAACTGCCCCTGACTGGCAATCAGTTTGTGCATAAATCCTCTCTGTGTCCATCGCAAAAATGTCGCAGCACATGCACATGAAAATACCTTATTGCGCACATCTCTGAACCAGGCCCATGGTCCTAATGTCGACATTGACCCTGTCAACACTGATCACGTAGATACTGATGAAATGTTGAGAAGTTACAATGTTGACATATCACCAGAGCCGGCCATAGGCATAGGCAAAATAGGCAATTGCCTAGGGCATTTGATATGCCTAGGGGCATCATCAGCTTCTGCTGATTTAAATGATATGCGGCATGCCTATATTCTGTATGTAGCATTTCATATGCAGATACAGCCACAGTCTCACACAGTATATTGGCATGCTGCATATCAGTTTAATCAGCAGAAGCTGCTTGTGCATCCTAGCCACATAGCAATGCAAATAAGATGCATTTTCATTAAAAATAAAGGTGCCCGACGTTAGCATTGATGCAAGATTTGTGAGGACACATCTGTATCCAAGCAGAGGCAGAGGTCACAGTGTTAGTGGTAGTGTGAGTGCTGTGTGCATGTGAGTGGGTTGGTTGTGCAGTAGTGTTCAGAATATGTGTAAGGAACATTATGTGTGTCATGTAAAAATGCATTAATAATGTGCAACATATGTGTAAAGGGCCACTACTGTATGTGTGTCATTATGTGTATAAGGGCATTAATAATGTGCGGCATATGTGTAACAGGGTACTACTGTATGTGTGTCATTATGTGTATAGGGGCACTAATAATGTGCAGCAAATGAGTAGGGGGCACTATGTGTGTCATGTGTATAAGGGCATTAATAATGTGCGGCATATGTGTAAGGGACATTATGTGTAAAAGGGCATTAATAAAGGTTGTCCTAATGTGTAAGGTGCATTATGTTTATAAGGACATTAATGTGTCTTATATGTGTAAGGGGCATTACTGTGTGGAATTGTGTATAAATGCATTACTAATGTGTGGCATTATGTGTATAAGGTGCTCTACTATGTGGTGTTGCATATAGAAAGGGCACTACTGTGTCGCCTAATGTGAATAAAGAGCAAAAGGTGTGGTGTAATGTGAATAAGGAGCAATTCAGTGTGACGTGATGTGAATAAGGGGCTCTACTGTGAGGAGTAACGTTTATAAGGTAAAGTGATACTACTGTGGGATGTAATATGAATTATGGACACTATCGCAAGATAACATGTGAATAAAGTTGCAGTACTGTGTGGCGTAATTGGAATTGGGGTTACTATTGTGTGGCCATGCCCCTTCCAAGCAAGAAGACGCCCCTCTTTGGGCTGTGCGTCAAATGTGCGAACTGTTCCTATTTAAAATATAGGGGGTACAAGGACTGCTATGGGTGAGGGGTGATGGTGCTGGGAAAGAGATGCAAGGTCAGAGGCAGAACCAGCGGTGGTGCTAGGGGGCACCAGCCAAAATCTTGCCTAGGGCATCATATTGGTTAGGGCCGGCTCTGCATATCACCCCTGGTGTGCTAGCGGTGACTGGGTTCGGTGGTCATGTGACTGTCATTTCCAGGTGGAGTCATCTGACAGAGCAGCATTCTGGTGAATATACCTGCCCTATCCCTAACTCCTACCCATCCATCTGATGCATACTGTAAATCTTACCCATGGTGTCGGACCCGAACCCTCCCCGGATTGGAAGCATCGCCCCCATCCCGTCCGTCACTGCTGACACTCTTCCAGAGGAGCGTCTGGTGATAGAGGAGGAAATTCATGATCTTATACTCTCTGTACTATTTGCCCATTTTCCTTGTGCCTCCCTCTGTCACTATACGCTCCTCAGCACAAGAGGTAGCACATGGTGATCTTATCATTAGCCTACATGCCAACTCCTAATGTTGCAAGGAGCAGGGAGGGGATACAGCACCACAGAGCAGGGAGAGGCAGTATGCAGCATGGAACTGGGAGAAAGGCGGAATAGACAATAGGGCTGCAACACAGAGCGGAGAGATCAGCAGTATGGAGAATGGGGAGGCAGTATGGAGCAGGGAAAGGTAGCAGCTGCATAAAGCAGGGGAAGGCAGTAACGGAGCATGGGGAGGCAGTATGGAGCAGGGGGAAGGCAGCAGCAGCATTGAGCAGGAGGCAGTAAAGGAGCAAGGAAGGCTGGTATATACTGGTAGAAAGCAGCACGGCCTGGGGGTGGGGGCAGGATGGAGCATAGTAGCAGCAACACCCACATGACCCGGGGAGGGGGGGGGGGCAGGATGGAGCAGAGTAGCAGCAACACCAACACGGCCCGGGGCAGGATGGAGCATAGTAGCAGCAACACCTACATGGCCCGGGGGCGGGTAGGGGGGGACAGGATGGAGCAGAGTAGCAGCAACACCTACATGGCCCGGGGGCGGGGGGGGGACAGGATGGAGCAGAGTAGCAGCAACACCTACATGGCCCGGGGAAGGGGGGGGGGGGGAGGATGGAGCAGAGTAGCAGCAACACCTACATGGCCCGGGGGCGGGGGGGGGGGGACAGGATGGAGCAGAGTAGCAGCAACACCTACATGGCCCGGGGGCGGGGAGACAGGATGGAGCAGAGTAGCAGCAACACCTACATGGCCCGGGTGCGGGGGGGGACGACAGGATGGAGCAGAGTAGCAGCAACACCTACATGGCCCGGGGGCGGGGGGGGGGGGGGGGACAGGATGGAGCAGAGTAGTGGCAACACCTACATGGCCCGGGGGGCAGGTTGGAGCAGAGTAGCAGCGACACCTACACGGCCCGGGGGGGGGGGGGGGTGAGCAGGATGGAGCATAGTAGCAGCAACACCTACATGGCACAGGGGAGGGGGGGGGGACGGGACAGGATGGATTAGAGTAGCAGCGGCACCTACACGTGCCAGGAGGGGAGACGGGATGGACCAAGGGGTGGATGGAGCAGGGGAGAGACAGCAGCTGAACGGATCAGGAGGGGAGTAAAACTTTTATGCTGAAACTGAGGGTCTAGGGTCAGGGGTGTAGCCAGAACCTGTAGGCCCCCTAGCAACTTACTGAAGAGGCCTGTGTCCAATGCTTCCAGTGTCAGACCTCACCTCAGCAGTTGTTAATGTTATGCCCCATAGTAGCGCCATAGTTACATTTCTGAATTATAGCAGTGCCTTAGGTACTGTTATGCCACATTGTAGGGCTGCCAGTAGACATCATTAAGACACACAGTAACCCCAATTCACATTATGCCATACAGTGTCCCTAGTTCATATTATGCATCATACTTGCCTACTTTATTATGGTTACTGGGCCTCCTCCTCACAATAGGTATGTTACTTACAGGGCTCCTCTTCCTTCAGTGCGTCCCAGCTTCCCCCACCATAGTAGAAGGGCCTCCTTCCTTCCCTCCCTCAGCAGTCTCGGCTCCTCTCTGACGGGCAGCACGACTCATCAGCACTTCCATGATGCTGCCAGGGGATGAGTCATTGATGCAGCTTTTCAGACGGGGAGCATCCTCTATGCCTTCTTCTTTGTGTGCCTCCCGCAACCAGCCGTGTACATGCCAAACACGGCTGCGGGTGGCCCTGGAGCCCGTCCTGCCATTGCTGCCCACACTTGATCTGAGTGCCACTGCCAGCCACAGCGGGGTTGTGGGTAGCAGTGGCCGGCCTTTAAGGATTTGATGCCAGGCATCATTACGTCTCCCACCTTGTAAGAATCCACGCATGCGCAGTCTGGATTTTCAGGGAGGGACACATAAAACTGGGCGGTCTGGCAAGGTTTGCGGGGCAGCGGGAGGCTCACTGAAATAAACGGGAGCCTCCTGCTAAATGCGGGAGGGTAGGCAAGCCTCCGCTACAGTGCAGTGTCTCCACTTCATTTCATGCCACACTATAATGTCTCCATTTCATATTGTGCCCCAGTTCATATTATGTAACATTATAATACCCTACAGTTCATTTTATACCACATTATAATGAGCAGGTCAAGGATCATACCTAAATATACTGTAGTCCCTAAGGGAAAAGTTTGCAAGGACCCCTATGTACCACGCAATGGTGAACGATGTATAAAACACATGTATCTGTGACAGGAAAGGAGGCCACTCTCAGCTCTGGGAATTGGGATTGGAAAATGATTAATCCCGGGATACCCTTGCAATGTCCGCCGCTGTCCTGCACACCCCCGCCCTGCCCAGACCACATAATAACATTACCCATATGACCGGGTGGGAGGGAGGGGCCACCTACTGCTGCGTGAAGTCCGAGCGGCGGGCGGTATGCGACTGGTTGCGCAGCATGACGTGAAGTCAGAGGTCATGCTGCTCAGACAGCCGCACACCCCCCCTCCGCTGCGCACAGCCAGGAGGTCATGCTGCTCAGACAGCCGCACACCCCCTCTCCCCTGCGCACAGCCAGGAGGTCATGCTGCCCAGACAGCCGCACACCCCCTCTCTGCTGCGCACAGCCAGGAGGTCATGCTGCTCAGACAGCCGCACACCCCCTCTCCGCTGCGCACAGCCAGGAGCAATGGGAGAAAAAACAAAGGGGTTTTCTAATCCTGAAATCTTCGGGATTGGAAGCCCCAATCCTGGGACTGAATCCCAGGAAATTTTTGACCAAAATCCGGGAATCCCGCAGATCCCGATCCCGGGATTGGCCGCCATACTGCACTCCCTGCACCTATGGTTTCTACGCCCTTGTCTGGGGTGACTACAGCTGCGCCATTTCAGGCTACAGCTCTCTATTCTTCCGGCCTGCCCCTTGAGCTGCCCGTGACACCAGGGAATGGCTTTGTTACAGCATTTGCATAAAGTCACAGACAGGAGACATCCAACTGAAGCAGCCGCATCTCCATCCACCTCTATATCAGGCCGTGGTCTGTGCTCCGCGTGCTGCTCTTTAAAAAGAAGGGTCTGCTTCTCTACATAAAAGTCCATTTTCGTTGATGTGGTTACAGAAGGCGTCAGAAAGTGATGTTTTATGGGGAGTCTAAGATGATAATGATAGGAAACCACCATTGCTTTGAAAATGTGACATGCCAGCATATGCAACCCCCCCACCAGCTTAGCATGGCCACCATAAAGAATGATTTCTTTACAAAGGTCAGTTCTATGGGACATGAATTACTAAGTTAGTACCATGTCTCCTGTGCCGTACTCTCCAAGTTCTACAGTATATTGAGAGTGATATTTTTTTGTCAGCGTCACATATTGTAGGGCTGGATATATGCTACAGAGCATTCTTTCACTAGATTAAAAAGAGTTTTAATGGAAAATGGAATTAATCACACTAGTATCACAGTCACATCTGCACTAATAACACCCACTGACTGCAGATATATCCTGGTGATAGAAGTACAACTGTACCGCAGATTAAACAAAGATAATAGATCAGGAAAATTACAGCCAGTATATAAAACAAGTGAAGTGTAATGTTCGCCACATGTACAGAATGAGAATAGATCCTATGGCTTCCATCCGTAACACAGAACAAGATGCAACGCTTTGCTATTGTCCATAGTACAGAATAAGAACATATCTTATAAGTGGTACTATACAGATGGCACTGGCATATTTATAATGGGTGCAGTGCATGCAGTGCACATGCCCCCCCCACCCCCCCCCCCCCACCCCCGTGTCCAAGGGGGCTCACACGGCACACCCTGCACCCGTTTTCCCAATACTTACCATCCAGAGTCCCGCATCGCTGCAGAAATCACTTGGAAAGTGACATGGTGGCCATTTTCCCGGTGTTTCACGCATGCACAGTAGCAAAATCACTGGGAAAATGGCCGCCACGTGCAATGCATTTGGTTATACAAACAGAATAAAACAAGTATCACATTTTATTATATTTTAAGTATGTAAATCATTACCTTATATTACTAACCGAGAAAGGGTCATTAATGAAACTGCAAAAATGTATGTCAGCACCACTGAGAATGATGTATTTATTATGACAAGGGCCTATTGTTCTGAACACACCCGCTGACAGGAAAACATACGGATAAACATGGCGAGATGGTATTTGCAGGGAATTGGAAATTTCTGTTTACTGATGTGTTGTGATACAAGATATTTATATGAGCAGCAGGGGGTGGAGCCTGTGTGATATACAGCATCTTCCCCCACTCTGACCCCTGCTGAATACAACGGCAGCCGCTGTTCCACCCCCCCCCCCACAGGGGGTTAATAGACTGCCCGGTCGCTAGGCAACCCCAGCGGCCGGACCGTGACCTGAAGGAGACGGGGATGATTGGTCGCCCGCTGAGCGGGAGAAGAGGAGGAGGAGTCGGCGGTGCGCGCGAAGGGGGAGGAGAGAGAAGCCGCCAGAGAGAGAGACGGGGGACCGGACCTGCGCCGCAGAGAGAGGGAGAGACGCGACTGCACCCGGCCAGAGGGAGACGGAGACCAGCGCCACTAACCACCGCTACGCTGGGTGGGAGAGCCGCTGGCGGAGGACAGCCACGGCGAAATCTGAAGAGCCGCCAGAGGAGAGCGCGTCCTGCTGCTGCACTACTAAGAGGACGTGTGGCGCCGGCTGCTGAGAGGGAGAAGGAGCTGTGCCGATCTTCGGGAGGAGAACTAAAATACAGGTAGCCACCACGTGGCCAACCCTTTGTAACCCCTTATCTCTCCCTCCTGCTGAACAAGAGGCACATTGCCTACACACACCCTTGCTAATACATACTGGCCCACAATAAAGCCCGAGTGGTGCACCCAGGAACATTGTATCCCCTACCAGCTTTGGAGACTGTAACAGACAGGACACTGAGGCATCATGGCACCCTAATCATCCTCGCTTAGGGTCACCACCCCGCTTCCCCGTCACCCACGGAACTTAGGAAAACTGCTAAACTGCAGCACCCACTCCTCTATACCTCCCTTGTGCACTGATCACTCGCCAGACGTGGGGTTCCGTGCTGTTGGCAAGGACATACACTGAACTTCCCTGGATTATATATATGCATGGGGCCAGAAACCCCCTCCTTATTGAGTTCATAGTGCCACCTTGTGGCGTATTTAGCGTACTGCCTAAGTTTGCATGGAACCTGCTTTTCTAAATACCTTCTTGAAATTGTTAAAGTTTTAAAAAAGCATTTGTGTCATTATGTTGCCATGTTTATATAAATTGCAGGAATTATATGTGGAAAAGGTAATGATTCTTATCAAAATGTATTAGGTTTACTAACCCCAAACCCGGCTTCCCTTCTGCAATAAATCCTTGTTACTGTATCCCATCGTAGTGGTCCTTTCCCATTTGGGGTGTTGTCTGTACTGGGGTATCTCCGTCCTTCTGCCCAGGTCCTAGACAGGTGTCCGCAGATTCCAACTGGCTCCGCACAAGCAGGAATTGGACGACGAGAGGAGCCGCAACGGGACGAACACGAAACTTCAGGTGAGCTCAAGCACGTATCACATTTGGCGTCCGCGAACAGGATACGAACAAGATGACGGATTCACAGATTCCCGCTACTCCCACATCAGCATCCGGCAGGAGGATGCTACCACCGTCACCCGGACAAAGAAACACGACCACCATGGCGGCATCACCGTTGACTATGCCATACTATTTTGGGGCACCATGGTTACCAACGTTTGCCGGAAAACAAGTGCCGGGTTCGAGTACATTCAAAGAATTTAAAGACAAGATGTACTCCATGTTCCGCCTGTACTCACTAACCGAAGAACAGAAAATAGAGATCGTGATGGGTCAATTGACGGATTCGGCACTACGGGAAGTGAAGGCATGGGAAAACAGCGAAAAGAAGACCGTCGAATGCATCTTCAAGAAGCTAGTGACCATATTTGACTGCCAGACCATAGCGGAATTAAAGAGCCGTCTTTATGCAAGGAAACAAAGACCCGATGAATCACTGCGTGACTTCGCGCTGGCCTTACAAGAAGCTGCAAAGACTATACGGGCTCTGGATGAACGAGAGGCCGAAGGGATAGACAGGACGTTAACAGACCTGTTTGTGGAGGGGGCAAGAGGAGAGACGATTCGATCTCAAATGCGTATGGAGAGACGACGGCAACCAGGGAGCTCCTTCTCCGAATTTAAAGAGACGGTGCTGCAGATCCTTGGGAAAAATCAGAGTAATAATGTCGAGAAAGACGCATCTTCGGAGTGGAGTGAAGAGGACAGCTACCGAGAAACCGCACCACTCCGGAAATCGGACGGACCAATCCAAGTAGGAACGGTCCTCCAACAAGCGCAAGCCTCACCGGGTCCAGATTCTATGGAAACGCTCAACCAAACGTTGGCGGAGATAACGACGAATCTCTCCCGAATGAACCAAAGGATGGATGAGTTTGACAGGGACCAAGACAGGAATAGGCGCCGAGAATGGCGTCAAGAACGAGGTGGGCGGAGTCGTCCTCGCTGGGACGTGGTAAGAGAATCGGGCCGAAGACCCACTGATCAATTCGACTCTCAGGGGAGCCCGATATGCAGAGGGTGTCGACAGAGTGGTCATATCGAAAGGAACTGCCCTGCGGCCGCTTTAAACGAAGAACTCCCGAGGCAACGGACCGACCTTCGGGAGAGGAACCAGTAAGTGGTCCACTGCCCCAAGAATGGTCTAGGTACGTCGGAGAATGCCCGCACCTGAAGATCTGTATCAACGGAATTGAAATTCCAGCTCTGTTGGATACTGGGTCGCAAGTCTCCACCATCCGGATCACCGAGTTCCTTCAGCACTGGGACGAAGCCACCATTGTGTCCCCACCAACCACCTGGCTCCATCTGCTGGCCAGCAATGGACAACCCATAACGTATCAGGGTTACTGGGAAGCGGACACAAAAATTGGAAACGCAACATTACCCCGACAAGGGTACCTTGTCACCACGGCTCCTAACACTCACCTACCCCCCGTCATCCTGGGGATGAATGTCTTGAAGAACTGCCCTGATGAGCTAGTGGAAGCCGTTCGGCAGGAAATGCAGAAAGCCGCCCCAGTGGAGCGGAGAGCCTTGCAGCAGACGGTGCGCCTGTTGGAGAAAGAGAAGAAATTCACTAACCATCGAGGAGAGGTGGGGAAGGCCAGAATCGCCGACCACCGGGCCATCCTCTTGAGGCCAAACTCTGAACATGTAATCTGGTGTAAGGCAAGAATCGGTCCAGGAGGACGAGATTACGAAGCCTTGGTGGAACCCTGTGACTCGGAGGGCCAACAACCCTTCGCGGTGGCAAGAACGCTAGCAAAGGTGAAACACGGAAGAGTGCCTGTACGTATATTGAACCCGCACCCCTATGCTATCAGACTACACCAACGCTGCCTGGTGGCGAAAATAAGCTCAATTGACTTCCGAGACATTGTAGGCCAAGAGGTGACCACAGCTGCCCAAGAGACGGTGACCGAGAGGCCGCCGACAACGGGTCAAGAACCCCCATGGTGGGCTGATATCCAGATCGGCAACACTGATACCCCCAACGAACAGAAAATGGGAGTATTACAAGTGGTGCGGCGGAATGCAGCGGCTTTTAGCCAACACCCTTCTGACTTCGGAAAAGCCGACAAAGTATACCATCACATTCCCACAGGGACGACCCCTCCTATTAAAGAGAGACACCGACCCCTTCCCCCAACCTTGTACCAGCCTGTGAGAAAAATGATAGCAGAAATGAAAGACGCAGGAGTTATCAAAGAAAGCCACAGTCCATGGGCAGCTCCGCTAGTGATCGTCAAGAAGAAGGACGGCAGCCTACGCTTCTGCGTTGATTACCGCAAGCTCAATGCGGCTACTCATAAGGACGCCTACCCACTCCCTCGGATAGAAGAGTCCTTGACAGCCCTGAAGACTGCCGCATATTTTTCGACCCTTGACCTCACCAGTGGATACTGGCAGATTCAGATGGCCCCCGAAGACATGGAAAAAACAGCCTTCACGACACCGATGGGCCTGTTTGAATTCGAAAGGATGCCGTTTGGGCTTTGTAACGCGCCCGCCACATTCCAACGCGTCATGGAACACTGTCTTGGACAGCACAACTTCGAGATGGTCTTGCTATACCTCGATGACGTAATAATTTTCTCGAAGAGTTACGAGGACCACTTGCAACATCTAGAAGAAGTATTCCAACAGCTGACAAAATGCGGCCTGAAACTTAAGCCCACGAAATGCCACCTACTCAAACCCAAGGTCCAGTACTTAGGTCATGTCGTCAGCGCGGAAGGCGTGATGTCCGACCCTGAGAAGGTCCGAGTTGTTCGGGACTGGCCGGTGCCAAAGACCGTTAAGGACGTCCGAAGCTACCTCGGGTTCGTGGGCTACTACAGACGTTTCGTGGAACACTTTGCCAAAGTGGCAGCTCCGCTGCATGAACTACTGAGAGGTCAGTCTGGCCGCGAAAGGAGGGGATCGTCACCAGTGCAGTGGGGCGAAGAACAGCAACAGGCCTTCCACCAGTCGAAGACCTCCTTGACGGAAGCCCCGCTGTTGGCTTATCCCGATTACGAGCAGCCATTCCAAGTCTGCACAGACGCCAGCCATCGTGGATTAGGAGCCGTATTGTCTCAGGTGCAGAATGGGCGCGAGAGAGTAATCGCATATGCCAGTCGAGGATTACGTAAAACAGAGCGGAATTGTGAAAATTACAGTGCTTTCAAATTGGAACTGCTCGCCCTGGTCTGGGCCGTCACAGAAAAATTCAAACACTATCTCGCTGCGACACCATTTGTCATCATGACGGATAACAACCCCTTGGCGCACTTGTCCACTGCCCGACTTGGCGCCCTTGAACAGCGGTGGGTATCACGGCTCGCCAATTTCCAATACACTGTGTCCTACAGGAGTGGGAAATCCAACGGTAACGCCGACGCTCTGTCCCGGTTGCCCACCACCGATGTGGCGGAAGAAGGAAGGGATATTGAGGAAGAAATAGAAGCACCTGTATTCAAGGTCTCGAAGAAAAGATGGACGGTCACCTCAGACCCATTAACCATCACGGACCAACAGCGATCGGATTTGTCCGAAGCCCCTGTTGTAGACTGGGGAGAGATCCAGCGACAGGATCCAGTGATGAGGGAACTCACAGCTCTCCTCCGACGTAACCAACAACTGACCCGGGCACAACGTGCCGAAGCGGATCCGGAGCTGGTAAAGCTACTGCGACATCGGAGACAATTCCACCTGAGACAGGGCATCTTAGTACGTACCAGTATTGACCCCGGGACTCACCAGACAGTGAACCAAGTAGTTGTCCCCAGGAAACAAGCAAATTTCCTACTTACTGCCTACCACAACAAGTCAGGACATTTCGGTACGCAAAAAACGGAAGCCATCTTGCGCACCCGGTACTTCTGGATAGGTCTGCATGATGACGTAGAACGATGGTGTCGGGACTGTGTCCCCTGCAATCTGAAGAGACGCCCAGATGCACATCAGAAGGACCACCTGCACCCCATCAAGAGTCACCGGCCGCTGCAAATTGTCGCTCTCGACCATGTGAAATTAGAGCCCAGCACCAGTGGACACAACTATGCCTTAACCATGACCGATCACTATAGCAAGCTCTTAGTGGCGGTCCCTGCGAAAGACCTGACTGCTAAGACTACGGCCGAACTATTCCTGAAACACTTCGCCAGGCCCTATGGTTACCCCGAGTGCATACTAACCGACCAAGGACCTGCCTTTGAGTCGCAGCTATTCTATGAACTGTGCTCCTACTATGGCTGCCAGAAAGCGAGAACGACAGCGTACCACCCGCAGGGGAATGGTTTGTGCGAGAGAGCTAATCAGACCCTCATTGGGATGCTCAGAAGCCTACCAGCTGGAGACCGCGCCCGTTGGCCGACCTTGTTGCCCGAACTCGTCTACCTCTACAATAATGCGGAACATTCCTCCACCGGTTTCACACCATACTATCTTATGTTCGGTCGACAAGGTAAACTGCCTCAAGACCTAGAGCTCGCCCCCGCGCTAACGTCTCCTACCACTCCACAAACAGACTGGGTCCGCGAGCATCAGCGGAGAATTAAAGCGGCCAGAGAACTGGTGGAGGTGCGGATGGGAACCGTCCGACGTCGCCAAGAGAAGAATTACAATGCAACCACCCATCCTACGCCTCTGCATGTGGGTGACCTTGTTTGGAGGAAACGGAACCACCGCACCAGTAAGTTGGACACTATGTGGGAAAACGCACCCTATGTCGTCGTCAGCGTCCCGGAGGGAGAACGGTTCACCTATGAGATCCGCCGAGGTCAAGATGGGCCCGTTAGTGTTGTATCCAGAGAGCAACTCAAACCTTACACCTCCGAAGTACCAGAAACGGCAAGCTCACCTGCGGCAGAGGGGCGGGGATCCCCGGGCGGCATACCCTTACTTGACCCCATGGAGCTCTTACTTTTTATGTGCGGTCCACCCGCATCGAGCTCAGCACCCCCTGACAACCTAGACCCCGTAGTTAATAGGCCCTTAGAGGGTCAGAGTCGACCCAACCCAGCCATTAGCCATAATGAGCCCAGAGCCCCCACGGTTGAAATTAGAAGGTCGGGACGTAGCACAAAGGGCGTCCCGCCCTCCAGGTACAGGGAATGAGCTAATATTTGATCTGTAAATACTTTTGTTCGGAAATGTATATGTATGTTGATACCCAACTTAAGTATGTCTACCCGTTCACTACTGTTCACATGTTGCCTAATGCGTGAGGACACGCAATCTTCCAGCGGGGGAATATGTGATATACAGCATCTGCCCCCACTCTGACCCCTGCTGAATACAACGGCAGCCGCTGTTCCCCCCCCCCCCCCACAGGGGGTTAATAGACTGCCCGGTCGCTAGGCAACCCCAGCGGCCGGACCGTGACCTGAAGGAGACGGGGATGATTGGTCGCCCGCTGAGCGGGAGAAGAGGAGGAGGAGTCGGCGGTGCGCGCGAAGGGGGAGGAGAGAGAAGCCGCCAGAGAGAGAGACGGGGGACCGGACCTGCGCCGCAGAGAGAGGGAGAGACGCGACTGCACCCGGCCAGAGGGAGACGGAGACCAGCGCCACTAACCACCGCTACGCTGGGTGGGAGAGCCGCTGGCGGAGGACAGCCACGGCGAAATCTGAAGAGCCGCCAGAGGAGAGCGCGTCCTGCTGCTGCACTACTAAGAGGACGTGTGGCGCCGGCTGCTGAGAGGGAGAAGGAGCTGTGCCGATCTTCGGGAGGAGAACTAAAATACAGGTAGCCACCACGTGGCCAACCCTTTGTAACCCCTTATCTCTCCCTCCTGCTGAACAAGAGGCACATTGCCTACACACACCCTTGCTAATACATACTGGCCCACAATAAAGCCCGAGTGGTGCACCCAGGAACATTGTATCCCCTACCAGCTTTGGAGACTGTAACAGACAGGACACTGAGGCATCATGGCACCCTAATCATCCTCGCTTAGGGTCACCACCCCGCTTCCCCGTCACCCACGGAACTTAGGAAAACTGCTAAACTGCAGCACCCACTCCTCTATACCTCCCTTGTGCACTGATCACTCGCCAGACGTGGGGTTCCGTGCTGTTGGCAAGGACATACACTGAACTTCCCTGGATTATATATATGCATGGGGCCAGAAACCCCCTCCTTATTGAGTTCATAGTGCCACCTTGTGGCGTATTTAGCGTACTGCCTAAGTTTGCATGGAACCTGCTTTTCTAAATACCTTCTTGAAATTGTTAAAGTTTTAAAAAAGCATTTGTGTCATTATGTTGCCATGTTTATATAAATTGCAGGAATTATATGTGGAAAAGGTAATGATTCTTATCAAAATGTATTAGGTTTACTAACCCCAAACCCGGCTTCCCTTCTGCAATAAATCCTTGTTACTGTATCCCATCGTAGTGGTCCTTTCCCATTTGGGGTGTTGTCTGTACTGGGGTATCTCCGTCCTTCTGCCCAGGTCCTAGACAGGTGTCCGCAGATTCCAACTGGCTCCGCACAAGCAGGAATTGGACGACGAGAGGAGCCGCAACGGGACGAACACGAAACTTCAGGTGAGCTCAAGCACGTATCACACCTGTACTATTGGTGATTTGCTACAAGCTATACATTATTTATTTTTTTGCAAAGCGGTTTATAATACTGGTATGATATACTGGAAGCTAACTAGAATTATTACAGAGATACAAAGGGGTAAATTTACTAAGGTCCCGATTTTGACCGAGATGCCGTTTTTTCTTCAAAGTGTCATCTCGGTAATTTACTAAACTCAAATCACGGCAGAGATGAGGGCATTCGTATTTTTTTGGAAGTAGTTGTAAAAAAATACGAATGAATACACCATCGGTCAAAATACGCCAGCAAATTAGTAGAACTCGGTAATTTACTAAAAAGTGCAAATCTCCAAAGAGGAAAACACTGCCGTGAAAAATTACAAATCGCAAAAAAGTGCTAAAAAAAAGCAGACCTGCTTTTTATATTCGTGATTGCATAGGCATGCAGGGATCCATGAGATCCGTGCATGTCTATCAGTGGGAAGGGGTGGGAAAGTGGTTTTTTTCCAAAAAAAAAATTGCGTGGGGTCCCCCCTCCTAAGCATAACCAGCCTCGGGCTCTTTGAGCCGATCCTGGTTGCAGAAATATGGGGAAAAAATTGACAGGGGTTCCCCCATATTTAAGCAACCAGCATCGGGCTCTGCGCCTGGTCCTGGTTCCAAAAATACGGGGGACAAAAAGAGTAGGGGTCCCCCGTATTTTTAAAACCAGCACCGGGCTCCACTAGCTGGTCAGATAATGCCACAGCCGGGGGTCACTTTTATATAGTGCCCTGCGGCCGTGGCATCAAAAATCCAACTAGTCACCCCTGGCCGGGGTACCCTGGGGGAGTGGGGACCCCTTCAATCAAGGGGTCCGTCCCCCCAGCCACCCAAGGGCCAGGGGTGAAGCCCGAGGCTGTCCCCCCCATCCAATGGGCTGCGGATGGGGGGGCTGATAGCCTTTTGTGATAATGAAAAGATATTGTTTTTAGTAGCAGTACTACAAGGCCCAGCAAGCCTCCCCCGCATGCTGGTACTTGGAGAACCACAAGTACCAGCATGCGGCGGAAAAACGGGCCCGCTGGTACCTGTAGTACTACTACTAAAAAAATACCCAAAAAAAGACAAGACACACACACCGTGAAAGTAAAGATTTATTACATACATGCACACAAACATACATACATACTTACCTTATGTTCACACGCAGGTCGGTCCTCTTCTCCAGTAGAATCCAAGGGGTACCTGTTGAATAAATTCTACTCACCAGATCCAGGGTCCTCGGGGCAACCATTTGTAATCCAGGTACTTGAATAAAATAACAAAACGGATACCCGAGCCACGAACTGAAAGGGGCCCCATGTTTTCACATGGGACTCCTTTCCCCGAATGCCAGAAACCCACTCTGACTTCTGTCTAAGTGGGTTTCTTCAGCCAATCAGGGAGCGCCACGTTGTAGAACTCTCCTGATCGGCTGTGTGCTCCTGTACTGAGTGACAGGCGGCACACAGCAGTGTTACAATGTAGCGCCTATGCGCTCCATTGTAACCAATGGTGGGAACTTTCTGCTCAGCGGTGACGTCACTTTAGGTCAACCGCAGGGCAGAAAGTTCCCACCATTGGTTACAATGGAGCGCATAGGCGCTACATTGTAACACTGCCGTGTGCCGCCTGTCAGTCAGGACAGGAGCACACAGCCGATCAGGAGAGTGCTACAACGTGGCGCTCCCTGATTGGCTGAAGAAACCCACTTAGACAGAAGTCAGAGTGGGTTTCTGGCATTCGGGGAAAGGAGTCCCATGTGAAAACATGGGGCCCCTTTCAGTTCGTGGCTCGGGTCTGCGGTTTGTTATTTTATTCAAGTACCTGGATTACAAATGATTGCCCCGAGGACCCTGGGACCCTGGATCTGGTGAGTAGAATTTATTCAACAGGTACCCCTTGGATTCTACTGGAGAAGAGGACCGACCTGCGTGTGAACATAAGGTAAGTATGTATGTATGTTTGTGTGCATGTATGTAATAAATCTTTACTTTCACGGTGTGTGTGTCTTGTCTTTTTTGGGGTATTTTTTTAGTAGTAGTACTACAGGTACCAGCGGACCCGTTTTTCCGCCGCATGCTGGTACTTGTGGTTCTCCAAGTACCAGCATGCGGGGGAGGCTTGCTGGGCCTTGTAGTACTGCTACTAAAAACAATATCTTTTCATTATCACAAAAGGCTATCAGCCCCCCCATCCGCAGCCCATTGGATGGGGGGGGACAGCCTCGGGCTTCACCCCTGGCCCTTGGGTGGCTGGGGGGGGGACCCCTTGATTGAAGGGGTCCCCACTCCCCCAGGGTACCCCGGCCAGGGGTGACTAGTTGGATTTTTGATGCCACGGCCGCAGGGCACTATATAAAAGTGACCCCCGGCTGTGGCATTATCTGTCCAGCTAGTGGAGCCCGGTGCTGGTTTTAAAAATACGGGGGACCCCTACTCTTTTTGTCCCCCGTATTTTTGGAACCAGGACCAGGCGCAGAGCCCGATGCTGGTTGCTTAAATATGGGGGAACCCCTGTCATTTTTCCCCCAATATTTCTGCAACCAGGATCGGCTCAAAGAGCCCGAGGCTGGTTATGCTTAGGAGGGGGGACCCCACGCAATTTTTTTTTTTATTTTACACTGTTTAATTTAAAAAAAAAAAAAAATGAACCCCAGCACGGATCACACAGATCCGGCCGAGATTCATTTTTAAAAAGTCGGCAGTGTTTTGCTAATCACTGCCGTAAAAAAAAAAAAAAAAACACGAATGACATCGACATCGGAACAAAAGAAAAACCCGAATACGACAGCTTAGTAAATTAGTCGTAATAAATTCAAAAAGTTGCAGTTTTACACTTTCGATGTCATTCGTGATTGAACTTTGACCTGAAACGGGAAAATACGAATGTTAGTAAATTTACCCCAAAGTGAGGGTTTTCTTTTTCTGAAAAATAGAATTTCTAAAAAGTCTTATACAGATGTGTCCTCAGACATCTAGCCTCAATACGCCACGCAGCAGGAGATGCCTAGCGTGAGTCAGCTGACAGGTCCAGTGCAACTCGGCTAAAGCTGGACACTTTTATTCATACTGAAAAAGTGTCTTAGTGGCAACGCGGTATGACTAGGATGCATGAGGAGACTGTGCTGATTAATTTAATACGTGACTATCTGTGTGCGACTGAGTCTGTATATGAAGCACAACAGAACTTGGCATGGAAAAAACTGCGGTTGGTGCATCGTAGCACTTCATATGCAGATTCAGAGACTCAGTCGCGCACAATATACACATACTTGCCTACTGTCCCGGGAATGGCCAGGAGGCTCCCGGAAATCGGGTGATCCTCCCGGCCCCCCGGAAGTGCAGGCAAGTCTCCTGATTTTTAATGTCCCTCCCTGCCCGGCCGCCCACTTAGTGAGTAAAGTGAGCGGTCCGGGCAGTCGATGACGCGGTTCTTGCTGGATCGCGTCATCATAGCCACACCCCCTGCTGTATAATGCTGGTAATCGTGGAATTACAGAGCAGGGGGCGTGGCTTAAAGTATGTGCCGTGATAACCCTGCCCCTGTTCCGCCTCTGCCCGCCCTGTTCCGTCTCCGCCCCACCTTCCTATGCGTGTCATAGCCCTGTCCCGCCCCCCTGCTGAGCCGACCTGGCTGCTCTCTCCCGGAGAGAGCAGCCAGGATGTCAGCATATATGAATATACAACGCCCGGAGTCTCATGGGACCTGCTGTGTCAAGAGGGGCTATTTGGTGTGACTACAGCAAAGATGTATGAGGACACATCTGTAAGAAGCATTACATTCCTCCCAACATTACAGATCCACCTTTTTTGTTATATACCTACAGGCATTGCATGCACTGTCCCCTTATTCCCATAGACTGTAAGCTTGCGAGCAGGGCCCTCCTACCTCTATGACTGTTTGTTTTTACCCAGTTTTGTCTTCTAATTGTGTCCAGTTGTAAAGCGCAACGGAATTTGCTGCGCTATATAAGTAACTGTTATTAATAATAATAATATTACAGACTCTTCACCCGTCTACTAGCTACCGTCAGGTCCCGTCCATACTGGCATGACTTGCATCAACTGACAAATGTGCTCAGCATTGGACCCTGTACACTTTATGCCCGTATGCCCCCATACGCCACTGCTGATTTGTACTATTTTAAACCTGTAAGACTTGAGGCCTCCATGGCGATCTCACCTGAGGATCTCAGACACTCTAGCCCTAAAGCCATTCTGCCAATGAGAACCCTTCATGGCCAGATCTTTACTCAGAAGTGGCCGTATTGACTTTCTCTCCCTTTTATTGCCTCTTATTTCTACTGTCATTTTCTATTTACTGCAATACAGGTTCAGTCTCCCATATCCAAAATTCCGAAATACAGAACATTTAGAGCACGACTGAGATAGTGGCACATTTGCTTTCTGGTACTTCAGTAATCTGTTTAAGATATCGCATTACGGTATGAAAATATTCCAAAACACAAAAAATCCAATATACTGTACAAAATACTTCTGGTCCCAGGCATTTTTGGATATGGGAAACTCAACCTGTATATTGTTTCTTGTCTCTCATAGTGATTGCTGAATTACTATCCAGATGTTTCCCAATTGACTCTACTTTAGCCATCTACTATTTATCCCTTTTTTTCTCTGCTCTACTGCCATTCATGCTTACTTAACAGCTTTGCCGGGCCCCGGAGATGGGGTTAGGAGGTGTGGCCAATGAGGGGTCGTGGCCAGGCCGTTGTGCTGAAAATGGGGGGGGGGGGGGGGAGCACTGAACACCAGTGCCAAACCGGTGGGTGGCAAGCAGCGTGGTGCAGGCAGCAGCAGTGGCAGGGAGCAAGCCGCTTCCTTAAAGTTTCATCACATAAGAGAGGACTGAGCTGCCTCTCTCCCCAGCACACACCAGTGTGTGCTGGGCTGGGAGAGAGGCTGCAGCAGTGGCGGCGGCAAGTCCTCTCTCCTCACCTGACATCACATGCAGCCGTCAACAACAGGGGAGGGGAAGGGCAGCGGGACCAGGGCCCCCTCCGGCCCCCTCCAGTGGGCCCAGGCCCGGGTAAAGAGTGCCCACTCCCCCCACCCCTCTCGGCGCCACTGCTTACAGCTTTGAACTTCAATCCTGAACTCGGAGTTTAATGATCACCCTGCCCACCCCCCTTCGCATTCCCACAAAGCCATGCCCCCTTTACGGCAGTGTGTGCCTTCAGCGGGCTCAAAAGTCCCTACTTGGCACTCCTCAAAGTTGGGAGGTATGGTTATAGGGATGGCCATCGCTATGTTTACCATTGATGGTGAACTGGGAAGTGACCATTGATGACTACAAACTATCCAATGGATGACCATCGATAACTACACAAACCAATGTCATCCCTGTTGTTTTACTGACTGGACCATGGGCCATCAGGACCTAGGGGCAAGGCTTTGGAGGTGTCAGGTGTGGAGCTATGCCCCATATCCTGGCACACTGTAGTTCTCCACCATCGATGGCAAAAGTATTTGATTTTAAATCATCAACGGTCGATGGCATTCCTATATGGCATTGGGATCAGTTATGTTGACTAATAGGGACAATTGGGCCATGTTCAGCTTGGCCTGCTATGTAATCGCATTGGGGCAGTTTTAGCCACAGTGCACATACGCAGGTCCAAATCTGCACGTGTGCGGGGCGGCCAATGCGATTGCATCAATGCGAACTCCTCTGCCTGATTGACAGGCAGAGGCATCCGTGGGGTGGTAGGGGGCGGCAATGTGTCATTGCAGGGGAGGCGACACGGTGTTGTGGGTGGGAATGGCATCGGAAACAGGGGTGGGTTCAAGGAGGCTGCGTGATGTTACAAGCAGTCGCTGCGAACAGGAAAATGGCGGTGGCTCGACTGCCTTTGCAGCCAGGCTGTGGAAGCAGGGGGGGGCTTCACTTATTTAGTGATGCCATCATGTCATCGCTGGCCGCCATAGCATGCTGGGTGGCCCACCATGGAGAACAATAAAAGGAACAACATGAGGAGTTATATGGAAGTAATTAGAGATCTTATATTAAGGAGCTGGAGGGCTTATATTAGGTTATATTATAAAAATCTTTTGGTTTATATAGTACTAATAGCGGTTACACAGGTTACTAAGCAGGATTATTTGGACTAATAAGATGTGTTGTATGTAGCAGTAAGATGAGATACTGTATAGGGAATTGTTTTTTTTTACTTTCCATTTGTTTTTAAAGGGATTTCTATGGCTTCCTTTGCTGATCTAACAGATTTGAGAATTATTTGGTAACTGTACTATCCATATACAAAGCTGTTTGCTTCTGACAAAGAAAATCCATTACTGCTAATATGAGTATGACAGGAACATGTGTAAAAACATGACTGTTCTCCGACATGCACAAAGGTTACAATTTGCAATTGTTACAGACGAGAGGAATGGATTCACTCAGATAATGCTTTGCGCTCTCTCGCTCACAGCTCTGGTACAAGGACTTTTCATTGTGCCTGTCTATTGAGCTCTAGGTCTGCCTGCTCTCCCTCCTGTCAATCACTTGATTTTGCTGCAAGCTAGAACATCCTCTTATTCCCCTCTCTCCACATTTATTCAGCTGCTTCCTCCATTGCTGGCTCATTCTCCTCCGAATACCTTCCCTGCAGCCATCCGACTCCTTTAGTCACCGACCTACAAACCAATCTTTCATTTAAAAACTAGTTTCCTTAAGTGTTGCTGTTCTTCCACTGCAAGACAGAAGCCAGGAGCTATGTGTGATCTTTGCCATTTAGAAAAAGAAGAACCTTTTTGCCCAGACGTGCAAAAGCAGGGCTCTATCCCATAGTGATCACTCTGATGTCTGCTCTAACCTGGTATATGAGCTATAATCTACAGTATCACGGAACCCACAGCAACAGTTGTCAGGGGGAGCTGATGGTGTTGGTTTATTCTCCAGTGGCATCCCCCTTGAAGAGATCCTGGAGGGGAGGTTTAAGTTTGAGTCCCAGGTGACAGTGCCCTGCAAAACCCACATCGCCACATCTCACGGGAGGCAGGTCTACTCTGCCAGGAGTCAGGGTTCATTGTTCAGGACAGCAGGCTAGGATGCTCCATCCCCTCTCTTCTGAGCATGTGCGAGGACAAGCCTTGTTTGGGCTTTAAGTTTTGGACCGAAAGGTGTAGAATTTAGAGATGAGCGGGTTCGGTTTTACTCGGTTCGCAAAACGGCATCTTATTGGCTATCCAAAACACGTGACATCCGTGAGCCAATAAGATGCCGTTTTGAGAACCGAGTAAAACCGAGTAAAACCGAACCCGCTCATCTCTAGATGGAACTTTTTCTTGCACATGCACCAGCCTTTGTGTATACTGATATTAGCAGGGCAGGGGCCTAGGCAACACATGGACCGACACCACCTCGTCCCTCACCCTCAACCCCAATTCATAGTTGCCTACCCTCCCTCATTCTGCAGGAGACTCCCTGAAATAGCAGCAATCTCCCTCACTCCCTGAACATACCAGCAATCTCCCTGATTGCACCTTACCCCCATTATATAGCTTTTACATTCTTGGGAGGGGGAGAAGAAATCAGAGATATATACATTCAGATTGGATCATCAGTGCCATTTCCATTTATTTGTTATAAGGGACAATGGGGCAGATGTATTAAGCCAGGAGAAGGGTTAAAGAAGTGATAACGCAGTGATAAAAGTTGATAATGCACCAGCCAGTCATTACGGATTTGAAAAATGACAGTTAGGAGCTGACTGGCTGGTGCGTTATCACCTTGCACTTATCACTGCTTTATCACTTCCTTAACCCTTCTCCAGGCTTAATACATCTGCACCAGTGATCCCTATGTCTACATGCATTTTAAATAAGGTTTCTCATTTACATTTGGCTGTAAGTCATTGCTATGACATACCTCTCAGATGTAGCAGTACACATCTGCGCTGATAGGTGTTACATTTACAATCTCCCTGAAATGCTTTTTCGAAAGTAGGCAAGTATGCCCCATTTGCCAATGCACCATTGCAACAGTAATAGTTCTTGCTCCTATCCTCTACAATTGAGGTGGAGCAGAGGAATCTGCAGAGGCGGATTTAGATCTCATGGGGCCCTAAGCAAGATACCGATTTGGGGCCCCCTCCCTTAAAAAATACATAGCACTATATTTTCATTCCGATATATGCCCCTTACATTATCTGTCATTTTTCCTCCTTTAATATTCTATTACTTTCCCCCTTCACTGATTGCACTATGTCCCCTCCCTTTAATTTCCATTATTACCCCACTCAATGGGGATAATTCTGAGTTGATCGCAGCAACAAGTTTGTTAGCAATTGGACAAAACCATGTGGGTAATTCCAAGTTGATCGCAGCAGGATTTTTGTTAGCAATTGGGCAAAACCATGTGCACTGCAGGGGAGGCAGATATAACATGTGCAGAGAGAGTTAGATTTGGGTGGGTTATTTCGTGGGCACCGATTCTCACACTGTAATAACAAAACACCCGTGCCACACTGTAATAATTTTATACCTGCACTGTACTGTAACAGTAAGACACGGGCACACAACAAACCGCCTTACCCGCAGCAACCTTGGAGCAGGGGGCGCAGAGAGCACGGCAGCCGGAGCGGGCACAGACACCAGTAGTCTCTCTCTCCCAGGCAGCAGCAGCTGTCACGAGTGGGAGCGCCACGTCACGCCCATTGCTCTCCCCGTTCTCGTCATCCACTCTCCCATTAAAATAAAGTCTTCTTCAGCGCTGCTCCTAATCACGGGCGTGACCGGGCCCGAGACTCGCCAGACCCTAAGCGCGTGCCTCGGGTGCCCAGCAGTAAATCCGCCTCTGGGAATCTGGTATAGATGCTCACTTATTTCAGTCTCTGATGAAATTCATGGACAAATAAGTGTGGGGGGGGGGAAATGAGGGAATCTTGATTATTATGCATATTTGATATCACTTGACTGTAATTTTCTGGTATTGCTATAAATATGTGACAGTAACTACTGTATGGGAAATATAACGAGTTTTATGGTAAGAACTTACCTTTGTTAAAACTCTTTCTGCGAGGTACACTGGGCTCCACAAGGAATGGACAATGGGGGTGTAGAGTAGGATCTTGATCCGAGGCACCAACAGGCTCAAAGCTTTGACTGTTCCTAGAATGCATAGCGCAGCCTCCTATATCACCACGCCTCCCTGCACAGGATCTCAGTTTTTAGTTAACCAGTCCAATGCAGTAGCAGGAAAAGAGACGACAACGGTTAGTAGCCACAACACCGCATTCTCACGACAGGAGATGCGTCAGCGGCAGAGGCGGAACTACCGGCAGTGCAGGCAGTGCACTGCACTGGGGCCCGCCTCTGTCCAGGGGCCCAAGCATGTAATGAGTCAAACTGACTCATTACATGCCGCTGTGCGCTGCAGGCAACCGCTGCCCGCAGCGCACAGCCGCCCGGAGATAGGAGCTGAGCAGCGGTACAGACGGGGGAAGGAGGAGGGAGCCGGAGGACGGAGCCGCAGCAGCGCTTTGTTACTGGTGGAGGCGCTGCTGCTGCTGCTCCTCTGCTTCCCTATAGGCTGTCTTCCGAGAACAGCCTATAGGGAAGCAGAGGGGCAGCAGCAGCAGCGCCTCCACCAGTAACAAAGCGCTGCTGCGGCTCCGTCCTCCGGCTCCCTCCTCCTCATTCTCTACTGCCCGGGAATCGTCGTCTGACGCAGCTGCACCGAGGAGCCTGAGGGTAAGTATAATTCTTCTTTCTTTCTTTCTTTCTTTCTTTCTTTCTTTCTTTCTTTCTTTCTTTTTCTTTCCTTCTTTCTTTCTTGTGCCTGCCTGCCGCAATGTGTAAAAAGGGGGGACTACCTGCCGCAATGTGTAAAAAGGGGGGACTGCCTGCCGCACTGTGTAAAAAGGGGGGACTGCCTGCCGCAATGTGTAAAAAGGGGGGCTACCTGCCGCAATGTGTAAAAAGGGGGGACTGCCTGCCGCAATGTGTAAAAAGGGGGGACTACCTGCCGCAATGTGTAAAAAGGGGGGACTGCCTGCCGTAATGTGTAAAAATGGGGACGCTGTCTGCCGTAATGTGTAACAAGGGCACGCTGTCTGCCGTAATGTGTAAAAAGGGCACGCTGTCTGCCGTAATGTGTAACAAGGGCACGCGGTCTGCCGTTATGTGTAAAAAGGGGTAATCTGCCCGACGCTATGTGTAAAAATGGGGAATCTGCCTGCCGTAATGTGTAAAAAAGGGGGGCTGCCTGACGCTATGTGTAAAAATGGGGAATCTGCCTGCTGCTATGTGTAAAAAGGAGGAATCTGCCTGCCGTAATGTGTAAAAATGGGGACGCTGTCTGCCGTAATGTGTAACAAGGGCACGCTGTCTGCCGTAATGTGTAACAAGGGCACGCTGTCTACCGTAATGTGTAAAAAGGGCACGCTGTCTGCCGTAATGTGTAACAAGGGCACGCGGTCTGCCGTTATGTGTAAAAAGGGCACGCTGTCTGCCGTTATGTGTAAAAAGGGCACGCTGTCTGCTGTAATGTGTAAAAAGAGGAATCTGTTCGCTGTAAGGTGTAAAAGGGTCTCTACCTGGTGTAGTGGTGCTACTGTGCGGCGTAATTTGAATAATGGAGACTACTGTGTTGGTATTATTTTGTGGCCACACCCCTTCCCCACGAAGCCACGCCACTATGTATTTTTGCGCGCGCCTACGGCGCGCACTGCCCCCGGGGTGGACTTGGATGGGGGGGGGGGGCCCAAAGCATTTTGTCGCACCTGGGCCCACCGCTTGCTTGTTCCGCCACTGGTCAGCGGCTAATGCCATGCTAACCCAAAGAAGCTAAGTGCGCCTTGTGGAGCCCAGTGTACCTCGCAGAAAGAGTTTTAACAAAGGTAAGTTCTTACCATAAAACTTGTTTTCTGCTGCGGTGTATACTGGGCTCCACAAGGAATGGACAATGGGGATGTCCTAAAGCAGTTCCTTATGGGAGGGGACGCACTGTAGCGGGCACAAGAACCCGGCGTCCAAAGGAAGCATCCTGGGAAGCGGCAGTATCGAAGGCATTGAACCTTATGAACGTGTTCACAGAGGACCACGTAGCCGCCTTGCACAATTGTTCAAGGGTCGCACCACGTTGGGCCGCCCAAGAAGGTCCAACAGACCGAGTAGAATGGGCCATAATGTGATCAGGAGCAGAGAGACCAGCCTTCACATAAGCATGTGCAATCACCATTCTAATCCATCTGGCCAGAGTTTGCTTGTGAGCAGGCCAGCCCCGTTTGTGAAACCCAAACACAACAAAAAGAGAATCAGATTTCCTAATAGGAGCAGTTCTCTTCACATAGATACAGAGAGCCCGTACCACATCTAAAGACCGCTCTTTGGGAGACAGATCAGGAGAAACTAGTGCCGGAACTACAATCTCCTGATTAAGGTGGAACGAAGAAACCACCTTAGGTAGATAGCCAGGACGATTCCTAAGAACCGCCCGGTCACGGTGAAATATCAGATATGGGGAACTACAGGACAAGGCACCCAAATCCGACACTCTTCTAGCTGAAGCAATAGCCAGCAGAAACACCACCTTAAGGGAAAGCCACTTAAGGTCAGCTGAACCAAAAGGATCAAACGCAGACTCTTGTAACGCCTCCAAAACCACCGACAAGTCCCAAGGAGCCACAGGCGGGACATAGGGAGGTTGGATACGCAACACGCCCTGAGTAAAGGTATGCACATCAGGTAAGGTCGCAATTTTTCTCTGAAACCACACCGACAAGGCAGATATTTGAACCTTGAGGGATGCCAGATGCAGGCCTAAGTCCAGGCCCTGCTGAAGAAAAGCCAACAACTTGGCTAATCGTTAGATGCGCACCAAACAAAGTAAGAATGCCAGACCCTATAGTAAATCCGAGCAGAAGCTGGTTTCCGGGCCCGCAAGATAGTTTGAATGACCGCCTCAGAAAACCCTTTAGCCCTTAAGACAGAAGGTTCAAGAGCCACGCCGTCAAAGACAGCCGGGCTAGGTCCTGGTAGACAAAGGGGCCCTGAACGAGGAGGTCTGGGCGTTGTGGAAGTAGAATTGGACGCTCTGACGATAGGCCTTGCAGGTCTGAGAACCAGTGCCGTCTGGGCCACGCTGGAGATATGAGAAGCAGAATTCCTTTTGCTTGCTTGAACTTCCGAATTACCCTGGGCAGGAGTGACACCGGAAGGAACACGTATGACAGCCGAAACCTCCACGGTACCGCCAGTGCATCCACGAATGCTGCTTGAGGATCCAATGTCCTTGCTCCGAAGACCGGAACCTTGTGATTGTGTCGAGACGCCATCAGATCTACGTCTAGAAGGCCCCACCTCTCCACTAGGAGTTGAAACACTTCTGGATGGAGGCCCCACTCGCCGGCATGCACTTCCTGACGACTGAGAAAGTAGGCTTCCCAATTCAGGACTCCCGGAATGAATATTGCCGATATGGCCGGTAGATGGCGTTCTGCCCACTGTAGAATCCGTGAGACTTCCTTCATTGCTAGGTGGCTTCGAGTGCCGCCTTGATGATTTATGTAAGCCACTGTGGTGGCGTTGTCCAGCTGTACTTGAACAGGACGGTTCTGAATTAAATGCTGGGCTAGGTTCAAGGCATTGAAGACCGCCCACAACTCCAGAATATTGATCGAGAGGAGGGACTCCTCCTTGGTCCACCGCCCCTGAAGGGAGTGTTGCTCCAGCACCACGCCCCAACCTCTTAGACTGGCATCTGTCATCAACAGGACCCAGTCGGATATCCAGAACGGACGGCCCCTGCACAGTTGTTGGTCCCGGAGCCACCAGAGCAGCGACAGACGGACCTCCGGAGTCAATGAGATCATTTGAGACCTGATCCGGTGAGGCAGGCCATCCCATTTGGCTAGAATCAGCCTCTGGAGAGGGCGAGAGTGAAATTGAGCGTACTCCACCATGTCGAATGCTGACACCATGAGGCCCAGCACCTGCATCGCTGAATGTATCGACACTTGCGGACGAGATAGGAAGCAACTAATTCTGTCCTGAAGTTTCTCCTCAGACAGGAACAACCGCTGGTTGTGAGTGTCCAATAGTGCTCCCAGATGCACCATGCTCTGAGCAGGGATCAGGGATGACTTCTTCCAGTTGATGAGCCACCCGTGGGCTTGCAGAAACCGGACCGTCACATCTAGATGACGCAGGAGAAGTTCTGGGGAATTTGCCAGGATTAACAAGTCGTCCAAATACGGCAGTATCCTGACCCTTGGCGGCGAAGTACCACCGTCATCACCGCCATTACTTTTGTAAAGACTCTCGGAGCCGTTGTTAAACCAAAAGGTAACGCCCGAAACTGGTAATGGCAGTTGCCAATTGCAAATCTCAGGTATTGCTGATGAGACACTGCTATAGGAATATGCAGGTAAGCATCCTGTATATCCAGGGAGACCATGAAGTCCCCAGGTTCCAAGGCCAGAACTATAGAGCGAAGGGTTTCCATCCGGAACTTGGAAACCTTCACAAACCTGTTCAATGCCTTGAGGTTGAGAATGGGCCGGGAGGACCCATTCGGTTTCGGGACTAGAAACAGCGGAGAATAGTACCCCCAGCCCCTCTCCGCAAGAGGCACCTGTACTACGACTCCTGTATCCAGGAGGGTCTGTACCACCGAATGTAGAGTGTTTGCCTTTGTCTTGTCCAACGGGACATCTGTCTGGCAAAATCGATGAGGGGGTCGGTTTTTGAAGGCTATGGCGTAACCTCGAGAGACGACTTCCCGTACCCAGGCATCTGAAGTGGTCTTCAACCATTCCTGGGTATACCCTAGAAGCCGGCCCCCCACCCTGGGATCACCCAAAGGGAGGCCCGCCCCGTCATGCGGCAGGCTTATCTGTCTTGGAAGCTGGCTGACGGGCCGCCCAGGCTCTTTTGGGCTTAGGCTTACCAGGTTTGGAAGTGCGGGCCTGCTTGTTGTACACCTGACCGTTTGCTTTACCTGAAGGATGAAAGGGGCGAAAGGAAGTACCTTTAGCCTTCGACACAGAAGGAGCAGTACTTGGCAGATAGGCAGTTTTGGCAGTAGCCAAGTCAGCCACAATCTTATTTAAATCCTCCCCAAACAGAATATCTACCTTAAAAGGGAGTACCTCCAGGGTTTTTCTAGAGTCCAGATCCACAGACCAGGATCTCAGCCACAATATCCGGCGAGCCAGGACTGACGTAGTAGAGGCCTTGGCTGCCAGGATACCGGCATCAGAAGCAGCCTCTTTAATATAACGAGAAGCTGTGACAATATAAGACAAGCATTGTCTAGCATGGTCAGAGGAGATTTCAGCATCTAACTCCAAGGCCCATGCTTCAATGGCCTCTGCAGCCCAAGTAGCTGCAATAGTGGGCCTTTGTGCAGCACCCGTGAGGGTGTAAATCGCTTTCAGACAACCCTCCACACGTTTATCCGTAGGCTCTTTTAGAGACGTGAAGGTGGTGACCGGTAGAGCTGAGGAAACCACCATCCTAGCCACATGCGAGTCCACTGGAGGAGGCGTTTTCCCAATTCTTAGACAGCACCGGCGCGAGGGGATAGCGAGCCAGCATCTTCTTTTGAGGCACAAACTTCGTACCCGGGTTTTCCCAGGGTTCCTGACGTATATCAATTAGGTGGTCAGAGTGAGGTAAAACTTGTTTAATCACCTTCTGACGCTTGAACCTATCTGGTTTCTTAGGAGGAACGGATGGCTCGGGATCATCCGTAATCTGTAAAATTAACTTAATAGCCTCCAAAAGATCAGGAACATCCACATGTGAACCACCCTCCCCAACAGCCGTATCTGAGACAGAACCTGTGGGGTCAGTGTAAGTGCCGTCTTCATCCGACGAGGTGTCAGTGACAGCAGTGGATTGTGAGGAGACAAGCACTCGCTTAGAGGACCCCTTGGATGTAGGCGAGCGACGGTCAGACTTTTTAGTAGTCAGGGACTGGTTCAACTTCTTTATTTGAGGAGATAAATCGTCCGCCCACGGCGGGTTAGCTGCAGGGACCACAAACGGTTGCACCGGCATTGGGGGTCCCATAGGGGGTGTTAGTTTATGAACTAGCGTATGCAGAAGTGTGGAAAAAGCGGCCCACGGCGGGTCATTATTTGCCCCCGTTGCCACCGTCCCACTGGGGGGCAAGGAGCCCCCAGAACCAGAGTCCACAGCTGCTATATTCTCCTCATAGGTATCTGCGGCTTCAGCAACACCGGCAGTGTGTTCAGCCCCAGAACCGTTACCCTCAGAAGCAAACATGATATAACTTGCAGTATCAGGTAACACAATACAATTTGTCAGCAGCACAATACCTCTAGCCCAAACCCCTGCGCAGTGTAGTCAGCACCAGCAGAGATAAAGGAGAGATATGGTGACTAAATCACAGAGAAAAATACGTAATACAGTATATCTTTGTGAAAATCCTATATTAGATAAAACCTGACGCAAAAAGCCCCCTCAGGTTATAGAATATAGGGATAGCAGGTTGAGTGAAAGACACGGAATGGACACCACTCAGCTATCAAATGCACAAACAAATAGTCACAGTCTGTACAATGCAGAGGTTATTACTAACAATAATACTGCACTGGACTAGCTTACACAGCTATATAACAATAGATATAACAGTACACAGTAAGAACTGGATGTATATCACAGGGTAATTGTACTTGGAAACCCTGACTAAGTGCACTCTTTCTTAACTAACGCTGACTAAAAAAGGCAGGTAGAATACTTAAGTGTCTTATAAAAAGTCACAGAACTGACAACCAGGCGGCTTTACATAGGAGGATTTGCCCAAGCATTCCCTGGAACAGTGAGCTGAGGGATAATGGCGCCGCAGACACTGCCAGGGTGTGAGGGAGAGACACATATGCAGCTCCAGGGCAGGAACATTTGCAGAAAATGGCGCCCTGGGGCTGGGGGAGGGGCTTCAGGTCCAAGCTCTATCCCCCTGCTGGCAAAACCACCGGGTACTGCGGGCTCTAATAAAACGGTTTATAGAGAAAACCTGACCTGTCCCATGCCCTGGTGATCTAGTGGGATCGCCTGTACTGCCACAGTGTCCACTGCCAGAGCCGGCCCTAGCCAATTTGATGCCCTAGGCAAAATTTTGTCTGGTGCCCCCTAGCACCGCCGCTAGTTCTGCATCTGATGCAGCAACACTGAGGCAGTGAGGCCCACCGGGGGGTTACCCTGTGGGCCTGTTCAACCCTGCATAATGGCACACAGTAATGCCCATAATACACATAATTCCACACAGTAATGCACCTTACACATATGCCCCACATTAGTAATACTTGTAGCTTTTTTGATAAAGCTTACTTTTGCTTGCTGGCATGCTTGCAGTCAGTGTGTGCACCCATGCAGCTCCCAGGATCCGTGACTGCGTTTTGTGAGATAGGGAATGGCAGGATGGATGGGTGATTGTGTGTTTGCGCTCGCACCCGTTAAAGGGGCACCCGTACAAGGGATGTGACCTCACAGGGTATACCATCCTAGCAGGGGAATTTTACGGCATGGACTGACTAGGAAATAAAGTGTGGGGAGAACACTGCCCATGTTATGTCCCTGCAGACATCTGGGGTTTGCACAGGGACAAGGGACACACACAGGATGGCAGGGTCCCCCTCCCCCATGTGCACAAACAGTATAGGTGATGTCAGATTAATGTGAAGCAATCTTCCAAATACACATGTGGTATCATAAGGAGCCATTTAGTAATAAGTAATAACCTTATATAGTCAGTGAAAATGTCACAGGTCTAGGAATTGCAGTTACTGGGCTTCTGCTGTCTGTCTGAGGTCTCACAAGTCAGGGGCATTCAAGCATGTCAGAGGGAGTTTAAATAACTTTAAGGGAGAGTGTGCATTTTTATTTGACAAATGTAAACAGCAGTGTATACAAGTACTGATTGAATACATTTGGAAAGTAACAGTTAGTTAGCAGACTGTCCCTCCCAACATGAGATACTGCAGGGACATGCTTGGATGCCCCTAGACATGCTTGGATGCCCTAGGCAAATGCCTAGCCTGCCTATAGCTAAGGCCGGCTCTGTCCACTGCCAGCGCGCGCGGCCCGCCTCCCACTGACCGCGCCGGATCGCGATAAAGACCGGGACCCACTTACCACCTCCCGAAGCGCGGCCACGCGATCCCGGAGAGCCCCCGTTGTGTGTGCCTGACAAGAAGAAAACCAGAGCCTCCTGCTGTAGTTACCCGGCAACCAGGGCTCGGGAGTGTACAGCACCGCTGGGGAGAGCCGGAGCTGCAGCCGTGAATGTCCACTGACATGTAACACTGCTGCTGCCCTTGAAGTCTTCACTTTTTTCCTCAGAAAAAAAGCTCTTCTTAGGGCTGCCTGGAGCAGCCCCTCTGTTAAGTGCCTGCTACTGCAGCACCAACTACAAAACTGAGATCCTGTGCAGGGAGGCGGGGTGATATAGAAGGTGGCGCTATGCATTCTGGGAACAGTCAAAGCTTTGAGCCTGTTGGTGCCTCGGATCAAGATCCTACTCTACACCCCCATTGTCAATTCCTTGTGGAGCCCAGTGTACCCCGCAGCAGAAATTGTGATTTCTATTTGCGACTTCGGTAACAAATGTTAAAACACTTTGGGGGTAATTCCAAGTTGATCGCAGCAGGATTTTTTATAGCAATTGGGCAAAACCATGTGCACTGCAGGGGAGGCAGATATAACATGTGCAGAAAGAGTTAGATTTGGGTGGGTTATTTTATTTCTGTGCAGGGTAAATACTGGCTGCTTTATTTTTACACTGCAATTTAGATTGCAGATTGAATCCACCACACCCAAATCTATCTCTCTCTGCACATGTTATATCTGCCTCCCCTGCAGTGCACATGGTTTTGCCCAATTGCTAACAAAAATCCTGCTGCGATCAACTTGGAATTACCCCCTAAAATGGGTCTGGTCACAGAGGTGTGAGCCTTTACCTTCAGAGGGTAACGGACAAGTTAGAAGTACTGTATGGTTATATCATCAAGAACAACATTCATTTTGAACAGAGCTAATCAATTCTCCTACATACATTATGTCAAACTGACGAATGATTGACTTATTAAAGACTCTTAAAGACACCTCCTGAGTTGGTGAAAAGTTGGGGAAAAATCCCTCTTTTAAGGTAACAATGTCAGGACTTGGTTCAGAACCATTGGGGTACAGGCAGATAACCCCATTTTCACCTATACTTAGGAATTTTCGCGCAAATGCCGATTTAACTATTTTCTAATTGAATTGCATGATAAACGGGACTTTGAATAAGCCAAATTGTCGCACGATAGGGGTGTTAATTTAACTATAATGGCAAGAAATGCAAAATCATGCACTTGGGTCTCAAAAACTCAAAGGATAACTATAGTATTAATGGCACGATAATGGAAATACTGAGGAGGGAAGGAGAGAGAATTGACTACATAGGAGAGGAATGGGTTAAACATACTGTGAGGGGTGGACCTAGCTGTGAGGTAGTACAGCCTTAGGAAAGGGGGAGGGTTAGGGTATATATAGGCTGGAGTGGCCATTTTAGGTCTCTTTGCTTGCTGAATTTTCCTGGGTGAGTTCTGCCTGGCAGATTTTCACCCTTATAAGTTTATTCACGTGTTAAAGTTATCTAATTATAGTATGTCCTCCAGCCGCCCACGCCGATCCGCGGGTGCACCAGCCCGGTACCAGTCCGGCGAGGCCGGTCCCGGTGCAGGGATGTCCGGCGCTGAGGAGGCCGTTACTGCCCCTGGGGCCTCTCAAGCAGGGGTTCCGGGGCGCAGGACGCGCTCCTCCGGCGACCCTGTGGTCGCGGGTGCATCGGCTGGCGAGCGCGGGCGGCGGCCTGGGGCGGTTCGGAGGACTGACCTCCCGGAGAGAGGCGACCAACAGCCCTTGCCTCCGGGGTCGGTCAGGGGTGTCGGGACTGCAGGAACCCGCGGGCGCACGCTGGCGACACCCGCTCACTCCCGCTTGCCGGGGCCGCTCAGAGGCCCCACGCCCCCCGCGAGAGAGATGTACGGGTGTCAGAGGCGATCCGGCCCGGGCCCGTCGCTGGGCCCAGCGCGGGATCGTCGGGCGCACAGGCTGAGACATCAGCGGGGGGCGCCCGGACAGGAAGCGGTGGGGCGTGCGCGCGCGCCCACGCGCGGCTCCGGCGGCGTCTCTCGCGCACGTGTGCGCGCAGCGACGCCGCAGCGCTCAGTGTCCCCTCAGCCCTCCTCGCTGCGGATAGTTTCCGGCGGGGCGAGGGGGGGGAGGAGGCCTGGTGGAGATCAACCAGGTTTTTGGGGGAATCTGCCCAGCGGTGCTGAAGGCACAGCACCGCGGGTATCAAATGTCACACCGAGCGGGGGCTACCGGGCTGAGCGAGCTGGCTCAGCCAGACGGCAGGCTAGCCCCAGTGAAGGGACGGTGCGAGAGGCGGGCAGCACTCCCAGAGGACCTGGGCGGGTCGGCGCAGGAATTATGGAGGGGTGGATTTCCGGGGTGAGGTGCCCTGGCATTGCGGACCCTTCCCCACAGGGCCGACCGGGCCGCGGTGCGGATGGGTCATGGCTTCCTATGCCCAGCGGCGGGTCCACTCGGCGCGTTCCTCCCTCACGACAGCCAGCAGACGACGTTCCAACGTCACGGGGTCACAATGAAACGCAAGGCGCGTTCGCGTCGGCCCTCGCCACGGTGGTGGCGGCGTTGGGTCCGCTCGCAGTGGCTCCAGAGCTCGATGGTGGGTCCGGGGGGAGGCCGAGCGGATCGGGCGCCGGTGCAGTGTCAGCCGCGCAGAGAGTGGCACGTGCGTGCCGCGAGCTTGGTGCGGCCGCGGCTCAGCTGCAGCAGCAGCCGCGGCGAGACGAGAATGTGGATTCACCTGGCTCGGCCACGCCTAGACGGGCTAGGCGCACGCCACTGTTTGTGTCTGGGTCCTCTCCCCCTTTTCTGCCCGCAGTTGTTCAAGCGAATACGGAAGAACCGGAATCGGAAGCTGAGGACGTTTCGTACGTCGCGCCTGATGAATCTGGATCTGACCAATCTACGGGTTCAGGTGAGGCGGAGCAGTCGGGGTCGGTTTCAAGTACGCCCTCGAGTTCGCGCAGCTCGTCCCCTTCGTCCTCTTCTTCCTCCTCCTCCCTTTCTTCGGCAGCGTCCGACGTCAGTAGCACGACGAAGGCGAAGAAAAGGGCGACTAAATACGCCAGGAAGGCGGCTGGGCGGCGGGAGAGGCGCAAGAGGCGAAGGCGGCTTAGCAAATAATCTCGCAAGGCCAGGAAGCGACGCGACTTGCCAGGCGTGGTCCGCTGCGAATATACCGCTGTTATGCGGGGGCTTAGGGATAGCTGCAGCAAAAGGATTCGCAGGGGGGACTACGTAGATGTCTTCGTCTTGACTAAAGACTCTAAAAAAGAGTTCAAGGCAGCAACCGGTAAGAAGGGCATAGGGGCCGAGGCGTTCCGCACGTTTGATAACTAGCTGGCGGGGTTTTGGGTTTTTACGGCTTGTTACCTTGAAGACAGGCCAGACGAACATATGAATGTCATTCGGTACCTGCATCTCGTACACGATATGCAACGCACGTCGGCGGGTAACGAATGGCGTAGGTATGATGAGGAATTCAGAGAGAAGCAGGACGGGTTGTACGTTATGGACTTCGGTTTCAAGGACGTGGAGGTATGGCTTAAGGTCACCAGGGCCTCGCAGCAGGCCAAGGAGCCCCGGAGCGCAGGGGCGGACGGACACCGTGCTGGGCCGTCCGCCCATGCGCCCGGCGCGGACGGCGGGTCGGCCAAGACAGGTAGGTCGGCCGTCCGGGCTGGGAAACAGCCCGCAACGAAAGGATTATGTTTCGCGTTTAACAACGCTGCATGTTCCTACGGCAAGCAGTGTCGGTTCCGTCACGCTTGCCTCCATTGCGGGGGTTCCCACCCTGCCTCCTCCTGCTTCAAGAATACTCGGCAGGGTCCCCGTTCTAAGCAATCCTACTCGAGAGGGACACCCGGCGGGGGCGCTCCACAGGGCGCCAACGCCAATTAGGTTAAAGGCTATGCGTAAATGGTTGGATTGGTATCCGAATAAGGAGGATGCCAGGTTTTTATACGAAGGTTTTAGTTTTGGTTTCCGCTTGCCTGTTGCGAGCGATGTTACAGTTCGGGCGCGGAGGAACCTCCAGTCTGCTCGGGCCTTGCCTTTCGTGTTGCGGGAAAAAGTCGATAAGGAGGTCAGGCTGGGCAGGATGGAGGGGCCATTTGCAACACCCCCAGTGGCGGATCTCGTCATCTCCCCGGTGGGAGTGGTACCCAAGAAAACACCCGGGTCCTTCCGACTGATCCAACACCTTTCCTACCCAGCGGGGTCCTCGGTCAACGACGCTATACCTCCAGGTCATTGCTCGGTGGTGTATCAGTCGTTTGACGAGGCGCTTAATTTGGTCCGCAGCTACGGCGCTGGGGCCCTCATGGCAAAGATTGACGTCGAATCCACTTTTAGGTTGCTACCACTCCATCCGGACTCATTCCGTTTTATGGGTTTCCGGATTGGGTCGGAATATTTCATTGACAAATGTTTGCCGATGGGATGTTCCGTTTCATGCTCGTATTTTGAAAGTTTTAGCACCTTCCTGCATTGGTGCGTGGAGTCTTCGTCGGGTGGGCACGGGGTTGCCCACTACCTCGATGATTTCCTTTGTACGGGGCCGGCGGGTTCGCCGCGGTGCGGCAACCTGCTTTTCAGTATACGAGCATTGTTTTGTCATTTCGGAGTGCCAGTGGCCGAGGACAAAACGGAGGGACCGATCTCTTGCCTGTCATTTCTGGGGATCGAGATCGACACGGTGTCAGGCGAGTGTCGCCTTCCTTTGGACAAAGTGGCTAAGCTTCGCGAAGCCATTGGCCAATTCATGGGTTCGCGTAAGGTTAAGCTGCGGCAGGCGCAATCCTTGCTGGGCATGTTTAACTTTGCTTGTCGGGTCATCCCGATGGGCAGGGTTTTTTGCCGGAAGCTTGAAAGAGCGACTGCGGGGTGTGCCAGGCCGCACCACTTTGTACGCTTGTCCGCGGAGTTAAAAAGGGATCTGGCAGTATGGGCCTCGTTCCTGGAGGATTTCAACGGTGTGCGCATATGGCAGGCACCAACGGTCGACAGCGCCAGATTGCAGCTTTTCACCGACGCGGCAGGAGCCTCCGGTTTTGGTTGCTATCTTGAGGGATCTTGGTGCGCGGCATCGTGGCCAGCAGACTGGCACCAGGCGGGTTTCACTAAGGACCTTCTGCTCCTGGAACTCTTTCCCATCATGGTTGCGCTGGAAATCTGGGGCGAGCGGTTAGCGCATCGCAGCATCCTGTTCAGATGCGACAATCTGGGCGTGGTGCACGCGATTAACAACCAGAGGGCGAAATCGCTGGTAGTGCTTCGGGTGCTAGGGCAGTTGCTGCTTACTTGCCTGCGCAGGAATGTGTGGTTTCGGGCACAACACGTACCGGGCCTAGAAAATGGGGTCGCTGACGCGCTATCGCGAGGACAATGGGAGAGGTTTTACTGGTTGGCTCCCGAGGCCCAGGAACGAGGTTTTCATTGTCCCGGTTATGTCTGGCAGGTCATCAAGCCGGACTGGAAGGTCTAGCACTGCGTTCGGTCGCGCCATCCACGCTTAAGGCTTACAAGCAGGCCTGGAGCGAATGGGAAGAATTTGCTAGAGGACGGAAGCAACGAGGTAAGAGCGGGCATCGGATGATGCTTTCTTTTATTTGGCAGCTTTATGTTTCAGGTAGGTCTAGAGCGGTGGTGTCCCGGTACTTGGCTGGCATTGCGTTCTTCTGCAGAATTAAAGGGGTTCCCGATTTGACAAAAAGTGGGATTCTGCTTAAGGCTATGAAAGGATGGGCGCGCGTAGCACCTACGCCGCCTGACAGAAGGCGGCCCATTGATGCGGGGTTGCTGCCAGGCATCATTGGGTCGGTTGGAGCCATCGCATCATCTGTGTTCGAATCGCTGCTTTTTAGATTGGCGTTCTCTATGGCTTACCACGGCGCCTTTAGGATATCGGAGTTGGTAGCGCCTTCTAAGCAAACTGATTCGCGCATGCTGGTAGAGGACGTAGTGGTGAGTGGGAGGTCCTTGCTGTGCAGATTGCGACGCTCTAAGACGGACCAGGTGGGGAAGGGCCGATGGGTCACCCTGGTTCCGGCACTTGAGGAGAGCATATGCCCAGTACGGTTGGCAGTACAATATGAGGCAGTGAGGCCCGACTGTCGGGGGTCGTGGTTGCTGCACTATGACGGGCTGCCAGTAACGAAGTTCCAATTTCGGTGGATGATGGGTCGCTGTCTGACGAGCTTGGGCCTTTCCCCCTCCCACTTCGGTACACACTCCTTCCGCATAGGGGCTGCTACGGCGGCAGCGGCCGCGGGTTTTTCGGGAGCCCAGATCCAGGCGGTGGGACGATGGAAGTCGTCCTGTTATAAGCGGTACATTCGCCCCGTCGCCTGAGATACTTTGCTTAAGCGTAGCTGCATCAGTAAGTTAGAGTAAGATAATGTTTGTTTGGTGTTTATGCATATGTTATGTTCGCTGTCTGTTGTTTCGTTTACCCGTGTGTGATCCTACTCAGGGATTAGCCACTTGCCGCTGCGGGCGTGAGCCGGCAGCGGGGGTCTGGAGTTATTTTGCGATTTTTGCCTGACTTGACGGACTGAATTCTAATCATTAATTCGGCTAATCTGTTCTAATCAAAGTCCCTCAGCAGGTTTTTATGCTTTCACCTCCAGCTGAGTTATTTCATGTTTTACCCTCTTTTTTATACCCCCCCCCCCTGCTTAATTTCGTTTTGTTTCTTTTGCCTTTCCCTTAATGTCTTAATGCTTTTACTTCAAATTGGCTAGAAGCTCGGGAGATCGGCTAGGCCGTGACTGCTGCGACATTAGGTAGCAATAAAAATTTTTTTCTTTTTGGCAGATCCTTCAGGTTAACATAATTACATGCTATGGCGTAGAATTATAGTAACACATTTTACCCCTTTTTCCTTCCATTCAGGTTGTTTCGCTGATGGTTTGTCCGTTTGGGTGGTCGGCCACTCGTATGTCTTCTGGGCAGCAAGGTTTTTGGCCTCTGATACTTCTCAGCGGTTTCCTAGAGGTCAGGGAATCAGATGGCTTGGTTGGCGAGGTATGATGTGGACAGATCTATTGAGTAGACTGGGCAGTCAGGCCAGGAAGCATGGAGTTCCCAAGGTTTTGGTTGTCCACTTAGGTGGCAACGACCTAGGGAAGAGGACTTCCTTGGAGCTGCGGTGGGCCATGATACAAGATCTGGCAAGGGTGGCCGCAGCATGGACCAATTGTATATTGGTATTTTCCCTGATGGTGCCAAGGTTGAGTTGGCGAGGTGTGGAGGACGGACGCGTAATAGATGAGGCCAGGATAAAGGTGAATGGAGCGGTGGCGAAGTGGGTCTTGGCCCACGGAGGTAAAGTGGTTCGCCACCCTAGGATTCGGTTCCGAGACAAACACCTTTTTCGGCCTGATGGTGTGCATCTATCCAATGAGGGGATGATGTTTTTCCTGGAGGATCTGTTCTTAGTGTTGCAGGAGTTAGGGTAGTTTATGGTGGCGGTGCGAGGACTCTGGGATGGAGTCCTTCGCTTTTGGCGGAAAAGAACGGCAGTTTGTAGTTGTATGGTTTTTATAGGTAGTAAGTTTCAGTGTTATATGGTTTAGGTGCACTCACCTCCATCGACTTAATGGCCGCTCGACCACCCATCCGGGAGGCAGCGGCAGGGCACCCAGGAGCGGTGGGAAGTCACTGTGGGGGTTGTGTTGACACCTATTACCGGTTTTGATAGGGTGCTGGACGGTTTCGGTCAGTTTAGCAATTTAAGTTTACCAATAGTTTAATAGAGCCGTTCTTTTTTCTGCCACCATTATGCCGGCCGATTCGGCATCTTAACAAACTTTTCCCAATTACAGGTTTTGCTATGGTTAGGGTCAAATAAATAGCTAGCAATTTTTCTGCCAAAATCATGTCTCCGTGTCTTTATTTACTGGTATAAAAGGTAACTAAGGTTTACTTCAATAAAAGGGGTCCACCAAATATCACTAGGATGTTTAGGAGAGAGAATTGACTACATAGGAGAGGAATGGGTTAAACATACTGTGAGGGGTGGACCTAGCTGTGAGGTAGTACAGCCTTAGGAAAGGGGGAGGGTTAGGGTATATATAGGCTGGAGTGGCCATTTTAGGTCTCTTTGCTTGCTGAATTTTCCTTCCCGCCCTCCCGCCCTAAGGGTAGAGGTGGTTTTGTTTGACGCGGAGTGCATTGGCGTTTAATTGCTCAGCTGTTTTCATTCGTTGGCTATTTATAGGCGGAAAAGAACGGCAGTTTGTAGTTGTATGATTTTTATAGGTAGTAAGTTTCAGTGTTATATGGTTTAGGTGCACTCACCTCCATCGACTTAATGGCCGCTCGACCACCCATCCGGGAGGCAGCGGCAGGGCACCCAGGAGCGGTGGGAAGTCACTGTGGGGGTTGTGTTGACACCTATTACCGGTTTTGATAGGGTGCTGGACGGTTTCGGTCAGTTTACCAATTTAAGTTTACCAATAGTTTAATAGAGCCGTTCTTTTTTCTGCCACCATTATGCCGGCTGATTCGGCATCTTAACACACTTTTCCCAATTACAGGTTTTGCTATGGTTAGGGTCAAATAAATAGCTAGCAATTTTTCTGCCAAAATCATGTCTCCGTGTCTTTATTTACTGGTATAAAAGGTAACTAAGGTTTACTTCAATAAAAGGGGTCCACCAAATATCACTAGGATGTTTAGGGATCTAGGTGTCACTATTTCAGGTGACGTAAAGGCAGGTAAGCAATGTAACAAAGCAATAAGGTAGGCTAGTCAGATGCTATAGCAAGGGTTTTAACAAGGTACAGGAGGGAAACATTCTTTAAATTAGAAGTATTAGAACACGATACATACACTGAAACTGGAGGGAGGTAAGTTCAGGGGAAACTTGAGGGAAAACTTACTTCACAGAAAGGGACAGCAAGGAATAGGTCTGGAAAGCACAGTGTCAATTTTTGCAGATGATACCCAGCTACAGATGGACAGTGGCGCCGAGAGATGGAGGGAGAGGGTACAAATTACCCGGGCGCAGGTCTAATAGAGGGGCCCAGTTGGGGCCCCGGGCTTCCTCTGCCTTAACTTGCAGCAGCTTTTCTCCTCAGCCCTGCACATGCTGCTGTGTGCTGGGCTAGTGTGTGGCCATGCTGGAAGTTAAAATACATTTTTATATATTTTTTTTTTTAAGGAGGCATGGCCACGCCTCGTGTGATTAGGCCATGCCCCCAGAAAAGTACCGAGGCCCAGCCAGGCTCTCAACTGCCCTGCAGATGGAGACACGCCAATCGTGGCTCCGTCAACGCCCAAGCACGCCCGCCAAGTCCTGCCTATTGAAGCGCCTGGGACGCGCGTGCGTGTGAGACGTGCACACAGCCCATTCACTACAATGGGAGCGTCTCTGAGCACTCCCATAGCAGGGCTAGGCGCCAGATTGCCTAGTCCCGCCGGGAGTGCACGTTTGCGATGGAGTCGCATTAGAGGAGCGCAGATCCATCTGTATGTAGGGTAATTAACTCAGAAAAAGGATTCAGAATCCCTACAGAACCACTTATTACTGGAAGTTTGGGCAGCTAAATGGAGAATGAGGTTTAATATAGAAAAATGTAAAGTCATGCACTATGGGACTAAAAATAATCATGCAACCTACAAATTAAATTGGGAGAATTAAGGGGAGACGGTATTAGAAAAAGATTTGGGGGTGCTCATTGATAATAGACATAACAACAGTACCCAATGTCAAACTGCAGCAACAAAGGTAAATAAGGTACTAGCATTCATAAAATGGGTAATTGAGACAAGGGATGAAAGTCTAATCCTGCTGTTATGTAAATCATTGGTATGGCCACATCTTGAATATTGTGTACAGTTCTGGGCACCACACTATAAAAAATATATATTTGAGCTTGAAATGGTTCAGAGGCGAGCTACAAAATTGATAAAGGGGTAGATTCTCTGGATTATGAGGAAATGTTTACTAGGTTAAATATGTTTACACTTGAAAAAGGCGTCTAAAGGTGGGTACACACTGGCCCCTATATCACGGGTCGGTCGGCCAGTGTGTACGGGCGATATGTCTGTGAACTCCGTTGTTCACAGACATATCGCGTCGGCCCTGCAGCACAGCCGACGGCCAATATATCCGATATATTGGCGCATCACTGTGTGTGTACGGGCGGTTGGCGGCGGTGATTGACAGCTGAACTGGGCAGGCGTGTGTACACGCCCGCCCAGTTCATGACGTCAGTCCCCGACGGATCGGGCAGTGTGTATGCACAGCACACTGCCCGATCCGTCCATAGATATATCTGCCGATAAATTGATCGGCAGATATATCTATCAGCGTGTACCCACCTTAAGAGGAGACATTATAAATATTTATAAATATATAAAAGGACAATACATGGAGCTAACAGGAGATCTGTTTATGGACAGATCTCTACACAGGACACGCGGACACCCTCTGAGGTTAGAGGAGAGGAAATTTCATACCCAGCGAAGGAGGGGGTTCTTCACAGTAAGGGCAGTAAGGATCTGGAATTCTTTGCCAGAGAAGGTAGTAATGGCGAACTCAGTCAATAAATGTATAAATTTCTAACTGAAAAAGATATCCAAGGATATAGCATCTAAAATGAATGTATTTTAGAAAAACTATGCATTCTAGTTGTCAACTAGACAAAAAACGGTCTTCACTTGAGTCATTATGGGTAAATCTATGGTTATATAGAGAATAGTATAGGATTAAAAATAAAGGTTGAACTCAATGGACAACTTGTCTTTTTTCAACCTCATTAACTATGTTACTATGTTATAAGTGGAATAGCCTCCCGTCATAGGTGGCAGAGGCTAAAGGTGCCATATACTAGATGACCTGTAAATGGTTCATTCTTGTTAACGATTTCCCTTGAACTCCCCCGGCAGTCCTGGGCAAATGATATAGTACAATGGGGGTCATTCCGAGTTGTTCATTCTTTATTTTTTTCTCGCAACGGAGCGATTAGTCGTTAATGCGCATGCGCAGTGTCCGCAGTGCGACTGTGCCAAGTAAATTTGCTATGCAGTTAGGTTTTTTACTCACGGCATTACAAGGTTTTTTCTTCGTTCTGGTGATCGTAATGTGATTGACAGGAAGTGGGTGTTTCTGGGCGGAAACTGGCCGTTTTATGGGTGTGTGCGAAAAAACGCTACCGTTTCTGGGAAAAACGCGGGAGTGGCTGGAGAAACGGAGGAGTGTCTGGGCGAACGCTGGGTGTGTTTGTGACGTCAAACCAGGAACGAAACTGACTGAACTGATCGCAGATGCCGAGTAAGTCTGGAGCTACTCAGAAACTGCTAAGAAGTGTCTATTCGCAATTCTGCTAATCTTTCGTTCGCAATTTTGATAAGCTAAGATTCACTCCCAGTAGGCGGCGGCTTAGCGTGTGCAAAGCTGCTAAAAGCAGCTTGCGAGCGAACAACTCGGAATGACCCCCAATACACATAAGATATACAGGTTGAGTATCCCATATCCAAATATTCCGAAATACGGACTTTTTTGAGTAAGAGTGAGATAGTGAAACCTTTGTTTTTTGATGGCTCAATGTACACAAACTTTGTTTAATACACAAAGTTATTAAAAATATTGTATTAAATGACCTTCAGGCTGTGTGTATAAGGTGTATAAGTAACATAAATGCATTCTGTGCTTAGATTTAGGTAACATTACCATGATATCTCATTATGGTATGCATTTATTCCAAAATACGGAAAAATCCGATATCCAAAATACCTCTGGTCCCAAGCATTTTGGAAAAGGAATACTCAACCTGTATCTTAAAATCTGTGAGCATGCTGTAGTTGACTACAGCTTCAGATCTGCCTGTAGCAGGGAAGATCAGAAGCTCCGACCAGCGGGGCCGCGCATCATGATCGTTATTGTTCACACACACTGAACAATCTGCACTATTAAGAACGATTTGTAGTTCCGATCCGTCAGAAATGGCCAAATTGCTCATAATATCTTCTAGTCTATGGGCACCTTAAGGCAGTAGAGCAATTTAAGCATGCTTGGGATGCACATATCCTTACAAAACATGTAATCACAGCTAACTATGGGGCAGATGTATTAAGCCTGGTGAAGTGATAAAGTGGAAGGTGATAATGCACCAGCCAATCAGCTCCTAACTTACATGTTACAGGCTGGGTTTGAAAAATGACAGTTAGGAGCTGACTGGCTGGTGCTTTATCACCTTCCACTTTATCACTTCACCAGGCTTAATACATCTGCCCCTGAATTCCTTCTCCCCTTAATCAGTATTTATTAGTATCAGGGATAAAAAACAAAAATAAAAAATGTTTTAAACAACATCATATGAAATATACATAATTCTCATATACAGACATAAGACATCAAATCAAAATGCAAACATTCATGGGGTGAGAAGCCAAATCTACTCTAAGGCACATATGGCTTGGTTAAGATGTGCACGCAAGCGGCCATTGTTTTCAGTCTGCTCATGTGTCTGAGTCTGCACATGCTTCCCGATGGTTACCACTCTAAAGGGGAATTCAATCCTGAAAATTTATCGGGTGCGAAAAACGGGGTTTCACTCAAATTTTTTTTTTGTATTTTTTTTTTTTATCTCCAGACTGTTAAATTACAGCCTGTTTTTTGCAGACACTTATTGACAACTTGGAAGAACATTAATAAAGTGTCGATTCCTATTACCAGTGCTAGAGGTACTGCTAGAGGATAGATCTCCAGGAGGGCATAAACCAGGGGCGTTTCAACAGAGGAGGGGGCCTGTGTGCACCTTCGGGTGGGCCCCCACCTCTGTACTGCGCTGTAGACTGTGGCAATGTGCCGGAGTCTACTGCGCATGCGCAGGTCTCCGGAAACATGGTGCCCGCCATGATCCGGAGACCAATTTAGCTACCGCACATGCGCGGCGACTATTTTGGTGACAATTTCCAGCGCGATCACAGCGGCCGACGCTGGACTCTGGAAAGGTATTTAAAACGGGAGTGGTGTGGGCCCCCCTGGACCGCACACATTGCACCTATTATAGAAACGCCAATGACATAAACCCTTGGTTATAACTGGAGTTTCTCAAATAACACGGTGGATAGTTGTTACTGGTCCTTCACTGCTGGTAGTAGTTGGCCAGATGCTGGGTTTATGGCAAGCCTACAATTTGATTGTGGCTGGTCTGGATACTCCAATGTACAGATTTTTTTTTCTCAGTTCAGGTGTCCGGTAGAACAATTACTAACGCGTTTCACTGCTATAGCTGCAGCTTTGTAAACGGTAACAAATACTTCTCCAAATTGCATGAATACACTCTTCTTCATATGCCCTCCAGGAGAGCTATCCTCTAGCAGTGAACACTGGTAAATATAACCTTCAATCGGATTTACGCCATATATGAGACCTAATCACACTGAATGATAAGCATTTTACTAACACGGGGCAAAATAGGAATGGTCACTCTTTGTTAATGTTGTTCTCAGTTGTCAGTATTTACCCAAGGTGTCTGCACGAAGTAACAATTTTATGTCAATGTTTGTAGTTAGTATTCTTATATTAAACATTAACTCATTTTTAATTAATTGCTCCATCCAACAATATTTTATATTAAGCGCCACCATCTTTCTTTCTTGTTTATTGTGACTTTTGGAGGGTTTGACTATCCATTAAATGGTGGATGCTTAAAAACGAAGCATCCCATAATAAGCACACAAACCTATGTGTTCACACTGCCGGCTTCGCAAAAACTGGCTCGACACGGAATTTTATTTGGAGCCTGCTGAGGTACCGAAAAAAAAAAAATCCCCAATAACAGCTGCCGGCGGGCTGCATTCGGGCTAATTGGATAACTTTGGGGGATCAATTTGCCTGTCGTAAATTACGGTGCATAATTGAATGACCCATTAAGACACAGATTGATTGATTTTCACTGGGCATTTCAAGGGAGGTAATGGGGTGGCTTGCCAGACGCGGGTGTGTTGTGCAGCAAAAGACACAGGAAGTCATGTTCTGATCACAAAATTGCACCCGTAGTTACAAGAAAGACGCAGCTGAGTGACCTCTTCATCAGGCTCCTAGTTCTCAGAATGAACCTGATATCTACATCAGAGCAGTCTTATTACTTTATACACCTTAGCAACTGTTGGCCTCAATTTAAATCTCTGGTTTATGGCTGCTATTTGCAATCTGGGTCTTTAGGGTTAATTAACCCACTGATTGCAGTGCTCCAGCTTCTTTCCCTCCAGGTATATAAAGGTGGCCAACTAAAACTCAGCATAATAAATCAGCTGGATATTGTCTTATTCACAGATCTAATGGCCACAGCAAAGACACCATTATACCCCGTATCTAACTGTGAGACACCATACGACTTTCCTCCAGTTTAGCTTACTTGGCAACCTGTGTTACCTTCGTTCCTATTCTCTGACGCAAGTCGTCTTGTGCAAAGTATTATTATATCACTTATAGCATGGCTATGTAATCAGCTATGGAGGGAAGTTATATAATCAGTTAGGGGAGGAATTATACAGAGGGTTTAAATACCCAGAAACAGCAGGAGATATATGGGATAGTCCAGAATTAGGGGGAGACCTCTCCATCTCTCAGGAGAGCAGCCAGGTTTCCTGCAAAGCTTTTACCTCCCACAAGGTGAGCACGGGCATGACACAAATTGTGCCACAGTGCAACATACATTAACATGCTGTATAAATTATGGCCAAGTACTACTGTAAATTGCTGATATAATCTGAACAGTTTGGAAATGCAGGTTGTGTGAATTAGTTGAGGAGTGCGCTCTGCACTGTCACCACATTGCAACAGACGCCCCATGCTGCGCATGTGCAAACTTCCAACCTAATGCTCCTTCTGCGTGTGTGCAACCCGCAACCCCATATTTACCTACTCTCCCGGATTCTGCGGGAGACACCCAGTTTCTTGGGTATTTCCCCGCAAGCCCCGGAAGAGTGGGCACCCCTCCCGCACAGGGAGATAAATACAGAAAAAGCACGGTACCGGCGGAGAGGCCTAATGATGCGATTATGTGCTATTCGCGCCATTTAGCTCTGCCCCAATGCAAATATAGCCGATTGCGGCATTTTCACCGTGAGGGGGTGGGACCTAATTAGCCCACTCCCGCTGTACAGTGCCAGTAATGTGGGCATTAGACAAAGTTTGTGTACTTTGAACCATCAGAAAGCAAAGGTACCACTATCTCAGTCAAGCTCCAAAAATTCTGTATTTCAGAATATTCCATAATTTCCCCCATGGTGTTTAAAAGTGGATGATTTCACATTTGCACATTTCTGCTATATGCTCAGGGAAATCTGCAAGTAAAACCATAAACACATCATGTCAAAATCTAACCTACTTCTACCTTAGGAATATTGCTACTTCCACATTAGGAACACCCCTACTTTTACCTTCGTCCATCTTGGGAACACCACTACTTCTACCTTCTACCACCTTAGGAACACCACTGCTTTTACTTTCTTCCACCTTAGGAACACCACTACTTCCACTTTCTTCTGCCTTAGGAACAACGCTACTTCCACCTTCTTCCACCTTAGGAACACCACTGCTTTTACCTTTTTCTACCTTAGGAACAACGCTTCTTCCACCTTCTTCCAGCTTAGGAACAACGCTACTGTACTTCCACCTTAGGAACACCACTGCTTTGACTTTCTTCTACCTTAGGAACAACGCTACTTACACCTTCTTTCACCTTAAAAACACAACTGTCACCTTAGGAACACTGCTACTTCCACGTTAGGAACACTGCTACCTCCACCTTCTTCCACCTTAGGAACACCACTTTCATTTTAGGAACACTGCTACTTCCACATTAGGAACACCGTTACTTCCACCTTAGAAACACTGCTTTAATTTGTCTCAATTTTTTTATTTTTATACTCAAATACTGTTCGGATCAGGGGTCATTTAAATGGGATGCAGTTTATTTGCAGCACTCAGGTACTCGTCGGTCAGGATTCAGACGCTTGAATCCCGAAAGCTGACAATGGGGGTACTCAATTAGTGCCAAATTTTCTGACAATCGAAAAATCTGCACCTTTTCGCCCGCTTTTAGGTTAAAAAAATCCGGCACGGTTGGTAAACAAGTGGATCGGCGAATTACTCGTTGATCCACGTGTTTTTGTCTAAAACACGGCTGTTTTCGACTCTTTTCCACGGATGCAGACTCGACTTGTTAACCTAAGGCTGGTTATAACATAGGGCTAAGGGTAAAGTAACAACTCTAGTTTACCTGGACTGGTTAATAAATCACAATGGGAATGTGCTTTTACAATCAGGTAACATACTGACATTGATAACCTATGATTTTGGCAAAGAATTGCATTGAATTGTTCTAGTTCTGGGGAGTAATAACATTCACTACAATAACAGGAGTTCTTACCGGAATTCACTAACAAAAAAAAATCTCCTTTCTTCTGTCTCTCTCTATTGAAGATTTAATTTCCTCTTTGTATCAATTAAATTTGTCTCTCCCTCTGTCAAACATAGCTTTCAAACGCAAGAACTCCAAGTGGGAGAGGAATTGTGCTTGGTGACAAAACAGGCTGTATAATGCCATAGCGCTAACGCTTCCGCATCCTGCCTCCACACCTAAGCGTATCATTACGGAACAATTACCTGTGTGACTACAATTCATGCGAAAACAATTGTCAGAAATTCAATTGACAAGTGCCTCTCATTCTACAGCCTTAAGAAACGATTAACCTGTTCTGCTCCCATCGTGCTATGTAGTAACAAAAAAAAAAAAAAATTCCTATTGTAATCTTTGCCATAAGAACCAAGCTTCCATATTTCCACCATCTCCTCCCAGGGGCAAGTTTCTGCAGGAAAAATAATGATTTATTCAAATATTACTGTGCAGCAGTTATGTAACATCACATAGTTACATTGTATCCTACAGGTCTAGTAGCTATAACGTGCCATGGTCCTACAGACCAGCCCAATGCTGAATTTACCACAGTTGCTTTATGGTAGAGATAACCACAGGTTACCCCTTATTATAGGCCTGATTCACAGATGGACAAAGTTAACACAGTTGCTGCGTCCTTGTAGGCAGCTGCTGTGTCCTTGTAGGCAGCTTCTGTGCTAAAATATGCAAAAGCTGCAGCAGGCATCTTGAGATAAAAGACGTCCACTCTTGGCTTCTGTGATTCGCTGCCTACTCGGATAATTTGCATAATCATTGGACATCTGAGTAACCCTCAAGATGTCCGCTTACATCACGCTGTTAAAGTCAGCAAAACTGCGTCCTCCACTGGTTTCAGCACGCCTAGAAAATTGGGCCGACACGCTAGTTTTCTGGAACTTCTGTTGCCACCAACAAACAGACCGATGCCATCGGACTTCTGCTGCCGATTTTTTCTCAACAACTGGCACTGCCATCGATGATGTGACATCAGGGCCAAAACAATTGCCATCGGGCATAAACATTCGATGGCTGCCTACCCCTACCTCTCAGTTCTGATTTCTTTAGTTAACAAAATAAGATGTTGCTCTGGTATATAACTCAATGTGACTTACAGGGATAGGAGTGGGCGGAATACCCTGCACACTAGCAAGAGAGGTGAAAAATAAACTGATCCACCGTGAAAGAAATAATGGGGCATTACTCCGGCGATAGGTAGGATTTTCTATCAGTGCAATTTATCAAAGCAAAAACTGGCCCTATCCGTACCCTTGGTTTGACACCTGTCATCATCATCATCATCATCAGTGCTCACTTTCACCAGCCTAGGTTTGGTGCAAAAGCTAACTCTGGGAACAGGCATATTAAAACTTTCGCACAGCCATGCATGGCCTGCATTTGCATAGACCCACCCCCACTATACCCCTTATAACCCAGTTACTCCCCTACAGCTGCAAGCGCAGATGCAACTGAGTGGCGTACAGCCCTGTAGCCCCCATAATCGCTTAGAGTCGGCTCCGGCACTGGCTTACTTAAGTAATAAGGATCCTTTCTGAATGTGCAAATGTCATTTTGGGTTGTCATGCACGCTTTTTAAATGAATGTGCTTGACTAAATTAAAAGCATGGAAAATCACATACAGTAGATAAGTATTTTTTATTTTATTTCTGGGATAAATCATAAATAGGATGATACAGTCCAAAATAGTGAAGGGACGTAATACTGAGCCATATGATAAGTATCTCTCTGATGTATTATTCAAAATCTCAAAATTACATAAATGATATTTCACATGCTCTACAAGTGCTGCATTGTTTCCTAATTAAAGCTGATGATGAGCAAAACTTTTCACCACCTTCTGAGGCACAAACTGTCTTATCACCAGTACATGATTGCTGACTATACTTCAGAATTATTCTAGGCAGCTGCTATTAGTTTGACATGTGTTTCATCGGGGATAATTGAATATCCACCATAGTGTGATGACTTGGTGTGATTAGCTCGGTAGAGGGGTGTGTTGGTGATGTCTAGGTGCTTAATCAGGATCCAAACACAGCTTTTCAGGTTAATGAATGAAATGGTACTTTACTGGCAGCACAAATGAAACCAAACAACAAACACCTAGTCCCCATTCAGGGCAATGACTCACTTATTTGCCACTGACTTTCCTTGGGCAGCTAGTCTGCATACAAAGCCTCTCAAAGTCTCTGCCTGCTAGGGATGGAAATCGGTGTGTTTGCCATCGATGGTTACCATCAATGGTGAACTTGTGAGTGGCCATTGATGGTCACCAACTATGCTATGGGAGACCATCAATGGTTTCCCTCATCAATGGTTTCACTCATCAATGGTCATCCCTGTTATTTCAGTGAATGACCTGCGGGCCAATCACAGCCTGGGGGTGGGGCTTCATGGTTGTCAGGGGCGGAGATATGCTCCGAATCCCGGCACCTTGCAAAAAAAAAAAATATATATATATTTGTTTATGCTGTGCCATCCATGGAGGGAAACCATCTGGTTCTCTCCCATCGATGGCAAAAGCATTCGACATCGGCCATAAACCACTGATGATAAGGAATCATCGGTGGTCATCCCTACTGCCTGCTTCTTTTGCAGGTCTATCATGGGCTCCAGTCTGCCTGCCACAGCTACTCATACATAGTTCAGCTACTCATACACAGTTCATTCACAGAGCTTGGCAGCCCACCCTGCCACATGCAGGTCCGTACTGGCCTCCTGGCCTACTTACATTCATGACTTACTGGCCTGGCTTCTTCTCAGCAACATGCAGCTCAGTTCCAGAGTTTGTTGGCCTTTCCCCTCTCCTACAGGTATAGGCTTAGACCTCCTGGTTCTCAGTAGCTTCCTAGCATACTGAGCTCTGACTGGCTTTCCCAACCCCATTTGGACAGGATACACAGGCCCCAGCCCATCCTGACTGTGAAGTCTTCCATACTGACTCTCCACTGTAGCCATTAGGTGTCCTGACACCTGGCTTTTCTTCCCTATGTAGGCAGATCCTTCCTGCTGCACACACAATATATGTCTCATCAATGCAATTTAGCCTCATACTGCCACAATAGGTTTCCATTCAATGTTCAGATCTGGAGATATTTCCCATAACCCAATAGTAATTTGCTATATGAACAAAGAAGTGCAAGTAGGATGCATCTAAATCTAGCATGCCCACTAAAGGTATTTTAGGACAAGGAGCCAGCAGATAGAGCTTAGACAAAAAAATGGGATTTTTAACTAAATTGTCTTGTAGGGGTCTCGGCAATCAGTGACGTGCAGTCAGGGTACACAGGGGGAGGTAGAGAACCAAAGTTTTTAAAAATGATTAGAATAATACAAAAAATATATTTTTAATTTATAAATATCGTCGTGTATTATTCATATCATATTTGTGTTATTTTATTCTTTTTTATAGTCAAAACTCACCACCAAATCATATATGTGTATAAATCTGGTTATGATACTAGTCAGTGCCTCCCCAGCCAAATGACCTCACCGCACATCACTGTTAGCGATACCTTAGGTTACTACATCAACTCAGCTAAGGTTTGGGCCATGGGCCTCATTCAGCAAGAATTGCAGTTGCTGTAATTGATAACGATCAAATAGTTGCTGCTCAGAAATAAAAGAGAAAAAAACACCCACTGCAGAAACTGCGTATGCATCGCAATTTGCGTTCTGATTGCAAAACCATATGCAATTACCGAGACATCTAAGATATTTCCTATCTGCGCCAGGTAAGGTCGTCCACAATTTTGGCGACACAAGAGTCTGGAAGTGGTCATTGCTGACATCAGAGGCACTCCTTAAAAACGCCTGGGCACGCCTGCGTTTTCTCAGACACACCCAGAAAACGGCGGGTTTTCGTCCAGAAATACCGGCTTCCTGCCAGTCAAACAGCGGCTGCATTGCGATTACGATCTGTATGCAATTTCTGTTGATATTACCCCTTGGGCGTGCGCAAGGCGCAGTAGTTCGGTAATCGGCCGGATTGCGATTCTCAAATTTTGCAATCCAACCTGAATAAGGTCCTATGTGAATACCTGAACTCTTTAGGACTTCAATCCACTATGGCATGAGATTATGAGCCTATACAATCTCTACACACAGGAGGTGTAATATTAAAATCACGTTAGACGGATGGAGCAGGTAATTACTGACCTTTGGAATCTCTTAGCAAAAGTATTGTGCTGTAAGTCAGTACCTCACTGCAATCGTCTTACTAGACATTGCAGAAGTCACCACAGCTCTGAGCCACTAACTGGAAACCAGATACAGGATGAGTATCCCATATCCAAAATGCTTGGGACCAGAAGTATTTTGGATATCGGATTTTTCCGTATTTTGGAATAATTGCATACCATAATGAGATACCATGGGGATAAGACCTAAGTCATACTTGCCTACTCTCCCGGAATGGCCGGGAGGCTCCCGAAAATCGGGTGACCCTCCCGGCCCCCCGGAAGAGCAGGCAAGTCTCCCGATTCGTGGGGTCCCCCCTGCCCGTCCGCCCACTTAGTGTGTAAAGTGGGCGGTCCGGGCAGTTGATGACGCGATTCTTGCTGAATCGCGTCATCATAGCCACGCCCCCTGCAGTGTAATGCCGGTGATCGCGGCATTACAGAGCGGGGCGTGGCTTAAAAGAGGCATCATCATGACCCCACCCTTGCTCCGCCCCCGCTCTGCCCTTTCTCCACCCCCGTCCCGCTTCCAGCCCACCCCCTCCTCGACATCACAGCCTCCCCTGCCCGCCCTCTGAGCCGACCTGGCTGGTCTCTCCCGCAGAGAGCAGCCAGAATGTAGGTAAGTATGACCTAAGTCTAAGCACAAAATACATTTATGTTTCATATACACCTTATACACACAGCCTGAAGGTCATTGTAGCCAATATTTTTTATAACTTTGTGCATTAAACAAAGTGTGTGTACATTCACACAATTCATTTATGTTTCATATACACCTTATACACACAGCCTGAAGGTCATTTAATACAATATTTTTAATATCTTTGTGTAGTAAACAATGTTTTTGTACATTGAGTCATCAGAAAACAAAGGTTTCACTATCTCACTCTCACTCAAAAAATTCCGTAATTCGGAATATTCCATATTTCGGAATATTTGGATATCGGATAAGGCTGTACTGTGTAACAGGGATATTCAGCATGAGGCCTTCCAGCTGCTGAGAATCTACACAACCCAGCATGCCACTGTTTGGCTTTTCGGGCGTGCTACAACTGTGGTAGAACATAATGGGGTGGGTAGTTCTACAATGCTTGGGGGCTGCATGTGAAATATCCCTGGGAAATAATATTGGTTAAACATACATTTACTGTCCTATTAGCTTGCAATCAGAGTTTATGCACCAACGTACCACATTTTATTTTATGTTATATTGAAATGTTCTCATGTGAACAGGGCTGTAGAGAGATTGCCCAGGCACTGATAAAGTCGGAAGGGCGTGGCCTAATCACGGAGGTGAGGTCACACCCCCTTAAAAAAAAATAGGATTAAAATCTATTATTCGTACGCTGTGGCTGCGGAGCATCGTCAAACCTGAACAGAGGGGAAGTCGTGAGCCCCTCACCCAGGGGCAGATCCAGGGGGAAACGTGATCAGTCTGATCGCTAATCCCCCTGCGGGATGAGGAGACTGCTGCACTCAGTGGCAGCAGTTTCCTGTGCCCACTGCAGCCCAACACATAGCAGCGTGTGCTGGGCTAGGGAGAGAGTCTGCGGCTGGCTGACAGGTAAGAGGGGGATGAGGGAGGAATGTGAACCCGGGCCCCTCCAACAAAGCCCAGGCCGGGGTAATTTGTACCCGCTTTCCCCCTCTCTTGGAGGCACTGCATCTGAACATGTTGAATTTGTGAAGGTAGTTGAGAGCTAAATAATGTTAGAACCAGGGGCGTTTTAAGAGAGAAGGAGGCCCATGTTCAGCCTCCTCCGTTCGGGCTCCCCTCCTCTCTGCCCGGAGCGCTGTAGAGTCTGAGCACTAGAGGGCTCAGATTCTACTGTGCATGGGCAGATCTCCAGGAAAATGGCGCAGCGGCCATTTTCCCTGAGATTTCTCTACTGCGCAGAACTCCGTGAAAATGGGAGTTCTAATAGCGCTGCAGATGCCAGTGCTGGACTTCGGAGGGGTGAGTATTTTAAAAATGGGTGCAGTGTGTGCGGTGGGGGCCCCCTCTGGACTCAGGGGCCCGTGTGCACCGCACACACTGCACCCATTATAGAAACGCCAGTGGTTAGAACTAATAAAGGAGATATCTGGCTTCAATTAGAAAATAGGTTCTCAAACTCGGTCCTCAGGACCCCACACAGTGCATGTTTTGCAGTTAACCCAGCAGGTGCACAGGTGTATTCATTACTCGCTGACCCATTTTAAAAGATCCACAGGTGGAGCTAATTATTTCACTTGTGATTCTGTGAGGAGACCTGCAAAACATGCACCGTGTGGGGTCCTGAGGACCGAGTTTGAGAACCTGTGAATTAGAAAATATTACTTTACTAGAGGGTCCTAATATATTAGAGCACAGGTTCTCAAACTCGGTCCTCAGGACCCCACACAGTGCATGTTTTGCAGGTCTCCTCACAGAAATACAAAATAAATAATTACCTCCCCCTGTGGACCTTTTAAAATGTGCCAGTGAGTAATTACTACACCTGTGCACCTGCTGGGTTACCTGCAAAACATGCACTGTGTGGGGTCCTGAGGACCGAGTTTGAGAACCTGGGTATTAGAGGGATCACAATAAAACAGAAGAGTAGCGTGTGGTAAGTAACAAACGGACATCAATATTATTCCCACACCCATTGGCAGCCATTTGATTCCAGTGAAATAACACAACGAGGTTGTTAAATAATAACCCAGACACAGTAATATGTGAATTCAAAAGCGGAGAAGTGACGAGAACAGGAAATTAGTCAGAAACATCTGCAGAGAGGATCCTAACCCAGGATAAACCTCAGAGATGATACTCAGCAGAAAATGGTAAATGCAATCTTTTTTATATTTTTATCTCCTCTAATAATAATAATAATAATAATAATAATAACAACAACTATATAGCAACTCAAGACGTTTTCAAAACATGCAACAATTGTTTAAGTATTACAGCAAGTAGAAAAACCACACTGAAAAAAAAAAGAAAAAAAAAAGCCTAGAGAGCACAATAGCAGTCCTATTAGATAATAAATTTCACGGGTTATATTTATATATTCCCCCCACAAAAGGTACCAGATGAGAAAGCCATGTTGGGCACACTATGTAGGATTACTCGGGGTGGAATCAGTCACACCTAGAAGAGATTATACAAAATGGGGTGATTGGGGTGGGACCCTACTCCTTAAGCTACCATTACGGTCAGGTCCATGTATTTTTCATCCCATCCACAAGGAGCGCACTACAAAGGTTACGCTGTGTGAGATAAGCCATACAAGGACCCCAGGCATATATGGGAACAGCTGACGTGTGTAGCATGAAGTCTCTGTATGAATAGATCAGCCTGTAGTACATCCTGCCAGGGATGGACTGGGCTACTAATCAGCCCCGGCATTTGTGAAGGCACGCAAGCACGTCACGGGAAGTGCACGGACACGGTGCATGGAGGCGTGCTGCGAGTCAGGGGGCGTGGACTTTGAGCACGTCTCCATTTTTCTAGAGACACACACTTTAAGCGGGGGGCAACCAAACCAGAGTGCCGGAAGCTGCGCTGCGCACTGCCTTCTCTTCTCTCTGTGGGACCGAGCCAGACGATCGGCCCTTCAGGCATGGGCAGTCCAGCCCTGTAACCTGCTCATGCAGTCATCTGGAACGCACTGCGAAGGTTGCTGCTGGCAGGGTGTACAACTAGTAGAGAGGTAAAGCATACAGTGGGGGTTGCAGGAAGAAAGTATAAGAAATAAAAGGTATGAGTCAAGCAAATAAAAATGTTGTATAGTCCAAGTTAACACAGTGGGAACCGATGTGGGGATGGAGTGGGTGAAACCTGTTAGCCCATGTGGGGAAGACGGTGGCCAGCAGGAGTGGCCCTGGTTTTTATCAAAGCTCAACCACAGGAGAAGAGCAGGAGCCAGGCAGCGCTGACAATGGAGACCCAACAGCAGAGGCATCACAGGTACTCTGAGGCCCTGCAGCACAGAGGAGCAGGGCAAGGACTCAGACCGAGACAACAGGGTCAGCCGCCTACCCACAATCCCCCAGCTCTCCATCACAGCAACAGCAGCCTGCAGGCACATAGGACTCTCATCCTCTCACACATCCACAGTGGGTAACGAGCAGCATGGAGCACAGAAAGGTTACCCCACCCAGCGGCAGCAGCAGATCCCCTATAGTGGCCCAGATCCTGGAGCGGACCCACGCCGCATCCCGTCCATCCAGGCTGGTGAACACCACAAGCAGCAGGGCAATAAATAATGTATCTGCTGCATAGAGCAAAATTATTTATCATTATAGAGTCTACCTTGACCTGCAGCGTGAACGACCCATTAAAACCAGAAGGAATTAGATCCTTATTCAGGTTTGTTAGCAAACCAAAAAAGCACACTAATGGGCAAAACCATGCTGCACTGCAGATGGGGCAGATGTAACATGTGCAGAGAAATTTATATATGGGTGGGTTATATTGTTTCTGTGGCTGCTTTACTTTTACACTGCAATTTAGTTTCAGTGTGAACACACCCCACCCAAATTTAACTCTCTCTGCATGTTACATCTGCCCCTCCTGCACTGCACATGGGCCCTCATTCCGAGTTGTTCGCTCGGTATTTTTCATCGCATCGCAATGAAAATCCGCTTAGTACGCATGCGCAATGTTCGCACTGCGACTGCGCCAAGTAACTTTGCTATGAAGAAAGTAATTTTACTCACGGCTTTTTCATCGCTCCGGCGATCGTAATGTGATTGACAGGAAATGGGTGTTACTGGGCGGAAGCACGGCGTTTTAGGGGCGTGTGGCTGAAAACGCTACCGTTTCCGGAAAAAACGCAGGAGTGGCCGGAGAAACGGTGGGAGTGCCTGGGCGAACGCTGGGTGTGTTTGTGACGTCAACCAGAAACGACAAGCACTGAACTGATCGCACAGGCAGAGTAAGTCTGAAGCTACTCCAAAACTGCTACGAGGTTTGTGATCGCAATATTGCGATTACTTCGGTCGCACTTTTAAGAAGCTAAGATACACTCCCAGTAGGCGGCGGCTTAGTGTGTGTAACTCTGCTACATTCGCATTGCGACCGATCAACTCGGAATGAGGGCCATGGTTTTGCCCATTATTGTGCTTTTTTGGTTTGCTAACAAACTTGACTGGTCATCTGGTCCTCTCTAGCATTGTTTATGCTTCAATTCACAATGTCCACTATCCATAAGGGTCAGCACTACACCAAGCCTGGACAAATCCTGGTCATCAGACTAAAATTGTGACCTTGGTGACATAGGAAGCTCCTCTAGTGTACATGGGTGGTCATTCCGAGTTGTTCGCTCTGTAATTTTCTTCGCATCGCAGCGATTTTCCGCTAATTGCGCATGCAATGTTCGCACTGCGACTGCGCCAAGTAAATTTGCTAAGAAGTTTGGTATTTTACTCACGGCATTACGAGGTTTTTTCTTCGTTCTGGTGATCGTAATGTGATTGACAGGAAGTGGGTGTTTCTGGGCAGAAACTGGCCGTTTTATGGGTGTGTGTGAAAAAACGCTGCCGTTTCTGGGAAAAACGCGGGAGTGGCTGGAGAAACGGGGGAGTGCCTGGGCGAACGCTGGGTGTGTTTGTGACGTCAAACCAGGAACGAAACTGACTGAACTGATCGCAGTGGCAGAGTAAGTCCCGAGCTACTCAGAAACTGCTAAGAAATTTCTATTCGCAATTTTGAGAATCTTTCGTTCACAATTTTGCTAAGCTAAGATTCACTCCCAGTAGGCGGCGGCTTAGCGTGTGCAAAGCTGCTAAAAGCAGCTTGCGAGCGAACAACTCGGAATGAGGGCCATGGTTCCCCTTCTTCTACTGCACTGGAGACCAGCTTCAGCTGTTACTCATGTTCCTCATTTGTATACTGTGGTCCTGGGAAGGAATGACCAGACCAGTAATTACCATTGATACGCTATTCCCGAGAAGGACAGGCATAACTGTAAGCATTACTTACGTTTTGGTAATTATTGGTTCCATATCACTCACCTGTGTTACGCAGCTCTTTGAACACGTGTTCAGCCTAGCAGCTGGTGCCTGTTGGATGGGATACAAAAAAAACAACATTAGTTTAATACATCTTCCACAGACTATTGGATGGTCAGATATAGAGGGAACTCTCAGCTGGTACATACACATATAGACGCTGATTTATGTAATAGCCTCCAAAACCCACCAGAATTTTCGCAGGGTATGCAGCTCGCAGGTTATTGCATAAGCCCCTAAAGATAAACCAAAGGCTGGCACTGATCTGCTAGGCATACAGATGGGTCCATGTTTATCTTGACCTTTAGTAGGATTAACTGAGACTGGGCAGTCGGACTTAATCCCCTGCTGTAATGACTTAATCTCCTGCTGTATTGTTCTCTGTATTGTATTGCAGCTGAGAACAATAGATGAAGGGTTTATGTTAATAAACCATGTTGTGCCTAGGCGCAGCAAACTAGCCAAGATAACTGTGGACCCATCTGTAACAAATGGTAAATTAAAATCACAGCAGCTAAAAAGACAAGTGAGTTAAATACAAAATGGCCTATTCACTAACATTTGGCGATAGGGCTGGTGGTCTGTTGTTGCTTATCACGCCAATCGAAAGCCACCTACCGAGAAAAGTAATAAATAAAATATAGCTATGACTGCTGAACAAAACTCATACCTTACATTACGTGATAGAGTCCAGAGAGAAAGTATGAATGGTGAGAATTACAACCAGTATAATCGGAAATCCAGGGACAAATCTTTCAAACCGGTATACGGTCCTTAGGTCGACCTTAATTAGGTCAACACTCAATAGGTCGACCACTATTGGTTGACACACATTAGGTCGACACCTATAAAAGGTCGACATTGTCATTAGGTCGACATGGAAAAGGTCGACATGAGTTTTTCGCTTTTTTGCCTTTTTAATTTTTTTGAACGTTTTCATACCTTACGATCCACGTGGACTACAATTGGGAATAGTAACCCTGCCTGAAGCATGGCGAGTGAGCTATGCGAGAGGACACGCTGCACTAATTGGGGTTCCCGGTCACTTGGGGCCTGATTCACGTTTGATTGCAAATTCTACTACTTAGCAGCATGCTGGGGGCTGCCCACCGCAGGGCAAGGATGCCCAGCATGCTGACCGCCGCCTACCCCTTGATCAAGCAGAAATTGCGATCGCACCGCAATTTCTTCTTGACTGCAGAAATCAGGGATGCCTCCTGCCGGCGCAGAAGGCCCGCCGGCATCTTTCTGATTTCGGAAGCTGCGTGTGACGTCACGAAGCTGACCCGATCACGCTCCCACCACTCCCCCATTCATGCCACACCGCCCCCCATTCCATTTAGAAGCCACGCCCCTGCAACGCTCCGTCTCCGCCTAGAAAACGGAGCATTGCCGCCCCTCCCCCCTGAACGCCTCTGCCTGATGTTTTTCTACTTGCACCACTGCTTTCACTTACTGTTACTGTTCAACACCACAGTTCTCTTAATGATGCTAGTGTATTATTGTGTGCTCGCATCTATTACTGTCCCTAGGCAAACTTTTAGCTGGTGCCCCTTAAATCACAACCAAATCACACAGGCGTGCCTGCTGGGTGCCCCCCTGCTGGAGCAATGGCACCCTAGGTATTTGCCTATACAGGTTGAGTATCCCATATCCAAATATTCCGAAATACGGAATATTCCAAAATACGGAATTTTTTGAGCGAGAGTGAGATTGTGAAACCTTTTGTTTTCTGGCTCAATGTACACAAACTTTGTTTAATACACAAAGTTATTAAAAATATTGTATTATAAGACCTTCAGGCTGTGTGTATAAGGTGTATATGAAACATAAATGAATTGTGTGAATGTAGACACACTTTGATTAATGCAAAAAGTTATTACAAATATTGGCTAAAATGACCTTCCTGCTGTGTGTATAAGGTGTATATGACACATAAATGCATTCTGTGCTTAGACTTGGGTCCCATCGCAATGATATCTCATTATGGTATGCAATTATTCCAAAATACGGAAACATCCGATATCCAAAATACTTCTGGTCCCAAGTATTATGGATAAGGGATACTCAACCTGTATTACCTATGCCCAGGGCTGGCTCTGACTGTCCCCAGCCTCTGTCAGTCTGCTCACAGTCAGATGCTGAAGGGTGAAGAACTGTAGGGGTGGGCAGGCAACACCTTGGAGTAAATTTATCAAAGTTCGATTTTAATTTTTGAGCGATTTCACATTTGATTTTCATGCGATTTTGTGTTTGAAGATTTATTAAAGGCAAAATCGAATGTAAAATTTAATATTGTCAAAACATCGACGTTTTCCCATAGATGAATATAGCAACCCAGAATTTAACTAAAATTCGAATTGAAAATCAAACCCAAATCGTACACAGAATCAAACTTCGAATCCCCAAATGAACAGACTAATAACAGACAGGCGATTTGAGATCCTAAACAACATTCTATTGGTTGTGATCAGGGCCGTCTTAACAGCAGTGTAGGCCCCTGGGCAAAGCAATGCACTGGGGCCCCTACCTATCCTCCAGCGGTGTGGGTGGAGGGCAGCTTTGATGTCACACGGGCAGTAAGGGGTGTTCTATCTTCCACTCAGCATGCAGTACCTGAAGCAGTAATTTCTGCTAATTCCTCCTTTGCTGCACAGATGGTGGGAGATGGGGCAGGAGGGAAAACACTAAACTGTAAAAGGGGGCATTGGGAATGAAGGGGTCCCGGTACATGACTTTCAGGGTGGTAGGGGGTGTTTAATATGCAGGAGAGGGGTGAATAGTGGAGTGGGTTTAATATTCAGCATTTTCCAGTCGGGGGGCAACTTGCTTGACTCCAGAATCCAGTTCCTGGATATAGATCTCTTAGCTTTCAACTAGATAAAACACTAAAGAGTCCCACCTTTTAGGAGGTACTGGGGACTTTGGGATCAGAGTTCAGGAGCCAGAGCAATCCACCAGAACATATAAAACTGCATACCAGGTGTGTGGAGCTGGAGCTGGAGCAGGGACCAGCTGCTGGAAGGCTGATATCTCTGGTTCTGGGCATAGAAAAGACAAGCTGCCAGTGTCCATTGAAAGGGGAGAGTCACAGCTTTTGGAATATACCCTCAGAAAAACTCTCAAGTCAGATAGAACCCGAGATATCTGGCTGGAAAGAGCAATTAACAGGCTCAGATGGGGACCACTGCTTTGAAGTCGGATATCTCTGGTTCCCCAGGTCCGATTTGTTATCAGCTTAGCGCCCTTAGACTCCTGGGGCCCTTGGCAAGTGCCCATTGAGCCCATCCAAAAGACGGCCCTGGTTGTGATGCCTTTAAAAGTTCCCAGAAACATGTGTTGCAGTGTGGCTGTAGGAATAATGGCTGTACAAGGTTATGCTATTCTGTCCACTTACCTGAGGTATCACCACCTAACTGACAGAACCCAGGAGCATCAATCAGAGCAACATCAACATCTTCTTAATGTACCCCGCAACATATGCATGCCTAGATTCTTTCGTTGTCAGTTATATGGATGTTTCGCCTCTCACATTCCACCATAATTATGATGTATGATGTCATCAAGACTGTAACTTGGTCACATGTCATATCAGGGCGTTGGGTATGTCTGACCGGCGGTCTCCACACAATACCGACGGTGGGATCTCGGCTGACGGATGGACGACGGGGGGCGGGGGGTTTGGGGCGAGCAGAACGAAGCCCCTTGCATGCTTGGTGGCTCGCTGCACTCGCCACAGGTTATAGTCCCACTCTATGGGTGTCGTGGACATGCACGAGTGGGAATAGTCCCTGTTGGTCGGCATACTGACCATCGGGATTTTCAGACCCTGGGATCCCGGCGTCGGTATTGTGACCGCCGTTCACATAAACGTAATCCGTATCAGGCCTACACAAGCTGCTGTCTGCAAAATTTGAGATGGTACAAATGCCAGAGGGATGGTTGTTGGGTAAGTTACCTGTATGTGTTAATTACGATGATAAAAATACTTGTTAATATATTGTTAAAATACTTGTTTTTTTCTCCCTACAGCTGATTTAGGCTATGGCTGTTGCTCCTGGCTTCTGACTCTATTGTCAGATCCACAAACTCCTGCTGAGCAACGTATGTTCTATCACGGATCGAGTGGCTATATATGCCATATAGCCACTCAATCCGTGATAGAACATACTTTTGGCCTATTAAAAACAAGGTTCAGGTGTATTGATAAATCGGGAGGCATATTATTATATCATCCTGCTCTGATATTGTGCTCTATTGCATAATCTGGCGCTATATCCACCTCTCCCCTTAGATTATGAAATAGACAGTGAGCAGGCAGGGCTTGTATTAACAACAACTGACTCTGTTTCAAAATCAAATGAAAAATCGAATATTAGTAAATGAGGGATTTTGAAGTTAGATTTGATTCAATTTCAGTCGATTTAAATCGACCATAAAATCGAATCCAAAATCAACCATTAGCAAATATACCCTCTTGTTTTATTATTATAACATATTTTTCCGCAGGGGTCGGCCCATCTGATGTGCAAAACATCAGTTGGGATGATCCTGAGGGCGACGCCTGTGATCTTGCAATCCTGGGTACAAGTAATGTATTAGTAATGTATTATGATTGCAGATAGATTAATAAAACCTAAGGGCTCCATTTAAGAATGAGGCATAACCTCTTTAGCACACTGTATTTAGCATACTGTACATACAGCTTAGTGCACCTCTGTTTATAAAAATAAGAATTTACTTACCGATAATTCTATTTCTCGTAGTCCGTAGTGGATGCTGGGGACTCCGTAAGGACCATGGGGAATAGCGGCTCCGCAGGAGACTGGGCACAAAAGTAAAGCTTTAGAACTACCTGGTGTGCACTGGCTCCTCCCCCCATGACCCTCCTCCAAGCCTCAGTTAGGATACTGTGCCCGGACGAGCGTACACAATAAGGAAGGATTTTGAATCCCGGGTAAGACTCATACCAGCCACACCAATCACACCATATAACTTGTGATCTAAACCCAGTTAACAGCATGATAACAGAGGAGCCTCTAGAAAAGATGGCTCACTACAGCAATAACCCGATTTTTTTGGTAACAATAACTATGTACCAGTATTGCAGACAATCCGCACTTGGGATGGGCGCCCAGCATCCACTACGGACTACGAGAAATAGAATTATCGGTAAGTAAATTCTTATTTTCTCTAACGTCCTAAGTGGATGCTGGGGACTCCGTAAGGACCATGGGGATTATACCAAAGCTCCCAAACGGGCGGGAGAGTGCGGATGACTCTGCAGCACCAAATGAGAGAACTCCCGGTCCTCCTCAGCCAGGGTATCAAATTTGTAGAATTTTACAAACGTATTTGCTCCTGACCAAGTAGCTGCTCGGCAAAGTTGTAAAGCCGAGACCCCTCGGGCAGCCGCCCAAGATGAGCCCACCTTCCTTGTGGAATGGGCTTTTACAGATTTTGGCTGTGGCAGGCCTGCCACAGAATGTGCAAGCTGAATTGTACTACAAATCCAACGAGCAATAGTCTGCTTAGAAGCAGGAGCACCCAGCTTGTTGGGTGCATACAGAATAAACAACGAGTCAGATTTTCTGACTCCAGCCGTCCTGGAAACCTATATTTCCAGGGCTCTGACAAAGTCTAGCAACTTGGAGTCCTCCAAGTCCCTAGTAGCCGCAGGCACCACAATAGGTTGATTCAGGTGAAACGCTGAAAACCACCTTAGGGAGAAACTGAGGACAAGTCCTCAATTCCGCCCTGTCCAAATGGAAAATCAGATGAGGGCTTTTACAGGATAAAGCCGCCAATTCTGACACGCACCTGGCCCAGGCCAGGGCCAACAGCATGACCACTTTCCATGTGAGATATTTTAACTCCACATATTTAAGTGGTTCAAACCAATGTGACTTTTGGAACCCAAAAACTACATTTAGATCCCAAGGTGCCACTGGAGGCACAAAAGGAGGCTGTATATACAGTACCCCTTTCACAAACGTCTGAACTTCAGGGACTGAAGCTAGTTCTTTTTGGAAGAAAATTGACAGGGCCGAAATTTGAACCTTAATGGACCCCCATTTCAGGCCCATAGACACTCCTGTTTGCAGGAAATGTAGGAATCGACCTAGTTGAAAATTCCTCCGTCGGGGCCTTACTGGCCTCGCACCACGCAACATATTTTCGCCAAATGCGGTGATAATGTTTTGCGGTTATATCTTTCCTGGCTTTGATCAGGATAGGGATGACTTCATCCGGAATGCCTTTTTCCTTCAGGATCCGGCGTTCAACCGCCCTGCCGTTAAACGCAGCCGCGGTAAGTCTTGGAACAGACAGGGTCCTTGCTGGAGCAGGTCCCTTCTTAGAGGTAGAGGCCACGGATCCTCCGTGAGCATCTCTTGAAGTTCCGGTTACCAAGTCCTTCTTGGCCAATCCGGAGCCACGAATATAGTGCTTACTCCTCTCCATCTTATAATTCTCAGTACCTTGGTTATGAGAGGCAGAGGAGGGAACACATACACTGACTGGTACACCCACTGTGTTACCAGAGCGTCTACAGCTATTGCCTGAGGGTCCCTTGACCTGGCGCAATACTTGTCGAGTTTTATAAACATGTGGAAGACTTCTGGGTGAAGTCCCCACTCTCCCGGGTGGAGGTCGTGTCTGCTGAGGAAGTCTGCTTCCCAGTTGTCCACTCCCGGAATGAATACAGCTGACAGTGCTATCACATGATTTTCCGCCCAGCGAAGAATCCTTGCAGCTTCTGCCATTGCCCTTCTGCTTCTTGTGTCACCCTGTCTGTTTACGTGGGTGACTGCCGTGATGTTGTCCGAATGGATCAACTCCGGGTGACCTTGAAGCAGAGGTCTTGCTGAGCTTAGAGCATTGTAAATGGCCCTTAGCTTCAGGATATTTATGTGAAGTGATGTCTCCAGGCTTGACCATAAGCTCTGGAAATTCCTTCCCTGTGTGATTGCTCCCCAGCCTCGCAGGCTGGCATCCGTGGTCACCAGGACCCAGTCCTGAATGTGCAGCCCTCTAGAAAATGAGCACTCTGCAACCACCACAGGAGAGACACCCTTGTGCTTGGTGACAGGGTTATCCGCTGATGCATCTGAAGATGTGACCCAGACCATTTGTCCAGCAGGTCCCACTGGAAAGTTCTTGCGTGGAATCTGCCGCATGGGATTGCTTTATAGGAAGCCACCATTTTTTCCAGAACCATCTCATTGATGTACTGAGACTTGGCTCGGTTATAGGAGGTTCCCGACTAGCTCGGATAACTCCCTGACTTTCTCCTCCGGGAGAAACACCTTTTTCTGAACTGTGTCCAGGATCATCCCTAAGAACAGAAGACGAGTCGTCGGAATCAGCTGCGATTTTGGAATATTGAGAATCCAATCGTGCTGCCGCAACACTACCTGAGATAGTGCTACACCGACCTCCAACTGTTCCCTGGATCTTACCCTTATCAGGGAATCGTCCAAGTAAGGGATAACTAAAATTCCCTTCCTTTGAAGGAGTATCATCATTTCGGCCATTACCTTGGTAAAGACCCGGGGTGCCGTGGACCATCCATACGGCAGCGTCTGAAACTGATAGTGACAGTTCTGTACCATAAACCTGAGGTACCCTTGGTGAGAAGGGTAAATTGGGACATGAAGGTAAGCATCCTTGATGTACCGAGACATCATGTAGTCCTCTTCTTCCAGGTTCGCAATCACTGCTCTGAGTGACTCAATCTTGAATTTGAACCTCTGTATGTAAGTGTTCAAAGATTTTAGATTTAGAATCGGTCTCACCGAGCTGTCCGGCTTCGGTACCACAACAGTGTGGAATAATACCCCGTTCCCTGTTGCAGGAGGGGTACCTTGATTATCACCTGCTGGGAATACAGCTTGTGAATGGCTTCCAAAACTGTCTCCCTGTCAGAAGGAGACATTGGTAAAGCCGACTTTAGGAAACGGCGAGGGGGAGACGTCTCGAATTCCAATTTGTACCCCTGAGATATCACCTGAAGGATCCAGGGGTCTACTTGCGAGTGAGCCCACTGCGCGCTGAAATTCATTGAGACGGGCCCCCACCGTGCCTGATTCTGCTTGTAAAGCCCCAGCGTCATACTGAGGGCTTGGCAGAGGCGGGAGAGGATTTCTGTTCCTGGGAACTGGCTGATTTCTGCAGCCTTTTTCCTCTCCCTCTGTCACGGGGCAGAAATGAGGAACCTTTTGCCCGCTTGCCCACGAAAAGACTGCGCCTGATAATACGGCGTCTTCTCATGTTGAGAGGCGACCTGGGGTACAAACGTGGATTTCCCAGCTGTTGCCGTGGCCACCAGGTCTGAAAGACCGACCCCAAATAACTCCTCCCCTTAATAAGGCAATACTTCCAAATGCCGTTTGGAATCCGCATCACCTGACCACTGTCGTGTCCATAACCCTCTACTGGTAGAAATGGACAACGCACTTAGACTTGATGCCAGTCGGCAAATATTCCGCTGTGCATCACGCATATATAGAAATGCATCTTTTAAATGCTCTATAGGCAATAATATACTGTCCCTATCTAGGGTATCAATATTTTCAGTCAGGGAATCCGACCACGCCAACCCAGCACTGCACATCCAGGCTGAGGCGATTGCTGGTCGCAGTATAACACCAGTATGTGTGTAAATACCTTTTAGGATGCCCTCCTGCTTTCTATCAGCAGGATCCTTAAGAGCGGCCATCTCAGGAGAGGGTAGAGCCCTTGTTCTTAAAAGCGTGTGAGCGCTTTATCCACCCTAGGGGGTGTTTCCCAACGCACCCTAACCTCTGGCGGGAAAGGATATAATGCCAATAACATTTTAGAAATTATCAGTTGTTATCGGGGGAAAACCACGCATCATCACACACCTCATTTAATTTCTCAGATTCAGGAAAACTACAGGTAGTTTTTCCTCACCGAACATAATACCCCTTTTTGGTGGTACTCGTATTATCAGAAATGTGTAAAACATTTTTCATTGCCTCAATCATGTAACGTGTGGCCCTACTGGAAGTCACATTTGTCTCTTCACCGTCGACACTGGAGTCAGTATCCGTGTCGGCGTCTATATCTGCCATCTGAGGTAACGGGCGCTTTAGAGACCCTGACGGCCTATGAGACGTCTGGACAGGCACAAGCTGAGTAGCCGGCTGTCTCATGTCAACCACTGTCTTTTATACAGAGCTGACACTGTTACGTAATTCCTTCCAACAGTTCATCCACTCAGGTGTCGACCCCCTAGGGGGTGACATCACTATTACAGGCAATCTGCTCCGTCTCCACATCATTTTTCTCCTCATACATGTTGACACAAACGTACCGACATACAGCACACACACAGGGAATGCTCTGATAGAGGACAGGACCCCACTAGCCCTTTGGGGAGACAGAGGGAGAGTTTGCCAGCACACACCAGAGCGCTATATATATACAGGGATAACCTTATATAAGTGTTTTTCCCCTTATAGCTGCTGTATCTTTAATACTGCGCGTAATTAGTGCCCCCCTTCTCTTTTTTAACCCTTTCTGTAGTGTAGTGACTGCAGGGGAGAGCCAGGGAGCTTCCCTCCAACGGAGCTGTGAGGGAAAATGGCGCCAGTGTGCTGAGGAGATAGGCTCCGCCCCCTTATCGGCGGCCTTATCTCCCGTTTTTCTATGTATTCTGGCAGGGGTTAAATTCATCCATATAGCCCAGGAGCTATATGTGATGCATTTTTTGCCATCCAAGGTGTTTTTATTGCGTCTCAGGGCGCCCCCCCCCAGCGCCCTGCACCCTCAGTGACCGGAGTGTGAAGTGTGCTGAGAGCAATGGCGCACAGCTGCAGTGCTGTGCGCTACCTTGTTGAAGACAGGACGTCTTCTGCCGCCGATTTTCCGGACTCTTCTGTCTTCTGGCTCTGTAAGGGGGCCGGCGGCGCGGCTCTGGGACCCATCCATGGCTGGGCCTGTGATCGTCCCTCTGGAGCTAATGTCCAGTAGCCTAAGAAGCCCAATCCACTCTGCACGCAGGTGAGTTCGCTTCTTCTCCCCTTAGTCCCTCGATGCAGTGAGCCTGTTGCCAGCAGGTCTCACTGAAAATAAAAAACCTAAAACTAAACTTTTCACTAAGCAGCTCAGGAGAGCCACCTAGTGTGCACCCTTCTCGTTCGGGCACAAAAATCTAACTGAGGCTTGGAGGAGGGTCATGGGGGGAGGAGCCAGTGCACACCAGGTAGTTCTAAAGCTTTACTTTTGTGCCCAGTCTCCTGCGGAGCCGCTATTCCCCATGGTCCTTACGGAGTCCCCAGCATCCACTTAGGACGTTAGAGAAAATGTTGTACAAAAACTTTTAAATATTAATTTTCCACAAAACTGGAACTGGAAGCCCCAGGTCCTCTCTCCACTGAATAGTACACATGTGCATGGCATATACTCACTGCCCGCTCTGCTAAGTATTGCAGCGCACGAGAGGGGGCCTCTCAATACCCCCCCCCCCCCTTTCCTGCCACAACCATGGGCTGCTGCAGCCTGAGGGTGGAACAGCGAGACAGTGCCCAAAACGTGAGACTGTCCACCCAAAACTGGGAGGTATACTCTGGGCATCATCTCCACTTTATCACTTTCCAATGTTTAATACTTGTGGCACCAAGAGAGGAGGGGCGGGTTAGTGAGAGTTTGGGGGTGGGTGGGGAGGGGGGGGGGGGGTGTACTGATTAACCAGGCCAGAGCTTGTTATGGGGCTCTGGGTCAGCTGCTAAGGGTGACAAACGCAGTGCTGCTGAGAATTTTCTTCCAGTTGAAGGAGTCACCATGCCACCTGGTTTTGGCCACACCCCCTTCCCATAACCAAGCTCTGTTCAGCTCTCGGCTGCCCTGCTCCGATATATACATACAGGGGAAACCCCTAGTGGGGCCTCCTGCTCATGGGCCCATCACCTCCTCTAGGTATCATGTTCCAGACTGTGCAATTCAGTTATACATTATTCATATATTACATTATGGATTATGGTGCATTTTCTATAGTGCATTGCTGTTATTATTTAATCTGGTACATTATCATGCAAATACTAGCAGTATTTACTATACTGTATATATTTACCAAGGGTCCCAGACCATGCACTCTCTTAGCAAAGCCTGTGTCCCCTCTGGCTGAACACACCCTTTCTGGTGGCTGCCCACACCTCCACTGGAGGCTGGCAACACCCCTAAGCATGGCCCCCTACCACTGCATTCTCCCAGTGGGCCCTTCATGCCCTAGTCCGATAATGTATACATGTATAGTATCAATTATGTCGAATGCCTATGACTTTTACTGTATAAGAGGATAAGAGAATAACTTGGAGTACTATGCCTAACATGTATACTTAAAAATGCCCCTGTTCTTTTCTACACTATTCCCTGGCATTCCACTCTTTATTAATGCTGTGCTCCACCCGCTGACTGTTAGATGAGGTGCTCAGTGATGTATGTGTAAATGGTATAGTCATTTAATAGCAGCAAAAGCGTTGTTTTTATTTCTGGTTCCTGATTTTCTTAGATAACGGGATTTCTGCTTACCATTTATGCACATATAGGCAATCATCATTAATGGAAGCGACTAGCATACCGCCAGTCGGGATCCCAGCGATCACAATACAGACGCCGAGATCCCAACAAGCGGTGAAACACCGACGCTGGAATACTGGTGACACAAGCTATTCTCCCTCCGTGGTTGTCCACGTCACCCATACAGGGAGAATATAACCTGTGGAAAGCGCAGCGAGCCACTGTGCCCGCAGCATGGCGAACACAGGAGCTTTCTAGCACTCGTCCCGCTGCCGGCATAAAGGTGACTGGGATGATGCTGTCGGTATACTGACAGCCGGCATCCCGGCCGATGGTATATCATATTGAATCCTGGATTACATTACATATGCATTTAATCTTACAAATAATAAATTACTACAAAATTTTATTTATATGAATACTAGTTACCAGCCCGTCTAAATGATATTTAGAACAAACAGTAATGTGAATGCCAGAATGGAGCAACACTTGATTTGCTTCATTCGGTGCCAAATAGTGGCTGCTGGCATGCAAAACACTTGAATTCCCTCCATAGAGGTGAGGCGCAGTGTTAGCCTTTTATACATAATTATGATTATCTATTAAAAGTATTTTGTGAAACTAATTTGTGTGTTTTTGTATTCTTTTATTTTTTTCTTAAAAACGTCTTCTATACACTGGACACAAATGGGACTGCAGCAAAACAGAAAAAAGGTCTGATCAGATCATACTGAAACTAAACACTTTTTTTAATAGGATCACCGCTTAACTGGCCTGGGTCAAACAGTACGACAGGATGAAAGTGTAATTCCGCTAAAAGAGACAAATTATAGGGCGAGAGAAAATCTGCACATTTCCTTTCATTAAAGTGCATTAAATTCTACTGTACTTCTCCACCCCAATTATATTGTATTAAACAGATAAGAATTGCAGAGGCAGAGCTAACAGGTTCTGTCGGCATCTGGTGATTATGCTGCACGGCTAGGAACACAAAATCCTTTAACGAGAGAGACTTTTATAAGCAGATCCAAGTGCAGGCAGTTACTACAGCCAGCAGTCATCCAGGAATGAGAAAATCCAGAACCGCTAACCTATCTAGAAACGATCCATACAGACAAAGGGGGTCATTCTGACCTGATCGCTCGCTGACGTCCATCGCAGCGACCAAGTCAGAAGTACGCAAGCACCGGCGCCGCAGTGCGCCGGCGCATGGCTGACAGCCGACGGCTGTCGTTGCCTAGCAATCGCCTCTGCCTGATTGACAGGCAGAGGAGGTCGCTGGGTGGGAGGGGGCAGCACGGTGGCATATGGCCGACATTTTGTGGGCGTGGTCCGGCCAACGTAGGCGTGGCCCGGATCGTGCGGGGGCGGTCTGCAGCAGCTGCGTGACGTCACACGCAGCCGCTGCGACCCGGGAAGCGACGAGTAGCTCCCGGTCAGCACGCAAAAGCTTTACTGGCCGGGAGCTACTCCTGAAGTGAAAAAGCATTGTCGCTGTGCCTGGGGTGGGCCTGACGTGGGGCGGACTAGCCCTGTGCTGGGCGTCCCCCAGCATGTCAGTGTGCCTGATCGTAGTCCTGCTAAATTTTGCAGGGCTACGATCAGGTCTGAATTAGGCCCAAAGGCTGATCCGGGATGCAGTTAAATTGCTGGCAGACAAGATCCCGGCGGTCAGGATACCAACACCAGAATCCCAACTGCTGACAATGCCGCCAGCCGGAATCCCGGCTCACAAGGGCTATTTCCACTCGTGGGTGTCCACGACAGCCATAGACTCTCTGAGCTCGCCCCGCTGCCGGTATACTGTCGGCCTGGATGCCGTTGTCTGTATACTGACGGCCGTCACCCCGACTGTCGGTATTTCATACTGATCCCACTGATTAATGTTGTACGCATCTGCGGCCATGACATCCAGGACCGTTGCACAGAGCGCAGCCCCGCAACCCCTCCATCTGGCTAGCAGGGTGCCAGTAACACTGCTGCAGTGCGCCCCGGAGTTTGCTTTGCACACTTCAGATATGCACACTGCAGCCTGTACAGACCCCCAAAACATAATGGGGTGCTCTGGCAACTGCTATTCTTCCTGGTGGCCCTGCCCTTCGGCATGATGTCATGTGCCCAGAGGGTTCGGCCAGCACAGGGCACCATAAAGCACTGTTATGGCACTGTCGGCATCCTACATACTTTATTATGCTAATAATAAGAAGGGACAGACTGGGGGGTCTGAAGCGGCCTAGGTATTTTAGCGCGCTCACATCAAGGTGGGGGCATTCATGGCTCATGGGGGTGTAGCCTAGTGGCACGTCCTCATCTTTCTGTATGTTGGGCGGCCGAGCAAAGACTAATTAAGAGCCTAAGTAGGGTCAACCTAATGATCCACACCCAATCAAATGTGTATCTCACAATGTTAAAGTCTGTCTCTCAGTGCGTGGTGAATGTAGCAGAGACCATCTACAGTACAGCAGGCCTGGCCAACCTGTGGCTCTCCAGCTTAAACTACACATCCCAGCATGCCTTTCCACAGTTTTAGCATTCCCTAATAGCAAAACTGTGGCAGAGCATGCTGAGAATTGTAGTTCCACAACAGCTGGAGAGCCAATCGTTGGCCAGGCCAGATCTACAGTATATCTTTGTATTACGATTGTAGAATCTTCTTTCCAAGAAGATGGGCTTGCCGAAAATCTTCTGAGCAGTGACCCTTGTACACCTAAGGTTGAGACTCGCAGAACTCACCAGCAGGTCTTGCCTATAATAGCTGCTTTTCCCGTAAGTAACTACCGGTACTGGGATGCCAAAAGGATTTACAACGCTGGTGGTTGTACGAGTTCAACTTCGAGTGACCCATATCAACGCCAGTGAGGAAAACGACACAGAGAAGACAAAAGATAAATACTAGAAAATACTGAAGAGGTAGAGGCTGAATTTGCGAAGGTGTGAAGATGTGAGATAAGCCAGAGAAATACGACAGGGGTATCAGAGAGAGATAAAGGTTCAATAAGAGATTGAGAAAGAGCAAATCACTGAGGCACACTGTACAAAAGATCACGCAAGACAACAAGCACACTAATGGAGTAGTGATACAGAGAAAGTGGATGTAGGAAATATAATAAAGAATCAAAGCGTACACTACCCAACAAGAAGCTGGGATGTCTGAAGCTGGACACAGAAAACTGCAGGAGATAGACAATGCAGAAAACGGAGGTAATATCCCAAAAACTAGGATAAGCACAGAGAGACAAGAGCTCCTGCTGCAACCAGAACTATGACCAGCAAAGAATGAGAGGCAGAAATAGAATATAATGGGAGCATGAGCCAATAAACTACCAGGCACAGCCAAATCTCCTCGTAATTACCAACTCCATGCAGCTGTCCCGCTGCACGTCCACAAGTCCCCAGTGCCACCCCCTTCTGCCGCACAGTCCAGCGTTAATGGTTGCTAGGAAGCCGGTGGCCGGGGAGCGGAAGCTCAAAGGCGCCCCCAGTTACCAGGGAAATGGCAGCCAAGGAGCGGGAGTACTTAAGCGTCTGGCTGCTTACCGATGACCAGACACTGTGGGAGTCACGGGCCACAGCTGCTCATTACACTTTGGGTGAATTAATGCTACTGAAACAATGATGAATATTCTTCGCTGCGATGTTCATTATAAAACCAACAATGAAATATACATATGGGCTTATTTATTATAGGGAGAACACCCATATGGCTTCTCCCTACCCATGGCCGGCAGTAGCTTTCACTGAGTCTCTCTTGCATGGACTTCCCATGCAAGAGGACAAAGTATGAAGAAACCTTTCTAACAAGGACAGTGGTGGTACATCTGGAAGGCCATGTTCAGGCCACTGTGCATGTTCCATATCACCTATGAGCAGATGCGTGCATGAGGGCTGGCAAACTGGTAAGACTCCTTCTACTGCTGCCATCCATAATCGCCAGGGAGCAGGTAATCGCACAGCTGCCCTGGCAATATTCCGTAACAATGGGTAGAATGAATAGAAAAAAAGATAAGATAACTAGCGCTAAAGAGAAACTGCAAAGTGTGACCGAAAAAGATTAAAAAAGGGGGGAAAAATACAGACAAAGGAATCAAGGATATATGGAATTCAAAAAGGAAAGAAAATGTAATACATTTCTGAAGAGAGAAAATTCAAATTAATAAATAAGTAGATAGCGAGTAGCAAAGATAGAGTGACACCAGTTTTAGTTAATGGAATGAATGATTTTAGTCATAAAAGCTGCTTAGTGAAGGGAAGCAAAGTGTCAGAGAGAAAAGTATAAAGATGAATTCAGCGACAGAGAAGATAAAAGTGGGTGATGGTAGGTAATACTACAGTAGCTGCAGTTAAAAGAATAAGAATAGAGTCAGCCCAGAGTGAGTGAGAGTCACTATCAGCTTCCTGGGCCACAGGAAGGTCTCTGCCGCAACTGGGAATTCCATACAGGAACCAATGCTACCAGCTATGACACTCCACAATGCAGCCACCAGCACCAATAGGATACCAGTGGTGACAGGATGGGCGCATCTTACTGCACTTTGGGTTTTGGTTTTATTAACTTGTCACGAACATACGGTCATTGTCAGTAACCTGCTGTTACCAACCACCCCTACTAGTGCTGTTTGGTAACCAGTCACCAACTGTGTCAACTATACACTACAATGGTGTTCCCTGCCAGAGGAGAGGAGTCATTGTCACCACTGGGCCCATTCATTTGCACCTGGAATCGCTTGCTTCTGGGTGGTGTACGTTGCTGCTGCAGCACCTCTTTGCTGGTTATTCTGCCTGGTTCCTCTGATCACTTACTTTAGCACAGGTATGCTGGGTAGCAAGCTGACTCAGGACACCGGGCTGGACACTGGAGTCAGGTGATGGATGAGTGTTAGCTCTTCTCTGTACGTCACAGGTAAACCACAGGAATAAATACAGAACAATGGCCCTCATTCCGAGTTGTTCGCTCGCAAGCGGATTTTAGCAGATTTGCTCATGCTAAGCCGCCGCCTACTGGGAGTGAATCTTAGCATCTTAAAATTGCGAACGATGTATTCGCAATATTGCGATTACACACCTCGTAGCAGTTTCTGAGTAGCTCCAGACTTACTCGGCATCTGCGATCATTTCAGTGCTTGTCGTTCCTGGTTTGACGTCACAAACACACCCAGCGTTCGCCCAGACACTCCCCCGTTTCTCCGGCCACTCCTGCGTTTTTTCCGGAAACGGTAGCGTTTTTTCCCACACGTCCATAAAACGGCCTGTTTCCGCCCAGTAACACCCATTTCCTGTCAATCACATTACGATCGCCTGAGCGAAGAAAAAGCCGTGAGTAAAAATCCAAACTTCATAGTAAATTTACTTGGCGCAGTCACAGTGCGGACATTGCGCATGCGCATTAAGCGGAAAATCGCTGCGATGCAAAGATTTTTACCGAGCGAACAACTCGGAATGAGGGCCAATGTTTAGGATATATGAGGGTTACTGTTCATCAGCACATAAAACACCGCTTACTGTACACTCAACATGTGGCTTTGATGCGTGTTGTACACATATTTTACACACATGTTGGCAGGAGGCAATCCGATACCGTGCAGGTTTATTTCACAGGATAAGCAGTCTGGACCTGGATGACACTTAACCTCGTGGTGCCCCCTCTGTCCAAGCACTCTGAGAGTGAGTCAGACCCTAAGATCCTTTATACCCTGATGCCATTAAATCTGGGGTGGGAGATCTAGGGGGTAATTTACTAAGGGTTGGATGTGTCATCAGATTAAGACAGATGGACGTTGACGGTGGATTGCGCTGTAAAAACCCCAGTATTTACTTTGCATTGGTTCTGACTGTCATATGTCACCAGCTGTCGATACCAGTTAGATTTTACCCGCCCTCCCACCCCCACCACACATACATACACACACACACATACACACACACACACACACACACACACACACACACACACTGGCATGCTGCACCAGTCATTTTCATTTCAAACAATTAATCCCCACTGTAATTGTCATTTCAATTAAGTATACACATTAACGCTCATTCAGTAAGTATCGCTAGTGACACAGAAATTGCAGTTTTCTGCTAAAAAAACACATGTGAAGAGCCGTCCACTAACGCATTTGCAAATTTGCATATGCATTCACCTTATTGTGATGCATACTCAGAAATTGAGTACCATCAACAATTCGGCTTGACCCATGCATACGGAGGATATACACTGCTGCAGTCGCAGTGGTGCCATGTTTTTATTCGCAGCTGTCAGATGCACGCCCCGGACATGTCATGACACTCCTGCGTTTACCAACCTCTCCCATCAAATGCCATGTAACCTCCCACAAACCACCACTTCCTGGCAATCACTACGCGATCGCACTTTGCCGAACCTGCGATTGCGTTTTGGTTTTAGCGCACGCGCAATGTGTTCACATCACATGTGCAGTTGCCCGATAATCAGCCAATTTGCAACTGAAGCTGAATAAGACCCATTATTCTATTAAAGTTTGGGTACACTGTGCCCAACATCGCATTCATTCATCTAATTTTTAAGGTGCTTTAGCGACCACTTAACTGACAATTTTTCCCTTCAAAAGCGTTAACAACATTGTTTTTTAAAATGTATTTTATTTAATAGAGTTGAAAAAGTATTTTTTTAAATATTTAAACATTATATTATGCACATCTGCAGAACGGATCTCCTCGTCAAAAACGGGGGGACAGGGTGGGACGGCGCAGTGGCATGAAATCTGACCATGCCAGTTAAGTGGTTAAACCATGCACAGTACGTATGGGGGTGAGGGAATGAGGACCAAGCCACCCCAACCAACAACTGTATAAGATAAGACAGATAACTGTTCCCAGCAATTTACTGAAAACCCCATCCACAAACATAATAACCACCATACATAAATCCTGGCCGCCGAGTCACTTGAACAATATTTCTGTCTCTACACATAAGAAGAGATTACAGTATATAAGCCAAAAACTGACTTAACAGAGAGTTTGGAGGCCCTATAATCGAGGGTCAGTACCCCCATAGAACTGAGCTGGAATTTGTTCTCCATGAGAGATAAGAGACAAATCAAAAACTGATTCAAGATAGAAGTGGACATTTATTGATTTCTAAAGGTAGTGACTGTAATAGATGAAGACATTGAGAACTGTGAAGTAACTGTATTTATTTGATGGTAAAGGAACATGGGTTTGTATTGTAATGTGAGGCATTTGTAAAACTTTAGAGAATAAAGTATTTAATGTTTCTTTAAAACTGCGGCAGTTGGAAGTTTCCCATTGTAGTTGGAATATAATAGTGTAGGAATTGTCCTCGTAACTTATTGCCTGTACTTTCATTGCATTTCCTATGCCCATTTAGCCACTCTCACAATTCTTCTCCCATACACCAATTAATAAAATGCCATTCTCCCATGTATATCTTGTTTCTTGAAGGCTTGTTCTGGTTGAGTTTTCACCTCTCTAAAGGGGCTGATGTATCAAGCCTTGGAAATAGAGAAAGTGGAGTGTCAGGTCTGTAACTGTGTCTGTACCCGGAGAGGGGGCACTAGTGGGTCAGTGGTGGTGTGGTGGAGGAAACGAGGAGGCTGTAGAAGATTCCTGCGCATGTGCGCAATGATATTTATTTAGCACACAGAGGTATGACAGTCACTGAAGCACAATAACAATACTGATGGTTTGAGCAAGGAAGCTGACAGAGGTATAACAACAGTCACAGGTGATGATCTGTAAACCAGTGAAATTAATAACAGTGATGACCGGACTGGAAGCTGATGGTAAACATCGATGGTCGACTTGGAAGTCGATAGTAACAGGATCAAATATGCAGACGATAGTAATGCAGCTGATGACAGTGAACACAGGCAATAGTAACTCCGGAGATTGGTCTGAAAACCAACAGCAATAGATTCACACAGTCTGTATATATGTACAAGTCCACAAATCCAAGCAAGGCCAAAGCAGGATACAGTCTGTAAATTGTAAGCTGGATGTTTTAAGTGCCAGATGGAATAGCACAGTGCTGAACGCAGATAACAACACACAGGTGAGAATGGTAAGTAGCACCTGGAGAGAGTCTCTTACTGCATGCAGAGGTGGAAACTGACTGTGGAAGGAGTTGTAGCAGAGCAAGATGGCTGGAGCCTGTAGTTCCATGGAGACACTGGAGCAAGGAAATCACTGGAGACAGGTGACTGCAGCCAGGAGACGCTGTACACTGGATGTGATGCGTTGTTCAAGGCGATGAGACTGAGCCAATGTTCTGGATTTATACCCCCTGGTCAGCAGGCATTGGATGCTTGAATCATGTGTGCAGAAACAGCGCAGGATTAGGTGTTACAGGTCAGCTGACTGCAAGTGTCATGGCGGCGTCCATGCTGCACAGATTGTGGGTACACACTAGATGGACTTCAGGGGTACACAATGACATTGGGCACCGTGCCTGCGGACAGAGCATTCATGCAGCTGCAAACTGGGGCCGTGACCTCCGGAGGCCTGCACACCAGCGCGCTGGTAAGTGAGATGCCACTGAACGCCGATTCCTGACATGGAGTAGTTGCTCAAACAACTTCTGCAATTTCAAGGACTGTGCAAGCTAATTAGAAGCAGACTGGTTGGTTTGCACAACTTCCCCAAGTGTTCTCCCTCTAAGATTTGATACATCGCCCCTTACCATTGAGAGTAGCTCTCTCCCCTGAGGTAGCAGTTGAGTGGTTTTTCTGCCGATATCCTGGCAAGAGACCTACAATAAAAGTTGATACAATAAAATAAAATGGTGTCACAAACATGACGTTCCTGGAAACAAAAGCCAATTTCAGTTACCCAAAGCTATTGTCCACAAAACAGTGTATGTAGATGTGTTATTGTAACACGAGTTGAATATTTACTTTTTATCTTCATGTCCCCATAGCATGTTTCTGCTCACCCCCATACCGTGCTTGAACCAGCCATAATACTGGTAGTATATGGTAATAATTGATAATAATATTGTTAATAATTGATAATAATATTGGTAATATATTGGTGTTATGTTACCTGGCTGTTACACTGTATGTGGGTCATTTAAGGTACAGCACCATTGTCCCTTTAGTATACTCCCAATTGTCTGACAGTGAGCTACAGTACAGTATGCCAAACAGTCAGGATTTGTTCCCCGCAGGTATCACCTGAGAGATGACACTTAGCTGAGGTAGTGCGGGCCGAATATTGCAAAGACCCCAATAATACAAACTTTTTGTGACTTGCCTGGGCAGGGCTTTCCCATAGGGGGATGAGGAGTGTGATTAAGGTGAGCGGCCATTGTAAGGGTTGGGGACTGCGAGTTGAGTCTCTGACATACTGTATGTAGGCTAAGAGGTAAAGCTCTGCCACGGAACCCATTATCTTAGATCATTTGGGACATTGAGCCAGGTTATTTACCTGTGACCCTGTATTGCTGGATGAATCACTGACCTGGGCTAAGGGGGGATACAGGGGATCATTCCGAGTTGATCGCTCGCTAGCAACTTTTTGCAGCGCTGCGATCAGATAGTCGCCGCCTATGGGAGAGTGTATTTTCGCTTTGCAAGTGTGCGAACGCTTTTGCAGCCGACGCCACAAAAAAGTTTTTTGCAGTTTCTGAGTAGCTCTGGACTTACTCAGCCGCTGCGATCACTTCAGTCTTTTTGGTCCCGGAATTGACGTCAGACACCCGCCCTGCAAACGCTTGGACACGCCTGCGTTTTTCCAAACACTCCCAGAAACCGGTCAGTTGACACCCACAAACACCCTCGTTCTGTCAATCACCTTGCGATCGGCTATGCGAATGGATTCCTTGTTAAATCCATCACCCAGCACCGATCCTCTTTGTACCCGTACGACGCGCCTGCGCATTGCGGTGCAGACGCATGTGCAGTTTTGCAGAGATTTAACCTGATCGCAGCTCTGCAAAAAGTTGCTAGCGAGCGATCAACTCGGAATGACCCCCACATTGTGGGGACTGTCGTGTGGAATTGGATTACAGAAGTGTGCTGTGCTGTCTGTCACCCATTCTGTTCAATAAATCACAGTTGGTTTTCATCTACCACTATGCCTGAATGCTCTGGAACCCTGTATCTTCACAGTTATCTATGTTATCAAGGGTAGTATTTAAACCCAACTGTATATACTGTAGATGTGCAGGTGCTTTTGTGACTATATACTGTATTAAACTGTTATTAGTTTCAAGAAGCTCAGACTCTGCCCTGTGTGATAAAACTAGCCGGAGGAGCACAAAGCTCAGATAATGTCTGTTATTAAGGAATTTATGAGAAGATAAACATCTGCTTTAAGATTAGGCAGCTGAGCAGAACTGTGGATTTAATTGACTGTAAAATAAAATCATTTATTATTGCTTGTCTACTAACAAAGATGTTACGCTTACTGTAATCTGTAGCCATGGGAAGAAAAATATATACCAGTGGATTATTATGCTTTGTTGTTTACTAGAATGCAATGCCACCACTATTACCATAAAACCGATATCCATTTTTTTTTTATAGAAGGAATGCAGCAAATTGTGGGACTGCAGCAGCGGGGTAAGTTCTGATTTCTTTTTATTGGTTCCAATGAATGGGTGGTTAGGGGCCCCAGTACATTGCTTTGCCCAGGGACTTCAATGCTGTTGAGGCGGCCCTGTCTACAGGTGGTGCTAAATATTCTTGAGGATACCTTGAAAACATGCACTGTTTCATGAGGACCGAGTTTGCGAAACAGTGAGGCAGATGTATTAACCTGGAGAAGGCATAAGAAAGTGATAAACCAGTGATATGTGCAAGGTGATAAACGCGGGTGTGGATCATCAAATCGACAGTGTCTAGGTCGACAATGTTTAGGTCGACAGTCACTAGGTCGACAGGGTTTCTAGGTCGACAGGTCAAAAGGTCGACATTAGGTTTTTTTGTGAGTTCGACCAGGAAGTCGAATTAGTGCATCGTGTCCCCTCGCATGGCTTCAGGCAAGGTTACTGTTCCAATCGTAGTCCACGTGGATTGCGAAGTATGAAAAAGTTCAAAAAAAGAAAAAAAGTGAAAAACTCATGTCGACCTTTTGACATGTCGACCTAGAAACCCTGTCGACCTAGAAACCCTGTCGACCTAGTGACTGTCCACCTATAGTGGTCGACCTAAACATTGTCAACCTAGACAGTGTCGATCTTCAGACTGGATCCCGATAAACGCACCAGCCAATCGGCTCCTAACGGTTAATTTACATATTGGAGCTGATTGGCTGGTGCGTTTATCACCTTGCACATATCACTGGTTAATCACTTCCTTATGCTGTCTCCAGGTTAATACATCTGCCCCAGTGTTATAGAGAAAAGGAGTTTTAAACAGTCAGAATTGGCTCAATTGAGAATAGAGCAGTGGTTTGATTCTTTTATCACAAAGATTTAACTAAAGAAAACAAATAATTACATTTGTAACTTATTCCATTGCAGGGGGAAATAACAATGTGATGTAAGAGCAGTTACATAATAACGCATTAAACAAAGATTCTTGGGTAGAAATACATTTACATATAAACACTTACATGTTAATTACCTTAAATGAGATTCCTGTGTAGGCAAAATGATGTACTGTAAGAACAAATTTGCAAACCCTTGAAAATGTGTAGCTGACAGTTTTATTCAAATTTACTGACAACTGCATTTTTTTTTTACTGGCACTTTGAATGTAAAAGATGCTAGTATGTTAGAAGGGATCAGTAGGAGTTACCGGTGGGGGGAGATGCCAGCGGTCAGAATACTGACAGCGGCATCCTGTCCATCAGAATCCCGACAGCCCTCTCTCTAAAGTACCCTAACCCTCCCCTTTCCCCTACCCTAACCCTCCCTTGTGGGTGCCTAAAACTAACCCTCCTCGGTGGTGCCTATCCCTGACCCTCTTGGTGGTGCCTTACCCTAACCCTCCTGGGTGGTGCCTAACCCTCCCTTCCCCACTGCCTAAACCTAACCCTCCCCACCTGATGCCTAACCATAACCTCCCCTACCAAGTGCCTAAACCTAACCCTCCTTCCCCGCCTCTGCGCCCTAACGCCCCTCCTCCTGCCTAAACCTAAGCATCATGTGAAAGCCACAATAAGAATAAAATGTAGTCTGTTGATGATTGCTCTGTCGCCTTAGGGCCAGCAGCAACATCCAGGTACTTCCCACATGTATAAGTTTTGGGTTGGCATCCTCCCCCCATTAAAAGTGCCAGAGTCCTTGTCATCTTCTGTGTATGTGCCATACTGTCAGCCATTTCATCAGGAATATAGCACTGGCAACATATGTTTTAAGAAATTGCTGCAAAAATGGCACCGGTCTCAGTCCAAATGGATATTGTACTGGGATGCAGTGTGTATGGCGTAGGTCTCCCTTGATCATTGGGATCATGCAGGGGCGTATTAGGAGAAGAGGGTGCCCATGTGCGGTCTTCCTCTGGACCCCCACCTCCTCTCTAGCAGGAAGCGGCAGCACATCTACAGTATACTGACTCTTCACACTAAGTGGTGCACAGGTCTCCAGGAAAATGCCCCTGTGGCCATTTCCCCCGTGATTTTTCCTACTGCACAGGCACAAATTTAATTTGAACAGTGATTTGTACAGCGCTGCTGCTGACAGACTCCGATTAGAGGTAAGTATTGAAAAAAAGGGTGCTGGATGTGCAGTGTGGGCCCCTCTGGATCCAGGGGCTCGTAAGCCCCTCACATACTGCACCCATATAGATACACCACTAATCCCATGTGTACCACACACCCTGCACCTATAATAGGGGCAGATGTATGAAGCCTGGAGAAGTGATAAAGCAGTGATAGGTGGAAGGTGGTAATGCACCAGCCAATCGGCTCCTGTCAATTTACATATTGGAGCTGATTGACTGGTGCGTTATCACCTTGCACTTATCATTTCTTTATCACTTCTCCAGGCTAATACACCTGCCCCATAGATACATCCATGCATGTGGTCTCTACTATTAATACGCCGATGCAATTAGTTTTTTTAATCACTATTAATTGCTTTAAGAAATCAGAAAACAAACACATGTATCAGAGGAATCTGAACGTTACTCAGCTGCCATGAAGGTATTGGCATGGTTGGGTAAGAGTTCATTACAGCTTTGCTGGGCCAGTATCCGCAGTCAGGCGCACAATCGGTTCTGCCACCCAGGCCGAGAGGGCAGCGCGGTCACTGCCCCAACGGCTGAGTTTTCCAGCTTGCGATATGCCTAGAGAGTCACACTGCTACCTACAAATTACTAACAGAAATCACTAATAGAAATACATTTTTAATTGTCAATAACCTTGCTGACTGCCGGCAACCATGGCAAGAAAAAGGCATTCAATTAAAATATTATTGGCAGGAGAAAACGTGATGTAAAAGTCATTACATATTTATTAATGACCTATTTAAATGAAGATCCATGAGCAGGCATGAAGTAGCATAAGAACACTGACATATTAATTAAGCCATTGATTATCTAAAATGAGATTTCTAGACAGGTATATAATAACAGAATGGCATTTGCTGAATGTGGGTTCAGTGTCTGCAAAACTGTTAACTGGTTCCTATTTATGTGGTGGGATTAATGCTGCATTCATTTTGGGCACGATAATCCGGTTAAATATCAATCCTCGGCTTTTGTACGCAGGAAAACAGACTGTAACAAAGGAACAGACAATGATCGTGTCCCAGTACCACCTCTCAAGCATCGCTACATGTACAACACGCTGACATCCCTTTATTATGCAAAGCAGTCGCAGGAACCCGGTGTTGAAAATCTATTTACAATACAGAGAGCTCCTTCTGAAGATAGAAGGTTTTCATCTGAATAAATCAGCTATTAACCCTTACCCGAGCGCAGGGCTCAGGAGATATATTCTTATTTATCTCATCAAATTCCTTTATTTGTCTTGAAGACGCTATTGGGTTTGTATGATTCTGTTTGTTGGGTAAACTATTCCCCTATCTTAAAGCCAAGCTGACGGCCTATAATATTCCTTTTGATAAAATCCTATAGGAAGCATGGTTTTGTTCCAACCTACTGTACTGCGTGTCTCATTATAACCAGTAGAGCTCCCTGCGTGGCAGCAAGCACTTATATTAGCAGATGCAAGAAGGGAAGGAAAACATTCCAGCCTCCCAGAAGAGGCCTATTCTAAGCTGCGAGGTAGGCCCCAGCCCTATACTGCCCCCCCAACACCACCCCGCCCAAGTTTCGTACTTTTCCAGTATCTGTGCTCCTATGCCAGTCACCAATGCAGGAGCATTTGCATATGGACACACAGACCATCATATAAGCTTCTTCCTGTGGTCACTGTATAAAGACGAAGGGAAAGCAGAGGATGTATAAGTGAAGGGGATATTGCCCCTCCTGTGCCAGTGCCCCTTGCAGCTGCATTCTGTCATCACATAAGGAGCCCTCTATGGGGGTCATTCCGAGTTGATCGTTCGCTAGCAGATTTTAGCAGCATTGCACACGCTAGGCCGCCGCCCTCTGGGAGTGAATCTTAGCTTAGCAGAATAGCGAACGAAAGATTAGCAGAATTGTGAATAGAAATTTCTTAGCAGTTTCTGAGTAGCTCGAGACTTACTCTGCCACTGCGATCAGTTCAGTCAGTTTCGTTCCTGGTTTGACGCCACACACACGCCCAGCGTTCGGCCAGCCACTCCCCCGTTTCTCCAGACACTCCCGCGTTTTCCCCTGACACGCCTGCGTTTTTCCGCACACTCCCAGAAAACGGTCAGTTTCCGCCCAGAAACACCCACTTCCTGTCAATCACACTACGATCAGCAGAACGATGAAAACACTTCGTAACGCCGTGAGTAAAATACCAAACTTTTGTGCTAATTTACTTGGCGCAGGTGCACTGCGTACATTGCGCATGCGCAGTTTGCGACTAATCGCTCTGTAGCGAAAAAAAATAACGAGCGAACAACTCGGAATGACCCCCTATGATATCTGCGTCACTACTCCTTGTAGGGCGGAATATTGGGGTAGGAGGTGGAGCAGGTCAGCGACGTGTAGTCAGGGTAGGCTCAGTCTCACCCATCATACTCCAGAGTTTTGACTATAAAAATGATTAGAATAATACAAAGCAGATAATAACTTATAAATATCATCTTTGCATTATCCTAATCATTTTTATAGTCAAAACTCAGCACTAAATCATATATATGTGTAAATCTGTCTCTCATACTAGCCAGAGCCTCCCCAGCCATGGACCTCACCGCACGTCACTGGAGCAAGTTGATGACCATGAGCTTTGCAGCTCATAAAATAAAGAACCTAGGGGGTCATTCAGAGCTGATCATTGGGATGCCAATTTTGCTCTCCTGCGTTCAGATAATCGCCGTCTCCAGGTGGAGTGTATATTCACCGGGCAAGTGTGAGATCCTATGTGTACGCTGAGCTGCTAAAATCCAGTGTGTGTGCAGTCTCTGTGTAGCCCAGGACTTACTCCTACAGCGCAATCACATCAGGCTGATCGGGGCCGGAGCTGACGTCAGACTCCCTCCCTGAAAACGCTTGGGAACGCCAGCGTTTTTCCGGACACTCCCAGTAAACGGTCAGTTACAACCCACAAATGGTCTCCTCCTGTCAGTCACCTTGCAAACGCCTTTGCGATCGGATTTTTCGCACCATCCCGTTGCTGACCAGCGATGCTCGTTGTTGATAGATGAAGTGCGTGTGCATTGCGGTGCGTGCGCATGTGCAGTTACTACCCAAACGCCCGCTGTGAAAAAATGCACAGCAGCGATCAGATCTGAATCACTTCCCTAGTCCTTGGTAATATATTGCAAAAAAAAAGACTCTGGTCCCTGGTTGTTCAATATGCAATAAAGCCCAAGTCCCTGGTAACACAGTGTATGAGTACAGCCCCTAGTGTCTTAGTAAAAAAAAGAAAATAGAAACGAAAAGAAAAGAAAAGGGTCACCGTGTAAAATAAAAAGACAAGTCCTTGATGGCCCTAAATAAAATAGAGCCCAGTTGTTGCTGGTGCAATGTAAAGCATTACCTAGTCCGTAGTCTCCAGTATCTTATAAGGAGCCCAGTGCCTGGCAGCACAATGTGTAGTAGTATAGGCAATTGGACCCAGCCACGGGTGTGGTATAGAGGATCAACAGTAATTAGATAGACAGTATTAGGTTGTGCCTCATATGGTCAACGTGCATTAGGCCAACAGGGTCAAAATGTCGACAGGGTCAGGGTCACTTGTATATCTGCGTGCGACCAAGTCTCTGAATCTGTATACAAAGTGATACAATGTAACAGCCGCAGGTTTTTTCCAATACAAATTCTGTATTATCATATGTTACATTAATCAGCGCAGTCTCCTGGTGCGTCCTAGTCGCACTGCGTTGTGACTAAGACGCATTTTTTGAAGAAGAAAAAAAGGCTAGCAGAGTTGCATGGGACCTGAAGGCTCACTCGTGGCCAGGCATCTTGCGCTGCGTGCCGTATTAAGGCTGGATGTATGAGGACGCATCTGTATTACAATACGTATCCATTCTTCATAAATACTGCAACCAATATATTCTATCCCTAAACCCAGGGGTTAAAGTGAGCCGGAACGGGGCGGAAATGCGTTCCATCAGTTCCACTTGGAGACGGAACACAGTTCCGCCTCCCCCGGCTCACCTAACCCGATGTCCCGGCGCTGCAGGGAGATGCCGGGCGCCCGCTGAGATCGCGTTACCAGCGGGCGCCCGTCTCCCTCTCCACAGCGGCAGCCGGAGGCAGGAGCTCAGTACTGAGCTCCTGCTTCCGGCTCTGTCAGTGCGCGCTATGGGAGAGACGTCATGACGTCTCTCCCATAGTGCAGAGGAGCGGGCGGCGAGGCTTGTAAGTATGGTGCTTCTCCTCTCCCCCACCCTCCCTCCCTCCCATATGTGTACCACTAGCGGCGCTTCTACTGGGGGGCTTTTACTACTGGGGCAAACTACTGGGGGGCTTTAGTACTGGGGGCAAGCTACTGGGGGCCTTTACTGCTGGGGCAAACTACAAGGGGCAAGCTACAAAGGGGCAAACTACTGGGGGCATTACTACAAGGGGGAAAGCTACAAAGGGGCAAACTACTGGCAGCATTACTACTGGGGGCTAAACTACAAGGGGGCATAACTACAGGAGCTAAACTACTGGGGGTATAACTACAAGGGGCAAACTACTGGGGACATTACTAACGGGGGCAAACTACATGGGGGCTAAACTACAGGGGCTAAACAACTGGGGGCACAACTGCAGGGGGCATTACCACTCGGAGGCTAAATTACACTGGGCAAACTACATGAGGGCAAAACTACTGGGGGCATTACCACTCGGAGGCTAAACTAAAGGGGGGGAGTAAATTACTGGGGTCATAACTGCAGGGCCATTACCAGTGGGGGCATGACTGCTGGGGCTAAACTACAGGGGGCTAAACGACTGGGGGCATTACATCAGGCAACATTACTACTGGGGACAATACTACACAGGGGCAATACCATTAAGGGCATTACTGATGGGGTGCACTGCTAATGAGGGCATTGTAAAGGGGGCACCACTCCTGGGGACATAAGGGGCATTACTATTGCGGGCATTGCATAAGGGGCTCTACTACTGTGGGCATTGTATAAGGGGTGCTACTGCTGTGGGCATTACTGTATGGGCCGACAAAGAAGCTGAGCTCCGTTGCTCCGCCCCTACCATCGCCGCCGCACTGGAAGCCCTGGTTCCAGACTCCCAGCTGCAGCGGATCTGGGACCAGGCCGGCTTTATTATCCCTGCCGCTGCATCGAGCTCCTGTGACTGTGGCGCTACTAGTTCAAATCTGTCGCTGATTGGCTGCCAGTCCGCAGCAGTTTTGAAATATTAGCGCCGTGGTCACAGGATCTTGATGCGGCGGTAGGGATAATAAAGCCAGCCTGGTTCCAGATCCACTGCAGCCGCCCTCAGCCTCTTCTGCCGCCCCGCCCTCTCACCTCTGCACACCCACAGCCTCCTCCTCTGCACTATCTCCGAGGCCCACAGCCTCCTCCACGTCACGCCTACCACAGCCTACTCATCCACAGCACCGCAGACCACCGCCGCTGCTAAACAGGTAATCTTACCCTGCTGCCTTTCTCTCTCCCTAGTCCCTACTGTATGCCCTTGCTGTCACTTTCCATGTTCCTGCTGTCATTTTCCATGTCCCTGCTGTCACTCTGTCACTCTATAATGTGAATTTCGGCTCATACCGTGTACTATAATGTGAATTTTGGCTCATACCATGTGCTATAATGTGAATTTCGGCTCATTCTGTGTTATGAGCCACGGCTGTGGCTCATTCCTATGTTTCATTTTGGTTATGCATTTTATGTTATACTTCTGTTTATGTTCCCCGTGGGTGTCATAGGGTGCTCGGAGCTCACCCTTAAGGAGAGGATACTGTTATGAACCACAGGTAGTGGTTCATTCCTATTTTATGTTTATAGTTCTCTTGCAGGCCAGGATTTCCTTTTGCTCTGGTTTAGAAGATATTTGTTTGCTGTCAGTGGTGAGTCTGTGTAATTGCAGCCTCTTTCCATGTGGTTGGTCTCACCTGTCTGCTAATTGCATCTTGTCAGTTTGGAGTCATGCAACGGGGCAGCTGCACGACATAATTAATTAGGCCTCTCTGTTATATGCTGGCTGAGTGCAATTCACAGACGCTGATGATATTTCTAGGTTTCCAGTCTTCCAGAGTGCTTGAGTTCTGAGCTTGTTCCTGCCAGTTCCTGAGCTCCTGTCTAGCAGTGTCTGTCTAGCTGCTTCCTGTGTCGATTCCTGTGTCAGTCCCTGTGTCGATTCCTGTGTCTTATCCCGTGTCCTGCTGTGAAGCGTTCCTGTCCAGAAGTCCTGTGGCTTTGCCTATGCCTGGTCGAGTTTCTGGCTTCTTGGTGTCCACCGGTCTGTCGTTTGGGATTCTGCCTGTCCTCCAGTTCTGAGAGTCTGTGTCGGCAGCATTGGGGGTTCCTGTCCGTCTGCCAGTATTTGTACCGGTTCCGTGAGTAGCGGCTTTGCCGCGTCCGTCGGCCGAGGCCGCTGTATTCCTTGGTTGTATCTGTCACTGGTGTTTTGCAGAGGGTTCTGCTTATGCTGTCACCGCCGGTACACAAAAGTATTGTGTCGGCGTGTGGTCAGCATTTCCTTTGTTGTTCTTTTCCTTTGGCGGCAAGCCGCACATACATTTAGTTTTAGCCTAGTTAGTAGACCCTGGCTTTGGTTGTTTCAGCTAGAGGGCCCCTTGTTATTACCCTGTCTCAGTTCACGCTTTGTCTCTCTTTAAGACCTGAGGGGGCATCGGAGTTGGGCAGACCTAATCCGCCCTTCAAACGCGGCTGCCATGGGCCCAAGAAACCATAGTCCTGCAAGCGTGAATTGACAACACGGGTAAAACAACGGAGGTAGGGTGCCAGGGGCTATTCCCGTTCCATTTCACCAAATCCAGTATTACGTCCTGGTGCTCTGGACTCACTTCATAACATTATCACCAGCCATACCACAAAAAAGAAATAAAACTTTTTTCTTTTTTGGCCCAGTCCAGTGTCTAGTCTAGAATCCAGTCCGGTGTTTAGAATCCAGTCCTGTCTAGAATTCAGTGTGCAGAATCCAGTCCGGTGTTTAGAATCCAGTCCTGTCTAGAATTCAGTTTGCAGAATCCAGTCCGGTGTTTAGAAATCCAGTCCTGTCTAGAATTCAGAGTGCAGAATCCAATCCGGTATTTAAAAAAAAAAAAAAATCCAGTCTTGTTTTGTCTAGTTTAAAAATTCAGTCTTGCCTTGTCTAGTCTTGCCTTGTCTAGTCTTGCCTTGTCTTGTCCTGTCTAGTTTTAAATCCTCCTATGTCTACTATGCAAGCCCTGCAGGCATCTCTCTCAGCCCTGAACTCTGCTTTCAGTGCTTTGAGACCTGAGCGACTAGAAGTTTTGCAGCAATCCTTAAAGCAACTGCAAAACCTTCTGACTAAAATCTTGCTCATCTTGCCTGAAGTCGTTGAGAGTACATCTATCTCTAAAGAGACTCTTGTTCACAGTATGGTGACAAGAGAATCCTCTGGTTTAATTGAAGAGAAAAGGTTTAAAAGTTTTCTGCGGCCCATGCTCTCAGAAGAGGAGCGTCTGCGTCGCAGAAACTTAAACTTATGCCTATATTGTGGGGGTTTAGGCCACTATCTGCAGACCTGTGAGTTGCGCAAGCCAAAGTGTGGTGACAAGTCTTGCCCTCTGGCCAAGCTGAGTCAGGATACAAGACCTACTCCTGTCTCTACTGTGGCAGAGGTACTTGTCACACAACCCACACTAAAAAGCTCTCTGTCCTATAATTGGGGTCCTTGGGCAAGGGAGCCCCATTATAGATTCAGGAATCAAATGAGAATGTTTCTCTCCTCTCTTGATTTTCCTGTTCAAGCAGAGTTGCACACCCCTGGAGTGGTGCCCGATGCCCAGGGTCCTGGAGCGGTGCCCGATGCCCAGGGTCCTGGAGCGGTGCCCGATGCCCAGGGTCCTGGAGCGGTGCCCGATGCCCAGGGTCCTGGAGCGGTGCCCGATGCCCAGAGTGCTGGAGCGGTGCCCGATGCCCAGAGTGCTGGAGCGGTGCCCGATGCCCAGAGTGCTGGAGCGGTGCCCGATGCCCAGAGTGCTGGAGCGGTACCCGATGCCCAGAGTGCTGGAGCGGTACCCGATGCCCAGAGTGCTGGAGCGGTACCCGATGCCCAGAGTGCTGGAGCGGTACCCGATGCCCAGAGCGCTGGAGCGGTACCCGATGCTCTAGGTTATAGAGGGACGTCAAATTTTATAGCTCAGGTGTCCTTACCAGAAGGGGTCTCAGAAGCTGTTACCCCAGGTAGGGACTTGAAAAGTGCAACCCCAGAAAGGGGATCTGAAACCATAGTTCTAGAAGGGAACTCGAGAAGTAAAACCCCAGAAGGGATCTTTGAAGTAATATCCCCAAGTGGGGTCTCGAGAGACGCAGCCTCAAAGAAGGGTCTAGAGGTCGCTTCCCCAGGAAAGAACTTAAGAGGCATAGCATTTGTGGAGGTTCTGAAGGTTATAGCTTCAGCAAAAGTCACGGAAGTCATAGTCCCGGGAGAAGTTTAGAAAATTATCGACTCAGAGGGGGAGGCCAATGGCTCAGTCCCAGTGAGGGAAGCCGATGGCTCGGTCCCAGTGAGGGAGGCCGATGGCTCGGTCCCAGTGGGGGAGGCCGACGGCTCGGTCCCTGTAAAAGAATCCGAGGTGCTGACCCCAGCGGGGTTCCCAAAGGTCACTGCCCCGGGTGGGGTTCAGAAAGTCACTACCCCGGGTGGGGTTCAGAAAGTTACTGCCCCGGGTGGGGTTCAGAAAGCTACTGCCCCGGGTGGGGTTCAGAAAGCTACTGCCCCGGGTGGGGTTCAGAAAGCTACTGCCCCGGGTGGGGTTCAGAAAGTTACTGCCCCGGGTGGGGTTCAGAAAGTCACTGCCCCGGGTGGGGTTCAGAAAGTCACTGCCCCGGGTGGGGTTCAGAAAGTCACTGCCCCAGGTGGGGTTCAGAGAGTCTCAGCCTCGAGTAAGGTCAATAGTGACCAGGTTCTAGCAAAGCACTCTAGTCAGTCAGATGGGAAGAAAACAGATCCTGACTCTGTTGATATCTCAACATCCATAATCTTTGATGGGGACTTAGTCCAATTTCTGGCGCTTTACAAACACTATTACATCATTATGTTGTCTAGACCATTTCTGGGCATCACTTCAAAGAACCTAGTGCTCTATCTGATATATTCCTTTAGAGGAGAGCCTTTTGAGTGGGCGACCAGCCTAATGAAAGCTGAAGATCCCATTCTTCAGGATCCCCCAGCATTCAGTGATGCAGTTATTAAAAGATATGGTTCTAAAGAAATTGGTTCAGGTTCCTCTAAGTCACCCGTCTTATCTGCTGAGAGTCCACCAAATACTGTAAACTCGGCACAAGAGTCTCAGCCCGTTGTTTTGACTGCAGGATGTGCTTTTCTGTCTTCTTCTAATAGGAGTACTTTGCCTGAAAGTTCAGCTCCCAAGGGTAAGAAACCTATCTCTGATTTGAACGCAGCCTTGCTGGGTGGTACCATCAGTACAGACAATGTTTGGGGAATTACCTTGGTCAGACCTAAAGAGCTTTGTAAAAAGAAGAAGAAGAAGAAAAAGAAATAATTTTTGACTCTTGCCTTGATAAAAAAAAAAAAAAAGATTTTTTTTCTTGTCTTGTGTCCAGTGGCCACCGTCAAGGGGAGGGCACTGTTACAAGCTGTTGTTACAGCTTGTTTCTGTTTTCTTGTCTGTTAGACCATTGTGTCAGGGGTTTTTTTTTTGTATCCCTTGTTTTGGATAGTATGAATTTTGGGGTCCTTTGACCCCTCCTCAAGGGGGGGGGTAATGTTATGAGCTACGGCTGTGGCTCATTCCTATGTTTCATTTTGGTTATGTATTTTATGTTATACTTCTGTTTATGTTCCCCGTGGGTGTCATGGGGTGCTCGGAGCTCACCCTTAAGGAGAGGATACTGTTATGAACCACAGGTAGTGGTTCATTCCTATTTTATGTTTATAGTTCTCTTGCAGGCCAGGATTTCCTCTTGCTCTGGTTTAGAAGATATTTGTTTGCTGTCAGTGGTGAGTCTGTATAATTGCAGCCTGTTTCCATGTGGTTGGTCTCACCTGTCTGCTAATTGCATCTTGTCAGTTTGGAGTCATGCAACGGGGCAGCTGCACAACATAATTAATTAGGCCTCTCTGTTATATGCTGGCTGAGTGCAATTCACAGACGCTGGTGATATTTCTAGGTTTCCAGTCTTCCAGAGTGCTTGAGTTCTGAGCTTGTTCCTGCCAGTTCCTGAGCTCCTGTCTAGCAGTGTCTGTCTAGCTGCTTCCTGTGTCGATTCCTGTGTCAGTCCCTGTGTCGATTCCTGTGTCTTATCCTGTGTCCTGCTGTGAAGCGTTCCTGTCCAGAAGTCCTGTGGCTTTGCCTATGCCTGGTCGAGTTTCTGGCTTCTTGGTGTCCACCGGTCTGTCGTTTGGGATTCTGCCTGTCCTCCAGTTCTGAGAGTCTGTGTCTGCAGCATTGGGGGTCCCTGTCCGTCTGCCAGTATTTGTACCGGTTCCGTGAGTAGCGGCTTTGCCGCGTCCATCGGCCGAGGCCGCTGTATTCCTTGGTTGTTTCTGTCACTGGTGTTTTGCAGAGGGTTCTGCTTATGCTGTCACCGCCGGTACACAAAAGTATTGTGTCGGCGTGTGGTCAGCATTTCCTTTGTTGTTCTTTTCCTTTGGCGGCAAGCCGCACATACATTTAGTTTTAGCCTAGTTAGTAGCCCCTGGCTTTGGTTGTTTCAGTTAGAGGGCCCCTTGTTATTACCCTGTCTCAGTTCACGCTTTGTCTCTCTTTAAGACCTGAGGGGGCATCGGAGTTGGGCAGACCTAATCCGCCCTTCAAACGCGGCTGCCATGGGCCCAAGAAACCATAGTCCTGCAAGCGTGAATTGACAACACGGGTAAAACAACGGAGGTAGGGTGCCAGGGGCTATTCCCGTTCCATCTCACCAAATCCAGTATTACGTCCTGGTGCTCTGGACTCACTTCATAACATTCTGTGTGCTATAATGTGAATTTCGTCTCATACCCTGTGCTATAATGTGATTTTCGGCTCATACTGTGTGCTATAATGTGAATTTCGGCTCATTCTGTGTGCTATAATGTCAATTTCAGCTCATACCGTGTGCTATAATGTGAATTTCGGCTCATACCGTGTGTTATAATGTGAATTTCGGCTCATACTGTGTGATGTAATGTGAGTTTGGCTCATACTGTGTGGTGTAATATGAATGTGGCTCATACTGTGTGGTATAATGTGAATTTCGGCTCATACTGTGAGGTATAATGTGAAAGGGGTCCTACTATTGTGGTGCATAATGTGTATAAGGGGTAAATAGTGTGGTAAACTACAATGAAGGGCACACCCCCTTTTGCATGGCCACACCCCCTTTTCAGGAGCACGCGCGCCTTTGGCGCGCACATAATTACAACCTTCACTTTTCCATACCCCCACTTCAAAATTTCCACTTGGGTGCTACTACTGCGGGCATTATTACTATTGTGTGACCACGCCCTTTTCTTTTTGAGACCACACACCCTTTTTGCCACTACCATGGGCACCGTGGGGTGTGGGGGTGAGTTACACCACCTCGCTAGGACCACTTTAAGCACTGCCTAAACCTAATGGCAGCACTACTGTATAACGTTAACCCCAAGTCTCCTTAAAATGTTGACATTATCTCAATGTTGACATTTTGCAAGATCAATAATGTCATCATCATCATCATCAATGTTGTCCTTCTGCTCTTAACATTGGGAATATATATTATGATGTGCAATCAGATACACATATAGATATTTATTTAACATAGGCCAATTCCTTGTGCTGTTCTTTTCTCTTTTGCCTACAACCAACCAGTGAGCATGTTCCAAACTCTGGCCTTGAGCAACCATATTTGGTAGAGACAGTGTTGTCTATCCACTACACACTGCTGGCTGGAGTAAGGACTAGCTCCTGTTGCTGCAACAATGTTGCGGGTCCTCGGGATAAGGTGATATCACGGCCATACAATGAAAGTCGTATTTTCCATTTTATGCCGTTATTAATCGGATTCCTCCCAAAACTCAGTTTTCAGATTTCTTTAATAATTCAACCTAAAATAGTGATTTTTATGAAGCAAAGAACAAGACGTGCTCTGCCTATGGAGTTTGTGAGTGATCTCTGTTCATAAATAATCTTGTAGTTTACCAGGCACTAGAAAGGACCATTTTGTTTGCAGATAAATTGTTACTTCTCCAATGTTCTTTGAGTGTAATGTAATTATGGAGTCGTTAGCGGAGAAACAGAAACAGTCAATACTTAGAGAGGTCTTTTGAAGTGAAGTGGGTGGATTATTATCCACTAATTAACCCTTCATTCTGAAGGGTGATTTTAGTTTACTCTATAAATAGTTGTATACATCAGCATACAGTATTTTTTAAGTCTGATAGCCGGTCATCTCCCCAGTTTATGTAATACACATAATTGCTACAGAAATGTAATAAACAATGTCAATTGCTCCAAGTACGCAAATCTTTAGATGTTTATCACATAACAAAAATCTTTCAACAAATGGTGTGACCTTTTTTTGATCAATTTGGTCTATGCAAAACAAATCATCCATCAATGAAGTTAATGCGCACACAAATTAAGAAACACTTCGCTTACCAGCATGTTTTGTGATGTGGTAGAAAACCCACACCATCATAGTGAGAACATATAAACTACACATAGATCATACATGCCCAGGAACTGAACTATGTAATGCTAACCACTACGCCAACTGTGCCGCACGCCTAGCATAGTTCTTGTGGATTGCACCTACATCAACATAAACTCTACTTGAGTGGACATGGTGGACAAAAAAATAGTTGTATGATGAATCCCATCACTATGGTATAGGACCATTGTTCAATCTGAAATTATAAAAGTCTATACCTGTACAACCAAATCAGTGCAACAGCTGCATTGTTCAATGATCTAGTTGTTTGTACAACATCTCCAGGGGGCTAGGGCATTAGGAAATAAATCAATTTACATTACACACAAAACCACCAATTAATTACACAGGCCTGCAATGAAAACATTGTCTGAAGACAAATAGCTGATTTTTATAGTTTTTTTCTGTACTATTTTCAGAAAAAATGCTAAAAAAAATTCCATTATGTACATATATATATATATATATATATAGAAACAAGGGATAGGGGTAAAAATAGTCTGTATGACTAAGATACCATAACCCCCCCCCAAAGCATACGGGTGTCAGACAGCCCCTAAAATATACAGTACAGGTATACAGTAATACTGTGGTATGTGTAGGAAACAAGGGATAGGGGTATCGGCCACTAGTGTTGTTAAGAAATAAAAATATATACTATAGTATTTGAAATACTAGAAAACCTTTCTTAAAAGCCAATATCGGTATGACAGTGAAATTAGAACAGTTTTAATATAAATACAGGATAAAAAGTACAATGAAAATTATAGTAGATAATATATGGTAAATAATGAGTAAAAGAAAAGCTTATTAAAAAATAAATGCAGGTATGGTATCGGACTTATCTTAGTATCAAATGGAGGTCAAAGGAGAGCCCAACGCGCTTCATCGTTTAGGACTTCATCAAGGGGTGATCTGATGCTAAGCATTGGTTTCTTATACCCCTCATATAACTATCAATTATGATGTCATATACTGTTCAGAAAATACTGAACAATACTGGGACCAAAAAGATTATATAAAATAATCAAAACATACAGAAACACATTCAGGGACAGGAAGGCATGATATACATTATAAATTATTTGAAAAACGAGTGTCCACAGACTATCTGCGGCTTCAAACGTCTCCACCTGCCGCACTTCCGGTTATGACTGTCCATAGCTCACTTCCGCCCCACTTCCGGGTGCTCGGGGCGCACGCGCCGGTAAGCAAGTCTCACACGTGGGCTGCACCTATCCGGAAGTCTTGGACCGGTGGAACGCAGACTGGAACGCTTCCCACTTGCTGTATTCTTTTTCCTCAGGCTGAAAGTTGTTAAAAACAGAGGGCGGCCATTTTCTAGTGGTTGCAGACACATTGTGAAAACATTTCATGTGTCCCATCATCTGAAATCTCAGCTCCATAAATAAAGAAAATATTTGTATCAGTGCATAATACTAAAGTGCAAAATGCTTCATCAGAACATACACAAAGTTAGTGTATGGATATAGTTATAAGTGCTGCTGCATAAGTGATAAGTATACTGTAACTTTAATATTATAATATCCGTGCTAGTGCTTCATTATAATATTTAAAATTAGGAACGGTGGAAGAAAATTATATATCTAAAAAAAGAGTGAATATATGTGCAACTTAATTATTATAAACAATAATAATAATTGATATCATACTACTGGAAAATACTTGAATGGGTTATTCTAAGAAGCCATCCATGTTCTTACAGTACCTGATCTTCCCAGGTGGTCCCCCCCCCCCCCTCGTACTGATCAGGCCCAACACTGCTTAGCTTCCAAGATCAAACGAGATTGGGCGTTACCAGTGTAGTTTGACTGTACTTATCAATAGGAGACATCACGACACCAAAAGCAATATTTTTAGAGTTTGCTATTTCAGCATTGACATATTAGACAGAGAAAAGACAGAAGAATGAGGAAAAAAGGAGAACAGGATACGGGATACTGCGCCTCACAAAAACGGTGCATTCTCCCAGGGTTACGTGCTCAATGGCCTTAAAGGTTAATTCTTCAGGATTTCAACTGTGTTGTGATATAAAGTGCCTGGGAACTGCATGGTTGTCTACTTTATACTTAATGCTCCGGACGTGCTCCTGGATTCTCATCTTCAAAGGTCTTTTGGTTTTTCCAACATATTTAATTTTGCAGGTGCATTCCAGCAAATAAATTACAGACGTGTTATTACAGTTCCTTAATCGTATACTCTTTTTTATCGTCTGTATCACTGAAAGTTTTCCTGTTATGATGCAGATATTCACATATGTTGCACCTTCCACATATGTATGACCCTACACATTTCAGTATAGGACCACTCTGGATGGTCTTTTCGGTTATCATACTTGGTGCAATAATGTCCTACAAATTTCTAGACTTTCTAAAGACAAGCTGTGGTTGGGGGGGGGGGGGGGGGGGTAATATTTCCCGCAGGACTGGATCCATTAACAAAATGTTCCAATGAGTTCTGAGGGAATTTCTTATATGTGTCTCATGTCGACTATACGTGGTTATAGAGGCCACCGACTTCTTCGCCTCTTTCCTCGGTCTATAGGTGAGATCATCCCTCTCCAAGGACCAAGTTTTTTCCAGTTCCTCATTCAATATTGCAGTTGGGTATAACTTGTCCTCAAATCTATTCAGTTTCTTTTAATCCTTGAAAATTGGGAGGCAGGGATGTTATATTTCCATCTTTTTAGGTGGCTACTTTGATAGTGTAAATAACTATTCATGTTGACCTCTTTGATAAAATTTCTTGTGGCGACCACACCATTCTCCCCGGTCAATATCAAGTGTAGGTATTCTATGGATTTATTATTCGTGTTTGATGTAATCATAAGATTTATGGTGTTGGTTCCAAAAGACTTTAAAAACTCGTTAAAAGTTTCCAATGTGCCATCCCAAATGATTAAAATGTCATCAATATATTGTTTGTATAACATGATCTTATATTTAAAATCACTTGAATCATACATACGTTTTCTCCCAACATCCCATAAAAAGATTAGCAAAACTTGGCGCGAAGACAGTTCCCATCGCTGTCCCACAGCATTGCAACTTAAATTGATTTAAGAATTTAAAATAATTGTTGCTAAGGATAAAACATATCACATATAAAATCTCTATGGTTAACGGGTAAAGATGGGTCGTTCTCCAGATACTCCCTACATGCCGCTATACCCTTGGAATGTTCAATGCATGTATAAAGGGACTGCACATCTACGGTTGCCCATATATATGTGTCCTTCCATTCCATCATCCTTAAAAGATTAAGTACAGGTGTGGTGTCCTTCAGGTATGACGGGAGTTATTTGATGTATTCCTTTAAAAAAATATCCACATATTCTGATAGGTTTGAAGTTAGTGAGCCTATACCCGCTACTATGGGTCTACCAGGCGGGTTAGATAGGGATTTATAGATCTTTGGCAAGAAAGAAAAAAATGGGGGTAATGGGATTAGATTGCATAAGGTATTGATACTCCTCCTTACTAATGGTATTATTCCGTATACCACGTAGTAGTAGTGCCCTTAATTCTTCTATATATGCATCTTTTGGGTCACTTCGTAGCGGAGTATATGAGTTAGTATCTCCTAATAATTTTTTTTTTTTTACTTTGTATTATTGAAGCATACAGTATGTCATTATATAATGTACAGTATAGATTCATACAATATTGTAAAACTTTACATTGTAAGAGCATTCCAGTGCTGAATGATGGATTAACAAATATAACAGAAAATTTGCATCACAAGAAGCAGAGTTATATCACATCTGAATACATATTTGGTGACATTTCAAAATAAAAGCTGAATATTTATCAACATCAGTTTCAGACAATCGCGTTTGTTTTCAATTATTAATAAAATATACAGTTAAGTATAAAGGTTTCCTGTATAGGATATACAACTATGTTATGTGAAGTAGATCATGTGTCTCCTAATAATCTTAATGCCTCCTTGGTATACATGTCCCGATCCATGATGACTAATGCCCCCCCTTTGTCAGCCTGTTTTATAATTATATCAGTTTTTTTTGTAGTTTCTTCAAGGCTTCACATTCACAATTACTAATATTTTTCTCCTTAATTGGTTGCAAATCTCTTTCACATAAGTCCTTTTTCACTAGGTCATAAAAAATGCTCACATTATTCCCTTTAGATTCAAGTGGATAATATTTGGATGCTGGTTTCAAACCAGACTTCGAATGATCCTAGTAATTACTGATGACGACCTCCTCTTTCCTCATAAAATGTCTTTTCAAAGTCAATTTCCGTACAAATTTATTCAGATCAATAAATGTTTCGAATTTGTTTAGACCACTGGTCGGTGCAAATGAGAGTCCTTTGCTGAGAAGTGTTATTTCAGGTTCCGTTAGAGTGTGTTTGGATAAATTGAAGATTCCTTTGTTTCTCGGATCGGTTATTGGAGAGTCCTTCTCTTTTGTTCTCTCCCTCCTCCCGCCTCGTTTGCCTCGTCTTCTGTATATCTTCTTTTCATAGGTGATGCTTGTTTGCTGTCCTCTTTCACCGGATTTCTTACCATGTCTTTTGGTCGTGCACCCATTCTTAGGGATAAAAAATCCTGGTCGCTTGTTGAGCCCATTCTTTGTAACGCAGCAAATCTGTTAGTTGTTCTCATATATGTATTGGATGTAGAATCTGTACTCAAATTCCTAGTGGCTCTGCCTCTGTTAGGTACGGTTTTCCATTGCTGTCTCCCCATTCTATTATATTGGTGATCTGGAGCCTTAAATCTGTTTTTGATTTGTCCGTGATTATAGTAACTTTTGTCCCGTAGGAATTTCTTCTCTTTCCCTTTGATTACCTCCTCCTCTATGTGTTCCAATTTCTTATTGAGTACTCTCTCATTGATTTTGAAATCTTCCTTTTCCCTAAATTTGGCCATCTCTACTTCCTTTAGCTTAATTTCAGCTTCTAGTTCTGTAAGGGCACTCTTCTTTTTAGTGATGAGTAATTTCATTAAATTACTAGAGCATGAGTGTAAGATGGAATCCCATTCTTCTATAAACTTGGTATCTAGATTACCCAATGTTGGCTGTTTTAGGATTCTTAGGCCTCTGGGTACTCTATTCACTGTGATATAATGTTCAAGGCATTTAATGTCCCACAAAGTTGGTAGTTATATGAGGGGTATAAGTAGATGCCAATGCTTAGCATCAGATAACACCTTGATGAAGTCCTAAAGGACGAAACACATTGGGTTCTCCTTTGCCCTCCATTAGATACTAAGATAAGTCCGATACCATACCTGCGTTGATTTTTTAATAAGCTCTTCTTTTACTCATTTTTTACCATAATTTTCATTGTACTTTTTATCCTGTATTTATATTAAACTTGTTCTAATTTTACTCTCATACCGATATTGGCTTTTAAGAAAGGTTTTCTAGTATTTCAAATACCATAGTACATATTTTTATTTCTCAACAACACTAGTCGCCGATACCCCTATCCCTTGTTTCCTACACATACCACAGTATTATACCTGTACTGTATATTTTAGGGGCTGGCTGACACCTGTATGCTTTGGGGGGAATAATGGTATTTTAGTCATACAGACTATTTTTCTAGATCTTCTTTCCAGATCTTTTTATTGCTGGGATTATAGCCACAAGTGGCGCTGTTTTCTGTTTCCTATTTTCCTTATATATATATATATATATATATATATATATAGCCCGCACTACAAGCATGTCAAGCGCCTCGCCCCCTAGAACACGATTCCTGTTTCTTTTGGGTTTTGTGTACCCCCTCGCGTCTGTACTATGTATGTGTATATATATATATATACACACACACACACGCACACACACACACACACACACATATATATATACACACAGGTAGATGGCAGTGTGCAGCACCTGAGAGATCACACAAGGCTGTTGGTTTGGTGCACGTGGCCTCAACAAGTTTTATTGTGCAGAAAAGCAGAAGTAAAAATCAAAATAAAATACTTTTGTTGGCTGGCACTAAAAAAACACACAGGATAATCCTAACTCACTAAAACAATACAAGGAGATGTTTACCAGACACAGCTCACTGGTTTTCCACAACAGATTTCTCTCTCACAGATACTTCATAGTACCTCCTTTTTGCCCAGGCGATGTGAGAGAGCAATGATCAGGCTGATAGCCTTTTTAACACACCCATACAGCTGAATGCCCTTATTAGCCTTCTGTCTGTGAGGCGTAAAACCCAACGACCCGAACCATGCCTAAATGAATGGAGACCCACCCTCTCTTCTCACATCCAACCCCAGGGCCCCTTACCCTGTTCCTGGGGTTTTAAAACACATAGGTAAATAACCTGGGGCAAATATACCTGCCTTCCACCATTAATCCAATGACCTTATCACAATATATACATATATATATATATAGAGAGAGAGAGAGAGAGGTTTGTGAAGGCGGCACTCACAGGTAAATAATTATGGACTTCGTTTGATTATTTACCTGTGAGTGCCGCCTTCACAAACCTCTGCATGCATCTTTTAGGAAGGCACCGGGTCATTTGAATTGAAGGTAGCAAGGAGTGCCGGTTTCACGAATACACTATATATATATATATATATATATATATATATATATTATACAGAATAAGGGTATGGCGACTAGTGTGGTTCAAATGTAAAAAGCCAGCATGACCACTATATGGAATCTATAAACCAGTATAAATGTAGAGAAAATATAATTTTAATGAGAGTACTAGCAATAAAAGAAAAAAAACTTATCTCAGCTCCACTAAACAGACCTCCATTCCACTGAGATAAGTTTTTTTACCTTAAATTATCTTTCCTACTCAACATTCATTTTTAATTTTATATAAATATATATATATATATATATATATATATATACACACATACATACACACACACACACTTTTATTTACTGTTTTTTTAGTCCTTATATGTATGACTGAAAATAAAAAACCTAACAAATACTTTCTTTCTAGCAAGCTCAGGAGAGCCCACTAGGTGCATCCAGCTCTGGCCGGGCACAGATTCTAACTGAGGTCTGGAGGAGGGGCATAGAGGGAGGAGCCAGTGCACACCAGATAGTACCTAATCTTTCTTTTAGAGTGCCCAGTCTCCTGCGGAGCCCGTCTATTCCCCATGGTCCTTACGGAGTTCCCAGCATCCACTAGGACGTCAGAGAAATTATATTTTCTCTACATTTATACTGGTTTATAGATTCCATATAGTGCTCATGCTGGCTTTTTACATTTGAACCACACTAGTCGCCCTACCCTTATTCTGTATATCCATTGTCTTATTTTGCAGTACTATACCTGTGGTGTTATTTATTTAGGGGTTGGTTGACACCCATATATAGGGGAGGTGTGTGTTTTTCTATGGTGTTTTTTTCATATTGAATAATTGGTAATTTTTTGTATCATAAGTGGCGCTGTATTCCCCCCTTTTTTTCATATATATATATATAAAAATATACATACATATGATATGCTATGCACTGATGCCAGCACCCAGTCAACACTTAAAACAATTTTGGAACTGGTTATGTGGAATGGCCTTCAGAGCTGACATCATATTACTCCTGATGTCATCAATGTCATCAAAATGCCTTCCTTTCAATATTTCCTTTATCTTCGGGAACAGAAATAAGTCACTGGGGGCTAGATCTGATGAATAGGGAGCGTGTTCCAACTAGAGATGAGCGGGTTCGGTTTCTCTGAATCCGAACCCGCACGAACTTCATGTTTTTTTTCACGGGTCCGAGCGACTCGGATCTTCCCGCCTTGCTCGGTTAACCCGAGCGCGCCCGAACGTCATCATGACGCTGTCGGATTCTCGCGAGGCTCGGATTCTATCGCGAGACTCGGATTCTATATAAGGAGCCGCGCGTCGCCGCCATTTTCACACGTGCATTGAGATTGATAGGGAGAGGACGTGGCTGGTGTCCTCTCCATTTAGATTAGAAGAGAGAGAGAGAGAGATTGACCTGATTTACTGGAGATTAGGAGTACTGTAGAACTGTGTAGAGAGTGCAGAGTTTACTAGTGACTGACCACAGTGACCACCAGACAGTGCAGTTTTATTTAATATATCCGTTCTCTGCCTGAAAAAAACGATACACAGTGACTCAGTCACATACCATATCTGTGTGCACTGCTCAGCCCAGTGTGCTGCATCATCTATGTATATATCTGACTGTGCTCAGCTCACACATCTTATAATTGTGGGGGAGACTGGGGAGCACTGCAGTGCCAGTTATAGGTTATAGCAGGAGCCAGGAGTACATATTATTATTAAAATTAAACAGTGCACACTTTTGCTGCAGGAGTGCCACTGCCAGTGTGACTGACCAGTGACCTGACCACACTGACCACCAGTATAGTTAGTAGTATAGTATACTATATTGTGATTGCCTGAAAAAGTTAAACACTCGTCGTGTGACTTCACTTGTGTGGTGTTTTTTTTTTAATTCTATAAAAAACTCATTCTGCTGACAGACAGTGTCCAGCAGGTCCGTCATTATATAATATATACCTGTCCGGCTGCAGTAGTGATATATATATATTTTTTATATCATTATTTATCATCCAGTCGCAGCAGACACAGTACGGTAGTTCACGGCTGTAGCTACCTCTGTGTCGGCACTCGGCAGTCCGTCCATAATTGTATACCACCTACCCGTGGTTTTTTTTTCTTTCTTCTTTATACATACATACTACTACTACTACATCTCTTTATCAACCAGTCTATATTAGCAGCAGACACAGTACAGTACGGTAGTCCACGGCTGTAGCTACCTCTGTGTCGGCACTGGGCAGTCCGTCCGTAATTGTATACCACCTACCCGTGGTTTTTTTTTCTTTCTTCTTTATACATACATACTACTACATCTCTTTATCAACCAGTCTATATTAGCAGCAGACACAGTACAGTACGGTAGTCCACGGCTGTAGCTACCTCTGTGTCGGCACTGGGCAGTCCGTCCATAATTGTATACCACCTACCCGTGGTTTTTTTTTTTCTTTCTTCTTTATACATACATACTACTACTACATCTCTTTATCAACCAGTCTATATTAGCAGCAGACACAGTACAGTACGGTAGTCCACGGCTGTAGCTACCTCTGTGTCGGCACTGGGCAGTCCGTCCATAATTGTATACCACCTACCCGTGGTTTTTTTTTTCTTTCTTCTTTATACATACATACTACTACTACTACTACTACATCTCTTTATCAACCAGTCTATATTAGCAGCAGACACAGTACAGTACGGTAGTCCACGGCTGTAGCTACCTCTGTGTCGGCACTGGGCAGTCCGTCCATAATTGTATACCACCTACCCGTGGTTTTTTTTTTTCTTCTTTATACATACATACTACTACTACATCTCTTTATCAACCAGTCTATATTAGCAGCAGACACAGTACAGTACGGTAGTCCACGGCTGTAGCTACCTCTGTGTCGGCACTGGGCAGTCCGTCCATAATTGTATACCACCTACCCGTGGTTTTTTTTCTTTCTTCTTTATACATACATACTACTACTACTACATCTCTTTATCAACCAGTCTATATTAGCAGCAGACACAGTACAGTACGGTAGTCCCCGGCTGTAGCTACCTCTGTGTCGGCACTGGGCAGTCCGTCCATAATTGTATACCACCTACCCGTGGTTTTTTTTTCTTTCTTCTTTATACATACATACTACTACTACTACATCTCTTTATCAACCAGTCTATATTAGCAGCAGACACAGTACAGTACGGTAGTCCACGGCTGTAGCTACCTCTGTGTCAGCACTGGGCAGTCCGTCCATAATTGTATACCACCTACCCGTGGTTTTTTTTTCTTTCTTCTTTATACATACATACATACTACTACTACTACATCTCTTTATCAACCAGTCTATATTAGCAGCAGACACAGTACAGTACGGTAGTCCACGGCTGTAGCTACCTCTGTGTCGGCACTGGGCAGTCCATCCATAATTGTATACCACCTACCCGTGGTTTTTTTTTCTTTCTTCTTTATACATACATACTACTACTACTACTACATCTCTTTATCAACCAGTCTATATTAGCAGCAGACACAGTACAGTACGGTAGTCCACGGCTGAAGCTACCTCTGTGTCGGCACTGGGCAGTCCGTCCATAATTGTATACCACCTACCCGTGGTTTTTTTTCTTTCTTCTTTATACATACATACTACTACTACTACATCTCTTTATCAACCAGTCTATATTAGCAGCAGACACAGTACAGTACGGTAGTCCACGGCTGTAGCTACCTCTGTGTCGGCACTGGGCAGTCCGTCAATAATTGTATACCACCTACCCGTGGTTTTTTTTTCTTTCTTCTTTATACATGCATACTACTACTACTACATCTCTTTATCAACCAGTCTATATTAGCAGCAGACACAGTACAGTACGGTAGTCCACGGCTGTAGCTACCTCTGTGTCGGCACTCAGCAGTCCATCCATAATTGTATACTAGTATCCATCCATCTCCATTGTTTACCTGAGGTGCCTTTTAGTTGTGCCTATTAAAATATGGAGAACAAAAATGTTGAGGTTCCAAAATTAGGGAAAGATCAAGATCCACTTCCACCTCGTGCTGAAGCTGCTGCCACTAGTCATGGCCGAGACGATGAAATGCCAGCAACGTCGTCTGCCAAGGCCGATGCCCAATGTCATAGTACAGAGCATGTCAAATCCAAAACACCAAATATCAGTAAAAAAAGGACTCCAAAACCTAAAATAAAATTGTCGGAGGAGAAGCGTAAACTTGCCAATATGCCATTTACCACACGGAGTGGCAAGGAACGGCTGAGGCCCTGGCCTATGTTCATGGCTAGTGGTTCAGCTTCACATGAGGATGGAGGCACTCAGCCTCTCGCTAGAAAAATGAAAAGACTCAAGCTGGCAAAAGCAGTAGCACCGCAAAGAACTGTGCGTTCTTCGAAATCCCAAATCCACAAGGAGAGTCCAATTGTGTCGGTTGCGATGCCTGACCTTCCCAACACTGGACGTGAAGAGCATGCGCCTTCCACCATTTGCACGCCCCCTGCAAGTGCTGGAAGGAGCACCCGCAGTCCAGTTCCTGATAGTCAGATTGAAGATGTCAGTGTTGAAGTACACCAGGATGAGGAGGATATGGGTGTTGCTGGCGCTGGGGAGGAAATTGACCAGGAGGATTCTGATGGTGAGGTGGTTTGTTTAAGTCAGGCACCCGGGGAGACACCTGTTGTCCGTGGGAGGAATAGGGCCGTTGACATGCCTGGTGAAAATACCAAAAAAATTAGCTCTTCGGTGTGGAAGTATTTCACCAGAAATGCGGACAACAGGTGTCAAGCCGTGTGTTCCCTTTGTCAAGCTGTAATAAGTAGGGGTAAGGACGTTAACCACCTCGGAACATCCTCCCTTATACGTCACCTGCAGCGCATTCATAATAAGTCAGTGACAAGTTCAAAAACTTGGGCCGACAGCGGAAGCAGTCCACTGACCAGTAAATCCCTTCCTCTTGTAACCAAGCTCACGCAAACCACCCCACCAACTCCCTCAGTGTCAATTTCCTCCTTCCCCAGGAATGCCAATAGTCCTGCAGGCCATGTCACTGGCAATTCTGACGAGTCCTCTCCTGCCTGGGATTCCTCCGATGCATCCTTGCGTGTAACGCCTACTGCTGCTGGCGCTGCTGTTGTTGCTGCTGGGAGTCGATGGTCATCCCAGAGGGGAAGTCGTAAGCCCACTTGTACTACTTCCAGTAAGCAATTGACTGTCCAACAGTCCTTTGCGAGGAAGATGAAATATCACAGCAGTCATCCTGTTGCAAAGCGGATAACTGAGTCCTTGACAACTATGTTGGTGTTAGACGTGCGTCCGGTATCCGCCGTTAGTTCACAGGGAACTAGACAATTTATTGAGGCAGTGTGCCCCCGTTACCAAATACCATCTAGGTTCCACTTCTGTAGGCAGGCGATACCGAGAATGTACACGGACGTCAGAAAAAGACTCACCAGTGTCCTAAAAAATGCAGTTGTACCCAATGTCCACTTAACCACGGACATGTGGACAAGTGGAGCAGGGCAGGGTCAGGACTATATGACTGTGACAGCCCACTGGGTAGATGTATGGACTCCCGCCGCAAGAACAGCAGCGGCGGCACCAGTAGCAGCATCTCGCAAACGCCAACTCTTTCCTAGGCAGGCTACGCTTTGTATCACCGCTTTCCAGAATATGCACACAGCTGAAAACCTCTTACGGCAACTGAGGAAGATCATCGCAGAATGGCTTACCCCAATTGGACTCTCCTGTGGATTTGTGGCATCGGACAACGCCAGCAATATTGTGTGTGCATTAAATATGGGCAAATTCCAGCATGTCCCATGTTTTGCACATACCTTGAATTTGGTGGTGCAGAATTTTTTAAAAAACGACAGGGGCGTGCAAGAGATGCTGTCGGTGGCCAGAAGAATTGCGGGACACTTTCGGCGTACAGGCACCACGTACAGAAGACTGGAGCACCACCAAAAACTACTGAACCTGCCCTGCCATCATCTGAAGCAAGAAGTGGTAACGAGGTGGAATTCAACCCTCTATATGCTTCAGAGGTTGGAGGAGCAGCAAAAGGCCATTCAAGCCTATACAATTGAGCACGATATAGGAGGTGGAATGCACCTGTCTCAAGTGCAGTGGAGAATGATTTCAACGTTGTGCAAGGTTCTGATGCCCTTTGAACTTGCCACACGTGAAGTCAGTTCAGACACTGCCAGCCTGAGTCAGGTCATTCCCCTCATCAGGCTTTTGCAGAAGAAGCTGGAGACATTGAAGGAGGAGCTAACACGGAGCGATTCCGCTAGGCATGTGGGACTTGTGGATGGAGCCCTTAATTCGCTTAACAAGGATTCACGGGTGGTCAATCTGTTGAAATCAGAGCACTACATTTTGGCCACCGTGCTCGATCCTAGATTTAAAACCTACCTTGGATCTCTCTTTCCGGCAGACACAAGTCTGCTGGGGTTGAAAGACCTGCTGGTGAGAAAATTGTCAAGTCAAGCGGAACGCGACCTGTCAACATCTCCTCCTTCACATTCTCCCGCAACTGGGGGTGCGAGGAAAAGGCTCAGAATTCCGAGCCCACCCGCTGGCGGTGATGCAGGGCAGTCTGGAGCGACTGCTGATGCTGACATCTGGTCCGGACTGAAGGACCTGACAACGATTACGGACATGTCGTCTACTGTCACTGCATATGATTCTCTCAACATTGAAAGAATGGTGGAGGATTATATGAGTGACCGCATCCAAGTAGGCACGTCACACAGTCCGTACTTATACTGGCAGGAAAAAGAGGCAATTTGGAGGCCCTTGCACAAACTGGCTTTATTCTACCTAAGTTGCCCTCCCACAAGTGTGTACTCCGAAAGAGTGTTTAGTGCCGCCGCTCACCTTGTCAGCAATCGGCGTACGAGGTTACATCCAGAAAATGTGGAGAAGATGATGTTCATTAAAATGAATTATAATCAATTCCTCCGCGGAGACATTGACCAGCAGCAATTGCCTCCACAAAGTACACAAGGAGCTGAGATGGTGGATTCCAGTGGGGACGAATTGATAATCTGTGAGGAGGGGGATGTACACGGTGATATATCGGAGGATGATGATGAGGTGGACATCTTGCCTCTGTAGAGCCAGTTTGTGCAAGGAGAGATTAATTGCTTCTTTTTTTGGGGGGGTCCAAACCAACCCGTCATATCAGTCACAGTCGTGTGGCAGACCCTGTCACTGAAATGATGGGTTGGTTAAAGTGTGCATGTCCTGTTTTGTTTATACAACATAAGGGTGGGTGGGAGGGCCCAAGGACAATTCCATCTTGCACCTCTTTTTTCTTTTATTTTTCTTTGCGTCATGTGCTGTTTGGGGAGGGTTTTTTGGAAGGGACATCCTGCGTGACACTGCAGTGCCACTCCTAAATGGGCCCGGTGTTTGTGTCGGCCACTAGGGTCGCTTATCTTACTCACACAGTCAGCTACCTCATTGCGCCTCTTTTTTTCTTTGCGTCATGTGCTGTTTGGGGAGGGTTTTTTGGAAGGGACATCCTGCGTGACACTGCAGTGCCACTCCTAAATGGGCCCGGTGTTTGTGTCGGCCACTACGGTCGCTAATCTTACTCACACAGCTACCTCATTGCGCCTCTTTTTTTCTTTGCGTCATGTGCTGTTTGGGGAGGGTTTTTTGGAAGGGACATCCTGCGTGACACTGCAGTGCCACTCCTAAATGGGCCCGGTGTTTGTGTCGGCCACTAGGGTCGCTTATCTTACTCACACAGTCAGCTACCTCATTGCGCCTCTTTTTTTCTTTGCGTCATGTGCTGTTTGGGGAGTGTTTTTTGGAAGGGCCATCCTGCGTGACACTGCAGTGCCACTCCTAGATGGGCCCGGTGTTTGTGTCGGCCACTAGGGTCGCTAATCTTACTCACACAGCTACCTCATTGCGCCTCTTTTTTTCTTTGCGTCATGTGCTGTTTGGGGAGGGTTTTTTGGAAGGGACATCCTGCGTGACACTGCAGTGCCACTCCTAAATGGGCCCGGTGTTTGTGTCGGCCACTAGGGTCGCTAATCTTACTCACACAGCTACCTCATTGCGCCTCTTTTTTTCTTTGCGTCATGTGCTGTTTGGGGAGGGTTTTTTGGAAGGGACATCCTGCGTGACACTGCAGTGCCACTCCTAAATGGGCCCGGTGTTTGTGTCGGCCACTAGGGTCGCTAATCTTACTCACACAGCTACCTCATTGCGCCTCTTTTTTTCTTTGCGTCATGTGCTGTTTGGGGAGGGTTTTTTGGAAGGGCCATCCTGCGTGATACTGCAGTGCCACTCCTAGATGGGCCCGGTGTTTGTGTCGGCCACTAGGGTCGCTAATCTTACTCACACAGCTACCTCATTGCGCCTCTTTTTTTCTTTGCGTCATGTGCTGTTTGGGGAGGGTTTTTTGGAAGGGACATCCTGCGTGACACTGCAGTGCCACTCCTAGATGGGCCAGGTGTTTGTGTCGGCCACTAGGGTCGCTTAGCTTAGTCATCCAGCGACCTCGGTGCAAATTTTAGGACTAAAAATAATATTGTGAGGTGTGAGGTATTCAGAATAGACTGAAAATGAGTGGAAATTATGGTTTTTGAGGTTAATAATAATATGGGATCAAAATGACCCCCAAATTCTATGATTTAAGCTGTTTTTTAGGGTTTTTTGAAAAAAACACCCGAATCCAAAACACACCCGAATCCGACAAAAAAAAATTCGGTGAGGTTTTGCCAAAACGCGGTCGAACCCAAAACACGGCCGCGGAACCGAACCCAAAACCAAAACACAAAACCCGAAAAATTTCAGGCGCTCATCTCTAGTTCCAACACAGTTATTTGTTTACTAGCTAAAAACTTCCTCACAGACAGTGTCGTGTGAGCATCAGCATTGTTGTTGGCAAAAAGAACAGGTCATTTTTGTCTAACTTTTTCATGCAGCCTTTTCAGTACTTCCAAATAGTAAACTTGGATGACTATTAGACGATGTGCACGTGCCCTGCTATGCTCCTGACAGTCAGCCAACGATTTTCACGCACAATTTGACGAACTTTTGCAATGTTTTCTTCAGTTCTGCTCGTTGCTGGCCGTACTGATCTCTCTACGTCAGTGACACTTTCTCTTCCCTCAGAAAAACGTTTCACTCACTTGTCAACAGCTGCTTTCTTCATAGTATTATCCCCGAAAACTTGCGCTAACAGCTCGCGAAGGCACACCAAAACACAGACAGACAATAAATTACGTCACTCAGGAAGAGACTCCCGTAGATCAACAACACAGCTGTGAAATGCGGATATGTCAACATTATCAAACTATACTGAGTTTTCATCCAGTGCTGACATGGCAAGTATGGCGATTTTGCGAACTTAATTGTCAGACCTCGTATTATATATATATATATATATATATATATATATATATATAATATGTATATATATATATATATATATATATATATAGAATAGCAGAAACCTAGGCGCTTCAGTACAGATGTGCAGTGTTAAATTGTTGTGAGTGACACTCCTTAGCTCTTTTAAGAGTAGCTGCTCATAATACAGAATAAATGTAAGGTGTACACTTAAAAACAAAGATGAGTAGTGGAGAAAATAAGCGCTTGGGAGTGCAATAACGAGTTTTAAAAGGGGAAACAAAATCAGGTGGGTATAATTAAAACCAAGAGCACTTATCTGGTTTTACAAGAATTTCCAACGATAGTTGATCATTTGAGATTCACATGTAAAGAAAAAACATAGCAAAGCATAGTGTGTACTGTTTTCACAAATAAATGTCATTTAGCAGTAAAGGGCAATGAATTAGGGAACGTGCTTATTCCCAATTATATCAATTTGATAGCCCAGACATTTTTAAAGGTAAACAAAATGACAATTTAATATAAAAGACATACAAATGGCTACACTAAAAACGTACAAGATAAAAAAGTATATTGAGGCTTATCTGTCCATCTAAAAAGGACTCAGCAGCAGACTGTCCCGATACATATAAAATAGCCAGAATACATGCGTACAGGAGTTTAAAAGTTCAATCGCTTATCTATCCCCTTGAAGAAGTCCAGGCTTTTGAACGGACGAAACGCGTTGGGACTTCTCTGCTGCTGAAACTCCTCTAATGGACAGATAAGCGATTGAACTTTTAAACTCCTGTACGCATGTATTCTGGCTATTTTATATGTATCGGGACAGTCTGCTGCTGAGTCCTTTTTAGATGGACAGATAAGCCTCAATATACTTTTTTATCTTGTACGTTTTTAGTGTAGCCATTTGTATGTCTTTTATATTAAATTGTCATTTTGTTTACCTTTAAAAATGTCTGGGCTATCAAATTGATATAATTGGGAATAAGCACGTTCCCTAATTCATTGCCCTTTACTGCTAAATGACATTTATTTGTGAAAACAGTACACACTATGCTTTGCTATGTTTTTTCTTTACATGTGAATCTCAAATGATCAACAATCGTTGGAAATTCTTGTAAAACCAGATAAGTGCTCTTGGTTTTAACTATACCCACCTGATTTTGTTTCCCCTTTTAAAACTCGTTATTGCACTCCCAAGCGCTTATTTTCTCCACTACTCATATATATATATATATATATATATATATATATATATATACACACACACACACATACTGTATTCAGTGTGGTGAGAGGGGTTGTCTCTCACCTGCATTGCACACATTCCTGTGGTATCAACTCGCTCCAAGGGAGAGGAAAGCAAAGCCTGTGCACTCTGCAGCAGCAATGGTGGTTTGGAACTCCGGATTTTCCAGGTTGCCCAGAGTCAGCTGGGAATCATCACCAGAGATCAGCAAGAGTTTAAAACTTTCATTTGCCTGGAGCCCTGGGCAGGGCCGGCAAGAGAAATCTTGGGGCCCGGTACACCAATTTCTCCGGGGCCCCCCACCCTGCCTTGACTCCCCCCCCCCCTTATAAAGCACAAAGTCGCTGTAAAAAAATTATATATATATATATATATATACACACACACACACACACACACACACACACACACACACACATATATACTGTATATATATATATATATATAAAATATACAGTATATATATATTATAATTTATACATATATATATATACACACATAAATATATATATATATATATATATATATATAGTCCTTTCATGGGCGGCATACAAGGACCATATACACAGATGCAGATCTGAGGGGAGGGCACCGGAGCAAGGTGAACGGAAGTCCGGAGTGCCAGGGACATTTTTTGCATATACACACATTTATATAGAATAATATGGCAGTACCTTGACATAGTATACAGTATGACAGGCTGTGAGGGTGCCATCCAGGCACGTAGGGAGCAGGGTTGGACAGAGGTAGTGCTGCGGGCAGCTGCTATAAGGAGCCCTGACTCACACAGTCAGTGTAGCCTGTGTTTGCTGCTCTGCTGCCCGGCTCTTCAGCGGCAGCAGATCGTCAGACAGGGACGGGGCGGCAGAGAGGCATGCTGCAAGCATAATGAAGGCAACAAAGCGAAGACCAACCAGACCAAGCAAGTGATGGGGCCCCCCTGAAGCTCGGGGCCCGGGAGGGTTGTCCCCTTTGACAACCCCTGTCGCCGGGCCTGGCCCTGGGCACTGATGCTGGATAGTGGGCAGTGAGTAGGCCAGAGTGTTATTAGTGCCAGGGACCGTCTGAAGAGCAATGCTAGGAAGCATGGCAGGAGCTGGCTGCATTCCAGGGCAGCAGAATGAACTCTAGAGACTTTGGTGCTAGAGATTTTGGTGCTGGGTTGTTTGTGTACACCGGTTTATTTAATTCCTATGCCTGTTTTCCAGGCTACTGTTTGTATTTGCTGAAGTACAGTGTCTGTTTCCAGTAAAAGACGCAGCTATACATACTGTACACACGCACGCACGTACAAACAAACAGTTACACCGCTGATTTTCTGACATCCTTGGTTCCGGCACTGTTCCGGATTATAATATTTTCTAGATTATCGGTGGTAACCTACTGCTAAAGACAATGGAAGGAATGGACACGTCTGGCTGATTGTGCACAGTCTTCTGGGAGTTGAAGTTGATAGAACGCAACAATCATTCAGAAGTAATACAACTCACAAAGTTCCCTGCAGCAGGAAATGAGTACGGAAATATTAATTCAGTGTCTCCTCATATGATATGGGAGTGGTGGGAAAACTTTTAGGTTATGTCACCAGACAGCCATCATAGGTGTAGACACTGGTTCAATATTTCCTTACTCATTTCCTTTTTATAACGGTGTTTCCACACTTATAGACCACTATATATATATATATATATATATATATATATATATATATATATATATAGTAAGAGAGCGACCTTCTGCCAGACAAGACGCTGACACCATTGCATGGGAAAAGCACAATAAACAGATCTTTAACACGACAAGTTTACAAAGTACATTATCCAGGCACCGGTTCACAAACAGCATGTATACAAGTCTCAGGCTCCCTGTCTCTAACCCACTGGCCCTCCCTCAATTGTCTGGCCACTTGTTGGCATCAGGAGCCCTGAGCCCTTGCCCTAACGAGCTTTATAAAAGTGTGGCACAGGTGTGCCTGATTGCTGGGAGCGCTTGCTCCATAACCTGGACCAGACCTGCATGGATGGGAGCCCGCCCACTCTCTCTCTCCCATCCAAACCTCAGGGACCCAAAATCGGCCATGCTAAGGCCGAATGACAACTTGCTGTGTCCCAACACCTCCCTGGGCTTCCATGGTAGCTTTGGCCCGGGGCATCCGAACTGTTGTGCCATGTCCTGCAAACACCTGGGGTGGTATCCGGACTAGACTGCCACATATCCTCCCCTTAATCTTCGAGCCTACGGCTGAAGCTGAGTTCTTCTTTGGTGCACATACCTGCTTGCCATTCTCTGCAGGCATACCTCTTTTCGGGTCAGCCTCTCTCCAAGTCCTCCCCCCCACCCCCGCCATCTAGCTTCACCCACAGGTTTCTGCACCTTCTGAGGAGAGGAACTTAGATGCATGGATAGTTAGAGATTATATATACGTATATATATATATATATATATATATACACACACACACACATACATATATACACACACATGCACCTATGCCTAAAACATTGCCGTGATAATCTCTGAGCATCTGTAACCGATGGTTGTTGACATGCTGGTGATTTAGGCTACATAGAGTAATACCAGCCAAGCGTCCACTTCCAAGCTGCCCATTTCATTAGTAATGGTGTCATTTCAGAACAGACTTGTATTCCTCCCAATCATGTATAAATGACATCACTGCTGCGTTTGCAACTACATCTTGTCACTCACTGCCCCAGGGAAGCACTTGCACTGGCCATTGTATTATCATTAAGGCAAATAAAATGTGGAGTTAGACAATACTCCACTGGACACACCTCTATGACTTCCCCTCATAGTGGAGCACAGACTGGATAGTACTGCAGGGAGAGGCTGGACAATCTTCTGTTCATTCCTTTTTCACCATTCAGTGTAATGTGGAGAACTAAAACTGCTTCACTATATATTCACACTCTCAATCGTCTGCCCTGTATGCCAGGAAGAATCATCATATAACACTGCAGTCATTGCTATTTCCCTGTTCATTACATAGATGCATTACAATAGTGGGCACAGGGTTGGCACTGGCAGACTATAATGACAAAAGGGGCAATGGCTCCATGGAAATGTACAAGAAACTCAGCACTGAATGCCCTTGTATGTATTGCTTCTGGGATAAAAACATAAAAGCTAGAATGTGAGGTTGATGATTGATTGTGTATTTGGTGCATTGTGCTTTGGATTGTTTCCAACCTATTATAGTCAGAGTGTGTTTTATTTTGCAGCAACAAGGCAATGCACAAAGGTATCTCTCAGAGCAGGGAGATGTCACAAAGAGGACAGTACTGCCTCTACAATGGGGAACAAGAGTCTGGAGCCCCACCTGATAGGGCACATTGTCCCCAGACTGGAGTCCGCCATCTATAGCTCATGTGCAGCGAGGAGCAGAGCCTGCTGCAAAATCAGCATAATGTACAGTGGGAAACAGTTGTATACAATATGTGCACTTTTTCGCCTGTATACCTTCCTGGCAGTGACAACAGCATATGTGCCAGGCTTACACCAAGGACATGCCACAGACATTTAAATCCTACTTCCGGTAATAGCATACTTATCGACAATCTGGCTGCCTAGGGAGTAGGATTGGGGGCGTGGCCGCATGATTGTGTCATCGTGTCCCTGCACCTGCTATGCAATACCGAGATTATCGGCATTGTTAGGCAGGGGGCGGGATTACGCGTATCGCGTCATCTGCCCCCCGGGCCACTTACTTTGGACAGCAGTGTGGGAGGGTTGCCCGGGGATGTGGGGGGTTGAGGGTGGCTGGAGCTTGGCTGGAAGACTTGCCCACTCTTCCGTGGGGGGGGGGGGGGGGGAGGGCTGGAGCGCCACCCGATTTTCGGGAGCCTCCCAGCCATTCTGGGAAAGTAGGCAAGTATAGGTAATAGGCATAAATGAAACTACAAAAAAAAAAGAAAGCGAATGTGCCAACAAGCGTAATACTCGTTCTGCTTCATCCGCTATGATATATTACACAGACAACAATCAGTATCTTGAATTCTCCAACACGGCTTCTAAATCAATACATAGGACTGCCTTATGCTGATTCCAGAGACTACTGTCCTTACATATCAGAAGCAGATTATAATGCAGACATGGGCTCCTTTACTTTAAGACTGAACAATGGCAGGGCCATGTTAATGTATAGGCACAACGGGCATTTGAGCAGGGGTGGGCAGGGCCAGAGGACATCTGCCTCCTGGGCTGGTGCCTCCGGAGCTCCTTGGGAGGCAGGTAGAGAATGCTATCTGGCCACTCTGTCTGTGAATTATGCCCAATCACAGAGGTCAGGCAGCAGCATTCTCTACATGCCTCACAGGCTGCAGTAAGGCACCAAATTGCTATCAGCTTGTTGACTGGTAGATGGCTGGAGCTATCCACCAATCAGAGTGCTGCAGTCTCTAACAGCCTGCAGCTGGACAGTGAATGGCTGTCAGCTAGCTAATTGGTAGGTGGCTGGAGCTATCCAGTAATAAGAGTGCTGACAGCCATTCACTATATTAAGCATGTGGAGAAATGGTGCGGGACTGCAGGAGAAGTAAGTTATGATTTATTTTATTTACTATTTTATTTACTACCAGCCCGTCAAAATCACGGCACACCATAACAGTAATGTTAGCGCCAGCAGCTGTGTGCGCCCAAATGGAGCAACACTTGAATTGCTCTGTGTGGCGCCATCTAGTGGCCGCTGGTGTACAGAACACTTGAATTCTGCCCATAGAGGTGAGAAGCAGCGTTAACGTTTTATTATATAGGATTCTCATGAATGGGTGTGTAGGAGCCCCAGTGAATTCCATTGCCCAGGGCCTTCAATGCTGTTAAGACGGAGTTGAACAATGGCAATACGTACATACATCATCATCATACAACCCAGTGTTCCGCCATACTGCTGTGTAGGCTGGATGAACCCTGCACTGGGGAGAGTATAGCCTGCTGAATAAGATATTCCTTATCAAGCACTATCATGTGCAGAAAAATAATAATATTGACTGGCCCAGGGTCGGACTGGCCCACAGGGGTACAGGGGAAACACGTGGTGGGCCCCACTATCTGGTGGCCCGCCCCTTCCTCTAGGGATCAGGTTCCAGATTGTGCACTTGAATTATACATTGTTACATTATACTGCACAGGACTGTAGTGTATTTTTTACAGTGCATTGCTGTTATTAGTCTCGTCAGTGCCAGATTAATGTGCACATGGGCCTGGAGCTGAAATATAGGAAAGGCCTATTGTGTACCGCTGCAGCAGATTGGATTAAGGAAAGGGGAGCAGGGGATATGCCTCAGCGCCCGTTAGTTACATTACACCGCACAGTAGTGTCCGAGACACGTTACACCGCACAGCGGTGTCCGATAGTTAGATTACACCGCACAGTAGTGTCCGAGTCACATGACACCGCACGGTAGCATCTGATAGTTACATTACACCGCACGGTAGCGTCTGTAGTTACATTACACCGCACGGTAGTGTCCGAGACACGTTACACCGCACAGCAACGTCCGATAGCTACATTACACCACACGGCAGCGTCCGATAGTTACATTACACCGCACAGTAGTGTCCGAATCACATTACACGGCATAGTAGTGTCCGAGTTACAATACACCTCACAGCACCGTCCGATAGTTACATTACACCGCACAGCACCGTACGATAGTTACAATACACCGCACGGCAGCGTCCGATAGTTACAATACACCGCACAGTAGTGTCCGAGTCACATTACACCGCACGGCAGCGTCCGATAGTTACAATACACCACACAGTAGTGTCCGAGTCACATTACACCGCACGGCAGCATCCGATAATTACATTACACCGCACAGCAGCGTCCGACAGTTACTGTACATTACACTGCTCAGTAGTGACCTAGTCACATTACACCGCATGGCAGCGTCCGATATTTACATTACACCGTACACTAGTGTCCGAGTCACATTACACCGCATGGCAGCATCCGATAGTTTACATTCACCGCACAGTAGTGTCCCTGTCACATTACACCGCAAGGCAGCGCTGATAGTTATATTACACCGCACAGCAGCATCCGATAGTTACAATACACTGCACAGTAGTGTCCGAGTCACATTACACCGCATGGCAGCATCCGATATTTACATTACACCGTACACTAGTGTCCGAGTCACATTACACCGCACAGTAGTGTCCGAGTCACATTACACCGCACAGTAGTGTCCGAGTCACATTACACCGCAAGACAGCGCTGATAGTTACATTACACCGCATGGCAGCGTCCGATATTTACATTACACAGTACACTAGTGTCCGAGTCACATTACACTGCACGGCAGTGTCTGCTAGTCACATTACACCACACAGTAGTGTCCGAGTCACATTACACCGCACAGTAGTGTCCGAGTCACATTACACCGCAAGGTAGCACTGATAGTTACATTACACCGAGCGGCAGCGTCTGATAGTTACAATACACTGCACAGTAGTGTCCGAGTCACATTACACCGCACAGTAGTGTCCGAGTCACATTACACCGCAAGGCAGCGTCTGATAGTTACATTACACCGCACAGCAGCATCCGATATTTACATTACACAGTACACTAGTGTCCGAGTCACATTACACTGCACGGCAGTGTCTGCTAGTCACATTACACCGCACAGTAGTGTCCGAGTCACATTACACCGCAAGGTAGCACTGATAGTTACATTACACCGAGCGGCAGCGTCTGATAGTTACAATACACTGCACAGTAGTGTCCGAGTCACATTACACCGCACAGTAGTGTCCGAGTCACATTACACCGCAAGGCAGCGTCTGATAGTTACATTACACCGCACAGCAGCATCCGATATTTACATTACACAGTACACTAGTGTCCGAGTCACATTACACCGCACAGCAGCGTCTGCTAGTCACATTACACCGCACAGTAGTGTCCAAGTCACATTACACATAATGGCAGTGCTGATAGTTACATTACACCGCACAGCAGCATCCGATAGTTACATTACACTGCACAGCAGCGTCTGATAGTTACATTACACCGCACAGCAGCATCCGATAGTTACATTACACTGCACAGTAGTGTCCGAGTCACATTACACCGCAAGTCAGCATCCAATAGTTACATTACACCGCACAGCAGCGTCCGATAGTTACAATACACCACACGGCAGCGTCCGACAGTTACATTACACCACACGGCAGCGTCCGATAGTTACAATACACCACACGGCAGCGTCCGATAGTTACATTACACCACACGGCAGCGTCCTATAGTCACATTACACCGCACAGGAGCGTCCGATAGTCACATTACACCGCATGGCAGCGTCTGATAGATACATTACACCGCAAGGTAGTGTCCGTATACACACTGGCCGGAATTCAATTGATTATCATGCATGATAAATTAAAACGGCAGCATCCGATAGTTACATTACACCACACGGCAGCGTCCTAAAGTCACATTACACCGCACGGCAGAGTCCGATAGTCACATTACACCGCACGGCAGCGTCTGATAGTCACATTACACCGCACGGCAGCGTCCGATAGTTACATTACACTGCATGGCAGCGTCTGATAGTTACATTACACCACACGGCAGCGTCCGATAGTTACATTACACCGCACGGCAGCGTACAATAGTTGCATTAAACTGCACGGCAGCGTCCGATAGTTACATTACACTGCATGGCAGCGTCCGATAGTTACATTACACCGCACGGCAGCGTCCGATAGTTACATTACACCGCACAGCAGCGTACAATAGTTGCATTACACCGCACGGCAGCGTCCGACAGTTACATTACACCGCACGGCAGAGTACAATAGTTGCATTACACCGCACGGCAGCGTCCGATAGTTACATTACACCATACATCAGCGTCCGACAGTTACATTACACCACTCAGTAGTGTCCTAGTCACATTACACTACACGGCAGTGTCCGATAGTTACATTACACCGCACGGCAGCGTCCTATAGTTACATTACACCACACAGGAGCGTCCGATAGTCACATTACACTGCATGGCAGCGTCTGATAGATACATTACACCGCAAGGTAGTGTCCGTATACACACTGGCCGGAATTCAATTGATTATCATGCATGATAAATTAAAACGGCAGCGTCCGATAGTTACATTACACCACACGGTAGCGTCCTATAGTCACATTACACCACATGGCAGAGTCCGATAGTTACATTACACCGCACGGCAGCGTCTGATAGTCACATTACACCGCACGGCAGCGTCCGATAGTTACATAACACCGCACGGCAGCGTCCGATAGTTACATTACACCACACGGCAGCGTCCGATAGTTACATTACACCGCACGGCAGCATACAATAGTTACATTACACCGCACGGCAGCGTCCGATAGTTACATTACACCACACGGCAGCGTCCAGTAGTCGCATTACACCGCACGGCAGCGTCCGATAGTCACATTACACCACTCAGTAGTGTCCTAGTCACATTACACTACACGGCAGCGTCCGATAGTCACATTAGACCGCACGACAGCGTCCTATAGTTACATTACACCGCATGGCAGCGTCCGACAGTTACATTACACCACTCAGTAGTGTCCTAGTCACATTACACTACACAACAGCATCCAATAGTCACATTACACCGCACGGCAGCGTCCTATAGTTACATTACACCGCATGGCAGCGTCCGACAGTTACATTACACCGCTCAGTAGTGTCCTAGTCACATTACACTACACGGCAGCGTCCGATAGTCACATTACACCGCACGGCAGCGTCCGATAGTCACATTACACCACTCAGTAGTGTCCTAGTCACATTACACTACACGGCAACGTCCGATAGTCGCATTACACCGCACAGCAGCGTCTGATAGTCACATTACACCGCACGGCAGTGTCCAATAGTTACATTACACCGCATGGCAGCGTCCTATAGTTACATTACACCACACAGGAGCGTCCGACAGTTACATTACACTGCACGGCAGCGTCCGATAGTCACATTACACCGCACGGCAGCGTCCTATAGTTACATTACACCGCATGGCAGCGTCCGACAGTTACATTACACCACTCAGTAGTGTCCTAGTCACATTACACTGCACGGCAGCGTCCGATAGTCACATTACACCGCACGGCAGCGTCCTATAGTTACATTACACCGCATGGCAGCGTCCGACAGTTACATTACACCACTCAGTAGTGTCCTAGTCACATTACACTACACGGCAGTGTCCGATAGTTACATTACACCGCACGGCAGCATCCAATAGTTACATTACACCGCATGGCAGCGTCTGATAGTCACATTACACCGCAAGGTAGTGTCCGTATACACACTGGCCGGAATTCAATTGATTATCATGCATGATAAATTAAAACAGTATGCCATTAAGGTCACAGAACATGCACACATAACTTTCAGTGTGAGAAAGTCCTGGGCATAGGGCTACACAGCATATACTCCTTTGTACCTCAAACGTCAGCTGCAGAACACCTCACAGATCACACAGGCGGGGAGTACTGCACTGCAGTGTACTGTCCAGTGGGCGGGGCTTAGAACGGCCCGGGGGTGTGGCTTCAGGCAACAGGGGCCAGGGGGCTCAGCAGTGGAAGAACCAGGGGGCAGAGTAAGTTTATAAAGGTCCCACAGAGACACAGCTTGGGATGGCAAGTGAGAAGAACTTTGAGCAATCGTGGGCACAGCTATAGATGCACCAGGAGGCGGAGCTTATCGCGATCTTGGGGAGGAGCTTATTTCGATCCTGGGTATGTGCTTCATTGGGCAGTGACAGCTGCTGGCAGCTTCAGAGGGGATAGGCAAAGTTCTGTCTCTCCGTGACAGGAGTCGAGTGAGGGAATGCTATTGGTGATGACAGGAGAAAAGTTTTTTTTTTCCTGTCCACACTATCTGAACTGCAGGGGATCTGTGGGCCTATTTCCAGTGGGGGGCCTGGAGCTGCAGCTCCATCCGCCCCATTGTTAATCCGGCCCTGAGTCTCGTACATTATCATGCATGCACTAGCAGTATTTACTATACATATATCTATCAAGGAGCCTCTATGCATGGGCCCCTACCACTGCATTTCCCACGGTGGTCTCCTCATGCTCCAGTCCGACACTGGGCTGGCCCATTGACATATCTTCTTTAAACAAATATATATTAAACACCAACCAACAAAGACAGCAATAGGACAACGTGTATTTCAAAACTTCGCAGCAACTCCAGCGTTTCAGGGCTAAACCGCCCCTTTGTCAAGGTAAAATAACATTGAATGAATCTGGATTTGTTCCTATAAACACTCCTGGTGGTGCAACTTTCAACAAGTATCAGAAGCCAGGAACATGTGCATCCTTCACCAGACGGATGCACATGTCCCTGGCTACTGATACTTGATGAAAGTTGCACCATCAGAAGTGTTACTAGGAACAAATCCGGATTAATTATATCCTTTTGTTTATGTTTTAATCTCTGTGGATTTTGGGCTCAAGTCTATCGGACCCCAATGGGGATGATCTAATTAGGATCCTCCTCTGTATACTTGTTCCGAACTAGTCCTACTAACGGTAGTTATCCTTACTACTGTTTTTTACTTATGATACATACTGTATTACGATTCTGATCTACCCCTGATGAAGTTGTTTTGACGAAACGTGTTGGGTATTTTATCTGTAGCTACTGTAGCCTCCCACCTTGGAGGCTTCTACTGTAGCCTCCCACCTTGGAGGCTTCAAGTCGTTTAGGAGTGGTCAAGCCCTTGAAGTTTTACTCTAAACTGGAACAAATTTGTTGACTTGATGTATACATTGTTTTTGTATGTGAATTTGTATACTTTTTTTATGACATTATCATAGGTCTGAAATTTTTATTAAAAACAAGTATTTTTATTTGTTCATTTTGTGTAATACTGTTATGTACATGAGGTGGTATTTCATAACACTTAGTTAAGCATCCTATGATCCTATATATGGGGGTCATTCCGAGTTGATCGCTCGCTAGCAGTTTTTAGCAGCCGTGCAAACGCATAGTCGCGAATGCCTGTGCTAGAGCGCCTACAAACACATTTTGTGCAAAACAAGACCAGCCCTGTAGTTACTTATCCTGTGCGATGATTGCTGCGAAGAGTGACACGGTTATGACGTCAGATACCCGGCCAGCAAACGCCCGACCATTCCTGCGTTTTCCAAACACTCCCAGAAAATGGTCAGTTGACACCCATAAATGCCTTCTTTCTGTCAATCTCCTTGCGTTCGGCTGTGCGATTGGAATCGTCGCTAGAACCAGTGTAAAATCACAATGGACTTCGTATCCATACGACGTGCGTGCGCATTGCGGTGCATACGCATGCGCAGATTAGCCTTTTTTTCACTGATCGCTACGCAGTGAACAACGACAGCTAGCGATCAACTCGGAATGACCCCATATATATATATATATATATATATACACACAGGTTGAGTATCCCATATCCATATATTCCGAAATATGGAATATTCCGAAATACGGAATTTTTTGAGTGAGAGTGAGATAGTGAAACTTTGTTTTCTGACGGCTCAATGTACACAAACTTTGTTTAATACACAGAGTTATTAAAAATATTGTAATAAATGACCTTCAGGCTGTGTGCATAAGGTGTATATGAAACATAAATGAATTGTGTGAATGTACACACACTTTGTTTAATGCACAAAGTTATTAAAAATAATGGCTAAAATTACCTTCAGGCTGTGTGTATAAGGTGTATATGAAACATAAATGCATTCTGTGCTTAGATTTAGGTCCCATCACCATGATATCTCATTATGATATGCATTTATTCCAAAATACGGAAAAATCCCATATCCAAAATACCTCTGGTCCCAAGCATTTTGGATAAGGGAGACTCAACCTGTATATATATACACACACACACACACGTCACACACGTGATTATCTCTCTCTCTCTTTTTATATAGATATATCATTTATTTATTTATTGAGGAAGAACAAAAAACCTAAATGGTCAGATGCAGTAGAGAAATTATGTCAGTGACCTTGAAACAATGTATTACCCAACAATTGCACCCTTAGCCAGGAAGGTAGTATACTGGTAGGAGATAGTAAATTGTGATTCAGGCAGCATTTTATTACTATTATTAGATGTAATAGTATTAAGTACTGTACTTATAGAGCCCAACATGTACAAAGCAGGAAATGCATACGGGGATACAGAGCAGACTGTCATTCAGGAGAACAGTGTATAATGTGTATGGCTAACAATGCCCATCATTTTTCTTCTTCTCTCTTCATTGCACCTTCAGCCACTGTTGATATACTTCCAACCTCACACCTCGCCTTCTATCAGATGACAATTTTTTATTAAGCAGCCTCACAATTCTCTCTGCCTCCCCTACTCCAACTGAGAACAATCGCATGTCCTGAAACCTAAGGACCATCGCGATGCAATGGTTTATGGGTCTTTTACAGATGGAAGAGGTACAGGCACAAAGTGCATACTTTATGTAGTAAATATACCTATATGGCTTCTGTACACATTGACAGATATAGGGCCCATTTTGCTTCTTGCCAGTGCTTTGGTGCAGACAGATCAGCTTGTGTGATTGGGCTCTGTCACTGCACAAAGCAACAAAAGTAAAAATGTGACTTAGGAAATCCTGACTTCTAACTGTTTTCCAATACTATAATTTGTTTCAACTTTCCTTTCTCTCTAAAAACTGCTTGTTGGACATTCATTTATGTCTAAAATATATTATAGCAGTAAGTGGCTGTTAATTAGTCTTCATGTCATGTACTACATTTGTACAATTTAATGGCTTTATTACTGGATGCTGCAAAAGAAGAAAATAATGGATAATACCAGATACTCTGCACTTTTCATTATGTGTAAAAAGCCTCTGCTGCACCTGATAAACCAGGGACAATCCCACATAACCTCTATTTATAATGCAACAAGGAAAAGCCCTACTCCTGTTCTTTTTGTTGTAAAAGATAAAGTTGAGAATCGTGTTATAATCATTGTCCTTATCGAGGTACTCATGGACTGCACTGCAGAAGATGTTTCGGTTTGTCACAAGTGACGCTATAATTGCAGAGGTCCTCATGGACTGCACTGCAAAAGATGTTTGGGTTGCCACGACTGAGGCTGTGATTGCAGAGGTCCTGATGGACTACACTGCAGAAGATATCTGGGTTGCCATAACTGAGGATGTCTTTGCCAAAGTCCTCATAGACTGCACTGCAGAAAGATGTTTGGGTTTGTTATGAGTGAAGCTGTCCTTGCTGAAGTCCTCATGGACTGCACTGCAGAAGATGTTTCAGTTTGTCACGAGTGAGGCTATCCTTGCAGAGGTCCTCATGGACTGCACGTCAGAAAATGTTTGGGTTGACACGACTGAGGCTGTGATTGCAGAGGTCCTCATGGACTGCACTGCAAAGATATCTGGGTTGCCATGACTAAGGATGTCTTTGCCGAAGTCCTCATGGACTGCACTGCAGAAGATGTTTTGGTTTGTCATGAGTGAGGCTATCCTTGCAGAGGTCCTCATGGACTGCACTGCAGAAGATGTTTGGGTTGCCACGACTGAGGCTGTGATTGCAGAGGTCCTCATGGACTGAACTGCAGTAGATATCTGGATTGCCATGACTAAGGATGTCTTTGCCAAGGTCCTCATAGACTGCACTGCAGAAAGATGTTTGGGTTTGTCAAGAGTGAGGCTGCACTTGCTGATGTCCTCATGGACTGCACTGCAGAAGACTGAGACTGTCCTTGCTGAGGTCCTCATGGACTGAACTGCAGAAGATGTTTAGGTTTTAAAATACTAAGACCCGAATTCAATTAGCTGCAACTTTTTCCTTTGTAAGCAGAATACTGTAACTTTATGCAATATTCAGTGTAAAACTTCTGTCACACCGCTCCCAATTAATGATCATGCACTTGGAGCCATTTAAAAAGCACAATTATCTGTAAAAAGTTTAATATAGGGTTTATAGGGAAGTTACAAGTGATTTTTCTCAATATATTTGAAGATTACTTAACACTAAATAAAAATCACAATAGAGACATTTTTCTGTACCCTAAAATAATGTAGAGGTACATTTGGTATAAAAACAAACAAAACAAAATTGCTTACTACAATTCTTCCACTGTGAGAAAAAGATAAAGTACAAATCAGCCATTTGACACCTTTTACTAACTTAAAATACTTTGCTTATGGTCACTAATAGCCTTCTGTACTGCTGTCTAATCTTATTGCCAACTTTTTGGGTGATTTCCCCACTTTTCCATGTACTTGCCCAAGGTGGTGCGCTGTAGAATTACCGTGCGACATTGCTACGTATGCCGCAAACAGGCTTTTACAAATTAATTGAGCAATTCGCAGCAGCATGCTTGATGAAAATAACCTGCTGCAATGTTACCTGTGGCTTCTGCAGACAGAACTTTCAGCTTATTGAATCGGCCCCAAACTGTTTGACATTCTTGCTTGAAAGGGGCCCCATGTCTAAACATAGATTATAGGTTCTAATGTATAGACTATAAAATGCTGGGTAGTGGAAAATACATCTATCCCTCTTCTCTTAACATTATTGGACAGTATTAGACACAGCAGCAACAACGTATGCTGACTTCTCTAACAAATCTATCATATAATGAGCAGTTCACTGCCTCCATCTGTTGTCACATTGCAATCAGAATATGTCCCACCTCAAGTAATACCAGGACATTGCTTGATTACAGACCAGTGGCCTAAGCATTTACAATGTGTCTTCAGATACTGTATGTAATAACTGTACATTACCACTAGTTGATTCTTTGAGTCAAATGTCTGAGAGTTTGCACCAAGACCTCTTTAGCACCATTCGTGCACTACATGTATCCAGAACATATTGCTATCTGGATCCAAGTTCCATAATTGTGTACTTGCCTTCTTTCTGAACCTGCTAGCAATGATAGCCATCTACAAAAAGATGATCAGACTATATATGCCCTGTCTTATGTACATTAAAGAATATCTGCAATATAACATTTCCAAGTGTAATATAAAGAAAATATCTTTAGTTGTGTTTCTACTTTGATCTATTATTCCATATGAATTTCTAGAGTGCAGCATTGAACGATTTGTAAAAGTTGCACAATCATTACATAGAGATGAGGGACGTGCTTTGAAGAAATTACATTCTAAAGGCAGAAAGGCAAGAAGAGGCTTGGGAGCTGTGCAGAGGTAGGCTAAATAAAAGTGTGATGGTTAGAAAAAGCACTGATAAACGTACACAACCGGAAATTAAGAGGAGCCAAGTGATTTGTTAGCAACAGTATAAAAAAAAATGGACAACAGAGAGTTTCATGTGCAGCTCTGAGCTGGTACAGTAGATGAAGTGAGGTAGTGACTTTGCACATAGAGGTCTAGGAAAGTCTGATGAAGCGAGGCAGAGAGTTCCAAGAAGAGGCGCAGCTCTAGAGAAAACTCAGTAAGACAGAGTGCGTAAGAGAAAACCTATGGAGTGAGGCGGAAAATATATTCAGTCCTATGGGTGCCCTTTAGATGCTGCTAAGCAACCCTCATAAATCATTATCGTTATGCAGACTATTCTGTGATCCCATCACAAGGAAACTCTTTGATTTAGATCAATTCAGAAACTTAAAAATATCCAAAATTTAGGTGAGACTGTCCCATAGCCACAAAAGTCTGAACGGTAGTTCCAATTGCCAGGAATGTTGGGAAGTTTGTCTGGCTGCGTTGGGTATGAAATGCCGGGCTTCTGGATGGTGAATCCCGACAGGGGAAAGGTAAGTATACTTGGCTTTCCCCAATGCCCCAAACCCTCCAAATGCCCCCAACCCTCCCTACCTGTAGCCTGACCCAGGATTACAGAACAAATTGTTATTCTTTTAACAAAGCTAGTGTTTGTGTGTGTTTGTGTATTTTGAAATATATTAACAGTTTTATTTATCCTGAAACAATTTTTTTACTATTTCTATTTTCTTGTTCACTAAGTGGAGCCTAAAACTATAGTCTGGGCTTTCAGTTCCATTTCCCAGCTTGCTAGGTCACGCATGTACTGTACATATCCCCTCAAACTGGCCTGGTGAAGAAGTAAGGTAAGTCTTACTACTCTGGGACAGTGTCACCTGAGCAATACTCCGCTTACCCGGCAAGATCTTCATGATAAATTACAGTGATAAGTGACTTTCTATCTCTGTACCAGAAAATCAGCCTTATTGCCGCTGTGAAAAGGCCCCTGTGTCAGATAATTGCTTTGTAGCGACAACTTGTTCAATTGGCTTGACTAAAGCACGGCTGGCCCCCATCCCAGTTAGTGGGACCTTATTAGTGTCCTCATTCACAGTTAGTGGAAGACTATCCTCATATGTTTATATCTGTCTCTCCTCTCTTTCTGCAGGTCAGGTGCAGCACAACAGATGATGGAGCTGGAACAGAAAAATGACAGGTAATGAGAATTCATCTGTCCTGTGAATAACGGTACAGAGGAGGGGAGCCAGCAGGACACCAGACATCCGTGGCATGTACACAAAACCTAAGCTGCAGGTGCTGCCCCCGATTTTTATTAACATGCTGCAAAAAGTATGACACAAAACAGGTTATAAACTGTCTATAATTAATAATTCAGCATTAGTTGCAAGAAGAACAGTCTTATATGCCATGTGATATAAGAGTTAACACCACATCTAAAGAGCCACGCACAAGTATTGCTAGTCCTCAGAGAATGGCGCTTTGCATTACTATCTATAGTCATCACTTGGTGCTGGTAGTTACTGCAAACCATGAATGTTACTAATGAAATCATTGATTCCATTATCCTGTTCTCCATGGTTCTGACCAGCCTGAGAGAGGCTGCAGCAAATTCCTGAAAGATAGATTACATGGTGAGAATTGGAGCAGCTGGTCTCGCCACGCGTGGCTGCTTACACCATCCCCCTATCACAGCGCAGTGCTGTCCCCAGCACCTCTCAGTGCCAGGAGATGCTTGCATATGTTCCTTTCCATTTGTTAAGTGAATATATACACACACATTTTATATATATATATATATATATATATATATATATATATACACACATATATAAAAAAAAAATTTTTTTTAATATATATATATTTATATATATATATATATATATATATATATACATACATACACATATACATATATAATAGACAAATAGACACACACACCATCATCCCGCCCGCCAGACTTCCGGCAGCAGGGCGAGAGTACCCCTGCAGGCTCGCTGCACTCGCCATAGGATCTATTCCCACTTTATGGGTGTCCTGGACACCCATGCGTGGGAATAGCCCTGTTGGCTGGTGGCATTGCCGGCTGTCGGGATTCCGGCGTCGGTATCTGCCGGAACCCGAGAGCCGGCAAATTAAACGCATCCCATATGTACAAACACACACACATATATATACACACACAAACATATATACACTTGGACTTTTGGTTTCACATACAGAAAAAATATAAAAATGCTTTTCAGTAACTCCCATATAGTAATAATGCCTACTTTAAGTCATAAAGCAACTTTTCAGCAAATCTTCTCTGTTATCACCATCCTGAGATACACAAATGTGTACTTTATAAAAACATTTTAGGACCATAACAATATGAAATATGAAATCAGAAATAAGTTTGTAAAGCCCGGTACACACTAGCCGATGTGTGTACCTGGCGAAATTGGCTGCGGCAGGGACCCGGCAGGGTGCCGGCATCGGTAAGTGCATACACACTTGCCTTTGCCGGCGTGAAGGGAACAATGGCGAGGAGAGCGACGGGGGAAGCGGGATCCATGCATGGCCCTCGTTAACAAGGTTCTCCCTCGGCTGGACTGTTCATACGAGGGAGGGGGTCATTAACGATGCGCAGGAGCACGCATCATTAATGATGTTGAGTGTACAGACTAGACGAGAAAGACAAGAGTAAAAGATATGTCCCTTCTGAGTGATATCTTTTTCTTTCTCATCTAGTGTGTATCATACTTGCCTACTATCCCGGAAGCTGTGGGAGGCTCCCATTTTTTGGGATAGCCCCCCGCACGAGTAGGCAGGTCTCCCACATCCTGCTCGCACCCTAGTGATGCGGGCAGGATGAAGAGATACACTCCCATATTCGCGAGTCCGTGGAGTGAAGGGGTTAAAATGACGCAAATCGCTTAATGATGTCACAGCCCGGCCCCACCCCCCAAAGTCTCCTGCAGCACCTCCTCTCCGGGCTTCTCCAGGAAAGGAGATAATTAAAGTAGGCAAGTATGGTGTGTAATGGGCTTAAGTCAAGGGAAAATCTTTCTGTGCCTATAGGGGTAAATTTACTAAGATGGGAGTTCTATTTAAGATAGGATGTTGCCCATAGTAACCAATCAGATTTCAGGTATTATCTTCTAGAAGGTGCTAAATAAATGTGAAGTAGGAGCTGAGTGGTTGCTATGGGCAACATCCCATCTTTTTTTTTTTTTAATTCAACAATTTTTATTAGATTTTTTATAGAAATACAAGAACAGGGAAGACCTTCATGATACAGACATACCAAAAACCGGAGAGAAACCGGTATAGTTACAATAATCCATCGTACGGTGCTTTTAAGCCTCATCAGTGAAACCACAGATACATAGTCGGTACTTGTAGGCTTGAGTAAGAGGTAAAGGATAAACAATCTTAACCTACATGAGGTCTAGGAAATGATGAAGACATTACCGACGTGCGTCTTAGCATAAGAAATCACCATATACCTAAGGCTAAGCATACAATTCTACCTGAGGATTCACAGGACATCAGTATACCCGAGAGGTCAATAAAGAAGACAGACAGGAGGGAGGGGGGGGGGGGGGGGGGAGAAACAAATGGGGAAAACAATACAAGTATAATCATATCATGAATGAGTAGCGGCCAAAGAAGTCCTAAGTAAAAATATTAAAGAAGTAATTCAGGCATGGTTAGCTATTCTAACCAAAGAGAAGGTTCAGTACCCATATGGCATAAGACTAAACATACAGCATGGGGTATTAAATTAATATAATTGCATTTCCTAAGAAAACAGCAGGGGGTCCCAAAGGAACAGTACATGGGCCTAGGTTGTCAAGAGGCCCTATCGATTTGTCTATATAGATACCACGTTGTGGTCTCAAAAAGTTTATAGATGAACGACTGTACATCCGGGTCTAGAGTGTCAATATACTTCTCCCACTTCTTGGCAAACCGCCTGACCCCCAATTCAATATCAGGAAGAGTAGCACGCCTCTCAAAATAAATAATCCGGAGGGTCATGTGTTTCACAGCAATCAAAGAAGGGGTAGACGGTTTGATCCAATTATTAAGAATTTGTTTCTTGGCAATTGTCAGGATAACAGAGAGTATCGGAACAATATCTCTATCTTCAGGCCCAAGAGACCACTCCCTAAAATCAAGTAGCAAACAAGCTCTCGGGCGTTTTATTAACCGTAAGTTAAATACTGTGTTGAGATAAGCGACCACCTTGTACCAAAACTTAGATATTTTCCGGCAAGACCACATATTGTGGTACAAGGTGGCACTCTGCTCAGTACATTTGATGCAACAGCCAGTGTCGTCTGGGACCATGTGTGCCCTCTGATTAGGCGCTATATATGCCCTTTGGAGCGTCTTCAAGTGAACCTCTTGCAAAGAGGCAGAGTATAAGAACCTAAAAGTGGGTAAAATGTTATCTAACAATTCAGCGCACGATCCCATATTGGGGATATCTCTGGACCATGAAGACAACGCGGAGTCCCAGAGCCGGTCTCTATATGAGACCCTAAAGGTGTTTCTGAAGTAACTAAGATGGTAAGGACAATCTTTAGTAAGCACCATTAAGGTGCGCAGCGGGTCTGTGGTAGCCTCAGAAATCATTGGGTGAGACTGGGATTGAGCAAAGTGTCTAGCCTGCAGGTACATAAAAAATTCCCGGTGGGAAATACCAAATTTTATCTGGATATCAGAGAAAGAAAGCACTGCATTGCCTCCTGGGTCATATATGTCTCTAATAGCTGCGATCCCCTTTTCTCTCCAACTCAAAAAATGTGCGTTATCAAGGCCAGGAAGGAAACATGGGTTACCCCAAAACGTAGTATGAAGAGAAGTGTCAGGTTTTCGCTGGGCTTTAGTGTGAGTGGCCTGCCATGCTCCATATGTATGCCAAAATAAAATATTATGTTTTATCTCAGATGGGAGACGGGAGTTTGGGGTGTGTAAGAGTGCAGCAGGTGAGAAAGGATGGAATACGGCCAGTTCAAGTGGCAAGTTCGTAAATACTGATCTGCCCCAAAGCCAGTCTGTGATATACCGGTACATCGCTGCTCTACTAAATAGGACAGGATCCGGGATTCCCATACCTCCCTCTTCACGTAATAGCTGTAACCTAGCGTAGGGGACTCTTGGTCGTTTACCTGCCCATAGAAATCTAGTGAAACACTGTTTAAGAAAAAGGACATCTTTCTCAACAAGGGCAATACGGAGCATAAGAAGAAAATAAGCAATCTTGGGAAAAACAACAGATTTAATAACTTCTGCTCGACCCATAAGAGACAAGGGCAGAGACGCCCAGTCTGTAAGGATTTTAGACACCTTGGACAAAATAGGACCAAAATTAACCGCATATAGATCCGGGAGGGAAGTAGGGATCTGAACCCCTAAATATCTAAGACTATCTCGAGCCACTGGGAATCGGGACAGGACCGGGTGTAATGGAAAGAGGGAAGAGTCTCCTGAAAGGAGGAGAAGCTCGGATTTAGATATATTAATTTTGTATTCCGCAAAGGAACCAAATTGTTCAATCAGGGAGACAATCGCAGGGATGGACGTATCAGGATGAGAAATAAATAGAAGCATGTCGTCAGCATACAGTGATAATTTTACCATTGTGTCCATTATTTTTATGCCTGTAAATCTGGGAGAATTTCTCAGGGAAACAGCTAGGAGTTCTAAAGCTAAGGCAAATAATAAAGGTGACAAGGGGCAGCCCTGACGTGTGCCACTCTGGATAAGAAAAGGGGATGAGAGGATACCATTCCCCAAAACTTGAGTGGAGGGAGATTCATATAATCGGGAAACAAGAGAGACAAAGTCCTCAGGTGCACCAAAGCGGTGGAGCGTTTCATACAGATGGTCCCAGGTGACCAGGTCGAACGCCTTTTCGGCATCAAGTGACAATAATACATAGTGTCAGTGGGTTTGGAAAGCTGAAAGGCCTGCATAACAGTCAAGACCTTACAGATATTGCTCACTGATTGCCGACCCCAGACAAATCCAGTCTGGTCTGTATGAACTATATCAGGGACTATGAATTTGAGTCTATTCGAGAGGATTTTAGTGAACAATTTATAATCCGTGTTTAGAAGGGAGATCAGACGATAAGAACTGGGAGACTCAGGATCCCGGCCAGGCTTCGGGATAACCTTTATGACTGCGGAATTAAAATATTGGGGCAAGGAAGCACCCTGCATAAAAGAATTAAATAAGACAGAAAGAGGTTCGCACAGTCTAGTAGATAGAATTTTATAGTAGTCATTGGCAAAACCGTCAGGGCCCGGAGTCTTCCCAGTCTTCAGTCCAGCTATTGCTAAAGAAACTTCCTCAGTGGTGATAGGTGCAAGAAGAGAGGTACAGTGCGACTCTGACATTTGAGGCAGATCAGTAGAAGACCAAAAGCTAGACTTGTGGGTCTGGTTAATAACAGGACGTGCGTAAAGAGTGGTATAAAAAGACTGTAGCACCTCAGCAATCTCGGCCGAGGTCCGTACTCTGTCCCCACCTTGGGTGAGCAGAGAGTGAATGACCACTTTAGGGTGTCTGCCTTTTAACAAACGGGATAACAGTTTGCCAGACTTATTGCCATATCTGTAAATGCCACAGTCTCTTGAAAATGAATATTTAGCTTCCATTTGAGAAAGGAGGGTATCAAACAGTGTTTTTTTATGTAAGGTACCGTTCCCTAGTAGAAGGGGAGGGGGAGGATTTAAATTCCTGAAAAGAGTGAATAAGAGCCGCCTGGGCTTCCAAATATTGTGAGTTTAAATCTAAATCCCTTTTTTTACTATAGGACATAATGTGCCCCCGAATAACTGATTTTGACGCCTGCCAGAAAAGAGCAGGATCCTCGCTCAGAGTTTCTCCATTATGCGTATGATAATCCAGCCACGCTGCATCTAATGAGGAGCGGAATTTCAGAGAGCCACTTAAATGAGAGGGGAAGTGCCAGGAGCGAAAAGGGGATTTTTCTGAGAGGAGCATCAATTTCATACAGCATAAAGCATGGTCCGAAATACAGATATCCTCAATTTTAGAGTCAGACACTTTTGAGAAAAAGGAGTCAGATAACAGCAGATAATCAATCCTCGAGAACGTGTGGTGCGCAGCTGAGAGGCATGTAAATTCCCTTTCTAATGGGTAGCATGCGCGCCACACATCCACTAAGGACAACTGCGAGCAAATATAGGGGATACCAATACGTGGTAACGAGGGGGGAGCGCGAGGGGGAGGGGATTTATCCAAGGTTGGAAAAGAAAATAAATTAAAATCTCCACCCAAGATTATAGGAATTTCAGAGTAGGTTAGTAGCTTAGTGACCATGTTCGTATAAAATTGCTTAGAGTACTGATTGGGAGCTTAAATATTACAAAGTAGGAACCTGGATGCATACAATGTGACATCTGCCAGTACATACCGACCCTGAGTGTCATCTAAAATTGCATGGACGGAGATAGGGACCGTGTGCCGTGCTAAAATAATCACTCCCCTAGCCTTAGAAGAGAAGGAGGAAGAGGCTACCACAGACCAACCCATAGTGTTCAGTTTTACCACCTCATTTGGCATAAAGTGAGATTCCTGAATGAAAACAACATCCATCCCCACCTTCCGAAGATAGAGCAAAATCTTTCTGCGTTTAGCTGGGGAGTTGATCCCTCCCACATTCCACGTGCCGACACTCAAACTAGCCATGCATCAAATGAACTGGGAAAACCTGAAAACCTGCGCAGTAATCATGATATCTACAGCCGCCGAAAAATGGATACAAATCATACCGGGGTGGACACATAAGGAGGAGAAGGGGAGGGGGAGAAGAAAAGAGGGACAGAAACATAGAAAACATACAAAATATAACATTAACATTGTGAAAGAAAGTCCTGCTAAGGACAATCATATCTTCAGAAAACGAGAACAACCGGTTCAAGCAAGCACAGAGGCCGTCATAGACCGCCAATGAGCCAGCCAGAATTATGAAAACCTGAGGAAAAAATGAGGGAGGGGGCGCCCTTACCCACCCTCGGCAACATAATATATGAAAATATACATAGGAAAAATAACAAGAAAATATCAGACGCAGCCTATCACATAAGAAGAAGGGGGAGATATCTCCGCTAAGCATATATAACCATTCTAGAAAGATTACATAGCCACAAAAAGACAACAGATGAATAAGAAAAATCTAAAACATAAAACAAGGCAAAAAGGTTCAGCCCGCTGTATAAGACCAAAGTCTCTTTTGGGGGAAAAAACACCTGCAGCAGATTCTACAGCAATAGTTAAATTGGCAGACATAACCGGAAACAGAGAAGTCCAGGTGCAATACTCAGCCATCTCAATCCAGGGTGTCATCCGCCTGAGAGGAGTCGTCATCTGCCTTGGATGCCTCAGAAACATAAGCCTCTGCATCTGCAAGATTTGTAAAGTCCCGGAAAGAATTTCCATCAAACAGGCGTAGTCTTGCAGGGAAGAGCAGAGCAAATGTTTTATTCGCCTTTACCAAACGGGAGCAAAGGGGGGTAAATTCCCGACGTGCCCGGGATACCTCCGCAGAGTAGTCCTGGAAAATGGCCAAACGAGCTCCCTCCCATTGTAAATTCCTATGCCTCCTGGATGCCGTCCATATTGCCTCCTTATGGAGAAAGTTCAGACATTTAAATATAACCACACGTGGTCTGCTATTAGGTGAAGAACGTGGGGGACCCAGTCTGTGGGCTCTCTCGATAACTAAGCCAGTGCATTCATCTTGGATATGCAACAAATCAAGGAGGGACGTTTGTAAAAAAAAGAGTCAAATCAGGACCTTTCAGTGACTCAGGGAGCCCCAGCACCCGAAGATTCGATCTCCTCGATCTATTTTCAAGATCGTCAACCTTGTTCAGCAGCTGGAAGTGAGATTTCTGGAGCTCATCATATCTGTGCTTAAGATCCCCAACATCCTGAAAAGTCTCCCCCAGCCTTTGTTCATTTGTAAGAACAGTCTTAGATAACTGCTTGATTTGGGATTTTAGATCTTTTACTGCCTGCTGCATTTTAGCAGCATGTGCATCCATGATAGGCTCCATGGCATCCCTAACAGCTCTCACTACATCAGCATAAGTCACTGGAGAGGCAGGGGAACAGTCAGGCTCACCTGAGGGAGAAATGTGTTTTGCAGAAGCCTGTTTAATGCTGCCAGCAGCCTGCTGACTCGTTTGTGAGCTAGGTGCGGTGGCCATCTTGGATTCCCCCGGCCGTTTTTCAGACCTCGATCTCTGGGCTTTAGGGTTCATGGGGGAGGACAGAAACCTTTCCATCCAATCCCCAGCACTTTCCCACAGGTAGTGTGCGCCAGGTGCGGAGAAAAGCCGCGAGCGGGAGGCGCTGTGTGCTCCGGTTACCGAGGGTGCAGGAGAGCTGCAGCAATCAGCTTCTCCTCACATGGGCGCCGGAACCGGAACGGGCAACATCCCATCTTAAATAGAACTCCCATCTTAGTAAATTTACCCCATAGTTGGCAGCCTTAAACTCGGGATGTGTTCAGGGCCGACGCCAGAATACCGACAGCACTCAGAAGACCGCTGCCAGATCACCGACAGACAGGATGCCGAAGGTATCGGGGAACAGCCCTTAGGGTTAGGGCCTGGGGGCGGGAGGTGTCAGGGTTAGGCACTAGGAGGGGAGGTTAGCCGTAGCCACCACCCACCCAAGAGTTAGCTGTAGCCGTCACACCTGAAGGGTTAGGTTTAGGGTGGGGGTGGGGTAAAAACAGTTACCCCCTCAGATTCCAGCATTTTCAGTGTCTGGATGCTGCGTTTGATGCGTCAGCCTACTTTCGGACACCCTATCCTGGCTTGACCGGATATACAAATGAATCTTTTATCACTGCAAATAGCAGCAATAACCATACCTCACAACATTTTGAATCGAACAAGAGGGACATCTTGGTGCAGCGAAGCCACGCCGCAGATGTAAGGGGCGTAACCTATAGAAAAGGGGCATGGCTTCACCAGAGTGTCACGATCACGAGCCACGCCCCCTGCTTTTCATCAGTGAGGGGGCATGCCCAGCGCTCTGTGAGTTGCTGGAATGCCCCCAGACCCTCTGTCTCCCGTGAATAGACGCTGTGCGCATGTACACAGCGTCTATTCACCGCTGCTCTGCTAGGCAGAGCAGTGACTACAGGAGCCTCCCAACTGCCCCTACCGCGGGACACTGCTGCCCGCAGGTGGTACAGTGGGACAGTCCTAGAAAAACGGGACTGTCCCGCGAAAATCGGGACAGTTGGGAGGTATGGCAATAACATGTGTTCATTAATGTGCAGAAAATGCGGAGCTTATATAATAAACCCCAACCCATTTCTGTGTATACAGGAATCTGCCAACCACATTTATCACTTGTGTGGCAATGTAATTTTATCACTCAGCCAGAGTGTCAGGAGGAGCAGGCCAGCTAAAGGTGCTATGGATTAATGTTCTGACCACTGGTAAATGGTAAACATCTTCTCGGTCATAACAAAAAGGAAGAACTACTGTACAGTATGATCATGTGCGGTTTGGAAAGCAAGTATCAACATATAAACAATCACTGTCATCTGCAATTAGAATATAAATGAGCTGTTAACTAAAGCTGCCAAGTGGAACTAGATATATAAATAGGTTACAGAGGGGAAGCTGAACAGATAATAAAGTTGTTTTGTGATAACATTGTTACTGTGTACAGATCCAAATCAGGGAGACACCGCTGTGTATAGCATAATCACCGCAGCTGATTGACTTGATAAACACGGAACAGATTGAGAAGCAGAGAGAAACCTCTTGTCTTATTTCATGTGCACACAGGAGGATCTGGGTGTCATAAATAAACTTCAAATATTATTGTGTTTACGGCAGAGTAATTGATCTCCCGGGATACACAGATATGTTATCGCTGGGGCTTTGATGCCAAAAAAACTGATTTTAACATCTTTGTCAAGTTTAATAATGTAATGAGCTAAAAATGAACAAATATTTCTGGAGATGTAGCCATTAGCAGAGGAATGTGACAATAGAATGAGTAAGTTAATAACACAGCACCTTTAATCTACTGTTCTCTACCAATCTACTGTATCCAACTATTCTCAAACATATCCTACTGACTTCTCATACAATGCCTACTGACTCACTCTTACCTATCCTACAGAATTCTCACACATATCCTACTGACTTCTCATACAATGCCTACTGACTCACTCTTACCTATCCTACAGAATTCTCACACATATCATACTGACTTCTCATACAATGCCTACTGACTCACTCTTACCTATCCTACAGAATTCTCACACATATCATACTGACTTCTCATACAATGCCTACAGACTCACTCCTACCTCTCCTATAGAATTCTCACACATATCATACTGACTTCTCATACAATGCCTACTGACTCACTCTTACCTATCCTACAGAATTCTCACACATATCCTACTGACTTCTCATACAATGCCTACTGACTCACTCTTACCTATCCTACAGAATTCTCACACATATCCTACTGACTTCTCATACAATGCCTACTGACTCACTCTTACCTATACTACAGAATTCTCACACATATCCTACTGACTTCTCATACAATGCCTACTGACTCACTCTTACCTATCCTACAGAATTCTCACACATATCCTACTGACTTCTCATACAATGCCTACTGACTCAATCTTACCTATCCTACAGAATTCTAACACATATCCTACTGACTCAATCTTACCTATCCTACAGAATTCTCACACATATCCTACTGACTCACTCCTACCTATCCTACAGAATTCTCACACATATCCTACTGATTTCTCATACAATGCCTACTGACTCACTGCTACCTATACCACAGAATTCTCACACATATCCTACTGACTTCTCCTACAATGCCTACTGACTCACTCCTACCTCTCCTACAGAATTCTCACACATATCCTACTGACTTCTCATACAATGCCTACTGACTCACTCCTACCTATCCTACAGAATTCTCATACATATCCTACTGCCTTCTCATACAATGCCTACAGACTCACTCCTAACTATCCTACAGAATTCTCACACATATACTACTGACTTCTCATACAATGCCTACTGACTCACTCTTACCTATCCTACAGAATTCTCACACATATCCTACTGACTTCTCATACAATGGCTACTGACTCACTCCTACCTCTCCTATAGAATTCTCACACATATCCTACTGACTTCTCATACAATGCCTACTGACTCACTCCTACCTATCCTACAGAATTCTCACACATATCCTACTGATTCACTCTTACCTATCCTACAGAATGCTCACACATATCCTACTGACTTCTCATACAATGCCTACTGACTCACTCCTATCTATACCACAGAATTCTCACACAATTCCTACTGACTTCTCATACAATGCCTACTGACTCACTCCTACCCCTCCTACATAATTCTCACACATATCCTACTGATTCTCATACAATGCCTACTGACTCACTCCTACCTCTCCTACAGAATTCTCACACATATCCTACTGACTTCTCATACAATGCCTACTGACTCACTCCTACCTATCCTACAGAATTCTCACACATATCCTACTGACTTCTCATACAATGCCTACTGACTCACACCTACCTATACCACAGAATTCTTACACATATCCTACTGACTTCTCATACAATGCCTACTGACTCACTCCTACCTATCCTACAGAATTCTCATAGTTACTGACTTCTCACACATATCCTACTGTCTCACTCCTACCTATACTACAAAATTCTCACACATATCCTACTGACTTCTCATACAATGCCTACTGACTCACTCCTACCTATCCTACAGAATTCTCACACATATCCTACCGACTTCTCATACAATGCCTACTGACTCACTCCTACCTATCCTACAGAATTCTCACACATATCCTACTGACTTCTCATACATTGCCTACTGACTCACTCCTACCTATACTACAGAATTCTCACACATATTATACTGACTTCTCATACAATGGCTACTGACTCACTCCTACCTCTCCTATAGAATTCTCACACATATCCTACTGACTTCTCATACAATGCCTACTGACTCACTCCTACCTATCCTACAGAATTCTCACACATATCCTACTGATTCACTCTTACCTATCCTACAGAATGCTCACACATATCCTACTGACTTCTCATACAATGCCTACTGACTCACTCCTATCTATACCACAGAATTCTCACACAATTCCTACTGACTTCTCATACAATGCCTACTGACTCACTCCTACCCCTCCTACATAATTCTCACACATATCCTACTGACTTCTCATACAATGCCTACTGACTCACTCCTACCTCTCCTACAGAATTCTCACACATATCCTACTGACTTCTCATACAATGCCTACTGACTCACTCCTACCTATCCTACAGAATTCTCACACATATCCTACTGACTTCTCATACAATGCCTACTGACTCACACCCACCTATACCACAGAATTCTTACACATATCCTACTGACTTCTCATACAATGCCTACTGACTCACTCCTACCTATCCTACAGAATTCTCATAGTTCCTGACTTCTCACACATATCCTACTGTCTCACTCCTACCTATACTACAAAATTCTCACACATATCCTACTGACTTCTCATACAATGCCTACTGACTCACTCCTACCTATCCTACAGAATTCTCACACATATCCTACCGACTTCTCATACAATGCCTACTGACTCACTCCTACCTATCCTACAGAATTCTCACACATATCCTACTGACTTCTCATACATTGCCTACTGACTCACTCCTACCTATACTACAGAATTCTCACACATATTATACTGACTTCTCCTACAATGCCTACAGACTCACTCCTACCTCTCCTATAGAATTCTCACACATATCATACTGACTTCTCATACAATGCCTACTGTCTCACTCTTACCTATCCTACAGAATTCTCACACATATCCTACTGACTTCTCATACAATGCCTACTGACTCAATCTTACCTATCCTACAGAATTCTCACACATATCCTACTGACTCACTCCTACCTATCCTACAGAATTCTCACACATATCCTACTGATTTCTCATACAATGCCTACTGACTCACTGCTACCTATACCACAGAATTCTCACACATATCCTACTGACTTCTCATACAATGCCTACTGACTCACTCCTACCTCTCCTACAGAATTCTCACACATATCCTACTGACTTCTCATACAATGCCTACTGACTCACTCCTACCTATCCTACAGAATTCTCATACATATCCTACTGCCTTCTCATACAATGCCTACAGACTCACTCCTACCTCTCCTATAGAATTCTCACACATATCCTACTGACTTCTCATACAATGCCTACTGACTCACTCCTACCTATCCTACAGAATTCTCACACATATCCTACTGATTCACTCTTACCTATCCTGCAAAATGCTCACACATATCCTACTGACCTCATACAATGCCTACTGACTCACTCCTATCTATACCACAGAATTCTCACACAATTCCTACTGACTTCTCATACAATGCCTACTGACTCACTCCTACCTCTCCTACAGAATTCTCACACAAAACCTACTGACTACTCATACAATGCCTACTGACTCACTCCTACCCCTCCTACATAATTCTCACACATATCCTACTGACTTCTCATACAATGCCTACTGACTCACTCCTACCTCTCCTACAGAATTCTCACACAAATCCTACTGACTACTCATACAATGCCTACTGACTCACTCCTACCCCTCCTACATAATTCTCACACATATCCTACTGACTTCTCATACAATGCCTACTGACTCACTCCTACCTCTCCTACAGAATTCTCACACATATCCTACTGACTTCTCATACAATGCCTACTGACTCACTCCTACCTATCCTACAGAATTCTCACACATATCCTACTGACTTCTCATACAATGCCTACTGACTCACACCTACCTATACCACAGAATTCTTACACATATCCTACTGAATTCTCATACAATGCCTACTGACTCACTCCTACCTATCCTACAGAATTCTCATAGTTACTGACTTCTCACACATATCCTACTGTCTCACTCCTACCTATACTACAAAATTCTCACACATATCCTACTGACTTCTCATACAATGCCTACTGACTCACTCCTACCTATCCTACAGAATTCTCACACATATCCTACCGACTTCTCATACAATGCCTACTGACTCACTCCTACCTATCCTACAGAATTCTCACACATATCCTACTGACTTCTCATACATTGCCTACTGACTCACTCCTACCTATACTACAGAATTCTCACACATATTATACTGACTTCTCATACAATGCCTACAGACTCACTCCTACCTCTCCTATAGAATTCTCACACATATCATACTGACTTCTCATACAATGCCTACTGTCTCACTCCTACCTATCCTACAGAATTCTCACACATATCCTACTGACTTCTCATACAATGCCTACTGACTCAATCTTACCTATCCTACAAAATTCTCACACATATCCTACTGACTCACTCCTACCTATCCTACAGAATTCTCACACATATTATACTGACTTCTCATACAATGCCTACAGACTCACTCCTACCTCTCCTATAGAATTCTCACACATATCCTACTGACTTCTCATACAATGCCTACTGACTCACTCCTACCTATCCTGCAGAATTCTCACACATATTATACTGACTTCTCATACAATGCCTACAGACTCACTCCTACCTCTCCTATAGAATTCTCACACATATCCTACTGACTTCTCATACAATGCCTACTGACTCACTCCTACCTATCCTACAGAATTCTCATAGTTACTGACTTCTCATACAATGCCTACTGTCTCACTCCTACCTCTCCTATAGAATTCTCACACATATCCTACTGACTTCTCATACAATGCCTACTGACTCAATCTTACCTATCCTACAGAATTCTCACACATATCCTACTGACTTCTCATACAATGCCTACTGACTCACTCCTACCTATACTACAGAATTCTCACACATATCATACTGACTTCTCATACAATGCCTACATACTCACTCCTACCTATCCTACAGAATTCTCACACATATTATACTGACTTCTCATACAATGCCTACTGACTCACTCCTACCTATACTACAGAATTCTCACACATATTATACTGACTTCTCATACATTGCCTACTGACTCACTCCTACCTATACTACAGAATTCTCACACATATTATACTGACTTCTCATACATTGCCTACTGACTCACTCCTACCTATCCTACAGAATTCTCACACATATTATACTGACTTCTCATACAATGCCTACTGACTCACTCCTACCTATACTACAGAATTCTCACACATATTATACTGACTTCTCATACATTGCCTACTGACTCACTCCTACCTATACTACAGAATTCTCACACATATTATACTGACTTCTCATACATTGCCTACTGACTCACTCCTACCTATACTACAGAATTCTCACACATATTATACTGACTTCTCATACAATGCCTCCTGTCTCACTTCTACCTATACTACAGAATTCTCACACATATCCTACTGACTTCTCAAACAATGCCTACTGACTCACTCCTACCTATCCTACAGAATTCTACTGCTTACTCAAAATGCCCTAGTACTGTCTCCTCCCTCATACTGCTCTCTCATATCTATTATACTATTATATAGGGCAGTACAGATAGTGTAATAGTTAGCATCACTGCCTCACAGCACTGAGGTCATGGGTTCCATTCCCACCACGGCCCTAACTCTGTGGAGTATGTATATTCTCCCCACGCTTGCGTGGGTTTCCTCCGTGTGCTCCAGTTTCCTCCCACAATCCAAAAATATACTGGTAGGTAAACGGTCTCTGAACAAAATTAACCCTAGCATGAATGTGTCTGCATGTGGTAGGGTATATAGATTGTAAGCACCACTAGGGCAGAGACTGATGTGAATGGGCAAACATTCTCTGTAAAGAGCTGCCGAATATGTGTCCGCTATATAAATAACTGGTAATAAATAATAAATAACTTGTACTGATAGTTCATATCTGCCCTACTGCTGTATCCTCTCTCACAGGGCCGGTGCTGGGTGTTCGGTGCCCCCCTACAAACTATAAATTTGTGCCTACCATCTCATTCTTTGCTAAGTGATGTGCAGCAGAAAGGAGTGTGGTCTCACAAGGAAGGGGCAAGGCGACACAATAATACCCGCATTTAAAATTACACCACACAGTAGCACAATCTTATTCACGTTACACCACATAGTAGTGTCCCTTATTCACATTATGACACAGAGTAGTGCCCATTATTCACGTTACATCACACTGTAGTGCCCCTTATATATGTTACGCTACACAGTAGTGCCCTTTATACACATTATGCCCACAGTAGTAGTGCCTCTTATACACATAATCCCCCTGTAGTAGAACCCCTGTAGTAGAACCCTTTATACACATAATGCCCACAGGTAGCGTTTGCCACTGAGTGGGTTGCGCTGCCCTTGTACACATTTCTGGAAGTAGCCCTAATAGGGGTTGGTCACTTGGACCCCCTTGCCCTCCACAAAAAGACACACATGCTTGTCTGATTTTTTTTTCTTTTACAATTTTCATTTTTACTTTTTTCAACTTTTTTTTTCTTTATACAACAGGTCAATATGATTTTTTTTTTAATGTTTGTATGTTTTAATATAGGGGTTAAGCAGTAACCGCTACCCTCATGTAGTTGGCATCCCAAAGTACGGGATGCCGGCCGTCAGGAGACCGGCACCAGAATCCCGACACCTGTCAGAATGCCAGCAACAGAAACCTGAACGTAAGTATGCCGGGGAGGGTAAGGGTTAGGCTGCGAGGAGAAGGCTTAGGGTAAGGCTGTGTTGAGGGAGGGTTAGGCAGTGGGGAGGGAGGGTTATGGATAGGCTGCAGCTAGGCAGGGTTAGAGTTAGGCTGCGGAGGAAAGGGTTAGGCTGTGGGGAGGAAGAGTTAGGGCTAGGCTGAGGGAGGGGAGGGTTAGGCTGCGGTGGGAGGGTTAGGCTGCAGGAGGGATTGGGATAGGCTGCAGCGGGGAGGGTTAGGGTTAGGCTGTGGGAGGTGAGGGTTAGGCTGCGGGGAAGGAGGGTTAGGCTGATGTAGGAGAAGGCTAAGTTGCAGGAGGGAGGGTTAGGCTGCGGGAGGAGAGATAGGCTGCAGGGGGAGGGTTAGGCTGCGGGATGGGTCAGTTAGGCTGCTGGGGGAGGGTCAGGGGAGGATGCGGGGGGAGAGCGTTAGGATTAGCTGCGGGTTGGGTCAGTTAGGCTGTGGGCAGGTCAGTCGAGAGCACGGCTGGGCCCAGGTACTTTTCAGGGGGCGTGGCCTAATCATGGGAGGCGTGGTTATGCACTCTTAGAAAAAAATACTGAAAAAAATGGTATATTAAGCACCTCTATGGCCACACTGCAGCCCAGCACACGCTGAGGAAAAGAGCTGCTGCTGCCAGGTAAGGGGCCCGGGGCCCCCTCTGGGCCCCCCCATCAGACCTGGGCACGGGTAATTTGTACCCTCTCTCCCCCTCACTGGCTGTGGGGGGAGGGTTAGGGTGAGGATGCGAGGGGAGAGCCTTAGGGTTAGGCTTCAGGGGGTGGGGATAGGCTGGTGGGGGGTTAGGATTAGGCTGAGGGTGTTGGGGCTAGGCTGTGGGGGAAGGGTTAGGATTAGGGTTACACTGAAGTACCTTCTGGCTGTTGGTGTCCTGGAATTCTCTATCAGCCTGAAGTCCTGGTACTTCAGCCCACTCTCCTCGGGCAGGCTATTAGTTGCTTGGATGCAAGGTGAGCCCACTCTGCACACTGCATCATCTGTCGCCTCCAGCCTCAGCTCCAGCAGAGTCCATGCCAGGGCAGTGAACGCCATCCTGCCATGAAGCCTACGCAGCTGGAGAACTGTAGTCTCTTCTTACCTTACTGCAACCTTTGATGCTGCTCAGGGCTCCACCTCCTGTACACTACAAGGAACCCTGCAGCGGCACTGGCAGCAGCCTATCAATTAATTAAAGTACTGCCTGGGTTCGGTGGGCTGCATATATAAAGCCCTACATTACGTCCAGCTGCGGCTCCGCTGAACACTTGCCCGGCTCCTTCCACACCCCATAGTAGCCAGCAGTGTGAGAGATGAGGTCCGCTCCCTGTCAGCAGTCATCCAGGGAGTGAATATGAGAGGAAGCCGTGCAGGTGCAGGAGAAGGGCCCCGGCACAGAAACCTAGACAGCAGGTCAGACGCCGGTGACACAGCAGTACCTTTATACACGTTATGCTACACAGTAGAGCCTCTTATACGTTGTGCCAGACAGCACAGCCCCTTATGCACATTGCACCACATATTAGTACCTCTTATAAACATTACGTCACACAGTAGAGCCCCTTATACACTTTATGCCACATTAAAGCCCCACCTCCTTCTTATCATCAATCCTCCTCCACATTCATCATCATTCCTCATCCTCTCCACCCCACCAAGGGAGCTGCGATGCTGCTAACCTCATTCCTCGTCCTCCTGTCTCAGGGTTCGCCTTGCCACCTCTGCAAGTGACACAGAGAGACTGCAGGTACTGAGGGAGGGGAAGACAGAAAGGGGCAGGCATATGCACCGCTGCCTGCTGCAATGTGTAATGGTAGTGATGCATCCAGCAGAAAAGGAGCCAGGCGATCACTGGTGGGTGCGGCCAGTTACACCCACAGAGAAAATGCGTTATGTAGCATGCACTATCTGCACCACCCTAGTAACCGTCCTGAGTCTTGATTGAGCAAGTCACCTCCCAAGAGAAGGCCATTCATATTTAGCCAGAAGGGAGAACTGTGTACAGGCAGTGTCATCCAGTATTTCAGACTGAAATCCTGTACTGTCAGTCACTGGAGCTCTGTTGCTCCCTCCCTCCCCCTCACACATCAATTTGCCACTCAGTACACTGCCCTGGACCACCACGGCATGGAGCTTCCTACTAACCAGCCCTTCCTTCTCTAAACAACCACACCAACTCTTTATTGGTGAGCACGTAGATGTCCTCTTTCTGACAATAAATTTAAAGGGACTGGACTATAGAGATGGCAACACACTTGGAGCAGACTGCATTAGCGCTCTTTACGGGCCGACTTTGGGCTCCCATGGCTTTCACGAGGCAATGTACATGTTTGATAACGCATCTCAGAGGAATAATGAAAAATAAACCCTTTTACATATCAAAAACACAGTGCAATGTCCCATAACATCAAAAACACTTCCCGCATATTGGTTATTTTAATATTCAATCTCATGTATTAGCTATCCCAACAATTTTCTATCTATATAGCTCACTAGCTCACCCTAGTCACAGGACCAGTGGAAGCGTACTACCAACCCACTCCACCCCCCATTGTCTCATTTAGTGGATATACAAGAATGATGAATAAACATAACATACAAATATATTATGTGACGGCTGATTGACAGGCAGAGGCGGGTGGGGGGAGTTCGCGAACCATTGCAGAGGCGGCGCAGGGAAAACGGTGGTGTGTCGGCAGCGTTTTCGGGGCGGCTATGTGTCGTCACATGCAGTCTCTATGATTGAAAAAAAAGAAGACTTCCTAGTTTCTTCGACCATGCACTAATTGCGGTGCAATCGTAACTAGAGCATGGTCGCAGTTGGTGGGCAGTGGATAGCATGATGAGTGACCTAGCCCTGTGATGGGCAGCCCCCAGCATGTGAAAGAACGGATTGCAAATCCTGCTTTTAGCAGAATTTGCAATCCATACTGAATAGGTAAAACTTGCTCATCTTTCTTATTACTGGTTTATTACTGAACATTACAGTTTAGAAATGACATTTCTGTTATTGGTGGCTTGGTAATGGGCAATACTGTTACTACTGGGCACCAAAATTACTGGTGGTTTATTAATCTGTGTTACGGTACATCTGTACATATTAATGGCCATTACTACCACTGCTGAAACCATACTGGGTAGGTGAAAGTAGCTTTATTCTCGGACCCCTTAAATACAGCGGAGAAGGTGCCTTATTATCACACATTTATTGAAAAGTAATGTTAAAAAACACCACCAGCTTCCTAGGTAACATCACACAATCACCAAAGGGCTTTTACCAACATCTCATAATTATCACATTGAACAGCAGTCACCCTAAAAAAAAGTCCCAGCAGAGTCCCCAAAAGTCACCAGAAGCAGTAACCCCAGTCCAGTTCCTATAAGGATCTCAGGTAACAACTCTAGAAGACTCCTCAGGGTCCTGGACGCTCAGCCGCTGCACTTCACCAGCAACTATGCCCTATCATCTGCAGTTTACAGGTATTTGCCAGCGGACCTCCCAGCGCATTCAGATTACCAGATGCCCGGGCTCTGCTAACACAATCTGCACCTGCTGCGTCTCAATTCTCTGGTGCTGCCATGACACACACAGCTTCCAGCAACACAGAATTCAGAAAGATTGTCACTTCCTCCCCCTGCTCCCTTTTAAAACCACATTTAAACATGACTAGGGGCGTGTTAATTTCACAGGACCAGCAAAACAGAAAATCTCAGATGAGCATGCTGGGAGTTGTTGTCCTACTAGGTAGTAACTTCTAAAGAAACGGGAAATCACAAAGGAGCATGCTGGGCTGAAACTATACAGTTACTGCTGGGTTGACAGAAAGCCTCAGCACAACTACTGTCCAAATGAGAGACCACCCAGACCGCTGGGCTCTGTTTCAGAACAATTAAATTAGTAAACAGATTTAATTAGCTCCCATTCACAATTGCAGGACTTTCTTTGGACAGCACCCACTCTGTGGAATGCCCTACCACACACAATAAGGCTCTCCTCTAGTCTCCAAACCTTCAAGCGTTCCCTGAAAACTCACCTCTTCAGGCAAGCTTATCAAATTCCGGAACCACCCACATAAACTTCATAAACACTTCTGTCCAGTTACTTCCCCACTGTAGGGGTACATTTACTAAAGCTTCTAAAAGAGAATTGGTGATGTTGCCCATAGCAACCAATCAGATGCTGTCTATCATTTTCTAAAAGGCAACATAGAAATGATAGACAGAATCACCACCAATTCTCAGTTTTAGAAGCTTTGGTAAATTTACCCCGTAGAGTCCATTCATATCCCCACATATTTTCTCGTTCTTCGCTTTCCGTTCTTCCTCACCATAGGCCAACTTAGCTGTGTGACTATATCATACAGTCCACTAAGAACCTTTGCAATCTGGTGGAACTTTATGCAACAGATAACACCTGTCCTTGTGTATCAATGCCTACTTCCCTAAAGACTGTATGCTTCATCAAATTGAAAGTTTACTGTATATCGCTTCTCCAAGTGGTTTCCCTTATACAGAATTAATACTCAAAACAATCACTTGACTTGTTAATAAAGGCTAATTCAGGTGAGGGCTTATTTAGATAGTACTTTCCCGATGTTGTGAATGGAACACACAAGGGCCTGCTCTAATGAAGTCTGAGTTGGCCGGAGGTGTGGATTTACGGCCGAACTCAGACTTATTTTTTAAAACAGCAATCAGTTACAACGCGAAACCATGCCTTGTACATGATTGGCGCTTTAAAAAAATGTCCAAGTTCGGCCATGAACCTATAACTCCAGCCAACTCGGACTTCATTACATCTGGCACCTACTTGGAAAACCTTATCTGAAATATGGGATCAGATGATAACAATGCTGTTCCATTTGTATCATATTCTCATGAACAATAATGACTTATGATGAGTTGGGACACAAGCATGAAAATTATGTCTGCTAAGAGAAATGACATGATTGGATGCTAAGGGACATACCAGTGTTGGTCATTCAGTGGTGTCACAGTGAAACGGTTGCTTGTTTTTTTGGGGTGCTATAACCTGGCCAGTGTCACTAGTAGTTATATCACAGTGACCACAGTAAACTGACCTAGTTTATGGTCAGTACCATATAGAGGGTCTATTCATGAAGCAGGGAAAATGGTGGCGAAGTGATCAAGTGGAGAAGTTGCCCTTGGCAATCAATCAGCATTGATGTAGCATTTTAAAATCCATACTCTAAAATTATACAGGGCAGCTGATTGGTTGCCATGGGCAACTTCTCCACTGGCTCACTTCTCCACACTTTTCATTGTTTCATGAATAGACCCCAGAGTGTCTATGACTGTTTTGGTTTCAGCTGTTTAGGATCTTAGCAATGGGTTGGCCATATCTACTCATTGCTTTTTTTTTCAAACTCTTCTATCCAAAGGAAAAAAAAGAAAGTCTATATTTTGTCCTGAAGCCCCAGGGAAGATGAATTCTTCTTCGTCTCTCAATCATGTCATTGATTAGTTCTTCCTCCTTTGTGAACGGGAAAACAAACATTATCCTTGACCTGTTCTCACCCAAGTTGCCTGTGGGAGCTATTCACAATATGTGTAGTAAAGCTATTGAATTCATAGAGCTATCAGCTTCTCAGAGATGAACCTTTCATGTACTGTAAATACTAAATAGTGGTCACTTGCCAACACAAAGAAAGTTGGATTTATATTTAGAATTCTGAGAAACCAGTGCACAAAAGGTGAGCCTGACTACAGCACAAGGATTTTACTGCTCTGTACACTTTCTTATCGTCTTTACAACTATCTTGTAGGTCAGTTCTATTACTTGCCGTACAAACCGTTCCGGAACGGCACATATCAGCACCCTACGTCGCATGAATATAGTTGATGCAGTGGCTATCGTAATTGACGCATATGTGTGCAGTCAGAGCCGGCCCTAACCAATACGATGCCCTAGGCAAGATTTTGGCTGGTGCCCCCTAGCACCACCGCTGGTTCCGCCTCTGACCTTGCACCTCTTTCCCAGCACCATCACCCCTCACCCGAAGCAGTCCTTTTTTTGGTGTTTGTACCCCCTATATTTTAAATAGGAACAGTTCGCACATTTGGCGCACAGCCCAAAAAGGGGTGTGTTTTTGCTGGCAAGGGGCATGGCCACACAATAACTCCAATTCCAATTATGCCACACAGTACTGCAACTTTATTTACATTTGATCATGTGATAGTGTCCATAATTCATATTACATCCCACAGTAGTATCACTTTACCTTATAAATGTTACTCCTCACAGTAGAGCCCCTTATTCACATTACATCACACTGAATTGCTCCTTATTCACATTACACCACATCCTATTGCTCTTTATTCACATTAGACGACACAGTAGTGCCCTTTCTATACGCAACACCGCATAGTAGAGCACCTTATACACATAATGCCACACATTAGTAATGCATTTATACACATAATTCCACACAGTAATGCCCCTTACACATGAGACATCTTATTAATGTCCTTATAAACATAATGCACCTTACACATTATGACAACCTTTATTAATGCCCTTTTACACATAATGTCCCTTACACATATGCCGCACATTATTAATGCCCTTATACACATAATGACACACATAGTGCCCCCTACACATTTGCTGCACATTATTAGTGCCCCTATACACATAATGACACACATACAGTAGTACCCTGTTACACATATGCCGCACCTTATTAATGCCCTTATACACATAATGACACACATAGTGCCCCTTACACATATGTTGCACATTATTAATGCATTTTTACATGACACACACAATGCTTCTTACGCATATTCCAAACACTACTGCACAACCAACCCACTCACATGCACACAGCACTCACACTGCCACTAACACTGTGACCACTGCCTCTGCTCGGATACAGATGTGTCCTTATAAATCTTGCCTCAATGCTAATGTCGGGCACACCTTTTTTTTTTTAATGAAAATTATTTGCATTGCTATGTGGATAGGATGCACAAGCAGCTTCTGCTGATTAAAATAATATGCGGCATGCCTATATACTGTGTGAGACTGTGGCTGTATCTGCATATGAAATGCTACACACAGAATATAGGCATGCCGCATATCATTTTAATCAGCAGAAGCTGCTGATGCCCCTAGGCATATCAAATGCCCTAGGCAATTGCCTAGTTTGCCTATGCCCATGGTCGGCTCTGTGTGCAGTCGAGTATGGTGGCAACGCCTCAAGTATGATTTAATTAATCTCTTACAAATCTATTAGTATAACATTGTATTTGAAATAACAGAATAGCATGAATTATTCTTTTTTTGTTTCACCATTTTTGCTTTTAAGCTAGTATAGTATAGATGAGGTTCCTAGTACATGGTGAATATGTAACAACTGGAAGGTAAGATGGTAGAAGTATACCCTCTTAAAGTGTCATATTGAGGAAGGAATCATTTCCCAATTCTGGAGATGGAGAGACGTTTCAGTTGTATCATTCTAGAACAGAGGGACATTTCTCCTGTTTGATTTGTACACACTGTTCTTTTCCCCTAACACACTCCGACAATAAGGCTCTGTGGGGAATAAGAGGCTGGTGAGAAGCATTTTAGAGATGGCTCCTCTCTCTAGACATTCTCCTGCTGATAAATGAAACATAGAGCCAGCTAAATTGGCTGATACATTGCAGGGCTCAGAGTTGCTTTCCAGTGTCTATAGGAGAGAATTCAGCTGGAAAGCCTGCAATAGTAATTATTATTAACTCCATGTCCTTATATATATGTGAGTGGATATAGATATAGATCTATTTCTATGTGTCTGTCTGTATATATGTGTGTGTATGTGTGTGTGTGTGTGTGTGTGTGTATATATATATATATATATATATATATATATATACACACACAGTATATATATATATATATATATATATACCCCACCCACAGTGCCAGTGCTGTACCACGTGAACAGCTGCAAGTCTGGACACTTTGAAACATTAGGGAGGAGGAAGGCATTATTCCTTGGGTAAGAAGAGACATATACAAATTGATGGGCAGGTAAAAGTGCTAAGAACAGGTGAGACAGCGCTGTCATAAGGGTCATTCCATGTCAGTTCAACCAGGTGTGTCCACCACCCATCTCAGATTATGAAAATTGTTTAGTTAAGAGAGGATCTCAAAAAAACTATTTTTGCCAAATATCTCGACTGTCTGACAATTTGTTTATTAAATATTGATTTTTCTATTTATTAAATTATTTACTAATCACGGCTTCTTTATCCAGTTTATTTGAAGTATAAAGTTTATTAAGGAATCACCATGAAATTTGCACCTGTAAGGTAACTCTTCCTCCTGAATCCAAAAATCCAAACCAAATCACTTTATCTGCCTTACATTTCCAGTTACGGCAAAAATGCAAATTTTTTAAAAAATACTTAAAACCGCTATGTTCAATCAACATTAGATATCCCAAATTTTTTTAGGTGCTTAACAAAGGTATACATTACTACCATACAAAAATCAGCATGGTACTCTGTTTCATAGTGAAGAAAAAAATCATGAAGTTGACGTTCAGTTACTGTTGCACTGCATACATAATTCACACAAGAAAGATCAAATGTAAAAATAAGATTTTACTTAACGGTAAATCTATTCCTCGTAGTCCGTAGTGGATGCTGGGGACTCCGTAAGGACCATGGGGAATAGACGGGCTCCGCAGGAGACATGGGCACTTTAAGAAAGAATTTAGTTTCTGGTGTGCTCTGGCTCCTCCCTCTATGTCCCTCCTCCAGACCTCAGTTAGAGAAACTGTGCCCGGAAGAGCTGACAGTACAAGGAAAGGATTTTGGTAATCCAGGGCAAGATACATACCAGCCACACCAATCACACCGTATAACTTGCGATAAACTTACCCAGTCAACAGTATGAACAACAACAACAAAGCATCAGTACAACCCTGATGCAACTATAACATAACCCTTATTTAAGCAATAACTATACACAAGCATTGCAGAAGAAGTCCGCACTTGGGACGGGCGCCCAGCATCCACTACGGACTACGAGAAATAGATTTACCGGAAAGTAAAATCTTATTTTCTCTAACGTCCTAGTGGATGCTGGGACTCCGTAAGGACCATGGGGATTATACCAAAGCTCCCAAACGGGCGAGAGAGTGCGGATGACTCTGCAGCACCGATTGAGCAAACACAAGGTCTTCCTCAGCCAGGGTATCAAACTTATAGAACTTTGCAAAAGTGTTTGAACCTGACCAAGTAGCCGCTCGGCACAGCTCTAATGCCGAGACCCCTCGGGCAGCCGCCCAAGAAGAGCCCATCTTCCTAGTGGAATGGGCCTTAACTGATTTTGGCAGCGGCAATCCAGCCGCAGAATGAGCCTGCTGAATCGTATTACAGATCCAGCGAGCAATAGTTTGCTTTGAAGCAGGCGCCCCAAGCTTGTTGGAAGCATACAGGATAAACAAAGATTCCGTTTTCCTGACCCTAGCCGTTCTGGCTACATAAACCTTCAAAGCCCTGACCACATCAAGTAACTCGGAATCCTCCAAGTCAGTAGTAGCCACAGGCACCACAATAGGTTGGTTTATATGAAAGGATGAAACCACTTTCGGCAGAAACTGTGGGCGGGTCCGCAATTCTGCTCTATCCGCATGGAAAACAAGATAGGGGCTATTATGTGACAAAAGCCGCTAATTCTGACACACGCCTAGCCGAAGCCAAGGCTAGCAGCATGACCACCTTCCACGTGAGACATTTCAATTCCATTGTTTTGAGTGGTTCAAACCAGTGGGATTTCAGGAAACTCAACACCACGTTAAGATCCCAAGGTGCCACTGGAGGCACAAAAGGGGGCTGAATATGCAGAACTCCCTTTACAGCGTCTGAACTTCAGGTAGAGTAGTCAACTCCTTTTGAAAGAAAATGGATAGGGCCGAAAGCTAGGCCCTAATGGACCCCAATTTTAGGCCCAAATTCACTCCTGACTGTAGGACGTGAAGGAAACGGCCCAGCTGGAATTCCTCCGTAGGGGCATTCCTGGCCTCACACCAAGCAACATATTTTCGCCATATACGGTGATAATGTTGAATTGTCACGTCCTTCCTAGCCTTTATCAGCGTAGGAATGACCTCATCCGGAATGCCTTTTTCTACTAGGATCCGGCGTTCAACTGCCATGCCGTCAAACGCAGCCGCGGTAAGTCTTGGAACAGACAGGGCCCCTGTTGCAACAAGTCCTGTCTTAGAGGCAGAGGCCACGGGTCCTCTGTGAGCATTTCTTGCAAATCTGGATACCAAGTCCTTCTTGAGTATTGTTCTCACTCCTCTTTTTCTTATGATTCTCAGCACCTTGGGTATGAGAGGTAGAGGAGGAAATACATAGACCGACTGGAACACCCACGGTGACACCAGTGCGTCCACAGCAATCGCCTGAGGGTCTCATGACCTGGTGCAATACCTCTGTAGCTTTTTGTTGAGGCGGGATGCCATCACGTCCACCTGTGGCAGTTCCCACCGACTTGCAATCTGCGTGAAGACTTCTTGATGAAGTCCCCACTCTCCTGGGTGGAGGTCGTGCCTGCTGAGGAAGTCTGCTTCCCAGCTGTCCACTCCCGGGATGAACACTGTGCGCTTACGTGATTCTCCGCCCAGCGAAGAATTCTGGTGGCTTCTGACTGAATCAGAACCGGTTGGTCGCGAAGCAGGGTCTCCGCTTGACGTAGGGCGTTGTATACGGCCCTTAATTCCAGGATGGTGATGTGAAGGCAAGTCCCGGACTTGACCACAGACCTTGGAAATTCCTTCCCTGTGCGACTGCTCCCCACCCTCGAAGGCTTGCATCCTTGGTCACCAGGACCCAGTCCTGAATGCCGAATCTGCGGCCCTCGAGAAGGTGAGCACTCTGCAGCCACCACAGGAGAGACACCCTGGCCCTGGGGGATAGGGTGATTAACCGATGCATCTGAAGATGTGATCCGGACCACTTGTCCAGTAAGTCCCATTGAAAAGGTCCTCGCATGGAACCTGCCGAAGGGAATGGCCTCTTATGATGCCACCATCCTTCCCAGGACTCGAGTGCAGTGATGCACTGACACCTGTTTTGATTTTAATAGGTTCCTGACCAGTGTCATGAGCTCCTGAGCTCTCTCTATCGGGAGATAAACCCTTTTCTGGTCTGTGTCTAGAATCATGCCTAGGAAAGGCAGATGAGCCGTAGGAACCAACTGCGACTTTGGAATATTTAGAATCCAGCCGTGTTGCCGTTACACTTCCAGAGAAAGTGATACGCTGTTCAGCAACTGCTCTCTTAATCTCGCTTTTATGAGGAGATCGTCCAAGTACTGGATAATTGTGACACCTTGCTTCCGCAGGAGCACCATCATTTCCGCCATTACCTTGGTGAAGATTCTCGGGGCCGTGGGGAGACCAAACGGCAACGTCTGAAATTGGTAATGACAATCCTGTACCGCAAATCTGAGGTACGCCTGATGAGGTGGATAAATGGGGACATGAAGGTATGCATCCTTTATGTCCAGAGACACCATAAAATCTCCCCCTTTCAGGCTTGCGATGACCGCTCTTAGCGATTCCATCTTGAACTTGAACCTTTTCAGGTATATGTTCAGGGATTTTAAATTCAATATGGGTCTGACCGAACCGTCCGGTTTCGGGATTACAACATGGTCGAATAATAACCCCCTCCTTGTTGAAGGAGGGGAACCTTGACCACCACCTGTTGAAGATACATTTGTGAATTGCAGTTAACACTATTTCCCTCTCGTGGGGGGAAGCCGGCAGGGCCGTCGGTGAGGGGGCATCTCCTCAAAGTCCAGCTTGTATCCCTGAGACACAATATCAATTGCCCAGGGATCCAACAGGGAGTGAACCCACTTGTGGCTGAAATTACGAAGACGTGCCCCCACCTGGCCTAACTCCGCCTGTAGAGCCCCAGCGACATGCGGTAGATTTTGTAGAGGCCGGGGAGGACTTCTGTTCCTGGGAACTAGCTGTGTTGTGCAGCTTCTTTCCTCTGCCCCTGCCTCTGGCAAGAAAGGACGCACCTCGGACTTTCTTGTTTCTTTGTGATCGAAAGGCTTCATTTGATAATGTCGTGCTTTCCTAGGCTGTGCAGGAATATAAGGCAAAAGATCAGAATTACCAGCTATAGCTGTGGAGACCAGGTCCGAGATCCCTTCTCCACACAATCCTCAGCCTTCCATATGCCTCTTAAGTCGGCATCACCTGTCCATTGCATATTCTACAGGACACGTCAAGCAGAAATCGACATAGCATTGACTCTAGAACCCAGTAGACTAATGTCCTTTAGGCATGTTTTATATATATATATATATATATATATATACATATATATATATATATATATCTTAAGACAGCATCTTTAATATGTATATCTATATATATATATATATATATACATATATATATATATATATATATATATACATACTAGGGTCTCAATCTCTGCTGATAAGGTACCTGACCACGCTGCTACAGCGCTATAAACCCATGCCGACACAATCGCTGGTCTGAGTAGTGTACCAGAATGTGCACGCTATCTGCAGGATCTCTGAGGATAGCTGTTAAGTCAGGGCTACCTTTTGGGCAAACGTGACACCCTAGGGGAAGATTCCCATCGTATCCTGGCCCTAGTAGGGAAAGGATACTCCCTGAGAATTCTTTGTGGGAAACTGCAGTCTCTTGTCTGGAGATTCCCGCTCTTTTTCATCATGAGAGGAGGGAAATTTACCTCAGCTTTCTTCCCCTTAAACATGTGTACCCTTGTGTCAGGGACAGATGAGTCATCAGTGATATTCAAATCATCTTTTATTACAATAATCATATATTGAATACTTTCCTGCCATTTTGGCTGTAACTTTGCATTATCGTAGTCGACACTGGAGTCAGACTCCGTGTCGATATCAGTGTCTATTATTTTGGATAGTGATCATTGAGAGACTCTGAAGGTCTCTGCGACATAGGGACAGGCATGGGTAGATTCCCTGTCTGTTCTCTAATCTTTTGTGCAATAATTTCACCTTAGCACTTAATTACACATATCCAAACAGGTGTCGGCGTTGTCGACGGAGACACCCCTCACACACACATTTGCTCCATCTTCTCCTTAGGGGAGCCTTTTACCTCAGACATGTCGACAAACACGTACCGACACACCACACACTCAGGGAATGCTCATCTGAAGACAATTCCCCCACAAGGCCCTTTGGAGAGACAGAGAGAGTATGCCAGCACACACCCCAGCGCTATTGACCCAGGAATAACACAGTAACTTAATGTTAACCCAGTAGCTGCTGTTTATATTGATTTTTGCACCTAATTATGTGCCCCCCCTCTCTTTTTACCCTCTTCTACCGTGTATCTGCAGGGAAGAGGCTGGGGAGCTTCCTCTCAGCGGTGCTGTGGAGAAAAAACATGGCGCTGGTGAGTGCTGAGGAAGAAGCCCCGCCCCCTCGACGGCGGGCTTCTGTCCCGCTTAAATATACATTTTCTTGGCGGGGGCTCATACATATATACAGTGCCCAACTGTATATATGCTAAACTTTTGCCAAAGAGGTCCCAATTGCTGCCCAGGGCGCCCCCCCTTGCGCCCTGCACCCTTACAGTGACCGGAGTATGTGAGGTGTGTGTGGGAACAATGGCGCATAGCTGCAGTGCTGTGCGCTACCTCAGTGAAGACCGGAGTCTTCTGCCGCCGATTTGGAAGTCTTCTTGCTTCTCATGCTCACCCGGCTTCTGTCTTCCGGCTCTGCAAGGGGGACGGCGGCGCGGCTCTGGGATCGGACGACGAGGGTGAGATCCTGTGTACGATCCCTCTGGAGCTAATGGTGTCCAGTAGCCTAAGAAGCAGGACCTATCTTCAGAGAGTAGGGCTGCTTCTCTCCCCTCTGTCCCACGATGCAGGGAGTCTGTTGCCAGCAGATCTCCCTGAAAATAAAAAACCTAACAAAATACTTTCTTACAGCAAGCTCAGGAGAGCTCACTGAGCAGCACCCAGCTCGTCCGGGCACAGATTCAAACTAATGTCTGGAGGAGGGACATAGAGGGAGGAGCCAGAGCACACCAGAATCTAAATTCTTTCTTAAAGTGCCCATGTCTCCTGCGGAGCCCGTCTATTCCCCATGGTCCTTACGGAGTCCCCAGCATCCACTAGGACGTTAGAGAAAACTTAAACATAACTAGAGTCAATAACTTAAATTGAGTCAACAATCACATTATCTTTCCCTTGCTTGGAACCTGTTGTAACAGTCTGTAATTTTCCTTAAAGTGTCAGCAGACAGTGTCTTCCCGTACTTCCTTGGATAGTGGGCACTTCAGTTACACAGGGGACGTGAATAAAAGAAACAAAACACTGAAGGCCAGGACAACACATTTGTTGATTGGTTTTGTTTCATGAAGTGTACCAGCACATCTTGTTCCTCCTCATTACATTGAATAATATACCCAATGTACCAGATGTTATTGTACACTGCTGCTATGTATGTTCCAGGCTGCAGATCACTTTTGTCTACATTTTTTGTGACTGTGGTCATGGGGTTATGCAATTAGACACGTTAAATTAACGCGGCTAATTGTCCCACCGCGGGCTATCCAATTAGCCCTGTAAAGCCGCCATTCACGCTGGCTTATCAGGGAATTTGTTTGCAGGCGAAACTAAATCCACGGAAAACGGGGTTGTTTCTACCAAAAACACACAGGTTTCACTGAACCTGTGTGTTATTGGGAGATAATGTATTTTTTTTTACAGGCGACCAAATTGGATAGCCTGTAAAAAAATATGGGTGATAGATCGGGACAAATCGCCGGATGTATTTTCACCTGTAATTGGATAACCCCCAAACTGTGGTTCCTGCTGGCTTCATGTCATCTGATGACAATCGGAATATATGTAGTTCAACATAACTAATAGGCCGAAATTGGTGATGAGTACGTGTTCCTACCACAGTCTTTGCTGTTTCTAGAGGGCTATGCAGCTTGGTTTTGCAGTCTTGTATTTCATTTTGTGAGACGTAGAAAAACTTTATGCCATGTATCTTTTCAGTCCAGCTATACAGGTCCAAAAGGTGTCAAGATGTGATGGGTTTCCACTGCTTGCAGACAGGTCTGGGTGGCTAGATGTTTACTAGCACCGTCACTAAAGTAGTGAACATACTCCAATTTTAGTAATAGTTCCGCTGTTTCATAACTACCGTAATGAAGGCAGCACAGTAATGGCTACATGGTCACAGGTATCACTTATAACACACAGACTCACACAGTTTAAAGTGTCACACAATCATCTTGCCTAAAAAACAGAGGTAGCCACGCTAATCGTTGCCTTGTGGCAAGTGTGCCCGCAAATGCACGCGTATGCACGCCAATGGAAGCCTATGGAGCGAATGCCGGCTGTGATCAGTCGCAGCACAGTGTATTCGCACTATACCGCGATGCATATGCCATGCGCACGCATCGCAGCATAGATTAGCGTGGCTCTATCTGTATACAGCAAATGGGTTAAGTGTTGCTTGTAAAGTGTCCCAGTGGAATCCTTGAATTGCATCCTGATACACAAATTGATAATTTTCTGCAAAATCTAGTAATACATAGCTTCTGTTTCCTTCAACTGGCGTAGGTATTCTGCCTGCGACTTTGCTGTATATAGATGGGCTGCTGTATCATCAACAGCACTACAAGTAACTTCACGGAATTGTTCCACAGTACTAGTGATTGTAACCAGTTTTACTTTGGTCAGTGTGGACCCACTGCTTATACACAACTGTGTCCTCATCATCCATGTCACTATCATGAAAATGTTTTTCAACTATTTTCTGAAGTGCTTCCAGACCTGGGCATTTATCGCATCGATGAAGCATACAAGTTTTTGAGACTGAGGAGCAAACAAGGATTTCAGTTAGGTCTTTGTAGTCCATCTTTAGTGGTAGAGCAGCGACCAATAATTCTTTAGGTATTGGTGAGTTTCGCAAACATACACAGAATGCATTCTTGCACCAACACTAACTAACACATCATGTAGGACAATTGAACTTGAATGTCTGGAAAACTGTATTTGAAAGCAAGATAAAGCTCTTTCAAGTTTACTAGGAGTAGCCTTTTCTGTTTATGAATTCTTTTTCCTCCTGGAACTTTTACAGAAACAGACTTGCACATCTGAGAATGTTCATCATCTTCGTAAAACTGTTGTACGTGATGTTTTACCTTGATTGTTTTACCATGTATTCTGTGACATTAAATTAAAGTTAGGGACTCAAGTTATGTTGAAGTTTTTTTAAAATTTCATGATTTCTTGTGTTAACCATGTATGCGGTACAACAGTAATTGAACGTCAACTTCATGATTTTTTTCTCCACTATGAAACAGAGTGCCATGCTGATTTTTTGGTATGGTAGTTATGTATACCTTTGTTAAGCACATAAAAAAAATTGGGATATCTAATGTTGATTGAACCTAGTGGTTTTTCGAAAGCACGTGCGTTTTTGCCGTAACTCGAAACGTAAAGCAGACAAAAAGATTTGGTTTGGCTTTTGGATTCGGGAGGAAGAGTTACCTTAGGGGTCCAAATTTCATGGTGATTCCTTAATAAACACCTGTGATACTTCAAATATACTGGATAAAGAAGCCTCAATTAGTAAATAATTTAATAAATTGAAAATTCAATATTTAATAAACAAATTGTCAGACAGTTGAGATATTCGGCAGAACAAGTTGTTTTGAAATCCTCTCAACTCAAAAAAAAAAAAGAAAAAAATTTAAAAGTCTGAGATGGGTGGTGGACATTTCATTTTATGGGGGGTGATTTGATGTGGAATGACCAATACATGAGTGAGGAACAATTGATTGTAGTCAGGTTCCCAATGTAGTTAATTGCATTTCTGAAGATGTGTGAAAATGGATGGAGTTCAACTGCAGTGGAGCAGTATGAGAGAAAGGTTGAAGAGAGGAGTGAAAGTTGGTACATTCAAAAGAGAGTTTTGAGAGGATAAACTTTCTGATACAGATGTGTCCTTGCTCATTTTATGTCCATACGCAGTGTAGTGCAAAAAACTAGTCGCGGTTGATATGCCTGTGACTGGCTGCAGAGTGGCGTTTAGTGTTGCGGTTTTGTGTACTGAGAGGCCAGAGACTGCAATACTTGTGTTTGTCCACAAGGTGTCACTTTTAAAAATGCCATTGCGCATGCGTGAAGTTTCCAATATAGTCAAATGATGCAAGAACTACTTTTTCTGGATACTCGTTTATTACCCTTTTACTCCCATCTGCATTTTATTTTTTTGTATGATAACACAATGACACCTAATTTTATTAAATTCAGTGCCGGTCCACAGTGATGATGGTATATTGGCAGAGGTGTTGGAAGGTTGATGTAGAGACAGGCAGAACATTTGAAAGAGGGCGATAATCCTAGTCTCTGAGTTTAGAGGGTTAGGCGTAATGAAACAGTAGGATAGGTGTAATGAAGCAGTAGGGTAGGTGTGATGAAGTAGTAGGGTGGCATGATGAAACATTAGGTTAGACGTGATGAAGCAGTAGGTTAGGTGTGATGAAGCAGTAGGGTAGGTGTGATGAAGCAGTAGTGTAGGCATCATGAAACATTAGGTTAGGAGTGATGAAGCATTAGAATAGGCATGATGAAGCAGTAGGGTAGGTGCGATGAAACATTAGGATAGGCGTGATGAAGCAGTGGGGTTAGGTGTGATGAAACATTAGGTTAGGCGTGATGAAGCAGTAGGGTTAGGCGTGATGAAACATTAGGTTAGGCATGATGAAGCAGTAGGTTAGGTGTGATGAAGCAGTAGGGTTAGGCGTGATGAAACATTAGGTTAGGCATGATGAAGCAGTAGGGTTAGGCGTGATGAAACATTAGTTAAAGCGTGATGGAGCAGTAGGATAGGTGTGATGAAGCGGGTTAGGTGTGACGATGCGGTAGGATAGTTGTCATGAAGCCATTGGATAGATGTGATGAAGCAGTAGCATAAGTAATGAAAGCAGTAAAATTACTGGAGGTGTAGCAGGTGCCAGGGCCAAATTTGCCACTAGGCGATATAGATGGCTGCCTATGGCCCACCGGCGCCAGGGGCCTGCCTATACCACTTGATGTATAAAACATTTTTTTTTTAAATGAGAAAAAGAGTCTTATAGGCCTGTGGAGCCCATATCCATGTTCTGTCCTATCTGCATGACTGGAGTTACTAATGCATGTAGCAAGCTGCATGTCCAAGTCACCATATAAAGCTGCAGTGCTGCACATTTCCTGGGTTTGCTATCTGTCCAATCAGAGGTGGGGGGTGGGGAGGGATGTCACAGGGCTGATAGAAGCCCTTGGTGTTCCCAAGCAGGTCTGTCAATCACAGTGAGAGACTTATGGGCCCTACACACTGGGCGAGAATACTGAAAGATATGAACGATCTTGTTCATTAATGAACGAGATACCATTCATATCTTTCAGTGTGGAGGCACCAGCGATGAACGATGTGCGGCGCCGCGCTCGTTCATCGCTGATGCCCCGTCGATTGTGCATGCAGGCCAATATGGACGATCTCGTCCATATTTGCCTGCACTGCTATGGAGCTGGGTGACGGGGGGAGTGAAAAAACTTCACTCCCCCCTTCACTGCCCCCCCGCCGCGGGGTCACCCGTCGGCCATATCCGCCGTCGGGGGATTGCTCTGTGTGTAGGGCCCATTAGTCAATCCACACGGGGGAAGGGTGTGTCATCTTTGCACGGTACTGGGTAGGCACGGAGGCCCCCATGAGCTCTGTCTGCCTGTGAGAGATATCAAGCTGCTGAAAGAATGCACACTATAGGCGAGTCCTGTAAGAAATTGTACTTGCAGCGCTTTCTACCATAGCAGTCTGGGATAAATGGGTGATAGTGCCGATAGTAAAACAGATGTTCCAATCATACATAGTTTTCTGCATTTTCATAACAAGAACAAATATGACTCTAGTCAGCTACAGATATATAGCACTGGATATTTGGTTAACATTGCTTCTTGCACCAGCCTGACATCACTATCTGTAATCAGCAATTGTGCTGATACTTGTAGTTCCTCTGTGCCTTAAGTGTCACAACTTCAACTGGACCCTATATATGTTGCATTTGTGTTCACTGCCTGTGATTATGTGTTTTGTTGTGCTGCAGTTTCTTACAGTACAGAGATGAAGTTATAGGTTAAATGGTTTCGACAAAAATAAAATAAAATCCTATTTAATTGATATACAGAAGTACAGCATCTATTGCAGTAATGTGTGGATCACTGTGTATTAGATGCTTGATAATAGTGTGACCTACTACTGTGCAAAAGTTTTAGGCAGGTGTGGAAAAACTGCTGCAAAGCTAGAATGCTTTTAAAAATAGAAGTGTTAATAGTTTATTTTTATCAAAATGCACAGTGAGTGAACAGAAGAGAAATCGAAATCAAATCAATATTTGGTGTGACCACCCTTTACCTTCAAAACAGCATCAATTCTTCTAGGTACACTTGCACAAAGTCATGGATTTTGTACGATTATAGTCAGGTGTATGATTAACCAATCATACCAAACAGGTGATAATAGATTGTAAGCTTGCGAGTAGGGCCTTCCTACCTCTATGACTGTTTGTTATTACCCAGTTTTGTTATATCATTGTTTTGTTATATCATTGTTATTTACAATTGTAAAGCGCAACGGAATTTGCTGTGCTATATAAGAAAATGTTAATAAATAATAATGATCATAATTTTCATATGTAGGTTGAAACACAGTCCACAGTGGTATGGACAGTTCGCAGAAGGGGGCCCCAAACCATTATTTTTCCTAGGGCCCCATAAGGTCTAAATTTGGCACTGGCAGGTGCACCTCTAAGAGTTAGAGGCCACTTGCTGCAGTACAGACCTAGTTTGTCCCAATGCATTCCTTCCTGTGTGACAAGCCAAGGAACTAAAGGTCTCACAAGAAGATGTCCTCAATCTCACAAAAAGTGGACTGTAGACACAGACCCGAAATGCCAGTATTTAGGAGCCACCTGCCATCATGGATTAAGTCTTACCATCAGGGTTGATGGCAAGGCTGAGAAGGGCGAGGATTACATATGAGAGAGCAGAGCCGGCGAAACCCGCTCAGCAAGGGTATGCACTGCAGGGAGGCGCCGGCCAGGAGAGGCGCTCTCCCGCTCTGCTGCTGGATCCACTGTTGCTGCCGGCTGCCGCTGCGCTTGTCAGACTGACAGGCCGCGGTGCCGGCAGTGTGAATATTGGGTATTACTCTGTAGTGCAATGAGTATAAGGGACATTACTGTGTGGTGTAATGTGAATTGATACTGTTCTGTGGTCACACCATTCCCCCACAAAGCCAGGCCCCTGTAAGGCACACAATTTCCCTATTTCAAATATGGGGAAGGGACACCAATTCTCTTTCTGGCACAGGGCACCAAAATGTCTAGTTACGACACTGATCAGACTAATGACTACAGAGCGAGGAGTTTTCTTACCAGTACTAGTGCCAGCTAGTGATCCCCAGTGGCTTCTTGTAATAATCCAGAGTAAGGTCACATACAGATATGCATAAACCATACCTGACTTTGCATAAGCCACCGCTCCTCTCAGCATTTGTAGTTATGGAGCTGGCTCCATATTATCACCACATAAAGGTACACTGCATGTATTTAGGGGTTCAAGAGATGTGTCGCCCTTGGACTGTTCCAGTTGGAAGCTGCCGCCCCCATATAAAACCATAAATAACTGTGGACACTCCTGCTCTTCATAGCAATTAGTTGTGAACATGTGTACTAATGTTTCTAAACACTTAAAAACTAAAGTCTTGACACTTTGTCATGGTCCTCAATAGCAAATATTGTGACCCCTCGTCTATGACCTCCCCATATTATCTAGACAGCATTCTCCCAGCTCTTTGCTTGCACAATAATGTATCAGACTATCCTGCTTGCTATAAAATATGTTCTAGAAATACGTTCTAATGAATAACAATGTATGTAATTATATGGTCATATAACCAATTACAATTGAACAGAAAGGAATAGTAGCATGAGTCCTATCATACCGCTGGAGCCGCAGAATTAGTGGTGTGTAGGCTTCTTTATCAGTGCTAGACCACTGGCTTGGTAAATATAACAAATAATGCATTATTATAAGTGGAGGGATGGCAATAGTTATTTCTAACTGGAGAACTCCATTAACAGAAGTCCCAAATGTGTTCTTACACCTGAGTTATATGAAGTAATCTCTAAAGGAGGGTCAACAAACAGTACACACATTTTATTACAATGATAATGCTTCCAAATAAGCATCATGTTCTAGGAATAGGACTGGTGCATATACTAGACCAGGTATTCCCATCCCCGGTCCTCAAGGCCCACTAATACCCCTTTCAGACCGCCAAAGGCAGGTTGCATCCGGGAGCCTGACATGGGAGCTCTCAGTGTGCGACCCGCCTTAGGTGCCCTGCTGTCTGCAACCAGGCATATTGACAGGTTGGTGATGTCAGCGGTGACGCGGTGGGGGCGGCGCTTGGTGATCACATGATCTCCCAGTTCCGCCCGTACACAGCATTTATTCACGGGAGAAAGAGGAAGAGGTGGCATGCCAACAGCTCACAGAGTGCTGGGCATGCCCCCTCAGTGACGATAAATGGGGGCATTGCTCGCGATCGCGGCACAGCCGCAAGACCACACCCTCTTTCATAAGGCCACGCCCCCTTTTTGGGCACGCGCGAGGGAGTCCCGCTTCTCTATTTGAAAATGTTGGGAGGTATGACTATGCACAAGCTAGTAAGGTATGGATCGTACACACAGGCAGCAGGTGCTCATAACAGAAGCTAGTAAGGTACGCATCATACACACAGGCAGCAGGTGCTCATAACAGAAGCTAGTAAGGTATGCATCGTACACACAGGCAGCAGGTGCTCATAACAGAAGCTAGTAAGGTATGCATTGTACACACAGGCAGCAGGTGCCCGTACCACAAGCTAGTAAGGTATGCATCATACATACAGGCAGCAGGTGCTCATAACAGAAGCTAGTAAGGTATGCATCGTACACACAGGCAGCAGGTGCCCGTACCACAAGCTAGTAAGGTATGCATCGTACACACTGAAAGCAGGAGCTCGTACCACAAGCTAGTAAGGTATGTGTCGTACACACAGGCAGCAGGTGCTCATAATAGAAGCTAGTAAGGTATGCATCGTACATACAGACAACAGGTGCTCATACCACAAGCTAGTAAGGTATGCATCGTACACACAGGCAGCAGGTGCTCATAACAGAAGCTAGTAAGGTATGCATCGTACACACAGGCAGCAGGTGCCCGTACCACAAGCTAGTAAGGTATGCATCGTACACACTGAAAGCAGGAGCTCGTACCACAAGCTAGTAAGGTATGCATCATACACACAGGCAGCAGGTGCCCGTACCACAAGCTAGTAAGGTATGCATCATACACACTGAAAGCAGGAGCTCGTACCACAAGCTAGTAAGGTATGTGTCGTACACACAGGCAGCAGGTGCTCATAACAGAAGCTAGTAAGGTATGCATTGTACACACAGGCAGCAGGTGCCCGTACCACAAGCTAGTAAGGTATGCATCGTACACACAGGCAGCAGGTGCTCATAACAGAAGCTAGTAAGGTATGCATCGTACACACAGGCAGCAGGTGCCCGTACCACAAGCTAGTAAGGTATGCATCGTACACACTGAAAGCAGGAGCTCGTACCACAAGCTAGTAAGGTATGCATCATACACACAGGCAGCAGGTGCCCGTACCACAAGCTAGTAAGGTATGCATCATACACACTGAAAGCAGGAGCTCGTACCACAAGCTAGTAAGGTATGGATCGTACACACAGGCAGCAGGTGCTCATAACAGAAGCTAGTAAGGTATGCATTGTACACACAGGCAGCAGGTGCCCGTACCACAAGCTAGTAAGGTATGCATCGTACACACTGAAAGCAGGAGCTCGTACCACAAGCTAGTAAGGTATGCATCGTACACACAGGCAGCAGGTGCCCGTACCACAAGCTAGTAAGGTATGCATCATACACACTGAAAGCAGGAGCTCGTACCACAAGCTAGTAAGGTATGGATCGTACACACAGGCAGCAGGTGCTCATAACAGAAGCTAGTAAGGTATGCATTGTACACACAGGCAGCAGGTGCCCGTACCACAAGCTAGTAAGGTATGCATCATACACACTGAAAGCAGGAGCTCGTACCACAAGCTAGTAAGGTATGTGTCGTACACACAGGCAGCAGGTGCTCATAACAGAAGCTTGTAAGGTATGCATCGTACATACAGACAACAGGTGCTCATACCACAAGCTAGTAAGGTATGCATCGTACACAAAGGCAGCAGGTGCTCATAACAGAAGCTAGTAAGGTATGCATTGTACACACAGGCAGCAGATGCTCATAACAGAAGCTAGTGAGGTACTGAGTGTTGGCTTTAAATTGTGGCCTGTTCCTATCCCACATACTGTAGGTAGCTAGAGTAACCTTAATCCACCATTTAGTGCAGAGTGGTAGCAGGTAATTAGGTAGTGAGTCATATAACCTATATTGATTTGGACGATCATCTCAAACTGGCGGATTTCCGTTTATCATCTATTCGTACAGGCCCAGGCTGTCGGGATTATCAGTGTTCGGGATGCAGGGGGAGGTATTGTGACCGCCACATAACTACATGCCCCCCAGGCCTTAGCGCTACAGGGATTTTATTGAATAGGTTCTGTTCTCTGGACCACCCTATTCAGGCTTCACTCTTTTTCTTCAAAAGTCCTATTCATTAATAAGGGCCGATTGGACCAATGCTAATTAATATTAATTATTTAACTCCCCATAAGCACTGAAAAGCAGTTGTCCATGTAATACCTACCACTGATGATTCCGCTGCTAATTAGTAGTGGCCGAATTAGTGTGCATGCATGAACTGAATTGTGAAGGAACGTGGGGGGTTTAAATCATCAGCATCCCTATCCACACAGCTAACCAACTTCCAATGTGGAGCCAACTGAAGGGCGCGGTTCCATTAAGCTATTCAGGAACAGCACATCGCAGCCATGGACGTTGCATGTTTTGATTTGCATAGAGGTGCAGATAAGAAAACTGGCAATAGGCTGTAAAGCCTACTGTAAATTGCGGATTTGACTCCGACATATGCCCTGATTTGTAGCTCTGTGGGCTGGACTGACATGTTACCGCATGCCATCTGATTTATTATGGCACATTAAGTTGATTTAAAATATTGAAAAATCAATGGATTTCAATCAATGAATAAAGCTTCAGCTCAAGGACAGAAGACAGAGAGTTATAATCAGAGGAGTAGTTCATGGATCAGTCCAGGGTTCTTTAATGTATTAGTGAGGTTACTGTGATATGTAATGGAATATGTCTCTTTACAAAAACGTAAAACAGGGGCCATGGCCCAGAAGGTTAAAAACAAAGGCGTAGTCATCGAGATAAAATAGATAAATAACGTGGACTTTTTAAGGCAATGCTTCAAAATGTAAAATAATGCATGTGGGTGTACAAGGACCTGAAAGCACGATACAGAAAGGGCGGCGATGTAATGTCCGCAGCAAGACAAAAGGGACAGTAAGGTGATGTATTTGGATAATGTGAAGGTAAGTACTGTAAGTGGTGGGAAAAGCCTGGAGAATACTTGGTGGTAATGGAAAGAGGGGGTAATTCAGATCTGATTGTAGATGTGCTAAATTTAGCACATCTACGATAATTTACTCTGACATGCGGGGGGACGCCCAGCACAGCGCTAGTCCGCCTCGCATGTCAGCCCCCCCCAGCACAGGTACAAAAGCATCACACGGCAGCAATGCTTTTGTACCTGGCGAGTAGCTCCCTGTCAAAGCTGGCAGGTTGCTACTCGCCGCGTCCCAGCGGCTGTGTGTGATGTCACGCAGCCGCCGCGGCCCACCATCCCAACGGTCCGGTCACGCCTAAGTTGTCCAGACTGCGCCCCGCCAACGGCGTTCTAACAACGTTGGCACGCCCCCTCCCGCCCCACGACCGACTTTGCCTGTCAATCATGGTGCATGGTATGCAGGCCCCCGGGGTGCGCAAAAGCAGTGCGGCCACTGCGTGTGCGCACTTCACAAAAGGATTCAGACTGCAGCGATCAAGTCTGAATTAGCCCCAGAGGCAGGTTGTACTTCCAGCTATTGGAAACAGTTTGGGGGGAACCATATCTCCAAAAAGACATTAATAAAAGAGACATTAATAAAAGGAGGGCTACTAAAGTGGTGCCCGCATGGATCCAGGAGTCTGGTCAGCAGTACGGTAATAATAGGAATCAAGAAAGACGTACCAGTATTTTAAAACAAATAATTCCTAGAACAAGGAGGGTGTGGTTCAATAGATCTACAGAAATCAGACAGACAATAGGGTGACCTCAAATGGTCAACATGCAAAAGGTTGACGGGTACAAAACCTTGACATGGAAATGGTTGACACAAATTTTTGGGGTTTCTTTGGGTCATTTTGTATGTTTCTGAGCCAAATTAGTGGATTTACTCGCCACACTTCGTTCAAGATGCCTTGTTCCGCTACTGCTGCGCTCACCACAGGTTACTGTTCCCAATCGTAGTCCACGTGGATGGTAAATGATGAAGAAGTTACAAAAAAAACATCAAAAACTTGTGTCTACCATTGTCATGTCATACTTTTGAACTTGTCAACCTTAAGCACTGTCTAACTTTTACTGTCGACCTATCTTTTTACTGTAGCTCTATCAATCGGTTAACAAGCATGGGATCATACAGTCCTTTTAAATTGAGGAGGAGAGGTGTGAAAGGCTGTGAGATCCATGCAATAGTCTCCACCATTTGTTATGGGGACTTAAAACAGTTAACTAATTTGAGAAACCATAGAACAAACATATGCCAGTTGTTAAGACAGAAGATGTATATATATATATATATATCTTTTCAATAGTAGGTGTCATAGGACGGATTATGTGAAACAAGAGGTGTGTCTTAGATAGGGGTTACATTAAATACCAAGATAAAGAAGGGTTTGATAGATTAATAGTGGGAGTTATAGAGATAGGCTATATGGGTTAGTAGGACCAATCCTGTTCCTGAGCCATTTGCTGTCTGTTGTTTGCCATCCCTCCCTCACCTGTTATGGACAAAAAAACATCCAGCCATGGACTGCCAATCACAATCATTCCTCAGACACTGAAAGGAGGAAGCAGGCATTGGCTGGTCAGTAAACGACACAGAGGGAGATGTACCAAGCCTTTGGAGAGAGATAAAGTGGTAAAGTTGCCAAAAGCAACCAATCAGCGCCTGTAATTTATCTAGCACACTCTTTGAAATGACAGGAGTTGATTGGCAACTACTCCACTTTATCTCTCTCTCCAAGGCTTGATACATCTCCCCTTCCAGTGTCGGACTGGGGCATAAAGGGCCCACCGAGGAATGCAGTGGTAGGGGCCCATGTTTAGGGGTGTGGTCAGTCTCCAGAGGGGGTGTGGCCAGACGCTACATTGGTTTGCCTAACCATCAGTGAGTGCATGGGCTGGGCCCCCTGACAAATATATAAATACTGCTAGTGCGTGCATGATAATGTACCAGATAAATATTGGCAATGTACTGTAGAGAATACATCATAGTCCTGTGCAGTATAATGTAACATATGTATAATTAAAGAACACAGTCTGGAACCTGATCCCTAGAGGAGGAGGAGGGCCCCCAGGCAGTGGGGCCCACCGGTGGTTTCTGCTGTACCCCTGTGGGCCAGTCCGACCCTGTCCCCTTCGACCCCTTCCTGTCAGAGTATGTATGAGTTGTTCATGGCAGGAAAGCTCAAGTAAGAGAAGTTATAAGGAGGCATCATATGAAGCTAGATGAGTTATAAGGAAGACTATACAGAGCAATAGGGGGAGTAATGGGAAAAAATGACGGGGGCAGTTACATGAGGTAATAGGGGTGTCATAGCAAAGAGGTATGTGGAGCGTTAAAGGCACAGAGAGAGGGGTTATGCAGTAAATTGATGTGTTAGTGCAGTATATTTGTCAGTGTAAGGAATATAAGCGCTTCCCTATTTCCCACTGAGTTTCTCTTCAGACATGTAGACAGTCTATAACAGCTGCTCTTTGTAGTCAGTGTATTTTTAGCATCTGAGTTTGAAGCAGACTCTTCAGATCATGCAGCAAATAGCAGAAAGATAAAAGATCCTGGCAACAAGAATGTGTGTCAGAGCTGAAAGACGGCAGGAATATTTATAGGGTCAACAGTGGTCTTTCAAGAAGAGAGGCTGACCACCTATGAAGCTGTCAAATTCAGGTGCCAGGCAGAAAACAAAATAACAATCGGCTGAAAAGGAACTACGGAGATGTTGGCGTGACGAACAGGAATACCAAACCGGCAGAAACTATAGTAATACATGGCAAGCAACACCTTCCACTAAAGGTGGTAAAAACAAATCGGTTTCCTAGGATTGCTATGGAATTCTAATTGTAAAGAAGAAAGAGTAGTCCTTAGGAGAGAGATTGTAGCATCTAGCTTTGATATCATCTCTCCATTCATCACGCTGTATGTTGCTAGCTATGCTGGTAAAATAAATACACCAGCATCAGCATATTCAGACCCGCATAAAACACAGCTGATTGAAGACGTCTGAATGCTGTTACAAGAGTGCAGTGCCAAACTGACAAATCACTTGCAACATCCTTGCATAGATAATTAAAACATTAAAAATACATTAGTGTTTTCTTCAGAAATCTGCGGAGTGGGCTTTTTCACAGCAGTTGACATCGGGCCTGTGCGTGAAGGCAGAGCACATTCACCAAACATGGAGCCAAACTGGTTAAAGAAGCACAAATCATTTTTTTCTTTAATCCTATTTTCTCTTAAAGCGGAAGTCCACTTTTGGGCAAACAGCCACCTTCTTACTTGCCTAAACCACCACAGTTACGGAAGGAGGGAAGGAAGGAGGGAAGGAAGGAAGGAGGGAAGGAGGGAAGGAAGGAAGGAAGGAAGGAAGGAAGGAAGGAAGGAAGGAAGGAAGGAAGGAAGGAAGGGAGGAAGGAAGGAAGGAAGGAAGGAAGGAAGGAAGGAAGGAAGGAAGGAAGGAAGGAAGGAAGGAAGGAAGGAAGGAAGGAAGGAAGGGAAAGAGAGTGGCTAAGAAGATATGGTGAGGACAGTGGATGGCAGAGTGAGAAGGAAATCTGGAGCTAAACACTGAACAAAAAAAAACAAAACAAGGAGATTAGTGACAATGAACAGAAAAAGATACAGCGCCCATTGATGTTTCCGGATAGAAAAAGATGACGTATCGGCAATGTTCTGCTTATCTGCTGACCTATAATGTTTCCTTATCATGCAATCTTCGGCCCTCTAGGGGATGAGTTTACCTCAAAGTCAGACAATGATGTCAATAACTGCAGCATATTTATGTGGTATCCCTGCCAAACCAAAATGATCTCTTTAGCATTACAGTTTCCGAAATACTATAGTCTGCATCAATTACACATAGTGCAGGCAGCGTTTTCTTGGTCTGAACGAATAGTCATGAGATTCTACAGTAGGCTATCAATTCACTAGATGCCAGGGAAATCACTGAGGAGGCATGGGTCCTCTGTAATGTGCCTCATGCCCCAGTGATGTTCATACAGTAGGCTGCATTCTCATGAATACTGGTTAACAAAATGCGTACTATTTTGCTATGTGACATTTGTAAAAAAACATAAAAAAGTGGGGTTTTTGTACAACTTGTGTGTTCAATAAAGCTCAATAGGCGCTGTGCCGCACTGCATTCATACATAGAATATAAGCACTGTGACTCCGCAGTGTGAGCTGTCATTTGCGATAAATTTAAAAAACCAAAATGTTCTTTTTTATACAACTTGTGTGTGGTGTAAGTGCCATGGGGGGTGAATTCAGACCTGATCGCTGTGCTGCCAATATTGCTGTCCTGCGATCAGATAGTCACCGCCCAAAGGGGAGTGTAAATTCGCCCGTGCAAGTGTGCGTTGGCATGTGTTTGCCATGCGGGCAGCTACAAATCCGTTTGCACCTCACTCAGTGTGTGTAGTCTGTGCGCAGCCCAGGACTTACTCCTACAGTGCTAAAAGCACTTCCTGATCGGGTCTGGAGCTGACGTCACACACCGTCCCTAAAAATGCTTGGGAACGCCTGCGTTTTCACAGACACACCCTGAAAACGGCCAGTTACCACCCACAAATGGCCTCCTTCTGTCAATCACCTTGCGAATGGCTTTGCGATCTAAATTTTCGCACCAGCCTGTCGCTGTTTGGCGAACCTGTTGTTGTTGGCCGATGCGGGTGCGCATTGCGGTGCATACGCAGTCAATGGATGATCGCCCGCTGTGCGAAAACGCACAGCAGTGATCAGATCTGAATTACCCCCATGCCCCACTGCATTCACATAATACAGTATAAGCACTGTCAGTCTGTAGTGTGAATTGTAATTTGCAAAAAAAAATAAGACATAAATGCTTTAAATCATTTTTTGGGTTCAACTTGTATGTGGTGTAGGTGCCTTACCCCACTGCATTCACATAATATAAGCACTGTGAGTCCCCAGTGTGAGTTGTCATTTGCAAAAAAAAGTAAAATTTTCCCTGCCAACTGAAACAAGAGGTGGTAATAAGATGGAATTCCACCCTTTACATGCTTCAGAGGATAGTCAACATCTTGAAATCGGATCACTAAAGTTTGTGCTTCATCTTAGGTTTTAGTCATGGGTCTTCAACTTGTGGCCCTCTAGCTGCTGTGGAACTATTTATCCCAGCATGCCCTGCCACACTTTTACTATTAAGGCATGCTAAAATGGAGGCAGGGCATGCTGGGATGTGTAGTTCCACAGCAGCTGGAGGGCCGCAGGTTGAAGACCCATGGTTTAAGTCATACATTGTGTCTTTCTTTCCAACTGACCCAGATCTTAAGAGATGCTAAGAGCTCCTGGTGAGCAAGTTGTCTGCTCAAGTGGTACATGACATCTCCTCCTTCAGTTTCTCCAGCAACTGCTGCAGGCAGGAAAAAAATGTGCTTTACCAAGACACCCAATGGTGATGCACATTACTTAACACAACATTTTGAAGTCTAGTCAGAGTTAAAAGAATTGCCCAAAATTAGTAAGACCTCGTAACTCCATCTGATAACGTCAGATTCCACAGAATGGTAGAGGATTATTTTAATGACAGCATACAAATAGGCATGTCAGAGAGTCACTTTGACTACTGGAAGGAAAAAAGGCAATTTTGAGGCCCTTGTACAAACTTGCTTTGCTATACTTGAGCTGCTCACCTTGTAAGCGATCGGCGTAGGTGTCTACTTCCTCAAAATGTGGAAAAGATGATGTTCATCAAAATGAACTACAAATTCCATGAGGAAGATCTTTACCGGCAATCCATTCAAAATACAGAGACTTCTGTAATGATGGAATCCAGTGGGGATGAATTAATATTATGCATATGTAAACACTGATGACGGTGAGAGTGAGAATAATAATGACGTTGACATCTTGCCATTGTAGAGACCATTGACAGTACTGTTAGCTTAGCTGCCTTAAACCCATTGGTAGCTTGTTTTGTGGGGGTCCAAACAAACCAAGCACTTCAGCCAAAAAGTGTCAGTCCCTGTTGCTAAAGTGTTTGGTTTGCATGTCCTTTTTAATATCCAACATTAGGGTAGATTTTGTGTACCTGATTCAGAGATGGACATAACCCTGAAGGTTTATATACGTCTCCATTGTTTCTGGGACAGCGTATGCTTAGGACCCACTCTGCGCATGTGCAGAAAAGGTCCTGCGCCCTCGCACACAGTGCCCCTTAAACTGCAACTCTGCTTAAGGGCAAGGGGTTCACCCCGAAGCACATAATCTGCACTGCTGTAGGAGCATCTAAGCTCTAGGTCTACACAAGTCTGAAAGAGAGATAGCATGTGCAATGGAGGTTTGCAGAGGTAAATGAGCCCTCTCCACTTGCAGATACTATCTGGATATTGTCCTCTATGTTGATCTGCCTTTGCATCCTTTTAAAACCGTCTGTTATATACAGTAATGCTGGTCATAGCAGGACATCAAAGAGGGAATCAGTGGGTCTCACAGTGAGATGACCCTAGCCAGAGACTATAAGACCCTAGACCATGTACTGTACTGTGATGGTGTTGAGGTGGGCATATCCTGAATTGTACAATGTGTGTGGTGGCCATACTGTAGACCATATACTGTGCAGTGATTGTGTCGGGGTGAGAATATTCTGTATTTTACAGTGTGTGGTGGTCAGACTCTAGACCATATACTGTACAGTGATGGTGTTTACACATCCTGTATTGTACAGTGTAGGAAGAGGTCAGGCCTAAGACCATGTACTGTACAGTGATTGTGTTAGGATGAGCATATCCTGTATTGTACAGTGTAGGTAGAGCTCAGACTCTAGACCATGTACTGTACAGTGATTGTGTTAGGATGAGCATATCCTGTATTGTACAGTGTAGGTAGAGCTCAGACTCTAAACCATGTACTGTACAGTGATTGTGTTGGGGTGAGCATATCCTGTATTGTACAGTGTAGGTAGAGGTCAGGCCTTAGACCATGTACTATACAGTGATAGTGTTGGGGTGAGCATATCCTGTATTGTACAGTGTAGGTAGAGGTCAGGCCTTAGACCATGTACTATACAGTGATAGTGTTGGGGTGAGCATATCCTGTATTGTACAGTGTAGGTAGAGGTCAGGCCTTAGACCATGTACTATACAGTGATAGTGTTTGGGTGAGCATATCCTGTATTGTACAGTGTAGGTAGAGCTCAGACTCTAGACCATGTACTGTACAGTGATTGTGTTTGGGTGAGCATATCCTGTATTGTACAGTGTAGGTAGAGGTCAGGCCTAAGACCATGTACTGTACAGTGATTGTGTTAGGATGAGCATATCCTGTATTGTACAGTGTAGGTAGAGCTCAGACTCTAAACCATGTACTGTACAGAGATTGTGTTGGGGTGAGCATATCCTGTATTGTACAGTGTAGGTAGAGGTCAGGCCTTAGACCATGTACTATACAGTGATAGTGTTGGGGTGAGCATATCCTGTATTGTAGTGTGTGTGTGGTGGTCAGAATCGAGACCAGTGGTCTCCAACCTTAATTGGGGTGTGAGCTACTTTCGGAAAATAACCCTCTGAAGGAGCTCCCCCCTCCCCCCAATGCACGTGCGTTCCTGCGAAAGTGGGTGTGGCCTCACAAAAGTGGGTTTGGCCTCACAACTACAAGTAATGCCCCCCACGTTGTGCCAGATACACAAATAATGCCCCTCAGCAGTGCCAGATACACAAATAATGCCCCCAGCAGTGCCAGATACAATGCCCCCCAGCAGTGCCAGATACAATGCCCCCCCGCAGTGCCATTTAAAATGCCCCCCCCACACCGCAGTATCCGATACAGTGCCCCACACAGTGCTAACAGTTGCTGGCTTCCTTTACTGCCGCCGGTGCTGCTCCTCCTATATGAGGGACGGAAGGGGAGGAGAGTGCAGCGCGCGCCTCTCCTGTGAAGTCCGGAGTGCGGCTGCGGTGAGGGTGACAGAGTCTCCGGCGGCGGTGGGCATTTAAAATATGGTGCTGGTAAGTGAGCCAATCAAAACTTGCGGTCCGACAGCCAATCCGGTGCCGCCACTGCCGGTCAACAAGTTCTGATTGGCTGACGGCCGGCACCATATTAAAAATGAAGGGAGGAGGAGTGCCAGTGACTGCCCAAGCCCGTGCGCTCTGTGAGCTACCGAAAATACTACAGCGAGCTACCGGTAGCTCGCGAGCTACGGGTTGGAGATCACTGCTCTAGACCATGTACTGTACAGTGATAGTGTTGGGGTAAGCATATCATCTATTGAACAGTGTGTCATAGTCAGACTCTAGACCATGTACTGTATGTTTATTGTGTGGTGGTGTGCTTATCCTATATTGTATAGGATGAGAGATAGATCAGACCTTGCATTTTAGTGTGAGGGGTGATCCAAGCATAAAATTCACAAACTGAAGAGATCAGATCCCATATTACATATTTTGGGACATCCTAACGTACACGGCAATGTGAAGGGGGTGGGGGTAGACCTTGTATTGTACAGTTTTGGGTACAGTGTTTGCCCACTTAGCTGTCCTGATGGCAGCTATTGCTTTGGTACAGTACAGTCATGTGAACGCCATTTGCTAAAACATGTGGAATGCTGAGGCACCATTTCCAATGCCTTCATTTTACTGAATAAAGCTCAGATGTTGCTACAGGCTGCACTTTGCCTACAGTTTAACTAAAATGTCTACTACTATACTGTAGGTTCAGCCTCCCATTTTGGCAGTGCCATTTTCTGTCAAGAAGATGGAATAGGAACTTATGGGACTTAGGGGTCTATTTACTAAGCTTTGGATGGAGATAAAGCGGACAGAGATAAAGTGCCAGCCAATCAGCTAACTGCCATGTCACAGGCTGGGTTTCAAAAAATGACAGTGAGGAGCTGGTTGGCTAGTACCTTATCTCCATCCAAGGCTTAGTAAATAGAGCCCTTAAGGTCTAATGAAGGGGAGTGAGTAAGATGGCCTAAAGTGTGAATGGAATGCAGTGAAATGTGCTGGCAATATGGGTAAACCGCTTGGAATCTGCAAACATTACACGTAAAGATAATACGAATGCAAAAACTCAACCATAGACAGAACTCAACAAAATACCTCATTCTTGAAAATATCCGGACATGGCTATTAGTCCAGACCTCATCCCTTATCTTTCATTTCAGTGTGACTGAAAGCGGAGATTATTTTCTAAATGTGTATGGCGAGAAAGGCTGAGAAGAACTGTACAGCATGAAGAAGAGATTACATTGTGCATTGTACAGCAGCATGGAAACCAATGGGCACAGCAAATATTAATACTTCAGAGGAAACAGTTTGGCTGCTTGAGCATAAAGAATAATGCAGATTTCAGGGTGATCCATATATGAATAATTAATACTACGTTTATCCACCACAGACTCGTGAAACATGATAAACATAATGTAAAGTCTTGAATGAAACTGACTGGAAACTATTATGTGACCACATAAAACAAAGGACCTAATCCATCTGATGTTTGCTGATAATCTTGCTTATAACAATGGGGGGTCATTCCGAGTTGATCGTAGCTTTAGTACTTGTGGAGTAACTCCCGGCCAGCGCAGCTCTTGCGGCTGGCCGGGAGTTGATCGTCGCTGTCCCTGATCGCAACAGCTGCGCATGACATCACGCAGCCGCTGCGGCCCGCCCTGCATTGGCCGGACCGCACCCCCATAACGGCGGCCAAACGCTGCCGTGCTGCCCCCTCCCGCCCAGTGACCGCCTCTGCCTGTCAATCAGGCAGAGGCGATCGCTAGGAAACGATTGCCTTCGGCCATGCGCCGGCGCACTGCGATAAACTGCAGCGAGCAATCGGGTCGGAATGACCCCCACTATTCTGAGCAACCATTGGATCGTCCTATCTGCATATGCTATTCACATTTTACATGCATCAATCTGCTTATGGCCTTATTACCTATTCTATCCGGACATTCGGGCTAATTCAGGTTGGATCGCAGTGTGCGATCCAACCGGAATTTTAGCGGAAAAGATGCGGGTGCATGCGCAGTGCCCATCCTGCGCATGCGCTTGCATTTTCTGCGGGGTGTCCGCAGAAAATGCGATTGCCTCTGCCTATCAATCAGGCAGGGGCGGTCGCGGGGTGGGGCAAGCAACGCTCCGTTTCCAGGGAGGAGACGGAGCATTGCGGGGGCGAGGCAACCTGAACGGTGGGTGGTGCAGTGCGAATGGGGGCGTAATTTGCTTAGCAGAATTTGCTATTATTACTGAATTAGCCCCATTACATGCAATGTGTTTCCATTGCCATTCTTAGCAGTTGTGGAACTCATAGGGATCCCCTGCCCCCATTCAGAATCCAGCTGTATCAGACACACCTCAGGGAGGGGGAGGAGCCACAGCCTAGGGAGTCGCAGTTTAATACTTTCATATGTGACTGACTAAACAGATCTCAAACATGCAGTTATATTTGAGGTATTGTGCTCCTCCTTATGTGTCTGACTCTCAATGGGTGTCAACCTAATGCATGTCGACCAATAGTGGTGGACCTAATGACTGTCGACCTAATGACTGTATCCCCTCTCAATAAGGACCTCTGTTCCTAACTGAGGAACTTCTCACTGATATACACTTTTCAGAAAGAAATGTCTGAATTACCCGTCTTCTACCCGGCATTTCAGTGCTGGGTAATTTTGCTGGTCCCTGCTTGACTCCCCTTTCACACAGACAAACAGATTACCGTGTCATGAATTTCTACCCGGCAATTTGCGGATCAAAACGGGTATTTAGTCTGTGTGAAAGGGTCAACACGGGTTGTAATTCCCGGGTCTCCAACCCTGGTAAATTCCTGGGTCGAATTCCTGGGAATTTCAACCCAGGTTGACTCTTTCACACAGAAAAAGGACCCGTGTTTATCGGCAAATTATCGGGTAGAACTTCTTCACCCGGGAATTTGCCTTTCTCTGTGAAAGGGGTATAATTCCATCCCTTTATTTGACCACAGGACTGACCAATTAAACACATAATTGCTATTAGATCACTTATTATAGGTGAGGGATCCTTTAACCCACAGGTTCTCAAACTCGGCCCTCAGGACCCCAAACAGTCCATGTTTTGCAGGTCACCTGTAGATTTTTAAAATGTGACAGTTGGTGATACACAGTGCAGCTGCTGGGTGACATAGAAAACATGAACCGTATGGGGTCCTGAGGACCGAGTTTGAGAACCACTGCAACCCATAGGTCTGCAAACTCGGTCCTCATTACCCCACACAGTGCATGTTTTGCAGGCAAATTATTTCACTTGTGATTCTGTGAGGGCACCTGCAAAACATGAACTGTGTGGGGTAATGAGGACCGAGTTTGCAGACCTATACTTTAACCCATTACTATGCCACTGCCCTTATGTGACTTTGCAGTATAGAGCGTCCATAGTTTATACAACAAAATCATCTGGCATGTATACAATTCTGTCTGCATGCCGCTGAGTGATGGAGTTATTGTGACAGACACACCTGGGCTATCCTGTTCCCAGACTGAATGAAAAGAATTAATGTGATTTTCTAATGACCTTTAAGACGCTCCGCGAAGGTCACCGCCCCCTCTCTGGCTCCTGAAGTCTTCTCATTCGTTTTTCATGTGCTTGTGGACGTCGGCCAATAATGAATTCTCTCCATCGCGCACGTGATTCAGCTTTTTATACAGCCGAGCCCAGCCACCCATCCTGCAGAGAGGAAAAGAGCAAGTTTTAATTGTGTGTTTACTGTAACTCTTTACATCAGGGTAAACATTTCATCCAGGAGAACGTAAAGGAAAAGAGGCAACCACAGTCCGATAAGACGTTTTCATCTTTCTTTCCATGTCTGATAATATTCAAAAGTGACACTCGTTTCCAATTGAGTTTTGTAACCAGTGTTCTCTTCCTAACATCTTCTACCCTCCTCCTCTTTTAGTGTACAAGTAAACATGATGTCACTGTGCTTAAAATGGTTTACAAGACTATGGATTATATAAATCATTGTTTAAAATGATAGTCAAAATTCACAGGAGCATGGCGCAGGGTTGGGAGACGTATCAAGCATCCTAAAGTGAGGCGAAGTTGCCCATATCAACCAATTAGCTCTAGCTAGCATTTATCAAGTACATTCTATAAAATGACAAGTAAAAGCTCACTGATTGATACAGTATAACTCCATATTCCCCTACTTCAGGAGGTTTGATCCATCAAATTCAATCCATCCGTTCATTCTAGCACCCTGCACCTGTCACAACCCGTGTTGTTCCTATTTCCTGCATGGAGTGTCGCTCTCTGCTCTGGTGCTTCTAGCACACTCTGGTCTGTATCTTAAGCTGGGCATACACTATACAATTATCTGGCAGATCATCTGCCAGATCTGGCTGGTTGGAATGAAAATCTGGTAATGGATGAGAGCAAATGACATTTGACCATTTGCTCTCACACACTGGATTATGGGCAAAACCTGCCGTTCAGACAAATTGGTTAAATAATTTTACCATTTTGTATAAATGACAGTTTTTATCTATTTTCCAATGTTTGGGAGCAAATGGTTGATTGTCATTTGCTCTCATCATTACAAGATTTTTATTCCAACCAGCTAGATCTGGTAGATGATCTGCCAGATAATTGTATGGTGTATGCCCAGCTTCAGTGGGTTGTGACAAGTGCAAGGTGCTAGAATGAACACTAGTTTTAGGCATCCCTAACCATTCACAACCTATGCCACCGACTAGATTAACCTAATGGTTCCCTGGTTCTGAGTTAGTACAAAGAAGCCTGCTTGCAAAGCTTAAAATCCCTTTACGGTCTCCACAAGTTCTACTGCCAAACTTACTACAGTCTGATACACTTCATACAGTACAATCTATTGGTCTAGTGGCAAGTACTGTACACGACATTCTGGACCACAGCGTACACATGCAATAGGTCAGGAAGCTGGCGAGGATAAAGACACAACCTCTAAAGTAGTTTATAGCTTGCATAGGAGGTCCAACGTATACATTCTGCTTTGATAGGCACAATCAAGCAAGGAAACAGTGCAAGAATATACTCCCTTAACTAATTTATTGTATGTATGTATTTATTTAATTTACAAAAAAAGCTCATAAATTGCCCTTTTTAAATGTAATAAAGTTTAAAAGTATTTTAATAAAAATATTTAAATATATTAATAAAATATACCTAGGGTGTCTGTAGGCACCATTATAAAATTACTTCCCACTGCCCATCAGAAATAACCCCACCAGTGGCAAAAGATTCCTAGCACTATCTACCCCCACCCCTCTAGTGGTAATAGATCCTAGTGGCAGAGCCCCCCCTCACCACCACTTAGTGACCGCTTCCCCCATGTGTCACTATATATGTCATTCTTTTAAATGTATCCCCTTCCCCCCACCCGAACACAAACATTTTTATTTGGCAGCACATACATCCCCTACCAACCCCCCTTGCCAAAACATTAGCCCCTTTATGACTCTAAATCATACCCCCCACACCCCCCCCCATAGCCCTTGCCCCTCACCTTATTGCAGGGCACAACAGAACGTGGGGCTGGTGGGGGGGGGGGGGGGGGACTGTTCATCCATCTTCCTTGCTGCAACTGATCTGTGCACACACAGAGATCAGCATACTGTAGTTGTGCTGGAGATTGTGTCTATGTTACCTTCGGGTTCAGGACCTGGAAGTGACAAAACGAGAGGGCAGGAGAGACCTTCCGCCCTTACAGCACCTAAATGTTTTCTTCGTTAAGGGTAATTATTTTTTTCTATGCAGCATTGGACCCTCGCGGGCTCGCTCGCCACACTTCGGGCTCGGTGGCTCTCTGCACTTCGCTTGCCACACTTTACTATTCCAAATAGATTGTGACATGGACCCAGGGGGTTATGGGAAAGGTCCTCTCCACGAAGGTAAACTAGACGCTACCGAAACTATGTCCCCCTCCTAGCACTTTTAGTTCTGAGCATGCACCCCGGAATGCCAGTAGTAAGGCATTCTGGGGTGCAATTTCGGGAGTGGTCGGGTCGGTGGTCACAGCAGGAGGAATGTCGTCTGTCAGCTGCAGCAGCAGGAGGAAGTCGGTTCTGCAATTATGCAGAGCCGATTTCTCCATTAAAAGTGGGAGACACAGTGGGGCAGCCTGACATAAGTGATGCGACCTGGCCAGGTAAAGCACTCCTGGGGGCGGTCATATCGCATACAGGGCTGAAATTAGGGGACAGGACGCCCCTAGGCACATTATTGGGCGCCGCGCAACCCCCCCCCACACACACACACACCTTTCATCTCGTCATTGCCCCCTTAATTTCGTTTGGCAGTCTGGTAGCCTCGAGACCACCAAAGTAGCCCCAACCTCACCCTACTACCAACTCCTGGACCACAATTTGCTGCCCATTGTCTTACCCCTATTATTTGCTAATATATATATATATATATATAAAGTTGTAATGACAAAAAAAAAAAGAAACATCTAGCCCTTATCAACCAGGTGTGCTGCCCCTACTCATGTGCCTCACGTGCCTAGTGGGAAATCCACTACTGATGACACACTGTACATTTATGCCAGGCAAGTGGTTAATAGACACGAATACGGTTGGTTTAAATGGCAGGTAACTTTACTTGGAATCTAGGTGCAAGAAAATACAGAAAATAGGAACATAAAAGACAGTATTGATCCATCCTGCACCTTAGATTTGTGTAGAACACTGGTGCACAGCTGAAAGGGTTGTTCATTAACTGCGATTTGAAGAGAGAAAAGAGAAGCCCGCAGCCAATTTTTTTTTAACTGTCCAATTTTAAATGGATTTTTTTCTATACTGTACAAATTTCACTCCTTTGTAAATCCCTTAAGTTTGCTTTTCTTGTTACCATTCCCAGCCTCCCTTAGATTGCCCAGCATGCCTTTACCCCAGGTCAGATGCCAGTCACTACAAAATATGTGCAGATAAGCAGACTCATAGGGGGCAATTCAACTGTGGGAGAGAATTAGGTTCCATATAAAAATAAGAATTTACTTACCGATAATTCTATTTCTCGTAGTCCGTAGTGGATGCTGGGGACTCCGTCAGGACCATGGGGTTTAGCGGCTCCGCAGGAGACAGGGCACAATAATAAAAGCTTTAGGATCAGGTGGTGTGCACTGGCTCCTCCCCCTATGACCCTCCTCCAAGCCTCAGTTAGGATACTGTGCCCGGACGAGCGTGCATAATAAGGAAGGATATTGAATCCCGGGTAAGACTCATACCAGCCACACCAATCACACCGTACAACCTGTGATCTGAACCCAGTTAACAGTATGATAACAACGAAGGAGCCTCTGAAAAGATGGCTCACAACAAGAATAACCCGATTTTTGTAACAATAACTATGTACAAGTATTGCAGACAATCCGCACTTGGGATGGGCGCCCAGCATCCACTACGGACTACGAGAAATAGAATTATCGGTAAGTAAATTCTTATTTTCTCTAACGTCCTAAGTGGATGCTGGGGACTCCGTCAGGACCATGGGGATTATACCAAAGCTCCCAAACGGGCGGGAGAGTGCGGATGACTCTGCAGCACCGAATGAGAGAACTCCAGGTCCTCCTCAGTCAGGGTGTGCCCCTGACCCAGTAGCAGCTCGGCAAAGTTGTAAAGCCGAGACCCCTCGGGCAGCCGCCCAAGATGAGCCCACTTCCTTGTGGAATGGGCTTTTACTGATTTTGGCTGTGGCAAGCCTGCCACAGAATGTGCAAGCTGAATTGTACTACAAAACCAGCGAGCAATCGTCTGCTTAGAAGCAGGAACACCCATCTTGTTGGGTGCATACAGGCTAAACAGCGAGTCAGATTTTCTGACTCCAGTCGTCCTGGAAACATATATTTTCAGGGCCCTGACAACGTCAAGTAACTTGGAGTCCTCCAAGTCCCTAGTAGCCGCAGGTACCACAATAGGTTGGTTCATGTGAAAAACAGAAAACACCTTAAGGAGAAATTGAGGACGAGTCCTCAATTCTGCCCCGTCAGAATGAAAAATTAAGCAAGGGCTTTTATATGATAAAGCCGCCCATTCTGACACACGCCTGGCTGAAGCCAGGGCTAATAGAATCTTCACCTTCCATGTGAAATATTTTAATTCCACAGTGGTGAGTGGATCAAACCAATGTGACTTTAGGAAACTCAAAACAACATTGAGATCCCAAGGTGCCACTGGGGGCACAAAAGGAGGCTGTATATGCAGTACCCCTTTTACAAACGTCTGAACTTCAGGCACTGAAGCCAGTTCTTTCTGGAAGAAATTCGACAGGGTCGAAATTTGAACCTTAATGGACCCTAATTTTAGGCCCATAGACAGTCCTGTTTTCAGGAAATGTAGGAAACGACCCAGTTGGAATTCCTCTGTAGGGACCTTCTTGGCCTCACACCACGCAACATATTTTCGCCAAATGCGGTGAAAATGTTTTGCGGTTACATCCTTCCTGGCTTCGACCAGGGTAGGGATGACTTCATCTGGAATGCCCTTTCAGGATCCGGCGTTCAACTGCCATGCCGTCAAACGCAGCCGCGGTAAGTCTTGGAAAAGACAAGGCCCCTGCTGGAGCAGGTCCTCTCTTAAAGGTAGAGGCCACGGTTCTTCCGTGAGCATCTCTTGAAGTTCCGGGTACCAAGTCCTTCTTGACCCATCCGGAACCACGAGTATCGTTCTTACTCATCTCCTTCTTATGATTCTCAGTACTTTTGGTATGAGATGCATAGGAGGGAACACATACCCTGACTGGTACACCCACAGTGTTACCAGAGCGTCCACCGCTATTGCCTGAGGGTCCCTTGACCTGGCGCAATATCTGTCTAGTTTTTTGTTCAGGCGGGACGCCATCATGTCCACCTTTGGTTTTTTCCAACGGTTTACAATCATGTGGAAGACTTCCCGCTGAAGTCCCCACTCTCCCGGGTGGAGGTTATGCCTGCTGAGGAAGTCTGCTTCCCAGTTTTCCACTCCCGGAATTAACACTGCTGAGAGTGTTATCACATGATTTTTCGCCCAGCGAAGAATCCTTGCAGTTTCTGCCATTTCCCTCCTGCTTCATGTGCCGCCCTGTCTGTTTACGTGGGCGACTGCCGTGTTGTTGTCCCACTGGATCAATACCGGCTGACCTTGAAGCAGAGGTCTTGCTAAGCTTAGAGCCTTTTAAATTGCCCTTAGCTCCAGTATATTTATGTGGAGAGAAGTCTCCAGACTTGATCACACTCCCTGGAAATTTTTTCCTTGTGTGACTGCTCCCCAGCCACTCAGGCTGGCATCCGTGGTCACCAGGACCCAGTCCTGAATGTCGAATCTGCGGCCCTTTCATAGATGAGCACTCTGCAGCCACCGCAGAAGAAAACACCCTTGTCCTTGGAGACAGGGTTATCCGCTGATGCATCTGAAGATGCGATCCGGACCATTTTCCCAGCAGATTCCACTGAAAGGTTCTTGCGTGAAATCTACCGAATGGGATCGCTTTGTAAGAAACCACCATTTTTCACAGGACCCTTGTGCAATGATGCACTGATACTTTTCCTGGTTTTAGGAGGTTCCTGACTAGCTCGGATAACTCCCTGGCCTTCTTCTCCGGGAGAAAACATCCTTTTCTGGACTGTGTCCAGAATCATTCCTAGGAACATTAGACGTGTCGTCGGAAAAAGCTGCGATTTTGGAATATTTAGAATCCACTCGTGCTGTCGTAGAACTACTTGAGATAGTGCTACTCCGACCGCCAACTGTTCTCTGGACCTTGCCCTTATCAGGAAAGCGTCCATATTTCTTTTAGGAAGAATCATCATTTCGGCCATTACCATGGTAAAGACCCGGGGTGCCGTGGACAATCCAAACGGCAGCGTCTGAACTGATAGTGACAGTTCTGTACCACGAACCTGAGATACCCTTGGTGAGAAGGGCAAAATTTGGACATGTAGGTAAGCGTCCCTGATATCCAGTGACACCATATCGTCCTGGTTCGCTATCACTGCTCTGAGTGACTCCATCTTGATTTGAACCCTTGTATGTAATTGTTCAAATCTTTTAGATCTCACCGAGCCGTTTGGCTTCAGTACCACAATATAGTGTGGAATAATACCCCTTCCCTTGTTGTAGGAGGGGTACTTTGATTATCACCTGCTGGGAATACAGCCTGTGAATTTTTTCCCAATACTGCCTCCCTGTCGGAGGGAGACGTTGGTAAAGCAGACTTCAGGAACTTGTGAGGGGAAGACGTCTCAAATTTCCAATGTACACCTGGGATACTACGTGTAGGATCCAGGAGTCCACTTGCGAGTGAGCCCACTGCGTGCTGAAACTCTTGAGATGACCCCCCACCGCACCTGAGTCCGCTTGTATGGCCCCAGCGTCATGCTGCGGACTTGGCAGAAGCTGTGGAGGACTTCTGTTCCTGGGAATGGGCTGCCTGCTGCAGTCTTCTTCCCTTTCCTCTAACCCTGGGCAGATATGACTGGCCTTTTGCCCGCCTGCCTTTATGGGTACGAAAGGACTGAGACTGAAAAGACTGTGTCCTTTTCTGCTGAGATGTGACTTGGGGTAACAAAAGTGGATTTTCCAGCTGTTGCCATGGCCACCAGGTCCGATGGACCGCCCCTTTATACGGCAATACTTCCATGTGCCGTCTGGAATCTGTATCACCTGACCACTGTCATGTCTATAAACATCGTCTGGCAGATATGGACATCACATCTACTCTTGATGCCAGAATGCGCATCTCGCATATATAGAAATGCATCCTTAAAATGCTCTATAGTCAATAAAATATTGTTCCTGTCAAGGGTAACAATATTTTCAGTCAGGAAATCCGACCAAGCCCCCCCAGCGCTGCACATCCAGGCTGAGGCGATTGCTGGTCGTAGTATAACACCAGTATGTGTGTATATACTTTTTAGGATATTTTTCAGCTTCCTATCAGCTGGCTCTTTGAGGGCGGCCGTATCTGGAGACGGTAACGCCACTTGTTTTTATAAGCGTGTGAGCGCCTTATCCACTCTAAGGTGTGTTTCCCAACTCGTCCTCACTTCTGGCGGGAAAGGGTATACCTCCAATAATTTTCTATCGGAGGAAACCCACGTATCATCACACACTTTAATTTATCTGATTCAGGAAAAACTACAAGTAGATTATTCCCACCCTACATAATACCCTTATTTGTGGTACTTGTAGTATCAGAAATATGTAACACCTCCTTCATTGCCCTTAACATGTAACGTGTGGCCCTAAAGGAAAATACGTTTGTTTCTTCACCGTCGACACTGAAGTCAGTGTCCGTGTCTGTGTCTGTGTCGACCAACTGAGGTAAATAGGTGTTTTTACAAGCCCCTGACGGTGTCTGAGACGCCTGGACAGGTACTAATTTGTTTGCCGGCCGTCTCATGTCGTCAACCGACCTTGCATCGTGTTGACATTATCACGTAATTCCTAAATAAGCCATCCATTCCGGTGTCGACTCCCTAGAGAGTGACATCACCAATACAGGCAATTTGCTCCGCCTCCTCACCAACATCGTCCTCCTACATGTCGACACACACGTACCGACACACAGCACACACACAGGGAATGCTCTGATAGAGGACAGGACCCCACTAGCCCTTTGGGGAGACAGAGGGAGAGTTTGCCAGCACACACCAAAAACGCTATAATTATACAGGGACAACCCCTTATACAAGTGTTTTCCCTTATAGCATTTTCACATATGTAATCATATCGCCAAATAAGTGCCCCCCCTCTCTGTTTTAACCCTGTTTCTGTAGTGCAGTGCAGGGGAGAGCCTGGGAGCCTTCCTCACAGCAGAGCTGAGCAGGAAAATGGCGCCGTGTGCTGAGGAGAATAGGCCCCACCCCCTAAAACGGCGGGCTCTTCTCCCGGAGTTTGTGAGATCTGGCAGGGGTTAAATACATCCATATAGCCTCAAGGGCTATATGTGATGTATTTTAGCCATAAAAAAGGTATAATACATTGCTGTCCAGGGCGCCCCCCCCAGCGCCCTGCACCCTCAGTGACCGCTGGTATGAAGTGTGCTGACAACAATGGCGCACAGCTGCAGTGCTGTGCGCTACCTTATGAAGACTGAAAGTCTTCTGCCGCCTGTTTCTGGACCTCTGGACCTCTTCAACTTCGGCATCTGCAAGGGGGGTCGGCGGCACGGCTCCGGGACGAACCCCAGGGTGAGACCTGTGTTCCGACTCCCTCTGGAGCTAATGGTGTCCAGTAGCCTAAGAAGCAAATCCATCCTGCACGCAGGTGAGTTTACTTCTCTCCCCTAAGTCCCTCGTAGCAGTGAGCCTGTTGCCAGCAGGACTCACTGAAAATAAAAAACCTAACTTAAACTTTTATTCTAAGCAGCTCAGGAGAGCCACCTAGATTGCACCCTTCTCGGCCGGGCACAAAAATCTAACTGAGGCTTGGAGGAGGGTCATAGGGGGAGGAGCCAGTGCACACCACCTGATCCTAAAGCTTTTATTATTGTGCCCTGTCTCCTGCGGAGCCGCTAAACCCCATGGTCCTGACGGAGTCCCCAGCATCCACTTAGGACGTTAGAGAAATGGCCATTGATAACCTTCAATTGGAGAATCTATTAAACATACTGTACCTCACAACTGTTTACGTCGGGGAATCGGATAAAATGTGCGGAAGAGGGCATGAACAAGAATCGCATGGGTATGTCTGTCGCCTTTGATGTACCAGAGGTATACTTACAGTATATGGGTTTTGTACCATGTGTGGTGCTTGGATTCAACTGTATGCTATATTTCTACTTGGGCATGTTTAAGAAATTGCGTAATAAAACGCACTTAATGCAGGTGTCTAGGATGAACTTACTAGCCCCCGAAACTGCTCAGAAGACTCCTAATTTTCAGTTCCTCGGGATCTGACAGTAACCCATCCTCCTAGAGCCTACCGTCTTCCCCAGTGATAAGAGCAGGATAGGGGTACGATGATGTGACGTAATGTATGTCATTAAGCCCTTTCCCTGCTAGATAAAGCTGCACTGTGCTTCTGCTTCTCTACTCCCTGTATCCCTGCTCTCAGTGACCTCTGTACTGCTTTCCTGCTCCCTCTGTCCCTGCTCTGTGACCTCTGCACTGTGCGTCTGCTTTCCTGCTCCCTCTGTCCCTGCTCTGTGACCTCTGCACTGTGCGTGTGCTTTCCTGCTCCCTCTGTCCCTGCTCTGTGACCTCTGCACTGTGCGTCTGCTTTCCTGCTCCCTCTGTCCCTGCTCTGTGACCTCTGCACTGTGCGTCTGCTTTCCTGCTCCCTCTGTCCCTGCTCTGTGACCTCTGCACTGTACTTTGGGTTCCCTGCTCCCATTTGCTCCTGCTCTGTGACCTTTGCACTGTGCTTCTACTTCTCTGCTCCCTCTGACCCTTCTCTCTGACCTCTGCACCATGCTTCTGCTTCCCTGCTCCCTCTGTTCCTGCTCTGTGATCCCTGCACCGTGCTTCTGCTTTCCCATTCCCTCTGTCCTTGTTCTGTGACCTCTGCACCGTGCTTCTGCTTCCCAGCTCCCTCTGTCCCTGCTCTGTGACCTCTGCACTGTGCTTCTGCTTCCCTGCTCCCTCTATCCCTGCACCATGCTTCTCTCTGTCCTTGCTCTGTGACCCCTGTACCCTGCTTCCCTGTTCTGTGACCTCTGCACCGTGCTTCTGCTCCCCTGCTCTGTGACTTCTGCCATGTGTTCCTGTTTTCCTGCTCCCTCTGTCCCCACTCTGTGACCTCTGCACTGTGCTTTTTTTTTCCTTCTCCCTATTTACCCACTCTGTGACCTCTGCACTGTGTTCCTGCCTTCCTGCTCCCTCTGTACCACCTTTGTGACCTCTGCACTATGCTTCTGCTTCCCTTCTCCCTCTGTCCCTGCTCTCTGACCTCTGCACTGTGCTTCTGCTTCCCTGCTCCTTCTGTGCCCAATCACAATAATGTGTACCCTGTGTTTCAACTTTCCTACTGTGCAGCAAATAGGGGTATGTGGTGATTGGGGTGGTGGTGGGGGCTATAGTTTTTATGATTGGTGCAATGTTTCTAATAGACTTAGTATATCTGTGAACAGAGCCGGACCTAGCTATAGGCAGTCTAGGCAATTGCCTAGGGCATCTGCCCTCACCTAGGGGCTGGCTCAGGTACATTGGTGGTCCATGGGGGGCACCCATTGTTCAGCGCCGGCGGCGACTCTGCTCTTGCATATCTGAGCAGAGCCACCTGCGGTAGCACCAGAGCGGGTGGAGAGAGTGGACGCGTATGGCTTTGCGGCGCCGTCGCTGCCAAGGGGCATTCTGGGACTTCCAGCAGCGTCGGCTGCCCCTAACAAAAATGGCCACCGCTCCGGGAGGAGGGCTGCTGCACATGCCCGGCAGCAGCGGCTCCTCCTCCCATGGTCCTTTGCAGAGTCAGTTAGACAGTGTATGTAATGGGTGGAAGGCACTCAGAGACTCCTCAGTCAAATCATACAGCAGCAGACAGCTGGCTAGCCAACGTTTCAGGGATCAGCGACATGTCTTGATAAAAGGGACGCCGATCCCTGAAATGATCCCTATATATATATCAGCCTCTAAACGTCCGGCACTCCCATTAAGCAGTAATACCACCCCGGTGCCATCCGTGAAGGTAGAACAACACTGTAGCAAATAAATAGCAGCACTCCCGGGTCTTTAGTGAAGCAGATAGTGTATTTAAAAAAATATCTCATCAATTCCAACGTTTCAGGGATTGGGTCCTGTCAGTGTATTTTTTCATGCACTGAACTTAAATGTGCTATTTTCAAGACTCCAGAGTGCCTCTTTCTCCCCCAGCAAGGGGTTATTGCTATTGTGTGTATATATATATATATATATATATATATATAAAATGGGGGGATAGGGATAGTGGCGACAAATGCGGCTAAAAAAACAGTATTTTTAAAAACGCCAAAAGATGTTATAAAATTATAAAAATAAATTTTAATATATAAGAGTAAAAACAGTTTCAAAAAAAGGTTTTTAAAATACGAGAAAATTGTTTCTATGTAAAACCATACAAAAGTAATAAAAGGATAGGAATTCAAACTTAACTTAAAAGCAGTGGGTGGTCAATGCAGGCCCAACGCGTTTCGTCTCAGCAGACTTCTTCAAGAAGAAGTCTTGAAGAAGTCTGCTGAGACGAAACGCGTTGGGCCTGCATTGACCACCCACTGCTTTTAAGTTAAGTTTGAATTCCTATCCTTTTATTACTTTTGTATGGTTTTACATAGAAACAATTTTCTCGTATTTTAAAAACCTTTTTTTGAAACTGTTTTTACTCTCATATATATTAAAAATTATTTTTATAATTTTATAACATCTTTTGGCGTTTTTAAAAACACGTAAAAACACTGTTTTTTTAGCCGCATTTGTCGCCACTATCCCTATCCCCCCATTTTCTATACTTTTTAACAATACTATACCAGTGTTGCATTTTTAGGGTAAGACTGACACCATTTTATAAGGTTACGTGGGCTTTTAGTGTTTTTATTTAAATTTTATAGTTCATTTACATAGATTTTACTGAGACTTTTCGCCTCACAAGTGGCGCTGTACCATCTCTTTGCATATATATATATATATATATATATATACAGTGCTCGAAGTGGGCCGGTATACAACGGTATGGTATACCGGCACTTCTTCAAGCACTGTTCCCCGCCGGGCCGGGGGCATTGCTGTGCAGCAGGCTATCCCCAGTCACCCGGCAGCAGCTGATATAGCCAGGCCTGGGCGGGGCCTGACAGCTGAGCTCCCCCCTCCCCGCAGCCTGTGCTGCTACCAGAATGACGTTGCCGCTCTCAGAGTCCCCGATGCCTGCTCTCCACTCTGTGGCCATGGCTGAGCGGCCTCCGTGCACTGGCTGGGCTTGCGGGGCACGTCTCTGCAGCTGTGCCTGGCGCTGCAGGCGGTGCTGTGGGGAGGTAAGCGCTGTGCACAGGGGCCTGCACACACGTGTAGCGGTCTACATATGTTACTCAGCATATCATGCTCTACCCCCCCAGTGTACTGCATAGTTGTGGTCCTCTGTAGCTGTGTGTGTGCACAGGATCTGCTATATATGTATATGTTACTGTCATTCATGATATAAATGCCTTTATATGTTCATTGTATGTGCTGCGGTGGGTAAGTACATTGCAGTCCTAACGCTGCCCATTATTGGGTATGCAGGTCCTAGGTGGCTTTGTGGTTCGTCCTAATTAATGCTCAGGTTTCCTAATGTTGTCAGGAGGGCAGTGCTGTATATAAGCCCCACAGATGTTCCCAGTTCCAACCACTCAGCAGGGGCCAGATGGCATTGTAATAACCACTGAGTGTGCCACTCAGCTACTCATTGGCGGCCGCTCCTGATTGGCTGCCGTTCCGCGTCAAATTTTAAATAGTAGCGCCACATCATAGGAGCTAGTGCAGTGCCGCACCACCAAAGGCCGCCGACCACAGCTTCCTCCGTACTCCTCCGTAGCACCGCCACTCCTCTGTTGCCCTCAGTCCTTCTCTGAGGCCCACAGCCTCCTCCACCCTGCGTCGACCACAGCCTCCTCATGCACCGCAGACCACAGCATCCTCAGCACCACGCTGCTAAATAGGTAATCTTACCCTGCTGCCTTTCTCACTCCCTGGTCCCTACTGTATGCCCTTGCTGTCCCTCTCTCTGTCACTCTCCCTGTCCCTATGTCTCAGCTGTCACTCTCTCTGTCCCTATGTCCCTGCTGTCACTTTCCCTGTCCCTCTGTCACTTTCCCTGTCCCTCTCCCTATGTCCCTGCTGTCACACTCCCTGAATTTTGTCTCATTTCATGTGGCATAATGTGAATTTTATCTTATTCCATGTGGCATTATGTGAATTTTGGCTCATTCTGTGTGCTATAATGTGAATTCGGCTCATTCTGTGTGCTATAATGTGAATTTTGGCTCATTCTGTCTGGTATAATGTGAATTTCGTCTCATTCTGTGTGCTATAATGTGAATTTCGGCTCATTCTGTGTGGTATAATGTGAATTTCGTCTCATTCTGTGTGCTATAATGTGAATTTCGGTTCATACCGTGTGGTATAATGTGAATTTCGGCTCATTCTGTGTGCTATAATGTGAATTTCGGCTCGTACCGTGTGCTATAATGTGAATTTCGGCTCGTACCGTGTGCTATAATGTGAATTTCAGCTCATACCATGTGCTATAAGGTGAAAGGGGCGCCAGTACTAGATAGTATAAAGGGTTCTACTACACTGGACATGCCCCCTTTTGGGTGACCACACCCCCTTTTCAGCGCACACATAATTGCATCCTTAACTTTTCCATACCCCCACTTCAAAATTTCCACTTCAACCACTGTATATATATACAGGTTGAGTATCCCATATCCAAATATTCTGAAATACGGAATATTCCGAAATACGGACTTTTTTGAGTGAGAGTGAGATAGTGAAACCTTTGTTTTTTGATGGCTCAATGTACACAAACTTTGTTTAATACACAAAGTTATTAAATATATTGTATTAAATGACCTTCAGGCTGTGTGTATAAGGTGTATGTGAAACATAAATGAATTGTGTGAATGTAGACACACTTTGTTTAATGCACAAAGTTATAAAAAATATTGGCTAAAATTACCTTCAGGCTGTGTTTATAAGGTGTATATGTAACATAAATGCATTCTGTGCTTAGACTTAGGTCCCATCACCATGATATCTCATTATGGTATTCATTTATTCCAAAATACGGAAAAATCCCATATCCAAAATACCTCTGGTCCCAAGCATTTTGGATAAGGGATACTCAACCTGTATATATATATATATGTACGGGTAATGTGTATTCGGCACTCCTCAGGGATATTGCGATCTGCCTGGTGCCTTCTTAAGCTGTATATACATATGCCTGCAGGGGTGGACGCACTAACTGCCAGCAAGCAAAAGTATGTTTTATAAAAAAAGCTACTAGCATTACTAATGTGGGGCATATGTGTAAGGTGCATTACTGTGTGGCATTATGTGTATTATGGGCATTACTAATGTGGGGCATATGTGTAAGGTGCATTACTGTGTGGAATTATGTATATTATGGGCATTACTAATGTGGGGCATATGTGTAAGGTGCATTACTGTATGGTATTATGTGTATTATGGGCATTACTAATGTGGGGCATATGTGTAAGGTGCATTACTGTGTGGCATTATGTGTATTATGGGCATTTCTAATGTGGGGCATATGTGTAAGGTGCATTACTGTGTGGAATTATGTGTATTATGGGCATTACTAATGTGGGGCATATGTGTCAGGTGCATTGCTGTGTGGAATTATGTGTATTATGGGCATTACTAATGTGGGGCATATGTGTAAGGTGCATTACTGTGTGGCATTATGTGTATTATGGGCATTACTAATGTGGGGTATATGTGTAAGGTGCATTACTGTGTGGAATTATGTGTATTATGGGCATTACTAATGTGGGGCATATGTGTCAGGTGCATTACTGTGTGGAATTATGTGTATTATGGGCATTTCTAATGTGGGGCATATGTGTCAGGTGCATTACTGTGTGGCATTATGTGTATTATGGGCATTACTAATGTGGGGCATATGTGTCAGGTGCATTACTGTGTGGCATTATGTGTATTACGGGCATTACTAATGTGGGGCATATGTGTAAGGTGCATTACTGTGTGACATTATGTGTATTACGGGCATTACTAATGTAGGGCATATGTGTAAGGTGCATTACTGTGTGGAATTATGTGTATTACGGGCATTACTAATGTGGGGCATATGTGTAAGGTGCATTACTGTGTGGAATTATGTGTATTATGGGCATTACTAATGTGGGGCATATGTGTCAGGTGCATTACTGTGTGGCATTATGTGTATTACGGGCATTACTAATGTGGGGCATATGTGTAAGGTGCATTACTGTGTGGCATTATGTGTATTATGGGCATTACTAATGTGGGGTATATGTGTAAGGTGCATTACTGTGTGGAATTATGTGTATTATGGGCATTACTAATGTGGGGCATATGTGTCAGGTGCATTACTGTGTGGAATTATGTGTATTATGGGCATTTCTAATGTGGGGCATATGTGTCAGGTGCATTACTGTGTGGAATTATGTGTATTATGGGCATTACTAATGTGAGGCATATGTGTCAGGTGCATTGCTGTGTGGAATTATGTGTATTATGGACATTACTAATGTGGGGCATATGTGTAAGGTGCATTACTGTGTGGCATTATGTGTATTATGGGCATTACTAATGTGGGGTATATGTGTAAGGTGCATTACTGTGTGGAATTATGTGTATTATGGGCATTACTAATGTGGGGCATATGTGTCAGGTGCATTACTGTGTGGAATTATGTGTATTATGGGCATTTCTAATGTGGGGCATATGTGTCAGGTGCATTACTGTGTGGAATTATGTGTATTATGGGCATTACTAATGTGGGGCATATGTGTCAGGTGCATTACTGTGTGGCATTATGTGTATTACGGGCATTACTAATGTGGGGCATATGTGTAAGGTGCATTACTGTGTGGCATTATGTGTATTATGGGCAATACTAATGTAGCGCATATGTGTCAGGTGCATTACTGTGTGGCATTATGTGTATTATGGGCATTACTAATGTGGGGCATATGTGTAAGGTGCATTACTGTGTGGAATTATGTGTATTATGGGCATTACTAATGTGGGGCATATGTGTAAGGTGCATTACTGTGTGGCAGTATGCAGGGTTGGACCGGCCCGCAGGGGCACAGGGTAAACCCCGGTGGGTCCCACTGTCTGAGGTTTGCTGGGTCAGTTGCAGAACTAGCAGCGGCGCTAGGGGGCACCAGACAAAATCTTGCCTAGGGTATCAAATTGGCTAGGGCTAGCTGTGTCTGTGAATGTTATTAGTGGCTTCTTATTATAAAAGACAATATGTACCATAGGTGTACTGCAGCTCGTTTAAAACTGTATGCCTCAAAACCTACATGTTACTACCAAGATAATGGCATGCTGTACCTTAATGCAGTCTCTCTTACATTGTAACTGAGGCCTAGACATTTGCAATAGCAGCAAGATATTAATTTCCCTTGTCCAGGTGACTTTTCTGTCCTTTACTTTTTCTGCCATTCCCCTGGTGTTTGGTACAATACCATATTCTCACTTTCTGGGTTCTTAACAGTTCCCAGCAGAGAGTAAGAGAGACGAATGGCGCTATTACTAATTGATCAATAATTCTGGCAGTATTAATGGTGTTTGTTACTCGCCAGGAAAATAACAATCTACAAATTGCAAACAAAGCTCTGGACCAGAGCATCTATCATTATGTTCTAATTGTCACTCCGGAGTCTAGAGAGCTTATGACTTTCTCGCTATGAGACAGGTCACCACAAGCAGCCAACAGGACAGATGCTCTCATACATCTACCTGGTAAGGAGAGGACAGCGTCATTACTCAAAAGTCCTGTCAGTCCAGCAAAGGGTTTAATCTAGGAAATAAGTAACCTCATGTCCTCTAGGGAAGTGAGACTTCAGCTGGCTAAGCACAGTTGTTTTTCATAAAGTTGGATGTGAAAACTCCATGGGGGGTATTCAATTAGGGCCCTTTTTCACCTAGGCGAATGGGGATTCACCCTATTCAATAGCAGGGCCATTTTTTCGCCTAGGCGAAAAATTCGGCAAGAGCGAAAAAACATATGGATCAGCGAATCCACGTATTTTTGCACCTGCGCTTGTAAAAACGTGGGCCGTTTTCACCGATTTTTAGGCATTTTTCGCCAATGCCTCTTCGCCAAAAAAAGAAGAAGTGAAAAGGCATTGTCAAAAATACCTTAAAAATGGGCGAAAACGGCTCGCAGTTGAATATGCAGGGGGGGGTGAATGCGATAGCTCCGAAATTGTCTGAGCTAATTGAATACCCCCCATGCTGGCTAATTATGTGCACGTCACAGCAAAAATATCATGATTGTCGATTTCACTTGAAGAGGTTTCAAATCTCCCACTGTATGTCTCAAGTCAGTGACTATATAAACATATCAGCCAGGCAGAAGGGGATTTACAAACCGCATATGTGATCATGTTATACAGCTTAAACTAGAACCACTGTAACTCCCCAGAGCCGTTTTGAACCACTGTTGACCAAAATCCACCCAACCCCACCCCAGACAATGGCCCCCGTGCGCTTCTGTCCACTATCAGTTTAATAACACTGTGAACAAGGTAGAAATGTGTGGCAGTAGATAGATAAAAAAAAAAAAAGCCAGGACCCTGTCTGTAATCCCGTCATGTTGGCAACAGACCATCCTTATGGTCAGGCAAATCTGAGAAAGATAAGATGCAGCCAAATGCAGACCAGGCAACACCTCTGTAAAGGCACCATCTCCAGCTTTTGATGCACCTTCCAACTATCCTGATTCTGGCAAGACCTAATTTGCAATTTGCCTTGTATCACAGGAAGAAATGAGTTATGTCCAGTCTTACCCTGGTGAGGGGCAGAGGCGTAACTGTGGGAGGCAAATGAGTCAGCTTCCACCAGCCTTGTGCTCTGAAGGGGGGCACCTCTCCTCCCGCGAGCTCAGCGACACCATTCAATTATGTTAATTAATAGCCATCACTATCTCTCCCATGGCTGACTCCGACTCCCACCACACTAGTCCTTGCACCTTACAAGTCACACCCTCTTTATTGTAGATACACATTTTACAAGTGTCATACCCAGGATTAGAACTCACAACCCTTTACACTGGAAGTGGACACGTTACTGATGAAGCTTTTTGCTCCTGTATAGGAAGCATGAGAATTCTAACTATATGAAGTTACTTCTTTGACAATTACAAGTAACTTGATATACTGTAGTTAGAATTTTCATGCTTCTTATGTAGGAGCAAATAGCTCCATCAGTAAGGTGCCTGTTTCCAGTTTAATGGGTAGTGGGTTCTAATCCTGGGTATAACACTTACAAAATAATTGCCAGAGAAATAATCAGCATTGTGAGTGACTAAAAAGATCTCTGTAGTGCGTGGCTGCACACTACATACGGCATATCTGCCTAGTCGCAATGGTTTTGAACTGACAATTCTAACTTAGAATCTACAGACTTGCTATGCAGGAACAAATATCTCTGTCAGTAAGGTGTCTGCCTTCAGTGTAACAGATCATGGTTTCTAATCCTGAGTATGACTGCTAAAAAATGTGCGATATAAATGACAATGAAATGTATATATATATATATATATATATATATATTTCAGAACACTCCATATACACACATATATATATATATATATTTATTTTTGTGTATATATATATATATATATATATATATTTATTATATATAGGCACCAATACTTATCTTGCCTCTGGGCAACTGAGACGAATTTACGCCACTGGTGAGGGGGATCAATATATAGTGTCGACACAATCAGAATGTCGAAATTGAGACTGTGGATGGCGCAAAGACAAACACAGAATGACGATATGATACAAATGTAATTTAAGGCATTTTAATTGTGTTGGTATTATAGTGTTAAACATGATTGACTTTAGACTGTCCACATTCTCAGCGTCAACATTCTGAATGTTATCTAACTACTTTACCTGGTGATGTAAGGTGATATGGCAAATCAAAGGTATTTTGAGGGCAGTGGTGGAATTTTTGAGGGCAACTTAGTGCTGTGGAGGAGCCATATTGTGTCCCGATAGGTAAATATCATACGTTGGTAGATACTCTTGTTTGTGCATGTGAACATGAATCAGGTGCACAAGATGAATATAACAATCCACCCAGATCTTCTCACCAGGAGGTGCACAGATCTGTACCTGCATACTTAGCGGGCACTGAGGCCTCAGAGAACATCAGATGGTGCAGGGCACGTCATGCTGCTGGAGATGCCACTGCCCTTGTTAGAAGCCTCAGGGAGTAAACGGATTAGTTTCTTTTGTGCCGAGTAGAAAATGTCAAAGCTTTTACTGATGAGTCAATAGATGTAACATGGAGGAGGATGGCAAGGGCTGGGCACGGCCTTTTTAACAGCAGTGTAGGCCCTGGGCAAAGCAGTGCATTGGGGCCCCTACACACCTATCAACGGGCGGCTGCAGCTCTCACCACATCATGCAGGGGGAAGCGGGATTGCACATATGAACATACATGTAGGGATGTATGTAACATATGTGATAGCTGCAGGTCTCCGGGAATCGGCAGAGCTGCGTGCCGTTTTACAGCCGTCGCCGAACCCGCGATGCTGCATTCAGCATAACACCCCCTGCTAAGCCCGCCCCCAGGGTACTATTGGCTAGTTTACACAAGAGTCGGGGGGCAGGCTTTAAAGGAGAGTACAGCCGAATGCAGGCTGCAGCCACCACTGGTCCTGTACTATCTCTCCACATGCTTCCATACAGTGAATGGCTGCCAGCACTCTGATTGCTGGATAGCGCCAGCCACCTACCAATTAGCAAGCTGACAGCCAATCACTATCTGGCTGAAGGTAGACAATGCTACTTGGCCGCTGTGATTATGTGTAATTCAGGTTTAGCGCTGCCAGGATACATTCTCTGCCTGCCTCCCAAACAGCTCCGGAGGCACCAGCCCGGAAAGCAGATGCCCCCTGCCCAGCCCACCCCAACTTAAAGAACTGTGGGGCCCGGTCTCCATGATACATCCACTGACACCAGGTAGGATGGGATAAGAGGAGTCAGGACCATTGTTTCTGTTAGATAACATTGTATACAGTGTTAGAATATTACAGTGGCACCTGGGACACGGTTTCTATTGCGTTATTTAACACACACGTTCATTAGTTAGCACCAATTGCTTCTCTGAGGCCGATTCATTTAGTTGCAAGGATCAGTGGCACTCTGCAGGATGTTATGGTAATAAAACGTTGCTCACTTTTGCTTGCACCTTTGTGAGGTGTGGGGGGTGGAGGGAATTCGAATCCGCCAGTCACTGCCGCACTTTACAGCGACGGGGATCTCGCTCAAAAGTGCTCGCTACCCCACAGGGTTGCGGGTTGAGAATCTGTAGCAGCAGCAGCAGCGGGGCTCAGCTATCCTGAGCTGTGTCTCTCGCTGCATTCTGTAGCGTGCCCAGTATAATATACTGTATTACTGAGACAGATCCTAATATACAAATGTTTGTAACAATAAAATGATGTCAATATACAGTATTGCACATAATTATCATTGAACAAAATGAAGACAATGGACGGTTCTGCAGATACAGGGTTTGCAACTACTATAATTCTTTATAAGAAAAAAGGTCTATGCTGTCTCTTCAGTGTTGTAAGCAGTGTTCCGTCTACGCTGCACGGTCCTGCAGGTGTGCACTCAGTTTCTGTCGAGAGCTAAAGGTTCTCCCAACTATTAATGTGACTGTAGATAATGGCTGTTACCGTGTATACTGTATCGTTCTATGTGGTGACTAAGATAACTTTACAGAACATACAGTATCTGCTTAAAAGAGGCCAGGTCTATGCAAACACAGGGCAAACAGCATGCTGGCACTGACCATCGGAAAGAAGGCAGGCAAACAGATATCTCTGCAATGTATGGCTGGCACTGGTGGGCATCTCTGTGCAATGTATGGCTGGCACTGGTGGGCATCTCTGTGCAATGTATGGCTGGCACTGGTGGGCATCTCTGTGCAATGTATGGCTGGCACTTGTGGGCATCTCTGTGCAATGTATGGCTGGCACTGGTGGGCATCTCTGTGCAATGTATGGCCGGCACTGGTGGGCATCTCTGTGCAATGTATAGCTGGCACTGGTAGGCATCTCTGTGCTATGTATGGCTGGCACTTGTAGGCATGTGCAATGTATGGCTAGCACTGGTGGGCATCTCTGTGCAATGTATGGCTGGCACTGGTGGGCATCTCTGTGCAATGTATGGCTGGCACTGGTGGGCATCTCTGTGCAATGTATGGCTGGCACTGGTGGGCATCTCTGTGCAATGTATGGCTGGCACTGGTGGGCATCTTTGTGCAATGTATGGCTGGCACTGGTGGGCATCTCTGTGCTATGTATGGCTGGCACCTCTGTGCTATGTTTGGCAGCACTGGTGGGCAATGCTATACAATAAATGGCTGGCACTGGTGGGCATCCCTGTACAATGTGTGGCTGGCATTAAGGATATCTCTATGCAATGCATATGCCGGCCATACATTACAGAGATGCTTGCCACTGCTAGCCATACATCACACAGAGATGTCCCCAGTACCAGCCATATGTTGCAATCTAAGGCTGGTACTGGTGGGCATCTATGTGTGATGTATAGCTGGCAGTGGCAGGCATCTCTGCTAAGTATTGCCGGCATATGCACTGCATAGAGATATTCTTAATGTATGCTTGGCACTAGCAGCCAACTCTGTGCAATTTACGGCTTTCACTTGTGGGCATCTCTGTAGAATGTATGGCTGGCACTGGTGGGCGTGTAAATGGCTTTAAATGGTTGCACCTTTGTGTAGTACATGGCTGGAATTGGAGTCGTATCTGGGCAATATTTGAATAGGGAGGGTTCTCTGTGCAATATATAACTGTAAACTAAGGCATTATCATTGTAGAATATACAAGGTTATGTCTGCGCAATGTGGCTGGTAAATGGGGTATTTCTATGGGAACTATTGTAAATGCTTTATAAGGAGGTTTCTCTGCATTACATAAATCACATGGGGAGCTCCGCTCAGCAATATATTAATGACAATTATATCGGTAAATATGAGGGTGGTAATTCTGTGTCTGTGCAGTTTGCATTGCTGAATAAAGATTACAGCCTCATACTGAGAGCTATGGGTCTCAACCAACATTACTGACAACTGAAATGCCTCTCTCCTACTCCACAGAGACTGTTGTGCATGAATGTAATATGGCTGCAGTTACACATGGCCGGATGTGACTTGGACGGATATCAGGCATACTATATGCACTCTCATACAGTGTGCACAGATGTGAAGGTATATATTTGCCTATAATCAATTTACCCAACCCTAGGTGTACGTTTGGTTTGCCTCTAGTTATCATCATCATCATCATCAGTGCAAGAGAGAATGATTTTCTTGGGTGCAAATGTGCCATCTAATAAAGGTTCTGCTCTGGAGCTATGATGTACTCCTATTTGAATAAACTGGAATCCTTCAAAAGGTGCTTACTCGTAAGATTAACTTTTTATTAGCTATATTAGGATCTCTTCCCGATAATCCAATAACATCAGTACGTTTTTAATGCATTTCACAAAACATCTGTTTGCTACATCAAAAAAAGTGCTGCCCTTAATTAGTAGAGGGATTCTTTTGAGGTCTTTCTGGACATCAGAAGTGGAGATCTGTGTGTTGTAGTGCCCCGGAGGTAATGCCGCCTGCGTACACGATGCCCATACACTTACACCCGGTCAGCTTTGGCACATGCGCAGTATAAGAAAAACGCTCTTCAAACAGGTTTAACTCTACATCAACATTACAGACTGAAGCCGCATCAAAATAGTCAGTGACTACTTTGTATGCACTTTGTTTTCTCCTGGTAAGTAACAACTTCTATTAATACTGGCAGAATTATTGCTCAATTAGTAATCATGCCATTCATCTCCCTTATCCTGTGCTGGCAGATGTTTCCCTCATTGCATTACTTTGGCCAGGCAGCTAGGAATTAATGCATCTTTAGGGACAAAGAGGGAGATGTATCAACCCTTGGAGAGTGAGAGAGAGAGAGAGAGAGAGAGAGAGAGAGAGAGAGCGCCAACCAATCAGCTCCTGTCATTTTTCAAACACATCCTTTAAAATGACTATTAGAAGCTGATTGGTGGGTACTCTATCTCTCCCTACTTTATCTCTATTCACGGGGTACATCTCCACAGCAAGTCAGCAAATCCCTGTTATGGCTTTATATTAGCCCGTGTTCCAGGAAGCCACCTGTAATCTATGTTTCAAATCAGTTCCGTTCACATAAAAACTGCAAAATACTGTAGTGGGTTATTCCATATGGGATGTAGTTATGTGACCAGTGGTCAGGAGACCGGCGGTCACATTACCACCTCCTACATCCCGCCCGCTGAGAAGCCTGACGGTCAGCATGCCGACCAGCAGGGACTAATCCCACGACACCTAATGAGTGGGAATAGAACCTGTGGCTTGCTAGCCCCTCCCACCTCCCGTCGGCATTAGGATGCTGACCACCGGGATCCCGATACACACCCTTTCATATAGTGTCAATGCGCTAGTCCATCACATATACATCCCATGGCAGCTAGTCAACAAATCCGCTCCTGCAACTGTAAAAGTAATATATACACACACACACACACACACACACACACACACACACACACACACACACACACACACCTTTGTATACAAACATTGAACAGTATTATTATTTGTTGCACATGTTCTATAGTCTGCTATCGTTTCTAAGCAGCAGCGATCATTTATGAAACACACTGGACGAGTAGTGCAATAACTCCTTGATTTTGCACCGTTGCCTCTAGTGGAAGTCTGCCCAGCAAACATAGAGGTGCATACATCTCCTCCGCGCTGGGGGTCACCTCTGTAACCTAGAAGTGTGAGTAGGTGTACAGGTAGGTAGGAAAGGTTCCGGAGACGCTATGTTCAATGTAAAATGTAACATCAAAGTCTGAACTCCAAGCACTTTGATTTCACCCCTTTCATTAAAACACATCTTCCTTTTTCCCCCCCCTAAAATGCTGCTTGTTTCAGCCTGAGGTACGAACTAAATTAATCATGTGAGTGAGGGGGCTTCTGGGATCTTTTTGTTACATGTGGTAACTCTGTGTCTGGAGCATAGAATAGGCCAGGAGGCCACTGGCTCCTTTTGTAAAGGGGAAATGATTGGGCGCTCTCCGCAGAGAGGAATGTCTCCGCTCCACACCTCATATCTCACTACTATCACAGAAACATAGAATATGACGGCGGATTACAACCATTTAGCCCATCTAGTCTGCCCTTTTTTACCTTTTGGTAACTTCAACCCTATTTGATCCTATAGAAACAGCACTCTGCAAAGGAATTTTCTTTTTTTTTCTCTTTTTCTGTATAAATCTGTGCTCTGACGAGATCACTGCTTTCTTACTTACGAAACCTATGCTCTATGGCAGTGTTTCCCAAATGCGGTCCTCACGGCACTCCAACAGTCCAGATTTTAAGGATATCTACTGTATGCTTAGGCACAGATGACTTTGGGGGTTATTCAGAATTGTTAGCAAACCACAAAAGTTAGCAGTTGGGCAAAACCATGTGCACGGCAGGTGGGCCCGACGTAACATGTGCAGGGAGAGTTAGATTTGGGTGGGTTATATTGTTTCTGTGCATGGTAAATACTGTCTGCTTTATTTTTACACTGCAATTTAGAATTCCGTTTAAACACCCCCTACCCAAATCTAAATCTCTCTGCACATGTTACATCTGCCCCACCTGCAGTGCAACATGGTTTTTCCCAATTGCTAACTTTTTTGGTTTATTACTAACTTTATTAGTAACTAAGGTGGTCATTCTGAGTTGTTCGCTCGTTGCCGTTTTTCCCAACGGAGCGATTAGGTGAAAAATGCGCATGCGCATGGTAAGCAGCGCGCATGCGTTAAGTAATTTAACACAAAACTTTGGAGATTTACACAAGCTCGAGCAACGTTTTTTCATTGCTCGAGTGATCGTAGTGTGATTGACAGGAAGTGGGTGTTTCTGGGCGGAAACTGGCCGTTTTCAGGGAGTGTGCTAAAAAACGCCGGCGTGCCAGGTAAAAACGCAGGAGTGGCTGGATAAACGGGGGAGTGGCTGGCCGAACGCGGGGCGTGTTTGTGACGTCAAACCAGGAACTAAACGGACCGAGGTGATCGCAGTCTAGGAGTAGGTCTGAAGCTACTCAGAAACTGCAGGAAATTATTTAGTAGCAGTTCTGCTCATCTTTCGTTCGCTATTCTGCTAAGCTAAGATACACTCCCAGAGGGCGGCGGCTTAGTGTTTTCAATGTTGCTAAAAGCAGCTAGCGAGCGAACAACTCGGAATGAGGGCCTAAGTCAGTTTGATTATACCATCTGTGCACAAGCAGGAATATTCCTAAACTTTGGACTCTTGGGATGCCTTGAGGACCATGTTTGGTGTAAATATAAGCGCACTGGTGTGAACCCAACTGCACTGTACTGCCTTTTTCACGACCTGTGCCGGGTAAAAGATTTTCAGTATTTACGGATGTTAGTTTCCGCTATATCAGTGGACAATTTTTTTTATTTTCTTTTGTAGTGCCTGTTTTATTTTTGTGGTATCACGGAAGCTGAGGAACTGTGCTCTCAACAGGACAACATATATGCACAGGCTTTCTGCTGAAAGATCTGTCTTGTTAAAATATATATATTTTCCTATTGTGCTTCCTTCCCTGTAATACAGAACCAATCTGTTTAAGCTACATTAAACGGAGGAGAGGGAGGACCAATTACAATCCACATCTCATGACTGCAGCTTGTAATTGGTCGGTCTCCTCACACCGGCAGAGAGGCAAAGCGAGGTTGCATGGAACAGCCTCTGGAGCCCCAGCTAGGGAAGTGGATAATATCTGTAATATTTTCCTAGGTGGTAATGTAGCTTTAAAACCAATAAAATATGCATTAAGTCACATATATTACAATACATTTTCACACAATGCAGCAACATTCCCCCATATTCTGCACTGTCATTGATACAAATGACAAGATGGAAATGTGACAAATAATCATATAAATATATATATGAATATAAAGGGTAATAGTAATATTCATCAACAACAGATTGCAGATAGTAGTAAGAACAATCTAGAGAGGTACAGTAGATATAACCTAGAGAGACATCTATAAAATAACTAATCTGCTTGAATATACTGTACCTTATGTTTGGTCAGACAATGGATGCTTAAATAGCAAAAAGTATCACTCTCCATTGTCTGCTGCCAAATACTAATTGTGGAAAATGGATGATACGGCTGGCGCTGGGACAGCTGGCCAGAGGCTTTAATCGCTATCATTATATCAGTCCAAGTACTACAGTACTTCCAACTTTCCCCAGAAGTGCTCCCTGACCTTGCACCTGAATAAAAGGTTCTCAGAGCCAGGATATTAGCTGTCACTGTGAGGGTGTATTTGCCAATATTTGTATACAAAACACTGTAATGTCCTGGGACACCTAGATGAATAGTTCATTAGCTGAGACAGGAAGCTATAGTACATTGTATTGTACTGTACAACTCTGTAGTTATGTAAATTACAGTGTACGGTATGTGGTCTTTTTTTGTTTTGTTTTGCATACAGAGAACGCACATATGCAATGCACAGCATACTAACATACAGTAGCACATTACACACACTCGCTACTGACACAATTCCCTCCCCCAACACCTCCCAACTTTTCCTGCTGCAAAATCAAGACAAGTTCGCACATGCTCCTGCTTAGCGTACACTAAGGAACGTGGTGGCGCATCACAGGGGTGTGGTCATGTGACACAGGGCAGGACTAGTACTTCCGAAGCACTAACATGTGCTCCGTCCAGTGTAGGACTGGAAGATGAAGGGCCCATTGGGTTATGCAGTGGTAGAGGCCTATGCTTAAAGGGTGTGGACAGTTACTATGGGGTGAGGCCAGCCCCTAACACAGAGGCTTGGTACTGCCATTAGAGACCATGGGTGGGATGTAATGCCATCCAAGTTGGCTGTAGGTGAGGGTTGCGGCTGAACTCGGACGTTTTTTTAAAGCAGCAATAATTTACAAGGCAGAGTTTTGACTTCAGAGTTTGGCCGGTATCCCACACCTCCAGCCAACTCGGACGGTATTATACCCGGCCCCATGTATCTGACACTTAGTGGTGTAACAACATATAATTTGAGTGCACTGCCCAGTATTCAATTACCTGTGATTACTGATGGCGAGTAATTGTGTCACTGGGGGTTACTCAGATAGCTTGCGCTGGCTTATCTGGGATTTTGCTTCACCTATCTCAGGTAGGCAAGCAAAATTCCTGAAAACAGCCCCATTTTTGTCCAAAAATGGGTCTGTTTCTATTGAAGACACACAGGTTTCACTGAACCTGTGTGTTTTCAGGAGAATTTTTTTTTTTCGGGCGACCTAATTGGATAGCACGGGGAAAAATTGGGGGAAAATCGCAAAAAACATCTGTTTTTTTGATCCCGATGTTTCTTCAGTTTTCAACCTGACACTGGAGGAAGGGATTAAACAATGGTGCACATAAAACATAAGATCCCCTGGGCAATATTAGTACATAAAGCAAGCTCCCTCACGAATATATCAAAACATGTTCAGATGAGGCCACATATAACATGAAATTCATAAAGAAAACCATGTAAAAGACCAACTTCATAGAAAGGGTGACCACGTGAATTCTTCATTGAGTCCATTTGGTGCCATCGAATTTAATTTATAAATCCATTGACATTCACGCTGGAGTAACAATTTGTGTCTATCACCTCCCCTCCGTAGGGGCGGGATCTGTTCCACCGGCATGAATCGAAACAAAATGTCTTGCCACCAGCGGTGTGCTGGCATCTGTACCCGTTAGTGCTTTCTTAATTGAAGACCGATGCATGTTTATTCTTTCTTTAATCATTTGGATTGTCTTGCCGACATATAGCTTGTTACAAGACCATAGAGTGATGTAAACTGTATATTTAGATTCACAATCTAGTCGATGGTGTATACGATAATCTGTACCAGTTGTTGGATGACGAAACTGGTTACTAATAAGCATGTCTTTACAGTTTACACATTTGGAGCATTTAAATGCTCCCTTCTGTAGACTTAGCCAGTTTATGTTTGCAGCTGGACTTGGGCTAATATCTGACTGTGATACCCTCTCTTTGAGGTTTTTGCTGCGCTTGAAACAAAATAACAGTAATTGTTGGCATGCTTGTCCCAAAATGGGGTCAGTCTGAATTATGTGCCAATGTTTGCAAATCGCCGCTCTGAATTCCCCAGACGAAATTGAATATGTATTTATGAATGGCAATTTCGTTGCTTGTGAAGTGGATTTCACTGAACACAATAAAGCATTTCGGTCCAGAGAGAGGCATTTAGAGATGGCATCTGATACCTCTTTTTGTCCATAGCCTCGTTCTAAAAACTTGAGACCCATGGTGTCCAGTGCAGCAGGTAATTTATTCCTATCAAAGGTAATCCTTACCACTCTAACCAGCTGAGAAAAAGGAAGTCCTCTTTTAAGTGGCTGAGGGTGGAAACTCAATGACAACAACAGAGTATTTTTGTCAGTCCTTTCTGAAAATATTCGTCACAAATTAGCCTTCAACAATACTAACGGTCACATCTAGAAAATCCATTTTGAGGGAGCTGCTATTACGTGAAAACCTAATAAGCCCTGGGATATCATTTAAATGGTTGATAAATTGTTCCAGGAGCTCCGCACCACCAGTCCAGATCAGGAAGAGCTCATCAATATATCTCAAATAAAAAGCTATATGATGTGAATATTTTCTATTGTTCATGATGTGTTGTTCATAATCATACATGTTTATATTCACATACGATGAGGCCATGTTAGAACCCACCGCAGTCCCATTTAGTTGTAGGTAAAAACCATTATTAAAAAGGAAATAGTTCTTGTGTAATATTACTTCCATTAACAAAATCAAAAATTCTATGGGTGGTCCTACATAATCTGGACTGGCGGTGAGGATCCTACTGACCGACAATATTCCTTCCGAATTCTCGATGTTGGTATACAAGCTACCAAATTCAAGAGTAACAAGAAGACAATGTGGTGGAGGCGAACCAAATCTATACAATTTGACCAAAAACTCGGTAGTGTCTTTGATAAAAAAAGGATTTTTTTTTGTACAATGGGTTGAAGAAAGAAATCGACGAATTGGGATAATGGTTGGCTAAGGGACCCCCTAGATGAGGTAATGGGTCTCCCTGGTGGGTTAACCAATGCCTTATGTACTTTAGGTAAATGTACAGTAGTGGTGTTTTGAGAAATTCCTGCATGGGAAAATCAGCTGTTTGCTCATCCACCCAACCATTACCCAATCCCAAGTTAATGATACCGTCAATTTCTTTCTTATATTTCTCCGTGGGATCAAATTTCAGTTTCATGTAACAGAAGGAGTCATCTAATTGTCGCATCACTTCAGCGATATAGGGGGTAATTCCAAGTTGATCGCAGCAGGATATTTTTTAGCAGTTGGGCAAAACCATGTGCACTGCAGGGGGGCAGATATAACATGTGCAGAGAGAGTTAGATTTGGGTGGGTTATTTTGTTTCTGTGCAGGGTAAATACTGGCTGCTTTATTTTTACACTGCAAATTAGATTGCAGACTGAACACACCCCACCCAAATCTAACTCTCTCTGCACATGTTATATCTGCCTCCCCTGCAGTGCACATGGTTTTGCTCAACTGCTAACAAAATTCCTGCTGCGATCAACTTGGAATTACCCCCATAGTCAGTTTTGTTTATTATTATATATATTATATAAAGTCCATAGGTGCGGCACTCCTAGCGGCTTGAATAAAGGACAACAGCAGGGCATGCGTGTATACCACGTTTCAATGCCTTTATTGCGGCATTGCCATCAGGTCTTTTTTGCCGCAATAAAGGCATTGAAATGTTGTCTACACACATGCCCTGCACCTGTGGACTTTATGTGACTATTATTTCTGGAGGCACCCCACCCAGCACAGTAATGCGGTCTTAATGGGAGAGCCGGGCACTCTGGTCTGTATGTATATATATATATATATATATATATATATATATATATATATATATAATTGAACCCATTATAATTATTTTTTTATTAAGTTGGTGGCACAGTGGAAATTAGTGGGGCAGTGGGTGATAAATAACTTAATTGGTTCCCCCTTCTACAGCCCTGCCCACACACCCAGAAATGCCTCCCCAATATTAAAATATGTAAAGAAGGTGACAATTCCAAAGACATTTTTCGTCTTTCAAATTTTTTGAAAAATTGCTTAGTGTGTACACTCAATTTCATTTGTCACGGTTCTGGGAACCAAGGGAAATTGCTCATCTTTCACATTGTTCATCTTTCACATTGGTCATGTCTTCTAGTGTGTAGGGCCCTTTACACATAGCTGACTCTGCCCTGCTATCCCCATAGTGGGAGATCTGACACAGCAGCTGTAGTGATGCAGTGTATCCCCGATCAACCAGCTGATTGACAGATGTTCCAGCGATACGGTGGGCTACAGATATAACTGTCACTCACACTACAGAGTGTGCTTAACAATGGGTTACCAACATAAAGAGGTTTTCCACCTAAATAAATAAAGAGACTATTGTTCTAAAACACTGTACACATCATGAACACCTCTGATCCTTCAATAAACTACTGTCCCTCTCGTTCAAGACAGACTTCAGCCCATCCATCCAACAGTCCATAAAGGAGACTATTTATGAATGTCTTTTGCTTTGCTGGACATTTGGCCTATATGCACGTCTTTTGATTTAAGAAGAGGTTACCCCGAGAAATCAGACACTAATATTCTTGGCCCTACTTTGTGTCCAATCTCTCTGCGCATATATAGAGACATTGGGCCTAATTCAGACCTTGTTGCAGTAGCGGCAGCAATCGCAGGCTGAAGCCCAGTGAGGTGAGCGCAGCAGCCGCACTGCACGTGCGCACACAGCGATCTCACTGGTGCAATCGGCTCTACCTGATTGACAGGCAGATGCGGATGCGGGGAGGTAGGGGGCATGCCAGCGGCATTTGGACAGCGTTGGGGGGCACAGTCAGGACAATGCAGGGGTGGCCGGACCGTTTGCGGGGCGGGCCACAGCGGCTGCGTGACATCACACGCAGGCGCTGCAACCAAAAACATAGCAGGTAGCCGCCTGCCAGCACAGCTAGGCTGAGTAGGCATGGAGCTACTTGTCAGGTGCGAAAGCATCGCTGCTGTGTGATGCTTTTGCAACTCTGCGGGTGGGGAGGGGAGGGCCTGGCATGCGGGGCTGACCACCCCTGTGCTGTGTCCCCCCGCCTGTCAGAGATTTTTCGCACATCTACGATCAGCTTTGAAATAGGCCCATTAGTCGAGTGTGCGTGTATCACTAACCGCCAAGCAGTATTAGACGGTGAACGGGAGAAACCGCCCCTCAAGAGTGGTATCCAGGAGGAGCCAAATCACCACACATAAGGCATATCAACTTTTGGGGACCACAAAAATAAATACGCCCCTAAATCGTAGAGGTCTATGAAGAGCATGAGTGCTTATCTCTATATTTATGACCATTACCTGCCAATACTGTCCAAATGCTGAACTGAAGTGTGTCCCCGGCCTCATTTTATCTGATTTTCTGAGCAAACCTCTTTTAAGGACAAGGTGTTCAGTAATTACTATGCTGACAGAGAGAGAAATGAGACACTTGGTTCAAAGAAACAGCCTCCAGTCTCTTGTTGATTCATTAGCAGGATCCTGCAGTGTTCTGCCATGTAGTGAAAGATACAGTATATAATGTACCACAGGGACACAGACATGACCAGCAGATTCTACAGCAGTACACACTCTACTACATTGCTAAATCATACAGGTCATCAGGCTGCCCTAGCAACACTCAGGGTGAGATTCAAATGATATATCACGCCCAATTTCCTTTCTAAAATGATCTCCGTTATCGCGCATATTGCGCCCATAGTAATCAGGTTTAGCTGTGTAAAGGGTTGGGTGCCTCATTACTCCGGGCGTAGCGAGCTGAAATAATGATACAACGTCCCTGAGGGCAGAAACAGAACGGGTGTGTAAAGGGGTGAAAAGAATTGAATCCCACCCAATGAGTCTAGTGAATGAAAGCACCAGTCCTGTGGGGCAACAACGAGAGATAGTGATAGTGACAACTTCCGTGGGTTAATGGATTAGTCCCATGTACAAAAGAAATCATCTAAGGAAATAGGCATGTGGGGCTAGATTGGGAAGTTGCCCTTGACATTATTCTGTAGGCAGGTCGAGACAAACTGTCAGCAAGTGAGGACAAATGAACAGGATGAGGGGCAATAAATGTGTGTGTGCAGTGTGAACCCCTGCAGGTTGGACCGGTAGGTGCACACGATTCCCCCTTCCTCTACGAAGCAGTGTGTTGCATGGCATACCTCTTATCGGTGACTACAATGGTTCAAAGTTACCAAACAATATAAATTGTCCCACCAGAACGGCGACCGCTGGCAGACATGGGGGCAGATGTATGAAGCGGTGATAATTAGCGCTTCTCCGTGTATGAAGAGGCAGACGGAAGAGAAATCAGAGATTTACCCAGTGGTGCCTTTGGCCTCTGATAATAACGCTGCCACCATAGCTGGCAATTACTAAGTGATGAGGACACCATCTGAAGGTGGCACTATGTGTTACTTACCAGTCCTGCTACCGGATGTCCTCGCCCCTGCGCCATCGGTCCTGAAAGAGGGATCACAGATTTGTGAATCTTGAGCACCATGACCATACTGACCCAGTCCCTATCACATCAGCAATGAGCGATGTAGGAAGGGCATGAAGGTGAGTTACCATAACACCTGTCCGATGGCTCTCTTCTCAGCGCAAAGAAATCCTGCATTGCTGTGGCAAGCTGTGATGCAGGGTATCTGCTAGCGCTGAGAAAAGAGGCAGGAAAATGCATTTGCCCCAGAGTCTTCCCCAGATTATTATTGTAGCTTTTATTATCTGCTGGAAATGAGTCCTAAGTACAGTTGTTGCTTCTCTGTATCCTGGATTGTTAGGTAGGTACTACTGAACTCTTGGAACGACAAGAAAATAATGAACACTTTACTGTAATATCAAATAATAGTTCCTACATACAATCGGGTCTACTGCTCCCCCAACCCACATTGCATAATTACATTCCAAGTTTACATTAGGGGATTCACTCTGAGTTGGAAGTAAAGAAAAAAAAAAAATGACCGCACCACTGCAAAACCTGCAGGTGTGGTATCAGGGGCGTTTTAAGAGAGGAGGAGGCCCGTGTGCAGCCTTCTGCTTCAGGGGTCCCCTCCTCTTTGACTGATGCACAGGATTTAATACTTACCTCTCCGAAGTCCCCCGGCTGTGCCGTTCTTCTCCGCGGCAGCAGAGTCTGAGAACAGACTCTATTGCGCATGCGCAAACCTCCGGGAACACACCGCGGTGGCCATTTTCCCGAAGATTTTGCTAATGCGCATGCGCGAAACTCCGAAAAAATGGCTGCCGTGCCGTCTTTCTGGAGTTTTCAGCAGGCGCAATAGAGTTTGTTCCCCCTAGTGTTCAAACTCTATTGTGCTGTGAAAAGGGATGGCTCCAACGGGGGACTCCAGAGATAAGTATGAAACAAATGGGTGCAGTGTGTGCGGGGTGGGCCCCCCTGGACCTGGGGGCCCGTGTGCCTCGCACACACTGCACCCATTATAGAATGTGTGGCATATGTAAGACGTGTAGAGGTATAGATTAATAGATTGCTGTGTAAAAATAAAGCTGTCCAGCACTTGTGGGCTACATGCAAAAGGAGCCAGTATTTATCCTGCAGGCCAAAAAATATAAATATTTGCACCCCTTTGCACTGCAATATGGTTTACCCATGTTACAGTACTTCCTTTTTCTTTTTTTGCTTTGATTACAACTCAAAATAGGCCCCAAAAGTCATCCAAGGCACACACATTTGCCTGCTTTGCAAACTCGGGATCTTGGCGCCGGTATACTGTGTGCCGGGATCCCGACAGCCGGCAAAATGAAGACCACCCCCCTCTCAGTACCCCTGCATCCTCCATATCATTGTCTCCCTGTACTAATTATTGTTAGGTGCCGCAGTCCACGGCGCCGCTCGGTCTGTTTCCAAGCGACGCTCACGGCCGCCGCACCTCCTTCCCTGACCGCCCGGCGCCTAGCAACTAGGGGATGCCGTGCGCGCTGAGCCGCCGGGTCCCTAGCAATGGTAGGACGCCGTGCGCGCTGAGCCGCCGGGCCCTTAGCAACGGGGACGTCTCTGTCTAACTGCGTTCCTCGTTGCTTCCTGTCTATCAGTACACCTGTTAGCTCTGGTCATGCAGCAGGGCAGCTGCACGACATTACTAATCAAGCTTTACTGGAGCTATTGGAGGGTTCCCTGTTATATTCTCCCTCACTACCTGGCACAGACGCCGGTGATAGCTTCCTGCATGCTGTTCCTGCCTGGTAACGTCTGTTCCTGATTTAGCTGTTTTTGGTCGATCCTGCTCCCTGTGCTCCCGAGTCCTGGAGTTCTGAAGCCGGTCCTGGGAATCCTTCATGTCCAAAACGAACCTGTTGCAGTCATACGAGGGTTTTCGTTATTTGGGGTTCTCTCCCGGTTTCGTGAGTAGCGGCTTCTGCCACGAGTTGCGGCCTAGGCCGCTTTAACTTTGTATTACTTTTGTGTTGGAGGTTTTTGCGGAGGTTTCCGCTTTTCACTGTCCTCCCCGGAACTCGGCGGTGCCGTGTGGGGGAACGGACAGTGGTATCTTTTGTTGTCCTTTTTCCTTGGCGGCATACTGCACATACCTTTAGTTTTAGGGTAGTTAGTAGCCCCTAGCTTCTGTTTGTTTTAGTTAGAGGTCCCCTTGTTATTACCCTGTCTCGGTTCACGCTTTGTCTCTCTCTAAGACCTGGGGGCATCGGAGTTGGGCAGACCTAATCCGCCCTTCAAACGCGGCTGCCGTGGGCCCAAGAAACCATAGTCATTCAGGCGTGAGTCGACCACACGGGTAAGACAACGGAGGTAGGGTGCTAGGGGCTATTCCCGTACCTCTCCTTAGTTCAGCGTCACGTTCTGGTACTCTGAACTCGCATCACTACATCTCTCCAGTTCTGAGCATCAGGAACGTAACAATTATACTTCCCATCTGCCCTCCAACCAGCCTGGCACCCCAACATGCGTCTCCCTGGTCCCTCAATCTGATGGCTCTCTTTAATATATCCCAGCACAAATAAATCCTGCATTGCTGCGACAAGCTGTGATGCAGAATATCTGTTAGCACTGAGAAAAGAGACAGGATAATGCATTTGCCCCAGTGACATAGGAGATCATTTACGAAGTGCAAAATGGGCATTCTCAGTTCAACAGCAAACTTCGGCCCACCATACACCTAATGTGTGCCCAGATTTCCCCTTACAAGCATAAGCTTTTACTGAGAAGAATCACATTGCACAGGCTGAGGTTAGAATTTGGGCAGAGCTCCTAATGAAGTAACAAGTAAAGTTGGACTTTTGCAGAAATGACATTACATTTAACAGAGTAAGATTACTGTAATGAGATAGACAGGTAAAGGTACTGTACTTGTTTAAAAAATAAAACATCTGCATAAAGATGGTCCTTCAACCAGTGGCGGGCATTTTCGAGGCGGTGACGCAGCGTTGGGGGGGGGGGGGGGGCAGGATGAACGGGTGCAGGTTGGCACTGTTTCCGGCGCAGTTACATCACGTCACACGCAGCCGCTCCAACTAAAAAGATGCGTGCTGACCGCCTGATTGCGCTGCCAGAGGATTGCGGACACATTGGGAGGCAGCCTCACACTTGTTGGCCAGTCTTGTCCTGTGCTGGGCGGCCCCCAGCATGTGCAGATATGAACACAGATCTGGCTGCTTTCATCTCTGAATAACCCCCAAAATCTGCATTTCCATGCTGCACATGCAGACCACAGTGTACAGTATACATAAGCATCCATATGCAACGTTTGCCGCATATTACATTTATGATGATTCCTTATGCTTGGAGAAGATCAGGCATGACCCCAGTACAGCAGCGGTGCGTTCACATCATTGTGACGGAGGTACACCTAGACCGAGACACAAAAGGACACTTGTCAGGTGAGCCTACCTCTTGCAAATGGTGGAGGGTTGGTGACGTCAAGTGCAATGCTTGTCATCAGTGATAGCTAGCCATTTCTGATTGGCTGTCTGTGTCTTGACCCCTCCCGTGACCTAATTCATTAGTGTGACTGCTACAAGATGTGAAGCCACGGCCATCTAGTCGCATTACTTGATATTTCTATTTGGAAAGTGGCAGGAGAGATGATTACCATTTGATCTATAACAATGAATAACACTTTATATGGTGATTTTCACATTTATTATTAACACTAGATACAGTAGCTGGTTTATGACCCTTCCTTGTATTAAATTATGCACCAACAGAGTGATTTTTCTTTTGCTTTTACAACTAAAACCGTCAAGCCACAGCTCTAAGCTTTATCTACGTTATCATCGCTGAACCGTTTCCTCATAGCCATGCCCCCTGCTGGACAATGCTGGTAATTTCAATGACCAGAAAATGGGGGTGGTATCTCCCTGTTTTGTCCAACACTGCCCGTTGCCTCCCCTGTTCAGTCCCCAAGCGGCTGCAGCATGTCAATCATTCTGCGGTTTCATACCTGCCAGCATTGGTGGTCAGTGGCGTGGGACCCTGCTTAGCAGAGCAGCGGTTAAGTAGCAGGTGAACAGATGACATGCACACAGCATCTATTCACAGTGTAGGGGGGTCCTGGGGGCAGCCCAGCTTCTTGGAGAGTGTGTACTCGCCCCTCACCGCGGGACACTGCAGCCCACGGGATAATGGGACTGTAGATTGTGAGTTACGCCTGCAGTTGTTATTGCCGTATTATCCATAATACCAGGCAGAACATACAAAATGACAAATATATTTCCATATAAAAGTACATAGAGAAAACATAGGAGGGACGGTCCTGTCACATTATCTTACATTCCAGAAGGGGTGTGGATGCAGTACGAGCATACTGGTATATCTGGCTGCTCTACTGCGACCGGTCATTACCAATCCATTCCAATCACTGAATCCTTACATCACACCTGATCACTGACACGGAACCAATTCTCATCAATAATCTAGAGCAGGGATGGGCAATACGGTGTGGTCCATTATATCGACATACATTGGGTCGACATGTACTAGATCGACATGGAAAAAGGTTGACATGAGTTTTTTGACTGTTTTTGGTGTCGCTTTCTTCGTAAAGTGACGGGGAACCCCAATTAGTGCACCGTGTCCCCTCGCAGCTTCAGTTACCGTTCCCAGTTGTAATCCACGTGGATCGTTAAGTATGAAAAAGGTTAAAAAAAAAGAATTTTTATTTTCCATGTCGACCTAGTACATATCGACCTAAAGACCATGCCAACATAATGCATGTCACCCTAATGACCGCCAGCCGGGCAATAAGCAGCCCTCCAGCAGCTGGTGAACTACAAATCCCAGCAAGCCCTACCACAGTTTTAGCATGTCATGATAGCAAGTGTGGCAGGGCATGCTGGGATGTGCAGTCCTACAGCAGCTGGAGTGTCAGCACGTTTTCAGAGTACAGTGTCACGACAGCTCTAACCTGGCTCCAAACCATTCGCAATCTGTACACCTGACATTTATCCATAAGATCCACTGGGTGTGTATTCCATGGTGACGCTCTATGCCACCAATCCCACTCACCATAGAAGTGTTCCACGGCAACTTCTGTCATCAAACCTCAATAAGAAAGTCTTCCAGCATACAACACAGCTGCAGCTCATCGTACACCGTGTATATGTCTAGGAAGAAGCTCAGCAAGAACACGAGGAGGAGAGCTCTATAATTAGCCAGGCAAGACTACAGCAGTGCACCTGGAGAGCTTCTCCGTACACAACACAAAACAGGCGTGCAAATCAATTCTGTACGGCAACGCCAAACCATTGGGACTGTACGGGAGATTTTACAGTTCAGATAATATGAGTAGAGTTTGACGGAACGTTGATAGTACACATGTGGTTCTCAGTTTTGTCCGTCTTCTTCTCTAAGGGCCTAATTCAGATCTGATTGCAGCAGCAAATTTGTTAGCAAATGGGCAAAACCATGGGGTTAATTCAGACTTGATCGTAGATGTGCTAAATTTAGCACATCTACGATCACTTTCACAGACATGCGGGGGGGACGCCCATCACAGGGCTAGTCTGCCCCCCATGTCAGGCACAACCCCACCCCCACCCCCACAAAGATTCAAAAGCATCGCACGGCGAAGATGCTTTTGTACCTGAAGAGTAGCTCCCTACCTGCGCAGCTCCTGCGCGCTGGCAGGGAGGTACCTGTCGCTCTCCGTGACGCAGTGGCTGCGTGTGATGTCACACAGCCGTCGCGACCCACCCCCAGTATTTACCTTGCACAGAAACAAAATAACCCACCCAAATCTAACTCTGCACATGCTATATCTGCCACACCTGCAGTGCACATGGGCCCTCATTCCGAGTTGTTCGCTCGTTGCCGAATTTCGCTATATTGCGATTAGTCGCTTACTGCGCATGCGCAATGTTCGCAGAGCGCATGCGCATAGTTATTTTACTCAAAAGTTAGGTATTTTACTCACGGCATAACGAGGATTTTTCTTCGTTCTGGTGATCGTAGTGTGATTGACAGGAAGTGGGTGTTTCTGGGCGGAAACTGGCCGTTTTCTGGGTGTGTGTGAAAAAACGCTGGCGTTTCTGGGAAAAACGCGGGAGTGGCTGGAGAAACGGGGGAGTGTCTGGGCGAACGCTGGGTGTGTTTGTGACGTCAAACCAGGAACGAAACTGACTGAACTGATCGCAGTGTAGGAGTAAGTCTCGAGCTACTCAGAAACTGCAAAGAAAATTCTATTCGCAATTTTGCGAATCTTTCGTTGGCAATTCTGCTATGCTAAGATTCACTCCCAGAGGGCGGCGGCTTAGCGTGTGCAATGCTGCTAAAAGCAGCTAGCGAGCGAACAACTCGGAATGAGGGCCATGGTTTTGCCCAACTGCTAACAAATTTGCTGCTGCGATCAGATCTGAATTGGGCCCTTAGCTCAGTAAAACACAAAAGTAATATTTGCGGACCTTATATTCATTTTATGGTGCGTTTCTTAACAAGAAAACACGAATGTAATAAACATAGGTAAAGAATTGTATGTTTACAGCCAGTAGTAAAACAAAGTAATAATGAAACAAACCATTCTCTTTTGTAGGGATGGCCATCGGTGGGTCACCATCGATGGTACCATTTATGGATAACCTCGATGGTGTAAAACCATCTGAAAGTGATCCATCGATGGTTTTACCCATCGATGGTCACACCTACATTTCTGTATAATGAAATGCAGGCCAATCAGAGCCCGGGGGCGTGGCTTCGTGGGTGTTAGGGGGAGGGGGCTGAACTCCGTGCCCTGACACTGAGTTTTAAAAAAAAAATACAAATATTCGGTAGCAGTGAACCATCGATGGCGGGAAACCATCTGGTTCTCTCCCCCATCGACGGTAAAAGTATCCAACATCGGTAATTGACCATCGGTAATCGGCCATCCCTACTCTTTTGTTATCTAACTTTCCTTCTATAGCAACAAACATGGAACCAACTGCTCCTTTTTAAATTGATTTCTTGAGCTGGCCTTTCTGTTGACACTGAGAAATTCCACTTCTACTTACTCTATTGATAAAGCGTCGGCGCTGCCGCTAACATTGCTTTTAGGCATCTTTGTGGCTTTCCACTGACGAGTGCTTGGATAGTTTCAAGGTAAAGCGCTGCCTGTGGGAGGATGATTCCTGAGCCAGCATAAAGACTGGCCTTGTGCATTAAGCAGTAGGTTGGCGTGTTTTGTATAATTCCGCAGCACATCCTTCTCCATCACGACTGAACCTCCCCCTCAGGATTTCTGTGGATACAAGTCTATAGAATATCCAGGTGGGGAAGGGAGAGAATATATGCGCTGTTGTTTCTTTCCCGCTACTTTGCTGTTTTTGTGTGAATCACTCTTTCTTCGCCCTACTCGAATGTTAATATCTCACATATGGTATTAATAAATCAAATAAAAATAAGTGACAATGACAGTGTTACTTGTGTTGATGATTTAACTCATTAACATCCATGGAGCCATAGAAAAAATTGAATGAATCAAAAGAAAGGAAAAGCGTGAGCTAGTGGCAGACATATACACTGCTCAAAAAAATAAAGGGAACACTAAAATAACACATCCTAGATCTGAATGAATGAAATATTCTTATTAAATACTTTGTTCTTTACATAGTTGAATGTGCTGACAACAAAATCACACAAAAATTATCAATGAAAATCAAATTTATTAACCCATGGAGGTCTGGATTTGGAGTCACACTCAAAATTAAAGTGGAAAAACACACTACAGGCTGATCCAACTTTGATGTAATGTCCTTAAAACAAGTCAAAATGAGGCTGAGTAGTGTGTGTGGCCTCCACGTGCCTATATGACCTCCCTACAACCCAAAAGTGGCTCAGGTTGTGCAGCTCATCTAGGAAGGCACATCAATGCGAGCTGTGGCAAGAAGGTTTGCTGTGTCTGTCAGCGTAGTGTCCAGAGCATGGAGGCGCTACCAGGAGACAGGCCAGTACATCAGGAGACGTGGAGGAGGCCGTAGGAGGGAAACAACCCAGCAGCAGGACCGCTACCTCCGCCTTTGTGCAAGGAGGAACAGGAGGAGCACTGCCAGAGCCCTGCAAAATGACCTCCAGCAAGCCACAAATGTGCATGTGTCTACTCAAACGATCAGAAACAGACTCCATGAGGGCGGTATGAGGGCCCGACCTCCACAGGTGGGGGTTGTGCTTACAGCCCAACACCGTACAGGACGTTTGCCATTTGCCAGAGAACATCAAGATTGGCAAATTCGCCACTGGCGCCCTGTGCTCTTCACAGATGAAAGCAGGTTCTCACTGAGCACATGTGACAGACATGACAGAGTCTGGAGACGCCAAGGAGAACGTTCTGCTGCCTGCAACATCCTCCAGCATGACTGGTTTGGCAGTGGGTCAGTAATGGTGTGGGGTGGCATTTCTTTGGGGGGCCGCACAGCCCTCCATGGGCTCGCCAGAGGTAGCCTGACTGCCATTAGGTACCGAGATGAGATCCTCAGACCCCTTGTGAGACCATATGCTGGTGCGGTTGGCCCTGGGTTCCTCCTAATGCAAGACAATGCTAGACCTCATGTGGCTGGAGTGTGTCAGCAGTTCCTGCAAGACGAAGGCATTGATGCTATGGACTGGCCCGCCCGTTCCCCAGACCTGAATCCAATTGAGCACATCTGGGACATCATGTCTCGCTCCATCCACCAACGCCACGTTGCACCACAGACTGTCCAGGAGTTGGCGGATGCTTTAGTCCAGGTCTGGGAGGAGATCCCTCGGGAGACCATCCGCCACCTCATCAGGAGCATGCCCAGGCGTTGTAGGGAGGTCATACAGGCACGTGGAGGCCACACACACTACTGAGCCCCATTTTGACTTGTTTTAAGGACATTACATCAAAGTTGGATCAGCCTGTAGTGTGTTTTTCCACTTTAATTTTGAGTGTGACTCCAAATCCAGACCTCCATTGATCATTTTTGTGTGATTTTGTTGTCAGCACATTCAACTATGTAAAGAACAAAGTATTTAATAAGAATATTTAATTCATTCAGATCTAGGATGTGTTATTTTAGTGTTCCCTTTATTTTTTTGAGCAGTGTATATAAACCTGTGGTCACATTTGTTTATTGGTATCCGGATTATAGTGTCTAGTTATGGGCCCTACACACTGGCAGATAAAACAGAACGACATGAACGTTCAACTCGTTCATATCGTTCTGTGTGTAGGCACCAACGATTAACGCGATACACGGCCCCGCACTCGTTAATCGTTGGCGCCCCGTTGCTTATGCATACAGGCCAATATGGACAAGATTGTCCATATTAGCGTGCAGTGCTATGGAGCCGGGTGGCGGGGCTGGGGGGGGGGGTTGAGTAAAGAAACTTCACTCCCACCATCACCTCCCCCTGCCGCCAGGTCGCCCGTATCCGCCAACGGGCAGCTCGGCGGCAGATCGGTATGTGTATAGGGCCCATTAAACAGTCAATAGATAGACACCATATGTTAGACATTAGGTCGACGTGAAAAGGGTAGAGAGTACAAAATGTCAACAGGGTCAAAAAGTTGTCATGAAAATGGTAGACACAGGCTTTTTTAAATTCTAGATTTTTTGGACTTTTTCATACCTTCTCTAGCCATGTCGGCATAGAGCTGGTTATAAAACTTGTGGCAGCGGGCGTCCGGCTCCCTCTCTACAGCGGAAGCCGGAGGCAGGAGCTCACTATTGAGCTCCAGCTTCCGTCTCTGTCAGTGCGCGCTATGGGAGAGACGTCATGACATCTCTCCCATAGTGCTGAGGAGCGGAAGCCAAGAGGACTGCGTCGGGAGCGGGGCTTGGTGAGTATGGTATCCCCATCATATATGTGTACTAGCGGCGCTTCTACTGGGGGGCAAGCTACTGGGGGCAAACTACAAAGGGGCAAACTACTGGGCATTACTACTAGGGAGCTTTACAACTGGGGGCAAACTAGAAGGGGGCAAGCTACAAAGGGGCAAGCTACTGGGGCCGGGGCATTACTACTGGGGCATAACTACAGGGGCATTACTACAAGGGGGCAAACTACAGGGGGGCTAAACTACTGGCGGCATTACTACTTGGGGGCATAACTACAGGGGGGCAAACTACAGGGGGGCAAACTACAGGGGGCATTACTAACGGGGGCTATCTACTGGGGGCAAACTACATGGAGGCTAAACTACAGGGGCTAAACAACTGGGGGCACAATTGCAGGGGGCATTACCACTGGGGGCTAAACTACAGGGGGCGGGGCAAAACTACATGAGGCAAACTACATGAGGGCTAAACTACTGGGGGTATTACCACTGGGAGGCTAAATTAAAGGGGGGGGGGGGAGTAAACTACTGGGGACATAACTGCAGGGCCATTACCAGTGGGGGCATAACTACTGGGGCTAAACTACAGGGGGCTAAACGACTGGGGGCATTACTACAGGCAACATTACTACAGGGGGCAATACTACACAGGGGCATTACCATTAAGGGCATTACTGATGGGGTGCACTACTAATGAGGGCATTGTAAAGGGGGCACTTCATAAGGGGCACCACTCCTGGGGGTATAAGGGGCACTACTATAGCGGGCATTGCATAAGGGGTACTACTACTGTGGGCATTGTATAAGGGGTGCTACTGCTGTGGGCATTACTGTATGTGTATTACGGCGTGCTACCAGTGCTCGAAGTGTGCCGGTATACAACGGTATGGTATACCGGCACTTCTTCGAGCACTGCAGGGCCAACAAAGAAGCTGAGCTCCCGGTCCGCCCTCCATCCCTCCGCCCCTACCATCACCGCCGCACTGGAAGCCCTGGTTCCAGACTCCCAGCTGTAGCGGATCTAGGACCAGGCCGGCTTTATTATCCCTGCCGCCGCATTGAGCTCCTGTGACCGTGGCGCTACTAGTTCAAATCTGTCACTGATTAGCTGACGGTCCGCGGCAGTTTTGAAATATTAGCACCGAGGTCACAGGAGCTCGATGCGGCGGCAGGGATAATAAAGCCAGCCTGGTCCTAGATCCACTGCAGCTGCCCTCAGCCTCCTCTGCCGCCCCGTCCTCGGTCCTCTGCATGCCCACAGCCTCCTCCTCTGCACTATCTCCGAGGCCCACAGCCTCCTCCACCCCACGCCTACCCATCCACCGCCGTTGCTAAACAGGTAATCTTACCCTGCTGCCTTTCTCTCTCCCTAATTCCCACTGTATGCCCTTGCTGTCCCTCTCTCTGTCACTCCCCCTGTCCTTGCTGTCACTCCCCCTGTCCTTGCTATCCCTCTCCCTGTCCCTTCTGTCACTCTATAATGTGAATTTTGGCTCATATCGTGTGCTATAATGTGAATTTCGGCTCATACCATGTGCTATAATGTGAATTTTGGCTCATACCGTGTGCTATAATGTGAATTTTGGCTCATACCTTGTGCTACAATGTGAATTTCGGCTCATACCGTGTGCTATAATGTGAATTTCGGCTCATACCGTTGGGTATAATGTGAATTTCGGCTCATACTGTTGGGTATAATAGGAATTTCGGCTCATACTGTGTGGTATAATGGGAATTTTGGCTCATTCTGTGTGGTATAATGTGAAAGGGGCACCAGTAAGGGGTCCTTACTATTGTGGTGCATAATGTGTATAAGGGGTTTATGGTGTGGTAAACTACACTGAAGGACATGCCTCCTTTTGAGTGGCAACGCCCTCTCATCAGGAGCACGTGCGCCTTTCGGCGCACACATAATTAGAACCTTCACTTTTCCATACCCCCACTTCAAAATTTCCACTTGGGTGCTACTACTGTGGGCATTATTACTACGGCGCGCACAATACCTTTGTTACATGGGCGCCGTGGGGAGGGGGGTGAGTTCCACCACCTCTCTAGGACCACTTTAAGCACTGCTTAAATCTACTTTAACATAGAAGCCAAAACAGGAGTAAACTTTGGCGATAATGCGCCATCTTGCTTTGTAATATGTTATTGCCGGTGATAACACGGCTATGTCACTGGTTTGTATATAAGAGACTTCAGTGATACGAAGAGAGATACACAGTGACTTGCTCCAAGGTGGGTGGGAGGTGAAAAATGTAAATGAGACTTACAGTCACACTTACTGCGATTGCCACTTTAAATGTTCACCTCCAACCCGTCAGAAAGCAGCGCTCCATATATAAAGCACCTCACAGCTGCATACGGGTGTAGTATGTCATGCCGGCTGTCGGGATCACGGTGTCCAGCATACTGGCGCCGGAGTTCTGACCGCCGGCATGCCGGCAGCGGGGCGGGTGCAAAAGAGCCCCTTGCGGGTTCGCTGCGCTCGCCACGCTGCGGGCGCGGTGGCATGCTATTTATTCTCCCTCCAGGGGGGTCGTGGACCCCCCCAAGAGGGAGAAAAGTTGTCGGTATGCCGGCTGTCGGGATCCCGGCAGCCGGCGTATCAAATGCCTCCCCTGCATACTCTGTGGACATGTCATAATCATATTGACTATTATAGTTAAATAATTATTTCTCTTAATGATATTCCCTTGCTGCAGAAGAAATGTGGTAGGCACTCATCATTCATTTTCTGCTGTATTTAGTGCACGCTATTGAGTTATTATTGATTGTAAGATATATTTAATTGGTTAGGTTTAATTAATTTTCTTGACTGTTAAATTGTCTACAGGCGTTTCCGTTGATAGTAAAATGTATTACACACTGTTTCAGTCATCACCTGCTTATTGTTTTTTTAGGAATATTATTATTATTATTATCATCATCAACAATTATTTACATAGCATGGGATTTAATTAGACACATCTGCCCCTGCCCCAACAAAGGGGGTAATTCCAAGTTGATCGCAGCAGGATTTTTTTAGCAGTTGGGCAAAACCATGTGCACTGCAGGAAGGGGGGGGGAGGGCAGATATAACATGTGCAGAGAGAGTTAGATTTGGGTGGGTTATTTTATGTCTGTGCAGGGTAAATACTGGCTGCTTTATTTTTACACTGCAAATTAGATTGCAGATTGAACACACCACACCCAAATCTAACTCTCTCTGCACATGTTATATCTGCCTCCCCTGCAGTGCACATGGTTTTGCCCAACTGCTAAAAAAAATCCTGCTGCGATCAACTTGGAATTACCCCCAAAGCTTACAATCTATGGGCCTAATTCAGACCTGATAGCTGGGCTGTTCATTTTGCTGTCCTGCGTTCAGAGAGTCGCCGCCCAATGGGAGTGCAAATTCGCCCGTGCAAATGTGCGATCACATGTGTACATTCAGTCAGCGGACAGCTGCAAATCCGTTCGCACCACACTCACCATCGAATGGTTTTACCAGTGTGTGCAGTCTGTGTGCAGCCCAGGACTTACTCCTACAGTGCGATGAGAACAGGATGATCAGGTCCGGAGCTGACGTCACATACCCTCCCTGAAAACGCTTGGGAACGCCTGGGGTTTTCCCTGACACTCCCAAAAAATTGTCAGTTTCCACCCACAAACGGACTCTACCTATCAATCAGCTTGTGAATGTCTGTGCGATTGAAATTTTCGCACCAGCTTGTCGCTGTTCGGTGATGCCTGTTGTTGTTTGGTGATGCATGTGTTGCCAGAAATGGGGGCGTGTCACGCTGGGATTGCAAATGCAGAAAGGAGGTTTAACACCTCCTACTACATTTGCATTGTTAGTGATTGCATTTGCAAAGCTGACTGCGTGCAGCTTTCCAATGCAATATTTACTAAATTAGGCCCTAAGGCAGAGGTTCTCAACCTCGGTCATCGGGGGCACACACACTGCGTGTTTTGAAGGTCTCCTCACAGAATCGCAAGTGAAATAATTAGCTCCACCTGTGGACCTTTTAAAATGTGTCAGTGAGTAATTAATACACCTGTGCACCTGCTGGGTTACCTGCAAAACATGCACTGTGTGTGCCCCCGAGGACCGAGTTTGAGAACCTCTGCCCTAAGGTATTGGCGTCTCTATCATGGGTGCAATGTGTGCTGGAGGAAGGGGGGGGGGGGGGGGAAACCAACATCGCACACACTGCACCCCTGTTGTTTAAATACTTACCTTTCCGGAGTGACATGACTGGCGCTACAGCCGCTGCATACGGGCCCCCTCCTCTCTTAAAACGCTCCTGCCCTAAGCTATATTATGTGCACAAAGAAACAACTGTATGAATGTAAGCTGTAATAAATTGAGGTACTTTATACCAGAAATGTTGCAACACTACAGGTTCTTATTGTCTAACAGCTGACAATAATTAGACCTACGAAAGCAGCATAAAAACACACATCTGGCCAAGTTGACAATTGAAGGCCTTGACCTGATATTCGTCACACTTTTTTGTTTCTTTATAGGTTTGAAAAAAAAATGTGTGTGTGTGTGTGTGTGTGTGTGTGTGTGTGTGTGTGATTGAACTAATAATATATTTCAGGAAACATTTTTTCTCATTGGGCTTAATTCAATTCTGCGTAATGCTAATAGCACTGGGAAGGAGGTCCTGGAGCTATTCTATTGATCTCACTGTTATGCCCGACTAGAGGATTTCTGCTTGCGTCCCTCCAGATGTGTGAGCAGAAATCCGTCTAAACTAGTGTTGTACTGCTGTTTTCTGCCTTTAGCGCGGCGCAAATAGTATCGAGGCAGGTACTTAAGTTGGAGAATGCTGGTTCTTACGACTAAACACCAGGTTTAAGACACGAGAACTGCCAGAACTAGCGATGAGGACAACTGAATAGCTCTGGGATCTCCCTCCCGGCGCTATTAACATCGCGCAGAACTGAATCAAGCCCTTTGAGTTTTAGATATGATAATTCACAAGGATTTAGATTTCCACCAAACAAAAGTATTTTTTATAATGCCACAAAAGAAAGACAAAAAAAAGTAACTTCATATAGTTAGAATCTGCAGGCTTGCTAAGCAAGAGTAAATAGCTCCATCAGTAAAGTGCCTGTTTCCAGTGTAATACGACATGGGATCTAATCCTGGGTATGACACTTGTAAAATAAGTTGTCAAGAGAAATAATCAGAATTGTGATCGCCTGCACACTACATAGATCTGCCTAGGTGCAATGGTTGTGAACTGACAATTCTAGCTTCATACAGGGGGTCATTCCGAATTGATCGCTCGCTAGTAGTTTTTAGCAGCCGTGCAAACGCATTGTCTCCGCCCACTGGGGAGTGTATTTTCGCTTTGCAGAAGTACGAACGCCTGTGCAGCAGAGCGCCTGCAAAAACATTTTGTGCAAAACAAGACCAGCCCTGAACTTACTCTTCGTGTGTGTTGATTCTAACGTTGGAGGGTTGGCTTTTGACGTCACACACCCGCCAAGCGTACGCCCAGCCACACCTGCGTTTTCCCTGGCACGCCTGCGTTTTTCTAAGCAGTCCCTGAAAACGGTCAGTTGACACCCAGAAACGCCCCTTTCCTGTCAATCTTCTTGCGGCCGCCAGTGCGAATGAAAACGTCACTAGAACCTGTGCAAAACCACAAAGGACTTTGTACCCGTACGTCGCGCGTGCGCATTGCGGTACATACGCATGCGCAGAAATGCAGTTTTTTAGCCTGATCGCTGCACTGCGAACAACGGCAGCTAGCGATCAACTCGGAATGACCCCCACAGTTAGAATCTACGGGCTTGCTATGCAGGAGAAAATAGTTCTATCAGTAAGGTGACAACTAAATATATACATATATATATATATATAGTAGAAATAGTTGGCACTCAGAAACAACATGGATACAGATCGGGGTGCCCTCCTCAGATGCATACACGGTGTGAATGTTCGTGGTGACTGAGGCCACGGACCATAGACCCCCTCACCACAGAAGCAGGCGGCACTCCACGGATTTAGTAGTGAAAAAAATTTTTTATGAAGCAAACTGCATGACAAGTCCAACGTTTCAACACCGCGATGGGTGTTTTTGTCAAGGACCACCATGTGTCCTTGACAAAAACACCCATCGCGGTGTTGAAACGTTGGACTTGTCATGCAGTTTGCTTCATAAAAAAAAAATTTTCACTACTAAATTCGTGGAGTGCCGCCTGCTTCTGTGGTGAGGGGGTCTATGGTCCGTGGCCTCAGTCACCACGAACATTCACACCGCATATATATATATATATATATATATATATATACTTTTTTTTCAGAACACGCCATACACATATATATATATCTATATATAGTGATCTATATATATCTATATATAGTCACCTATATTTATCTTGACTCCGGTCATCTGGGACAAACTTACACCACTGCTTATACTTCATTCTTGCGGTTCTCATTGCCTGATATTTATCTGTCTCAATGAACAGCTTAGTGGCATATATATATGCATTTCACGCTGTACCTGTCTAGAAGCCTAATAAAGAAATACCAAAGCACCTCATATAATAGAGATACTCCAAAGTATTTACCTAGATAATAAGAATTTACTTACCGATAATTCTATTTCTCGGAGTCCGTAGTGGATGCTGGGGTTCCTGAAAGGACCATGGGGAATAGCGGCTCCGCAGGAGACAGGGCACAAAAAAGTAAAGCTTTTACCAGATCAGGTGGTGTGCACTGGCTCCTCCCCCTATGACCCTCCTCCAGACTCCAGTTAGGTACTGTGCCCGGACGAGCGTACACAATAAGGGAGGCAATTTGAATCCCGGGTAAGACTCATACCAGCCACACCAATCACACCGTACAACTTGTGATCTAAACCCAGTTAACAGTATGATAACAGAAAGAGCCTCTTAAAGATGGCTCCTTAACAATATAACCCGAATTTGTTAACAATAACTATGTACAGTATTGCAGATAATCCGCACTTGGGATGGGCGCCCAGCATCCACTACGGACTCCGAGAAATAGAATTATCGGTAAGTAAATTCTTATTTTCTCTATCGTCCTAAGTGGATGCTGGGGTTCCTGAAAGGACCATGGGGATTATACCAAAGCTCCCAAACGGGCGGGAGAGTGCGGATGACTCTGCAGCACCGAATGAGAGAATTCCAAGTCCTCTTTTGCCAGGGTATCAAATTTGTAGAATTTTACAAACGTGTTTTCCCCCGACCACGTAGCTGCTCGGCAGAATTGTAATGCCGAGACCCCTCGGGCAGCCGCCCAAGATGAGCCCACCTTCCTTGTGGAATGGGCCTTAACAGATTTAGGCTGTGGCAGGCCTGCCACAGAATGAGCAAGTTGAATTGTGTTACAAATCCAACGAGCAATCGTCTGCTTAGAAGCAGGGGCACCCAACTTGTTGGGTGCATATAGTATCAACAGCGAGTCAGATTTTCTGACTTCAGCCGTCCTTGAAATGTATATTTTTAAGGCTCTGACAACGTCCAACAACTTGGAGTCCTCCAAGTCGCCAGTGGCCGCAGGCACCACAATAGGTTGGTTCAGGTGAAACGCTGATACCACCTTAGGGAGAAAATGCGGACGAGTCCTCAGTTCTGCCCTATCCGAATGGAAGATTAGATAAGGGCTTTTATAAGATAAAGCCGCCAATTCAGATACTCTCCTGGCGGAAGCCAGGGCCAGTAACATAGTCACTTTCCATGTGAGATATTTAAAATCCACCTTTTTCAATGGTTCAAACCAATGGGATTTGAGGAAATCTAAAACTACATTTAGATCCCACGGTGCCACCGGAGGCACCACAGGAGGCTGTATATGCAGTACTCCTTTAACAAAAGTCTGTACCTCAGGAACTGAGGCCAATTCTTTTTGGAAGAATATTGACAGGGCCGAAATTTGAACCTTAATAGATCTCAATTTGAGACCCATAGACAATCCTGATTTTAGGAAATGTAGGAAACGACCCAGTTGAAATTCCTCCGTCGGAACACTCCGATCCTCGCACCACGCGACATATTTTCGCCAAATGCGGTGATAATGTTTCGCGGTGACTTCCTTCCTTGCCTTAATCAAGATAGGAATGACTTCTTCTGGAATGCCTTTCCCTTTTAGGATCTGGCGTTCAACCGCCATGCCGTCAAACGCAGCCGCGGTAAGTCTTGAAAGAGACAGGGACCCTGTTGTAGCAGGTCCCTTCTCAGAAGTAGAGGGCACGGGTCGTCCGTGACCAACTCTTGAAGTTCCGGGTACCAAGTCCTTCTTGGCCAATCCGGAGCCACTAGTATTGTTCTTACTCCTCCTCACCGTATAATCTTCAATACCTTTGGTATGAGAGGCAGAGGAGGAAACACATATACTGATTTGTACACCCAAGGTGTTACCAGTGCGTCCACAGCTATTGCCTGTGGATCTCTTGACCTGGCGCAATACTTGTCCAGTTTCTTGTTGAGGCGAGACGCCATCATGTCTACCATTGGTCTTTCCCAACAGTTTACTAGCATGTGGAAGACTTCTGGATGAAGACCCCCCTCTCCCGGTTGAATATCGTGTCTGCTGAGGAAGTCTGCTTCCCAGTTGTCCACGCCCGGGAAGAACACTGCTGACAGTGCTATTACGTGATTCTCCGCCCAGCGAAGAATCTTGGTAGCTTCTGCCATTGCACTCCTGCTTCTTGTGCCGCCCTGTCTGTTTACATGGGCGACCGCCGTGATGTTGTCCGACTGAATCAACACCGGTTTTCCTTGCAGGAGTGGTTCCGCCTGGCTTAGAGCATTTTAGATTGCTCTTAGTACCAGAATGTTTATGTGAAGAGACTTTTCCAGGTTCGTCCATACCCCCTGGAAGTTTCTTCCTTGTGTGACTGCTCCCCAACCTCTCAGGCTGGCGTCCGTGGTCACCAGGATCAAATCCTGTATGCCGAATCTGCGGCCCTCCAATAGATGAGCCTTTTGCAACCACCACAGAAGATATACCCTTGTCCTTGGCGACAGGGTTATTCGCAGGTGCATCTGAGGATGCGACCCTGACCATTTGTCCAACAGATCCCTTTGGAAAATTCTTGCATGGAATCTGCCGAATGGAATTGCTTCGTAAAAAGCCACCATTTTTCCCAGGACTCTTGTGCATTGATGTACAGACACCTTTCCTGGTTTTAGGAGGTTCCTGACAGGTCGGATAACTCCTTGGCTTTTTCCTCGGGAAGAAAAACCTTTTTCTGAACCGTGTCCAGAATCATCCCTAGGAACAGCAGACGTATCGTCGGAAAACAGCTGCGATTCTTGGAATATTTAGAATCCAGTCGTGCCGTCGAAGAACTACTTTAGATAGTGCTCTTCCGACCTCCAACTGTTCTCTGGAACTTGCCCTTTTTAGGTCGTGCAAGTAAGGGATAATTTAGATGCCTTTTTTCTTTGAAGAAACATCTTTTCGGCCATTACCTTGGTAAAAAGGCCCGGGGTGCCGTGGATAATTCAAACGGCATCGTCTGAAACTGATATTGACAGTTCTGTACCACGAACCAGAGGTACCCTTGATGAGAAGGACAAAATTTGGACATGGAGGTAATCCTTGATGTCCAGGGACACCATATAGTCCCCTTTTTTCCGGTTCGCTATCACTGCTCTGAGTGACTTTATCTCGATTTGAACCTTTTATGTAAGTGTTCAAAACATTTTAGATTTAGACTATGTGTCACCAAGCCGTCTGGCTTCAGTACCACAATATAGTGTGGAAAAATAATACCCTTTTCCTTGTCGTAGGAGGGGTACTTTGATTATCACCTGCTGGATATACAGCTTGTGAATTGTTTCCAATGCTGCCTCCCTGTCGGAGGGAGCCGTTGGTAAAGCAGACTTCAGGAACCTGCGAGGAGAAGATGTCTCGACTCTCCAATCTTTACCCCTGGGATAATACTCGTACGATCTAGGGGTCAACTTGCGAGTGATCCCACTGCGCCCTGAGACTCTTGAGACTACCCCCCCACCTTGAGTCCGCTTGCACGGCCCCAGCGTCATGCTGAGGACTTGGCAGACGCGGTGGAGGGCTTCTTTTCCTGGGAAAGGGCTGCCTGCTGCAGTCTACTTCCCTTACCTCTATGTCTGGGCAGATATGACTGGCCTTTTGCCTGCATGCCCTCATGGGAAAGGAAAGATTGAGGCTGAAAAGACGGTGTCTTTTTTAGCTGAGATGTAACTTGGGGTAAAAAAGGTTGGATTTCCCAGCTGTTGCTGTGGTCCCCAGGTCCGATGGACCGACCCCCAAATAACTCCTTCCCTTTATACAGCAATACTTCCATCTGCCGTATGGGATCTGTATCACCTGACCACTGTCGTGTCCCTGACATCTTCTGGGAGATATGGACAACGCACTTATCTTGATGCCAGAGAGCAAATATCCCTCTGTGCATCTCACATACATATATATAGAATGCATCCTATTAAATGCTGTACATGAATAAAATATTTTCAGTCAGGGAATCCGACCAAGCCAACCCAGCACTGCATCTCCAGGCTGATGGCGATCGCTGGTCGCAGTATAACCACCGTATGTGTGTATATACTTTTTAGGATATTTTTCCAGCTTCCTATCAGCTGGCTCCTTGAGGGCGGCCGTATCTGGAGACGGTAACGCCACTTGATAAGCGTGTGAGCGCCTTATCACCCTAAGGGGTGTTTCCCAACGTACCCTAATTTCTGGCGGGAAAGGGTATAACGCCAATATTTGCTATCGGGGTAACCCTACGCATCATCACACACTTCATTTTATTTTATCTGATTCAGGAAAAACTACAGGTAGTTTTTTCACTCCCACATAATACCCTTTCTTGTGGTACTTGTAGTATCAGAAACACGTAACACCTCCTTCATTGCCCTTAACGTGTGGCCCTAATGAGAAATACGTTTGTTTATTCACCGTCGACACTGTATTCAGTGTCCGTGTCTGTGTCTGTGTCGACCGACTGAGGTAAATGGGCGTTTTTTAAAAACCCCTGACGGTGTTTCTGAGACGCCTGGACCGGTCCTAATAGATTGTCGGCCGTCTCATGTCGTCAACCGACCTTGCAGCGTGTTGACATTCTCACGTAATTCTCTAAATAAGCCATCCATTCCGGTGTCGACTCCCTAGAGAGTGACATCACCATTACAGGCAATTTCTCCGCCTCCTCACCAACATCGTCCTCATACATGTCGACACACACGTACCGACACACAGCACACACACCGGGAATGCTCTGACAGAGGACAGGACCCACTAGCCCTTTGGGGAGACAGAGGGAGAGTCTGCCAGCACACACCAAAAACGCTATAATTATATAGGGACAACCTTATATAAGTGTTTCTCCCTTATAGCATCTTTTATATATATACAATATCGCCAAAATCAGTGCCCCCCCTCTCTGTTTTAACCCTGTTTCTGTAGTGCAGTGCAGGGGAGAGCCTGGGAGCCTTCTCTCCAGCTTTTCTGTGAGAGAAAATGGCGCTGTGTGCTGAGGAGATAGGCCCCGCCCCTTTTTCGGCGGGCTCGTCTCCCGCTATTTTTGAAGTTAGGCAGGGGTTAAATATCTCCATATAGCCTCTGTGGGCTATATGTGAGGTATTTTTTGCCTCTAATAAGGTTTTTATTTGCCTCTCAGAGCGCCCCCCCCAGCGCTCTGCACCCTCAGTGACTGTTGTGTGAAGTGTGCTGAGAGGAAAATGGCGCACAGCTGCAGTGCTGTGCGCTACCTTTATGAAGACTCAGGAGTCTTCAGCCGCCGATTTTGGACCTCTTCTCTCTTCAGCGTCTGCAAGGGGGCCGGCGGCGCGGCTCCGGTGACCATCCAGGCTGTACCTGTGATCGTCCCTCTGGAGCTAGTGTCCAGTAGCCAAGCAGCAAATCCACTCTGCACGCAGGTGAGTTCACTACTTCTCCCCTAAGTCCCTCGTTGCAGTGATCCTGTTGCCAGCAGGACTCACTGTAAAGTAAAAAACCTAAGCTAAACTTTCTCTAAGCAGCTCTTTAGGAGAGCCACCTAGATTGCACCCTTCTCGTTCGGGCACAAAATCTAACTGGAGTCTGGAGGAGGGTCATAGGGGGAGGAGCCAGTGCACACCACCTGATCTGGTAAAAGCTTTACTTTTTTGTGCCCTGTCTCCTGCGGAGCCGCTATTCCCCATGGTCCTTTCAGGAACCCCAGCATCCACTTAGGACGATAGAGAAAAATGATTAACTATTAATGTAGAAACTGTAGTCAATCCTCTGAAAATGTCAGTGTCCTGAGGTTTTGCTGCATTATTTAGAATCAGAGCCATTTAACATTAGGGTACTGTTGCGGGTATCAATTGGCTTTTTGGTGCCAAAGCGGTCCCTATAGCATTCTATTGGCAATGCCAAAATAGACAATTTACCAAGCATTGAAAAGCTTAGGTTCTCTGAGCGATCGCCTGGTAGCTAGCGTCACTGATCCTTCCCTGGCATCCTATACTTGCACATGCACGGCCCAGGGTAGCCTACTGCAGGCATAGGGGGTTATTCAAGTTTGTTAGCAAACAAAAAAAAGTTAGCAACTGGGTAAAATAATGTTGCACTGCAGGTAGGGCAAATGTAACATGTGCAGAGAGATTTAAATTTGGGTGGGTTATATTGTTACTGTGCAGGGTAAATACTGGCTGCTTTATTTCTACACTGCAATTTAGATTTCAGTTTGACCACACCCCACCCAAATCTAACTCTCTCTGCACATGTTACATCTGCCCCACCTGCATTGCACATGGGGCCTAATTCAGACCTGATCGATAGCAAGCGATTTTTGCACTACTGTGATCAGATAGTCGCCGCCCATAGGGGAGTGTGCAAGTGTGCAAACGCATGTGTAGCAGATCTGTACAAACAGATTTTGTGCAGTCTCTGAGTAGCCCAGGACTTACTCAGCCGCTGCGATCACATCAGCCTGTCCGGGACCGGAATGGACGTCAGGAACCCTCCCTGCATACTCTTGAACACGCCTGCATTTTTCCAAACACTCCCAGAAAACGGTCAGTTGCCACCCACAAATGGCTTCTTCCTGTCAATCTCCTTGCGAATGCCCGTGCGAATGGATCCTTCGCATAAACCCAGCGCTGAACGGCGATCCGCTTTGTACCCGTGCAACGCGCCTGCGCATTGCGGTGCATGCGCAGTTTAGACCTAATCGCCCGCTGTACAAAAACGCAGCCTAGCGACCAGGTCTGTATTAGGCCCATAGTTTTGTCCAATTGCTAACTTTTTGGGTTTGCTAACAACTCTGAATACGGCCCATAGTCGGGTCCAGACCCTCCAGTAAAGTGTTAGCTATCACTATACTTTTTACTCTTTGCCTAGATGGGCTGCTATCAGAGGCACTGCCCTGGCAAGAGAATTAATAAAATAAACTCAGATAAGACACTGTTTATGAATATGTGGCACTAAGCAATGACCCTTTCCAGTGATGAGGTAGAAAGCACAAGCTTAGTGAGGAGGTATTAGGAAATATATAATGAAAAAAACTATTGGTATCATCTTGTCAAGATTTTACTGCTCATGGAAGATTAAACCGACAGGTGGAAGATCTCATCTCACGGTTTGACAAAGACCTGATAATACATCATTTGTTGCTGACATAAAGACAGTTGACCTTCTCCGCAGAGGCCAAGAGGCCGTAGACTTGAAATAAAACTGTGTGTTTAATAACACCTACCATAATACATAACATCTCACCAGGAGTAAGTGGAAAGGTGAAGGACAGTATATCATGAGGAAAGGTTTTATTACACTGGTCTTAGGCACAACCTTCTCATTATGGCTTTCTGTGGACAGCTGGAGCTTCTACTTGACTCTTTTAGGGGGCTGGGGATTGTGTTCCGGATCCATAAAATAAAGTTCATTTTAAAAAGGATGAACATTTTACTGGGTTCAAAGGCATTATTTATTAATCAGTAATTTATATAATGCACACATATTATACAGTGCTTTTACAGACAACATTTAGTCATTCAGTACATCCCCAGTGAGACTTACAATCAATGGGGGTTATTTAGAGTTGTTCGCAAACCAAAAAAGCACACTAATTGCCAAAACCATGCTGCACTTCAGGTGGGGAAGATGTAACATGTGCAGAGCTATTTAGATTTGGGTGGGGAATGTGCAACACGTGCAGAGACATTTAGATTTGGGTGGTTTATATTGTTTCTGTGCGGGGTAAATACTGGCTGATTTACTTTTACACTGCAATTTAGATTTCAGTTTGAACACACCCCGCCCAAATCTAACTCTCTTTGCACATGTTACATTTGCCCCACCTCCAGTGCAACATGGTCTTGCCCATTTGCTAGCATTTTTTGGTTTGCTAACAACTCTGAATAACTCCCAATATTCCCTAGCACACATACACATAACGGAGTACTTGGAGGAAGCCCACACAAACGTGGAGAGGTCATACAGACTCCACACATACAGGTAGGGTTGCCACCTCATACCTTTAATCCTGGAGACCTATAAATAATACAGGTTCTGCGGCTGATTAAATTCAAGCCTGCATTCCACCTGGTTTTAATCAGCCACAAAACCTGTGTAAATTACAGGTCTCCAGGATTAAAGGGATGATCTGGCAACCCTACATACAGGGTCTTGGAGGGAACCGGACAACTATGCTGTCCAGGCATAGAAACAGTAGCATTGTCAATTGATCAAATGATCATAAAATGACGCTTACTATACACCACAAACGCCCTAACTGAACCATGAACTCTTTTATGTATACACTTCTGGGAGCCAAAGGATGAGTTAATTCATATATATATCTATACATCAATCTTAAAAGGGGGACAAGTTCAGAAGGAAAGAGACAGGGGATTTATGTTTAAAGATAGACAGATGGGAGGAATATAGTTTCCATATGTCAAAGTATCTGCTTAAAGCAAGATGCAATTATCTCCGAGTAATCATCCCCAAATTAACATCATCCTGAAGGTGTAAAAAGGCCAAAAATATGCACAATTTTAGCTTCATATTGTACACCAGGTAACTCATTACAAAGGCCTTATGCTCGTCATGCATTTACAGGCTGGTTCCTGCTGTACAATTTGGCATTGCAACAGAACCAAGTTAATGTATGAAGCAAATGAGGCCTATATTATTTATTTACCTGTTTTGCAGGTATTCATACTCCGGACACTCTAGATCGGGAGGCAATCCCTGGTGCAGTGTACTATATATAGACCAATGTGACAATCTTGTGTATTGTGTGTGCCCATTTTTACGTGGGCTTATTCTGTAAATTGGGGTCCATTTTGAAAATCTCCTGTAGCCTGAAAGGAAGATGTAACAGGGAGGTCCAACTAACACAAATTTGTCATAATCACCGATTTTCTGTGATTTTTGATTTCGGATCCAATGTGGCAATTGTGGGTTGTTGTTGTTTTTTTTTTTTTTTAACTAGCCTGTTTTTTTCTAGCTGGGCAGATAGCACTGAAACTTTCACATCTCAGCTGGGTTTAGTATGAAATGCCTACACTCAAAATCCGACAACAATTGACCGACGGTCAAAATCCCGACATGGTCAAAATACCGTCATTTAAAATACAGACAAGGTCAAAATACCAACATTTAAAATGTTGACAGGTCAAAATGTCAACACAAATTTTTCATTTATTTGTGTGTATGTCGACATGGACACAGTATAAGTGTACCGCGGCCCCTCACATGACTCGTGCACTCAGCATACTATTATATTCCCCCTCCAGGTCCACTGGGATGGTAAAGTATGAACAAGTCGGTTTTAATAAAAAAAAAATCATGAAAAACTCATGACGACTTTTTGACCTGTCGACATTTTAAATGTCGATATTTTGACCTTGTCAGATTTCGACCGTTGGTCAATGGTTGTTGGTATTTTGACCATATGGATTTGTAGGTTAGTTGACCGCATCCCCCTCAGTTGTGGCACAAATGTATTTTCCACTTACAGTAATTTGTCCCTGGATCCATCTAGTAATTAATATGTACACACCATATACATAAAGTAACACCTTGGAGTTCCCTTATTCTCAAAAGTAACCTGAAATAGAATGAACTTTAATTGTGGGATTACGATATGTGAGGACATCGGCAATGTGTAGTCGCGATGTGTTGCTTTGCTCATCGCTAAGAATTATGGGACCCCAATATTGCATATTTCCCTGCGTAACCCTAGTGGGTAGAAGGGGAAATGTGCAATGTTCGAGGTAGCGAGACGCTGGAGAGATGTTCGAAATAATAACTCGCAGCTGCTACCCGATTTACTCCCTGAGGCAGAGATGTATCAACCCTCAGGGGTTGGAGTTTAAAATAATAAGAGGGAGGGGCCAAATGTGACAGAGATGCATTAAGCCTGGAGAAGGGATAAAGAAGTGATAAGCGCAAGCTGATAACGCACCAGCCAATCGGCTACTAACTGTCATTTTTAAAATCCGTAATGATTGGCTGCTGCATTATCACCTTCCACTTATCACTGCTTTATCACTTCTCCAGGCTTAATACATCTGCCCCAGAGTTAGGGAGGGACTAAATGTGACAGCATATTGTGTTGTTTGGTGATGTTCTCACCTGTGTAAAACATGGGATTGTGAATCCTACCTTCCAAAGTGCAATGATCACATAGGTCAGATTCACAGATGGACCAGGAGGTTGATCAGTGTGTGCAGCCCTGTAACAGTGCAATTGGGGATATATACTGTAGATTTGCCAAGTCCTGCCCTTCAGGAATAACCCACAGCAATGAACATTAATGAAAATGGTTTTGTAGCTGTTTTTCTGAATCAATTGCAGTTTGTTTTTCTGGTGCTGTTTTTTTTCTATCCGTCCCTGACTGTGTTATCAATAAAGTGTAAGAATTGTTACAAATACCTGTTTAGGAAATAAACTTTTATTGTGACCATTGTAATTTAATATGCTGAGCTAAACCAGGACAGCTGCTGAGACTTCCATTGCGAGGTAATATACAGAACAGTCACAGCTAAGCACATGGATAATGGGAAATCACTAGCCTCAGTATTAAAACACTTGTAAAAATAAATTAACTCAGAGGGGGTCATTTAATAAACAGAAAAACATTTGGAGATATACGGTAGTGCAAAACCCCCCCCCCCCCCAAAACAACCCAGTATCATTCATCATCTACCTATCTTTGACAACTCCACCTACTGTATTGCTATGTACGTGTATTAAGGCAGCAAGATTGTGTGTGGGTTGTTGGAAGAGTACAAACCGGGTAACTGCTAGAGCTGGTCAAAGACTGTGCATACAGCCCTGCAAAAGCCAGTCCTGCACGTGCAGCTCTAGGAGGGGTATGACCACGTAAAACGTTATTGGTCCATGCAGTCACTTTTCCTTGCCCAGCTTCCAACTCAGGGGTTGATCCAATTACTTGTGAAGGGTGCGATGTGTCGTTGCCGCTGCGTTTCAACGCTGGCAACGGCACCCGATCTCGCACCCTTCGCGGGATGAAATCAGCCCCAGTTCGCGCAAAATTGCTCGAACCTCTATGGCAGGGGTGGGAAACCTTTGGCCCTCCAGCTGTTGTTGAACTACACATCACAGCATGCCCTGCTACAGTTTTGCTATTTGGCCATGCTAAAGCTATTGCAAGGCATGCTGGGATCTGTAGTCCAACAACAGCTGGAGGGCTAAAGGTTCCCAATCCCTGCTCTGTAGGGTGTCAAGCACTTTTGTGTGAATTTGAGCCGCCGTAAAGTGCACCCGCTGACGCGATGACTCGCACCCGCAAGATCATCCCAGCTAATTGGATTGACCCCTCGGATGGAACTGTGGATGAGTTGATCATCCAGAGACCATTACCGAAACCAACTGGAGCGCAAGGAAAATCCGATCACTTTCTTCTCAATGCCTCTGTCCCAACTAGGCATAAATCATGACGGGTAAGCTATCAAACCTTCTAAAGAGGAGAGAAGTTGCCCATAGCAACCAACACTGTAAGTTTCAAAAAGTAACACTGGGGGTAATTCAGAGTTGATCGCAGCACAAATTTGTTAGCAGTTGGGCAAAACCATGGGGGTTTATCGCAGTGGTGCGATCGGGTCAGAACTGTGCATGCGCCAGAGCATGCCAGACGTCCGAAGGCGATGCTTTTGCACTTCTGCGGGGGGGGGGGGGGGGGGGGGGGGCTGCACTAACATGTGGGGTGGGATAGCCCTGTGCTGGGCGTCCCCCCGCATGTCTGTGGACATGATCGTAGCCCTGCTAAATTTTGCAGGGCTACGATCCACTCGGTATGACCCCCCATGAGCAGGTGTGACAGATATAACATTTGCAGAGAGAGTTAAACAGCCAATCGGCACCTTTTTCTGAGGCCCGGGTTGAATATCCCGGGTCAGAGGCTTTCACACTGCACCGTGACCCGGTCTAACCCATATTTAACCCTATCTTTAACCTAGGTTGAAATGCGGGGTTGCCCGGGATATTCACTTTGGCGCTTTCACACTGCACCTCAACCCGGATTCATTTTGCGATGTGAAAGGGGTATAACAGGTGCCTATGATTAGCTGTTCGGTGTTTAGGTACTCAAAGCAGCAATTCGGGTGGATGGCTCTTGTGCACACAAGAACAAAGTTTCTGGTACAGCGCCAGAGTCTTATGCTTTCAATACGCAGCACTATCTTCCCGAATATGTCACTGGGAAGATGGAAGAGGAGGGACGAGGTAAGAATACTATGCCTTTGGTGAAGCTGTGGGCCGCAACAGAGAAATGCGTTTATTGTGCACATACCTTCCAGGGACGCTCACCTCACATCACCATCTACATTGGAATCATTATCCAGAATACAATCCCAGGAGCTTTCAGCAGTAGTGGATTTCCCATTAGGCACGTGCCTATGGGCGGCACTTGTTGGGGGGGGGGGCGGCACACCGCTAATGAGGCCAGGTGATTCTTTTTTGTTTGTCATTATGACTTATTTTTTTTATATTTTATTTTGCAACTGACGGGAGTAGGACAATGAGCAGCAATTTGTGGTCTGAAAGTTGTTAGTGGGGTGAGGTTGGGACTGCTTTGGTGGTCTCGAGTCATCCAGACTGGCTCCCAAAATCATTTGGGGGGAAAGTGACACGACTGGGGAGCGGCGGCAGCCAATAATGTGCCTAGAGGCGGCCAGACCCGTAGATCCGCCCCTGGCTTTCAGCAAAGGATCTCCTAGCCTATGGGATTCCACCTCGACAATAGCTGGTAACACTATACATCTTCTCTATTGCTGGACATACCAGCTTCATCCTGCATTAGTCTAATATTGCACAAAACTAGTGAGCGCCTACAGTACACAGCTGTGGTAAACTATACTATATATTGTCGTAACAATAATTTCTTTACCAATCCTGGGAATCCATTAGAATATATTTCTGCTAGCACATATATTAAATACTGTTACCATTTATTTGGTTGGCGTAAAGTTTAACTTTTTATATTCTTGTATGTATACTTACACACCACGTTTTAGCTCTGTTGGTTTTCCCCTTTTATGTGTTTGCTGTATCCCTGAGGAATATAATGGGAGGAGCAAACTACCTCTTTACAGCCTGCTGGTGGGTGTGACCTTTTCTGCATGTGTGAGGATTTTCATTTCTTTTTCTCTGTTTGCAAAAGGTGTGATGCCAGTAGCCATTGGAAAGAAGCATGCCATGGTGGCAACCCTCAGCCGTGGGTGGGCCTTTCTGCTTCACGTAACAACCGAACAGCGCCCCTGCCATCCTTACACAGACTGATCCATGCAGACCTTCTATTCAAGGAGTACGGGATGTAGTTACAATGTTGTTATTAACATCACAATGTTGCTAGTTGTTAATCTGTTGACATTAACCATGTCTGCATATGCAGAATGTCCACGTGTTCCCAATTTCGTTATAAGAAGTGTTGATATGTGAAATGCCAACAGATACGCAGAAGAAGGTTTGGGTTAGGCACCAGGGGGAGTCAGCGTTAGGCACTATAGGAAGGATTAGTGTTAGGCTATGGGAGGCAAGGTTAGGGTTAGGCACTAGGGGGAAGGTTAGGGTTAGGCACTAGGGAAAGGATTAGTAATAGGCTACAGGAGGTGAGGTTAGGCACTAGGGGAAGGATTGGTGTTAGGCTACTGGAAGTGAGGTTAGGGTTGGGCACTAGGGGAAAGGATAGGGTTAGGCACTAGGTGAAGGATTATTGTGACACTATGGGAGGTGAGGTTAGGGTTCAGCACTAGGGGGAAGGATTAATGTTAGGCTAGAGGAGGTGAGGTTAGGGTTAGACACCAGGGGGAATGTTAGGGTTAGGCACTAGGGGAAGGATTAGTATTAGGCTACAGGAGGTGAGTTTAGGCACTAGAGGGAAGGACAAGTTAGGCACTAGGGGAAGGATTGGTGTTAGGCTACTGGAAGTGAGGTTAGGGTTGGGCACTAGGAGGAAGTATAGAGTTAGGCACTAGGTGAAGGATTATTGTGACAGTATGGGAGGTGAGATTAGGGTTTGGCACTAGGGGGAAGGTTAGGGTTAGGCACTAAGGAAGGTTAGGGTTAAGCACTATAGGAAGGATTAGTGTTAGCCTACGGGAGGCAAGGTTAGGCACTAGGGGGAAGGTTAGGCACTATGGGAAGGATTGGTGTAGGCTACAAAAGGCGAGTTTAAGGTTTGGCAGTATGGGACAGGTTTGGGTTAGGCACAATTGGAAGGATTAGTGTTAAGGCCAATATACACTACAGAGATGTGTGCTCAGCACACATCTCTCCCCTCAGCACAGCGCGATGCGTGCTGAGCGAGCTGGGGGGGGGGGGGGGGACACACACACACGCTCATTTCACCCAGTGGGTGAAATGAGCAATGTGCTAGATTGTGCCTGCATGCAGGCCAATCTAGCACCGGCAATAGCGATGCGTGGCTCGCTGTGGGGCTTACACACCAGAGATCCGTGCTTAAAACCTAAGCAATCTAGTCAGATTGCTTAGATTTTAAGAACAGATCTCTCTGTGTGTACCCCCCCTTAGGCTACGGGAGGCGAGGTTAGGGTTTGGCACTAGCAGGAAGATTAAGGTTAGGCACTATGGGAAGGATTAGTGTTAGGCTTCGGGAGGTGTGATCAGGGTTAGGCACTAGGGGGAAGGTACTGGATCTACCGGAAATTCTCATGAGCTGACCGCAGCACCTGCTAGGTGAGCCACCACCAGTGCACCAGGGAAGATTTGTTGACAGGCTAATCATGTCAACATTTCAACTCTGTCAACACGAATGTTGACAAAATATACCACACACTGGAGTTTGCTCTATATAAACACTGTCACGTGTATCATGATTAGTTCCGTTGTTCCCACAAAACGTTGTTTTACAGAGGGAAAGAGAGGATGCAGCATGAGTGGTTAAAGCACATATGGAGGTTTTATTTACTCTTCTTTGTCCTTAGAGGAACCATTACAGAGCTGTCTCATAATACCTCATTTGAGACTCACCTGCTTTTATAGACTCATCAGTTAGATAGCAGATGCATGGTTAGTGGGCAATGAAAGAGAACGGATGTTTTTACACAACAGATCGACATTAAAAGGAGAGATTGGGCCTGCTTCAGAGGTGGACGCTGCGCTCGCTCTGGCGTCTGTTGCCGGAGTCGCAGCTGCTATAATATGTAAATACTAGATTCAGGCTTCCCCTTGGCTAGATGCCCACTCTCAGCGTCTCTGCACGCTGTTACACCGCCATGCCACCATCGCACACACCATCGGCACTTGCACCAGCCCCATGGCAGGTACAGCTTCCCATCTGAATATGACATCTGTGGCTGTGCGTTAGAGAACACAGCCACTTTCAATGACACTCCCATAACACGGACCTTTATTGCATTCACTTCTGGCCGTCAGTCACCACCCATCACTTTGCCGCCCCACTTCTGCTACCGACTGGCACCTTTATATGCAACATAAGGGTTTTCTGTAGATAATGGCTCAGCTTGGAGAATTGTATATGCCTCTGATTCTGCGCCATCACCCAGGCCACCAATTCTAATTAACATAGACAGATACCCTGTAGCGCCAGTAGGAAAATCCCAACCTATGCTGAATGATAGTAGAATGAATGACTCATGTAAATTGTAGCCTATAGTATCTAATTGAAATATATTATGCTGGTCAAAAATAATTATATTTAACTACCAGTATCATTAATACACTTCTGCAGACAGGACTGAAAGATTGACCTTTGAAACATGTCTCTGTCTTTAGAACACTTTGCACCTAGCAAGGATTACACCTTGGGTTATATGGATTGCATTGCCAAAATAATGTCATTTTAAATGTGTTCTGAGTGACACAATGACCTCAATTTGTGACACGGAAGACAATATGACAGAATCAATTTATTCACTCAGATAAAAAGCCGTGCCTGTAGACATTGTATAACAAGACTTCACCATGCCATGAAATGAGAAGAGTGTAGTTAAATGCACTTGTCTATCTAGCCTTCTGTTCTCCATCAATGCCCACTGTGTACTAACACCTCTCTCACCTCACGCCTCTCCTCGTCACTCCAAGGTGCCCCCTCCTATGTCTCTCTCTCTCATATACCCTCCTCCTCTGCTGTTGTGTCATTCAGTTTTCACTTCCCATTTCTCCCTCTGAGTTTATTCCTCTCCTTGATTCTCTTTTGTTCCTTTTCCATATTATGCTCTTTCCCACTCCTCGCAGTTTCTGGAAGACTCTCGTCTTGGCTTTTTCCTCTAATTCCATCTTTCCTTTCACCTCCCATCTTTTTCTTTTATATCCTTCCACTCTGTACCCTAGACCTTTCATCTTCTTTGCCCTCTTGTTTTTTTCATACCCACCCTCTGTGTCCTGCTCATCTCATCATACAAACCAACTTTTTAAAATGATTGGGGGGCCTCTCATAATTCCTTTCATAGATTCCAATATTCCACTAATTCATTCCATCAAATTTATATTGGTGTCTGTTGAGGCCATGCCCATTTACTGTACAACAGGTCATATCGCCCTCATCCCTGGAACGTTGGTATCAGCGGCGGCTGCAATCCCACGGCTGTATCACATACCATATAGTGCAGGGGGGGACCGCTTAGCACATATAAACAAACATGTTATGATGTATGTAATATATGTGCCGGCTGGCACCCCCAGAGATCAATAAGGCTGTGTGTATCAGGTGCCGTACAGCACTTGGGATTTGGTGCATAAGGTTTCACACACTCCTTCTAAGCCCACCCCCAGGCTCCCATTGGCTAGTTTCACAGCAATCTGGAGGGGGAATGTGAAACCTTATGCCAAGTCCCAGGTGCCCCACAGTGCCTGCAAGACACAGCGCATCCGGTCACCGGGTAAACCAACCAGCACATATATTACATATATCATCTCTCACATTATTTTCTTCTTCTTGAGATGGTTATCCTCTGTAGGGCTTTTCTCTCCCTCTTTTCACTCTTCTGTCCCTTTCCTATTGCATGTATGACATTTCTCTTCACAGTAAAACCCGTTTCCCAGTCTATTCCTCTCAGGCTTCATTTGCTCTTATTTAAACAGTTTCATTTTCCATTTGTGGAGCCTTTTTAGGAGAGGGTTGTCCTCAATTTACTCAAGGTCAAAGCCAGAGAACAAAATTAAGGACATGCTTTGCAATCCCCCATGGGAGTTTGTAAGAGTCCCCCAATTGGCATTGCACCCCCACCACTTCCATAGTATAAGAGTGGTGCAGCCAGCATCTTTTGCGCTTCATGCTGGAAGTAACATCATACTCCCAGGCTATCACTGACATTGAGGAGCAGCAGTCCACAGGTAAGTCCTTGGTGCTCTCTATGTGAGGGCACAACAGTGGCTTTAAAAATGCTATTATATCATTTATTCAGGATTTTAGGCTCCCACGAACCACTGGCGACCTAGGTGACTGTCTAGGTTTGCCCATCGTAGCACTGGTCTTGACTGTGGGAAATCAAAAACTCAACTTGCAGAGCCATACAACATATGGATCATTCTCCTATAGGTACATGAGTGAGAAGCTACTACCTGGCCAGAAATTCACAGGTGTAATACAGATGTCAGGGTGTTAGATTAAATGCACTGACACATTGGGGAGGGGAGATTCAATTCCGAAATTGCAAGTTTTCCCTCGTACCTCCAAGAGTTGTGAGGGAAAACTTGCAATGCCAGCAATACACGTTGTGCAGTTCCAGAACAGCAGGTCATCAATGTTGGGAATTGAATTCCCTCCATGGTGATGTAAAGATAGAATTGAAGGAGCCCATCACTTTTAGGGCTGGATATAAAAGTGCCCAAATTTGGCGGCCGTGTGGGATACTGGCTGAACTTGGATGTTTTATTAAAGGGGCAATCATGTACAAGGCATGGTTTAGCCTCGTACATGATTGCCCCTTTAAGAAAACATCCAAGTTCGCTATTACATCCAGCCCTTAGAGTTTTTAATTCCTGTACTATAAGGTAATACAAGTGCAGTGGATGCCACGCTGACTCATAAGCCGAGCCCTAGGGAGAGAAAACGGGGTGCACTAAGAAATTCCCAAACATGGAGAATACGGGGAAACTGCAGCTGCTGCATTTATAACCTTGTCTGTAATTACATCCTACCGAAAATTATACCCACGGGATTGGGTGCAATGACTGCCAATCAGACCTGTCTAGTTCTGTTCAGCAAGCATATGAACAGGGCCCTGATCCTCATCTGTGGCTTACAGAAACAAAGTGCACACTCAATAGGGGGCCATCAGCTCGGAACTCTGGGATAGGTAGGTTACATGTGCTCCGAGGCGTGGGAGGCACTCTTTACTAAATTCCCCTTTGTATCTGGGTGTTCGTTATTAGTACTGAATGTTATGATATTATATTTTTTATATTATGTACATCTCTGTTTTTCTCTTTCACAAATATGTTGTTCTTTTGTATTATTATTTTGAGGCACACAATAACATTTTCATAGCACCGTTTGTAGAGATAATTTTATTCTTGTGCACCAACTGTACGATACATATTAGTGGCTGCTTGTTAATGTGTGTCAGCGGACTGAGAAATACAGGGCTATTTGTCTTATCTGCTGAGACGTATTTTTTACCATCACGCCGGCTCCTGCAGACAGATGCTTTCAACTCTTCAGGGATGTGCTGCTATATTTGTTTCTAGGTTTCATTTTACTAAAAAGAGAGAACTCAAAATGGATACACTGCAGCACCTTGCCCTATATATTCTTTGCCGGACTAAGAAACCAGCACCATATTTACTCACAATGCCAACCGCCCTACACACTGTGCTCTTATCACAGGTAATAAAATTGGTGTTAGAGTCCAACGATTGCTGCGATCCTGCATTAAACCGTCGTCTGAAGGCTTAAGGACTGAAAAAATGTTTAGGACTCTGAGTTTTAGCTCATCTCATTATAATGCGGCGTGTAGCACGTCTGCACAGAACAGTAAGTATAATTAACCCATAACTACTTTGTGTCTGGTCTTGTCCAGCTCATCTTATAACATCACTAATGGCTTTTCTGTCTCACCATCCACCTACTACAGTATATTATCTTCATCCTACAGCATCTCCTATACCCCCTTCATTCTATAGCATACATATCATCTTCATTCAATAGCATCTGTATATTCATTGGTGTATCAATAATGGGTGTGGTAGGGGCCAACACCACACACCCTTCACCCATAAATTATACTTACATCTCTGAAGTCCGGCACGGCAGAAATGACCATGAACATGGCACTGGCAGCATGCTTCTGGAGACTGTGCTTGCGCAGTTGAAAAATCACCAGGAATATGGCACGGGCGCCATGTTCCCGGAGACATGCAGTAGACTCTGGCAAAGTGCCAGAGGCTACCTAGTAACCGCACCAACAAGAAAGTATTGGGCTATACCGAGACTGCACATGTGACCTTCCTTTATTAAACTGCCCCTGGATGTAATATCTGCATTATTATAACCCTTTAACATCACCTGTCTCCTCTACAATACTTCCAGCATATTGCATGCCCTGTCTCTACGCGACACACACCTTGTAACATTCCCTAGTTTTTCTGTATATCCCTATCATGCTGCAACACTGACAATCATTTTCTACCTGAGTAGCCCCAGGCAGTCCGTTTATGCTTCCAACATTTGCAAAGCAAAACATTTGTAATGAATATAATTGCTATTAGATAATCTGTGTATGCACTGCTATATACAGTATGAGAGCTATAAATGTGCTATAAACAAGAAAAAAATACAAACCAGGCACAGACTGTCATTCCACCCGCCCTGCCATTACAGAAAATATTCAGTGTACCCCTAAACGTCACAGTGAGTGCCCCTAGGGGTACTCAAACCTCAGCCTGATAACAGCTGCACTAGAACATCCAATGCATCTCTTTCTTTGTCCATACTAGAGAGGTTTCAATAAATCTAACCAGTTTCAAATTGGAAAGTTCAATGGCCCCAAACTTGTCAGTGGAACAATCGCAACTTTAGGTGCTGGTTGGGATTGGCCAAAACTGAAGAAGGAAAGACTGAGCTTTGGGTTTGCAGACAACAGTTAAATAACAAATACTTTAAACTATATACAGTACATTATAAAATGTTGCCTATTAGAGGTGAAATAGCTACATTTTATAGTAATGTATATTTAATGTGGAGCCATTGGCACACAAACATCTTTAAACCGGTTTGCCTTAATTGATTTTAGCTTTCCTTTTATGAGACTATATAAAACAGAGAATTTATTGGGAATTTTAACAATTTAGAGCAGATTGGACATACTGATTCCAGAATCACTTAGAAATAAATGGAATAATCTGTGGCCTACACTACAACACAACAGTTACGCTATGGTAATATACATCCTCTACATTATCCTCCCTTCCCTAGTCACAATATATTGCCTACCTTATCTGCATATTAACCCCTCTCCTATACCCTGCAGCATCTCCTACAGTATTTCCCCACTTGATAGATTAAAAGACTCCTCCAACTTTAGTTCCATATTAGCTCAATCCCTACCAATTAGAGAGGCCAATCCCGAGTATCAGGATTGAAAAATGGTCAATCCCAGGATTGGCGGTTCTCTGTGTGGCTGGCCCCCCCCCTCGCCCCGCCCGCCCCGCACAAAACACTCACCATACACCGGGGTGGGCAGGTGGGACACCTTCTCCTCTCTCCCAGCGGCTCCCAGCAGCATATGACGGCGCGTGACCTCTCGCTGCACGTCACGCTGCGCTGGGGAGCCGCTAAGAGGAAGCCGGGCAGCGTCTGAGAGTCCTGAGGACGCTCAACGCTGATCCCTCAATCCCCGGGATTGGAGCTTCCAATCCCGGCCATTTTTGGGCCTAAATCCTGGGATCCCGATCGCGGGATTGGCCTCCCTACTACCAATTACAGAGCCCAGAGATGAGTACTTTGACATGCCACAGAAACCAAGGAAGGTGATCATTTTGTCTATAGCAGTGGTGGCACTAGGATCGGTGCCACCCAGTGCACCAAACAGACCATGAAATAGGGCTTGGCTTTATGGCATAACTCGATTTTCAGCACTCTGGGGCCTTGCCCAGCACTCCGGTAGATGCTGAGCAGCCCCCAGAAACTCCCCCACACTGCCAGCTCCTCCTCAGTTTCCGGGAGTCAGGCAATATCATCACAGTGCAGCGCCTGGCTCCCAGTCACTGGGGAGGAGGCAGCATTATGAAGTTGCCCCCTGAGATAGTGACACCCACTGCAAGTCTGCATTCCCCTGCAGATGCAATTGCTCCATAGAAAAAGTATGATCACATCTACCTTCTATCTTACCTGACAAGCTGTAACGCCATCTATTATCTTTTGCCGGATAATTACTCCTCTAGCGATGAGAATGCATGCTGTTTGTTCACACAGTCCCAGCACATTAGGATGATTGACTTCTTTCCTCCTCAGTGGCTCAAACACTTTTCTCTTTCTCTGTTTCAGGTAAAAGTTGTTGTTGTTTTTTTCCTGCTCTGATTTAACTTCTATTCTCTTCCTGAGACAAACAAACTGAAAATCCCCAAACTCTGCAGGCAATTGCCTGTAATCTTTAATAATGTAGCTTTTGTTTATACGAACATCAGGTAATATCAGCTTCATGTTTTTCTGTGATGGACGCTAAATCCAATATATTTATAATATCAACACTGCTCCGGGGCCTAGAACAAAGAATGGATTTTTATGAAAAACAACAAAACGGAAAGATAAGGACGGGGGAAAAGTTGAGATCTATTAGAAAACGTGTAAGGACTCAGGCTGCCCTCACAACTATTACCACCAATTACAGCGGTAAGACAATAGGTGTGTGCACCGGATTCTCAGGCCGCACAGGAGAAGAGGACTGTGGGTAATGGCATGCAGATAAACATGTCTATTGCAGTTGGATGCCCTCTCTAGACACAGGCAAGTAATGGGGAAGAAATCAGCGAGGGGAAAGCAGGAATGAGAGATTCTGAGCCAAGGAACGGATGAATTGGATCTGTCACATGTAATAGGGTGTCGGATGCTGGGCGAGTGAGCAGAGAATGTTTATTTAACCACTGGATGTGAAGCCGTGTCCTTACTGCCGAACGCCAGTCTTGCTTATTTCATCCAGCTAAAGAGCACAGCTCAAATAAATAGCCAGGTACCAGGCCAAGTGTTTAACCTTGTTGACAGGTTCCTGCTGCTGCCTGGATAACAATGTGTCTGGGTAATACACACTGTGCATCCCAACAGAGTACTATACATGATTTACACCCCCAACTTCAATAAGTAGCGCAGGTTACAAAATATATCAGAAAAGCAACAGAAAGAAGCACATTCTTTACTATTAAGCTTCATGTACTGTGGTCCATCGCTATTCAAAACATCTGAAATTCGACTCATGCAATTTTATTAAATAATGTAATGATATGATCAGCTGATTGAAGCAACGACGGTGCCCGCACAGTGCTGAAGTATTCATTAGGATGCACAGCAGCCCTTTAATCCAAGGTATTTTATTATACACTGCAAGGACACCTCTCGGAGTTTATATCAACATACAGCAAGCCACTCATCCTGAGCTCACTTTGGGGATGATTCACCTGTTTATAAGGCTGTTGTTTTTTCCCCCCTTTCCTTTACATTAGAAAGGGCTCCCACCAGCGAAAAACACTACTGTAGACAGCAATATCCAAACCAGACATGTGTCAATGGTGACTACGTCCCTTACCGTTGCATGAGGAGCTAATTTAACAAGCATCTGCCACCGCCGCGATGCATGTTCCGCTTTCGCCTTTTCAGGATGGCAAAGACTAGTTAGAATCATTTAAAAATAAATAAATATATATATATACACACATATATATATATATAATATATTTTTATTTATTTATTTTAATAATTCTTTTTATAGCATGTAAACTTTTTTTCATATTTGTTATATTTTGTAATTTATTTTTTAATCTATTTTTAAACTTTATTTTATTGCTTCTTCAACTCATGAAATTGAAAACCTAAATCTAAAGGGCCAGCTCATCTCCAAAGACTAAGGCAGCGAAGTGGAACGTTAAAACCAGGCCGGTACTGCCGAGAATTGTTTATCACATTGCAAAAATGACATCAACCCTCCTTCTCACCGAGATCAGAGACCTATTGATAGAGAGAACTCTTTATTTCTTGGTATTACTTCACCAGTAACTTGGAATGGGAATGACCCTTATAGTGTACAATACTAGGCTACAATAGTTACATTATTTTATAATCTAAGCTGTAACTAATTTTAGATATTTTACTCTGTTTTTCATTTATTTTTTTTATGTATATTTTTTCTATATTAAAAATAGTGACATTTTGGAGGTGCTGGACTCTCCCTCCGGTCTGCAGCGGGAAACTGTGTCTGGCCTCTCTGCCTGCCCTCAGTGCCAAGTCCTGTTTTTTTCATCAAACACTCTGAGACCAGTGCAGGGGGAGCGCAGAATCCTCCAGCCGTCTGCAGCTCCTGCCACCAGCTCTTGGCTTCCCTTTCCCCCTAGGCCATTTTGGATTGTGGAGCGCTCGATGTAGCGGCCTCTGTGCTCTACTGCTCCCTGGTTGTATACCCTATGTGGAGGACCTGGACTGGAGCCCAAACCACCCCAGAGACTTAGAATCTGAACTTTATGATGTGCCTTTAGAGTCTCTCCCTCCCATGTGACTGTACTAGTGGATGTTCAGACACTGTCTGCTCACATGCAACATTAACTGCCTGTGTGAGAGAGCTGTGGCCCTATAAAGGAGATCACCGCTGACTGGCTTCTGTAAGCCTGCAGGTCCATAGCCTGATATTTGGGCTGCCACACACTATCATTGCTCCAGCCCTTTGGTTCTGTTTATTACAGCCATATTTACTGCTAAGATTTTTCTGTGTACCTGATGGGCTCTGAGTTTGGATACTCCACCTTGTGGTGACTCTGCTTCCTACACCTGTTCTTGTCAGTTCAGTTCAATTGTATTATAATCAACACATCCCCATGTCGATGTGCTCACTTTCTGCCTTGCTCTAATACCACTACTTTGAAAATAGATTTGGTTGTAGATATGATATAACCAAGCCACATAGAGGGATTGATGTGTTGCGATGTTTGTCAAGATATGTTTTTGTCGTCATAACACTTTACGCTAGACTCCATCCTGGATTTTTGTCCTTCCTGTCCTGACCAATGACAAGACGACGCGGCTTCGGTAAATCTAAAAAAAATCCAGCTGCAGCTTAACACACTGCTGCCTTTCATACACTGTTCGGGACCTCTGTTTATGATCCTACTTTTCCTGTTCCCATGTTACCATCCATGGCCTCAAACCACCGGCTGTCCTTGAAGTGAATTCAGATATGGCTACAGTTTTGGTGCATCTACGCTCCCTCCCCCCTCGACAAGACTTCCAGCAGGACTTGTTGAATATGGAAAAGCGGATTCAGGACTCCATTCAGGCACGCATTTCTACCATTCAATCTGATCTCACGCAAGTGGCGAACAGAGTTGCCGATCTGGAAGATAATAGAGGTGAGTTGAACACAAAGCTATCTGACCTTCATGACCTTGTATCTCGGTACTCCCGTTCGGCGACTGACATGAGGCGTCGGCTAGATGATTTTGACAACAGAGGTTGAAGTAACAATCTGAGGGTTAAGGGCCTTCCAGAAGATGTGCCGCCTCAAGGTATTGTTGATGCCTTAACCAAGATATTTAACGAACTTCTGGATGTGGATCCAAATGCTGAAATTGTGTTTGATAGAGCGCAACGCGCATTCTGACCGAAAGGGGCGCCTACAGAGAGGCCAAGAGATGTCTCCACTATTTCCCAGAGAAAGAAAATATTCTTCAAAAATCCAGGCGAGTCTCGGATATTGATTTCAATGGACATCAAATACAGATCTTCCAAGATCTCTCATGGACAATGTTACAACAAATACACCTTTTACACCCCCTGACAGAGGCACTTCAGAAAAAGGATATTCGATTTCATTGGGTTTTACAAGTACTGCAGAAGGGAACCAGATACATAGTCCAGGAATATGAAGAGTTACCCTCCTTTTGTTCTGGACTGGGACTTCCGACACTAACTTTACCGAACTGTCTGGATCTTTTGCAGTTACCTACAACGTCTCTACCACGTAAAGAACGTTGGACGAAAGAGAATAACTGTAGACGGCGCAGGCAGGCTGACACGGCTGACATTACTTCTACTGTCCCGTGACCGACAGTCCTACATTGCTGTGGCATATCTTTTTTCTTTTTGCATACAGTGAATCTGCTGTAATTGTATATGTTTCTGCTGGGTGTCCTGTCGTAAGTTTTGGATACTGTTCATATTGAGGAGACTATGTTTCTGCTTTACTGTTTTCTTGTCTCCACTCCTGTTCTTAACTAGAGATGAGCGGGTTCGGTTTCTTTGAATCCGAACCCGCACGAACTTCACTTTTTTTTTCACGGGTCCGAGCGACTCGGATCTTCCCGCCTTGCTCGGTTAACCCGAGCGCGCCCGAACGTCATCATGACGCTGTCGGATTCTCGCGAGACTCGGATTCTATATAAGGAGCCGCGCGTCGCCGCCATTTTCACACGTGCATTGAGATTGATAGGGAGAGGACGTGGCTGGCGTCCTCTCCATTTAGATTAGATTTAGAAGAGAGAGAGAGAGAGAGATTGCTGTGATACTGTAGATTAGAAGAGAGTGCAGAGTGCAGACAGAGTTTAGTGACTGACGACCACAGTGACCAGTGACCACCAGAGACAGTGCAGTTGTTTGTTTTATTTAATATATCCGTTCTCTGCCTGAAAAAAACGATACACAGTCACACAGTGACTCAGTCTGTGTGCACTGCTCAGCCCAGTGTGCTGCACATCAATGTATTGTATATAAAGCTTATAATTGTGGGGGAGACTGGGGAGCACTGCAGGTTGTTATAGCAGGAGCCAGGAGTACATGATAAATAATATTATATTAAAATTAAACAGTGCACACTTTTGCTGCAGGAGTGCCACTGCCAGTGTGACTAGTGGTGACCAGTGCCTGACCACCAGTATATTAGTAGTATTGTATACTATCTCTTTATCAACCAGTCTATATTAGCAGCAGACACAGTACAGTGCGGTAGTTCACGGCTGTGGCTACCTCTGTGTCGGCACTCGGCAGGCAGTCCGTCCATCCATAATTGTATTATATACCACCTAACCGTGGTTTTTTTTTTCTTTCTTTATACCGTCGTCATAGTCATACTAGTTGTTACGAGTATACTACTCTCTCTTTATCAACCAGTGTACAGTGCGGTAGTTCACGGCTGTGGCTACCTCTGTGTCGGAACTCGGCAGGCAGTCCGTCCATCCATAATTGTATTATAATATATACCACCTAACCGTGGTTTTTTTTTCGTTCTTTATACCGTCGTCATACTAGTTGTTACGAGTATACTACTATCTCTATATCAACCTGTGTACAGTGCGGTAGTTCACGGCTGTGGCTACCTCTGTGTCGGAACTCGGCAGGCAGTCCGTCCATCCATAATTGTATTATAATATATACCACCTAACCGTGGTTTTTTTTTCGTTCTTTATACCGTCGTCATACTAGTTGTTACGAGTATACTACTATCTCTTTATCAACCAGTGTACAGTGCGGTAGTTCACGGCTGTGGCTACCTCTGTGTCGGCACTCGGCAGGCAGTCCGTCCAACCATAATTGTATTATATACCACCTAACCGTGGTTTTTTTTTCATTCTTTATACCGTCGTCATACTAGTTGTTACGAGTATACTACTATCTCTTTATCAACCAGTGTACAGTGCGGTAGTTCACGGCTGTGGCTACCTCTGTGTCGGCACTCGGCAGGCAGTCCGTCCAACCATAATTGTATTATATACCACCTAACCGTGGTTTTTTTTTCATTCTTTATACCGTCGTCATACTAGTTGTTACGAGTATACTACTATCTCTTTATCAACCAGTGTACAGTGCGGTAGTTCACGGCTGTGGCTACCTCTGTGTCGGCACTCGGCAGCCCGTCCATAATTGTATATACCAGTGACCTAACCGTGGTTTTTTTCTTTCTTTATACATACATACTAGTTACGAGTATACTATCTCTTTATCAACCAGTCTATATATTAGCAGCAGACACAGTACAGTGCGGTAGTTCACGGCTGTGGCTACCTCTGTGTCGGCACTCGGCAGCCCGTCCATAATTGTATATACCACCTAACCGTGGTTTTTTTTTCTTTCTTTATACATACATACTAGTTACGAGTATACTATCTCTTTATCAACCAGTCTATATATTAGCAGCAGACACAGTACAGTGCGGTAGTTCACGGCTGTGGCTACCTCTGTGTCGGCACTCCGCAGCCCGTCCATAATTGTATATACCAGTGACCTAACCGTGTTTTTTTTTTCTTTCTTTATACATACATACTAGTTACGAGTATACTATCTCTTTATCAACCAGTCTATATATTAGCAGCAGACACAGTACAGTGCGGTAGTTCACGGCTGTGGCTACCTCTGTGTCGGCACTCGGCAGCCCGTCCATAATTGTATATACCAGTGACCTAACCGTGGTTTTTTTTTCTTTCTTTATACATACATACTAGTTACGAGTATACTATCTCTTTATCAACCAGTCTATATATTAGCAGCAGACACAGTACAGTGCGGTAGTTCACGGCTGTGGCTACCTCTGTGTCGGCACTCGGCAGCCCGTCCATAATTGTATATACCAGTGACCTAACCGTGGTTTTTTTTTTTTCTTTATACATACATACTAGTTACGAGTATACTATCTCTTTATCAACCAGTCTATATATTAGCAGCAGACACAGTACAGTGCGGTAGTTCACGGCTGTGGCTACCTCTGTGTCGGCACTCGGCAGCCCGTCCATAATTGTATATACCAGTGACCTAACCGTGGTTTTTTTTTCTTTCTTTATACATACATACTAGTTACGAGTATACTATCTCTTTATCAACCAGTCTATATATTAGCAGCAGACACAGTACAGTGCGGTAGTTCACGGCTGTGGCTACCTCTGTGTCGGCACTCGGCAGCCCGTCCATAATTGTATATACCAGTGACCTAACCGTGGTTTTTTTTTTTTCTTTATACATACATACTAGTTACGAGTATACTATCTCTTTATCAACCAGTCTATATATTAGCAGCAGACACAGTACAGTGCGGTAGTTCACGGCTGTGGCTACCTCTGTGTCGGCACTCGGCAGCCCGTCCATAATTGTATATACCAGTGACCTAACCGTGGTTTTTTTTTCTTTCTTTATACATACATACTAGTTACGAGTATACTATCTCTTTATCAACCAGTCTATATATTAGCAGCAGACACAGTACAGTGCGGTAGTTCACGGCTGTGGCTACCTCTGTGTCGGCACTCGGCAGCCCGTCCATAATTGTATATACCAGTGACCTAACCGTGGTTTTTTTTCTTTCTTTATACATACATACTAGTTACGAGTATACTATCTCTTTATCAACCAGTCTATATATTAGCAGCAGACACAGTACAGTGCGGTAGTTCACGGCTGTGGCTACCTCTGTGTCGGCACTCGGCAGCCCGTCCATAATTGTATATACCAGTGACCTAACCGTGGTTTTTTTTTCTTTCTTTATACATACATACTAGTTACGAGTATACTATCTCTTTATCAACCAGTCTATATATTAGCAGCAGACACAGTACAGTGCGGTAGTTCACGGCTGTGGCTACCTCTGTGTCGGCACTCGGCAGCCCGTCCATAATTGTATATACCAGTGACCTAACCGTGGTTTTTTTTTCTTTCTTTATACATACATACTAGTTACGAGTATACTATCTCTTTATCAACCAGTCTATATATTAGCAGCAGACACAGTACAGTGCGGTAGTTCACGGCTGTGGCTACCTCTGTGTCGGCACTCGGCAGCCCGTCCATAATTGTATATACCAGTGACCTAACCGTGGTTTTTTTTTCTTTCTTTATACATACATACTAGTTACGAGTATACTATCTCTTTATCAACCAGTCTATATATAAGCAGCAGACACAGTACAGTGCGGTAGTTCACGGCTGTGGCTACCTCTGTGTCGGCACTCGGCAGCCCGTCCATAATTGTATACTAGTATCCAATCCATCCATCTGCATTGTTTACCTGAGGTGCCTTTTAGTTGTGCCTATTAAAATATGGAGAACAAAAATGTTGAGGTTCCAAAATTAGGGAAAGATCAAGATCCACTTCCACCTCGTGCTGAAGCTGCTGCCACTAGTCATGGCCGAGACGATGAAATGCCAGCAACGTCGTCTGCCAAGGCCGATGCCCAATGGCATAGCACAGAGCATGTCAAAACCAAAACACCAAATATCAGTAAAAAAAGGACTCCAAAACCTAAAATAAAATTGTCGGAGGAGAAGCGTAAACTTGCCAATATGCCATTTACCACACGGAGTGGCAAGGAACGGCTGAGGCCCTGGCCTATGTTCATGGCTAGTGGTTCAGCTTCACATGAGGATGGAAGCACTCAGCCTCTCGCTAGAAAACTGAAAAGACTCAAGCTGGCAAAAGCACCGCAAAGAACTGTGCGTTCTTTGAAATCCCAAATCCACAAGGAGAGTCCAATTGTGTCGGTTGCGATGCCTGACCTTCCCAACACTGGACGTGAAGAGCATGCGCCTTCCACCATTTGCACGCCCCCTGCAAGTGCTGGAAGGAGCACCCGCAGTCCAGTTCCTGATAGTCAGATTGAAGATGTCAGTGTTGAAGTACACCAGGATGAGGAGGATATGGGTGTTGCTGGCGCTGGGGAGGAAATTGACCAGGAGGATTCTGATGGTGAGGTGGTTTGTTTAAGTCAGGCACCCGGGGAGACACCTGTTGTCCGTGGGAGGAATATGGCCGTTGACATGCCAGGTGAAAATACAAAAAAAATCAGCTCTTCGGTGTGGAGGTATTTCACCAGAAATGCGGACAACAGGTGTCAAGCCGTGTGTTCCCTTTGTCAAGCTGTAATAAGTAGGGGTAAGGACGTTAACCACCTCGGAACATCCTCCCTTATACGTCACCTGCAGCGCATTCATAATAAGTCAGTGACAAGTTCAAAAACTTTGGGTGACAGCGGAAGCAGTCCACTGACCAGTAAATCCCTTCCTCTTGTAACCAAGCTCACGCAAACCACCCCACCAACTCCCTCAGTGTCAATTTCCTCCTTCCCCAGGAATGCCAATAGTCCTGCAGGCCATGTCACTGGCAAGTCTGACGAGTCCTCTCCTGCCTGGGATTCCTCCGATGCATCCTTGCGTGTAACGCCTACTGCTGCTGGCGCTGCTGTTGTTGCCGCTGGGAGTCGATGGTCATCCCAGAGGGGAAGTCGTAAGCCCACTTGTACTACTTCCAGTAAGCAATTGACTGTTCAACAGTCCTTTGCGAGGAAGATGAAATATCACAGCAGTCATCCTACTGCAAAGCGGATAACTGAGTCCTTGACAACTATGTTGGTGTTAGACGTGCGTCCGGTATCCGCCGTTAGTTCACAGGGAACTAGACAATTTATTGAGGCAGTGTGCCCCCGTTACCAAATACCATCTAGGTTCCACTTCTCTAGGCAGGCGATACCGAGAATGTACACGGACGTCAGAAAAAGACTCACCAGTCTCCTAAAAAATGCAGTTGTACCCAATGTCCACTTAACCACGGACATGTGGACAAGTGGAGCAGGGCAGGGTCAGGACTATATGACTGTGACAGCCCACTGGGTAGATGTATGGACTCCCGCCGCAAGAACAGCAGCGGCGGCACCAGTAGCAGCATCTCGCAAACGCCAACTCTTTCCTAGGCAGGCTACGCTTTGTATCACCGCTTTCCAGAATACGCACACAGCTGAAAACCTCTTACGGCAACTGAGGAAGATCATCGCGGAATGGCTTACCCCAATTGGACTCTCCTGTGGATTTGTGGCATCGGACAACGCCAGCAATATTGTGTGTGCATTAAATATGGGCAAATTCCAGCACGTCCCATGTTTTGCACATACCTTGAATTTGGTGGTGCAGAATTTTTTTAAAAACGACAGGGGCGTGCAAGAGATGCTGTCGGTGGCCAGAAAAATTGCGGGACACTTTCGGCGTACAGGCACCACGTACAGAAGACTGGAGCACCACCAAAAACTACTGAACCTGCCCTGCCATCATCTGAAGCAAGAAGTGGTAACGAGGTGGAATTCAACCCTCTATATGCTTCAGAGGTTGGAGGAGCAGCAAAAGGCCATTCAAGCCTATACAATTGAGCACGATATAGGAGATGGAATGCACCTGTCTCAAGTGCAGTGGAGAATGATTTCAACGTTGTGCAAGGTTCTGATGCCCTTTGAACTTGCCACACGTGAAGTCAGTTCAGACACTGCCAGCCTGAGTCAGGTCATTCCCCTCATCAGGCTTTTGCAGAAGAAGCTGGAGGCATTGAAGAAGGAGCTAAAAGGGAGCGATTCCGCTAGGCATGTGGGACTTGTGGATGCAGCCCTTAATTCGCTTAACAAGGATTCACGGGTGGTCAATCTGTTGAAATCAGAGCACTACATTTTGGCCACCGTGCTCGATCCTAGATTTAAAGCCTACCTTGGATCTCTCTTTCCGGCAGACACAGGTCTGCTGGGGTTGAAAGACCTGCTGGTGACAAAATTGTCAAGTCAAGCGGAACGCGACCTGTCAACATCTCCTCCTTCACATTCTCCCGCAACTGGGGGTGCGAGGAAAAGGCTCAGAATTCCGAGCCCACCCGCTGGCGGTGATGCAGGGCAGTCTGGAGCGACTGCTGATGCTGACATCTGGTCCGGACTGAAGGACCTGACAACGATTACGGACATGTCGTCTACTGTCACTGCATATGATTCTCTCAACATTGATAGAATGGTGGAGGATTATATGAGTGACCGCATCCAAGTAGGCACGTCACACAGTCCGTACTTATACTGGCAGGAAAAAGAGGCAATTTGGAGGCCCTTGCACAAACTGGCTTTATTCTACCTAAGTTGCCCTCCCACAAGTGTGTACTCCGAAAGAGTGTTTAGTGCCGCCGCTCACCTTGTCAGCAATCGGCGTACGAGGTTACATCCAGAAAATGTGGAGAAGATGATGTTCATTAAAATGAATTATAATCAATTCCTCCGCGGAGACATTGACCAGCAGCAATTGCCTCCACAAAGTACACAGGGAGCTGAGATGGTGGATTCCAGTGACGAATTGACGAATTGATAATCTGTGAGGAGGGGGATGTACACGGTGATATATCGGAGGGTGAAGATGAGGTGGACATCTTGCCTCTGTAGAGCCAGTTTGTGCAAGGAGAGATTAATTGCTTCTTTTTTGGGGGGGGTCCAAACCAACCCGTCATATCAGTCACAGTCGTGTGGCAGACCCTGTCACTGAAATGATGGGTTGGTTAAAGTGTGCATGTCCTGTTTTGTTTATACAACATAAGGGTGGGTGGGAGGGCCCAAGGATAATTCCATCTTGCACCTCTTTTTTCTTTTCTTTTTCTTTGCATCATGTGCTGATTGGGGAGGGTTTTTTGGAAGGGACATCCTGCGTGACACTGCAGTGCCACTCCTAAATGGGCCCGGTGTTTGTGTCGGCCACTAGGGTCGCTAATCTTACTCACACAGTCAGCTACCTCATTGCGCCTCTTTTTTTCTTTGCGTCATGTGCTGTTTGGGGAGGGTTTTTTGGAAGGGACATCCTGCGTGACACTGCAGTGCCACTCCTAGATGGGCCCGGTGTTTGTGTCGGCCACTAGGGTCGCTAATCTTACTCACACAGCTACCTCATTGCGCCTCTTTTTTTCTTTGCGTCATGTGCTGTTTGGGGAGGGTTTTTTGGAAGGGCCATCCTGCGTGACACTGCAGTGCCACTCCTAGATGGGCCCGGTGTTTGTGTCGGCCACTAGGGTCGCTAATCTTACTCACACAGTCAGCTACCTCATTGCGCCTCTTTTTTTCTTTGCGTCATGTGCTGTTTGGGGAGGGTTTTTTGGAAGGGACATCCTGCGTGACACTGCAGTGCCACTCCTAGATGGGCCCGGTGTTTGTGTCGGCCACTAGGGTCGCTTATCTTACTCACACAGCGACCTCGGTGCAAATTTTAGGACTAAAAATAATATTGTGAGGTGTGAGGTATTCAGAATAGACTGAAAATGAGTGTAAATTATGGTTTTTGAGGTTAATAATACTTTGGGATCAAAATGACCCCCAAATTCTATGATTTAAGCTGTTTTTTAGTGTTTTTGGAAAAAAACACCCGAATCCAAAACACACCCGAATCCGACAAAAATAATTCGGTGAGGTTTTGCCAAAACGCGTTCGAACCCAAAACACGGCCGCGGAACCGAACCCAAAACCAAAACACAAAACCCGAAAAATTTCAGGCGCTCATCTCTATTCTTAACATGTCCGTTATGTTTTACTGACGCCTTGTGTTACTTCATTGCAAATGTTCATCATAACCATCACTACCCTCTACCCCCATTGTCTGCTGTATATTTCCTAGACCATGGGACGTATAGTTATTCTTATGGCTTTCAATACAGAGGCCCTTCTACTTTACTATTCTATATGTCTTATATTTTTTTTGTGTTCTTCTTTGTCTCCCCATTACTGCCCTCGTGTTCTTCCCTGTGTGTTTCTTCCTTTCATGGATCTCAGCAAGTCCAAGAAGTTTCAGGAATGGAAATGTTGGTCAAGACAGCTGTCAGGTGCATTTTATGTGAATTGTTTCTGCACTCTCACCCCTTCCTATGGCTAATATAAAGGTGACCTCTTATAATGTGAAAGGATTAAATATCCCTGAGAAGAGATAAGGTCTTCTACGGGAGTTATTAAATGATAGGGCAGATGTGATTTTCCTACAGGAAACGCACTTCAAAAAGGGGGCATCCCCGGGCCTTTGCTCGCGGAAGCCCCTATGGTTATTTTAAATACTAATGGTTATTTTAAATACTACTCTGGCGCGAAGGCTAGGGGAGTAGCCGTACTATTTGCTAAACATTTGAGACTGAGTGATAGCTCCGAAACGTTGATAGGGGATGGCAGAGGGATATTAGTTAAAGTTACTATAGCTCAGCAGAAATTCACATTTGTTAATCTCTATCTGCCCAATCAGGGTCAAACTAGATTTCTTAGGGACTCCCTAGAATTAATAGAACAAACTTTAGAAGGTACACTGATAGTTGGAGGTGACTTTAATTGGACCCTTGAGCCCCACTTAGACTCCTCTACTGGGTCTCCAAGGTCGACCCTACAGGATTCCAAATGGTTTAATACAGAGCTACAAGATTTTCAATTAATAGATGCCTGGCACCTCCTACACCCCACTGAACGTGCCTATACGTTCTACTCGTCTCCTCGTAACTCGTACTCCCACAAAGATTTCCTCCGCGTAAGCCATGCCCATCTCGATCTATTAGTAGACGACACTATCGGTCAAATAGTGACTTCAGACCATGCCCCTGTCACACTGAGTCTACTTCTCTGCCATCCTCCACCGAGACATAAGCATTGGAGATTAAATTAACAACTTCTTAGGGACCCTGAATGCCGCTCGCAGATTGAACAAACTATAGATGACTACAACCTATTGAATGTATCTGATGATATCTCCCCTGTAACTCTGTGGGAAGCACACAAATGTGTGGTGAGAGGTAAATGCATACAATTAGGTTAATATTTAAAGAATATTTATTAGAAAAAAAATTAGAAAGCTGGAAATAATTCACAAATCTACATTTGCAACAGATACATTTATTGAGCTCCAGCAGGCGAGACAAGCGCTCAATAGCTTACTTAGTGAAGGAACACGACGGACGTTCCATACATGCCGTCACAAATTTCATAGGTGGGGTAACAAACCCGGTAAGCTTTTAGCTCGTGCACTTAGAGCCCAAAGGTCTTTGACCTATATAGCCAAGCTTAAGGATGTTGCTGGAACACTTCATGTAACAGACGGTGAAAGATCTTTCACGCATATTATTCTGATTTGTACAACTTAAACTCTACTCGTACGCCTTCTAATCGTATGAGCCATAAACACGACATATTGCAATTTTTGGAGGAAATTGAATTCCCGACTTTTCCTGATGATGTGGTTCAGGCCCTAGAAGCCTCCTTTACAGAGTTGGAACTAGTAGCTGCCCTACAGTCTTCCCCTATATTGTAAAAGCCCGTGCCAAGATGCCTTCCCTGTAACATATTATAAGACCTTCCGTGACAAGCTTTTTCCATTTTTGCTGAGGGGTGGGCCTGTAATGCGGTTTCATCAGAGGTCCCTTTCTCTGGCCAGTCCCTTGGAGCTCATATTACGGTTATACCGAAGGAAGGTATAATTGAATAAATCAGCAACAAAAAAAAAGCAAAGTTATTTTATTTATCACTTGTTTCAAATATACCCATTGAATTAAAGAGCAGAAATAGGTTATAGCAATAACGATTATAGCGATTACAATCCAAGATGGCTGCCTCGGAGCTATGCAGCACAGCCAAAATACCTGTTTCCCCTTGTTTTCCCCTGCCCTTGTCTACCCCACCAGGGACCAAATACAGCAGGGAAGCCCTCCTAAATTGGAGCGCACCCGCGGTGCTTACCCCATGTTCGGGCCTGTCGGCGGGCCGATCAGCTGCCCTTGCAGCCCTCGCTGCCCTGTGTGGCAGGGATGCAGACTTCGTGGATGCCAAAGTAGATGACCGAGCGGCTGCGGCCCCTGCAGCCCAGGCAGCGACTGGCGGATCGGCGGTCCCGGAACGAGAATGACAGACACCCTCATATCGGCCCTAGTAGAAGGACCTGGGCTCAGAGGAGAAACTGTCGCGCAGGCACCCTAGTGAGGTGGCGGTGGCGAGGGCACCGGTCTGCACTTACTTCGATCCTGCTCTCGAACGTGCGCTCCCTGGCAAACAAGTTCGACAAACTGTCCCTCCTTCTCGGCAGCGCAGGGTCAGGCATTACAGGGTCATCCGTCCTCTGCTTTACAGAGACGTGGCTGGACGACCATATTGCGGACAACCCCGAAGTCTCTGCCGGGCTTCGTTCTCTTCAGGGCTGATCGCTCTAAGGTTCTCTCAGGAAAAATGAAGGGTGGTGGCATCTGCTTCTACATCAACGACAGATGGTGCACCAATGTCACAATCCTAGGCAAATCATGTAGTGCTCACCTGGAGATGCTAAGTATCAACTGCAACACCTTCTATTCCCCCCGGGAATTTGCCTCAATTGTCCTTGTGGGAGTGTACATCTCGTTCGTATGCATATCCAACACAGAACAAAAACACCCAGACTCTCTGCTTATAGTGCTGGGTGACTTCAACAGAAGTCAAGGAGCTACCTAAGTACAAACAACAAGTCACGTGTCCCACTAGGAAAGGGCGCATCCTTGACCACCGCTACACTACCTTCAAGTCTGCCTTCCGGTCTATTCCGCGTGCTGCACCTGGCTTATCTAACCACTGCCTCGTCCACCTACTCCTTACCTATACAAAGAAGCTGAGAGCAGTTAAGCCTGTCGTCAAAGACTGTTAAGAAATGGACCAACGAGGGTAGGATGAATCTCCAGGCCTGCTTCGTCTGCACGGAATGGGGGGTCTTCGAAGCCTCAGCAACCGACCTGAACGACCTGGCGGACACTGTCATATCCTACATCAGCTACTGTGAGGACATGTGTGTACCTACCAAGACTTACCGCATTTACAACAACAAGCCCTGGTTCAGGACCTGTACCTGTACGGAGCTAAAAAGCGGGCAACGAAGATAGCAAAGGACCAGCTACACCCCGGCCACAGCATGTTTAACTTGCTTCTTTCAGGCAGGCGTTACAGGGCCGGGTCCACCAGAAGCCTCAAAAGTTTCTTTCCCCAAGCGGTTCGCCTGCTAAACTCCTGAACATTGACTGACATGTAACTCACTTGTGTCCCTATGGTATAACTATCTGTATGACTTTACTCCCCCCCACCCTCCCCACCTGCTTATCTGTTACCTACTTGGCTGTTGTATAGCAAACTGAAGACATATTCCTAGTATATGCAAGTATACTGTACTTGGCCAATAAAGTTGATTCTGATTCTGAGGTAAAGACCCAACACTTCCACCCAGCTATAGACCAATCTCACTTTTGAACGTGGATATTAAATTGTATGCGAAGCTGATGGCTAACTGGCTCGGACCAATATTGCCAGACGTAGTCCACACTGATCAGGTCGGATTCGTTCCGAACAGAGAGGCAAGGAATAACACTTTTAAAGTTATTGATTTGATAACTCATGCCCAAGCAACGAATGTTCTCTTAATGCTTCTCTTCACGGAAGCGGAGAAGGCCTTTGATCGGGTGGAATGGGACTTTATTGAAGCAGTCCTCCGACGGTTAGGTTTGGGTCATACCTTTCTACAAAAAAAACCTTTTGGTGTATAAAGCTCCTTCTGCGCAGGTCAGGGTAAACAGAATTTTCCCAGAACCCATACGAATCTCTAATGGCACACATCAGGGATGCCCGCTTTCACCCCTGATTTTAGTGTTGTGTATGGAGGCGCTGGCGTGAGCGATCAGTCATAACCCCAACATTATAGGGTGGGCAATGTTAATCATCGTCTAGCTCTTTTTGCGGACAATCTATTGGCAGTCATTGCTAATCCTGTAGTTTCATTACCCAATCTTACGGAGGAATTTGCCCGTTTTGGTGGACTGACTAATTTTAAAATGAACTACTCTAAATCTATGGCATTAAATGTCACTCTCTCCTAGCCTCTGTGGTTCCCATACTATCCATATCATTCCTGTTTCAATTGCAAACTTCACACATTAAATACTTAGGGATTTTAATTCCTTCCGCACTTAGTACAACAGTCTCGATCAACCACATCCCCCTTCTTCATAGACTGAGGCAAGAGATGACGCAGTGGCTTGCGCAGAGGTTTTCTTGGCTTGGCCGGATGACCATGGTCAAAATAAATATTCTTCCCAGGTTGTTATTCCTTTTCTAAACCATCCCGATGAAACTCCCCCCTCAAGTTTCTTTCAGAGGCTCATAAGGCGATAAGTCATTTTGTGTGGGGTAGGCGTAAGCCTAGTTTCAAGCATAACCATCTGTACAAGTGTAAATCGCAGGGAGGCCAGCAACTGCCGATGATTTCGGCCTATTACCATGCCACAGTCCTCCACAGAATCCTGGACTGGTCCCGTCCCGGCCCAATTAGGAAATAATGGGTGAGCTTGAAGCCTCCTCTACAAACCTTAATTTATATGACTTGCCATGGACTTCCAAATTTGTCCGACTGTCACATCCCACCATAGGTTCAACCCTAGCGTTTGGAAAACTCTTAGATTCAGACCGGGAATATCATCAGGGTGTACATCTCTTATGTAAATTTTTGATAATTCACTGTTTCCCCCAGGAATCCCTTAGTGGAGTGGCGGCTAGATGGAGGAAGGCGAATATAACGAGAATACACCACTTAATAGTGGACGGTAAACTTAAAACCTTCTCAGAAATGCAGGAAAATTAGTTTATCTTTTCTAAGGATTTCTGGTTTTACTTGCAACTATGCCATTTCATTACCACACAAAGAGGTGTGATCAACATCCATAAAGACCTCACTCCCTTTGAATCCATGTGCACTCAGGCAATAGCTCACACACACATAGTATCGGAAATTTATAAGATCTTGATACATGGCTCTTTCCCTGGTCTTCCTTCTTACTGTGGTTCCTGGGATAAAGATTTATCACATAGGGGAATTGCTATTAACTGGGACTAGCATTGCGAGGTTTTGGCACATTGTTCTACAAGCTTAGAAGTTGTAGAAACACAGTACAAAATACTGACAAGATGGTACAGATGCCCAGCCCTGCTACAGTGTCTACCTTGTAACAAGGATAAGGCACACTAATTCACATTTGGTGGGAATGCCCATCCAATGTCCCCTTCTGGACCAAAATTATACAGACACCAACCGGCCCAGACTTCTGGCTGCTATCTCACTTCACCATCGCTTAATGAAATACAAAAACTCACTGCTCAAGCACTTGAATAATGCGGCAAGAGCAGTTGTGCCAGTACACTGGCGATCTACTGAACCGCCGACTATCTGGGAATGGCTCCAGCGTATAGATTTCTACATGCATATGGAGGACACTTTCTATATGGTTTTAGAGAAATACTCAAGAGTATACAGCCACTTGGTTTAATTGGATGGAGTTTAAAACAACCAAATGCTATGCCGTCTTTGCACCTCATCATTTACCTTAATGTGTATTATTGCTGTCCTGACACCTACATTAGGTTTCTGACTAATCTTTGAGATCTTTCCTAGTTTGGTCTTTCTTTACCCCAGTTTTATGTATAGGTTGAGCAGGTTGGAGCAATTTAGATGATAGTTTTATAGCAACAGTATCTATTTATTTATTTGTTTGATTTGCTTAGCACAAATTTATGTTTAAGCAATGGGAAATATTGAAAAGGGCTACTGTCCTTCAATGAGGAGTAGAGAGGCTTCCAACTGTTTTACAGGGTCTGAAAACTCATGATTGGTTATAGATTCAGCTTCCATTGTGCTTCCCTGCTCCAGGATATGCTTGTACTATTATGCTTTTTTGTTGTCTTTTTTTTTTTTTAAGATTGTTTGCTGCCTGCCCTGACCGCAGATATGTTTGACTTTATATTTTGCCTATTCCTTTTGTACTTTGCTCTACGTTGTTCTGTATATTTTCCCTTTGGTATAATTGGTTACGGCTGCAGGAATTCGTCTGCTTATTGTGAGTGGTTGTTGGTCACCTCTACTTAATATTACCACTAGAATAGTTTACTATTTTTGCTCCATTTCGAGTAGACCTCAGGTTACTGTATATAGAAGTTGGCTGAAGTTTCTGCTACAGTAGGTGTTCCGTTACACTTATTTGAATATTCATTATCTTAGATACATTCTTACTATCCACGTGGATGTCCTGGCGGTATCTAAATATGGGTAAGTATATAAAGCTTTATGGAACATGTGGATGTAGGTGAAGTCAAAGGTTCGGAGTCTAAGGAATCATGCAATAATACTTGAACATTTCTTACACTATACAGAGGTACAGTACAGTAGCTAATAAAAACTAGCGAAGGAGGTGGGTTTTGAGTGAATCTAGTGTTTTCTTTTAAGGGTAGGTTTTTAAGTAACAGACTAGGGTTAGTCTGTTGTTCATTATTTGGGAAACTTTCTTTTCATGGGGCCTCAGGATTCATTGATATGCAGGGTCTTGCTTAGCTCTACGGAACATCTGTCAAGTGGTTTCTGGGTCCCGTTAGCACATGGTAAGACCGTAATAAAATTGATTCCAAGCTGCTGAAATGCAGGATAAGCTGTTGACTTTGATGATGTTGGTAAATACTACACGTTAGGTCACCTTGCACCATTTGCAGTCTGAGAAAGCTAAACTTTGCAACAAGGATTATCCTTATTGGCCGAATCTCTAGCCCCCGTCTTGGCAAACTGAGTTCGAGCCCCACATGAATATATTAGGTGGCTGGTGGAAATGGTCTGAAGATCTGGCATGAGTTTTGGCCACTTACAATGGGATGTCAGTCTGGCAAACTGAGATAGTGAACAATTGGCAATTATATTTTTCCATGGATGCTGGGGATTCAGAGGGTCTTGGTGAATATTTTAAAAAACAAAGGTAACAGCAAGCAGAACAGTCAAGTTGAAGTGTAATAAGCAGTAGTATGGTAGAATGGCACTGCTTGAGCTTTCTCTGAGAGATATTTTCAGGACAAGAGAATGTATTTTCACTGAAACAATGAGTCTTGATCTTGCCATTAATAATTTATCCATCTCCTTGCTCAATGCTTAGGAATCTTTATAAGGGAACATTTTCTTTCACTCTAAGCGCATGCCAGGAGTATATAATACAGTAGCTCTTGCATTACCTTGCTTCCAGATCGATAAGAAGGCGGCTGGTGCCAGCTTCAGACCAACTCCGCTTCACTTACCAGAGGTTCCTTTGGCATATGGTTTATGGGAAATAGCAGCAGTTGTGGGACAGTCACGGATTTTGCAGACTGGTTCGTTAAGGGAACAGCATTGGCATCTTTAAACAGGTGTCTGGTGAGCCCTGTCCTTCCAAATTTTGTGTAAAAAAAGAACTGCTAGAAGAATTTGTATTGGAACAAGCCACAATGGGTACAGTGCAGCGAGAACTGATCACAGAAGCACTATGTGGTATTAAAACCTCAGAACTCTGGGTAAACCGTTAGGATAGGTTTGGCATTCAGAGTATAAGATAATCAAGCTGTTGCAAATGTCAGTTTTCTTGGCTTTCTCTGGCTCACTGAGAATGTGTGACCAGGTGTTACAGGTTAAGAACATGGTACCCTGGGCTGTAGCGGTGAGATGCACTTCAGTCGAGGAGACATTGGGCCTTATTCAGAGGCAGATGCTAGAACAACGTCAGACTCAAAGTGTCTAATGTTTTACTTGTGCTCATGCATCTCGATTATCAATGCTGGCAGACGAAGACCAGAACTGCATGGACAGCTATTCAGTTCTGATAGGCATTCCTGTGCAGTGACAGAAAGGGTGTGCCGATGTCAGGGATGCATCGGAAGACCCAGTTCCTCTGACTCTGGTGGCCAAATTTCTAAAGACATTCTGAACAACTAGTGTTGCTCATAAGTCCTATGGTGCCATCATTGTCCGCTCAATGGTGCGACTTTGTGCGTACAGCGGTGGATTACAGCTGCAGACAGTGGACACCTCAGTAGACATCCCATCTGCTGCCGCATTAGCATAATTCCTCAGTAACTGCTGATACAAAAGTTGCATATACTGTCCACCTTTCAATTAGGCCCATTCCATTTATTCCTGAAGGCATCAGGCAGATCATTTATATAAGATTTTGCAACTGTACCTTTTAGCGGGACCAGGCTGTCACATGTTTCTTGACGTGCTGGAGGGAATATAAGCACTTTTGAAAAGTATAAGAATTTCCGCCTAAAAGTTTGATTACTATTTGATGTGAATATAGGAATAAACTAGGTTTGTGTTCAGGTTGCACCGCTTTACAATCAGGACAGAAGGCAAAGCCACCAGGTGGGGTTTATTTAATAAAATTATCATGCGTATTTGGAGAGGAAGGTCATGTAATTTGCAAACATGTTAGGGCCCAAACTGCAGATATTTAAAAAAAAAAGTGAGAAATACAGTATAGCAAACACGCATGCACACAAAAAGAAATGGTGATTTATTGATTTGCTTTTGATCAGGAATATATGGATCGTTATGTTTAAAGATAGCACATTGGGTGGTATTTCAGTGGTATTATGATAACTGGGGTTATTGACAACAATTAGATGTGATTGGAAATGTTAAGTTGTATAGCACAAATACAGTATGTTACAATTTACATACAGAATGTTGAAATTTGCTGCTACATTTTGATGTGTCGGGTATGGACAGTGGGGCACTGATAATAATTTGAGCAACATGTCAGGCCATAGTCAGATCGGACAGGAGGGAATTAAGATATGCAAGGAGACAGACAGTAGTGCAGGGGTTAAATTTGAGGCAGGATTTACTTGTCAGACATGTACAGTACAGTTGGAATTGGGGACATATTCTTTTTTTTAGAAGAAACGCAAAGGATCTTATAACAAGATATGGTATGCGGGTAATCAGGATGGGGTGAGGAAAGCTGTAAGCATGTGGCAGGCTGCACAGACTAATGGGTCCTACACACTCGGCGATCCGCCGCCAAGCTGCCCGACGGCGGTGATGGGGAGGTGGCGGGGACTTCACTCCCCCGGTCACCCGGCTCCATAGCAGTGCATGCTAATATGGACGAGATTGTCCATATTGGCCTGCATGCATAAGCGACCCGGCACCAACGATGAAAGAGCGTGGGGCCGCACATCGTTGATCGTTGGTGCTTACACACTGAACGATATGAACGCGTTCTCGTTCATTAATGAACGAGAACGTTCACATCGTGCAGTGAAATCTGTAAGTGTGTAGGGCCTATAATTCTACTTGCTGTGAATAGATGCATTATCCCAAGGAGATGATGGTTGCTGGTCTGGGTGGCCTAGAGCAGCTATTATGTTTGGTAGCCATCTTTGGTATGAGTACATCCTTGGATAAGTTTGTGACACGGGTGTGTCATGTACGTTCAATGAATGCAGGATGTGGTGAGAGTGAAACTGATGCTGCACAGTCAAGAAAACTTTTTAAAAGCTATAATAGGAAGAGGAACACGCCCCAGCAAGATCGGAGTGGAGATATATATATGTTTGTACAGGTTGAGTATCCCATATCCAAAATGCTTGGGACCAGAGGTATTTTGGATATCGTATTTTTCCGTATTTTGGAATAATTGCATACCATAAAGAGATATCATGGTGATGGAACCCAAGTCTAAGAACAGAATGCATTTATGTTTCATATACACCTTATATACACAGCCTGAAGGTCATTTTAGCCAATATTTTTTGTAACTTTGTGCATTAAACAAAGTGTGTCTACATTCACACAATTCATTTATGTTTCATATACACCTTATACACACAGCCTGAAGGTCATTTAATACAATATTTTTAATAACTTTGTGTATTAAGCAAAGTTTGTGTACATTGAGCCATCAAAAACAAAGGTTTCACTATCTCACTCTCAGTCAAAAAAGTCCGTATTTCGGAATATTCCGTATTTTGGAATATTTGGATATGGGATACTCAACCTGTATATATATATATATAATGTGAAATATATAATTAGGGTCTGGTCTTAGGGGCAGGGATTGATTGAGGTAGTTGGTGAGATGGCTTAAGATGCTAGCAGGCGTATGAACTTGCAAAGCTGGTAAAGTTACAGCATCCTCTGTCTGGGTTCGGTATGATTGACCGTTGCACGGGATGCCGAATGTCGGTATACTGACATCAGCATCCCGAGCGGTGGAATGCTGGTAGGGGGGCGAGTGCAACGAAGCCCTTCGTTCGCCACAGATTCTATTCTCCCTCTATGGGTGTCACGGACACCCATAGAGGGGGAATCACCTACCTCACCGGTATACCGGTGGTATGATGCCCCTGTCAGGATCCTGGCGTCTGTATTGTGACCGCCGGGATCCCGACGATCGGTATAATAACCGCATACCCTCTGTCCACTCAAACATTACAGCCATGGAAAGTCTTGCATGACTAAAGTTAGCTGTGCAGAGATATACTGTAGGTCACATCAGGGTGATCAGGGTTCTTGGCTGACCTAGGTTTAGATGGGTTACATGTTAGGTTACAGTGCCTTATGGTATTGGAGAGTAACTTCAAATACAGGTAGTCATTCCGAGTTGATCGCTAGCTGCCGTTGTTCGCAGCGCAGCGATCAGGCTAAAAATCTGCATTTCTGTGCATGCACCGCAATTCGCACGCGCGACGTACGGGTACAAAGTCCTTTGTGGTTTTGCACAGGTTCTAGCGAAGCTTTCAGCCGCACGGCACAATGCGAGAAGATTGACATGAAGTGGGCGTTTCTGGGTGTAAACCGACCGTTTTTAGGGAGTGCTTAGAAAAACGCAGGCATGGCTGGGCGGGTGTGTGACATCAAAAGCCGGCCCACCGTCGTTAGAATCAACGGACACGAAGAGTAACTACAGGACTGGTCTTGTTTTGCACAAAAAGATTTTGCAGGCGCTCTGCTGCACAAGCGTTTGCACTTCTGCAAAGTGAATATACACTCCCCAGTGGGCGGCAGCAATGCGTTTGCACGGTTGCTAAAAACTGCTAGCGAGTGATCAACTCGGAATGACCCCCACAGTACTTGGGGCAGTTAGACATTGTTGGCTGGGTGTTATATGTGTATATATATATATATATATATATATATATATATATATATTCTTCCAAACAATGAATCGGGGGCGCTACCACTCACATCCCATTACACCAGCAATACAAATGACCACATATATAGTTAATAACAATTTATTAAAAAGCACAATTTGCTATTAGAGATAACCCTTTCAAATGCACAGATTAGTGTCAAAGATGAAATGAAGGGTATTCTTCTCTCTTCAACCCTAAGAGTATTTTTGCTTTCATAATTATATATATATATATATATATATATATATATATATAAAATATTATTTCTGTCCTCAAGGAAATATTATTCATCCTCTTGTGGTTGAGCAATAGCCCAATTACTTAAAATAAAAAAGTTTCAGGTTACTGGATTTATTTATAAAATACCCACAAAAAGTCCTATTTTCTATTGTGCTATGCAGATGTGTAGCTATTGTAGGTACCATGGTGCCCGTAGCAAGGGTGTGTTTCAGCGTCCCCACCCTTGTACTGAATTGGGGCCATATTACATTTGAAAAAAAAAAATATTGAAAAATCCAAAATTGGTGACAGGGCTTTGTGGATCTCAAGGCAACAGTTTCCTTTGGTGCTCACTGTCCCTTTTAAACAGGGACAGTGAGCACCAAAAACGTGTAACAAAAATATAGGGGAGTGGCTTCAAGGGGAAGGGGCACGGCCACAGAATAATACCAATTCAGATAACACTGCACAGTAGTGTCCGTTATTCACATTACACCACACTGTAGTACCCCTTATACACTTTTACGTCACACAGTAGGGACCCTTATACAGGTTACGCAACACAGTAGAGCCCCTAATACCTGTTACACAACACAGTAGAGCCGCTTATAGACTTTACACCACAGTAGAGGCACTTATACACTTTATACAAATAGTAGAGACGCTTATACATGTTACACCACAGTAGAGCTGTTTATACACATTACACCACAGTAGAGCCGTTCATACATGTTATGCCACAGTAAAGCCACTTGTACTTGTTACTCTGCAGCTTCTAATGCAGAGAGAGGTGCTGCAGCAAAGCTGGGGCAGAGAGAGGTGCTGCAGCATCAATGTAAAGAGATGTGCTGTAGCAGCCGGGGCAGAGAGGGGTGCTGCAACAGACGGGCAGAGAGATGCAGCAGCAGCTGGGGCCAAAAGAGGTGCTGCAAAAGCTGGGACACAGAGAGGTGTTGCAGCAGCCAAGACAGAGAGAGGTGCGGCAGCAGTCGGGGCAGAAAGAAGTGTTGCAGCAGCCAGGACAGAGAGAGGTGCTGCAGCAGTCGGGGCAGAAAGAGGTGCTGCAGCAGCCAGGGCAGAGAGTGGTGTAGCAGGACAGAAGTAACCCTGCTGCACAGCTACAAGCAGGTAGTGAGACATATAAAGACCTGTTCTGCTGCATCCCGCAGAACAGGATCCGTGTGCACACAGAACACCCCTCCCAGCCATGCGGGTCTCGTTCAGCAGGACCCGCTTGGCCGCTATGTGTGGCCCCAGCCTAACCCCGGCCAGCATCCATTTTGTGGTCAGTTCAGGACAGGAAGCTGAGCACTATCAGCCACTACCAGAATGACTGTAGTTTTCCCAGCAGGTACAAATGGCTGCGGAGTGGCCACTGGGTAAAAACATTTCTATATACTGTAGGCTGTGCCGATCAAACACCACACTGATCAGCTGTGCCCAAAAGCCAACATACTGGGCTAAAATATGCCCATAAGCCATCTTATAAGGCTAAAACAGCTGTGACTATCAGCCAACAGAACCTGTTCAGTTGTGCCCATGAGCCACCGGGGCAACTGTAGTGAAGCACGCTGGGTGGAACCTAGAGGAGGACTCAGGCAGGACATAAGGGAAAAATTATAAAAGCTTGGGGAGATATAAAGTGGAGAGAGATAACGTACCAACCAATCAGCTCCTGTTTTGTAAACACAGCCTGTAACATGACAGTTAGGAGCTAACTGATTGGTACTTTATATCTCTCCAAGTTTTCATAAAGTCTGCCCCTATTGTCAAAAGGGGAGATTCAACAAAAAGTAACAAATAGAAAAGATGACTATAGCAACCAATAATATTGTAGAAGTGGAGTTCCAGGATCTGTATTTGGGGTACTTTGATATGGAGAACGAATTGACAGAATAGGAGAGGAGTGGGTTAAACCTCATCTAGTCTGGGGGCAGGACGGTAAGGCATTATGGGAGTATTATTGTTAGCCAATAGGAATGAATGTTGGGGGTAGGTGGAATGGGTTCTTAAGCCTGAGAAAGGGGCTGGGTCAGCCTCTTCTGCTTTTGTCGTGGTGAGGGTGAGTGCTCTACCCCCCTTTGTCTCTTGCTGTGCTGCATCTTAATTTTATGTGCTCTTGTCATAGCTGCTGTTGCTGTGTCCCCTCTGTCCTCATTGCCCGGGATTATACTTTTGCCTGACATGCCCCGTCCTCGCCGCTCCTCTGCCCCCCCTGCCCGCTTCCTTGATGCGGCCCCTACTCGGGAGCCGGCCTCCGGTGCAACGGGCCGGAGCGCTCCGCTCGCGGCCGGGTCTGTGCCTGCTGGCGCTGCTGCGGGCGCTCGTTCTCGGACGCGCCCGGCGGCGCGTGCGTCCGCCCCGTCGCCGGCTAGGCTGCGGCCGCCGGGGGATCCCCCTCCGGCGCGCCTGCAGCTGAAGTTGGGCTCGGCGGCGGGCGTGTGCAGGGTGCAGCGGGCAGCCGGCGGGGAGAGCCAGCCGGGGAGCCCGCTGGCGTGGATTCTCCGCCGGCTGCTGCGGCGCGGGGACGCGCGCACGCGCATTCCCTGCGCTCTCCACCACTGAGAGTCACCAGAGGCTCTCCAGAGCATGAGGGGATTGCCTCTATGGAGGGGGACGGTGAACCTTCCACGGGCCGTCCGGTGAGACTGGTGCAGTCCGGATCGCGGACGCGCGCATGCGCCCGTGGGGCAGCTGGACTCCCGGGGCGCTCTCCCCGCTCTGACGGGGGGGGCTCCCGGGGGCCTCTGGTAGTGACGGCGGGGGGCCGGAGGGGTTCTGGCTGGTGGCAGATGGCAGCGGGTTCTCCCTGTGGGCGGGGCCAGTGGGGGCCGGAGCAGCTCGGTGGCTCAGGATGCACCGCAGGAGGGAACGGGGGTTATTGGGGCGGCTAGTGCCGGTTCCCGACGAAGCCGACCTGGGCGGCATGCCGGCGCGGTTCGACCCATCCCAGCTGTGGACCCGGGGGCTGGGGGAACCTCTGGAGCTGCGGCTGCGGCTCTGGATCCCTCTGCCATTGCGTCGGCACTGTCGGCCATGACGGCGGCGTTTGCGCCGTTTTTGTCGGCTTTGTCCCCGGGTGGCGCTTCATCGGTTCCCGCTGCGGGCGACGCGGCCGTTCCCCCAAGTGCGTCTGACCCAGCCCTCGGCGCAGTTTCTTCAGGCGTGTCGCAGTCTGGGCTCCGCTGCTGCGTTGCTGGGTAGCACTACCCCATCGCCCGCGGGGGCGTCTGCTTTCATTCCCGCCAGGGGGGCTTCGGCTCCGGGGGCGGTTGTCCCTTCTTTTTCAGGTGCGGATCCGGATAGCGATCGGGACGAGGAGCCGGTCGTGGCCGTCGTATCGCCTTCCGGAAGCGGGCTCGCCGGTGAGTGGGACACCGATACTGTTGCTATGTCGCTGGGGTCCTCTTCTTCCTCGTACGGCAGTACGTCGATTAGATCTTCCTCTTCTTCGTCGTGCCAGTCTGCGGTTAGTAGCACCGCGAAGGCTAGGAAGAGGGCTATCAGGTACGCGCGGCGTGAGGCGCGGCACCGGGATAAGCGGTCTCGGAAGAGTAGTGGTAGTTCTCGACGGGAAAGGAGGAGGCGTAATTTGCCGGGCGTGGTTCGCTGCGAGTACATGGCAGTCTTGCGGGGATTGCGAGAGAGTTGCAGGAGGAAGATTAGACGGGGGGAATACGTCGACCTCTTTACGTTGACGGAGGACACCAAGAGGGAAGGTAAGGAAGTGCTCGCGAAGGGCGGTATTGGGACGGAGGCCTTTCGATCGTATGACAACTGGTTGGCGGGTTTCTGTGTTTTCGCGGCGTGCTACTTGGAGGATCGCCCTGATGAACACATGAACGTCATCAGGTATATTCACCTCGTGCATGACATGCAGCGTCAGTCTAAGGACGATTCGTGGCTGCAATACGACAAACAGTTCCGTCAGAAACACGATTGCCTACACGTCATTGACTTCGGAGGCAAAGATGTGGAGGTATGGCTGCGGGTCACGCGAGCGCAGGATGTGAAGATGGTGGCTAAGGGGGCGCCGGTGGCGCAGGCCGCAACGGCGAGTCAGTTTCGACCAGCGGTTGAGGGTCCGCCGCGCCGCCCTTGGAACGCGGCCCGTTCTCCGCAGCAGACGCCGGTGAAGGGGAAGTATTTCGCGTTCAACAATGCCACGTGCCCCCTTGGGCAACGGTGTCGTTTTCGACACCTTTGCTTGCAATGTAACGGATCCCACCCTGCTTCCAATTGCTTCCGCGGGGGGCGTCCTGGTGCCAAGGCGGCCGCTGGCCCTGCCGGAAGAGCAACGGGTGGGCTTGCCGCTAGTTAGGGCGCCGTCACCGGTTCGTTTGGGGGCCATGCTAAAATGGTTAGGATGGTACCCAAACACAGACGACGCAAGATTTCTGCGGGAGGGTTTTGCGTCGGGTTTTCGTTTGCCTGTGGTGGGGGATGTTTTAGTTCGGGCCGCCAGGAACCTGCAGTCTGCCCGGGATTTCCCTGACGTGCTTCGAGGTAAAGTGGAACAGGAGGTTCGCCTAGGGAGAATGGCGGGCCCCTTTGCGCAGCCACCTATCGAGGATTTGATTATTTCCCCGGTGGGGGTTGTGCCCAAAAAGGCTCCGGGTAAGTTTCGGCTAATTCGGCATTTGTCTTATCCATCGGGGTCCTCGGTGAACGATGCGATTTCGCCGGAAGATTGTGGTGTATCAGTCCTTTGAGGATGCTCTGGGCTTGGTCCGGGAGTGTGGCTCGGTGGCCCTCATGGCTAAGCTGGATGTTGAATCGGCTTTTCGCTTGCTCCCTTTGCACCCGGAGTCGTTTCGATTCATGGGTTTCCGCGTCGGGAAGGAATACTTCATTGACAAGTGTCTGCCTATGGGGTGTTCCGTTTCGTGAGCCTTTTTTGAAAAGTTCAGCACCTTATTACATTGGTGCGTGGAGTTTTCTTGCGGAGGTAGCGGGATTGCACATTACCTGGATGATTTTTTGTGCATGGGGCCCGCGCATTCTCCTCGCTGTGGTTTCCTGCTGTTCTCGCTGCGGGCATTGCTGGGGCATTTTGGCGTCCCGGTGGCCGAGGATAAAATGGAGGGGCCCCTCTACTGCTTGTCCTTTTTAGGTATCGAGATCGATACGGTCGCGGGGGCGTGCCGGCTGCCTCAGGACAAGGTCGTGCAGCTACGGGAGTCCATTGCGCAGTGCTCGGAACGAAGTAAGGTTACTTTGCGGGAGGCGCAATCCCTCTTAGGTCGGTTGAACTTTGCCTGTCGGGTGATTCCCATGGGCAGGGTTTTTTGCCGGAAGTTGGAGCGGTCCACGGCCGGGGTGTCCAGGCCGCACCATTTTGTCCGTTTCTCGGCAGAGATTAGGCAGGACCTCGCTATGTGGGTTTCGTTCCTGGCGGATTTCAATGGTGTACGGATCTGGATGGCCCCGCTCGTTGACAGTTTCGAATTGCAGTTTTTTTTACAGATGCGGCGGGCTCCTCGGGGTTCGGTTGTTACCTGGACGGGGCTTGGTGCGCGGCCTCTTGGCCCGAGTCTTGGTCGAGGGAGGGGCTGACCGGCGACCTGTTGTTGCTGGAGCTCTTTCCGATCATGGTGGCCTTGGAAGTTTGGGGGGAGCGACTGCGGTATTCTCTTCCGTTGCGATAACTTGGGGGTCGTGCACGCGGTTAACAACCAAAGGGCTAAGGACCTGCGGGTCCTCCGAGTGCTGTCACGGCTCGTGCTAACCTGTTTGCGCTGCAATATTCTGTTTCGGGCGCAACACGTCCCCGGGGTAGATAATGGGATCGCCGACGCTTTGTCCAGGGGGCAGTGGGATAGGTTCCGTTTGTTGGCCCCGGAGGCTGATTCGGTAGGTTTGCCCTGCCCTTCTTATGTTTGGCAGGTCATCATGGCGGATTGGAAGGGCTAGCAGAGCTGTCTTTGGCTCCGTCCACTCTCGCTGGATACCGTAGGGCCTGGAAGGAGTGTGAAGACTTTTCCCGTAACAAAGGGCCTAGAGGTAAGAGGGGTCAGAGCTTGTTTCTAGACTTCGTTTGGCAACTCTTCGTAACGGGGAGATCGAGGGCCGTGGTGTCTCGGTACCTCGCCGGGATATCCTTTTATTCTAAATTGAAGGGTATGCCGGATTTTACGATGGGTTTCCTGCTGGCAAGGGCGCTTAGAGGTTGGGCGCGTTCTGCTCCGGTGCCTCCCGATGGCCGACGCCCTATTGATGCGTCCCTGCTTTCTTCCCTCTTGGGGGCGGTGGCGGGGGTGGCGGACTCCCGTTTTGAAACGCTCCTGTTTCAGCTGGCCTTTTCCATGGCGTTCCATGGTGCATTCAGGGTTTCTGAGCTGGTTGCGGCTTCTAAGAAAACCGAGGCCTTTATGCGGCGCGCGGATGTTATTGTGGGTGGGGGGTCCGTGCTGTGCAGGCTGCGCCGCTCAAAAACTGATCAGATGGGTAGAGGGCATTGGCTCACTTTGACACCATCGGGTGGTGGGGACTGTTGTCCGGTGGCATTGGCTGATCGGTATGCGGAGGTCAGGCCCTCGTCTGAAGGGTCTTGGCTCCTGCATTACGACGGGTCGCCATTGACGAAGTACCAGTTTACATGGATGATGCGGCGCTGCCTGTCCAGTTTGGGCCTCTCGCCTAGGGACTTTGGTTCCCATTCCTTTAGAATAGGGGCCGCCACTACCGCAGCATCTGCAGGGTGCGCCGTGGACGAAATTAAGGCTTTGGGCCGCTGGAAGTCGGCGGCTTATAAGCGTTACATTCGGCCCGTTGTTGCGTAAGCGAGTTTGTTCTACTAACATGTTTGTGTTACTGCATTGTGTGTTTCAGTTCAGCGTGTTCGTACTGTATTGTTTGTCTCCCCTGTCCTCCCTACTCGGATGGCTAGCTACTCGCCACTAATTACAAGTTCCTCAGCAGGTTTTTACGTTTCACCTCCAGCCGAGTTATTCTGTGTTCCCCCCAAACCCCCCCCCCCCCCCTCCCAGCTCTAACCCCCCCCCCTTTTTGTTATTTTGTTTTTTCCTTGTGTGTCTTTCTGTTGCTTCGATTGGCCTGAAGCTTGTTCAAGAGGAAAGTTATAGTCCTCTATTCAAATTTTTCTTTTTGGCAGATCCTCGTTCTGATAGTTGGTTCCTGTTCTGGGCTGGGTTTGGTTTTATCTCCCATATTCACATTTGTTTATCTGTTTTTCCCCTTTTAGGTTGGCGGGTGGATGTGTGTGATGTGTGGGTGATTGGCCATTCCTATGTTTATTGGGCAGCCAAATTTTTGGCTACGGAAGGGGCTCCTTGCTTTGTGGGTTCGGATGATGTGCGGTGGATAGGTGTGCGTGGTATGCTTTGGCATGACCTGAAAGCGAAGCTTATGGAGCAGGTTCAGCGGTTTGGCATCCCCAAACTGTTGGTGATTCACTTAGGAGGGAACGACCTAGGTAGGAGGAAGGCAGTGAATCTTCGATTGGCCATTATTCAGGATCTGCAAGTGATTTCGGGCGCTTGGCCAGGCTGTAGGCTTATCTGGTATTGTATGGTGCCGCGGTTGTGTTGGCGTGGAGTGGTGGATTGTCGAGCGATCAATGTGGCTCGCCGGAAGGTGAATGCCGCGGTGGCTAAGTTTGTGGTGGCCCATGGCGGTGCTGTGGTTTGGCATCAGCGGATCAAGTTTCGGCACTTCTACTTGTTTATACCAGATGGTGTGCACTTGACAGGACAGGGACTATCTATGTTTTTGGAGGATCTGTTTTCGGTGGTTGGTTCGGTAGGTTAGGGGTATGGTGGCGGTGCGTAGTTTCTGTGGAACAGAACTTCGCTGTTGGCGGGAAAGAACGGCAAGTTAACATTTGTTGGATTAAAGAGTGAATTGGAGGTCATTTGGTTGTTGATTTTAGGTGCGCTCTCCTTCGCTGACTGGTTTTACATCTGCTGGACCGCCTTCACGGGTGGCAGCCTCATCACCTTCACGGGTGGGTAGTCAGGATGGAGGTTGAGCGGATACCTATTTGTTTGTTGGAAGGTTTACGTCAGTTCCTTTTTATAAGATAGTTATCTATGGGATAGAGTTGTTTAGCCGTTCTTTCTGGCCACCATACTTTAGTTTAATTATTCACAGTTAATGGTTCACTTAAATAAATAGCTAACAATTTCTGCCAAATTCAAGTCTCTGTGTCTTTATTTATTATAATTAAGTGTTAAGGTTATAGTTTATGTTACGGACAATCCTCAGACTATATGAGGTTTAGTAAACAGACAGGGGGGTGCTCCCCTTCCTGGTATCCCACCAGCACACTAATACCTGCTATTAGGTAGTGTAGGACTGCTGATATCAGAGAAGCCGTGACGTGGTTCAGCAGCTTTCCATGTATTTGCAAATTCATGTAACAAATAACTCTGAAACTCTATTACCAGATAGGTTCGGGTATTGTTGCGGATTTTAGTCAGTGTGCTGGGAGGGGCACAAGGGGAGGCGCGGAAGCACCCCCCTCTCTGTTTGCTGTGACCCCTCCCCTTTTCTAGCATGTGATAAGTTTCTCCAGAATGATTGAGCTACTTTCCCTGTTTGGTTCTTTGATATGTGTAATACTTTTAATTCCATTGGGCGATATTCAATTGTTTCTCTTGCTGGCAGCCAGTAGATGGTGCCCAGCTGAGCTATTCAATTGTTGTCCCATTTGGGCGCGATCGGCTGCCAGCACCGGCATTTCAGATCGCACCCCTCAGAGGTGGCAAGCTGAAATAAACGACGTGTGACCCGTTTGAGTGCTCAAATGGTTTGGTCGGGTTTAGCCACTTTACGCGGCTAAACCGGACCTCTCTGGGCGTGACAAGCGCAATAAAAGAAACAATTGAATATCACCTCCCACCAATCTCCCATCACTTTAGATGGAAGATCGAGAGCGATAAACAATTGAACATTGCACATTGTGAGATGCTTTTGGGGGGTATTTAAAAAAAATGGACAAATTACGCTTGGGTCCCCTACCAAAAGCTAGATAAAGAAATACAACTTTTCCCTATATTATCTTCATTTCCCAGGGAATTAGTTTTGTGGTTTCTGTGCATATCAAGAGAACATCTGCAACAAGGGAGGTCATTCCGACCCGTTCGCACGCTGCGGTTAATCGCAGCGGTGCGAATAGGTCGGTTCTGCGCATGCATAGCGGACGCAATGCGCAGGTGCATTGATTCTCAGCGACGGCAGTCGCTGGGCAACGACGCAGGGAACGAAGAAAGCGGTCACAGCACGGACCGCAAGAAGATTCACAGGCGGGAGGCGGATCGGGGCGTCTACTCACCATTTTCCGGACTTGGAGAGCCGAACGCAGGCGTGTTGAGGCGTTTGGAGGGCGGATGTCTGACGTCAATTCCGGGACCTTCAACGCTGGATTCATTACACAGGGTAAGTAACTGCAGGGCTAGTCTTCTATTACACAAAACTTTTTTAGCATAGCACAAGCAATCGCAGCCCTGCTATGCTAAATACACTCCCCCATAGGCGGCGTCTAGTTGATCGCACGAGCAGCAAAAAGTTGCTACGTGCGATCAACTCGGAATGACCCCCAAAGTTCCCACCGCTTATAATGAACTAGTGGCTGCTGTGCTTTATATTAGGATGTGACGGTTGTTATATTGTTAAAGCTGTTCTTATTGTACTATAACTACGGACAATGGAACAGAGATGTTTCTCTTTGTCTCCTGTACCATAATTGTCAGTATACTGCATATCTTTATAGTGAGAACTTTTGCTTCTTGCTGTGCATAATATACTACACATTCCGGAGTATAAATGGTCTTTGCTCACAATAATGTCTTTTTCGGCCTAAGAGCATGTGTCTTTCTAGTAGGTAGAAAAATTAAGTGTCGCATTAATGGTCAGCAATAAAATCCTAGTCTACACCTGCTGCAGGTAATATACTTTATGTGCCTGGGCTTGACCTTCAGAATAACCTTATTACAGTACAAGAGGAAGAGAGCAGATTGTTCTGCAGCAACACATACCATGATGAAAGGGTTAAACACGGCCATACATCTATGGCCAACACTGGTTTTGGGGCATTTGATTACAAGGGAATGTAGTGTCCCCTTTCCAGGGCTGCGATCAGTGACCGTGACAAATTAATAGTGTATGGATACACACTGCAGTCACTCAATTATCCGGCATATTTATGTTCTTTGCCACACAAGCCCATTGAGGAACTCAAATTACATTTAACCCTATAAATGGAACACAGAACCCAAAGAGAGTCTATCATTACCAAGCACACAACAGAGCCGCACTCTATACAACCCTATTCACATCTCAGAGATACATTTTCAAATCTCTGGGGAGAATTCTAATCTTAGCGCACCCCCGATCTCATGTCTAAAGTGATGGGAGATAGCAGGGCGATATTCAAATGCCCCCCGTTATCGCGCTGATCACATCCATTATGGTCCTGTTTAGGCGCGCAAAGCACCTAAACCCAACTAAAGTAATAGGCACGATCGTGAAAAATAAGATTTTAAACCTACCGGTAAATCTTTTTCTCCTAGTCCGTAGAGGATGCTGGGGACTCCGTAAGGACCATGGAGTATAGACGGGCTCCGCAGGAGACATGGGCACCTATAAAGAACTTTTAGTATGGGTGTGCACTGGCTCCTCCCTCTATGCCCCTCCTCCAGACCTCAGAGAACTGTGCCCAGAGGAGATGGACAATACGAGGAAAGGATTTTGTTAATCTAAGGGCAAGATTCATACCAGCCCACACCAATCATACCATATAACCTGGAATACCCAAAGCCAGTTAACAGTATGAACAAACAACAGCACCGGTCCAAGACCGATTCCAACTGTAACATAACCCTTATGTAAGCAATAACTATATACAAGTCTTGCAGATCTTCCGCACTGGGACGGGCGCCCAGCATCCTCTACGGACTAGGAGAAAAAGATTTACCGGTAGGTTTAAAATCTTATTTTCTCTTACGTCCTAGAGGATGCTGGGGACTCCGTAAGGACCATGGGGTTTATACCAAAGCTCCCAATCGGGCGGGAGAGTGCGGATGACTCTGTAGCACCGACTGAGCAAATGCTAGGTCCTCATCAGCCAGGGTATCAAACTTGTAGAATTTAGCAAAAGTGTTTGAACCCGACCAAGTCGCCGCTCGGCAAAGCTGTAATGCCGAGATGCCTCGGGCAGCCGCCCAAGAAGAGCCCACCTTCCTAGCGGAATGGGCCTTTTCTGAATGTGGTAACGGCAATCCAGCCGTAACATAAGCCTGCTGAATCGTGTTACAGATCCAGCGAGCAATAGTCTGCTTTGAAGCAGGCGCGCCAATCTTGTTGGCTGCATACAGGACAAACAGAACCTCTGTTTTCCTAACCCTAGCCGTCCTGGCTACATAAATCTTTAAGGCCCTGACTACATCCAGGGACATGGAATCCTCCAAGTCACTCGTAGCCACAGGCACCACGATAGGTTGGTTCATATGAAATGAAGACACCACCTTAGGTAAAAATTGAGGACGAGTTCTCAATTCTGCTCTATCCACATGAAAAATCAAGTAGGGGCTCTTGTGAGACAATGCCGCCAATTCAGACACCCGCCTTGCCGAAGCTAAGGCCAATAACATGACCACCTTCCAGGTGAGAAATTTCAACTCAACCGTTTTAAGGGGTTCAAACCAGTGTGACTTAAGGAACTGTAACACCACGTTCAGGTCCCATGGCGCCACTGGGGCCACAAAAGGAGGCTGGATGTGTAGCACGCCCTTCACAAAAGTCTGGACTTCTGGAAGAGAAGCCAATTCCTTCTGAAAGAATATCGATAAGGCCGAAATCTGTACCTTAACAGAGCCTAACTTCAGGCCCATATCCACTCCTGTCTGTAGAAAGTGGAGAAAACGGCCCAGGTGGAAATCTTCCGTAGGAGCATTCTTGGCTTCACACCAAGATACATACTTCCTCCAGATATGGTGATAATGTTTCGCCGTCACCTCCTTCCTAGCCTTTATTAGAGTAGGTATGACCTCCTCCGGAATACCCTTCTCAGCTAGGATCCGGCGTTCAACCGCCATGCCGTCAAACGTAACCTCGGTAAGTCTTGGAACGTGCAGGGACCCTGCTGTAACAGGTCCTCCCTTAGCGGAAGAGGCCAAGGATCTTCTGCGAGCATCTCCTGAAGATCCGAGTACCAGGCCCTTCGAGGCCAGTCTGGAACAATGAGTATTGTCTGTACTCTTTTCCGTCTTATGATCCTCAACACATTTGTGATGAGAGGCAGAGGAGGAAACACATAGACTGACTGGAACACCCATGGCGTTACCAGAGCGTCTACTGCTATTGCCTGAGGGTCCCGGGACCTAGCACAGTACCTCCGAAGCTTCTTGTTGAGGCGTGACGCCATCATGTCTATTTGAGGAACTCCCCAGAGACCCGTTATCTCTGCAAAGACTTCTTGATGAAGTCCCCACTCTCCTGGATGGAGATCGTGTCTGCTGAGGAAGTCTGCTTCCCAGTTGTCCACTCCCGGAATGAAGACAGCTGACAGAACGCTTACGTGATTTTCCGCCCAGCGAAGAATCCTGGTGGCTTCCGCCATCGCGACTCTGCTCCTTGTCCCGCCTTGGCAGTTCACATGAGCCACGGCTGTGACTTTGTCTGATTGAATCAGAACCGGTAGGTTGCGAAGAAGACCCTTCGCTTGTCGAAGGCCGTTGTATATGGCCCTTAATTCCAGCACGTTGATGTGCAGACAGGACTCCTGGCTTGATCATAGTCCTTGAAAGTTTCTTCCTTGGGTGACAGCTCCCCATCCTCGGAGGCTCGCGTCCGTGGTTACCAGAACCCAGTCCTGAATGCCGAACCTGCGACCCTCTAGAAGGTGAGCACTTTGCAGCCACCATAGGAGAGACACCCTGGCCCTGGGGGACAGTGTTATTCTCCGATGTATTTGTAGATGGGACCCGGACCACTTGTCCAGAAGGTCCCATTGAAACGTCCTTGCATGGAACCTGTGGGCTGCCACCATTTTCCCCAGAACTCGAGTGCATTGATGAACTGACACTCTTTTTGGCTTTAGCAGGTCTCTGACCATGTTCTGGGAGGTCCTGGGCTTTTTCCAACGGGAGAAAAACCTTCTTTCGTTCCGTGTCTAGTATCATGCCTAGGAACGATAGTCGAGTTGTTGGAACCAACTGTGACTTTGGCAGATTGAGAATCCAACCGTGTTGCTGGAGAGTGACACGTTCTACAGTAATCGATCTTTTGATTTCGCCTTTATCAGGAGATCGTCCAAGTATGGGATAATTGTGACTCCTTGCCTGCGCAGGATCACCATCATTTCCGCCATTATCTTGGTGAAAATCCTTGGGGCCGTTGAAAGCCCAAACGGCAACGTCTGAAACTGGAAATGACAATCCTGTACCGCGAATCTCAGGTACTCCTGATGAGCGGGATATATGGGGACATGAAGGTAAGCATCCTTTATGTCCAGTGACACCATAAAATCCCCCCCTTCCAGGCAGGCTATTACAGCTCGGAGTGATTCCATCTTGAATTTGAAACGTTTCAAGTACAGATTTAGGGATTTTTGATTTAAAATGGGCCTGACCGAACCATCCGGCTCCGGGACCACAAAGAGGGTCGAATAGTACCCGTTTCCCTGTTGGCTCAGGGGAACCCCTATAATCACTTGCTGTTGACACAGCGTTTGAATTGCAGCTAACACTACTTCTCGCACTGGGGTAGAAGCTGGTAAGGGCGACTTGAAAAATCGGCGTGGGGGCACCTCTTCGAATTCCAGCTTGTAGCCTTGGGAAACTATCTCCATCGCCCAAGGATCTACGTTTGACCGAACCCAGACCTGGCTGAAGAGTTGAAGGCGTGCCCCCACCGGTGCGGACTCCCGCAGGGGAGCCCCAGCGTCATGCAGTGGATTTTGTAGAAGCCGGGGAGGACTTCTGTTCCTGGGAACCCGCTGCGGCAGGTGATCTTTTCCCTCTACCCTTACCTCTGGCAAGGAAGGGGGAGCCCCGACCTCTTCTGGGCTTTTGCGACCGAAAGGACTGCATCCGATACTGTGGAGTTTTCTTTTGCTGTTGGGAAACAAAAGGTAAAAAGGAAGATTTACCTGCGGTAGCTGTGGAAACCAGGTCTGCGAGCCCATCCCCAAACAACACATCACCCTTATAGGGTAAAACCTCCATATGCTTTTTTGAATCCGCATCACCCGTCCATTGGCGGGTCCATAAGGATCGTCTCGCTGAAATAGCCATGGCATTGGAATCAATGGCCCTCATTCCGAGTCGTTCACTCTGTATTTTTCATCGCATCGCAGTGAAATTCCGCTTAGTACGCATGCGCAATATTCGCACTGCGACTGCGCCAAGTAATTTTACAATGGAGATAGTATTTTTACTCACGGCTTTTTCATTGCTCCGGCGATCGTAGTGTGATTGACAGGAAATGGGTGTTACTGGGCGGAAACAGGCCGTTTTATGGGCGTGCGGGAAAAAACGCTACCGTTTCCGGAAAAAACGCAGGAGTGGCCGGGGAAACGGGGGAGTGTCTGGGCGAACGCTGGGTGTGTTTGTGACGTCAAACCAGGAACGACAAGCACTGAACTGATCGCAGATGCCGAGTAAGTGTGGAGCTACTCTGAAACTGCTAAGTAGTTTGTAATCGCAATATTGCGAATACATCGTTCGCAATTTTAAGATGCTAAGATACACTCCCAGTAGGCGGCGGCTTAGCGTGAGCAACTCTGCTAAAATCGCCTTGCGAGCGATCAACTCGGAATGAGGGCCAATGTCTCTTTGAGCGTCTCTCATATATAAGACTGCGTCTTTAATATGTGCTAAAGTTAGCAAAATAGTATCCCTATCTAGGGTATCAAGGTCAGCAGACAGGGTATCTGTCCAAGCTGCAACCGCACTACATAACCATGCCGACGCAATTGCCGGTCTAAGTAAAGTACCAGTATGTGTATAAATAGACTTTAATGTAGTCTCCTGCTGCGGTCCGCAGGGTCCTTGAGGGCCGCTGTATCTGGAGACGGCAGCGCCACCTTCTTGGACAGGCGTGTTAGAGTCTTGTCCACTATGGGAGAGGATTCACAACGTGCCCTGTCCTGTGTAGGGAAAGGGTACGCCATAAGAACCCTTTTGGGAATCTGCAGTCTCTTATCTGGAGATTCCCAAGCTTTTTCAAATAACTCATTAAGTTCATGAGATGGAGGAAAGTTTACCACAGGTTTCTTTTCCTTATACATGCGCACCCTCGTGTCGGGAACAGAGGGGTCGTCTGTGATATGCAAAACATCTTTAATTGCAATAATCATATACTGAATAGTTTTTGCCACCGTAGGGTGCAATCTAGTATCATCATAGTCGACACTGGAATCAGAGTCCGTGTCGGTATCTGTGTCCACAATTTGTGACCAGGGACGCTTTTGAGACCCTGACGGGCCCTGTGAGTCGGTCCAATCCGTGGATTGACCTCCTGATGTCTCCCTGGATTCTGCTTTGTCTAGCCTCTTATGCAATGATGCTACACTTGCATTTAACATATGCCACATATCCATCCATTCCTGAGTCGACGGGGACACACCACTCATCTCCTCCACCTCCTCCTTTGATAAGCCTTCCGCTTCAGACATGCCGACACGCACGTACCGACCCCCCACACACACAGGGATATAACTAAACGGGGACAATTCCCCAACCAGGCCCTTTGGAGAGACAGAGAGAGAGTATGCCAGCACACACCCAGCGCCAAACTGACACTGGAAAACCCAGATAGCGCTTTTATATATAATGCCAATGCTATTTCCACTCACTGCGCTTGAAATGTGCCCCCTTCCTCTTTTTTTCAGCCCTCTGATGAGTTCAGCAGGGGAGAGTCCGGGGAGCCAGAGTTCTCTGCAGCTTCTGTGGAGAAAATGGCACTGGTTAGTGCTGAGGGATCAAGCTCCGCCCCCTCCAGCGGCGGGCTTTGGTCCCGCTTCAATATCATAAAAATGTCGGGGGATCGTCTATTTGCTGCCTCCGCAGCCTAATATATATATTTGTGCCAAAAACGAGGTTTATTGCTGCCCAGGGCGCCCCCCCCCCTCCCCCCCCCTCCCCCTGCGCCCTGCACCCATCTGTGCCTGTGTGTGTTGTGTGGGAGCAATGGCACGCAGCGTTACCGCTGCGCGCTTACCTCATGAAGATCTGAAGTCTTCTGCCGCCTTGAAGTCTTCTTTTCTTTACATACTCACCCGGCTTCTATCTTCCGGTTCTGTGAGGAGGACAGCGGCGCGGCTCCTGGACGAACCCCAGGGTGAGACCTGTGTTCCAACTCCCTCTGGAGCTAATGGTGTCCAGTAGCCTAAGAAGTAGATCCTATCATTTAAGTAGGGCAGCTTCTCTCTCCTCAGTCCCACGACGCAGGGAGTCTGTTGCCAGCAGTGCTCCCTGAAAATAAAAAACCTAACAAAATTCTTTTACACAGAAAACTCAGGAGAGCTCCCTGTAATTCACCCTATCTCCTCTGGGCACAAGATCTAACTGAGGTCTGGAGGAGGGGCATAGAGGGAGGAGCCAGTGCACACCCATACTAAAAGTTCTTTATAGGTGCCCATGTCTCCTGCGGAGCCCGTCTATACCCCCATGGTCCTTACGGAGTCCCCAGCATCCTCTAGGACATAAGAGAAAGTCTCTTTACGCGCATATCAGATCGCTAGTGAGCTGATATGAGCGTGTTGCGCCCGTCTGCAGTAACATTAGAATACTGCCGGTGGGCGTGATAGGGGGCGGAGATTTGAATCTCGCCCTCTGAGTACTAGTAAAAAAAAAATCACATACTGTAATCATTGCCAAATAAGAATACAAAGTTCTATGAGTTGGATGAACAATTAATGGTACTGGTATCAGGATAAATATATTGTAAAGGTACATTTTTCAAATATTTTGGATGACATAGAATTATCTTTTATTTATATGGCGCCACCAAGGGTCCATAGCATTGTACAGAGAAAAACACAATGTACAATATGTAAAAGAAGTTCAAACATAAAATACGCTGTACACTGAAAATCAAACAATTCTATATTTATACAACTGAGTGATGGATATTGACAGTAGCACTCAATGACCTAGCACTCAGGGAAGATCAGACAGAAAGGACCATGTTGCAGTACTGAGTGAAGCATTTTTGGCACAGTTTGTAGAGAGAGTTTGGCAATGCCTTTCCCAATTTGGACACCCCCCCACTCTCGGCGGCCCTAGCCAGGGTCACAGAATGTTAGTGGAGGTGCACTGGAGACAAAGATAGTGCACGGTGAATGTACTGCAGAGAAACAAGTCAGCAGGCGCTTCTGCAGTTCTCAATCTGTTTGTAGGAACCTATACAGCAACTACAGCGAATCAATATAAATCATGAGAGGAAAGATTTGTGTTGAGCTGCACAACAGCATCACATACTGTAGACCTTGGAGGGACTCAGTATACCTGAGGTCATGGGTTCAATTCCCACCATGGCCCTAACTGTGTGGAGTTTGTATATTCTCCCTGTACTTGCGTGGGTTTCTTCCGGGTACTCCGGTTTTCTCCCACAATCCAAAAATATACTTGTAGGTTAATTGGCTCCCAACAAAATTAACTCTAGCGTGAATGTGTGTGCATGTGATAGGGAATATAGATTGTAAGCTCCACTGGGACAAATATTCTCTGTAAAGCGCTGCGGAATATGTGTGCGTTATAGAAATAACTGGTAGTAGTAATAATAATAATAATAATAATAATAATAATACCTACAGGAGGCGATTCCAGTCAGCAGTGTTCTGCAACAAAAGCCACACAAACGTTTTTCATACATCCCCATGCAATTTTGAATTTCACCCATTTGGAATACCATATACATTAGCTGTTACACAGTAAATAAGGGTGCCAGGATATCCGGAAATACTATGCATCTATTCCAGTGGTTCTCAAACTCGGTCCTCAGGACCTCACACAGTTTCTGTTTTCCAGATCATCCAGCAGATGCACAGGTGTATTCATTACTCACTTTCACATTTCAAAAGATCTACAGGTGGAGCTGATTATTTCACTTGTGATTCTGTGAAGAAACCTGGAAAACCCCACACGGTGCATGTTTTGCATACCTCACAGAATCACAAGTGAAATAATTAGCTCCACCTGCGGACCTTTTACAATGTGTCAGTGAGTAATAAATGCACCTGTGCACCTGCTGGGTTACCTACAAAACATGCACTGTGTGGGGTCCTGAGGACCGAGTTTGAGAACCTGTGATGTAGAGGATGGTGTAATAGGCACATGGGAGGAAAGTGTGAGAGGTATGTGGTCATAGGTGTGACAGAAATCTAAGGGGCCTGAGTATCATGTTGGGTGGTCTGAAGAGCATGTGGGGCAGTTGTGGAGTACATACGAGGTCTGAGAGCATATGCGTTATACTTTAACATGTCTTAAGTGTTGTGGGCGTGGCTTCACTATCACATCATGGTGGCTCCACCGATTTTACAGCAGAGGATAGGGTCACAATGATGCAATTCGTATGAATTGTATCATCAAACCCCCAGGTCGTGAACCTTTCCCTGGAAGTGGACAGCATCTCTCCTAAATACATTTCCATGGCAGTCATATCCAGAAATAATTTATATACATAAGGCTGCATATGTCCTCTCGACCAGACCTTGTCAGGTCATCCTGGAACTTATAGTTTCCCAGCATGCCTAGCTGTGATGCACATAAAGGTATCAGAAATGCTTCTATTGGGACAAGGCACAGGCAAGAAAGTGTTAATGTTTCTGCTCGACAAGTAAAGTGAAAGAGGACATTTAAATTGCTTCAGTTTTGTGGGAGGGAAATATAACATCCCAGTGTATTAAAAAACGTGTGCAAAAAACAATAAAACGACATAACGACATTACGCCCTTGGAATGCTCACAGAATCATAATAAAATAGTGAGTTTTAATTTTTAGCCCTGCAATTTTATTGTACTCATTAATTAAGATTTGTAACATTAGTTAAATAACAGCAATTCTCATATTACTGTATGATCTACATCTACTGATTTCAGAAATGTTTAAGAGCAGTTTTCTGCAGAAATCCTTAATGTGTCATTTTCTGTGATATGATTCTGTAAGCGGTTTTCCCTGGCTACAAACATAACAATGCTTTATTGTAATCAATACCATGCACCAGTGATCACTACCCAGTGTCTGAAAGCTATTCAGAGGTGGATGCAGAGATGTCTGCAAAACGGGCGGTTTTCGGACATCTGTGCACATGCAGTGGCCGCAGTGCATGAGCTATCATGTTGCGGAAGGATGTGACTGCATCATGATTGACTGGCAGTGAGCGTCCGGGGGCGGTGAAGTGGCGTTGGGAGAGAGTAGCCCAGGAAACACAGGTGCGTCGTGGTTGTTTGGGGGCAAGCCGACGACGTCGCCTCTGTTTCCTGTGATCGGAAACATGGCGACGGTGCGCCTGACTACGCAGCCAGGCTGCATAGGCTCGTGTCAACCTCTATTTGAAGCTTTTTGCGTTGCAACCGCAATTAAATTGCGATCGCATCCCTGGGCGGCGTCACACATGCTGGGCGGGCTTGCCTTGTGCTAAGCAGCCCCCAGCATGCGATTTTAGCGGTCACAGGGAGTGATTCAGACTGATCGTAGATGTGCTAAATTTTGCACATCTACGATCAGCTTCCCTGACATGCGGGTGGACGTCCAGCACATGGCTAGTCCGCCCCGCATGTCAGGCCCTACCCTCCCCGCACAAGTACAAAAGCATCGCACAGCGGCAATGCTTTTGTACTGGTAGAGTCGCTCCCTACCAGCGCAGCTCCTGTGCCCTGGCAGGAGCTGGTCATCGCTGCTCAGGTCGCAGCAGCTGCATGTGACATCACGCACGCCTGCGTTGCCCGGACTGCGCCCCCTAAACGGCGGCCGAATGCCACCGGCCTGCACAGCGACCGCCTCTGCCTGTCAATCAGGCAGGGACGATCGCAGGGCTAATACAGCCGTCAGCTGCCTGGTGCATGTGCAGTTCAGAACTGATCGGCTGCTGTGCGTGCAATCATGTCTGAATTAGCCCCACAGTTTTTGCTAAAATAGCAAAAACTGCGACCAACTCGGAATAAACCCCTACAGTAAATCGTATGAGTTACTGTTTGACCCAGGCCAATGTCACAAGATAATTACAACATAAATCACACATGCACAATGGAGGTGAGAGCCTACACTTGCACTTCCTGTTTAAATTAGTAAAAAAAAAAAAAGGCAATTTTTTTTTAAATAAAAATGTAAATGAAAAAACACTATTGACCAGTGAAAAAATGCTTTAGAATAGAGCAGTATTTCTTTGATTTTCTGTTATAGCCATCCTAAGATGGCCATAACAGAAAGAGGTAAATTGGTGAATCTTACCAGATAATAATAATTAAAGAAGATAATAACTAATTAAAATGTTTGGCAGGATTAAGTAGCTCTCACAAGTACTCATATGAATCTCAATAAATGCAGAACTCATATGGTTATCGCTAATTTTAGGTCAAACAGGTATATTAGTAAATGTAGAATATGCACAGATATCATTAATTGCAGGACACACACATATATGGGTGTGGTATGTTTTGCCAGCATTCATAGGTTTAGAGGCACTGGGAGGGGAGGAGTGGGGGGGGGGGGGGGGGGATTAGGGTAAAGGTGTGTACACATGGTGAGATAAATCTTTAAGATTTTGACTATATAGTCAAAATCTTAAGGAAAGTTAGTGCTTATCTCAAGGTGTTATAGGCGCTACACATTGGGCGATATTACTGAAAGATATGAACGATCTCGTTCATTAATGAACGAGATATCGTTCATATCTTTCAGTGTGGAGGCAGCAACGATGAACGATGCGCGGCCCCGCACTACTCGTTCATCGCTGGTGCCCGTCGCATGTGCATGCAGGCCAATATGGACGATCTCGTCCATATTTGCATGCACCGTTATGGAGCCGGGTGACGGGGGGAGTGAAGAAACTTCACTCCCCCCCCCCCCCTCCTCGCCGCCGGGTCGCCCGTCGGCCGTATCCGCCGTCGGGCAGCTCGGCGGCGGATTGCATATTGTGTAGGGCCCTTTAGGCAGCTTTCGATACAATTAAATCCCGATGCGCGCTCCCGTGGGGTTGGTATCGTAAGGCTAGATAGACTGCGCAGGCAAGCCAATCTTGACTATCTAGTGTACTATCTAGTACAAAGTATATTCAAAATTGGCACTTAGTCAAAATCGTACATTGACAACATCGAAAGTACAGATAGTCAAAATCTGTGCTATCTGGGCTCTGGGGGAGTTCAAAGGAAATCGTACAGTCAAAATCGGGCATAGCAAGGATCGTACCGTGTGTACACACCTTTAGGTATCAGGGACGGAGGAGGGTTAGGATTAGGATGCGGGTTAGGCTTAGGCACCACCGGGGAGGGTTAGGTTTCAGCTACGGGAGTGGGGCTTAGGGTTAGGCTGCAGGAATTGAGGGTTATGGTCAGATTCTCACCATCAGGATGAAGCTGTCAGTCTTCTGACCGCCGACACCCCGACCATCTGACACGTATATTTATTCCTTAATACCCCTGCTATAGCCTAACCTTCCCCTTCCCGTAGCCAAACCCTAGCCTTCCTCCTAGTTCCTAATCCTAGCCTCCCCTCCCGTTGCCTAACCGTCCCCTCTCGTAGCCTAACCCTAACCCACACCTCCCATAGCTTAATCCTCCCTCTTTTGTCTAACCCTAACCAATCCCCCTGTAGAATAACCCTAACTCTCTCCCTAATGTCTAAACCTAACCCTCCCGTCCTGTAGCCTAGCCCCCCCCCCCCCCCAATGTCTAACCCTACTCTCCTGTAGCGTAACCTTCCCATCTCATTGTCTAACCCTAATCCGCCCCTGGTGTGCAGCAGTGTCCCAGCGGGCGGGGGAGGGGCAGGTGAGGGATCCTTTGATCACCTGATGCTCTGCAAAGCAGTGAGGCGTTTCCTGTAGGAAGCCACTCCCTGCCTCGCCAGCCCTAGCTGGCTTCTATGGACTGCAGCTGATGCTGGCGTTTTGTCCATGCGCAGTACTCTCGCTGCTTCTGCGCATGCACCGGGTCCCGGTGTCTGTGAACTACATAGTACAGGTGCCGGGAACCAGGTTGCGGCGGCGATCAGGCAACGGGGACAAGGTGGCGGAGACCCGGCAGCATGGCCAGCGGCAGCCCTCCTCCTCCACCCAGGTAGGAGCCAACCACGTACAGTATATTATTATTATTATCCTTTATTTATATTGCACCACAAGGGATCCGCAGCTCTCAATTACAGAGTACATACACAAATAAGCAAAACAAGAAAACAGTGACTTACAGTTCAAGACAGTATAGGACAAGTACAGGGTAGATTAACATCGTTGCATCAGCAGACGACACTGAAATAAGTATCAGGGTGGCAGAAAACCAAGATATTTGGTGCCGTTGAAGGGAGTATGGAATAGAAGATAGTCTAGGTAAGAGAAGGAAAAGCACACGAGGGAAGAGGGCCCTGCTCGTATGAGCTTACATTGTAAATGGGTGGGGCAGACAGACAGGGGTGACACAGATGGGGTAGACAGTAAGAGTGGAACAGAGGGTTAGGGTTAGAAGTGGGTCTTGAGAGCCTGGTGGAGAGTCTGATAGGGAGAGGTAGAGATGTATATATTGTCTTCTGTGAGATGCTGAAAATCAGCTCAACCAGCCAACTACCACATCACATATCCTCACTGAGCTGAGAATACTACAGTCAGCTTTGCCAATAGGCCACCTCTATATTTAACCTTGTCAGACTCCAATCCAGTACAAAATGAATCAGGCAGAGTGCATAACCACAGGTTCCAGCTAAATATACATTCATAGCTATTTGTGACCAGGTCATTAACCCAACGCGTGTGATCGCACTACAGCCACACAGTGAACTTAAAATAAGGACATCCAGTAATTCAAGTGACGATTAGAACCACTATACCACGATGCTGTATTTAAAGGCACAAAATCATTTGTGCTACATTTTCATTAAGTACAGTATAAGTAATTTTCTATTTCTCCCCCTACACTCCAGGAGTGGTTTGCCAGGACTGATTTGTATATGTCTATGAAGGACCTTTGTATGGGATGGGAGAGGAATCAGGAGTGTTCTTCCATTTGGTTCCCTTGGTTGGAATTCAAGTCCGTGGCTTATTCTACAATTGTTGGCTAAGCTCTACTGTCTGTTCCCATGAGAACTAGATATGAAGCAGCTACGGGTGGCTGCCATTCTCTTTGTAGTTACTGGTAATGTTGGGTTGGCAGCTCTCCCCTTCTTATCTTTTCCTTCCCCTTCCTTTATATGTTGTCCTGTGTGTAATTGCATTTCTATCTGTTTTTATTGTTTAGTTTGAATTGTAATGGATCTCTCTGGATCTATGATTTTGTTTTTTATTTTATGGCTGGATGTGTCGTATTGAGATTTGTATATTTTGTTTTTAAAAATAATAAACATATTGCCATAAATATATATATATATATATATATATATATCTGTCAATAGAACATATATAGGGGGCGCTCCATAGTGCGTAAAAGCTTTTTATTTTTAAAAATATACACAAAGTGTTAAAACCAGCTGTTTTATATTCGTACCAGAAGGCAACCAGTGTGGGCTGGTTACCACGTGATTCAAATCAAATAATCGATAGGTATAGCAGGAACGAGTGTCAAGCGATCATACCGGATACCTCCACCCGCCGGCGGCTGGTCTCCCCAGGGTCTCGGGCAGGAATCACACACGTCCCCGACTCCTCGCTCGGCAGTACCAACGATCCTCCAGGGGCGGAGTCTGGTGACGTATAGGATCGTTGGTACTGCCGAGCGAGGAGTCGGGGACGTGTGTGATTCCTGCCCGAGACCCTGGGGAGACCAGCCGCCGGCGGGTGGAGGTATCCGGTATGATCGCTTGACACTCGTTCCTGCTATACCTATCGATTATTTGATTTGAATCACGTGGTAACCAGCCCACACTGGTTGCCTTCTGGTACGAATATAAAACAGCTGGTTTTAACACTTTGTGTATATTTTTAAAAATAAAAAGCTTTTACGCACTATGGAGCGCCCCCTATATATGTTCTATTGACAGATATTTCTTCTCCGGAGGAGTTCGGATTGCTGGAAGGGGAGCTGCGGTCCTACTAATAAAACGAGGATCTAGTGCACATTTGCAGCATCTATAAGAAGTTGCAGTGATTCAACTATATGGACACACATCTAGTGTATTTCTATATACACATCATTTATATATGCTAAATACTCTGCTTTGACACTAATCAGCGCTATATCATATTTGTCTATATATATATAAAAAATTCCAGCTTTTGCCTTTTTGACAAACTCTATAGATGATATCCAGTCTAAGCTGAGAACGTAGATATTCAATCATGTGACAGTTAGTTATAATGACACCTAGATTTTTCTGTATTATTGTATTTTCTGTATTTTTGTTACATACTGTATTCTTTATATGGCACCATCAGATTACTGAGGCTGCTCACCCCTAGTCATAGTCCCTGGTCACACCTGTCCCCATGTTACCACACTTATTTCTCCAAGGTATCGCCAATGCCTTTTCACTTAAAAAAAAAAAAAAAAAGGTGAAAAGGCATTTGTGAAAATGCCTTCAAAACGGACAAAAATGGCCCGCAATTGAATACTCCGTGGGGCGAATTCATTAGCACTGAAATGATGGTTGGTTTTCCTTTTAACATTATTGCCACTTTAAATCTAGTGGCTAATTTGCTGAAATCTTGCGACTGCCTGCAATTGGCAGGCTATTACATTTACCCCCCCCTCCCCCTGAGTGGAGCCTGTGGCTGATCATCTATGAGACATGGTTATTTATTTGTAACTATGTGTTGGACATATTCAATAAAGTATAGGGGTTTTATGGAGCTATCCTTTGTATCTGCCTCTGCAGTAAACAGACTGTTTTTCAAACTAGCTTGTGCAACGGGGCGAGACGTAGAATTGTACTGAGTCAAAGAACTCCTTCTTGTCATGTTACAGGAGCCGTCAATCCTGAGCCGGGCAGAAGAATTCAAAAAGTTCCACTGCAGCCTGTCAGCTGCCTGGTAGTACACATTACAAACACTGTCATGGAGAATCCCCTGACTCCCTTCTAGTCATATAAAAGAATGGATATTTATTTAAAAATGTTTAAAAAAAATTGGATTTTAATTCCCTACCGGTAAATTTTTTTCTCGTAGTCCGTAGAGGATACTGGGGATCCATTTAGTACCATGGGGAAGTACCAAAGCTCCCAAACCGGGTGGGAGAGTGCTGAGGGTCCTGCAGAACTGATTGACCAAACTGAAGGTCCTCAGAGGCCAAGGTATCGAACTTATAGAACTTTGCAAACGTGTTCGAACCTGACCAAGTAGCTGCTACTAGGCAGAGCTGTAAAGCCAAGACACAGAGGGCAGCCGCCCAAGCAGAACCCACTGACCTAGTCGAGTGGGCCTGTACAGATTTTGGAATTGGCAATCCTGCTGTGGGATAAGCATGCTGGATAGTGAGCCTGGTCCAGCGTGCAATGGACTGCTTTGAAACAGGAAACCCAATCTTATTGGGATCGTAAAGAACAAACAGCGAGTCTGAATTCCTGTGACAAGCTGTTCTCTTCACATACACCTACAAAGCCCTCACTACATACAAAGATTTTGAAGTAACACAGGTGTCGGTAACAACCGGAACCACAATAGGTTGGTTGGTTGATGTGAAATGCAGACACCACCTTAGGAAGAAATTGCTGACGAGTCCTGAGTTCAGCTCTGTCCTCATGGAAGATTAAATAGGGGCTCTTGTGAAACAACGCCCCCAGCTCCGAGGCACGTCTTGCTGAAGCCACGGCCAACAGTGTGACGGTTTTCCAGGTAAGACATTTTACGTCTACCTCTTGTAACGGTTCAAACCAGTCCGATTTGAGAAACTGTAGCACCAAATTGAGATCACAAGGTGCCGTGGGAGGCACAAAGGGAGGCTGGATGTGCAGAACCCCTTTCAAGAACGTCTGGACCTTAGGAAGAGATGTCAATTGTTTCTGAAAGAAAATGGGCAAGGTCGAAATCTGGACTTTTATGGAGCCCAGATCCAAACCCGACTGCAGAAAAAGCAGGAAACGTACCAGATTAAATTCCACCGCAGAATATTTTCTGCTCTCACACCAAGAGACGTATTTCTTCCAAATACGGTGGTAATGTTTAGACGTTACCCCCTTCCTGGCTTGGATCATTGGGGGTCATTCCGAGTTGATCGCTAGCTGCCGTTGTTCGCAGCGCAGCGATCAGGCTACATATTGGCATTTCTGTGCATGCGTATGGACCACAATGTGCACGTGAGACGTACAGGTACAAAGGCTTTTGTGGTTTTGCACAGGTTCTAGCAACATTTTAATTCGCACGGGCGGCCGTAAGAAGATTGACAGGAAGGGGGCATTTCTGGGTGTCAACTGACCATTTTCAGGGAGTGCTTCGAAAAACGCAGGCGTGCCAGGGAAAATGCAGGCGTGGCTGGCCGAACGCTGGGCGGGTGTGTGACGTCAAAAGCTAACCCACCAACGTTAGAATCAACGCACACGAAGAGTAACTACAGGGCTGGTCTTGTTCTGCACAAAACGTTTTTGCAGGCGCTCTACTGCACAGGCATTCGTACTTCTGCAAAGTGAAAATGCACTCACCGGTGGGCGGCGACAATGCGTTTGCACGGCTGCTAAAAACTGCTAGCGAGCGATCAACTCGGAATGACCACCAAAGTCGGGATGACCTTGTCAGGAATCCCTCTCCTGGCTAGAATCAGCCGTTCAACTTCCATGCCGTCAAACGTAGCCGTGTCAAGTCTTTATAGATGAACGGCCCCTGTTGCAGAAGATCCTCGCGAAGAGGTAGATGCCACGGATCTTCCAGGAGCATCTCCAGAAGGTCCGCTTACCAGGCCCTTCTTGGCCAATCCGGAACAATAAGAATTGCTTGAACTTTTTCGCTTTTTATTCTTTTCAGAATTCTTGGAATCAGCGGAAGTGGAGGGAACATGTACACCATCTGAAAAACCCATGGAGTTGTCAGAGCATCCACTGCCATTGCCTGTGAGTCTCTCGACCTGGAACAATACCGCTTGAGGCCATCATGTCGATTTGTGGACATCCCCACCGACGTGACAAGCATCTGAACACCTCCGGGTGAAGGCCCCACTCCCCCGGATGCAGGTCGTATCTGCTGAGGAAGTCTGCTTCCCAGTTGTCTACTCCCGAAATGAAGACCGCCGACAATGCCACAGCGTGTTTTTCTGCCCAGAGGAGAATTCTTGATACCTCTGACATTGCTGCTCTGCTTTTCTTTCCTCCCTGTCGGTTTATGTATGTTACTGCTGTCACATTGTCCGACTGAACCTGAATGGCCCGATCTTGAAGAAGATATGTTGCCTGCAGAAGGGCGTTGTATTAATCCCTGAGTTCCAGAATGTTGATTGGAAGGATGACTTCCTGACATGACCATCTTCCTTGAAACTGCACCCCCTGGGTGACCGTTCCCCAACCTCTGAGGCTTGCATCTGTGGTAAGCAGAATCCAATTCTGAATCCCGAACCCTTGGCCCTCGATTAGGTGAGAAGTTTGTAGCCACCACAGAAGGGAAATCCTGGCCTTTGGCGACAGACGGATCCTCTGGTGCATGTGAAGATGCGGACCATTTGTTCAACAGATCGAGCTGGAAGGGCCTCGCATGAAACCTTCCGTACTGAAGCGCCTTGTAAGAGGCCACCATTTTCCCCAGAAGGCGAATGCATAGATGCACCGATATCCGGGTTGGCTTCAGGACATCCCAAACCATCGACAGGATTACCAATGCCTTTTTCAACGGAAGAAAAACTTTCTGCGACCCTGTGTCCAGTATCATTCCCAGAAATGGGAGCCTCCGAGTTGGCTCTAAATGAGATTTCGGGAGATTTAGAATCCACCCGTGATCCAGGAGTAGTTTGGTTGTGAGAGCAATGCTGTCCAACAACCTTTCCCTGGATGTTGCCTTTATCAGAAGATCGTCCAGGTATGAAATTATGTTCACTCCCTGCTTGCGAAGGAGAAACAGCATCTCTGCCCAGAGGCGGATTGGCCATAGGGTTTATTGGGAAGATTCCCGGTGGGCCGACGCAAACGCGGGGCCTGTTTTGTTTGAGGACATGTGGTCCTTTTTATAGACATAACGAATAAGATGCAAAATAATTTGCATATATGAAAATTACTTTGCCACTTAGCCTGTGATTGCAGATGATCTAGTGTATGCTCTGTCTGCCTGCTTGGCTGACATACGATTGAGTGAATAGTCATTGGAATACGGTTGGTGTAATTAGCAAGAAAATATATCTATCTTTCTAAAGAATAATATAGTTTCCTAAATTCTGAAGGTGTATCATATAATGTGCTCATAATATTTAATTGTATTTATTTTTAACTTCCCCCTTGATGCTGGACATGCCCACTATCTGGAAAGTCTTGGGGGGAGGGTGCTGCTGCCATGGCCCATGGCTAGACCTTACACCTCTGGTGCTGCCCATGTGGGGCCACTAGTACAAATTTTTCCAGGGCCGCTTTTTGTTCCCAATCCGCCCCTGTCTCTGCCATCACCTTGGGGAACACCCTCGGTGCCGTGGAGAGACCAAATGGCAGGGACTGGAACTGGTAGTGACAGTCCTGTAGTGCAAAGCGAAGATAAGCCTGGTGAGATGGCCAGATCGGAATGTGAAGGTACGCATCCTTGATAGCTAGAGACACTAAGAATTCCCCCTCCTCCAGACCTGAGATCACCGCTCTCAGAGACTTCATCTTGAATTTGAACACTCGTAAGTACGGGTTCAACGATTTTAGATTCAAAATCGGTCTCACCGAACTATATGGTTTCGGTACTACAAACAAGTTGGAATAGTACCCCTTGTTTTGCAGATGAGGTGGAACTGGAACAATGACCTGAGTCTGTACCAGTTTTTGAATGGCATCCTGTAAGGTTATACTTGCCTCTTGTGAAGCTGGTAAGCTTAATTTGAAGAATCTGTGAGGTGGGAGATCCTGGAACTCCAGTCTGTAGCCATGGGAAATAAGATATATGACCCAAGGATCCTGGCATGATGCTGTCCAGATGTGACTGACATTTCTTAGTCTGGCTCGCACCTGCCAGTCTTCCAGGCCACGCGGTCCACCGTCATGCAGAAGGCTTTGAGGAAGCAGAACTGGATCTCTGTTCCTGAGAACCGGCAGTTGCTGATTTGCATGGTTTACCTCTAGTGCCTCTGTTGGCAGTAGAAGATCCTCTGACTTTGCCCTTAAACTTGGCAGTCCGAAAGGACTGTAGGGTAGGTACTGAGGAGGTCTTCCTGGTTGGGGGAGCTGCAGAAGGAAGATATGTGGACTTACCCGCAGTAGCTTTGGAGATCCATTTGTCCAGTTCATCTCCAAATAAGGCGTCTACTGTGAAGGGTAGGCCTTCCACGCCTTTCCGGATTTCGCGTACGCAGTCCACTGGCGTAACCATAAGCCCCTGCATGCTGATACTGCCATAGCAGTAGTGCGTGCATTAAGCAAACCTACTTCTTTCATGGAAACCACCATAAAGTTTGCAGAATCCTGTATATGTTGCAGGAGCAATACTATCTCCCCCCAGATAAGGAATCCAACCCTTCAATAAGGTTACCCGATCATTTAGCAATGGCTTTAGTAATCCACGCACATGCTATAGTGGGTCTCTGAGCCACCCCAGCAGCTATGTACAATGATTTGAGTGTAGTCTCAATCTTACGATTAGCTGCGTCTTTCAGGGAGGCTGCACCAGGGACGGGTAACACAATCTTCCGTGACAACCTGGATACGGATGCATCCACTATCGGTGGACTTTCCCATTTTTTCCTATCCTCAGGAGGAAAAGGAAAAGATGAGAGTAACCTTTCAGGAATCTGAAATTTCTTATCAGGATTAACCCAAGGTTTCTCAAACAGGGTATTCAATTCCTTTGACACTTCTTTTTTACATTAAAATAAGATTCCTCACACTCCTCTGTCACTGTATCAGGAATTTGTAGCACATCTCTGATAGCTTCTATAAGAGCCTCTATTCCCTGTGACAGAGTAGCATCCCCCCTTCTGAATTCACCTCCCCCTCCTCCATGTCTGACCCGTCAGAGTCATACTTCAGAATATGGGCCAGAGTTCGTTTTTGTGGACAAATGGCAAGGGACTGAGACGCTTGTTTGGGGACTGAGTCTCTGTTCATAATCTCATCCATAGACTGTCTTAAGTATTGTGTCTCTTTCTCATTGCGGGACAATTTATTAGAGATATTAGAAATCATTCCTTTGAGGGAATCCAGCCACACTGGTTCAACCCTGCTAGCCTGAGAAGGTGCACTACACTGCGTACATAGTAGTGAGCTTCCTGGGGAAGAGGAACACTCTGCCGTACATGAAACACACTCTTTGCCTGACATATGGTAAATGTGACAGCCCACACACAGGAAAGGTTAAAAACACAATTAACCCACAAAGAGCCCTTCCAAGGGCTTCTTTAGCCGGGTCGCAGACTAAGTACCCAGATTGGGGACTTAGTACACTAATAATCGCTCCCCTTCCTACTATGACCCCCTGGTACTGCTGAGGTAATCTGGAGTCACACCGGAGGAGCTGTGCGTCCCTGTCAGTCAGCATCTGTGTCCACTGCAAAGGGAAAATGGCGCTGTTGAGCTGCTGGATTCTCTCATAGTGAAGCCCCACCCCTTCAATGGCGCGCAGTCTTCCCGCTTTTTTTATACTGGCTGAGGTAATTTGTGCTTAAAATGGAGACAGAACCGTTTTAAGGCTTTGTTTGCCAGTGTGGGTACTGTGTACAGTGTACTGAGACGCAGTTGTGTACTGAGTCTGGAGACGCAATCCACTCCGGTTAGAAGCCGTGCGTCTCCGTACCCTCATGCCACCATAATGTCCGGCGATATACTAACCGGGACGCCGGCTTAGTACTCACCACTCTTCTTTCTTCTGGCTCTGTTAGGGGTGGTGGTGTGCTGCGGGAATGTACGCTTGCCATGGTGGGGCTATGCGAATAGTTCCCTCAGGAGCTAGTGTCCTGTCAGCGGGGAACGGGACCATTAACCCTTCAAGAGGTTGGGCCGTCTCCCCCTTCCTACGTCCCACGAAGCAGGCAGGCTGGTGCCATCCAGTCCTGCCTGAAAATAACAAACAGAAAAATAAATGCAGAAAACTCTTCAGGAGCTTTCATAAGCGCGACCGGCTCCTCCGGGCACATTTTCTAAACTGAGTCTGGTAGGCGGGGCATAGAGGGAGAAGCCAGCCCACACTATAACATTCTTAAATTATCCATGGCTTCTAGTGGACCCGTCTATACCCCATGGTACTAAATGGATCCCCAGTATCCTCCTAGACATAAGAGAAAAATAGTTGTGCAAAAATTATGTCTTTCAAAAGTTATTGCTAGGCTACGTAAAACAGCAATCATTTGGACCAACAGCGCACATACATAGTACAATTATCTGGGCAATTCAGCAATATCAGCCAGAGATTTGTATAATGTACACCCAGCGTAAGGACAGGTTCTTAGCAGATTGATACACTCAGGTGTCAGGAGGAATAAATACAATACAATAAAAAAAAAAAACAGGTTCGGTATTTAATACTGGCAGTAGTGATGCCAGCAGTCATGTGACCGACAACGGCATACCGACAATGAAGAGCTCGACTGCAGATGGGGTATTTCTACCCACCCCTAGCCTAATCCTAACTCTCCAGGGGTGGAGGCTATAGCTAACCTTTGGGGGGGGTGGGGGTGGCTATGGACAAGCCCCCCCCCCCCCCCCAGTGCCTAACCCTAAACCCCACCCCCGGGCCCTAACCCGCAGACCGATACTCACCTTCGGAATGTCGGTTGTTGGTGTTCCGGCATCCATCACATGACCACCAGCATCCCAACCATCGAGATGCTTAACACACTCCAAAAAAAACTGCTGTAAGTACATAAACACTGTACCCAAGATAAAGTACAGTACTCGCTACAGCTTCTAATGATTATGCATTAAGCAGAAGGCCCTCCAGGCATAAAAAATTCTAAATTAAATGTGAACAGAAAACTTTTTTCATACGATAAAGGCTTAATGAGCAGGAACAATATTTTCAGAATGTGAGCATCATGTCTGCCTTTGAATAGAGCTGCTGCTTGCAGAACGGTGGCAGGATTTTTCCAAAGGCTATGACAAGTTACTCTTTAGAGCCAACCTGAATCTTCTCTGCTGGAAAGATCTCTTTGAATCGACTTTTTCCTCCACAAATTCACTCATACGTGCTGAAGTCTCAGTATAGGGGGCTAAATTACCCTTTGCACATGATAAAAGCCAAATTTCCTGTTGAGTTTAAAATTACAGAGAAGAAAAAGACAATAGAGATAAAAAGTCAGAGCGTCTACACAGGGTGATTGACAGCAATATGTAAAGTGATAAAACCGCCGCAGCATTATCTTCCCCTACACTCACCACACGGATGGTTCCTGGCCACATTAGTAGAGAAAATTGATATAGCGCACAGTGGGTTTGTTTCGGAAAGGTTATTATAGAGAGACATACTGTAAGTCCATTATATCAAACTATACAATCGGCAATTTATAGGTCGGCTAACTCACACAAATCCCATTATTTCAGGGGTAAATAGGCTACGTACTAAACAAAATAAGGAAATGTCAATGACCCACACTGACACAACCTTCCGAGCGGTGAAGCCTCTCTAGGACCAGATCAGGAAATCCCCTCCAGGAACAGAACAGGAGATCCTCTCATCTTCCAGGGCATTTTTTTTTAACTGCTTATAATATTGGCAATAGCCATTTTCATGTAAGCTTCCTGTATGGTTCAATAGGGAGCCCATAGAAGGGATTGGTGGCGGGGGGAGGAATTGCAGTGAAATGGAGATGACTTCCGTATTAGACAATTAAAGTTATCATGGGACCTACCAGATCAGAAAATCTGCAGGACTTCAGTACCATCCCCCGTCCCACACACCCAGTAAAATCTTTCACCAGAAGGCCTTCCATATGCTAATCACAGCCAGACAGGCAGACTGAGAGCGAGGTGTTTTCTCCCCCAGTTCGTAGTAGCCAGGCTTTCTCATAGCAGTGCTACTTTTTGCAGCCGTGCAAACGCATAGTCGCCACCCACGGGGGAGTGTATTTTCGCTTTGCAAGTGTGCGATAGCATGTGCAGCCGAGCGGTACGAAAAAGTGTTTTTGCAGTTTCAGAGTAGGTCTGAACTTACTCAGCTGCTGCGATCACTTCAACCTGCCCGGTCCCGGAATTGACGTCAGACACCCACCCTGCAAAACGCCTGGACACGGTTGCGTTTTCCCTAACACTCCCACAAAACGGCCAGTTGACACCCACACATGCCCTCTTCCTGTCAATCTTCTTGCAATCGGCTGTGTGAATGGAATCGTCGCTAGAAGCATTGCACAGCAACAATGCTGTTTGTACCCATACGACGTGCTTGCGCATTGCGGTGTATCTGCATACGCAGTAGTAACCTGGTCGCTGCGCTGCGAAAAACGGCAGCAAGCGATCAACTCGGAATGAGGGCCGTAGCCCCAACCCCGCTGCCGCTGAAATGAAGCCACTCCTCCCAGATTACCTCTTACAATATGGAGGAAACGGGTGTGGTTCATCAAATCGACAGTATCTAGGTCGACAATGTTTAGGTCGACCACTATAGGTCGACAGTCACTAGGTCGACATGGATGGAAGGTCGACAGGGTTTCTAGGTCGGCATGTGCTAGGTCGACAGGTCTAAAGGTTGACATGAGGATTTTTTTTGTTTGTGCCGTTTTCTTCGTAGAGTGGCCGGGATCCCAAATTAGTGCACCGCGTCCGCTCGCCATGCTTCGGGCATGGTGCCTTCGCTTGGCACAGATTACCGTTCCAATCGTAGTCCACGTGGATCGTTAAGTATGAAAAAATTTAAAAAAATAAAAAAATGTGAAACTCATGTCGACCTTTAGACCTGTCGACCTAGCACATGTCGACATAGAAACCCTGTCGACCTTCCATCCATGTCGACCTAGTGACTGTCGACCTATAGTGGTCGACCTAAACATTGTCGACCTAGATACTGTCGATCTTCAGACCGGATCCCGGAGGATGCCACCAGTGGTCACGTCACTGTGTAGTCCAGCCTGTTGTCAAGGTCCTATTGTGATGCAGGGGGTAGAGACCACCAAGAGACTGCTTTCCCTATGTGTGTAATTCATACTTACTAACATTCTGGCTGCCCCTCCTCAGCACAGCAGGTGACTTAGCACGGCATGGGGGCGTGGCAGGGTAATGTGATGCGGACAAGGGTTAATTTTGGCAGAAGGCAATTCACCTATACTACCAGTATGTCTCACTGTCTATGTGAGCACTGAGGCTAGACTCCAGCTAGCCGGCTAGACTCTTTGGGACAATCAGTGCTTAGAATTTTTAAAGTCTCTTTAAAAATTTGTGATTTACATCTAACTTATGCTTGGCAATGTGGTACGTGAATGCGAAGTACTGTAAAAGTTACAAATACAAATACTGTATAATCATGTTGGCGTTTTATGTTCTGCCCAATCAACTTACAGTCCCGTAGCCATTACCCTTGCAATCAGCACTGTATAGCCTGCACAATTTGTTTCAACCATTCAAAGAACATTCTGTAATGCTAAAAAACAACAACTAACAAGTACACAAGGTTCTTGACTTGTTTTTACTTGACCTGCTAATAAAGAATAGCGTCTAACACTTACACCGAATATAGTGTCCAATGGCAAGGTATAGTAACCAGAAACCTCTCCTGATGCACCAAACTTTGATTGACTTTCAATTTTTAAGACAGTGACTACCCTGGCCACAATCAAGCTGCCGCACATGCGTGACAGCTCCACAGACAAAGAACTTTTCTGGCCCAAATGTATTAAGCCTTAACAAGAAATAAAGTGGAGACGGATAAAGAGTGATAAATGACCAGCCAACCAGCTCCTGTTATTTTTCAAACACAGCCTGTGACATGGCAGTTATGAAGCTAATTGGCTGGTCATTTATCAGTCTTTACCCGTCTCCACTTTATCTCTTGTTAAAGCTTAATACATTTGGGCCTCTGCGCTTTACCTTGCATGAGACAAAAGTAAGCTGAAGGGGAGCTTCTCCTCCACCCCAGATTCAACAATGTCCTGACTCATAATTAGCTCTCTTAGTAAAATAGACCCCACCTTGATCACTATTTTTATTTTTAATGATAAATGCACTTTTAAGATCTTTAGACAAAGTAAATTACTTGAATGAAATCTAATTAACATTAGACAAAAAATAAAATGGGTAAGGCAATATGAAACGTCATTGTTCCAATCCCCTCCCTCAGTGTATATCTTTCTATCACCCCCGCCTCCTCCTGTGCGTCTCTGTGATTGTCTGTTCTTCTAGCTTTGTGTGTCTATTTTAGCCCTCCTATTGTATCTATCCACCACCTTCACCCACCATTTTCCCTCACCACTCACTTTTTAATGTGCTCCTCACAACCCACTTTTCTCTTGCCCTGCACCTTCTACCAGCCTCTCCGCCCCTTACAGTACCTTCCTCCCTCTCTTCTGCTAGAGCCACTTGAGTTCTGATGGCTCCCAAACTGAAAAGGCATGGCACATATAGCCACAAAGGGTCAGTTCATGCTAGATAGGCATATACAGGTATTTACCCGAGCCTCAGCCTGTTTCAGGTCCTGCTGATCCCCCCTTACCCGTTGCAGAGAGCCGGGCAGAGAGAGAGAGAACTGACTGCCGCTGCAACAGCCGCTCTCCCCAGCCCAGCACACGTTGCTCAGTGCTTTGTGCTGAGCTGAGGAGAAGCAGCTACTACAATCCTCTCTCTCCATGTGTGGGGGAACTAGTGATCGCACCCGTACCACACCGGACTGAAAACCAACACCCCCCGTGCGGAGCGTGCACTCGCTTAGCGGCCGGAGAGAGTACCAAAACCGGCAGAACTGTCGGCGCCACATGGTATATATATCTTTGAACTAGATCTGTACTAGATAAAAATAATCAAGCTTCCTGATGATACTGATATTTCTAATTTAGGGGGTCATTCCGAGTTGATGGCACGCTGGCTACTTTTAGCAGCCGTGCAAATGCATTGTCGCCGCCCACTGGGGAGTGTATTTTCTCTTTGCAGAAGTGCGAAAGCTTGTGCAGCAGAGCGTCTGTAAAATAATTTTGTGCAAAACAAGACCAGCCCTGTACTCTCCGTGTGCGTTGATTCTAACAACGGAGGGACGGCTTTTGAACGCCCGACCACGCCTGCGTTTTTTCTGCCACGCCTGCATTTTTCTAAGCACTCCCTGAAAACTGTCAGTTGACACCCAGAAACGCCCACTTCATGTCAATCTTCCTACGTTCGGCCGTGCGACTGGAATGTTCGTTACACTCTGTGCAAACCCACGATGCTCATTGTACCCGTACGACGCGCCTGCGCATTGCGGTGCATACGCATGCGCAGAAATGCTGATTTTTAGTATGATCGCTGTGCTGCAAACAACGGCATCTAGCGATCAACTCGGAATGACCCCCTTTGACAGACGGTAACAAAATGACATTGTTATAAAAACACAACACAGCACAACAACAACAAAAAAATTAGTTGGGGCAGGAACTAATGTCAGTGACTGAAATGCTCTTTGTAAAGTGGTGTATAATGGCCCTCATTCCGAGTTGTTCGCTCGCAAGGCGATTTTAGCAGAGTTACACACGCTAAGCCGCCGCCTACTGGGAGTGAATCTTAGCTTCTTAAAATTGCGAACGATGTATTCGCAATATTGCGATTACAAACTACTTAGCAGTTTCAGAGTAGCTTCAGACTTACTCGGCATCTGCGATCAGTTCAGTGCTTGTCGTTCCTGGTTTGACGTCACAAACACACCCAGCGTTCGCCCAGACACTCCTCCGTTTCTCCAGCCACTCCTGCATTTTTTCCGGAAACGGTAGCGTTTTCATCCACACGCCCATAAAACGCCGTGTTTCCGCCCAGTAACACCCATTTCCTGTCAATCACATTACGTTCGCCGGAGCGAAGAAAAAGCCGTGAGTAAAAAAACTATCTTCATAGCAAAATTACTTGGCGCAGTCGCAGTGCGAACATTGCGCATGCGTACTAAGCAGAAAAACGCTGCGATGCGAAGAAAATTACCGAGCGAACGACTCGGAATGAGGGCCAATATGTGTGCTTTATATAAATAACTGTTAACAAATAGAAAATAAATTATTTTAATAAGTGACAAAAACAATATAGATACAGTTTAATCTGATCAATCAGTGATAAAATTGCTTCCCCCCTCATAATTTAGGAGACCCCTATTTAATCCAGTGTTAATTTCACACATGCCTCCCAATTAATGTCACATGCACACAGACACAGCCAGCATACACCTACACCGGGATATGGGCATTGGGCAGGTAACTGCCACTGACTGCCGCATGCCACTTTTGCATGATGCAGCTGTTGCCAGGACAACCAGCTTGTTTTCATTCAGACCAGTGGTGGCAGAGCTACAGTTGGAAGTAGCCATGAAGAAGGCTCTATAGAAGAAGTGGTTTGTCTCCAGCTGAGTTGAGGGGCAAGAAGCGAAGAAACCCATAAAGAAGTAGAGGAAAAGAAGGAAGGAAGGTATCACATAGTTCGGAGAAGATCTCCATGGAAAAGGAGGGAGCTATCATATAGTGCAGAAGTGGAAAACAACAAGGCCGGCCATGGCAGCTAGAGTATTAGCATTTCTGACTCCTCTGAGGAGCAACAGCCGACGGAGGAGAACAGATTGGTATAAGATTTCATACACTTCGGAGTCGAAAAGGAAAAATATAAAGAGGGCAAGATTTGGATCCCTTCTGACTCCTCGGATAAGGAAAAGGAAAGGATCTGCATCCGGGAAGGAAGAAAGGAAGGAAGGAAGGAAGGAAGGAAGGAAGGAAGGAAGGAAGGAAGGAAGGAAGGAAGGAAGGAAGGAAGGAAGGAAGGAAGAAGAGATGTATGACGCTCTCAGCTCAGATGAGAACACTGGACATAAGGGGAACCAGCAGTGCTGCATCATCCTGCCCCAGCGACGCCATCCAGAGACTGACATTTTTCCATCAGTTAGGCTGGGGCGCCTTTGGTAAGGTCCTGCTGGCAGCAGATTTGTCTAGCTGTCAGATGGTGGTTGTGAAAGTCATAAAGAAGAGATAACTGCTAGCCAGGGGCAAAGAAGAGCAAGCATTTGTGGAAAGGAGAGTGCTAGAACTGGCACAAGGAAGCACCTTCTTTATCCATGGCCACTTTGCCCTACAGACAAAAGAGCATCTGCTACTTGGAATGCAGTATGCAAGTGGAGATTTCCATCAGCTACTGAAGAGGGAAGACCGCCTCACCATCTCTAGTGTCATGTTCTACTCTGCAGAGCTTGTATGTGGAGTACAGTTCCTCCATTCCAAGGGCATAATTCATTGTGACCTCAAGCCAGAGAACATCCCAATGACTGGAACGGGCCATATTAAAATCGCTGACTTTGGTCTCGCACTCGAACATCCTTGGAGACCGGAAGGCAACTGAATTCACTAGAACATGTGGTTAGATTGCTCCTGGAGTGCGTGCTGGCAAGGTGTACAGTGCCAGTGCCGACTGGTTTTCATTTGGTGTCATAATGAACCAAATAATCACCGGAAGTCTGGATTATCATCCTACAAGATTTCATGCACTTGGCACTGTTGTGAAAGGCATCATTGAAGAGCTCCTCCAGAAAGATCCCGTCAGACAACTAGGAGTAAATGGTAACATACGACACCATCCATTCTTCCAGCCAGTCAACTGGGTCGCAGTGGAAGCCATTGACACTGTCCCCCCAAACAGCCCCTGGCCACCATCCTTACCACATTCTAACTTCATTCTAAGCCACCTAAAAAGAATGAAGGCAGCAGAGGCCCATAAGCAAATAATAATACCTGAAGAGCAAGTACGATTTAGAGGGTTCTCATTTGTCAGCTCCACCTGGAGAACCTTCCCAAAAGCAACTGGCCTATAAAACCATCAGTTGAGGCCACAGCACTGCTGGTTAGCAAAACAAAACACTCTGCATCAAAAGGAAGATAATGAAGATGATGAGCCCAGCAGAAGAAGGAAGGGGAGATCAGAATACCAATCTTTGGGTTTTTCTCGTTCCTCATCCCTTTGAATGTTTTTTTTCATTAGGTTGGAATGGTTTAAACTTTAGGTGGTCATACAGGGTGGGTTGGGACAGTTTAATAATCTTTATATATTTGTGTTAATTTTTATATTTAAAAAGCCTTGTTAGAGATAAAAAAAAATGTTTACCTTTTAGATTTTGTATTTTAATATTTAGAAAAAGTTTGTACTCATAGCAGTAAGTAGTTAATAGTAAGTTATAGTAAGTTAATAGTAAGTTATAGTAAGTTGATAGTAGTTTATACAACAGACTAACACCACAGAAAAAGGTGTGAGATTGTCAAACTAGAAGGGGAGGTTGAAGGCCAGAATTAGGGTTATTTATATTTTTCCCCTTTTTCACATGTAGTTTTTTTATATTAATACATTTGTAATATGCATAAGAGAATAACACCATAGAAAAGGCGTGGGACTGGCCAGCTGGAAGGGGAGGTTGGAGGCCGGAATTAGGGTTATTTCGGGGGATTTTTCACATGTATTTTTTTAATATTTATAGTAAGATAATATATTTGTAATAATCATAAAAAGGCGTGAGACTGGCCGGCTGGAAGGAGAGTTTGGAAGCCGGAACTAGGATTATTTAGATTTTTACCCTTTTTCACAAGTATTTTTTTATATTTACAGAAAATTAACACATTTTTAATATTCATAATAGAATAACACTATAGAAAAAGGAGTGACACTGGCCGGCTTGAAGGGAAGGTTGGAGGTCGGAAAGATTTAGGGTTATTTAGATTTTTTACCCTTTTTCACATGTATTTTTTAATATTTATAGTAAGTTAATACATGTTTAATATTCATAAATAATAACACCATAGAAAAAAGCATGAGACTGGCCGGCTGGAAGGGGAGGTTGGAGGCCAGATAGATTTGGGGTTATTTCTGGTTTTTTTTTAACCTTTTTTCACATGTATCTTCTAATATTTATAGTTAGTTAATACATTTTCAATATTCATAATAGAATAACACCATAGAAAAAAAGCGCAAGACTGGCTGGCTCGAAGGGGAGGTTGGAGGCCGGATAGAGTTAGGGTTATTTAGATTTTTTACCTTTTTTTCACGAATATTTTTCAGTAAGTTAATACATTATAAATATTCATAAAAGAATAGACTGGCCGGCTGGAAGGGGAGGTTGGAGGCCAGAATTAGGGTTATTTAGATTTTTTTTTTACTCTTTTTCATATATATATTTTAATATTTATAGTAAAATAATACAGTTTAAATATTCATAATAGAATAACACCATAGAAAAAGGTGTGAGACTGGCCGGCTGGAAGGGGAGGTTGGATGCCAGTATTAGGGTTATTTAGAATTTTTTTACCCCTTTTCACATGTATTTTTTAAATATTTAGGGTAAGTTAATACATTTTTAGTAATCATAGTAGAATAACACCATTGAAAAAGATGTGAGACTGGCCAGCTGGAAGGAGAGGTTGGATAGAGTTAGGGTTAAATACATTATTTCACATGTATTTTTTTATATTTATAAAGCACAATGGAATTTGCTGTGCTATATAATAAACTTAATAAAAAAATAATATTTATAGTAAGTCAATACATTTTTAATCTTCATAATAGAATAACATCATAGAAAAAGGCGTGAGACTGGCCGGCTGGATGAGGAGGTTGGAGGCCAGAGAGATTTAGGGTTCCTTAGATTAGTTATTATTAATAATGAAATATGACAGTATTAACTGTTGGATCATGGCAATAGTTGCAGGCTGAGAATTGCTTGAAAAGCCAAAGTGGAGGAACAATAGGTGGCTCTCTATCATGGTTTGCCATACTGTGGCTAAACCTCCAAAGTATGTTATGCACTGTAGTTTTACATGTTATAGTGACAGGATTATACCACAGGTATACATTCAGGATCCCGGCTGTTGGGATCCCTGGCAGAAGAAATACTGACGCCGGAATCCTGAGAGCCGTAAGACCACCGTTGCAGAATCCCAACCAGGTCAGCATCTTGACACCAGGATAGCGACAGCCAGGATCCCGAAGGTAAGTATAGATGGGAGGGCTAGGATTTGGCTGCGGGGTGTTATGTTTAGGTGCCACCCAGGGAGGGGGTTAGGCTGTGATGGAGGGGGGAGGTTAGGGTTAGGCTGTGGGGAGGAGGTGGTTAGCCCCCCCCCCCCACCGGGGTGGAGGGAGGTGTTAAGTTTAGGCACTAATGGGGAGGGTTATGGTTGGGCTGTGGAAAGGGGGGATTGGTTTAGACACTAAGGTAGGAGGTTAAGATCAGGTTGAGGTAAGGGAGGGTTAGGGGGTAGGCGGTAGGTAGAATATTTACCCCCTTCTGTCAGGATCGTGACCATCGGGATGCAGGCATCAGTATTCTGACCACTGGCATCCCATCTGCCGGGATCACATACTGATCCCACACCAGTCTTACCCTATGTATTTGATGTTTGAACAGAGAGGCATATGCTTCCTGCAATTCTAAAACAGGTAATCTCAACTTGCGCTCACAATAGAACAGTGACTGCCAGTGATGTCAATATAGAGCCTTCACCACAAAGCCCGAAACATGTATATAGACTGAAAGAAATTAGAATGATATCACACGGCGCTACTATTCAAGATATACTTAAATTTATACAACCATTTGTATAGATATGATCATATCTTAAAGGCCTCCAAAATCTGAAATTCATAGGGAGAACAAATAATGGTGCAGTACAATAGGTAAAGTGAACAGGTGATAGATTTTTATTGGTCCCACTCACAATTGAGCAAATAGATTATTTGCATATCGTCCAAACATGGATATGATGTCTTCAATCCTTAGGTCACCTTCTTTATCACTAAAACTTTAAATGAATATATATAGTGCAATACTGTTTTTTTTTTTTTAAACACATACTGAGGAAGGACACTAATGTCCGAAAACGCGTTTAAGCAAACGGGGACTTCATCTTTGCACCTATCCAGCGGCAGATCTTGCAGTATCCAGTATCCTGAAAGACTTTCTTCCCGTAGTTTCCGGAGCCTTGGAGGGACTTTCTTTTGACCACAAACATTGAGTGGCGGTCTGGACTGTACGACGTCTTCTGGGGAGGTTTACCATTGGTGATATGCCCATTCTGTTTTTATCTATGTGAGCACCTTTTGGTATTAAAATATGTGTTTAAAAAAACAAAAACGTATTGCACTATATATATTCATTTAAAGTTTTAGTGATAAAGAAGGTGACCTAAGGATTGAAGACATCATATCCATGTTTGGACGATATGCAAATAATCTATTTGCTCAATTGTGAGTGGGACCAATAAAAATCTATCACCTGTTCACTTTACCTATTGTACTGCACCATTATTTGTTCTCCCTCTGAATTTCAGATTTTGGAGGCCTTTTAGATATGATCATATGCTTCCTGCAACAGTAACTAACAAGTAGCACTCACCTTCAAACTAGGTATAAACCATACATAATATCTGAGCAATTATACTACACTATATTGAACATCCCAAAGGATCAGCCACCAGCACCTTTCCACTCAAAAGTGTTTTTCAAGGCAGTGGGCAAGTTGTGTGGTCACAATGTGTTTAAACTTTTGTCATCCAACCAAATTGCAACCTCCATCCAAACCTGTTGAATCCTTTAGAAGTTTAAGCTAGTTCATTTCATTTAAAGCTTCAGTTAATGAAGAACTGTGATTGGTCACATGAATCCAGGGGATTACTATAGCATGTGTAAGTCTTTTTATTACTGGCTAGCAAAATGGATGGGTCAGTCTAACTGATGATGTAATTGAACATCACCGGAAAATCTTTTTGCTTATTTTTATTGATTTAAAGGATGTTACATTTCGATAACTATTGTTTTTAATTTATTTGCAAGTATAACTTGCGTAAATGACAATTTGTAACTTCTCATGTTAGCTCTCTTAGCAAGCTGTGGTCAAAGTGTTGTTGCTTTGAGCTGTACTGCAGGCTTACAATCAGTATAAGAGGACAACAAAGAAGCTGAGTAGGTTTAAGAATCATATTTATTATAATGGTTGCTGCAATGTATAGAAACGTAGCGGAGGGTAGCAGCAGAATATTCTCTCTGCACAATAGGCAATACACCCACACGCTGATGAAAATCCAAACAAGATGAGACTTGGCCGCACAAAGAGAGGAAACAAAAAAAAATAGAGTTATAGAGTTTTCCACTGTACGTCGGTGAAGTTGATTAAAAAAATAAATAAATAAAATAAAAAAACTAAAGCAATTTGCCATGAGAAAATTATACTGTGCAAAATGATATTGCTGCTCTGCGGGAAACAAGTCTGTTCTGATTGTTTTATATTCACATCATAATGTACACAAGAATGAAAAAAAAAGAAGCAATATCCGTACAGTTAACTGTCTTGGCTGCCAGACGTAGTTAAACATTACCGGGAGTTACGGAGAGAACTTACAACTGTCATTTGGGGGACTACACATTATACTCCTGCACCAGGACATGCTTTGTGGTACTGTGCTGCTAGGGCGGAGCTATAATGACACTATTAGCAAAATTAGGTCTTGCCCATCACTTTCCAAGGACGCAAATGCTTCTTTGTTCACCGGAGGCAGACTGATGACACAAATTCTGTTAAAGACCTGCCCGCTTAACAAGAAGAGAAGGGTATCCAGGACAGAGGGTTACCGGGGTCAAAATACCGACAGCTGGAATCCCGAACGTTCTTAAAGCCGGGCGCTTGGTAGGTTAACTTTAGGCTTGAGAAGGGGGGATAGAGGGTTAGGCACCAAGCGGGGATAGTTAGGGTTAGGCAGTGGGGAAGGGAGGTTTAGGGTTAGGCACCACCCAGGAAGGTTAGGCACCACCAGGAGGGGTAAGGGTTAGTCAACCACAAGAGACAGTTAGGGTTAGGGTAGGGGGCAGGGGAGGGCTAGGGTACTTTACAGGGTGGTGTTGGAATTCTGATGGTCGGGATGCGATTGTCTGTATTCTGACCACCGGCATCCCATCCATCGGGAAATCATACTGACCCCGCTGCAGCACATATGCCACTTTAGGATATCAAGCAGTTATTTGTGTGTGCTTTCTAAGGTGTATATTTACTAAAGTGCAGGTTTTAAGAAGTGGAGAGGTTGCCCACAACAACCAACCAGATTCTACTTATTTATCTAACACCTTCTAGAAGATAATAGCTAGAATCTGATTGGTTGCTATGGGCAACATCTCAACTTTTAAAAAGCTACACTTTAGTAAATACAGATGTGTCCTCTTACATCCTTGCTGCAGTCACACTAAACAGCCCTTTAAGTTGCGCCATGCTGTGGCTAGACTTGGTAGCACCGAGCATCTTTTTTTTTTTTGCATTTTTTTCTGCAAAACTGCATCTAATATAAAAGGACACCCAAACAGCTTCTGCTGATTAAAATGATATGCAACATTCCTATAATCTCTATCTGCATAAAAAAATGCCACGTTACAGTGTTTTCCATTACATTACTTTGCATCTAAGGCGCATATTCGTTGAAAAAAAATGCAAAAAAAGTGCTCGGCGCTACTGAGTCACATGGCACTCACGGGTTATGTCTAATGCGACTTGTAGCTCACGGAACAAAGATGTAAGGGGGTACATGTATACCTCTAAGTGTTGTGTGGAGTCGCATGGATTTGTGTATTCCGTGCAGAATGCAGAGGCGTCTCCCTCACAAATACAGAAACAAGATGCCACATTGCGGGGTGAGGTAAGGAAGTCCCTGTGTGTGAGCTTATGTTGTCCACTGCAAACACAAACCCATAAGCAGAAGCTAATAATCTCCCTCCATTGTCTTCCTTACAATAAGTAGTAACAAGAAATAATAAGTGCCGATTCTAAATACGGTAACCTTGGTAACAGCTCGTACATAACATTTCAGAAAGGCTGCTGTCCACTGTATAATCCCATCATCTAGTGGAATATAGCATAATTAGCAGCAGTCTTATCATGGCTGAAATGGAAGAGATGGTTTAGTGACTGTTACTGTAGCTTACATTTAGTGAGGATTGGGAGGGATAATACGGCATGTGGGAGGGGGAGGTACACCGCAAAAAAGATGCTGACAACCTTAGTAGCCAATGACCACCTTTCATGACCCAACCTTTATTCACCCCACAGTAAGACACACATCCTATAAGAAGCAGGAATGTGAATATTTATGGAATTTAACAGGTCATGTTCGAGCTGGATCCCACATGTGCAAACACACAACACAAAAATGACCTTGACAAAGGCTTCTAGGGGGCTGAAACATTTTGGTGGAGTAGACGGAATCTGCGTCATTTAGTCCCTCCTCATGACCTGCAAATCACGGTAATCGGGGCCTAGTGACCTGACAGTCCGTTACAAACCCCCCCCACCCACCCACCACCACCACCACTTCGAAGAGGCAAGCAGTGTCTCCTCTCTGGGTTTCTCCCGGAGAGGTGACATTGGGGTCTATTCATGAAGCAGTGAAAAGAATGGAGAAGTGAGCCACTGGAGAAGTTGTCCCTGGCAACCAATCAGCTTTTAAGTAACATTTGTCAAGTGCAGTCTATAAAATTATATGTAGCAGATGACTGGTTGCCATGGGCAATTTCTTCTCCACTCTTTCGACTGCTTCATGAATAGATAGATCCCTTTAAATGTAACCAAGTATGAGGCAAATATAATATATATGAATATTAAGTAACTAGTGCAAACAGTGATATACTCAGAAAGACGGATAGTGAAGGTAGGTAGGGGCATAGCTCTCAAGTGCCCCAATTCCCAGCACCATGCTCATTAGGACTTTTGTTTAGACTGCCAGAGCCTTGGTAGGAGAGTGTTGCTAACAGTTGCCTGTGTCTTTTCAAGTGGGGCCTAGCACTTCCGAAGTGCATCTCCCAACCATCCTGATTTATGCATTCCAGTCCCGTCTTCTTCTTCACCGAACTCACTGCATGCTGAAATATAGCAGCTCTGAGAAATCGGTTTATACAGTAATTCACTGTTGCGCTACGCTGTTTCAGGTGAGGCAGCGACTCCCACATAGCGCTTGTCCTCTTTGACAAACAACTGGATAACACTGTATGTGCCTGGCATGGTCTCTGCTTGTGCAATGGATTACACTGAACCTGACATGTTTCTATGCATCGCTGGGGTGCTTTGTACATGTGTCTGGCAGGAGGGGGGTCTCATTACAGAGAGGATTTAATGTACATCAAACCATCTCACTACAAGTGGCTGTCTACCTCAGAGGAGGCTGCTGCCCTGTTGACAAGGATCTGTCCTCGCTCGTCTCATAAAAGCACAGAAAACTCTTTTACAAACCAGTGACTTTAAACAATCCGTCGTCTCTATGGAAACTAAACATACATAACCGTGCACTCGTGTCTGAAGTGCTGTGTCAAATTGCCTCTCGGGTTTCATATTTTCTTGCTAATTTGCACCTGTGCAAGGAGAAATGAGAGAAAAGAGAATAGAAAACTACCAATAGCATTACTCGGATAAGCTCACATATAGCCACATCTGGGAGTCAGAACACTAAAAGCTAATGCAGTGTATCATGTCATCCATTTATCGATCACTCCATGTCGGGGAGGATGTCCCTACCAGGGCTGTCAACCATCAATAAATTCATGGAGAGTGAAAAAAAACAAAAAAACAAAGTCATAATTTCACCGCCAGAAAGAGAAAAAAAACCCAACAAGAATAATTGTGACACTGGGGGTCACCCCGACCCGATCGCTCGCTGCAGTTTCTCGCAGCGCAGCGATCGGGTCGGAACTGAGCATGCGCCGGCGTGCTCCGGCGCATGGCAGCCGTCATTGCCTAGCAATCGCTGGGCGGGAGGTGGCTGGACGGCGGCGTTAAGCCGCCGTTTAGGGGGGAGCGGTCCGGCCAATGCAGGCGTGGCCGGACCGTTGGGGGGGGCGGTCCGCGGCAGCTGCGTGACGTCACACGCAGCCGCTGCGGGCCGGGGAGCGATGAGTAGCTCCCAGCCAGCACGCTAAAGCTGCGCTGGTCGGGAGCTACTCTTGAAGTGCAAAGGTATCGTCGCTGTGCAATGCATTTGCACTTCTGCTGGGGGGGGGGGGGGGGCGGCACTGACATGCGGGGTGGACTAGTCCTGTGCTGGGCGTCCCCCCGCATGTCAGTGTGAATGATTGTTGCTGTGCTAAATTTAGCACAGCTACGATCAACTCGGAATGACCCCATTGTCCAGAGCCGGCCTTAGGCATAGGCAAACTAGGCAAATGCCTAGGGCATTTGATATGCTTAGGGGCACCAGCAGCTTCTGCTGATTAAAATGATATGCGGCATGCCTATATTCTTTGTGTGACTGCGGCTGTATCTGCATACAAAATGCTACGTTGCAGTGTATTGCTGGAAATCACTGTAATGTAGCATTTCGTATGCAGATACAGCCACAGTCGCACACAGAATATAGGCATGCAACATATCATTTTAATCAGCAGAAGCTGCTTGTGCATCCTAGCCACATAGTAATGCAAATAATATGATGCATTTTCATAAACAAAAGGCACCCGACGTTAGCAGAGCTACCAGCTGACTCATGCCAGGCATCTCCTGCAGAACTAGCGGCGGTGCTAGGGGGCACCAGCTAAAATCTTGCCTAGGGCATCATAATGGTTAAGGCCGGCTCTGCCATTGTCTGAGGTTTTACCTCTTCATTTACAGCCCCTCAACCCCATTGTGACGCGCCCTCGGCTTTTATGTGGAAACCTTTTGAAATTCAGGAGTATGAATGAGTCACTAGTTAGTACATTTTGCAAACAATCGTTACATAAAAATAACTAAATGAATAAATGACTCGGACTGGCCTAAAATGTGGCAAGTCACTTCTTGCTGTAGCCAGCCATTATCACTAGAGGCGGGAATCATTGACCTGCCCAGACCATCTTTTGTTATTTATTAATTACTGTGAGCTGCCATGGTAAATCTGCCTTTTTAGGCCTATTTTCTAAGTAGGGCCTAAGGGGGTAATTCCAAGTTGATCGCAGCAGGACATTTTTTAGCAGTTGGGCAAAACCATGTGCACTGCAGGGGAGGCAGATTTAACATGTGCAGAGAGAGTTAGATTTGGGTGTGGTGTGTTCAATCTGCAATCTAATTTGCAGTGTAAAAATAAAGCAGCCAGTATTTACCCTGCACAGAAATAAAATAACCCACCCAAATCGAACTCTTTCTGCACGTTATATCTGCCTCCCCTGCAGTGCACATGGTTTTGTCCAACTGCTAAAAAATTTCCTGCTGCGATCAACTTGGAATTACCCCCTAAGTTTGTTATTCAGGAGAGTGTGACAGATATGGCAGAATCACATCTGTTCTATGTAAATCAGATTTACCGACTTGGCTGCCCCCTACTCCAGAAGGAAGCAGCTCGGGCGACGCATAGGGGGCGTGGCCGGTGCAAAGATGGGTTGTTTAGGGGGTGGGGCTATGATGACATGATTCAGCACGAATCACGTCATCAGATCCCCTCGGACCGCCCACTTGTGTTCTGTTGTGGGCGGCAGAAGGGGGAAGCGAGCAGCTTGGAGGGGGGATGCGAGAGACTTGCCCGCCTTTCCGGGGTGTCTAGGAGTGCCATCCCATTTTCGGGAGCCACCCGGCCGTTCCGGGAGGGTAGGCAAGTATAATGTTAATTTGGACAGTTGTGAGATTTGCATTTTAACAGAAAAGAAAATGTACCAACTTGGGGTAAATTAGAATTTTATTAGAAGGTCACTGAGGAATTGCGTGACCATATAGAATAAAAAAGTATGAGGATGTTCTTGAATTATGTTGGGTTTGTATTGCCCTCTGCCATCTAATATGAATATTGGTGATAGTTTTATTAAACGAGGGAGAGAACATATGTTAAACTTAAGCATTCTGGTGCAATTTGTTGAATGTGTTATTATTATTACAGGTCATATACACAGGGGGATCAACCCACATTTTAATCTTTACTAATAAATAAAATAATTCATATAGATTTATGTTCACACTACACAATGTTCATTTTTATATTAGGGGGCTAATTCTGAGTAGCATGCAAAGTGACCGTACTTGCGGGTAGCTCCGGACGCCAGATTTAGGACTCTATGTACTAAGCCCTGGAGAGAGAGAAAAATACCAGCCAATCAGCTCCTAACTGCCATGTTACAAGCTGTGTTTGGAAAATGTCAGGCGCTGGTTGGCTGGAACTTTATCTCCGTCCACTTTATCTTTCTCCAAAGCTTAGTACATACACCCCTTAGTACCGTATATTAACGCAAGTTTCCATTTAGCTAATGCGGGGGTTTGTGCATCTGCAAGCGGAAAGCCGTGCTGCTCACTGATCTTATGCCAACCGCAGCAACAGGCATAATTAGTACCGGCACTTGCACCTATTCCGTGCTAGGTGCAGAAGAGCCATCAGCAACAGGCTTTTTTTCTATGTACGCACGGAGCTTGAGATACGCTCCAACAAGACAGAATGGTTCTGTGATCTTGTAGTGTTTCGTCCAGCTCAGAACAGGACGGAGATATGCAAAAATATGTAAATTGTCAACTACACAAGCACTGTTTGCCAATCTCGCTGTTTACGCCTGTGTACATTTGTCTGACTCAGAATCAGCTCCTAGATGTGAAACATATGTTTAGTGAAGATTTTTTTTTAAGTGTATATAAAGAGCTTTTTTCCAGTTTACATTTAATCTAGGAAGATATCATCCATCCAGTTATTATAAACTACTTACACTATTGTCTATTTCAGTGGTTCCCAAACTTTTTGTAGTCACGGCACTCAAGGCACCCCTAGTCCAAAAGTTTCTTATTTATAAATTAAAAAATATATATATATAAAATTAGTAATTAAGTAAATTGTGCTTGGCTGTCACTCCTAGGGTCAGTTATATGGTGGTAGACATAGTTGTGGTTCTAATTGTCCACACGTTTTATGATTGGCAGCCACCAGCACCGGTTTTGCCTATCATTTTAAACATAAATTATTTTTTGTGGGTCCTGGACCACCAATTCAAGGCACTTCTGCAAGTGTCTCTCGGCACCTAAGGGCGCCTAGTTTGGACACCACTGGTCTATTTATAAATTCCCCCATTCACAAGATCCTAGAGGGCATGTACAAGTGTAAGGTGCAAGGCTGTGTGGTGCAGCAGGATGGACACAGTGATAAAATTTACATCATCAAGCCCTAGGATGTATGTGAGATCCAGCAGTACGGTCTATTTTGCTAGGAGAGTAGGGGAAATCCCCGAAATTGGGAGTTCTCCTAGACATTATAAGAGAAGACAAATATAAATACTCAACAGTTCTGAAAAACAGTGATTTATCTTTCTGTTCCGTTTTGGAGAAATATAATAGAATTTATACATTTTAGTATTGTGCTGGGGAAATACCTGGTGGTGGTACGTGAGAGGGTGGAGATATAAAGGGTGTTGGTATAAAAATATCAAAAACAGTTGACCTTATTAAGTGATCCCAGTATTTAGCAGTGTTTGCTTTCTTTGCCAGTTGTAAGCAACTCTTGAAAGATGAATCATGTGACACATGTGGGCAGGGCTTATCTCTAGAGTACATGAAAATTACATAGGCATTGGTTAGAGTAAGAAAGAAGCTTCTTGCTTTTATACAGCCTCGTCCAACAAGTTAAAGATAAAATATCGCTTACTCCAGGGTTACCTCCAAGGCTGACCTTCTTTCTTAAGTGATGTTTTCGATGTCTGTGATTTATTATTATCTCAGACAGACTTGGGTTTATTTGGGAGCCATAACCAGGACTCACTATGCCTTTGTGTAAGATGGAAGAAGGAAAGAGGGAGCTCATTCATGCGATCTTTCCTCCTGCACGGTCAGGGGGGCTCTGTATAATATTTACCTAGTCTTATTTGCCCCTTTACTCCTCCCCTCCTGGTCTCTTGCCTGTCTGCCACATGCTCACCCATACCCCTTATATTTTGTCTTTCCTTCTCATGTCTGCCTCAGTCCAAGTACTAAATAGCAGGGGCTCACAAACTTGGTCCTCAGGACACCAAACAGTTCTTGTTTTCCAGGTCACCTGTGAAACTTTAAGTTGTAAGAGTTGGTAACACACCTGTGCTCCTGCTGGGTGGTCTGGAAAATGTGAATTGTTAATCTGAGGTCCGAGTTTGATAACCACTGTTGTATAGGTACTGTATACATGGCAACACTTCGCCTAGACCTTCTTGGCATCCAGAGGAAAACCCAGATGGCTGGAATGTTGGGTGTTGTAAAGAGAACAATATCATCTTTTCCCAGGCCACAGATATGTAATGCCACAATTCATAGCATTACGCAGCACGGGGTGGGGCTACTAAGACTGCATTCACAGCAAATAAGGTATTTGAGCCCTGGGACCTTCCCCGGGGAAGTCGGAGGACCCAGGTACCTGGCTTATTCTCTCGAGAGTCTGGTAGAGGTCCTAGAAATGAATGCATCTTCCACACATACTGAGAGAGGATGCATATAGGGTTGTGACCATTGTTACAGCTGCTGTCTCTATTGTTAGGACATCATCCTGTACACACGGTAGGATCCTTGCTATGCCCGATTTTGACTATGCGATTTCCCTTGAACTCCCCCAGAGCTCAGATAGCACAGATTTTGACTATCTGTACTGTTGACTTTGTCAATGTACGACTAAGTGCCAATTTTGACTATACTTTGTACTAGATAGTACACTAGATAGTCAAGATTGACTTGCCTGCACAGTCTATCTAGACTTGCGATAGTGACCCCGCAGGAGTGCACATCTGGATCGAATCAGTATCACAAGCTGCCTAACACCTTGAGATGTGCACAAATTTTCCTTAAGATTTTGACTATATAGTCAAAATCTTACAGATTTATGTCACAGTGTGTATACACCTTTAATACATCCAACACGTCTTCATTGATTAAATGTCACCGCTTACATGAAAGCACAAGAGCGCCCAATAAAGCAATTCTTATATTGTTTGATTAACTCTTAGTAAAAAAAATAAAAAAAATTTATTGCTACAAAATAATGAAATAATGTTATTTATCTAATGTGTCAAATGGAAAGAGTCTGTTCTCTGCACACACCACATATTTTCCCTTTGAAATGCGAGTATACAGCATTTGGGGGTCAGATTTTATAGCTTACAACTCACTGAGTGGGCGTATCACTTATTAAATCTGACACCAGCAGCTGCCGTGTCAGAATTGTATAGTGAGTGTTGTGCAGAATACGGGGTTTTATCACAAAGCTTCATTTATATCTTTAGCATTTATCGTATTACAGAATTACCAAACTCAAATAGCTGTTCTCCAGGAACTGCTGTATCCCTACTGCGAGGAAATGCCATACAAGAAAAGACTTGATCAATGTGTGCCTGTTGTGTACATGGCGGAGACAGGTGTTTTATTAGCGATAGCCCATTCTCCGGAGTATATGGGTTCTCACGTGTGCTTACCTCCCAACTTTGATCTCAGCGGTGGAGGGACGGCAACGCGCGCCGAAGGCGGGGGCGTGACCTAATGACAAGGGGGCGTGGCTTCGCGGCAAGTGCCGCGATCGCAGGCCACGCCCCCGTTTTCGTCATTATGGGTGCATGAACAGCGCTGTGAAAGCTGCTGGTCATGCCCCCTGTCCCTCTCTGCCGTGAACAGACGCTGTGCGCATGCGCACAGCATCTATTCACCGCTGCTCTCCACAGAGCAGCGAGTGACAGGGAGGGATCTCCCAACTGCCCCCCCACCTGCAGGACACTGCAACCCGCAGGTGGGACAGCGGGACAGACCGTGAAAAACGGGACTGTCCCGCCAAAATCGGGACAGTTGGGAGGTATGCGTGTGCAGATTCATACATGGCTGGTGCAGTGCCAGACTTCTCTTACCGCTGCCAGCCAGCATTGCTGTATCACAGGCTGCTCGGACTCATTTTGGAACGCTAGTCAGCCATAATTGCTCCCACATCACCAAACAAAGGGCCTGATTCGGATTCACGTGCAGTTCTGTATGTAAGCGGCCACATTTACAATGCGGATATTGTGCTAACTCATAGTTACCAGTCTTTGGATTGTCAGATCGGTACTATGGGAAGGGTGTGTTGCTTGTAAGTTGGTAGCACGGGGAGCATGATGATGCAATTGTACCATCACTGCCCCCACCACTACCACCTTGCTATGCATTGGTACTATTACCTGCATTGTGAAGTGTGGGGTGGGACCATGATGGTGCAATTCATGGTAAATTGTGTTATCGGCTGCACGGACCACCCATATCACTCGGAAAGACCTTGGGGAGACTTACCTAGTCTTCCATGCATTCAGGAACGCAACCAATGATTCAGGAACCTCCCGGGCGATCCGGGGAATAGGCAGGAATGTGCTAACCGATTGATTATGTGACTATAATAAATACGCATCGTGCCGATCCACTATTATATGTACCCCAGTGTAGCGGTCATCCCTAGTATCTGCACTTACACCTACCTGATGCTGGATGCAAGCGATCCCTCTGCAATAGGCGTCCCCTCAGTATATGCACGAGTAAGAAGCAACTCTGGCTACGCGCCTATGAGATGGGTTCTCTTTCATATGTACACCATACTTGCCTACTTTTGAAAAGTAGTTTCAGGGAGATTGTAGATGTTAGCAAAATGTGTGGCACGCCATGAGTGGGCGTGTCATGTTCCACCCAAGGGGTGTGTCTAGCTCCACCTATGGGCGTATCTATTTCAACATTGGGTATGCAAGTATTCATTTGAAGAGCCACTGGCTTGGAGTCCAATTGATTGGTGTGTTATGATCTAGTACAGGGGTGGCCAACCAGTCACTGGCAAAGAGCCAGAAAAGATCTGTAGTTAAGGGTTAGAGCAACTGTCACGCGTGCGCGCAAAAAAATTGGGGGTATGGCCTAATTGTCACAAAGCCACACCCCATTTTTGTGCACGCACCTTTCCGTATGACGTTTGCAGGAGTATGACCTTGTGTCATAACCCCGTTTTTAGTCATGTTGTACAGTGCAACATACATATAATGCCCCAGTACAGTGCCACATACATATAAAAACACCAAAACATGGGTGCCCCAACAGTGCCAAATACATATATGCCCCCACAGTGCCAGATACATATATGTCCCCTGTGCCAGATACACATGTAACCACAGTGCCAGATACATATATGCCCCCACATTGCCAGATACACACGTTCCCACAGTGCCAGATACACATGTAACCACAGTGCCAGATACATATATGCCCCATAGTGCCAGATACACATGCCCTCACAGTGCCAGATATGCCCCCCACAGTGCCAGATACATATATGTGCCAGATACACATGCCCCCACAGTGCCAGATATGCCCCCACAGTGCCAGATACATATATGCCTCCAATGCCAGATACAGAAATGTCCCCAGTGCCAGATACACATGTCACCACAGTGCCAGATATGCCCCCACAGTGCCAGATACATATATGTCCCCTGTGCCAGATACACATGTAACCACAGTGCCAGATACATATATGCCCCCACATTGCCAGATACACACATTCCCACAGTGCCAGATACACATGTAACCACAGTGCCAGATACATATATGCCCCATAGTGCCAGATACACATGCCCTCACAGTGCCAGATATGCCCCCCACAGTGCCAGATACATATATGTGCCAGATACACATGCCCCCACAGTGCCAGATATGCCCCCACAGTGCCAGATACATATATGCCTCCAATGCCAGATACAGAAATGTCCCCAGTGCCAGATACACATGTCTCCACAGTGCCAGATATGCCCCCAGTGCCAGATACACATGCCCCCACAGTGCCAGATATGCCCCCAGTGCCAGATACATATATGCCCCCAGTGCCAGATATGCCCCCAGTGCCAGATACACATTTCTCCACAGTGCCAGATATGCCCCCAGTGCCAGATACATATATGCCCCCAGTGACAGATATGTTCCCAGTGCCAGATAGCTATGCCCCCAGTGCCAGAAATTTTGCCAAAGAAGCAGTGTTCGTGTTGTTCTTTATGATATGATCGGAGTGCCGCCTATGGAACTTATATATAAATATATAAAAAACCCTCTTCCAAGCGTCCACCGCTGCCCAGCGCACAGAACCCTGCGGTGGCCAACATTTACATAAAATAACATCCACTTCATGACATCACCCGGGAAGCCTCGCACCCGGCATTCTGAGCTCGTGGAAAATGCGAACTGCGCATGTGTGAGTACAGAATGCCGGGGACTGCACGGGCGACGTCATGATGTGGGCAGACCCGCCCACCAGCATTCCGGCATATTTGCACATGCGCAGTACATATTTTCGCTGAGCCGTACCTAAAAACCGGGAGGACCCAGTGGTTTTACGGGGCAGCGGGAGGGTCACTCGTAAAACGGGAGCCTCCCGCGATAGGCAACCCTGCCATAACACAAGTAGTAAGTGAAAGTGAAATCAGACTTCTGTATAAGAGAGAGTTGAAAGAAAAAAAGGCCTCATTGCCACAGTTCAATCACTCTTCCCTTCACAGACATCACGCAGCTCCATGATGCTGTTTAAATTAATTAATTACATTTTAATTGTAATATGCTACCTTGGGGGTGAGGGAGAGACCACCACTGCTCCTGCCTGTGCTGCTACCTGCTGCAGCCTGCTAGTGACACGAGACGTCTTTTATCCCTATGCGGCCACCTCTACGGCGCTACCCACCCAGAGAACCCTGCGGTGGCCGGTATTTTAATAACATGATGTCTACGTCATGAAGTGACTCATGCAGGCCCCACCCCCAGCATTCAGGACTCGCAGAAAATACAACCTGCGCATGCGCGAGTCCGGAATGATGGGGGCGGGGCCTTCACAGCGACATCATGAAGTGGATGTCCCTTTCATTTAAATGACTGTCTCTGTTCCCCACATTCCCGCCTGCTGTAGCTCATTTAAATAATATGCTGGCCATATCATAACATCCTCCGTGCAAGCCACACCCCAGTATTCAGGACTCGCCGAAAATGCAATCTGCGCGAGTCCTGAATGTTGGGGGCGTGGCCTGCACGGACGATGTCATTATATGGGCGGCACGTTATTTAAATGAGCCACTGCGGGCGGGAATGTGGGGTATAGAGGCCGGCATTTAAATAAAACTGACATCCTCTGCATGACGTTGCGATGCATGGCCCCGCCTCTTGTCAGTCAGGACCGCGCATGCGCAGTCCGCATTTTCGGCGGACTGCGCAGAAAAACTGGGAGGACCCGGAGGTTAAGCGGGGCAGCGGGAGGATCAGTGAAAAAGCGGGAGCCTCCCGGGGAATGCGGGAGGGTAGGCAACCCTGATGTACACCCAGCTAATACCCTGAAATGCACGAGATCTATCCAACTAAACTCGCCTGGAGGTACGCACAGATGCGTATGTTCGCTACGGCACATGCTCCCTCACTAACTCATAGCTAGGCCATAAATGTGTGCCTCCCCCACATGAACAGAGCTGTATATCTGCGCTGGTTTGCCCCTATCCTTATACTTGGTTTCATTCCTGCTAACATTATCCCTGGTGCAAAAGATGTGTCAGAAAACCGGCACAATTACATATACCTACAACCCAGTAGAGCACCTTCAGCCCCAAGTGGAGCTTTAAACTACCCCTCATCGCCTGTACACAAGCATGTGCTGGAGCCTGTGCGGTGCAAGATCATGTTTCGGCAAACACTTAAGACCTAACACCTTTTATAGCCCTAACCTACATACACGAGAAAGCGCCCTATATTTGCACCAGGTACCGGTGACATCACTGAGGAGCGATGGTGGCACAGGGCAGGACGCAATTACAGTGACATCATCAGTTCCTAGTGAGATGAATCTGTTTAGCCCATAAAATGTATGTTTACTGTACTTTAGAAGAGCATTTATTATTGTCATTACTATTTTTATTATATTTATATGGTGCCTCAAGAGATCCATATACATAGGAAAAAGAACAGAAAACAAACAAAAAAAACAAAAAACAAAATAAGTACTATATTTATTTTCTAGAAACTAGACGCACCCAATGGGTTAATTTAAGAGAAGGTCATTTATAATCGTGTCTACTATGATAAGTCATTGTCTTTAAGTTACTTCTCTCCCACAGAAGACAGTTCTATAGAGCTTCACTGCCAAGATGGATCACAAATCTTTATTGGGAGCAACAAGCTGCCCACAGGAAGGTCAGTGAAATCAGGTCCCATACTGTACTTTGGGGAAAGTCACGTTCCACAGCGCTGTGTGTTCTGGTTCAGCGAGTGCATGCTGCAGCCCGAATGCACTGCCTGGAAGGCCCGAGGAGACCAGGCTGATTCAAAGGGACAAAGTGTCATCTTCTGTCTACATCTTGTGCTATCTGGGGAAGGAATGCCGAGCACCTCAAACATAGGAGTATGTTCACTGTCACTGACTGTTGTGTTCTAGGTAATAATACATGTATACACGTGAACCAGAAATACCAATAAACGAGTCATGATCCCCCTGTAAATCTTTAGGTATGCGTAATGCACTGTGAAAGTAAAGGTTACTCCGCAAAGGCTAGTGCAGTCTATTAGGAATAAGCTCTCTCAAAACTATTGTATATCTCCTTCTCCACCATGTTTTACTGAGACATCACAGAATCCAAAGACTCCTCATAGAAATCCCACAACTGAGAAAAGTGGAAGATAATTCTAGCCCGTTGTTTTCAGGTCCTTAGGGCGCCTGCTTTCTTCTTTCAAATCATCCTGAAAGTGCACCATGATGGAATGCATATCAGTTAAAGGGGTGCTCAACCTATCACGAATAGGACAAATAAATATAAGACAATGGGCCTGATTCAGAGTTGTATGATATTGCACAGCCACTTCCAATACCGTATGGCTTATATCTTAATGCAAGCAGGAGGCGTCTGGTATAAATAGACGCCTCCTGCCTGCTTATGTGCTAAGCTGCTGCGTCTCAAGATGCACCATCGGATCACTCTGCAGGGCCATCGGTCCACTGAGTAACCTTCAGGTTACTGAGGTTACCGTCTCAAATCCGTAGCCAAGGTCAATAAATTTGCATCGCCAGACATAGACACTGACTTTGGCACTCCCACAAAACAGAAGTGACATGCATTCGTTTTGAGGAATATATGTGCTGGCCGCCCCTTTCCCACCCCCAAATGCCCTCAGTCTGTCAATCAGACTGGGGCTTAGGGGGCACTGCGCGCGAGGGACAGAACCCATCTGCACTAGCCATCGGGTTACTGTAATAGTCTGAATCAGGCCCTAAGTGACTCTCCTACTATAGTACTTCAACACTAAGGAAACTTCTTCCTTCCGGCCTTGGGACCCTCATTAGTTGCTCAATGTGTCCCTCTAATTATTACTAGTTGGGACCTCCGATTAATATCTTCATTGATGAACGCTGAAAGACGGGTGGTCTTCTGTTTGTCGGCGGCCGGACTCCCGGCGACCAGCATACCGGTGCCGGAATCCCGACCGCCGGCATACCGACATCTTTTCTCCCTCTTGGGGGTCCACGACCCCCCTGGAGGGAGAATAGATAGCGTACCACCGTGCCCGCAGCAAGCCCGCAAGGGGCTCATTTGCGCTCGCCCAGCTGTCGGTATGCCGACGGTCGGGATCCTGGCGCCGGTATGCTGGTCGCCGGGAGCCCGGCCGCCGGCATACCCTACTACACCCCTGAAAGACAGAGGGATCCAGTGATGCCATCTGATGTCTTTACAGAAAGTAATTACTAGAGGCACCACGGCTCAAACTATGAACCGATACTAATCCAGGCATTCACTCTATATGTGTATATATATATATATATATATATATATACACACACACACACACACACACACACACACACACACACACATTATATATGGATTCAGTATGGGATTGTCAAAGTCGAAAAATATTGTTATACATATCCATTGTACTAACCCCACATGCACGCTGCTCATGCACCCGGTCCCCCGTGCGTACACATACCCGCAAGTTGCGTAAGAGACGCTCCAGCAACTCGTGCGCATGATATGTGTATTTACGGCGGAGTTTGTGAGCGTGTAGCGTGCGACTCGAACGTAGCATATTTAACCCAAATAGTGCATTTTGTAGATATAGTTCCCTTAGATAATGTCAGCGAGTAATGTTAGTTTAAACAGTTCCTGGACAGAGAGATTCGTCTTTGCATGATAGGAAGGGTCAGACAAAGGTTGGTAGGTGATGTCTGGTATCCAGCTGTAGGGTATTTTTAGGGTAACATTCCGGTGTTAGCTAGGAAAAGATCGCTTGCTCCTGCGTATAGTTATGTACAAAAGTAGATTATGAACATTAACTGTATTTGCTGTAAATTACACATGTGGCGGGAATCCAGAGGATACCTCCCACCAGAGCAGTTGGGGAAGGACATCGCCTACCTGTTCAAATCCACCTATGACCTTTGCTGTAATGTAGGGACACATCCCTGTGTCCAATGAACAATGAGATTACAGGGACCATTGTATTGTGAATGTATGTTGTGTATAAAAAGACCACTGTTGCCTGGCCAGCACACAGACTCTGAAGGCTTTCTCCCTGATAGCTGAGGACTGGTCCAGGACGCGCTTGCGAACGATTCCCCACGTATGTATATTCTCTGTAGCCATTATTCTCTATTATTCTGTTTAGATTTCCTTGTTAGCCTGTAGTGTATAACTTGTATCTGTTTACCCCTTTTCTCTGAATAATCCGCTGCGGTGTTAGAGCCCAGTGGTTTACCACAAACCGGTGTTGTGTTTTCACTTTCCTGCAAAGGGCTTTCTTAGCGTCTCAATCGCTATAAGGTGTATAAGCATTGTTAAGGGTTTAAGGTATTACATCGTTGCAGTACTAGGCTGCTAAGGTTTAAAGTATAAGCATATCCTTACACTGATTCATTACTTAAGGTTTACTGTATATCACTCTGTGTGCGTCCGTGCCGCGTGTACGTTGTACCCACGGCACGGCGTCTGATACGCTAAGTGCGTATCCATACGGTACTCAGTACGCAAATAGCGTACTTAGTCCGTAGTGTGTGTAATAAGTCTAGCGGCCATAGCGGCTCCACGGTAATAGTGTATAGCTTTATGTTTTAAGGTAATATTTGACATTATCAGGATCCAGATGGTCGGAATCCCTGCGGTCATAAGACAAACGCCGGAATCCCGATGGCAAGCTTCTTCGCTCGCTACACTAATCTATTCCCCCTCGGGGGGTTTGGACAACCCTCCGAGTGGGGATTCATACCCCATATGTGTGTGTGTGTGTGTGTGTGTGTGTGTGTATGTATACACTGTATATAAATATATGTTTTAAGACACTGTGTTACGTTTTTGCTAAAAAAAATTGTGCTACATTTATTCATTTTTTACTAAAATAAGGCACAAACATTCAAAATATCTATGAATTATAAAACGCAGCATAGCAATCTGCAAGTATAATACAAAGAAACAATACAAACATGCAGATGTTTAACACACAGCCTACAACATAGTAAAATGGATCACAAATAAAAGCAAGTACAAGTCCATGTTATACAGCAGTCTGTTTCATCATAGTAATAAGCACGTCGGCAACACTCCAAACATCGCTGCTATAAATGAGCACCAAGTGTTTGTTTTTAGCAGAAAGCAGATTCAAATAAAAACAATTATTTGCAAATCATTTAGATCATCAGGGGCTGAGAGTGAATATAAATAAAGGTTGGAATTCTATTAAGATATCTGAATCTAAACATGGCATTTATTTATCTTACATCTGCACGATTGGCACTGGATACATGCAAACGTCTCCACACAATAGATGTTAATTACATATAATTGTGTGTACCACGAGACAGTGTTAGCGTAACAAACATGGTTTTGAGGCTGTACAGTATACAGTACAGGAATGTTCTTGGCATGTGCACATACACCCACAAACTGGCACATTAAAGTATTGTATCACTAAAGCCCCATATATACTGGTCGACACACTAAACCAGGGTTGGGGAACCTTCAGCATGCGGGCCTTATACGGCCCGGAAAAACATTTTGTCTGGCCCGGGCCCCAGCCAAGGCATCTGCAGAGTGTAGAGCCGTCCGCCGCGCATGGCATCATGGGAGATGTAGTTATCTCAAACTGTGCACTCCTATGTTGCAGTGCATAAGAGACGGCTCTGAAGGCAGTGCTGTGAGGCAGCTTTGGAGAGAGATCTCCTGTGCTGCGGTGTGGAGCGGACCCAGGACCTGGACCAGTGGTGTCTAGGGGTGTGGTTCATCAAATCGACAGTATCTAGGTCGACAATGTTTAGGTCGACCACTATAGGTCGACAGTCACTAGGTCGACATGGATGGAAGGTCGACAGGGTTTCTAGGTCGACATGTGCTAGGTCGACAGGTCTAAAGGTCGACATGAGGTTTTTGGGTTTTTTTGGTGTCGTTTTCTTCGTAGAGTGACCGGGATCCCAAATTAGTGCACCGCGTCCCCTCGCATGGCTCGCTTCGCTCGCCTTGCTTCGGGCATGGTGCCTTCGCTCCGCTACCGCTTCGCTCGGCACACTTTACCATTCCAATCATAGTCCATGTGGATCGTTAAGTATGAAAAAATTCAAAAAAAGAAAAAAAATGTGAAAAACTCATGTCGACCTTTAGACCTGTCGACTTAGCACATGTTGACCTAGAAACCCTGTCGACCTTCCATCCATGTCGACCTAGTGACTGTCGACCTATAGTGGTCGACCTAAACATTGTCGACCTAGATACTGTCGATCTTCAGACCGGATCCCGGTGTCTAGATGGGACCTGTCCTGCAGTGGTGGGGAGTGCTCTAATGGCATTATACTGGGGCATTATGTGTAACTGGCACTATACTGGGGCATTATGTGTAATTGGCACAATACTGGGGCATTATGTGTAATTGGCACTATACTGGGGCACTATGTGTAATTGGCATTATACTGGGCATTATGTGTAATTGGCACAATACTGGGGCATTATGTGTAATTGGCACTATACTGGGGCACTATGTGTAATTGGCATTATACTGGGCATTATGTGTAATTGGCACTATACTGGGGCATAATGTGTAACTGGAATTACTGGGGGCAGTATGTGTGAGCAGCTATTACTGTGGCCAATGTGGGCATTGTGTGTAAGGTCACGCCCACTTTCCAAGGAAGCACGCGCAATGAGGGGGGGGGGGGGGGGAGGATTGTTTAAAGATGGCCTGCGGCTGATGTTGAAAAGATCCAAATGGCCCTTGGCAGAAAAAAAGGTTCCCCACCTCTGCACTAGTCGATATGAACGATAACGATCTTTTTTTAAAAGATCTATTGTTCATATCGTCTAGTGTGTATGCCTGAATGATGACCTATGCACGCACCCGCGGGCCGTTCTCGTTCAGGCATTATCTACTGAACATGCAGCTCAACTTTAACAATGTCGTTGAGCTGCATGTTCAGGGAGTGCGGGGGATGACGTCACTGAACGATACCGTTCATCGATACAGCACTGATTGCTAACTAGAGAAGGTCGCACTGAGTACCAAGGTGCATGGAGAATCTTCTGAAGCCAGTGTATGTCCTATTACTAGTGTGTTTTACCACATCCATATACACTGAGATAGTGGGGACTATTTATCAAGCTTATTTAAGTAAATTTATATTTCTCAAGTGACTAATGCAGGAGAAGTGCATAAAATCAGTACATACCGCCATCACCATATGAAGTATAGGGGACGCTGCAGTTGTGCAATTTATCAAGCTCTGAAAAACAAAAGTTTTCAGAGCTTAATTCCAATAGCCAGTTCTCGCTGACTGTGGAAACAGCTCAGTAGGGATCTCATCAGATCACAAGTGTTACCTAAGGTCGCACATGCAGAGAAACTGCTTGGACAGAACCTGGCAGTGGAAACTTACGCTGCTGCTATCAGCAGTGAGAGCACTGCTACTGCATTCGCTGTCTTGTAGCGACTCCCTTAATAAATAGCTCCCTCCCCCCAAAAAAAACCCATTCCAAATGAGTCCACATTATTAGTCACGTAATGTTATCCTTAATGGTCATACAGTTATTATTAATAAATAAATTCCTTCATGAGATGGAATTTTGCAAATTTAGGCCTTAGTGTCCAAGCTTACTTAGAGCTGCAGAGCTCGCCTTATTGTCGGAGAGCGACACCGTATGTTACACAGAGGTATTCATTACAGACAGCGCTGAAAGTAGGGTGGTACGGGGTGGTATGGAGTACCATTAAGAAATATGGTGGTGGTACGCAGTACTATCAGCCCACCGCCGGTGCTGCAGGGTATCTGTCCGCAATGAGCATGCAACCCCTGGCAACGAGCAAGAAACCCCCTGACAATGAACATGTAACACCTGGCAACGAGCAAGAAACCCTTGGCGATGAGCATGTAGGGCGGTAAGTCCTACTAGAGGCATTATGTGTGTAAGCAGCACTGCAGGGGGCATTATGTGTGTAAGTGACACTAGTAGGGTATTATGCATGTAATCAGCACAGAGGGGGTATTATGCGTGTAAGCAGCACTGCAGGGAGCATTATGCGTGTAAGCGGCACTACAGGAGGCATTATGTGTGTAAGCGGCACTAAAATGCCATGGGGGGGCTGCAAAATGTATAATTCCGCCACTGTATGTATATCGTTACCCAGAAGTGCCAGGAACACTGGCGCCGCCAGGAGAAGATGCAGAAAGCTGCATCTTCTGCCATGATACCTTTGGCAGCAAGTAAAAAGAAGCCTTGCAGTGGTGCATAATTTGTAAGGAGCATTTTTGTGTGTGGGACATAAAATGGTGTCAGTAGCATAACTGTGTGTGTGGTATAATATGTAATAGGCATTACGGTGTGACATAATGTGTAATGGGCATTGCGGTGTCTGGCATAATGTGTAGAGGACATTACGGTGTGTGGCGTAATGTGTAATAAGCATTACGTGTGTGCCATAATGTGTAATGGGCATACAGTGTGTGGCATAATGTGTAATGGGCATTACGGTGTTTGCCATAATGTGGCCATGCTTCTATTGTCATGTAGCCACTCCCCTAGTATTGTGTGACCTCTCCCCCTCATGATACGCGACTACATCCATTTTTACTATCAGTACCACTAAGAAAAAAATTATACTTGCACCACCGATTACACATAAAGCAGCTCTGATGATGAAGGTGATGAAGGATTAAGTGCAGGAAGGAGAGAGGGAGTGACAGCAGGCCACATAATGATTAACATGGCACACAAGTGTATGTACTGCATACCACCCCAACTCCTTCTCCATCTACGCCCCAACTGGAGGCCATATAAGAATGCCCAACTTGACAAGCCAGCTCTGCTTCTCTCCCCTCAGTCCCACGATGCAGGGAGCCTGTTGCCAACAGGACTCCCTGAAAATAAAAAACCTAACAAAATTCTTTTTCCACAGAAAACTCTGGAGAGCTCTCTGCAGTGCACCCATTCTCCTCTGGGCACAAGATTTAACTGAGGTCTGGAGGAGGGGCATAGAGGGAGGAGCCAGTGCACACACATAGTCAAAGTTCTTTTTAGGTGCCCTATCTCCTGCGGAGCCCGTCTATACCCCATGGTCCTTACGGAGTCCCCAGCATCCTCTAGGACGTAAGAGAAATTGTAATAAGAGCTGCTCCTTTCTCCATAGCTGCCTTGATATTTAGACCCCACAGAATGGGAAAAATATGTAAGATACAGTAAATGCATAACTGCAGTGCTGCAGTGACCAACAGCAACCAAACCTATTTCATTTGTCGGTCTTGCAAAAGTGTGTTCAAAGACCATGGCTGTATGGTTGCTATGGGACCAGTTGCGCTGAAGATGGGAGGAGGGTCTACTCTTTACCAGGGCCTGTGGGAGGGGCCAGGGAGAAAGAAGAGACTGCTGCTACAGCAGCCTCTCTCGCAAGCCTAGGACATGCTGCTGTGTGCACTCGACACCCCACTATCTGCGCCTGGCTGCCAACCGACTGGCACCCACCCTGTGCGGCGGGCGCACATATTGTCTTATAGGGGGGGCTGGCCACACCTCCCTGAGTTGCAGTATAATTTGGTTAGTTGTGAACAAACACAAACAGAAAGGGTCGTTTACAGGATTGCAGAACCTGTGCTTCCACCGTGCTGTGCCATTTGTAGCTACTAGGGTGGCCAATCCCGGGCCCTTTTTTCAATCCCGGGTATCGGGATTGAAAAATGGTCAATCTTGGGATTCCCGACTCTGGGTTGAAGATTTGAAAATTAAAATCTTCAGTGATTTCCCCCCTCCCCTGGACCCGCCCAGCCCACCCCAGCCCAACAAAATACTCACCGTCCTATACAGGAGGGTGGGAGGGTTCACTAGCTGTAGGCTGCGGATGGCGATATGTGATCCGGCGGCGCAGGCGGCTGGCATCAGACTGCGCAGCATGACCTCTGACATCATGTCACGCTGTGCAGTAAGCACAGCCAGGGGCACGGGGAGGAGGGAGCCAGGCGCCTGCTGAAGAGGTTCAACGCTGCCCGACACTGAAAAAAAACAGTGGACTGGCTAATCCTGAAATCCCCCGGGATTGGAAATTCCAATCCCAGGATTGAATCCCGGCCAATTTTTGGCCTGAATCCCGGCCAATTTGTGGCCTAGATCCCGGGATCCCGCCAATCCTGATCCCGGGATTGGCCACCATAGTAAAAAATTGGTTTGATATGAACCTGGGGGCGCTGACGTGATTCTAAATGATGAAGAATGGAAAATACTTATCTCTTGGTACTCCCTTTTATGATGTAGTATTCTTGCTGTGTATTCCTTGAGATGGACGAAAAAACTCAGTTCGTCGGATTATGTGAAAAAAAAAGATTAAACGGTGTGTGAGACCAAGCGGTATTCCGAATGTCAGATTCTTTTTACCTCTTAACTTATATAATAAGAATTTACTTACCGATAATTCTATTTCTCATAGTCCGTAGTGGATGCTGGGGACTCAGTAAGGACCATGGGGAATAGCGGCTCCGCAGGAGACTGGGCACATCTAAAGAAAGCTTTAGGACTATCTGGTGTGCACTGGCTCCTCCCCCTATGACCCTCCTCCAAGCCTCAGTTAAGATACTGTGCCCGGACGAGCGTACACAATAAGGAAGGATTTTGAATCCCGGGTAAGACTCATACCAGCCACACCAATCACACCGTATAACCTGTGATCTGAACCCAGTTAACAGCATGATAACAGAGGAGCCTCTGAAAGATGGCTCACAACAATAATAACCTGATTTTTGTAACAATAACTATGTACAAGTATTGCAGACAATCCGCACTTGGGATGGGCGCCCAGCATCCACTACGGACTATGAGAAATAGAATTATCGGTAAGTAAATTCTTATTTTCTCTAACGTCCTAAGTGGATGCTGGGGACTCCGTAAGGACCATGGGGATTATACCAAAGCTCCCAAATGGGCGGGAGAGTGCGGATGACTCTGCAGCACCAAATGAGAGAACTCCAGGTCCTCCTCAGCCAGGATATCAATTTTGTAGAATTTTACAAACGTATTTGCTCCTGACCAAGTAGCTGCTCGGCAAAGTTGTAAAGCCGAGACCCCTCGGGCAGCCGCCCAAGATGAGCCCACCTTCCTTGTGGAGTGGGCATTTACAGATTTTTGGCTGTGGCAGGCCTGCCACAGAATGTGCAAGCTGAATTGTACTACAAATCCAACGAGCAATAGTCTGCTTAGAAGCAGGAGCACCCAGCTTGTTGGGTGCATACAGGATAAACAGCGAGTCAGATTTCCTGACTCCAGCCGTCCTGGAAACATATATTTTCAGGGCACTGACAACGTCTAGCAACTTGGAGGCCTCCAAGTCCCTAGTAGCCGCAGGCACCACAAATAGGTTGGTTCAGGTGAAACGCTGAAACCACCTTGGGGAGAAACTGAGGACGAGTCCTCAATTCCGCCCGGTCCGAATGGAAAATCAGATAAGGGCTTTTTCAGGATAAAGCTGCCAATTCTGACACGCACCTGGCCCAGGCCAGGGCCAACAGCATGACCACTTTTCATGTGAGATATTTTAACTCCACAGATTTAAGTGGTTCAAACCAATGTGACTTTTGGAACCCAAAACTACATTGAGATCCCAAAGTGCCACTGGAGGCACAAAAGGAGGCTGTATATGCAGTACCCCTTTTACAAACGTCTGAACTTTAGGGACTGAAGCTAGTTCTTTTTGGAAGAAAATTTACAGGGCCGAAATTTGAACCTTAATGGACCCCAATTTCAGGCCCATAGACACTCCTGTTTGCAGGAAATGTAGGAATCGACCCAGTTGAATTTCCTCCGTCGGGCCTTACTGGCCTCGCACCACGCAACATATTTTCGCCAATTGCGGTGATAATGTTTTTGCGGTTACATCCTTCCTGGCTTTGATCAGGATAGGGATGACTTCATCCGGAATGCCTTTTTTCCTTCAGGATCCGGCGTTCAACCGCCATGCCGTCAAACGCAGCCGCGGTAAGTCTTGGAACAGACAGGGTCCTTGCTGGAGCAGGTCCCTTCTTAGAGGTAGAGGCCACGGATCCTCCGTGAGCATCTCTTGAAGTTCCGGTTACCAAGTCCTTCTTGGCCAATCCGGAACCACGAATATAGTGCTTACTCCTCTCCATCTTATCAATCTCAGTACCTTGGGTATGAGAGGCAGAGGAGGGAACACATACCCTGACTGGTACACCCACGGTGTTACCAGAGCGTCTACAGCTTATTGCCTGAGGGTCCCTGGACCTGGCGCAATACCTGTCGAGTTTTTAATCATGTGGAAGACTTCTGGGTGAAGTCCCCACTCTCCCGGGTGGAGGTCGTGCTGAGGAAGTCTGCTTCCCAGTAGTCCACTCCCGGAATGAATACTGCTGACAGTGCTATCACATGATTTTCCGCCCAGCGAAGAATCCTTGCAGCTTCTGCCATTGCCCTCCTGCTTCTTGTGCCACCCTGTCTGTTTACGTGGGTGACTGCCGTGATGTTGTCCGACTGGATCAACACCGGCTGACCTTGAAGCAGAGGTCTTGCTAAGCTTAGAGCATTGTAAATGTCCCTTAGCTTCAGGATATTTATGTGAAGTGATGTCTCCAGGCTTGACCATAAGCCCTGGATATTCCTTCTCTGTGTGACTGCTCCCCAGCCTCGCAGGCTGGCATCCGTGGTCACCAGGACCCAGTCCTGAATGCCTAATTGTTAGGGTCTCCTGCCCTGTGCTGCCACGTCGTCATGGCAACCGGGAGACAAGTGCTAGCGGAGTAACCTGAGCGCAGCTGATACTCCGGTTCGGGTCTTTTGCTGTGCAGTGGTTATAGGCTCTGTGCATGGCAGGGGATCCGGTGCTGGTTTTTGTGCTCACAGTCTGTGAGGTCTGAGTGGGGCGTGGACAGCACCTGCTTTATAAGGCCTCTTCTCAGGGTAAGCAGATGCTGCTGAATCTTTGTTGGTTAGTCAGTTTCTGAAAGTTAGCCAGTACTGTGTAGCTTTGTATTTGTTTGTTGCTTACTGCAAATAGGCCTGGGGATTTGGTATTACACTCTGCCAATCCAGACCTAGCAGTAAGACTGGAGTCAGTCGTTTAGCTTGCTGGGGTTCTGTTACTACTCTGTGAACTTAGCAAGTTTGCGGCTGTATTCTAAGACTTGCCTGTCTAATCCTGTCTCACTGTGCTAGGTGTCAGGGGTCAGTTTAGTGGCAGTAAGCTGAACCTGTGCACTGCAAGTGAGAATTAGGATTGTGGAGACTCTCCTTGTGTCTATCATTCCATCTCTGACCAAGGAGTTTACTGCCACACCCGTTGGTAACCCTTTAGGGTTTTGCTGTTGCCCTTAGCAACAGCATTTCGGGTTCTCTACGTATTAAAACACAACATCTTGCTTTTCCCATCTGAGCAGTTCTAATACAAGGGAGATACCCAGTTCCTTAGCCTCTGGGCTTCTCTGTTCACTTTGTGTGTATTTTGTTACCCTATCACCTTCTGTGTACGTTATGTCATATTCCCCAGTCTGTCTGTAAGTCCATTTGTTTTGCATAACAGTTCAAACACCAGTACATTCCTGCAGGCACTGGAGTGCATAACAGTCCTGACACCAGTACTTTCCTGCAGGCACTGGTGTGCATAACATATTCAGCAGCCTAATACTCCTGTTGAAATTTTGTGGGAATATGGAGCATACCCCTCAAAATACGTTGCAACAGGTGGTCGATCAGGTGCAGGTCCTGACTCGACAATTTAATGATTTGTCCATTAAAATGCACACCTCCCAGGCTGCTGGCGGAGCTCCCGCAGCAGCAGCACCTGCAGGGGTTAAGGAGCCGAAAGTAAATCTCCCGGATCGTTTTTCTGGAGATCGCTCGCAGTTCTTTTGTTTCAAGGAGAGCTGCAAGCTATACTTCCGGCTTAGGCCTCAGTCTTCTGGGTCGGAGATTCAGCGGGTGGGCATAGTGATTTCCTTGCTACAAGGAGACCCACAGGTCTGGGCATATGGGTTGCAGCCTGACTGTCCGTCGCTTAAAAGTGTTGATGCTTTTTTTACGGCACTGGGCATGTTGTATGATGACCCTGACAAGACGGCCTCAGCCGAGGCTCAGATTTCGATCCTTAAGCAAGGGCGAAGGCCAGTTGAGGTTTACTGTACGGAGTTTCGGAGGTTGGCCCATGATACCCAGTGGAATGACCCAGCCCTGAGACACCAGTACCGAAGAGGTCTTTCTAACCAGATAAAGGACCAACTGGTACAATATCCCTTGCCTGATAGCTTGGATCAGCTCATGCAGTTATCCATCCGGGTGGATAGACGGCTGAGAGAGCGTAGGCTTGAAAGGGAGACTGAGATTTCCTTCCTTCCCAAGGGAACCTCAGACTCTGAGGAATTTTCCGAGGAGCCTATGCAGATTGGGGCTACCCGCCTCTCCTCGCGTGAGAAGATGCGGAGGAGACAGCAGGGGTTGTGTTTGTACTGTGGGAATAAAGGTCATGTGGTAGTATCATGCCCAGAAAAGCCGGAAAACTTCAGGGCCTGAGGGTGATGGGAAATATCCTGTCAGGCCAGAAGTCAGAATTTCCCAAGAAGACTTTTATCATTCCGGTGACCTTGAAGATCCTCGGTCAAACTGTCAAGACTGAGGCCTTTGTGGACAGTGGGGCCGACGGGGTTTTTATGGACCGCCAATTCGCCCTGAAACACTCTGTTCCCTTAGTACCCTTGGCATCGGAAATTGAGATTTGTGGGTTAAACGGGGAACCATTATCCCAAGGTAAAATTACCTCTTGCACTAGCCAGATTTCTTTGTTTATTGGAGCCACACACTCTGAAAAATTGTCCTTTTATGTGACTGTCTGTACTTTTGCCCCATTGGTGTTGGGGTTACCCTGGTTAAGGGCCCACAATCCTCAATTTGACTGGGTCTCTGGGGAGATTCTTAGTTGGGGTACTGATTGTTTCAGGAGTTGCTTGAGCCTTCCAGTCAGGCTCTCGCAGCTAAGTTTGCCAGGATTGCCAGGGTGTTATGCAGATTTTGCGGACGTGTTCTCCAAAAAAGTTGCAGAGGTACTACCTCCCCATCGCCCCTATGACTGTGCCATTGATTTGTTGCCAAATGCTAAGCTTCCCAAGAGCAGGTTGTACTCCCTGTCACGTCCTGAGACTCAGGCTATGGCAGAGTACATTCAGGAGAACTTGGCTAAGGGATTTATCAGACCTTCACAGTCTCCAGTTGGGTCGGGGTTCTTCTTCGTGGGTAAAAAGGACGGTTCGTTGCGACCCTGCATCGACTTCAGGGAATTGAACCGTATCACGATTAAAAACTCATACCCACTGCCTCTCATTTCGGTCTTGTTTGACCAGCTTCGTACTGCCACCATTTTTTCTAAGATTGACCTACGCGGTGCGTACAATCTAATCCGAATAAGAGAGGGGGATGAATGGAAGACTGCCTTTAATACCCACTCAGGGCATTATGAATATTTGGTGATGCCTTTTGGGCTCTGTAATGCCCCGGCAGTCTTCCAGGATTTCATGAATGATGTGCTCAGGGAATATTTGGATAGATTCTTAGTTGTATACTTAGATGACATCCTAATCTTCTCCCATTCCCTGGAGGAACATCGGAAGCATGTACGCTTAGTCCTCCAGAAACTCAGAGACCACCGGCTTGGGGCGAAGCTGGAGAAGTGCGAATTTGAAGTTCAGCAAATCGCATTTCTAGGATATATTATCTCCCCAGAAGGTTTCCAAATGGAGGGTTCCAAGGTACAGGCAGTCCTGGATTGGGTGCAGCCCACTAGTTTGAAGGCGCTTCAGCGTTTCCTGGGCTTTGCAAATTTTTATAGACGATTTATCGCTGGATTTTCGTCTATAGTGGCGCCCTTGGTGGCACTCACTAAGAAAGGGGCGGATGTTGCTCACTGGTCTTGTGAGGCTAAAGCGGCTTTTGCCCGTCTCAAAAGGGCATTTGTTTCGGCCAAGGTGCTGCGACACCCAGATCCAGAGCGTCCTTTTGTGGTGGAGGTGGATGCCTCTGAGATGGGTATTGGGGCAGTGCTTTCTCAGATGGGAGTGTCTGATAATCGCCTTCATCCCTGTGCTTACTTTTCCCGTAAATTTTCGCCTGCCGAGATGAATTATGACGTGGGTAACCGGGAATTGTTGGCTATTAAGGATGCACTCAAGGAGTGGAGACACTGGCTTGAGGGGGCTAAGTTTGTGGTCTCAATTCTCACTGACCATAAGAATCTGGCATATTTAGAGTCAGCGAAGCGTCTCAATGCCAGGCAGGCAAGATGGGCTTTGTTTTTTGCTCGCTTTAATTTTTTGATAACATATCGCCCTGGGTCAAAAAACATCAAGGCTGATGCGCTCTCGCGGAGTTTTGCTCCAATCCAGGAGACCACCGAGGAGCCGTTGCCCATTGTTTCCCCATCATGTATTAAAGTGGGCATTACCCAGGACCTCTTATCATTAGTCCTTAGAGCACAGGAGCAGGCTCCTCCAGACCTTCCGGTAGGTCTTTTGTTTGTGCCTCCTAGGTTAAGACAGCGAGTGTTCCTGGAATTCCATGCCAAGAAGTCTGCAGGTCACCCGGGTATTGCCAGAACTCGGGAGTTGCTATCTAGGGCGGTGTGGTGGCCCTCGGTGGCTAAGGATGTGGATCAGTGGGTTCGGGCATGTGACATCTGTGCCCGAAATAAGACTCCTAGAGGGGTTCCTGTTGGCCCATTACATCCACTCTCTATCCCATCTAAGCCATGGACCCACATTTCAATGGATTTTGTGGTGGACTTGCCCAAATCCTCGGGGATGACAGCCATCTGGGTTGTCGTTGACAGGTTTTCGAAGATGGCGCACTTCGTTCCACTGGTTGGGCTGCCATCGGCCAGACGCCTGTCTGAATTATTTATGCTGCATGTTGTGCGTCTCCACGGGTTGCCACTTGATGTGGTCTCTGACCGCGGATCCCAGTTTGTGGCCAAATTCTGGAGGGCATTTTGTTCCGATCTCCAGATTTCTGTCAGCTTGTCGTCGGGCTACCATCCGCAGTCTAATGGGCAGACTGAAAGGGTGAACCAGTCCTTGGAGCAGTTCCTCAGGTGTTATGTCTCCAAGTGTCAGACTGACTGGGTTGCTCACCTGTCCATGGCGGAGTTTGCCTATAACAACGCGGCTCACTCTGCTACAGGGATCTCTCCCTTCCTTTGTGTGTATGGGCATCATCCTAAGGCCAATTCTTTTGACCCCCTGGACTCCACGCCTGGTGGTTCCTCTGTGGTTTCGGTCCTTAGAGGTATTTGGCGGAAAGTGAAGAAAGCCCTTGTGTCTGTGTCATTAGTGACCAAAAGGGTTTTTGATAAGCGGAAAAGACCCTGCAGCTTCAAATTAGGAGACTTCGTCTGGTTGTCTACCAAGAATTTGAAGTTGAGACAGCCATCTCATAAGTTAGGCCCCCGGTTCATCGGCCCTTATAAGATCACCAGGGTTATCAATCCGGTGGCATTTCAGTTAGATCTGCCCCGTTCTTTGGGTATCAATAAAACATTTCATTGTTCCCTTTTAAAACGGGCGATTAGTAATCCTTCTTCCAGTGGAAGACCTTCCCCTCTTCTGATACGTGGCCAGAGGGAGTTTGTTGTTGAAAGGATTCTTGACTCCAAGGTGGTTCGGGGTCGGCTGTCATTTTTGGTGCACTGGAAGGGGTATGGCCCGGAGGAGCGGTCGTGGGTGCGCAGTTGTGATCTTCATGCCCCCAGACTGATACGCTCTTTCTTCTCGCAGTTCCCCGATAAACCCGGTGGTAGGGGTTCTTTGACCCCTCGTCAGAGGGGGGGTACTGTTAGGGTCTCCTGCCCTGTGCTGCCATGTCGTCATGGCAACCGGGAGACAAGTGCTAGCGGAGTAACCTGAGCGCAGCTGATACTCCGGTTCGGGTCTTTTGCTGTGCAGTGGTTATAGGCTCTGTGCATGGCAGGGGATCCGGTGCTGGTTTTTGTGCTCACAGTCTGTGAGGTCTGAGTGGGGCGTGGACAGCACCTGCTTTATAAGGCCTCTTCTCAGGGTAAGCAGATGCTGCTGAATCTTTGTTGGTTAGTCAGTTTCTGAAAGTTAGCCAGTACTGTGTAGCTTTGTATTTGTTTGTTGCTTACTGCAAATAGGCCTGGGGATTTGGTATTACACTCTGCCAATCCAGACCTAGCAGTAAGACTGGAGTCAGTCGTTTAGCTTGCTGGGGTTCTGTTACTACTCTGTGAACTTAGCAAGTTTGCGGCTGTATTCTAAGACTTGCCTGTCTAATCCTGTCTCACTGTGCTAGGTGTCAGGGGTCAGTTTAGTGGCAGTAAGCTGAACCTGTGCACTGCAAGTGAGAATTAGGATTGTGGAGACTCTCCTTGAGACTATCATTCCATCTCTGACCAAGGAGTTTACTGCCACACCCGTTGGTAACCCTTTAGGGTTTTGCTGTTGCCCTTAGCAACAGCATTTCGGGTTCTCTACGTATTAAAACACAACATCTTGCTTTTCCTATCTGAGCAGTTCTAATACAAGGGAGATACCCAGTTCCTTAGCCTCTGGGCTTCTCTGTTCACTTTGTGTGTATTTTGTTACCCTATCACCTTCTGTGTACGTTATGTCATATTCCCCAGTCTGTCTGTGAGTCCATTTGTTTTGCATAACAGTTCAAACACCAGTACATTCCTGCAGGCACTGGAGTGCATAACAGTCCTGACACCAGTACTTTCCTGCAGGCACTGGTGTGCATAACACTAATCTGCGGCCCTCTAGAAGATGAGCACTCTGCAACCACCACAGGAGGGACACCCTTGTCCTTGGTGACAGGGTTATCCGCTGATGCATCTGAAGATGCGACCCGGACCATTTGTCCAGCAGGTCCCACTGGAAAGTTCTTGCGTGGAATCTGCCGAATGGGATTGCTTCGTAGGAAGCCACCATTTTACCCAGAACCCTTGTGCATTGATGAACTGAGACTTGGCTCGGTTTTAGGAGGTTCCTGACTAGCTCGGATAACTTCCTGGCTTTCTCCTCAGGGAGAAACACCTTTTTCTGGACTGTGTCCAGGATCATCCCTAGGAACAGAAGACACGTCGTCGGAACCAGGTGCGATTTTGGAATATTGAGAATCCAATCGTGCTGCCGCAACACTACCTGAGATAGTGCTACACCGACCTCCAACTGTTCCCTGGATCTTACCCTTATCAGGGAATTGTCCAAGTAAGGGATAACTAAAATTCACTTCCTTCGAAGGAATATCATCATTTCGGCCATTACCTTGGTAAAGACCCGGGGTGCCGTGGACCATCCATACGGCAGCGTCTGAACTGATAGTGACAGTTCTGTACCATAAACCTGAGGTACCCTTGGTGAGAAGGGTAAATTTTGACATGAAGGTAAGCATCCTTGATGTCCCGAGACATCATGTAGTCCCCTTCTTCCAGGTTCGCAATCACTGCTCTGAGTGACTCAATCTTGAATTTGAACCTCTGTATGTAAGTGTTCAAAAATTTTAGATTTAGAATCGGTCTCACCGAGCCGTCCGGCTTCGGTACCACAACAGTGTGGAATAATACCCCGTTCCCTGTTGCAGGAGGGATATCTTGATTATCACCTGCTGGGAATACAGCTTGTGAATGGCTTCCAAAACTGTCTCCCTGTCAGAAGGAGACATCGGTAAAGCCGACTTTAGGAAACGGCGAGGGGGAGACGTCTCGAATTCTAATTTGTACCCCTGAGATATCACCTGAAGGATCCAGGGGTCTACTTGCGAGTGAGCCCACTGCGCGCTGAAATTCATTGAGACGGGCCCCCCACACGTGCATTGAGATTGATAGGGAGAGGACGTGGCTGGCGTCCTCTCCATTTAGATTATAAGAGACTGAGAGAGATTTACTGGAGCTGACTAGGAGGAGTACTGTTACTGTAGAAGTGTAGAGACTGAGTGGAGAGAGTTTACTAGTGAGGACAGTGCAGTTTACTTTATAATCCGTTCTCTGCCTGAAAAAAGCGATACACAGCACACAGTGACTCAGTCACATACCATATCTGTGTGCACTGCTCAGGCTCAGGCCAGTGTGCTGCATCATCTATTATCTATATATAATATTATATATATCTGTCTGACTGCTCAGCTCACACAGCTTATAATTGTGGGGGAGACTGGGGAGCACTACTGCAGTGCCAGTTATAGGTTATAGCAGGAGCCAGGAGTACATAATATATTATATAGTGAGTGACCACCAGACACACAGTGCAGTTTATTTAATATATCCGTTCTCTGCCTGAAAAAAGCGATACACACAGTGACTCAGTCAGTCACATACCATATCTGTGTGCACTGCTCAGGCTCAGGCCAGTGTGCTGCATCATCTATTATCTATATATAATATTATATATATCTGTCTGACTGCTCAGCTCACACAGCTTATAATTGTGGGGGAGACTGGGGAGCACTACTGCAGTGCCAGTTATAGGTTATAGCAGGAGCCAGGAGTACATAATATATTATATAGTGAGTGACCACCAGACACACAGTGCAGTTTATTTAATATATCCGTTCTCTGCCTGAAAAAAGCGATACACACAGTGACTCAGTCAGTCACATACCATATCTGTGTGCACTGCTCAGGCTCAAGCCAGTGTGCTGCATCATCTATTATCTATATATAATATTATATATATCTGTCTGACTGCTCAGCTCACACAGCTTATAATTGTGGGGGAGACTGGGGAGCACTACTGCAGTGCCAGTTATAGGTTATAGCAGGAGCCAGGAGTACATAATATATTATATAGTGAGTGACCACCAGACACACAGTGCAGTTTATTTAATATATCCGTTCTCTGCCTGAAAAAAGCGATACACACAGTGACTCAGTCAGTCACATACCATATCTGTGTGCACTGCTCAGGCTCAGGCCAGTGTGCTGCATCATCTATATATATTATATATCTGTCTGACTGCTCAGCTCACACAGCTTATAATTGTGGGGGAGACTGGGGAGCACTACTGCAGTGCCAGTTATAGGTTATAGCAGGAGCCAGGAGTACATATTATATTAAAATTAAACAGTGCACACTTTTGCTGCAGGAGTGCCACTGCCAGTGTGACTGACCAGTGACCTGACCACACTGACCACCAGTATAGTTAGTAGTATACTTATATTGTGATTGCCTGAAAAAGTTAAACACTCGTCGTGTGACTTCACTTGTGTGTTTTTTTTTTTTTTTTTACTCTATAAAAATAAAACTCATTCTGCTGACAGACAGTGTCCAGCAGGTCCGTCATTATATAATATATAATATATACCTGTCCGGCTGCAGTAGTGATATATATATATTTTTTATATCATTTATCATCCAGTCGCAGCAGACACAGTACGGTAGTTCATGGCTGTGGCTACCTCTGTGTCTCTGCACTCGGCAGGCAGTCCGTCCATAATTGTAATACCACCTAACCGTGGATTTTTTTCATTCTTCTTTATACATACATAGTTACATAGACATCTTCTCTTTATCAACCAGTCTATATTAGCTGCAGACACAGTACAGTACGGTAGTTCACGGCTGTGGCTACCTCTGTGTCTGCACTCGGCAGGCAGTCCGTCCATAATTGTATACCACCTAACCGTGGATTTTTTTCAGTCTTCTTTATACATACATAGTTACATAGACATCTTCTCTTTATCAACCAGTCTATATTAGCTGCAGACACAGTACAGTACGGTAGTTCACGGCTGTGGCTACCTCTGTGTCTGCACTCGGCAGGCAGTCCGTCCATAATTGTATACCACCTAACCGTGGATTTTTTTCAGTCTTCTTTATACATACATAGTTACATAGACATCTTCTCTTTATCAACCAGTCTATATTAGCTGCAGACACAGTACAGTACGGTAGTTCACGGCTGTGGCTACCTCTGTGTCTGCAGTCGGCAGGCAGTCCATAATTGTATACTAGTATCCATCTCCATTGTTTACCTGAGGTGCCTTTTAGTTGTGCCTATTAAAATATGGAGAACAAAAATGTTGAGGTTCCAAAATTAGGGAAAGATCAAGATCCACTTCCACCTCGTGCTGAAGCTGCTGCCACTAGTCATGGCCGAGACGATGAAATGCCAGCAACGTCGTCTGCCAAGGCCGATGCCCAATGTCATAGTACAGAGCATGTCAAATCCAAAACACCAAATATCAGAAAAAAAAGGACTCCAAAACCTAAAATAAAATTGTCGGAGGAGAAGCGTAAACTTGCCAATATGCCATTTACCACACGGAGTGGCAAGGAACGGCTGAGGCCCTGGCCTATGTTCATGGCTAGTGGTTCAGCTTCACATGAGGATGGAAGCACTCAGCCTCTCACTAGAAAAATGAAAAGACTCAAGCTGGCAAAAGCAGCACAGCAAAGAACTGTGCATTCTTCGAAATCCCAAATCCACAAGGAGAGTCCAATTGTGTCGGTTGCGATGCCTGACCTTCCCAACACTGGACGTGAAGAGCATGCGCCTTCCACCATTTGCACGCCCCCTGCAAGTGCTGGAAGGAGCACCCGCAGTCCAGTTCCTGATAGTCAGATTGAAGATGTCAGTGTTGAAGTACACCAGGATGAGGAGGATATGGGTGTTGCTGGTGCTGGGGAGGAAATTGACCAGGAGGATTCTGATGGTGAGGTGGTTTGTTTAAGTCAGGCACCCGGGGAGACACCTGTTGTCCGTGGGAGGAATATGGCCGTTGACATGCCAGGTGAAAATACCAAAAAAATCAGCTCTTCGGTGTGGAGGTATTTCACCAGAAATGCGGACAACAGGTGTCAAGCCGTGTGTTCCCTTTGTCAAGCTGTAATAAGTAGGGGTAAGGACGTTAACCACCTCGGAACATCCTCCCTTATACGTCACCTGCAGCGCATTCATAATAAGTCAGTGACAAGTTCAAAAACTTTGGGTGACAGCGGAAGCAGTCCACTGACCAGTAAATCCCTTCCTCTTGTAACCAAGCTCACGCAAACCACCCCACCAACTCCCTCAGTGTCAATTTCCTCCTTCCCCAGGAATGCCAATAGTCCTGCAGGCCATGTCACTGGCAATTCTGACGAGTCCTCTCCTGCCTGGGATTCCTCCGATGCATCCTTGCGTGTAACGCCTACTGCTGCTGGCGCTGCTGTTGTTGCCGCTGGGAGTCGATGGTCATCCCAGAGGGGAAGTCGTAAGCCCACTTGTACTACTTCCAGTAAGCAATTGACTGTTCAACAGTCCTTTGCGAGGAAGATGAAATATCACAGCAGTCATCCTACTGCAAAGCGGATAACTGAGGCCTTGACAACTATGTTGGTGTTAGACGTGCGTCCGGTATCCGCCGTTAGTTCACAGGGAACTAGACAATTTATTGAGGCAGTGTGCCCCCGTTACCAAATACCATCTAGGTTCCACTTCTCTAGGCAGGCGATACCGAGAATGTACACGGACGTCAGAAAAAGACTCACCAGTGTCCTAAAAAATGCAGTTGTACCCAATGTCCACTTAACCACGGACATGTGGACAAGTGGAGCAGGGCAGGGTCAGGACTATATGACTGTGACAGCCCACTGGGTAGATGTATGGACTCCCGCCGCAAGAACAGCAGCGGCGGCACCAGTAGCAGCATCTCGCAAACGCCAACTCTTTCCTAGGCAGGCTACGCTTTGTATCACCGCTTTCCAGAATACGCACACAGCTGAAAACCTCTTACGGCAACTGAGGAAGATCATCGCGGAATGGCTTACCCCAATTGGACTCTCCTGTGGATTTGTGGCATCGGACAACGCCAGCAATATTGTGTGTGCATTAAATATGGGCAAATTCCAGCACGTCCCATGTTTTGCACATACCTTGAATTTGGTGGTGCAGAATTTTGTAAAAAACGACAGGGGCGTGCAAGAGATGCTGTCGGTGGCCAGAAGAATTGCGGGACACTTTCGGCGTACAGGCACCACGTACAGAAGACTGGAGCACCACCAAAAACTACTGAACCTGCCCTGCCATCATCTGAAGCAAGAAGTGGTAACGAGGTGGAATTCAACCCTCTATATGCTTCAGAGGTTGGAGGAGCAGCAAAAGGCCATTCAAGCCTATACAATTGAGCACGATATAGGAGGTGGAATGCACCTGTCTCAAGTGCAGTGGAGAATGATTTCAACGTTGTGCAAGGTTCTGATGCCCTTTGAACTTGCCACACGTGAAGTCAGTTCAGACACTGCCAGCCAGAGTCAGGTCATTCCCCTCATCAGGCTTTTGCAGAAGAAGCTGGAGGCATTGAAGAAGGAGCTAAAAGGGAGCGATTCCGCTAGGCATGTGGGACTTGTGGATGCAGCCCTTAATTCGCTTAACAAGGATTCACGGGTGGTCAATCTGTTGAAATCAGAGCACTACATTTTGGCCACCGTGCTCGATCCTAGATTTAAAGCCTACCTTGGATCTCTCTTTCCGGCAGACACAAGTCTGCTGGGGTTGAAAGACCTGCTGGTGACAAAATTGTCAAGTCAAGCGGAACGCGACCTGTCAACATCTCCTCCTTCACATTCTCCCGCAACTGGGGGTGCGAGGAAAAGGCTCAGAATTCCGAGCCCACCCGCTGGCGGTGATGCAGGGCAGTCTGGAGCGACTGCTGATGCTGACATCTGGTCCGGACTGAAGGACCTGACAACGATTACGGACATGTCGTCTACTGTCACTGCATATGATTCTCTCAACATTGATAGAATGGTGGAGGATTATATGAGTGACCGCATCCAAGTAGGCACGTCACACAGTCCGTACTTATACTGGCAGGAAAAAGAGGCAATTTGGAGGCCCTTGCACAAACTGGCTTTATTCTACCTAAGTTGCCCTCCCACAAGTGTGTACTCCGAAAGAGTGTTTAGTGCCGCCGCTCACCTTGTCAGCAATCGGCGTACGAGGTTACATCCAGAAAATGTGGAGAAGATGATGTTCATTAAAATGAATTATAATCAATTCCTCCGCGGAGACATTGACCAGCAGCAATTGCCTCCACAAAGTACACAGGGAGCTGAGATGGTGGATTCCAGTGGGGACGAATTGATAATCTGTGAGGAGGGGGATTTACACGGTGATATATCGGAGGGTGAAGATGAGGTGGACATCTTGCCTCTGTAGAGCCAGTTTGTGCAAGGAGAGATTAATTGCTTCTTTTTTGGGGGGGGTCCAAACCAACCCGTCATATCAGTCACAGTCGTGTGGCAGACCCTGTCACTGAAATGATGGGTTGGTTAAAGTGTGCATGTCCTGTTTTGTTTATACAACATAAGGGTGGGTGGGAGGGCCCAAGGACAATTCCATCTTGCACCTCTTTTTTCTTTTCTTTTTCTTTGCATCATGTGCTGATTGGGGAGGGTTTTTTGGAAGGGACATCCTGCGTGACACTGCAGTGCCACTCCTAGATGGGCCCGGTGTTTGTGTCGGCCACTAGGGTCGCTAATCTTACTCACACAGTCAGCTACCTCATTGCGCCTCTTTTTTTCTTTGCGTCATGTGCTGTTTGGGGAGGGTTTTTTGGAAGGGACATCCTGCGTGACACTGCAGTGCCACTCCTAGATGGGCCCGGTGTTTGTGTCGGCCACTAGGGTCGCTAATCTTACTCACACAGCTACCTCATTGCGCCTCTTTTTTTCTTTGCGTCATGTGCTGTTTGGGGAGGGTTTTTTGGAAGGGCCATCCTGCGTGACACTGCAGTGCCACTCCTAGATGGGCCCGGTGTTTGTGTCGGCCACTAGGGTCGCTAATCTTACTCACACAGCTACCTCATTGCGCCTCTTTTTTTCTTTGCGTCATGTGCTGTTTGGGGAGGGTTTTTTGGAAGGGACATCCTGCGTGACACTGCAGTGCCACTCCTAGATGGGCCCGGTGTTTGTGTCGGCCACTAGGGTCGCTTATCTTACTCACACAGCGACCTCGGTGCAAATTTTAGGACTAAAAATAATATTGTGAGGTGTGAGGTATTCAGAATAGACTGAAAATGAGTGTAAATTATGGTTTTTGAGGTTAATAATACTTTGGGATCAAAATGACCCCCAAATTCTATGATTTAAGCTGTTTTTTAGTGTTTTTTGAAAAAAACACCCGAATCCAAAACACACCCGAATCCGACAAAAAAAATTCAGTGAGGTTTTGCCAAAACGCGTTCGAACCCAAAACACGGCCGCGGAACCGAACCCAAAACCAAAACACAAAACCCGAAAAATTTCAGGCGCTCATCTCTAACAGCACACACACAGGGAATGCTCTGATAGAGGACAGGACCCCACTAGCCCTTTGGGGAGACAGAGGGAGAGTTTGCCAGCACACACCAGAGCGCTATATATATACAGGGATAACCTTATATAAGTGTTTTTCCCCTTATAGCTGCTGTATAGTTAATACTGCGCCTAATTAGTGCCCCCCTCTCTTTTTTAACCCTTTCTGTAGTGTAGTGACTGCAGGGGAGAGCCAGGGAGCTTCCCTCCAACGGAGCTGTGAGGGAAAATGGCGCCAGAGTGCTGAGGAGATAGGCTCCGCCCCCTTATCGGCGGCCTTATCTCCCGTTTTTCTATGTATTCTGGCAGGGGTTAAATGCATCCATATAGCCCAGGAGCTATATGTGATGCTTTTTTTGCCATCCAAGGTGTTTTTATTGCGTCTCAGGGCGCCCCCCCCCAGCGCCCTGCACCCTCAGTGACCGAAGTGTGAAGTGTGCTGAGAGCAATGGCGCACAGCTGCAGTGCTGTGCGCTACCTTGTTGAAGACAGGACGTCTTCTGCCGCCGATTTTCCGGACCTCTTCGCTCTTCTGGCTCTGTAAGGGGGCCGGCGGCGCGGCTCTGGGACCCATCCAAGCTGGGCCTGTGATCGTCCCTCTGGAGCTAATGTCCAGTAGCCTAAGAAGCCCAATCCACTCTGCACGCAGGTGAGTTCGCTTCTTCTCCCCTTAGTCCCTCGATGCAGTGAGCCTGTTGCCAGCAGGTCTCACTGAAAATAAAAAACCTAAACTAAAACTTTCACTAAGAAGCTCAGGAGAGCCCCTAGTGTGCACCCTTCTCGTTCGGGCACAGAGATCTAACTGAGGCTTGGAGGAGAGTCATAGGGGGAGGAGCCAGTGCACACCAGATAGTCCTAAAGCTTTCTTTAGATGTGCCCAGTCTCCTGCGGAGCCGCTATTCCCCATGGTCCTTACGGAGTCCCCAGCATCCACTTAGGACGTTAGAGAAGTGGGCTTTGTTTCCAAAGAATCTGTTCACAAAACAAAATGTGTGGTATAGTATTCTGAATAAGCACAACTCTCACTTACAGAGTGAGGTGTCTCAATGACACACGTGGAGATATCATTCGAATGCTTCAAATGTATTACGTAATGTGATGTTTACAATATGCACACACCTCACTTACAAGGTGAGATGTCTGGATGACACACATAAAAGGTATCTTTCAATGACTTCAGAATGTCGCGTAACATTACTCACTATTTGGGACGTAGTTCACCTCCTATCATGGTTTCTTTTAACGACCACTTGAATCCAGAAAAGTAAAAAGATATTTTATTACTACAATGAGTAAATATAATTGCTAGTGGTGGGCAGGCGGAATGAGGAGCCATTGGGAGAATATGAAACCAGTGGAATAAACAACAAAGATCCGGTATCTAATATGAAAAACCGACTGAATAAGCATGGCCACCATAGTAGCTACTGCTTTAATGGTCCCGGTTTTATATGTTGTAGCTGGGTGGATTTATGTGTTCCTCACCCAGTGCATATGGTTTTGCAAGACACGGAGGGACGTTATTTGTTCAGCAGGAAGTCACCGAGTGACCCCTGTGAAAGGATTCTACTTTAACTGGGAAGTCTTTACACATTCTGGGCACATTGTATATGGAATAGCGCAATTCATCCCAGGTAAAATAGTGGTATAAGTAATAAAGAGTCCAGATGTCCATCACTTTCCTTATTAAGCACATAAATGAGGCTAATTAAGCATTATATATTGTAACATCATGGCTAGCAGTGCTTTAATTATTTCCACTATGTGCATTTCCCCACAGTCCCACAATTATGAAAATGTTGGTGCAGACTGATCTTCGAGGGCAGTAATGTGGGCACTGACCAATATGAGTGAAGTGCAAAATGTAATGGAAACAGGTAGAAGTTGGTGAATATACAAAACCCAACACAGGTCCCTGGTCACAAAGAATGTCACCAATGTCATATGGACACGAACATGAATCCCACAAACCTACGCCACAAACAATTAAAGGACTGTTTGCCTGTGAAACTGAAATGATCAGTCATAAATTATCACCATGGATGTTCAACCATAAGTAGAGCTCGGATAAAAGTACTTATCTGCCTCTCTGGCCTGCCCAGCAGCCCACCATCATTCATGATTAATAACTGAGACAACAAGCAGCGCAGAGGAAATGGACACAAACTTTTATCCTAAACTGACAAATGTAACTGTTAAGGGGAGGGGGTAACATGGTAAAGCCAAGCCACTGCCTGCCAGGACATGCATACGTGCCTACAGCAGCGGTTTGCGGGGCATCTGACATGCAAATGGGCTGGCGGCTCCGGCTTCACACCGCAATCGGAGCTCTGATCAGGCAGCAACTCATACATCCAGGCAGGGTCAGGCTCAGCAGCGGATTTCGAGGCATCTAGCATGCTGACTGTGCTGACGCCTCTGGCTTCCTACCGCTATCGTAGCTCAACTCAGCAGCATTGCCGCAGCAACTGGTTTAGCCAGGCAGGGTCAGGCTCAGCAGGGAACCGGGTAAATTGCTGCTGTACAGCTCCGCCCACTATGATAAGGGGGCGGGGCCCAGTGATTGGATTATAGCACTGGGATTGAGGGCGCTTTTGATCCAAGAAATCCCCACTCGCTCCAACCCCTCCTTGGCGCAATGTGTGCAGTTGTGTCGGCACTCTGTAGCAGGATCCTTTGCACATGCTGCGAGACTGCTGACAGCGTAGAGCCTGCTCGGAGGAAGAAGGAACTGAGGCTCCTCCCACTTTTACTGTTCGTACATTTAGGAAGGAACCAATGGACGGAGATGCAAGGTCAGACTGATGTCCTGAGGTGACTGCGAGATCCTCTGCAGAGAACACAAGGTAAGAAAGGCCACAACAGGTGACGCATACAGAATATACCAAAAAGGTGTGACACTCATCATAGAGGACACAGTCTCACTGGTTTTGGCTAAAGGAATGGAGGGGTTCAGTATGACTGATCGGCGGACAGTACAGTATCGACGCTGGCATACCGATGTTTGAAATCCCCCTTCCCCGCAGCCTAACCTCCCCTCCCCTCGCAGCTTAACCCTAAACTGCCCGCTATATTTATGGTCGGGATTGACAGCTGTTGGGAGTCCAGCGTCGGTCTCCTGACCCTGTCGGGATTCTGGTGTTGGTATTCCAACTACTGGGATCCCAACAGCCGGCATCTTAATCGCATCCCGAATGGGGTTGTGGTATTACATTACCTTAGAGATGTTTTTAATGCTGCCTATGTTTTTGACTGTTGTCTAAATCACTTCTTATAGTAGGCGGGATGTACTTACCTCTTGCGGTACTGCGGTACATCCCACCACACGCATGCATACTGATCACATATCTACTATCATATGTGATTATTACTGCACAGGTCAGCCCTCCCTATAAGAGCTGCTCTTTTCGATCAGAACCGCTCAGTGTTCACTGGACTTCCGGGTTTATGACCCGGGAGTCCATCTGCACATGCGCAAAATGATGCGGCGGCCACTGGAGGTGCTAGGAGGGATCTGATCAGGTCCCTCTAACAGCACAATGTGGAAAGAGGTCTATACGCGTCTATAGGGTCCACCAGCAATAGGCGTTACCCTCCACACCAAAGCTCGACATTGTTGGGCTTAGTACATATGGGAAATGCGGTAAAACCAACAAAACGGGGTTTTAACCACATTTTCCCTTTAGCACATCCCAACCAATATATTATACTTCTTAGCCTAGTAATGCAGACATATGTCAGATTTTTTTTATTATTACACTATAAGGTGGTAGAGATTATTATTATTGTACTAATGCTGCCACATTATTAAAACAAAAAAGTGATGAAGATAAAATGTATTAGGCAAAATGGGGCTCAGTGATGTCCTTTCTGGGATAGCTATATGCCACCAGTGGATGACCACACCTACCCATTGGTTACTACGCCCTCTCAGTTGGCCTAAGCCATTGCATTTCACTGGTGGGCCCGTCATGTCCCAATCCGACACTGCATACAGCTGAGCAGGCAGCAGCAGGAGTTGTGTAGTAATGTGTGGCATATGTGTAAAGGCTATTACTGTGACATTATGTGTATACGGTGCACTACTGTGTGGCATAACGTGTATAAAAGGCACTACGGTGTGGTATAATGTGAAAAAGGATCACTACAGTGTGGTGTAATGTGAATAAGGATCAATATGGTGTGGTGTAATGTGAATGAGTATCGATAAGGTGTGGTGTAATGTGTATAAGGATTTATACAGTGTGGTGTAATGTGTATAAGGATCAATACGGTGTGGTGTAATGTGTATAAGGAGTGATACGGTGTGATGTAATGTGAATAAGGATCAATACGGTGTGGTGTAATGTGTATAAGGAGTGATACGGTGTGGTGTAATGTGTATAAGGAGTGATACGGTGTGGTGTAATGTGAATAAGGATCAATACGGTGTGGTGTAATGTGTATAAGGATCAATACGGTGTGGTGTAATGTGTATAAGGAGTGATACGGTGTGGTGTAATGTGTATAAGGAGTGATACAGTGTGGTGTAATGTGTATAAGGATCAATACGGTGTGGTGTAATGTGTATAAGGATCGATACAGTGTGGTGTAATGTGAATAAGGATCAATACGGAGTGGTGTAATGTTTATAAGGATCAATACGGTGTGGTGTAATGTGTATAAGGAGCGATATGGTGCAGTATAATGTGAATAAGGAGCAATATAGTGTGGTATAATGTGAATAAGGAACAATATGGTGTGGTATAATGTGAATAAGGAGCAATATGGTGCGGTATAATGTGAATAAGGAGCAATATGGTGCGGTATAATGTGAATAAGGGACACTATCGTGTAACGTAACATGATTGGGGACCCTATTGTGTGATATAATGTGAATAAGGTTGCACTACTGTGTGGTGTCATTTAAATTGGGAGGTACTATTGTGCCGCCACGCCCCTTTCCAGCAAAAACATGTCTTTGGTGTGCATGATCCATATTTCAAATATGGAGGTGGGGGTGCTCTTGCTGGCACATGGCACAAAAATGAGGATTGCTGTGGCTGAGCGGTGATGGCTGTTGTTGGCTACTGCTGTGATCTGTAGTGCTGGGACAGAGGCGGGACTAGTGGTAGTGCTAGGGGGCACCAGCAAAAATTTTGCCTAGGGCATCATATTGGCTAGGGCCGACTCTGCCCCTAGTGTCTGGTCTCTGAAAGAGTACTGTACTTTGGATTTTCCATCGCCCTCTTCTTCCTCTTTGATGTGTGCACTTTGTACAGCCTAGTTATGAAGGTATGAGAAAAAGAATACTTACATTGCTGCTGTATGGTTATTGCTGCTGCAGCCTTTATAATTGCTGGACATCACCCAGACACAGAACAGATACAGTCCCTGCCCCAAGCTAAAGCAGCAGGCACAGCAGTACCTCAGGGTCCACCTGAATCACTGCCCTTAAGGAGTGGCTAATACAGGCTGGTCATAGAAGTGGGTGGGATAGACTCCTGACACCATCCATCCTCAGCGCGCGCGACACCGTACAGCATAGCACTGCTCTGCAGGCCAGTTACCACCGCTCTGTCCTAACCAAGTGCTGCTCTGCTAACTTCAAACTGTCCCCCTCCTTACCACCAGACACTGGTCATGTGACGTCCTCCTGACCTCTTGAACAGCATCAGAGGCTGCTGGGAGTTGTGGTCTGCCTGTGTAATGACATACACACGTGCCGTAGTGCGATGCACAGTGACAGGCGTAATACCTCGCATAGCGGGGTATTGCACATGGACCACCCTCCCAGATCCCGTCCACTTACCCAATAAAATGAGCGGAGGGGTGATGACATTTCTGTTGGGCATCTATAGATAGCATTGTTTATCGAGTACAAGCTCCAGAACGATTTTATTTCCCGGATCTTTGTACATATGGAAAATGCGGATAAACCTGGTTTTCATAGTGTTTTTCCATTAGTACATCCCGCCAAGTGCGCGCCAGCAAAGCAAGTCTGCCTAGCTGTTACCCTTTGCCTTCTGAGTTACAGTAACGTCTCCCTCCAAACATGGCAGCCTTCTAGTACTAAAAAAATGTGGTTAATAGTTTTTATTAAATGTAAAACACTGTGCAGTCGATTCCTATATTTTATTTAGCTCTGTAATACAAAGTCTTGCATATTACGTATATTAATACTAAATAATGGCTGTACTTGCTCTCGAAAAAAAATGATATCTGCAGCATATGTAGATCACACTGGCACAGAAGAAGAAAACATCCTTCATCTCTGGGACAACATTAGCCTAATTATGTTGTGAAGTCAGAGAGAAAGTAGGTTATACATCCCGCAGGTGTCGTTCACGTACACACTTCTTATTACAGCTGAGAATCTCTGCTGGGAGAGACAGCCTCACTGACATGCCAGAGGTCAGAGCCCGAACACAAATCCTCTTACAGCGACCAATCATGGCGCTCTGGTGTGCTATACATATAAACTGCTGCAACGATACTGCGGGGTCATCACATCACACATGAGAAGTCATTTCTGACATCCAATAAAATTACATATCACGCATACATATATAATACAAGGCAAAACGGTCTGCTTACACATCAGCATAATAACATACCTCCTAACGTATGGGTGCTAGAAGGAGGGAGAGTCTGTGCTCACCTTTCGGATTAACGAGCTGCCAAAAAGGGACGCTGTAAGGAGGCCTGACTTCATGCCCCCTTTTTACTCTGGGGGCATAACCACCCCTCCCTGCATTGTGTAGATGCCATGCAGATGGAATACACACCGGAGACTATATACTGACAGCAGCATACCGTCAGCAGGAATCCGGTCAGCAAGTCCCCTCGCGGGCTCGCTGCTCTCGCCACGCTTTGGTGGAGTGGCAAGTTCAGGTTATGTTTCCGCTTGGGTGGCGTGCGCCCACCACCCGAGTGGGAATACAGACTGCGTTCAGGATTCCGACCGCCAGCATTTCCCCGGCAGTCTGGATTCCGGCGTCGTTCTGGTGAACGCCGGGATCCCAACAGGCAGTATATTAATCGCATCCCATGCAGATGGCATCTGAGAGAGAGCTCCCCCTCACCATTTACCCCCGCAAGACACTGCAGGTGGGATGGAAGGACAGTGAGTGAAAAATAGGACTGTCCCACCCAAAGCGGGACGGTGGGGGCTTCGTAATCATCTACAGTAGATTATAATCAATAATACTGTTACAGATACCACCATAAGTACACCGTATACAGCGTAATGTGCTCCTCACTGCCACATACAAATCACCAAGGGGCTCCTTAACTATTTAAGTGCTCAGCTGATATTACTGTATATATTATTCACAAGCATTATTTATAAGAAGAACTTTCACAATAATAAAGTATTATCCAATAAACACATAGTAATAGCAACGCTATAAATGAAAGCTTATGTTCCTGCACAGCGTCCGAGGGGTATTCTGTCATGGATTCTCTGTTGACGTACATTACATACAGTAAGAAACCAGGCTGATTTCATTTTACAGCTCAACATACAAATACATTTCCCCGTTATTGCTACACAAGATATGCCGCTCTCAGCTGACAAGTTTATATTATTATATTGGGATGTGTTACATAGATTTGTTATTGTCTCGTATTATAGAACTTTTCTGCATTGGTGTAAGTGTATTTAGCTGTAGATGCTATGGGATTTGAAGGCTGTTGTTATTATAGCCTTGCCCTAGACTTGTTCCTCTAATTTGTGGATATTGGTGGTCATTCCGAGTTGAACGCTCGCTAGCAGTTTTTAGCAGCCGTGCAAATGCTATGCCGCCGCCCACTGGGAGTGTATGTTAGCTTAGCAGAAGTGCGAACGAAAGGATTGCAGAGCGGCTACAATTTTTTTTTTGTGCAGTTTCAAAGTAGCTCAAAACCTTGCGCTTGCGATCACTTCAGACTGTTCAGTTCCTGTTTTGACGTCACAAACCCGCCCAGCCACACCTGCGTTTTTTCTGGCACGACTGCGTTTTTGCGAACACTCCCTGAAAACGGTCAGTTGACACCCAGAAACGCCCTCTTCCTGTCAATCACTCTGCGGCCACCAGTGCGACTGAAATGCATCGCTAGACCCTGTGCAAAACTACATTGTTCGTTGTGCTCGTACGACGCGCGTGCGCATTGTGCCGCATACCCATGCGCAGAACAGCCGTTTTTTAGCCAAATCGCTGCGCTGCGAACAACTGCAGCTAGCGATCAACTCGGAATGACCACCATTGTGCTAGGATTACACAATTCTATACAACTGCAGACTGTGCCCCCCTTCATCTGTCACCAGAGATAAGATACAGTACGTTTATTTTTTATTTCTCTATCGTCCTAGTGGATGCTGGGGTTCCTGAAAGGACCATGGGGAATAGCGGCTCCGCAGGAGACAGGGCACAAAAAGTAAAGCTTTACGATCAGGTGGTGTGTACTGGCTCCTCCCCCTATGACCCTCCTCCAAGCCTCAGTTAGATTTTTGTGCCCGGCCGAGAAGGGTGCAATCTAGGTGGCTCTCCTAAAGAGCTGCTTAGAAAAGTTTAGCTTAGGTTTTTTATTTTACAGTGAGTCCTGCTGGCAACAGGATCACTGCAACGAGGGACTTAGGGGAGAAGAAGTGAACTCACCTGCGTGCAGGATGGATTGGCTTCTTGGCTACTGGACATTAGCTCCAGAGGGACGATCACAGGTACAGCCTGGATGGTCACCGGAGCCTCGCCGCCGGCCCCCTTGCAGATGCTGAAACGAGAAGAGGTCCAGAATCGGCGGCAGAAGACTCCTCAGTCTTCTTAAGGTAGCGCACAGCACTGCAGCTGTGCGCCATTTTCCTCTCAGCACACTTCACACGGCAGTCACTGAGGGTGCAGGGCGCTGGGAGGGGGGCGCCCTGGGAGGCAAATGAAAACCTTTTTTGGCTAAAAATACCTCACATATAGCCTCCGGGGGCTATATGGAGATATTTAACCCCTGCCAGAATCCACTAAAGAGCGGGAGACGAGCCCGCCGAAAAAGGGGCGGGGCCTATCTCCTCAGCACACAGCGCCATTTTCCTCACACAGCTCCGCTGGTCAGGAAGGCTCCCAGGCTCTCCCCTGCACTGCACTACAGAAACAGGGTAAAACAAGAGAGGGGGGGCAAAATTGTGGCAAAACTATATTATTAAAGCAGCTATACAGGGAGCACTTATTATAAGGCTATCCCTGTCATATATAGCGCTTTTGGTGTGTGCTGGCAAACTCTCCCTCTGTCTCCCCAAAGGGCTAGTGGGGTCCTGTCTTCGTTAAGAGCATTCCCTGTGTGTCTGCTGTGTGTCGGTACGTGTGTGTCGACATGTATGAGGACGATATTGGTGTGGAGGCGGAGCAATTGCCAAATATGGGGATGTCACCTCCTAGGGGGTCGACACCAGAATGGATGCCTTTATTTATGGAATTACGGGATAGTGTCAACACGCTAAAGCAGTCGTTTGACGACATGAGACGGCCGGACAATCAATTAGTGCCTGTCCAGGCGCCTCAAACACCGTCAGGGGCTGTAAAACGCCCTTTGCCTCAGTCGGTCGACACAGACCCAGACACAGGCACTGATTCCAGTGGCGACGGTGACGAATCAACCGTATTTTCTAGTAGGGCCACACGTTATATGATTTTGGCAATGAAGGAGGCGTTACATATTGCTGATACTACAGGTACCACAAAACAGGGTATCATGTGGGGTGTGAAAAAACTACCTATAGTTTTTCCTGAATCAGATGAATTAAATGAGGTGTGTGATGAAGCGTGGGTTGCCCCCGATAAAAAAATGCTAATTTCAAAGAAGTTATTGGCTTTATACCCTTTCCCGCCAGAGGTTAGGGCGCGCTGGGAAACACCTCCTAGGGTGGACAAGGCGCTCACACGCTTATCAAAACAAGTGGCGTTACCCTCTCCTGAGACGGCCGCACTTAAAGATCCAGCAGATAGGAGGATGGAAAATATCCAAAAAAGTATATACACACATACAGGTGTTATACTACGACCAGCTATAGCGACAGCCTGGATGTGCAGTGCTGGGGTAGCTTGGTCAGAGTCCCTGATTGAAAATATTGATACCCTGGATAGGGACAATGTTTTACTGTCTTTAGAGCAAATAAAGGATGCATTTCTTTATATGCGTGATGCACAGAGGGATATCTGCACACTGGCATCACGGGTAAGTGCTATGTCCATCTCGGCCAGAAGAAGTTTATGGACGCGACAGTATGTCAGGCGATGCGGACTCAAAACGGCATATGGAAGTTTTGCCGTATAAAGGGGAGGAGTTATTTGGTGTCGGTCTATCGGATTTGGTGGCCACGGCTACAGCCGGGAAATCCACCTTTTTACCTCAAGTCACTCCCCAACAGAAAAAGACACCGACTTTTCAACCGCAGCCCTTTCGTTCCTTTAAAAACAAGAGAGCAAAGGGATATTCATATCTACCACGAGGCAGAGGAAGGGGGAAGAGACAGCAACAGGCAGCTCCTTCCCAGGAACAGAAGCCCTCCCCCGCTTCTACAAAAGCCTCAGCATGACGCTGGGGCTTCTCAAGCGGACTCGGGGGCGGTGGGGGGTCGTCTCAAGAATTTCAGCGCGCAGTGGGCTCACTCGCAGGTAGATCCCTGGATCCTGCAGATAATATCTCAGGGGTACAGGTTGGAACTAGAGACGGATCCACCTCGCCGTTTCCTGAAGTCTGCTTTACCAACGTCCCCCTCCGACAGGGTGACGGTCTTGGAAGCCATTCACAAGCTGTACTCTCAGCAGGTGATAGTCAAGGTACCCCTTTTACAACAAGGAAAGGGGTATTATTCCACTCTATTTGTGGTACCGAAGCCGGATGGCTCGGTAAGACCTATTCTAAATCTGAAATCCTTGAACCTGTACATAAAGAAGTTCAAGTTCAAGATGGAGTCACTCAGAGCAGTGATAGCGAACCTGGAAGAAGGGGACTTTATGGTATCCTTGGACATCAAGGATGCGTATCTCCACGTTCCAATTTACCCCTCACACCAGGGGTACCTCAGGTTCGTCGTACAGAACTGTCACTATCAGTTTCAGACGCTGCCGTTCGGATTGTCCACGGCACCTCGGGTCTTTACCAAGGTAATGGCCGAGATGATGATTCTTCTTCGAAGAAAAGGCGTATTAATTATCCCATACTTGGACGATCTCCTAATAAGGGCAAGGTCCAGAGAACAGCTAGAGATGGGATTAGCACTGTCTCAAGAAGTGCTAAAACAGCACGGGTGGATTCTGAATATTCCAAAATCCCAGTTAATTCCGACAACACGTCTGCTGTTCCTAGGGATGATTCTGGACACGGTTCAGAAAAAGGTTTTTCTCCCGGAGGAAAAAGCCAAGGAGTTATCCGAGCTTGTCAGGAACCTCCTAAAACCAGGAAAGGTGTCTGTACATCAATGCACAAGAGTCCTGGGAAAAATGGTGGCTTCTTACGAAGCAATTCCATTCGGCAGATTCCACGCAAGAATTTTCCAGAGGGATCTGTTGGACAAATGGTCAGGGTCGCATCTTCAGATGCACCAGCGGATAACCCTGTCTCCAAGGACAAGGGTATCTCTTCTGTGGTGGTTGCAGAGTGCTCATCTATTGGAGGGCCGCAGATTCGGCATACAGGATTGGATCCTGGTGACCACGGACGCCAGCCTGAGAGGCTGGGGAGCAGTCACACAAGGAAGAAACTTCCAGGGCGTGTGGTCGAGCCTGGAAACGTCTCTTCACATAAACATTCTGGAACTAAGAGCAATCTACAATGCTCTAAGCCAGGCAGAACCTCTGCTTCAAGGAAAACCGGTGTTGATCCAGTCGGACAACATCACGGTAGTCGCCCATGTGAACAGACAGGGCGGCACAAGAAGCAGGAGTGCAATGGCAGAAGCTGCAAGGATTCTTCGCTGGGCAGAGAATCATGTGATAGCACTGTCAGCAGTGTTCATCCCGGGAGTGGACAACTGGGAAGCAGACTTCCTCAGCAGACACGACCTTCACCCGGGAGAGTGGGGACTTCATCCAGAAGTTTTCCACATGCTGGTAACCCGTTGGGAAAGACCAATGGTGGACATGATGGCGTCTCGCCTCAACAAAAAACTGGACAGGTATTGCGCCAGGTCAAGAGATCCGCAGGCAATAGCTGTGGACGCGCTGGTAACGCCTTGGGTGTACCAGTCGGTGTATGTGTTTCCTCCTCTGCCTCTCATACCAAAAGTATTGAGAATTATACGGCAAAGAGGCGTAAGAACGATACTAGTGGTTCCGGATTGGCCAAGAAGGACTTGGTACCCGGAACTTCAAGAGATGATCACGGAAGATCCGTGGCCTCTACCTCTGAGAAGGGACTTGCTTCAGCAGGGTCCCTGTCTGTTTCAAGACTTACCGCGGCTGCGTTTGACGGCATGGCGGTTGAACGCCGGATCCTAAAGGAAAAAGGCATGCCGGAAGAAGTCATTCCTACTTTGATTAAAGCAAGGAAGGAAGTAACCGCGCAACATTATCACCGCATTTGGCGAAAATATGTTGCGTGGTGCGAGGATCGGAGTGCTCCGACGGAGGAATTTCAACTGGGTCGATTCCTACATTTCCTGCAATCAGGATTGTCTATGGGTCTCAAATTGGGATCTATTAAGGTTCAAATTTCGGCCCTGTCGATTTTCTTCCAAAAAGAATTGGCTTCAGTTCCTGAAGTCCAGACTTTTGTTAAGGGAGTGCTGCATATACAGCCCCCTGTGGTGCCTCCAGTGGCACCGTGGGATCTCAATGTTGTTTTGGACTTTCTCAAATCTCATTGGTTTGAACCACTAAAAACTGTGGATTTGAAATATCTCACATGGAAAGTGACCATGCTACTAGCCCTGGCTTCGGCCAGGAGAGTGTCAGAACTGGCAGCTTTATCTTACAAAAGCCCATATCTGATTTTCCATTCGGACAGGGCAGAACTGCGGACTCGTCCGCATTTTCTCCCTAAGGTGGTGTCAGCATTTCATCTGAACCAACCTATTGTAGTGCCTGCGGCTACAAGCGACTTGGAGGACTCCAAGTTGTTGGACGTTGTCAGAGCTTTAAAAATATACATTTCAAGACAGCTGGAGTCAGGAAATCTGACTCGCTGTTTATACTATATGCTCCCAACAAGTTGGGCGCTCCTGCGTCTAAGCAGACTATTGCTCGCTGGATTTGTAGTACGATTCAGCTTGCACATTCTGTGGCAGGCCTGCCACAGCCAAAATCGGTAAAAGCCCACTCCACAAGGAAGGTGGGTTCTTCTTGGGCGGCTGCCCGAGGGGTCTCGGCATTACAACTCTGCCGAGCGGCTACGTGGTCGGGGGAGAACACGTTTGTAAAATTCTACAAATTTGATACCCTGGCTAAGGAGGACCTGGAGTTCTCTCATTCGGTGCTGCAGAGTCATCCGCACTCTCCCGCCCGTTTAGGAGCTTTGGTATAATCCCCATGGTCCTTTCAGGAACCCCAGCATCCACTAGGACGATAGAGAAAATAAGAATTTACTTACCGATAATTCTATTTCTCGGAGTCCGTAGTGGATGCTGGGCGCCCATCCCAAGTGCGGATTATCTGCATTACTTGTACATAGTTACAAAAATCGGGTTATTATTGTTGTGAGCCATCTTTTCAGAGGCTCCGCTGTTATCACACTGTTAACTGGGTTTAGATCACAGGTTGTACGGTGTGATTGGTGTGGCTGGTATGAGTCTTACCCGGGATTCATAAATCCTTCCTTATTGTGTACGCTCGTCCGGGCACAGTACCTAACTGAGGCTTGGAGGAGGGTCATAGGGGGAGGAGCCAGTACACACCACCTGATCGTAAAGCTTTACTTTTTGTGCCCTGTCTCCTGCGGAGCCGCTATTCCCCATGGTCCTTTCAGGAACCCCAGCATCCACTACGGACTCCGAGAAATAGAATTATCGGTAAGTAAATTCTTATTTTTATTTTCATTGTAGGTGCACTGTCAATGGCAAGTATTCATTACACGTTTTAGTTCTGTTTTTGTCTTTGTACATCGTTAATACAGTACATCTGGTCAGCAAAGATACATCACGAACACTAGCACGTATCTTCTATTTCCCTAGGATTATAATACTATAGAATTAATAAACTGTCTCCATTGAAAATGGATATAGTATAATAGGTTTCCCCTTATTAATTTTACTAATTAATTTTTACTAATTGCTATCAAATTATTACAAGCATATTTTTCTCTAGCAAGCCTCCTAGCAGCGCTGTACTATACTGCAGGGAAGCGCCGAGATCCCGTACCCAACCCATACTGCAATGCCACGTTCTTCAAACTATATACATTTGGATTTATTTTTAAATTGCTATGGTACCTGTAATCCAGGGGATACAGTCACATGGTCGTCAGTGACCGATACTTGCCTACCTTTGTAGATCCCTCTTCAGGACTGGACCATTCGCGATTTACGATTGCCATAGAATCCCATCACTAGGCCCCGCCCTCTCCTCATGGACTGCGGATTACTGGTATTAATATCCCCATTCTGCCCACTTCTCTAGGAAGTGGGCGGGATGTGGGATGGGTATCTATTCTTCCGGGGGGTGCTGGAGGACTACCAAAAATAAATTGTGAGTCTCCCGCAGGTTCCGGGAAAGCAAGCAAAAATGCAGTGACCATGTCGACATGTCAACAGGTACCATATTGACAATGTCGCTAAGGTTAGGCTGTGGGGGAGGGGTTAGGGATAAGGGAGAGGATAATTACTGGAATGCTGCTCGTCAGATGCCTGTATCGGAACTGCACCTCACATGACCGCTAGGACCCCCCGAGAAAACGCTGGAGCTGCTGCAGCTACTAGGACCAGCTAAGTGACCGCTGGGCCACCTACGACATTAGGTTGACATTCTATCATGTTGAAAAGCAGGGTTGGACTGGCCCACAGGGGTACAGGAGAAACCACCGGTGGGCCCTACTGCCTGGGAGCCCTCCTCCTCCTCTAGGGATCAGGTTTCAGACTGTACTGTTACTAATCTAGTACATTATCATGCACGCACTACAGTATTTACTGTATATATTTATCTAGGGGACCAATGCTTGCAAAATGGTTAGGCAAACCAATGTGGTGGCTGGGCTCACCCCCTTTAGACACTGGCCACACCCCTAAACATGGGCCCCTACCACTGTATTCCCCCGGTGGGCCCTACATGCCCCAGTCCAACACTGTTGACAAGTCACCAGTGTAGACATGATGTCAACATGGTCACTGTCAACATGCGATTCTCATATTGACCTACAAGAGCTCCCCCCAAAAAAAACCAATTACAATTGAAGGGGGTTCCTTGGGCACTACAGTACTTAGCTAATGTTGGTTCCAGTGGTGGAGGCTGTCGCTGGGCTGCAGCACCAAGCTACACAGTGCATGGGGCAGTTAGCACATATAAACATACATATTATGCTGTATGCAATATATGTGCTGGCTGGTAGCGCTGTGTGTATGTCAGCCGCCAATGCACCCGGGACTCACCATTAGGATTCTCTTCTCCTTCCACTACAGTATAAGTTCGCCCCCAGACTCCTGTGAAACTAGCCAATGGGCAATATCAGTCTTTATAAAGTTTAAAATATGCTTGGTGCTTGAGGTACAGTACTGCTTTCTTATGGGGGGATTGGGGTCTTAGCCAGTACATCCCAAGTTCAAAGCATATCCAGGGCCGTTTCTAGGGCCGGGCAAGCTGAGTAATCGCACGGGGCGCTGCGACCACCGTCAGCAGCTGCATTACACGCGGTGTCATACAGCTGCTGAAAATATAGTCTTTCCCTGCAAGGCCACGCCCCTTTCATCAAGGCCACACCCCTTTATTGCGCAAGTGATTTTTATTTTATTTTATATATATATTTATTTATTCTTTTTACATTTATTCTTATTATTACCCACAAGTTTGGGGGGTATATTTATTAGAGGGAAAAAAGCCCTATTGACAGCAAATACTTGTGTTTCCATTGTCAAGTAGATTTTTTCATCCTATATAGATCAAAGGAAAACCTCCGCCGGTGGGAAGACAATTTAACAAGGATGGTGAAAACCCAGGAAAATTATGGAAAAGTAGGTTTTGTTCTTTGAATAAAATCATGTATTCCAATGCTCAGTGATTTTCAAATATTTGTCTTTTTCTGTTATATTTTCATCTATTTTCTTTACAATTTATTTCTTTGTTTACTAGTGGAAAAAGAACAACAACTAGATTTGCACATGGCCCCCTGAGACTGGCTTGTTGCTATGTAACATATAACAGGGATAGTAGGGCTTCGCTGAGCTGCCCATGTGACATTTTATGGATAAGCTGTGGTAAGTGGTGACAAAATCACAGCGTTTTGATAAATAGGGTCTTTGTGGATTTATGAACAGGAACAGAGATCTGCCTTACATTGCTGGTATAAGTAGTAGTGCAGGACCACTGTACTAAATGATGTAGAGCAGTAATCTCCAACCCGTAGCTTGCGAGCTACCGGTAGCTCGCCGTAGTATTTTCGGTAGCTCACAGGGCGCACGGGTTTGGGCAGTCACTGGCACTCCTCCTCCCTTCATTTCTTATACGTCCTAGAGGATGCTGGGAACTGCGTAAGGACCATGGGGTATAGACGGAATCCGCAGGAGACATGGGCACACTATAAGACTTTGAATGGGTGTGAACTGGCTCCTCCCTCTATGCCCCTCCTCCAGATCTCAGTTAGATTCTGTGCCCAGGAGTGACTGGACACACACTAGGGGAGCTCTACAGAGTTTCTCTAAAGACTTTTTTGTTAGGTTTTTTATTTTCAGGGAGACCTGCTGGCTACAGGCTCCCTGCTTCGTGGGACTGAGGGGAGAGAAGTCAGACCTACTTCTTCTTAGTTCAAAGGCTCTGCTTCTTAGGCTACTGGACACCATTAGCTCCAGAGGGTTCGATCACTTGGTGCGCCTAGCTGCTTGTTCCCGGAGCCGCGCCGTCACCCCCCTCACAGAACCAGAAGAAAGAAGCCGGGTGAGTATTAGAAGAACAGAAGGCTCCAGACGGCAGAAAACTTCAGTAATGGCGCTCCATGCTCCCACACACTAACGGCACTCACAGGGTGCAGGGCGCTGGGGGGGAGCGCCCGGGGCAGCAGTTACTGAGGGTCTATTTTACACTGGCGAGAAAGCATATTCGGTGCCCGGGCACCGTGTACGATACCCCCAGCAGTATAACAGCAGCGGTCGCGCTGTGCACCATTGCTCCCACGCACCAACGGTTTTACATGGGTGCAGGGGGGGGCGCCCTGGACAGCCCTCACAACAGTGTTCAGCGCCATTTTCTCTCTGTCCCTGCCAAAAATGTATGCTTGTCAAAAGTAAACACTGTATGGGAGACACGGTAGTATGTGGGTGGGGTGTAGTATGGTATGCCGGCGGTCGGGCTCCCGGCGACCAGCATACCGGCGCCGGGAGCCCGACCGCCGGCATACAGACAGTGTGGCGAGCGCATATGAGCCCCTTGCGGGCACGGTGGCGCGCTACGCGTGCCACGCTATTTTATTCTCCCTCCAGGGGGGTCGTGGACCCCCACGAGGGAGAATAAGTGTCGGTATACCGGCTGTCGGGATTCCGGCGCTGGTATACTGTGCGCCGGGATCCCGACAGCCGGCATACTGAAGACCACCCTGTGGGTGACCCTGTCGGCACCAACTGTTATTACTGGGTGTAAATTAACATGCTGTAACTGCCTTATACCTGTATATATATTTATATGTATATGTATTGTACGGTTCCATGGGCCTGTAGCTCAAGCACAGACATGGTAGTATATGTGGGGGAGTGTTATTAAAATTATTTATGTATACTTCCCTCGGACCCCTCGGGGTCGCAAATATGTTATTTTGCCTGGTTACTACTCCCTGCCGTCGACGAATACTAGGTGTTCCGTCGACCATAAGGTTTCCTGTTAGATCCACAATTAGGGCATTAAGTACATGGTCATACACATTATGAATATTCATATTATGATTTATAATGAATGCTGAAGTGAAAGTATTCCTTCTCATGTGCTGGTCGCTCTGTCGATAATGCTCTAGGTCAGCCGTGACGAGTTGGTCTCAGATCCTCACAAGGACTCCGAATGTTTATTCTTTTCCCGCCGCGGATAGAATACGGTGAAAGTCAATTCCTGGTCGACACGGGGCCCTGTCACAAAGGATCGTACACAGGAAGCTAAGTGATGTTTTATTTCTATGCTTTAGAGTTATTTGCATTACATGCACATGGGGGAGTGTTTATATTCGGAAAGGCATCCGTTAGAATTACCCTAAAGAGAGAGGGGAGGTTTCTTATGTTGATTCTTCTCTATAACATGGCGGCAGGCTGCTATGCGACTGCAGAAGACATGCTAAGGCTGACTCAGAGAGATACTGGAGTGTTTCCCTGGGACGGTGTACCGCTGTTTGAGGAGGCCTCAGTTCAGTCAATCTCGGCCGATACCACTGGTAAGTCTAACTTCGTGAGTTAGATTCCCTCACAACGGTAGGTGACGCATTCTGTTGTGGGATGCAGTCATTTTAACCGGTTTGATACCGTTCTTTTTTCCCTTTCGGTGCAGATTGTGGAAGGTGAAAAGGTAAGAGTTCTGCAGCCTTGTTAGTTTCGTAGAAGTGGATGTCGTTTTCTGTTTCTACCACATCCACTGCATGTCGCTGGGTCTATCTGGATGGAGCCCACTCCGGTGGGAACTCGTCTACTACTCTTCAGTCAGTCCGGGAATGGACTTGGACCTGTGAGTTAATAATAGAATCCAAAGGGGGAAATGCTGGAGTTTAGAGAGGATTCCCCTCACTGATTTTTCAAATAGATCTTACCGATTCCCCTCTGGAAGGTGAGGTAGTACGCAACGCCATACCAGAGTTGCGTCAGGTTCAGGACATTGTCCTGCTGTCCCTGTAAAAAAAAAAAAGAAAAAAAAAGAAACAAAGATTTCTACTTAAGAAGGGAGCTCCAGCACGTAAAGGTAGAAAAGGGGTTAAATGCGTTTTTCTCCGCATTCAGCTTACCTGGGTTGATGTCTTTGCCATTTTACCGGAGTGATGGCAGTATGATGGGTTTCTTTCAATAGTAAGAGCCTTTGTTATTCTGTACTGAGACGCTCTCCTGATTAAGGCGAGGTCAAGAAACAAGTGGTGCAAATCGTTGTTTCTCTCTGACTGTTCTTCAACACAGGGAATGGCTGTTCCCAACGACGCAGATGTCGGAGGTGGGTATCAGAGTAGATACTGAACGGTTGAGGTTCTGTGTTTTCCTGTGGAAAGAGGTCTGAGGATCCAGAGTCGGATCAGATTTGCAGTGACAATCCATCAATATGTTCCGTTGATGAAAAAGATGGTGCGGCCTAAGATGCTTTTCGGTGAGCAGGTCAAATGCCAGAGTGGTTTTCACGGGGCCAGTTGGAAATGTGGTCCGGGTCTCACCTGCACATGCGCCAGACTATAATCCTAAGGGCCAGGATATTGCTCCTGTGGTGTCTGCTCAGCTCTCACCTCCTAGAGGGACGAAGGTTCGGAATCCAGGTGGAGATCCTGGTGTCCATGCATGCAGATCTCCGAGACTGGGGAGCAGTCCTTGCAAGGGAAGTATTTCCAGAGGAAAAGGTCAAGGTGGGAAGCTTGTCTGCAATAAGCTTTCTTGAATTAAGAGCTATTTTCAGTGAACATATGCTTAGTGATCTGCCCGTGTTAATTCTGTTGGACGACTTGGCAGCAGTGGTGTAAGTAAGCCGCTAGGGCGGAACAAGGAGCAAAGCGGCAATGGCAGATGCAGTAAAAGTTTTCCGCTGCGTGGGAAGACTGGTAAACGCTATATTAGCAGTCTTCGTTCCGGATGTGAACGACGGAGAAATAGATTCCTCTGCAGATGCGATCTCCATCCGGGAGAAATACAGTCGTCATCGAGAAGTTTCACTGAAGCGACAAGTCTTTGAGGAGTGCCTCAATTGGACATGTTGGCGTCTTGCCTCAACAAGAGATCTCAGGGATATTGTTCCAGGTCAGGGGACACTCAAGCTACAGCAGTGGACGTCCTCGGGACACCTTGGGTGTTTTCAGTCGGTCTATGTGTCACCTCCGTTTTCTCTCTTCTGAAGGTGATAAACGTAAGACGAACAAAGGTTCAGGCGATCCTCATTGTTACGGTCTGAACATGGAGGGTTTGGTATCCAGTTCTTCAAGATTTACTCATAGAAGATCCATGGCCTCTTCCTCTACGTGAGGAACTGTTACAGCAAGATCCGGGCGTGTATCAAGACTTACTGCGGCTGCGTTTGACGGCGTGGCGGTTGAACGCCATATCTTAGCCAGAAAGGGTATTCCCAGTGAAGTCATTTCCACTTTTCTTCAGGCTAGAACAGAAGTAACGGCAAAGCCTAACCACCGTGTTTGTTGAAAATATGCGTCTTGGTATGAATCCAAGAAGGCTACTACAGAAGCTTCACCTGGGTCGTTCTTCTCCATTCAAGTGCGGTTTTGGCCTTATAAATTTTCTTTCAAGAAAGAATTGGCGACCTTTCCGGAAGTTCGGACCTTCGTGGAAGGAGTACTGCACATCCAACCTCCATTTGTGCCCCCATTGGCACCGTGGGATCTTGACGTGGTGTTGAGTTTTCTTGTGTCACAATGATTGGAACCTTTTTGAAAGGTTGTGTTAAAATTTCTCTCTTGGACAGTGGTCAGGTTTTTGGCTTTGGCGTCCACAAGGCGGGTATCAGAAGTAGCGGCTGGGTCTCACAAGAGCCCCTGTTTGATCTTCCAGGTGGATAGAGCGAAATTGAGAACTCGGATAATAGTTCTGCCAAAAGTGGTTTAGGTGTTTCGCAGAAACCAGCCTATTTGATGCCTGTGGTTACTTAAGCATTGGCTGATTCAAGGTCTCTCGATGTAGTCAGGGCTTTGAATATTTATGTCGCCAATTTGGCTCAGATTGGGGAAACAGAGGCTCTGTTTGTCCGGTATGCTCCCAGCCTGATTGGGGCACCTGCGTCTCTGCAGTCGGTTACACGCTAGATCTGTGATCCGATTCGGCGTGCTCATTCTACGGCTGGATTGCCGTTACCGAATTAGGTGGTGAACCCATTCTTCTAGGAAGGTGGGCTTTTCTTGGGCGGATGCCCGAGGAGTCTCGGCGGTTCAACTTTGCCGAGCGGATACTTGGTCGGGTTCAAATACTTTTGCTAAGCTCTACAAGTTTGATACCCTGGCTGATGGGGACCTCATGTTGCTCAATCGGTGCTGCAGAGTCATCCACACTCTCTCACCCGGTCTGGAGCTTTAGTATAAACCCCATGGTCCTTACGGAGTCCCCAGCATCCTCTAGGACGTATGAGAAAATAGGATTTTAATACCTACCGGTAAATCCTTTTCTCTTAGTCCGTAGAGGATGCTGGGCGCCCGTCCCAGTGCGTACTGTGTCTGCAGTTATTGGTTATGGTTACACTCATGTGGTGTTTCTTTTCTGTCAGGCTGTTGCTGACGTTGTGCATGCCATGTCAGGCGGTGTCTTATTATTGGTTGTGTTGAAACACTGGTTGTGTTACATATTCTCTCAGCATGTGGCTGTGTATTTTTCATGCCGTTGGTTAGTATTCTATTGAATGCAACGTTCTGCGGTATGTTCGTAGTGTGAGCTGGTATGACACTCACCGTGTTTAAACAATAAATTCTTTCCTCGAAATGTCCGTCTCCCTGGGCACAGTTTTCTAACTGAGGTCTGGAGGAGGGGCATAGAGGGAGGAGCCAGTTCACACCCATTCAAAGTCTTATAGTGTGCCCATGTCTCCTGCGGATCCTGTCTATACCCCATGGTCCTTACGGAGTCCCCAGCATCCTCTACGGACTAAGAGAAAAGGATTTACCGGTAGGTATTAAAATCCTATTTTTTAATATGGTGCTGGCCGTGAGCCAATCAGAGCTCGTAGACCGGCAGTGGCAGCACCTAATTGGCTACTGGACCGCGAGTTTTGCAGCACCATATTTTAAATGCCCGCCGCTGCCGGAGACTGTCAGCCTCACCGCAGCCGCTCTCCGGACTTCACAGGAGAGGCGCGCGCTGCGCTCTCCTCCCCTTCCAACCCTCATACAGGAGGAGCAGCACCGGTGGCAGTAGAAGAAGCCAGCAAGGGTTAGCACTGTGTGGGGCACTGTATCAGACTGTATCAGGGGGGCATTTTATCTGGCGCTGCGGGGGCATTTTAAATGGCACTGTGGGGGGAATTGTATCTGGCACTGATGGGGGCATTGTATCTGGCACTGCTGGGGGGCATTATTTGTGTACCTGGTACTGCTGGGGGGCATTATTTGTGTATCTGACACTGCTGAAGGGCATTATTTGTGTATCTGGCACTACGTGGGGGGGCATTACTTGTAGTTGTGAGGCCTCACCCACTTTTGTGAGGCCACACCCACTTTCGCAGGAACGCACGCGCATTGGGGGGAGTGGGTAGCTCCTTCAGAGGTTTTTATATTACGAAAGTAGCTCACACCCCAATTAAGGTTGGAGACCACTGATCTAGAGTATGCATCGGCAAAAGGGGGAGGGTACAAAGTCCACAGGACTGTCTGGGGGTCTAGTCCTAAGAGGGAGGCACTGCCACATATCAAGATGGTGTGATCACACCCCTTCACATGTAAAGAGAGCCCCCGCATTCACAATGATTCCTTGCCATACCCACACACCTTGGAAACATCCCAGAAGGACCATGGCTCAAAATCTGTTTAGGGAAAGAGTGATGATAAAGGGCCTGAAGTAAAACGCAAGTTTCTCTTCTAAACAACATTGATTACAGGCTGCTTACATATGTATTTGCAATCTAACTAGAAAATCATTAGTGCACATCTGATTAGCACTGGGAGCATGCTTCAGAATACAAACACATCTATTTATTCCACAATTCTAAAATTCAGGGCACAGAAAAGATACAGGAGGGATCTAATTGTAAAGCACAACGGAATATGCTGCGCTATATAAGAAACTGATAGTAATAAATAAATAACCACTGATGGTTATATCCAATGACAGGAAGAAAGTACTGTATGAATGCATTGGGGGGGGGGACTGAATTGAACGTGGTAAAGTCTCCCGTGGAAAAAAAGTGACTTTATCACAATTTATTGCCCAATGGTGGTATCGAGCAATTTAATTGCAGACTTTTATTCTGCGAGGTCACTGACATTTTTCCACATGAAAATATATGGATCAGGGATAAGTTCTCGCATCCACGTTTTTTCGCAATCGCGGCCTCGGGCAGGTGAAAAAAAAATCCACGCTACTGCTGCTAACTGAATTCCCCCCATAGTCTGTTGTTTCACAACTCCAAGATAAATAAATCCCTGGTTGTAGATTTACATAGAATAGCATGTTACAGACTATATACTAGAGAGAATGTACGTCCTACCTGTGGATCAGCTCATGACTATAATCATGGTGAAACATGCTGCTACCTCAGGATCACCCACTGCTCTACTGTCGATGCTAATCATTGCGAGTCGGGAGAAGTAAATTTGAGGCACCCCGCAATCACATACAATGGGTTACAGTAAACATATCCTCCTAAATCTAAAGCTCAATGCATAAAGTACACTGTATGTTGGCATGCAAGAACAGCTTAGAGCAAATGGATCTGAGGTTCCGCTACCATTCTACATATGTGATTTGACCGTGTAATACATACTTGCCTACGCTCTCTCATTCTGCAGGAGACCCTCTGAAATAGAAGCAATCTCCCCAACTCCCTGCATAGTTCAGCAATCTCCCTGATTGCACCTTAACCCAATTATGCAGCTGTTAACTTCTTGGGGGGAGGGGGGGGGGGGGGAATTAATTCAAATGGGCTCATCAGTGCCATTTCCCAGCATTGGTTATAAGGCGCAATGGTCCCTATTGCTACATGCATTTTAAATAAAGTTTCTCGTGGCCACTTACAGTATATGGAACCTCTTGTAAAGCACAATACACAAACTAATTCTGCAAAATGAAAGTATTTTCTTCAACAAGTAGATCTTACTAACTTTGTGGCTCATTTATATTTGGATATAAGTCATTTTTAGGACACGCCTCTCAGATGTAGCAGTACACGTCAGCGCTGATAGGTGTTACTTTCACATCTCCTTGAAATGCTTTTTCAAAAGTAGGCAAATATGCTTTAAGTCGGGTTCTGTTGTATAACGTGGGCAGAGTCAAGGTCCGCAGAAGCATGACCGGAACACCAGCTGTCAGTGCAGTGCTATACGCTGGAAGTCCAGCTGCACTAAGTGAGTATAACAATTCCACTCATACTCTATAGTCATTTTAGACAGGTTGGTATTGGGTGACCGGCGGTTGGGAGACCAGCGGTCACCATACCGACACCGGGATCCTGTCTGTCAGATGGCCAGTGGGGGGAGGGGGGATGTCGGCCAGCGCAACAAAGCCCCTTGTGGACTCGCTGCACTTGCCATAGGTTCTATTCCCACTCTATGGGAATAGTCCCTGTTGCTCGGCATGCCAACCGGCGGGCTAGTCAGTGTTCGAGATGCCGGCGCTGGTATTGTGACCGCCGGTCACATAACCGCATCCCTTTTGGACTTGAAGAGCCTGCACACTGCAAGCATCTGGTTGTTCATTTATTGTTCCTCTCCCTGATTCTAGATGGAGACCATACATACCTCAGTCCTTTTCTATGTCACTAAGCTATACAATAGTGACAATGCGATATAAATTCATACAGTAGTTTTTGTGTGATGCCAGAACGTACAGACAGACAGACAGACTAAATTTCACTCTCTTTTTTTTTTTTTTTGTCTCGACGGTCCATAAACAGTCCCTAGAAGTATAATTCTCAACAACAAAAAAACATGTCTATGTACAGACACAACCTTTACAGTTTTATTATATGTATAGATTTTTATTGTAGGGTGTCCCTATTAATCTTTGGCTATGTAAGACTTTGTGTGAACCCAATTTCCACTGTTGTTATGTTGTTTATTACTGTTCCAGTGTTTCAATGATAACCTCATTTAAGGACAAAACGATTAAAAAAATCGGAGTAAATCTGTGAAAAGCACAAACATTATCCGATTGGTCTGGTTCTGCATATGCTACAGCAGTGTTCTTCAACCACTGTGCCAGTCAATACTGGTGGGTTTAGTGGTTGCAGAACCAGTTCTAATTTTGAGCCCGGGCAGTGTTGGGGTCTTCTGGCATTCTCAGATGTGGCTCAGGCATTACCTATGGAGAAGCTGCGACATGACATCCTAGGACACGCAACTGCACCATGCATCACCATCATATTTGAATGTGCCTTGGTAATATTTAAATCTTGTTCAGTGTGCCGCAAGTTGAAAAAGGTTGAAAATCTCTGTGCTACAGTGTCGTCACCATGTTGTTATAAAAACACCAAAAGACGTGCATTGGTGGAGGGGATTCTGGAGGGGCCCGGCAGGGACCCCAGTTTGCTACCTCTCCCTAGTATGCCTGTGCTGTAGCCAGTGGCGCCATCTTCCCGGTGATCTCTTCGGGAAGATGGCGCTGCACATAGAAAGCACAGACTCTGGCACTGCTCCTGATTGGCTGCTGGTCCACGAGCTCTGATTGGCTCACAAACCGACGCCTGATTTAAGATACCCGTCTCACCACCGGAGACTGGACTGAGGAGTAGGAGAGACGTACGCTGCGCTCTTCTGCCCTCGCTGCAAGCAAGGTGGTTGGTCGCAAAAGGACCAATGCCCAACCCCTGCCCGTAGGCCGCAAAAAGATGCGGCAGGGCCCGCGAGTTTGTCACCCCTGCCTTAGAGTATCAGAATTTGTGTCACGGCACCCCTAGACCAAAGTTTCTTTGTGAGAAATTCAGAAAAAAAATCTAAAATTAAGTAAATTGTTTTCATAGGTCATCCTTAGGTTCAAATATGTGGTGAAGAACTGGTTTTGCCAATTAAATTCAGCATAAATAATTTGAATTGGTCATAGACCACCAAACAACGGCACCACTGCAAGGCCTCCCTTATCCCCCCCCCCCCCCCCATCCTTTTCCAATGCACCCCAGGGTGTCACGGCCCCCAGTTTGGAGACTACTGCCATAACATCAACTTCTTTTTTTTTTTTTTAACTACAGGCAATACACCTTAGATCTAAGTTCCTATGAGGTTTTAAATCCTTGTATACAGTAAACTACACATATTTGAAAATCCTACACCAGGCACCAGTAATCATTCAGATGCATTGGGTATGGTTGACCGACGTCGGGAACCCGGCCGCCAGAATGCCGGCAGGAGGCAAGCGAAACAAAGCCCCTTGCTGTGGGCTCCACGCTGCGGGTTCGGTGGCTTGCTGTGCTCACCACAGGTTCTACTCACACTCTATGGGTGTCATGGGCACCAACTAGTGGGAATAGTCCTCGACCCCCTGCTGGCATTCTGGTGGCCGTGATCCCGATGGCAGTATGCTGACCGCCGAGATGGTGACTACATCCCATTTAGATGACTATGTGGGAGTTTTATCATTATTATCCTATTTGTATGTAAAAAGTGTTAAAAGGGGAGAGCGCTACTGCGCAGATTCCATACTGTTACTTCAGGGAGACTTCACTCCCTGTACCAAGATGGCTGCTGACCTAAATACTGCACATAAGTGCGGCGCCATCTTGTCAATGTCTTAGAGCATCACAGTGGGAGACAGTAGTTTTTCATTTAACTCCTCAGAGACCTGATATTATCCGAGATCCACAACACTTCCAGTGATCCTGCACTGCTACCTGCTGCATACACACATCAGCTGGGAAGCCGAATGACACCCCTCTCGTCTCAACCTCCGCTCAGTGAGTACCAGTGTGTAACAGTGATTAAGTGGGATTCATATAAATATTTTATGAAATTCACAATATGAGCTTACCATATAAGGAGTGTTGGAGAATTATTATACATTTTAATTTTTTAGTCAATTTTTTTATTATTATTTCAAATGTAACTGGACCCTCTATTTTTATTTTCCCCTTAGCTCACTTTAAAATAGTTATAAAGGAGAAAATTATCTAAAAGCAATTATAGAGTAAGACCATTTTCCTTACTGTGTAAGCTGCAAACTAGTTGTCCTGTTAGTTGCTTTTCATTTTACCCATGCCATGTTTTACTTATCGCATAGCGTGATCTATGTAGTTCACCCAACATGGCTGCCTCGCCTGGTACTTTTGTGTAGAATAAACAATGCATGGTTCTGAACTCTCCTAATATTTTTGTCTCCCCAAATATGTGTAATTTCTTTACCTTTTGAGAGAATTTATTTATAAAGACAACTTCAAGCAAAATATATTTAAAAAATTTCTATTTTTATTTTAAGTAAAATTTAGCCCGTCTTTGTTCTACTTCTTAAGTCTTCTTCTGATGATGATGATGATGATGATTAATATTTTTATTATTATTATTATTATTATTATTATTATTGTGTATTTATTATTATTATTTACTCTGCATTCTAAAATAGGGAATTTCAGACTAAGACTGGTCCAGTAATCTTACAAACTTGTCCTATAAGAGGAACAAGATGGCAGGAGCCTCATGACTCATGAGGAGTCATCCTTCAGCACTTCAGGAGAGAGAAAACCCCCTTGTGGAGGAAACCTCTGGAGACCCATTGCTGAAGGACTGCCAGTCCCTCTAGGCATTATGAGACTATGCAGAGTTTGCCCAGACCACCCGCCCACCCACTAACCTTACCTAACTCAGTCATCTCTTCTGTTGCCTCAAATCTGCTATTTTGACCTACTGACCCAGCTGAAGAAAAACGCAGCTACACGTCAATGGTGAGAGAGTGAAAAAAGAGAGCAAGAGATGAGTGGGAGTGAGGAGGGGGACAGTCATAACCACCATAACATTCATTTCTGACACTAACAGGGATTACAACTGTACAAATGTAGCCATTCTCGTCGTGGCTACATCTTACGGCGATTGTGCCTCTTTAAGCGCAACAGCACCGCATACGTATGGACATCTAAGACGTGTGTGTGCCCCATTCGCATAAATGGGAGCGGCAAATGCCGCAGCTCAGCGCGGCTAGGCACTGGCGCGCATAGCTGCGTCAAGGGTGCACGTTTCCCTCAGATGTAGCCATGATCAACATGGCTACATCTGTACATAGTATTGGATAAAAACAAAAGTAATGATTAAAGCACAATATAATTCTCTTACATCTCTGCACAGTAATAAAAATGGATCAGCCTACAACACTGGCACACTGGGATTTAGGCAGGCAGAGAGAGAGAGTAAAAGATTTAGGGGGACATTTACTAAGCAGTGATAAGAGTGGAGAAGTGAGTCAGTGGAGAAGTTGCCCCATCAACCAATCAGCAGCTCTGTATAATTTTAGAGTATGCAAATTATAGATGTTACTTCAGTGCTGATTGGTTGCCAACTTCTCCACTGGGTCACTTCTCCGCTCTTATCACTGCTTAGTAAATGTCCCCCTTAATTTGCAACATTATAGGCTAACCAAACAACTCCAAGGAGATGTCATATGTGCAGCCGCACATAAAGGATTTAATTAGGAACATTATAGTCCCATCTAAACAGAACTCTTCAAATATCTCCAATGGCCCATTTGCAGCCGCTTGTGGATGTTAACTAACAGCTCTGTCCCAGTAGGTGTGAGATGTTGTTTCTATCCAATACTATGCTATCCCCAAGGTCATAAGTCATATATTATAATAGTCATGCTCAGGGGCGGATCCAGAAAAAAATTACAGGGGGGGGCAACATAAGGGGCGTGGCTTCATTGGAATGGGCGTGGCTTCGTTTGAATGGGCGTGGTATTGAAGGAAAAGACTACCTTATACCCCAGTTTTGCAACCTGCACGCCCAGACGTTGGCCACCACAGGAAAGGAAAATAATCCTGATTCATGCCCCTTACATTATTTGTCATTTTTCCTCCTTATAGTAATGCCCAGTATACATTATTCCACATACTGCAATGGCCCTTAGACATTATTCCACACACAATAATGCACATGACACAATATGCACACACTGTAATGCCCCAGACACATTATGCCACACACCGTAATGCCTGTGACACATTATGACAGGAATCGCAATGCCCGTTATACATTATGCTACACACTGCACTGCCCCTGATACATTATAGCACATACAATGTCTGTGACACATTATGCCACACACTGCAATGACCTTGAGACATTATACCACAATGCCCGTGATATAGTATACCATACACCGTAATGCCTGTGACACATACCGCAATGCCCGTTATACCCTATGCCACACACCGCAATGCCCGTTATATATTATGCCACACTGCAATGACCCTGAGACATTATACCACATACCACAATGCCCGTGATATAGTATACCACACACCGTAATGCCTGACACATTATGACACACACCGCAATGTCCGTGATACATTATGCCACACACTGCAATGACCCTGAGACATTATACCACATATCACAATGCCAGCGATATAGTATACCATACACCGTAATGCCTGTGACACATTATGACACACACCGCAATGTCCGTGATACATTATGCCACACACCGTAATGCCCATTACACATTAAGTCCTACAGTAAGGCTTCTAATTACTTTTCAAATACCTGCTCGTTGTCAGGGGTTTCATGCACTGGGTGTCATGCTCGTTGCCAGGGGTTTCATGCTCTTGGTTCCATGCACGGTGCCAGGGGTTTTCATGCTCAGGGTGTCATGCTCGTTACCAGGGGTTTCATGCACTGGGTGTCATGCTCGTTGCCAGGGGTTTCATGCACTGGGTGTCATGCTCGTTGCCAGGGGTTTCATGCACTGGGTGTCATGCTCGTTGCTAGGAGGTAGTCCTTGTTGCTAGGGCTGTGCTCCCAGTGCCACATATGTCCCCAGTGCCAGATATTCCCCCACGGTGCCAGGTACTCACATGCCCCCAGTGCCAAATATAGCCCCCCCCCCCATGTGCCAGGTACACATATACCCCCAGTGCCAGATATTCCCCGACAGTGCCACATATGCCCCCAGTGCCAGATATCGCCCCCCCCCCAGTGCTATATATGCCCCCAGTGCCACATATGCCCCAGTGCCAGATATTCCCCCCCAGTGCCACATATACCCCCAGTGCCAGATATCCCCCCCCCAGTGCCACATATGCCCCCAGTGCCAGATATTCCCCCCCCAGTGCCATATATGCCCCCAGTGCCAGATATTCCCCCCAGTGCCATATATGTCCCCAGTGCCAGATATTCCCCCCCCCCTCCCTGCCAAATATGCCCCCAGTGCCAGATATTCCCTCCCCAGTGCCATATATGCCTCCAGTGCCAGATATTCCCCCCAGTGCCATATATGTCCCCAGTGCCAGATATTCTCCCCCCCCTCCCTGCCAAATATGCCCCCAGTGCCAGATATTCCCCCCCAGTGCGTCCCCCCCCCCCTTCCTCCGCCGCCGCTGCTCCCCCCGCTCCCCTGCTGTTAGGAGGGACACGGAGGGCACAGCACAGTGCACGCCTCCCTGTGTCCCTCCTGTGTCTCCGGCGGCCGCGGGTCACTGTAATAAAGGAAGTGCTCACGAACGGCACTTCCTTTATGAGACCAGCGGCCGCCGGAGACCCAGGAGGGACACAGGAGAGGCGCGCACTGTGCCCTCCGTGTCCCTCCTAACAGCAGGGGAGGAAACGAGACCGCAGACTGACATGCGGACGCTCGTCCGCATGTCAGTCTGCACTAAAAATGACAGGGGGGGCACGTGCCTTGGTGCCCCCCCCCTAAATCCGCCACTGGTCATGCTAAAAGTCTGCCGACGATTCGAACTAAGCTGCTCTTGTCTTTGTCCAGTCACTAACCTTCTACCAGTGTGCTATGCCGTGCAAGGCCTCTGGAAACATATGCAAGAGACAGCAACAGCACAGCCCTGTTATAGGCAGTTTCCATTATGACATCACAGCATGACCTCACACACCCCACCAGACTGGCTAGGACTGGTTATTTCTGGTTTGAGGCCCTTGTCTTTTACATGACTAACCTAAGGGAAATGTAATTTCACTTATTATTTAAAACTATTACATGAGAAAATTTGTGTTAGTGGCATCTAATATTATGATGTATATTTTATATTGTACACATAGGGCCTGATTCAGATTGGATCGCAATCACAATAAGCGAAGCAACGGCAAAAATTGCTAAGAGGATGCGGGCTCATGCGCAGGGCCCATCCTGCGCATGCGCCCACATGTTCTGCGGCACCCCGCAGAAAATGCGATCGCCTCTGCCTGTCAATGAGGCAGAGACAGTCGCAGGGCAAGGGGAGGGGGGGGGGGGGGGGGGCGGCAATGCTCCTTTTCTAAGGTGGAGATGGGTTGTTACAGGGACGAGGCTTCAAAATGGGGGCGGCAACGGAGAAATGGGGGGAGTATTCAGGGCAGCTGCATAACGTCACACGCAGCCGCTGCGATCACAAAAATGGCGGTGGGCCTCCTGCGGGCGCATTACATGCGGGGTGGACTTCGGGCAGAGACGGCCGTGGGGGGCAGGGGGGGGCAGCAATGCTCTGTTTCCAAGGTGGAGACGGAGCACTGCGGGGACGAGGATTCAAAACAGGGGCGGTAATGGAAAAACAGGGGACGTAGTCGGGACGGTTGCGTGACATCACACGCAGCTGACGCGATCACAAAAATGGCTGTGGGCCTCCTGCTGACATACGGGGCAGACTAGCACTGTGCTGGGCGTCCCCCCGCATGTCAGAGAATCTGATCATAGATGTGCTAAATTTAGCACTTCTACAAACAGGTCTGAATCACCCCATGGAACAAAAAAAAGGCACAAATTATGTGATTTTAGTTTTGTTTGTCAATTTTTGAAAACAAAAACACAAAACCAGTCATGGTGGTTTGGCAAAAACCAAATACAAAGCCGGATGACAAATCAGGACCAAATCCAAATCCAGCAAAAATGGCACTATGCACATCTCTAGTAATATTCTAAGATCACATTGAGTTTGCTAGCATTGTATGCCTAGGTACTGTGGGGGTCATTCCGAGTTGTTCGCTCGCTAGCAGATTTTAGCAGCATTGCACACACTAGGCCGCCGCCCTCTGGGAGTGTATCTTAGCTTAGCAGAATTGCGAACGAAAGATTAGCAGAATTGCGAATAGAAAATTCTTAGCAGTTTCTGAGTAGCTCGAGACAAAGGGTGAGTACACACGGTGAGATCCTTGCTATGCCCGATTTTTACTTGCGATTTCCCTTGAACTCCCCAGAGGCCAGATAGGACAGATTTTGACTAACTTTTCTTGAGATATGGACTATGTGTGCATACGATTTTGGCTTATGTGAGATTTTGGTTTATGTGAGATGTCACTGACATGTGAGATGAAGGATTGACTTGCCTGCACAGTCTATCTTTTCTTGCGATGCCGACCTGGCGGGACCGCGCATCGGGATCGCAAGGTGACTTTCACCTTGCGATCTGCACTAACTTTTCTTGAGATTTTGACTATATAGTCAAAATCTCAAGAAAATATCTCACCGTGTGTACACACCCTTACTCCTACACTGCAATCAGCTCAGCCCGTTTCGTTCCTGGTTTGATGTCACAAACACGCCCTGCGTTCGGCCAGCCACTCCCCCGTTTCTCCAGACACGCTCGCGTTTTATGCTGGCACGCCTGCGTTTTTCCGAACACTCCCAGAAAACGGTCAGTTTCTGCCCAGAAACACCCACTTCCTGTCAATCACATTCCGATCACTTCAACGATGAAAATTCTTCGTTCGGACGTGAGTAAATCTACTAAGTTTTGTGCTGAAATACTTAGCGCATGCGCACTGCGTACCATGCGCATGCGCATTTTTGCCTTAATCGCTCCGTTGCGAAAATCGGCAACGAGCGATCAACTCGGAATGACCCCCTGTATGTGCTGATATGAGACATTCCCTTTTACTCCTGTTTGGGGTATTCAGAGTTTAATGAATTATTCCTGTAGTTTAGCTGGTCATTCAAAACTTCGGATCAGTGCTACCATATGGTCCCTACTGGTCTGCACATGTGCACTGATGCTTGCTAACTGGTATCTGCATTAGAAGTTGTTGCATTCCACAGGAGGAGCTAGCTGCATATATCCAGTTTTGCCTTCCACATGAGATGCACAGTTCGGGAGCACCAGTGCGCCACGTTTTACACATGGTACCCTGAGGTTGCCGGCAGAGAGGTACATCTCTGCCTGACCGAATACGTGACTTAAGTGTTGAACAGTGTAATATTTTTTTTGTTTTTTTTTGTTGTGCTTTGACCTTTGGGACCTTGTGTTAATATTGTTGCTATAGGAAATGATACCACTACCAGGCAGGCCATGTGGTCCAAATTAAACTACTGTACATGTAGTTTGCCGTCTTTTTGCACATTATTCTGTTGGTATAGACATACTTGCCTACGCTCCCTCATTCTTCAGGAGACTCCCTGAAATAGAAGCAATCTCCCTGACTCCCTGAATAGTCCAGCAATCTCCCTGATTTCACCTTAACCCCATTGTGCAGCTGTCACATTCTTGGGGAAGGGGGGAGGATAAATCACAGATACATACATTCAAATGGGAACATCAGTGCCATTTCCCTGCATTGGTTATAAGACAATATGATCCCTATGGCTATATGCACTTTAAATAAAGTTTCTCGTGGCCACTAACAGTATATGGAAACTCTTGTAAAACACAATACACAAACAAATCCTGCAAAATACAAGAGTCTTTTCTTCAACAAGTAGATCTTACTAACTTTGGGGCTCATTTACATTTGGATGTAAGTAATTTTTATGACACACCTCTCAGATGTAGCAGTACGCGCCCGTGCTGATAGGTGTTACTTTCACATCTTCCTGAAATGCTTTTTCAAAAGTAGGCAAGTATGGTGTATTAGTGGGTGTGACCATACCCTGGTGGGTGTGGCCATGGCCCAGACGGCATTCTCACCAGTAAACGGCAATAATCTCTACTCGACATCTCTACTAGACATCTTTTTCCACTGCATGCAGCAGTAGAATACTGTGCCTCACAACCTTCCTCAAAAACTGGACTTTCGGGAGATACATTAAGGCCGGTTCTAGCCCTTGTGGTGCTCCGGGCAAAAAATAGGGTCATGGATTCCTACGGGGGCGTGGTAAGTTACGCCCCCATTTGTGCCCCCTGTAGAGTAGCGCCGCTGAAAGAAAATAAATAAAAATAAATACTTACTGTCCCCGCTCCTGATTCCCGACCTCTGCACACCTCCTCGGATCTACGGTAGAGACGTCATGACGTCTCTCCCATAGCACAGCATAGACACTAGAGGTCAATTATGACCCCTAGCATCTGTGCCAGTCCCACAATGCTGTGCGGTGCACGATGACATCATCGCGCACCGCACAGCATTGTGGGACTGGCACAGATGCACAGCAAAGGTCCTCTCCACGAAGGGAAACTAGACGGGGGACCAGCGGGGGACACAGCGGCAGCGGGGGGCACAGTAGCGGATCTTGCCATGGTGCGGCGCCCTCTGGAAGGCGGCGCCCCGGGCAAAAGTCCTGCTTGCCCGTGGCAAGATCCGCTACTGGATACATTATAAAAGTGGAGATGACTCTGTCAAATATAAAGAGATTGAAAGTGTAATAATACTTTTACCAGTTCCATTTTTATATTTATATATTTTAGTTGATACTGATATGTCCTTATACACTGCTACTCAAGTCGAGCCAAAGGGCCCCTTTTTAGTGTACAAGGTCCCTGGAGACAAAGCCGCATTTAGCCATTAGACGTATGAGGACATACAGTATCTGTACTTACTCATACATAGTGGGGATTTAGGGGTCTATTCATGAATCTGTGAAAAGTGTGGAGAAGTGAGCCAGTGAAGAAGTTGCCCATGGCGACCAATCAGCATTTAAGTAACATTTATAACTAACTTGCATACTATAAAATTATATAGAGCAGCTAATTGGTCACCATGGGTAACTTCTCCACTGGCTCACTTCTCCACACTTATTACTGCTTCATGAATAGATCTCTGAGAGACAAAAACAAAAGCTGCTCATTTGTGTATGCAAAAAAATAAGATTTTACTTACCAGTAAATCTATTTCTCATAGTCCGTAGTGGATGCTGGGGACTCCGTAAGGACCATGGGGAATAGCGGGCTCCGCAGCAGACTGGGCACTCTAAAGAAAGATTTAGTACTATCTGATGTGCACTGGCTCCTCCCTCTATGCCCCTCCTCCAGACCTCAGTTAAGGAAACTGTGCCCGGAAGAGCAGACATTATAAGGAAAGGATTTTGGAATCTCGGGTAAGACTCATACCAGCCACACCAATCACACCGTATAACTTGTGATACACTTATCCAGTCAACAGTATGAACAACAACAGGGCATCAACAATGGATGCCAACATAACATAACCCATTATTAAGCAATAACTATGTACACGTATTGCAGAAAGTCCGCACTTGGGACGGGCGCCCAGCATCCACTACGGATTGCGAGAAATAGATTTACCGGTAAGTAAAATCTTATTTTCTCTGACGTCCTAGTGGATGCTGGGAACACCGTAAGGACCATGGGGATTATACCAAAGCTCCCAAACGGGCGGAAGAGTGCGGATGACTCTGCAGCACCGAATGGGCAAACTCAAGGTCCTCCTCAGCCAGGGTACCAAACTTGTAGAATTTTGCAAATGTGTTTGAACCCGACCAAGTAGCAGCTCGGCAAAGCTGTAATGCCGAGACCCCTCGGGCAGCCGCCCAAGAAGAGCCCACCTTCCTTGTGGAATGGGCTTTCACTGAATTTGGATGCGGCAATCCAGCCGCAGAATGAGCCTGCTGAATCGTGTTACAGATCCAGCGGGCAACGGTTTGCTTTGAAGCAGGAGCACCCAACTTGTTGGGGGCATAAAGGATAAACAGCGAGTCAGTTTTCCGGACTCCAGCCGTTCGGGCTACATAAATCTTCAAAGCCCTGACTACATCTAGTAACCTGGAATCCTCCAAGTCACGAGTAGCCGCAGGCACTACAATAGGTTGGTTCAAATGAAAAGATGACACCACCTTTGGCAGAAATTGGGGACGAGTCCGCAATTCCGCCCTGTCCATATGAAAAACCAGATAGGGGCTTTTACATGACAAAGCCTCCAATTCTGACACACGCCTAGCCGAAGCTAATGCCAATAGCATGACCACCTTCCACGTGAGATACTTTAGCTCCACGGTCTTAAGTGGTTCAAACCAGTGGGATTTTAGGAAACCCAACACCACGTTGAGATCCCAAGGTGCCACAGGTGGCACAAAAGGAGGCTGAATATGCAGCACTCCCTTAACAAACGTCTGAACTTCAGGAAGAGACACCAGTTCCTTTTGAAAGAAAATGGATAGGGCCGAAATCTGGACCTTTATGGATCCCAACTTCAAGCCCATAGTCACTCCAGACTGTAGAAAGTGCAGAAATCTGCCCAGTTGGAATTCCTCTGTAGGGGCCTTCCTGGCCTCACACCAAGCAACATATTTTCGCCATATGCGGTGATAATGCTTTGCTGTCACATCCTTCCTAGCCTTTATCAGCGTAGGAATAACTTCCTCCGGAATGCCTTTTTCCGCTAGGATCCGGTGTTCAACCGCCATGCCGTCAAACTCAGCCGCGGTAAGTCTTGGAACAGGCAGGGCCCCTGTTGCAACAGGTCCTGTCTGAGAGGCAGAGGCCATGGGTCCTCTGTGAGCATTTCTTGCAATTCCGGGTACCAAGGTCTTCTTGGCCAATCCGGAACAATGAGTATTGTTCTCACTCCTCTTCTTCTTACGATTCTCAGTACCTTGGGTATGAGAGGAAGAGGAGGGAACACATAGACCGACTGGAACACCCACGGTGTTACCAGGGCGTCCACAGCTATCGCCTGAGGGTCTCTTGACCTGGCGCAATACCGTTGCAGCTTTTTGTTGAGACGGGATGCCATCATGTCTACCTGTGGCAGTTCCCATCGATCTGTAATCTGAATGAAGACTTCTTGATGAAGTCCCCACTCTCCCGGGTGGAGGTCGTGCCTGCTGAGGAAGTCTGCTTCCCAGTTGTCCACTCCCGGAACGAACACTGCTGACAGTGCTTGTACGTGATTCTCCGCCCACCGAAGAATCCTGGTGGCTTCCGCCATCGCGACTCTGCTTCTTGTGCCGCCCTGGCAGTTTACATGAGCCACCGCGGTGATGTTGTCTGACTGAATCAGCACCGGTTGGTTGCGAAGCAGGGGCTCCGCTTGACTCAGGGCGTTGAATATGGCCCTTAGTTCCAGGATATTTATGTGCAGACAAGTTTCCTGACTTGACCACAACCCTTGGAAGTTTCTTCCCTGAGTGACTGCCCCCCACCCTTGGTGGCTCGCATCCGTGGCCACCAGGACCCAGTCCTGTATGCCGGATCTGCGGCCCTCGAGAAGGTGAGCACTCTGTAGCCACCACAGAAGAGACACCCTGGTCCTGGGGGACAGGGTGATCAGCCGATGCATCTGAAGATGCGATCCGGACCATTTGTCCAACAGATCCCATTGAAAGATCCTCGCATGGAACCTGCCGAAGGGAATGGCCTCGTATGATGCCACCATCTTTCCCAGGACTCGCGTGCAGTGATGCACCGACACCTGTTTTGGTTTTAAGAGGTCTCTGACTAGAGTCACAAGCTCTTGAGCCTTCTCCGTCGGGAGAAACACCTTCTTCTGGTCTGTGTCCAGAATCATGCCCAGAAAGGGCAGATGCGTCGTAGGAATCAGCTGCGACTTTGGGATATTCAGAATCCAGCCATGCTGTTGCAACACCTCCTGTGAGTGCGCTACGCTAATCTGCAACTGCTCCCTCGACCTCGCCTTTATGAGGAGATCGTCCAAGTATGGGATAACTGTGACTCCTTGCTTTCTCAGGATCACCATCATTTCTGCCATTACCTTGGTAAATATTCTCGGTGCCGTGGACAGACCAAACGGCAACGTCTGGAATTGGTAATGACAGTCCTGTACCACAAATCTGAGGTACTCCTGATGAGGTGGATAAATGGGGACATGCAAGTAAGCATCCTTGATGTCCAGAGACACCATAAAATCCCCCTCTTCCAAGCTTGCAATGACCGCTCTGAGCGATTCCATTTTGAACTTGAATCTTTTCAGATAAATGTTCAGGGACTTTAAATTTAATATAGGTCTGACCGAACCGTCCGGTTTCGGTACCACAAACATTGTGGAATAGTATCCCTTCCCCTGTTGAGGAAGGGGAACCTTTACCACCACCTGCTGGAGAAATAGCTTGTGAATCGCCGCTACCACTACTTCCCTTTCTATGGGGGAAGCTGGCAGGGCCGATATTAGGTAACGTTGAGGGGGCATCACCTCGAATTCCAGCTTGTATCCCTGAGACACAATTTGTATAGCCCAGGTATCAACCAGTGAGCGAACCCACTGGTGGCTGAAATGTCGGAGACGCGCCCCCACCGCTCCTGGCTCCACCCGTGGAGCCCCAGCGTCATGCGGTGGATTTAGTGGAAGCCGGGGAGGACTTCTGTTCCTGGGAACTAGCTGTAAGGTGCAGCTTTTTTCCTCTGCCCCTGCCTCTAGCAAGAAAGGAAGCACCTCTGACCTTCTTGCTTCTTTGTGCGCGAAAGGACTGCATTTGGAAATACGGTGCTTTCTTCGGTTGTGGGGGAATATATGGCAAAAAGTTTGACTTCCCAGCAGTAGCTGTGGAAACCAGGTCAGAGAGACCGTCCCCAAACAATTCCTCACCCTTGTAAGGTAACACCTCCATGTGTTTTTTGGAGTCGGCATCACCTGTCCACTGCCGAGTCCACAGGACCCTCCTGGCAGAAATTGACATTGCATTAATTCTAGAGCCCAGTAGGCAAATGTCCCTCTGGGCATCCCTCATATATAGGACAGTGTCTTTTATATGCCCCAGGGTCAGCATAATAGTATCCCTGTCTAAGGTATCCATTTCCTCAGACAGATTATCTGTCCACGCTGCTACAGCACTACACATCCACGCCGACGCAATTGCCGGCCTCAGTAGAGTCCCTGAATGTGTATAAACAGATTTCAGGATACTTTCCTGCTTTCTATCTGCAGGATCCTTTAGGGTGGCCGTATCCTGTGACGGCAGGGCCACCTTCTTAGATAAGCGTGTCAGAGCTTTATCTACCCTAGGGGAGGATTCCCAGCGCACCCTGTCCTCAGGCGGGAAAGGGTACGCCATAAGTAACCTTTTGGAAATCAGGACTTTCTTATCTGGGGAATCCCACGCTGTTTCACATAACTCATTTAACTCGTCACCTCTTGCTTTTTCTCCCCATACATATAAACTTTCTTGTCAGGGACAGGGTTCACCTCTGATATGTGTAAAACAGCCTTCATTGCTATAATCATATAACGTATAGCTTTTGTCATTTTTGGTTGCAATTTTGCATCATCGTCGTCGACACTGGAGTCAGAATCCGTGTCGACATCTGTGTCAACCATTTTGGATAGTGGGCGCTTTTGAGACCCTGAGGGCCTCTGCGCTGTAGGACCAGGCATGGGTTGAGACCCTGACCGACCCGAGGTATCCAACCTTTTATGTAAGGAGTTTACATTATCATTTAACACCTTCCACATACCCATCCAATCAGGTGTCGGCACCGTCGGCGGCGACACGTCAGTCAACTGCACTTGCTCTGCCTCCACATAGCCCTCTTCGTCAAATATGTCGACACGCGCGTACCGACACACCACACACACAGGGGAAGCTCTAAATGAGGACAGGACCCCCAAAAGGCCTTTTGGAGAGACAGAGAAAGTTTGCCAGCACACACCCCAGCGCTATATAACCCAGGGATTACACAGTAACTTAGTGTTTACCCAGTAGCTGCTGTATAATGATTAATGCGCCTAAATTTATGTGCCCCCCCTCTCTTTTTTACCCCTCTACCGTGATTCTGCAGGGGAGAGCCTGGGGAGCTTCCTCTCAACGGAGCTGTGGCAGGAAAATGGCGCTGGTGAGTGCTGAGGAAGAAGGCCCCGCCCCCACAGCGGCGGGCTTCTGTCCCGCGATTTTTTGTAAAATACATGGCGGGGGCTCATACATATAACAGTGTGCTACTGTTTATATGCAGCATTCGCCAGGAGGTAACAATTGCTGCCCAGGGCGCCCCCCCCCTGCGCCCTGCACCCTACAGTGACCGGAGTGTGTGGGTTAGTGTGGGCGCAATGGCGCACAGCTGCAGTGCTGTGCGCTACCTCATGTGAAGACAGGAGTCTTCTGCCGCCGATTTCGATGTCTTCTCCGCTTCTGCCGGCTTCTGTCTTCTGGCTCTGCGAGGGGGACGGCGGCGCGGCTCCGGGAACGGACGACAAGGTCAGGTCCTGTGTTCGATCCCTCTGGATCTAATGGTGTCCAGTAGCCTAAGAAGCGCAACCTATCCGCATTTAGTAGGTTTGCTTCTCTCCCCTCAGTCCCTCGTAGCAGAGAGTCTGTTGCCAGCAGAAGCTCTCTGAAAATAAAAAACCTAACTAAAATACTTTCTTATTAGCAAGCTCAGGAGAGCTCACTAAAAGCACCCAGCTCTGTCCGGGCACAGATTCTTACTGAGGTCTGGAGGAGGGGCATAGAGGGAGGAGCCAGTGCACACCAGATAGTGCTAAATCTTTCTTTAGAGTGCCCAGTCTCCTGCGGAGCCCGCTATTCCCCATGGTCCTTACGGAGTCCCCAGCATCCACTAGGACGTCAGAGAAAAAGGATCTACATTTCCATGTCCCTTTTCAGAGACTCTAGAGTATATTTACTAAAGTGTCAGTTTTTTACAAGTGGAGACGCCCATAGCAACCAATCAGATTCTACTTATCATTCATCTAGCACCTATAATCTGATTGGTTGCAATATCTCCACTTCGAAAAACCTCAAACTTTAGTAAATTTACCTCACTGACTCTGTATGCTTGCCCTTCAATGGGTACAGGTTCATTGAGCGCTGGTTTGCCATTCCAATGATCAGGGCCGAAACTAGGGTTTCTGTCACCCGGGGCAAGGCAGTCATTTGGCGCCCCCCCCCCCCCCCCCCCCAATATACAGAAATACATCCTCCCGTACATCAATACACAGTACGGTACATATATACACAGCCCCTGAATATACACATACCACCCAAATAAACATATATATACATGCACCTGTATATACACTTACCCCAATACACTGTGATTAAATACATCCCTCCTATACTGTATATACAAATTAAGTACCCACCCTGGGTACTCCAGCATACACACACACACACACACACAACACCGGGTTACGCTGCACTGCTTCAGTACACACACACACTGGGTTGCACTGCACTTCTCCAGCACACACACAGGGTTACACTGAACTGCTCCAACACACATACACACAGGGTTACACTGCACTGCTCTAACACACACAAACAGGGTTACACTGAACTGCTGCAACACACATACACACAGGGTTACACTGCACTGCTCTAACACACACAAACAGGGTTACACTGAACTGCTGCAACACATACACACAGGGTTACACTGAACTGCTCCAACACACATACACACAGGGTTACACTGCACTGCTCTAACACACACAAACAGGGTTACACTGAACTGCTGCAACACACATACACACAGGGTTACACTGCACTGCTCTAACACACACAAGCAGGGTTACACTGAAATGCTGCAACACATACACACAGGGTTACACTGCACTGCTCTGACACACACAAACAGGGTTACACTGAACTGCTCCAACACACATACACACAGGGTTACACTGCACTGCTCCAGCACACATACACACAGGGTTACACTGCACTGCTCTAACACACACAAACAGGGTTACACTGAACTGCTGCAACACATACACACAGGGTTACACTGAACTGCTCCAACACACATACACACAGGGTTACACTGCACTGCTCTAACACACACTAACAGGGTTACAATGAACTGCTGCAACACACATACACACAGGGTTACACTGCACTGCTCTAACACACACAAACAGGGTTACACTGAACTGCTCCAACACACATACACACAGGGTTACACTACACTGCTCCAGCACACATACACACAGGGTTACACTGCACCGCTCCAACACACATACACACAGGGTTGCACTGCACTGCTCCAACATACACACACAGGGTTACACTGCACTGCTCCAGTTCACTCACAGGGTTACACTGCACTGCTCCATCAGACACACACTGGGTAACACTGAACTGCGCCAGCACATGCATGCACACACACACAGGGTTACACTGCACTGCTCCAACACTCATACACACAGGGTGACACTGCACTGCTCCAACACACATACACAAAGGGTTACACTGCACTGCTTCAACACACACACGCACACAGGGTTACACTGCACTGCTCCAACACACACACACACACACACACACACACACACACACACACACACACACACACACACACACACACACACACACACACACTCACTCAGGGTTACACTGCCCTGATCACACACACTAGGTTAAAGTACAACACTGCACACACACATATTATACATATATAGCTGTCCGCCTCTCCCTACCTTTACACACATCTAGTGATGATCAGTCAGGGCCCCCGTCCTCTCCGTTTCTGAAGATGGCCGTCACACACACACACCGCTGGCAGATGATTATGTGAGTGTAAAGTGGCGCCTCTGTGTTTCCGGAAGCAGACTCTAACGGAGCATCCTGGCGCAGCGGAGCGGGGAGGCGCGACTTCAGCCCTGCGCCGTCCTACACTGCATGTTTCCGCTTACCGCCCGCGCCGGCGCCCTCTCTCATTCCGCGCCCAGGTCGCGTGCCCCCCTAGCCCCCCCCTAGTTTCGGCCCTGCAATGATGCACCTCCACGGATCTGACAACAAACAGTAAGTTCCCCAACCCTCATTCTATAGTCCGCATCCTGCCTACTTTTGTCCAATGATATGTTATAGCATATTGGGCCTAATTCAGACCTGATCGTAGCAGCAAATTTGTTAGCAGTTGGGCAAAACCATGTGCACTGCAGGGGGGGGGGGGGGGGGGGGGCAGATATAACATGTGCAGAGAGAGTTAGATTTGGGTGGTTATATTGTTTCTGTGCAGGGTGAATACTGGCTGCTTTATTTTTCCACTGCAATTTAGATTTCAGTTTGAACACACCACACCCAAATCTCTCTCTCTCTCTCTGCACATGTTATATCTTCCCCCTTGCAGTGCAAGTAGGGGGTAATTCCGAGTTGATCGCAGCAGCAAGTTTGTTAGCAGTTGGGCAATACCATGTGCAGTGCAGGTGTGCAGAGGCGGATTAAGACCTCATGGGGCCCTAAGCAAAATACCGATTTGGGGCCCCCCTACCTCAAACAATCCATAGCACTATATTTTTGTTCTGACTTATGCCCCCTTACATTACAGATGGAGTTCCGTCTGTGCCTGGGCCTATCACCGCGTCTGGGGCGCGCACGTGTCCGTGACGCGCACGCGCCCCATTCACTAGAATGAGAGCATCTGTGTGCACTCCCGGCGGGGCTAAGCGGCGACCAATCAGACAGAGCGCGCCCAAAAAATGGGTGTGGTCAATTAAAATGGGACGTGATACACAGACATATGCCCCCAATAGCGCAGTGCCAGATCCACAATTGCTCCCACAGTGCCAGATCCACAATTGCCCCCACAGTGCCAGGTATACAAATGCCCCCACAGTGCCAGATCCACAAATGCCCTCACAGTGCCAGGTATACAAATGCCCCCACAGTGCCAGGTATACAAATGCCCCCACAGTGCCAGATCCACAAATGCCCCCACAGTGTCAGGTATACAAATGCCCCCACAGTGCCAGGTATACAAATGCCCCCACAGTGCCAGGTATACAAATGCCCCCACAGTGCCAGGTATACAATTGCCCCCACAGTGCCAGATATACAATTGCCCCCACAGTGCCAGGTATACAATTGTCCCCAAAGTGCCAGGTACACAAATGCCCCCACAGCAGTACTGCAGTGCTTACTGCTGCTGCTCCGTCCGGCTGTGAGGGTGTCAGGAGGAGAGCGCGGCTATGTCTGGCACCGGTGGCGGCGGCGTGTAGGACTTCAAACTAGCCGCCGGTTTGTGAGCCAATCAGAGAACGCGGACCGGCAGCGGCGGCTCCTGATTGGCTGCCGGTTCGCGAGCTCTGATTGGCACACGAACCGCCAGACATAGCCGCGCTCTCCTCCTGACAGCTGAGACACGCTGCCGCCGGACGGAGCGGCAGAGTGTCTCAGTGACACAAGCGGGGGGGCCCGCCTCTGGCCCTTGGGACCCGCCGGGCCCTAGGCAACTGCTTTGGTTGCCTAGCGGTAAATCTGCCTCTGCAGGTGTGGCAGATATAACATGTGCAGAGAAAGTTAGATTTGGGTGGGTTATTTTGTATCTGTGCAGGGTAAATACTGGCTGCTTTATTTATACACTGCAATTAAGATTTCAGTGTGAACACACCCCACCCAAATCTAACTCTCTCTCTACATGTTATATCTGCCCCCCCCGCACTGCAGTGCACATGGTTTTGGCCAACTGCTAACAAATTTGCTGCTGCGATCAGGTCTGAATTAGGCCCATTGTACATTGCTCTGCCATGTTTTACTGTTACGGGCCCAATTCAGATGTGGTTGGAGGGAGCATCGCCACTGCTTACTTGGAAGCAGCAGCGATACTCAGAAATGTTAATGCAGCAGGAGGCATTTTGTATAAGTGCATATGGGATCCAGTGCGTGATCCAATATTGCATTTATCCTACTCTTTTCTGGTGGTCTTGACAAAAGGTCCCTGTGAGGACCGAAACGTCGACAGACATGTTTCTACTTTCTATGTGATAATAAAACTTTGAGGAATCTATATATCAGAAGACTGGTGAGTGCTCTCTACTGTTACATATACAAGGTGACGTCCACGCTGTTGGACACTCCTGGGTTAAAGCACCCCAGCAACTAACTAAATGGAAGTGTGGGAGTGCGGCTTCTGCTACATGCTATATTATATATATATATATATATATATATATATATATATATATACATACACACAGGTTGAGTATCCAATATCCAAATATTCCGAAATACGGAATATTCCGAAATACGGACTTTTTTGAGTGAGAGTGAGATAGTGAAACCTTTGTTTTCTGATGGCTCAATGTACACAAACTTTGTTTAATATTCAAAGTTATTAAAAATATTGTATTAAATGACCTTCAGACTGTGTATATAAGGTGTATATGAAACATACATGAATTGTGTGAATGTAGACACACTTTGTTTAATGCACAAAGTTATAAAAAATATTGGCTTAAATGACCTTCAGGCTGTGTGTATAAGGTGTATATGTAACATAAATGCATTCTGTGCTTACATTTAGGTCCCATCACCATGATATCTCATTATGGTATGCAATTATTCCAAAATACGGAAAAATCCCATATCCAAAATTCCTCTGGTCCCAAGCATTTTGGATAAGGGATACTCAACCTGTATATATATATATATATATATAATATGTATATACAGTATGTTTAAGATTTAAATTATAGTGAAGGAGAAAATTATAGTGAAGTGCCTCTGTGTTTGGAAGTGGGAACAACAACATTATCATCATCAGCAGCAGCAGCATTGAGAGCTTGGAAAGTACATGAGACGGGACGGGTGGAGGCAGAGATCACAGCAGCAGCTGTGTGGAAACACAGCAATGACAGATCTGCTCTTTGCACAACTCGCCTTTTGAGGGTGTTTGAAAAGGGGCGGAGACAACACTTGAGGGGCGGAGTTTAATAGTGGGTCACGGCAGACACCCCTATTACATGAAAACGAAATTGGTCTGTCGGGGGTGTTTCAGGGTACTCAGAACCCCCCCGCCCCCATTCCCCCACGTGCGCCACTGCACATATCTGCAGGCTGTCAATCACCTGACATCTGCAACCGTAGTGCGTTCGATGGGGCAGGACCCGTACCGCTCATGCGCAGTACAGGTCTGGCGCATGTGCAAAGTACTGAACATCGCTATTTTGCTGTGGTAGTGAATGGTAAGTGACAGGGTTGTACTAACAATGATCCTTATGGAAAAAAAATAGAAAACTGCTTAATTAGATCAACTACCTGTAAATCACTTCTGCTGTCAGCGGTTTGCCATGAAGCATTGGACATAAGTATATAAATTAATAAGTTCCACTAAAAGCTGATCGAGAGGTTATAAAATATTTTATTTCACACTCCAGAGCAAATTATATAGTGTCACAGTAGATATGATACATTGTAGAATCTTCGTCTGACCATGAATATGATATGATTTAGTAACATACTCTCTCACAGTCAATGCATTTATAATAAGTCACTTTAGACGCTGTGGCTCTCAAACTCTGCCCTCAGGACCCCAAACAGTTCATGTTTTCCAGGTCACCCGGCAGGTGCACTGTGCGAGATGAGACTTTGCAGAGCAAGGCCATAGGCACCTGATAATTGTGAGGCGTGTACTATATAAGACTGCAATTCCGATCCTTACAGTGTGGCACAATGTTTACAGGCTGAAAGGAGCACAAATATAGGTTCCTCTTTCCTATTACAGAGTTGTGGTTGTCAATGCTGCCTACCCAGCAAAATACATGTTGTACATCTCTTCTCAAGCTGGTAGCCCCATGTGGTACTCCTAATATGGTTACACAGGTGAGATAGCAAGCAGTACAGGTTGATTGGTGCAAATCTGTTGTTCTGAAAACCAAAATATTTTAAAAACCATAGGATTCCAGGAGCCATGTCAGTGACGTCATCTAATTTCTATAACGTGATTGGGCTACACATACAGAGTGTTCCACAGGGCTGTTCTGGTGACTTTTTCGGGCCCGCTCTTCTCCAGTTCTTGTGGGTCTAATCTGTGGGGCACCATTCATGCCTGCTTCCCTGACAGATCAGCCATGCCAAACTGCTTAACTCGGTGTTGGGAGTGACACAGTGCCAGGAGTGACACGGCTTACTGGTGGACCTCCCTCACTGCTATGTCTGTGGTTCCCGAGTCCCTATCCTGCTTTTGCCACCTCCACTCCCCAGACAAGCTGCCACCTACCCTCAATGGTTCTCCACGGACTCTGGTTATAAGACCCAGCACTGACCCTGCATTCATCAGGACCTCTGGGCAACTTGCCTCCTGGCTACTCTGCGCTCCTCTGAAGTTCTTAGCCCTACACCAGCCTTCATGTCTGGATCAGTGCTGCTGCTGATTTGGGGAGCTACATCACTGCACCACAGATTACCTCCTGTGGCCTGGCCGGAGGTGCTGCAGGTGACAGGTCTACCTTGGGGAGTCTGTATGCCAAAATACGGAAAAATCAGACATCCAACATACTTCTGGACCCAAGCATTTTATATATCGGAGTCTCAACTTGTAGTGCACAGCCTGTTTACCCCTATGACTTTCCCCCTGTAGTGACTATATATGAGGAGAACAAGAGTGAATGCACTGTGGTGGGGGCATGTTCAGTAGCAGCAGGAGCAAGAAAGTCCTTGGTACGGGATGCGGTTATGTGACCAGCAGTCAGAAGACCACCGATCACAATACTGATGCCGGGATCCCGATGGCTGAATATCCCGCTGGTCGGCATGACGACCAACAGGGACTATTCCCACTTGTGGGTGTCCACGACACCCATAGAGTGGGAATAGGACCTGTGGCGAGCTTCGTTGCGCTCTCCCCCATGCCAGCCATCTATCAGCTTGGATTCCAGCGTCAGTATTGTGAGGAGACCGCCGGTCACACATACCCAACCCCTTGGTACTGTAGATCGCTTAATGGTGAGTATGGCCTCTATTTATCAATCTGGCCCACAATGGGCAGTAACCTTTGTTTTGCATCGCACATTCAGGTGCCGCCAATATTCAGCAATATTTACCTTCCCAATGATCACTGGTATCGTCTGCTGGGCCAACTCCTCTTCTCACATGTCGGTAGACAGACACTGCCAGCATAAGGTCAACGTCCAACTGCAAGCTCAGCAAACTATTGAACATGCACAAAGTGGTAAAGAGTGTATTTTCCATCTGCAATATGCCAGAATGAAGGCTTCCTTCACAAAGCCCTAAGAGAGCCCAGACATTCTATAGTTAAACGACCACATGACTCCTCACTCTGTACTGGCAGGATGCTACCAAAGGGTTTACTGAGAACCAGCAGCACTGCCAGAAACTAGGGAATGAAAACCAGTTAATACAGTAATTCCTAAAATAAGCAAAAGACATGCTCCAGAAAATCCACAAGAAAACAATTAGTCTACTTCCATCAATGAATATTTCTTGCGACTCACTAAAAGCATTAAAAAGATCCTCACACAGCATTTGATATGAGTTGATAGAATTAAATGGCTGGCTAAGTTAAAATTATACTGAGCATAATTTGATTTCATTTATAATAGGGAATGCATGGAGCTATGAGTAATTATAAGGGTGCCTAGTGATTCGCTAATCCTATCATCTGCCAATGAGATAACAAGTCACTGTTTTTCAGTCGTGTTTGCGGTGCTTTTTTTTTCCCCACCACATATAATAAGTGTACAAAAACCGTACATAAATCATGGTATCCGATTCTCAATTGCAATGCTACAGAGACACAATAAACACGCACATAATAAGATTTGGCTATTCCCAAATAGATAATAAGATGTATTTGAAAGAGTCTTATTCATGTTTCTGCTGTTTTCTGGTTGTAAAAAATATATATATTCAATCATGGTGGCATTTATAAAAACGGGTGCTCTCTAACCAAACATACACCAATTAGAGGTTTGTCAGGCTGCTACTAAAGATTAGATAAAGAGGCAAATAGATTGATGTAGGCAGAGATAGGATACAGTTCATTTGCATACGTCCCAATTGCTCTAAACTATAGGAAACACTTATGCTGCATAAACGTCTTTTATATGTTGGGGGAAAAAATTCTAAAAGTTTATTACCTTCGCCATGCAAATTACAAGCATTTCACTATTTGTCAAGTGACCACTAGAGGCACTGTTCTAATATCGTCTATGGATAGATTGGCGTCTTCTCTGCGTGTTGGCACGCACTCATATTAGTAAAGGGGGAAACAGGTTCTTTATGTAGAATAAATGAGGCTGCTTTGTTACAGTGGATATTTACATAAAAATTATTTCAATGCAAGCCTACTACTGATAAATAAGGTATTTTTTTCCCTTTTAAAATGTGATAAATGCATCCAATTTATCCTGCTGAAATCAATAGGCCCTTCAGATATGTCGCGTAAAAAGGTGCAATGAGACGTGACTCCGTTTATCTAGCACTGTCATTTTGTGCTGGCAACGCTGCATAGAGTGATCACAGCCAACATACGCAAGCCCGAGAGGGGATGGCAAAAGTGTTTAATGACTACTCAGGAACAAAGCTCAATTATAATAGTATAGACTATAAGCCATTTGAAAGCTAATGCTTTTTGTATTCCTGCTTCTTACGTACAGCTAGTGTCCTCTGTAAACAGTAATTTATGGCCCGTGGACGTAAATGCAGAAATGGTGCGCTATTGCTACTGGAAACTGGCCACAGCCACACAATGCACAGGCTTGCTATTGTCAACATGGGAGCGAGGACGGCATTGTTCTGGGGGCTGTGCGGAGGAAGCAGAGTCAAGCAGAGATTGATTCTGTTATCAAATCAACAATAAGATCTTGGCAAGGGGTTTAAACTGGTAAAGTAGACTCTGAACTCTCTTTACCTTAGGCACTACAGCATACTTGTCATTCCCAATGCATCTTGGCTATTTTATTTGTGACCATCATCTCAATGATGTTTCAGTTAACTATCGGCTTGCTGCATCAAGAGAGTAATAATGCCTTGGTAATAGCTGTGTTGCAGACTTTTACTTTCTGCTGTTCAACAGCACGAGGTGATTTCACACCAAGAGACTTCCACTCACCTTCTGAATGGAGAGTGTGCTGGTCCTCGCTTTCAGCAGGGTATGGTAAGGTAACAAAGACGACCGGCAAACAAGGAGGACTAAGATGGCCAGCACAGATAATGAATATTCGCAAGTCTCTCTGCAAGCAAAAAGGCCTTGGGCTAGTAAAAAACAATATATAAAAAGTCATTGGTCGAAGGGCAATTTGACGACAAAGTAACAATTCTTATATTGACCGCCAGTGAGAAAGAACCACGATGCCAATCTTTGTGCAGAGCCACATTCTTGGATTACACTAACAAAATTAGGGTTCTATTCATGAAGCAGTGAAAAGAGTGGAGAAAGGTACCAGTGGAGAAGTTGCCCATGGCAACCAATCAGCTTTGAAGGAAGCCTTTATCAAGTACGTTCTATAAAATGTAAGGGAGATGCGGATTGGTTGCCATGAGCCTACTTCTCCAGTGGTCTGTTTCTCCACTGTTGTCACTGCTTCATGAATGGACCCCTTAGTATCTTCAAAGAGTTCTAAAGAGTCGGCTCTTTAAGAGCCACCTGTTACAAGACTACTGTGCTAAACTATTACAGTATAATGGAAACAGAATGGTCTATTAAAAGCAAGTGTGGAATTCAATTGATGTTCCCCGTGGTTGCCACTAGATAATACCCCCGTTCAAGTGCAAATAGCCGCAGTGGGACACATTTCAGCTCACAGCCTCCTAAGGTGCGAGCTAAAAAATAAGAATTTACTTACCGATAATTCTATTTCTCGGAGTCCGTAGTGGATGCTGGGGTTCCTGAAAGGACCATGGGGAATAGCGGCTCCGCAGGAGACAGGGCACAAAAAGTAAAGCTTTAGGATCAGGTGGTGTGCACTGGCTCCTCCCCCTATGACCCTCCTCCAAGCCAGTTAGGTACTGTGCCCGGACGAGCGTACACAATAAGGGAGGAATTTTGAATCCCGGGTAAGACTCATACCAGCCACACCAATCACACCGTACAACTTGTGATCTAAACCCAGTTAACAGTATGATAACAGCGGAGCCTCTAAAAAGATGGCTCACAACAATAATAACCCGATTTTTGTAACTATGTACAAGTATTGCAGATAATCCGCACTTGGGATGGGCGCCCAGCATCCACTACGGACTCCGAGAAATAGAATTATCGGTAAGTAAATTCTTATTTTCTCTATCGTCCTAGTGGATGCTGGGGTTCCTGAAAGGACCATGGGGATTATACCAAAGCTCCCAAACGGGCGGGAGAGTGCGGATGACTCTGCAGCACCGAATGAGAGAACTCCAGGTCCTCTTTTGCCAGGATATCAAATTTGTAGAATTTTACAAACGTGTTCTCCCCTGACCACGTAGCTGCTCGGCAGAGTTGTAATGCCGAGACCTCTCGGGCAGCCGCCCAAGATGAGCCCACCTTCCTTGTGGAATGGGCCTTAACCGATTTAGACTGTGGCAGGCCTGCCTCAGAATGTGCAAGTTGAATTGTGTTACAAATCCAACGAGCAATCGCCTGCTTAGAAGCAGGCGCACCCAACTTGTCGGGTGCATACAGTATAAACAGCGAGTCAGATTTTCTGACTCCAGCTGTCCTGGAACATATTTTCAGGGCCCTGACAACTCCTAGCAACTTGGAGTCCTCCAAGTCCCTAGTAGGTGCAAGGCACCACAATAAGCTGGTTCAGGTGAAACACTGACACCACCTTAGGGAGAGAACTGGGGACGAGTCCGCAGCTCTGCCCTGTCCGAATGGACAAACAGATATGGGCTTTTTTGAGAAAAAACCACCAATTTGACACTCGCCTGGTCCAGGCCAGGGCCAAGAGCATGGTCACTTTTTATGTGAGATGCTTCAAATCCACATATTTGACTGGTTTTAAACCAATGTGATTTGAGGAATCCCAGAACTACGTTGAGATCCCACAGTGCCACTGGAGGCACAAAAAAGGGGTTTGTATATGCAATACTCCCTTGACAAACTTCTGGACTTCAGGAACTGAAACCAATTCTTTCTGGAAGAAAATTTACAGGGCCGAATTTGAACCTTAATGGACCCCAATTTGAGGCCCATAGACACTCCTGTTTGCAGGAAATGCAGGAAACGACCGAGTTGAAATTTCTTTGTGGGGCCTTCCTGGCCTCACACCACGCAACATATTTTCGCCACACGTGGTGATAATGTTGTGCGGTCACCTCCTTTCTGGCTTTGACCAGGGTAGGAATGACCTCTTCCGGAATGCCTTTTTTCCTTTAGGATCCGGCTTTCCATCGCCATGCCGACAAACGCAGCTGCGGTAAGTCTTGGAACAGACATGGTACTTGCTGAAGCAAGTCCCTTCTTAGCGGCAGAGGCCATAAGACCTCTGTAAGCATCTCTTGAAGTTCCGGGTACCAAGTCTTTCTTGGCCAATCCGGAGCCATGAGTATAGTTCTTACTCCTCTACGTCTTATAATTCTCAGCACCTTAGGTATGAGAAGCAGAGGAGGGAACACATACACCGACTGGTACACCCACGGTGTTACCAGAACGTCCACATCTATTGCCTGAGGGTCTCTTGACCTGGCGCAATACCTGTCCCGTTTTTTGTTCAGACGGGACGCCATCATGTCCACCTTTGGTATTTCCCAACGGTTTACAATCATGTGGAAAAAACTTCTCAATGAAGTTTCCACTCTCCCGGGTGGAGGTCGTGCTGAGGAAGTCTGCTTCCCAGTTTCCATTCCCGGGATGAAAAACTGCTGACAGTGTTATCACATGATTTTCCGCCCAGCGAAAAGTCCTTGCAGTTTCTGCCATTGCCCTCCTGCTTCTTGTGTCGCCCTGTCTGTTTACGTGGGCGACTGCCGTGATGTTTTTCCCACTGGATCAATACCGGCTGACCTTGAAGCAGAGGTCTTGCTAAGCTTAGAGCATTATAAATTTACCCTTAGCTCCAGTATATTTATGTGGAGAAAAGTCTCCATACTTGATCACACTCCCTGGAAATTTTTTCCTTGTGTGACTGCTCCCCAGCCTCTCAGGCTGGGCTCCGTGGTTACCAGCATCCAATCCTGAATGCCGAATCTGCTGCCCTCTAGAAGATGAGCACTCTATAACCACCACAGGAGAGACACCCTTGTCCTTGGATATTGGGTTATCCGCTGATGCATCTGAAGATGCGATCCGGACCATTTGTCCAGCAGATCCCACTGAAAAGTTCTTACGTGAAATCTGCCGAATGGAATTGCTTCGTAGGAAGCCACCATTTTTACCAGGACCCTTGTGCAATGATGCACTGTTTTTAGGAGGTTCCTGACTTGCTCGGATAACTCCCTGGCTTTCTCTTCCGGGAGAAACACCTTTTTCTGGACTGTGTCCAGAATCATCCCTAGGCACAGCAGACGTGTCGTCGGGATCAGCTGCGATTTTGGAATATTTAGAATCCACCCGTGCTGATTGTAGCAGTATCCGAGATAGTGCTACTCCGACCTCCAACTGTTCCCTGGACTATGCCCCTATCAGGAGATCGTCCAAGTAAGGGATAATTAAGACGCCTTTTCTTCGAAGAAGAATCATCAATTCGGCCATTACCTTGGTAAAGACCCCAGGGTGCCGTGGACAATCCAAACGGCAGCGTCTGAAACGGATAGTGACAGTTCTGCACCACGAACCTGAGGTACCCTTAGTGAGAAGGGCAAATTTGGGACATAGAGGTAAGCATCCCTGATGTCCCGGGACACTATATAGTCCCCTTATTCCTGGTTCGTTATCACTGCTCTGAGTGACTTCATCTTAATTTGAACCTTTGTAAGTGTTCAAAAAAAAATTTTTAGAATAAGTCTCACCTAGCCTTCTGGCTTCAGTACCACAATATAGTGTGGAATAATACCCCTTTTCTGTAGTAGGAGGGGTAATTTAATTATCACCTGCTGGGAATACAGCTTGTGAATTTTTTCCCATACTACCTCCTTGTCGGAGGGAGACTTGGTAAAGCAGACTTCAGGAGCCTGCGAAGGGGAAACGTCTCGACATTCCCATCTGTACCCCCGGGATACTACTTGTAGGATCCAGGGGTCCTGTACGGTCTCAGCGCCATGCTGAGAACTTGTCAGACGCGGTGGAACGCTTCTGTTCCTGGGAATGGGCTGCCTGCTGCATTCTTCTTCCCTTTCCTCTATCCCTGGGCAGATATGTTCTTATAGGGACGAGAGGACTGAGGCTGAAAAGACGGTGTCTTTTTCTGCAGAGATGTGACTTAGGGTAAAAAACGGTGGATTTTCCAGCAGTTGCCGTGACCACCAGGTCCGATGGACCGACCCCAAACAAGTCCTCTTCCTGTATACGGCCATACTGTGCCGTTTGGAATCTGCATCACCTGACCACTGTCGTGTCCATAACATCTTCTGGCAGTTATGGACATCGCGTTTATTCATGATGCCAGAGTGCAAATATCCCTCTGTGCATCTCGCATATATAGAAATGCTCTATAGTCAATAAAATACTGTCCCTGTCAAGGGTATCAATATTTTTAGTCAGGGAATCCGACCAAGCCACCCTAGCTCTGCACATCCAGGCTGAGGCGATCGCTGGCCGCAGTATAACACCAGTATGTGTGTATATACTTTTTATTATATTTTCCAGCCTTGTCAGCTGGTCCTTGAGGACGGCCCTATCTATAGACGGTACCGCCACTTGTTTTGATAAGCGTGTGAGCGCCTTATCCACCTTAAAGGGTGTTTCCCAACGCGCCCTAACTTCTGGCGGGAAAGGGTATACCGCCCATAATTTTCTATCGGGGGGAACCCACGCATCATCACACACTTTATTTAATTTATCTGATTCAGGAAAAACTATGGTAGTTTTTTCACATCCCACATAATACCCTCTTTTGTGGTACTTGTAGTATCAGAAATACGTAACACCTCCTTCATTGCCTTTAACGTGTGGCCCTAATAAGGAATACGTTTGTTTATTCACCGTCGACACTGGATTCAGTGTCCCTGTCTGTGTCTGTGTCGACCGACTAAAGTAAACGGGCGTTTTAAAACCCTTGACGGTGTTTTTGAGACGTCTGGACCGTACTAATTGTTTGTCGGCCGTCTCATGTCGTCAACCGACCTTGCAGCGTGTTGACATTATCACGTAATTTCCTAAATAAGCCATCCATTCCGGTGTCGACTCCCTAGAGAGTGACATCACCATTACAGGCAATTGCTCCGCCTCCTCACCAACATCGTCCTCCTACCTGTCGACACACACGTACCGACACACAGCACACACACAGGGAATGCTCTGATAGAGGACAGGACCCACTAGCCCTTTGGAGAGACAGAGGGAGAGTTTGCCAGCACACACCAAAACGCTATAATTATATAGGGACAACCTTATATAAGTGTTTTCCCTTATAGCATCTTAATATATATATAAGCATATCGCCAAATTAGTGCCCCCCCTCTCTGTTTTAACCCTGTTTCTGTAGTGCAGTGCAGGGGAGAGCCTGGGAGCCTTCCCTCCAGCCTTTCTGTGAGGGAAAATGGCGCTGTGTGCTGAGGAGATAGGCCCCGCCCCTTTTTCGGCGGCCTCGTCTCCCGCTCTTAACGGATTCTGGCAGGGGTTAAATATCTCCATATAGCCTCCGGAGGCTATATGTGAGGTATTTTTAGCCAAAATAGGTATTCATTTGCCTCCCAGGGCGCCCCCCTCCCAGCGCCCTGCACCCTCAGTGACTGCCGTGTGAAGTGTGCTGAGAGGAAAATGGCGCACAGCTGCAGTGCTGTGCGCTACCTTTAGAAGACTGAGGAGTCTTCTGCCGCCGATTCTGGACCTCTTCTTACTTCAGCATCTGCAAGGGGGCCGGCGGCAAGGCTCCGGTGACCATCCAGGCTGTACCTGTGATCGTCCCTCTGGAGCTGATGTCCAGTAGCCAAGAAGCCAATCCATCCTGCACGCAGGTGAGTTCACTTCTTCTCCCCTAAGTCCCTCGTTGCAGTGATCCTGTTGCCAGCAGGACTCACTGTAAAATAAAAAACCTAAGCTAAACTTTCCTAAGCAGCTCTTTAGGAGAGCCACCTAGATTGCACCCTTCTCGGCCGGGCACAAAAATCTAACTGGCTTGGAGGAGGGTCATAGGGGGAGGAGCCAGTGCACACCACCTGATCCTAAAGCTTTACTTTTTGTGCCCTGTCTCCTGCGGAGCCGCTATTCCCCATGGTCCTTTCAGGAACCCCAGCATCCACTAGGACGATAGAGAAATGTGCGATAAGTCAGCACTTTTAACATCCAAACATTAATATACGAGGTGTTTGGTTGCTTTGCGTGGCTAATACCAGTGCTAAAGGGCACGCACACATGCCCAAAACAGGGGGCAACTGATCTGCTCCAATGGGGCCCATTACGTTTGGGCGCCAACAAAATGATTGAATTCCCTCTCAAGCCTTCTCCATTGCAGCCGTGCCAACATTAATCTGGCAAACATATAATCACTATTTTCCACAACAAACTTAAGGTATTGTAGTATCTCAAGAGAAACATCAATAATAAAGAATGGGTCACAGATGATAGGTAGATAGTGAATGGGTTGACCCTATATGGACAACATGCATTGGGTCAATATGTACAAAAGGTCAACATGGTCAAAAGGTTGACATGTAAAAGGTCAACAAGTTCAACTGGTTGTCACGGCAATGATCGACACAAGTTGGTTTTTTATTTACTTTTTCATAATTTACAGTTCCATTCACATTGACTATGATTGGCAATAGTAACCTGTGCCAAGTGCAGCGAGTCACCTTGCCCAAAGTTTGGCGGGCAAAGAGGTACACTAATTGGGTTCACATGGTTTAACACAGAAAATGACACCTCCAGAAAATTTGAAGAAAACGGTGTCGACCTTTTGTGTGTCGACCATTTCCAGGTCGACCTTCTGACTGTGTCAACCTTTCATACCTGTCGACCTTTTCAAGTGTCTACCTTTTACATATCGACATAATGACCCTGTCGACCTATTGCAAGTCAACCCTATGGGTTGACCTATTGACTTTCAAACTAATTCTGGTTGACCCAAGGAGCCTCACCAGTACAGAATATGGCCCCCAGTTTCCAGTCCATTTTTATGTTCTCCCTGTGTTTGCGTGGGCTTTCCATAAATGTTACTATTTACTATAAATGTTACACTATGTTTGCCTTATTTTGTATAACTATTAAGGTTTTCAGTTTTTCTTATAAACAGCGGAACTATAAGCTCTATTCTATTTCGATCAACGCGTGCTCAGTGGGTAATAACAGCAAATCACAATGATAACTAAAACGTCACTTTTCTCTGCTACAGTATAACCATTATGATAAACATCAGCGACAGCTGGACTGGCCGGGCCTACACTGCGCAGCAATCACATACTTCTGCTCAATGCACAATTATACAATAGAGGTGACAGAATAGCCAGAACATTTACTGACAGTTATTAATAAAAATAAGTCAAATGTCCATTAGTCAGTAAGAAATAAAATAGAGGTCAGTAAAAATAAGAATTTACTTACCGATAATTCTATTTCTCATAGTCCGTAGTGGATGCTGGGAACTCCGTAAGGACCATGGGGAATAGCGGCTCCGCAGGAGACTGGGCACAAAAGTAAAAGCTTTATGACTAGCTGGTGTGCACTGGCTCCTCCCCCTATGACCCTCCTCCAAGCCTCAGTTAGGATACTGTGCCCGGACGAGCGTACATAATAAGGAAGGATCTTGAATCCCGGGTAAGACTCATACCAGCCACACCAATCACACCGTACAACTTGTGAACTGAACCCAGTTAACAGTATGATAAACGTAGGAGCCTCTGAAAAGATGGCTCACAACAATAAACAACCCGATTTTTGTAACAATAACTATATACAAGTATTGCAGACAATCCGCACTTGGGATGGGCGCCCAGCATCCACTACGGACTATGAGAAATAGAATTATCGGTAAGTAAATTCTTATTTTCTCTGACGTCCTAGTGGATGCTGGGAACTCCGTAAAGACCATGGGGAATAGCGGCTCCGCAGGAGACTGGGCACAAAAGTAAAAGCTTTTAGGTCACCTGGTGTGCACTGGCTCCTCCCCCCATGACCCTCCTCCAAGCCTCAGTTAGATTTTTGTGCCCGGCCGAGAAGGGTGCATGCTAGGTAGCTCTCCAGAGCTGCTTAGAGTAAAAGTTCTAAATAGTTTTTTTTATTTTCAGTGAGACCTGCTGGCAACAGGCTCACTGCATCGTGGGACTAAGGGGAGAAGAAGCGAACTCACCTGACTGCAGAGTGGATTGGGCTTCTTGGCTACTGGACATTAGCTCCAGAGGGACGATCACAGGTTCAGCCTGGATGGGTCCCGGAGCCGCGCCGCCGGCCCCCTTACAGAGCCAGAAGAGCGAAGAGGTCCGGAAAAATCGGCGGCAGAAGACGTTCCTGTCTTCAATAAGGTAGCGCACAGCACTGCAGCTGTGCGCCATTGCTCTCAGCACACTTCACACTCCGGTCACTGAGGGTGCAGGGCGCTGGGGGGGAGCGCCCTGAGACGCAATAAAACATGTTTAAACCTTATATGGCTAAAGAAATACATCACATATAGCTCCTGGGCTATATGGATGCATTTCACCCCTGCCAGTTTTCCTAAAAAAAGCGGGAGAAAAGGCCGCCGTGAAGGGGGCGGAGCCTATCTCCTCAGCACACAAGCGCCATTTTCCCTCACAGTTCCGCTGGAAGGAAGGCTCCCAGACTCTCCCCTGCAGTCCTGCTACAGAATCAGGGTAAAACAAGAGAGGGGGGGCACTAATTGGCAGAAAATACATATACAGCAGCTATAGAAGGGAGAAACACTTATATAAGGTTATCCCTGCATATATATATATAGCGCTCTGGTGTGTGCTGGCAAACTCTCCCTCTGTCTCCCCAAAGGGCTCGTGGGGTCCTGTCCTCTATCAGAGCATTCCCTGTGTGTGTGCTGTGTGTCGGTACGATTGTGTCGACATGTATGAGGAGGAAAATGATGTGGAGGCGGAGCAATTGCCTGTAATAGTGATGTCACCCCCTAGGGAGTCGACACCTGACTGGATGGTCGTATGGAAGGAATTACGTGACAGTGCCAGCACTTTGCAAAAAACTGTTGACGACATGAGACAGCCGACAAATCAGTTAGTGCCTGTCCAGGCGTCTCAAACACCGTCAGGGGCTCTAAAGCGCCCGTTACCTCAGATGGTCGACACAGACCCAGACACGGATACTGACTCCAGTGTCGACGGTGACGAGACAAACGTAATGTCCAGTAGGGCCACACGTTACATGATCACGGCAATGAAGGATGCTTTGAACATTTCTGATACTACAAGTACCACAAAAAAGGGTATTATGTGGGGTGTGAAAAAACTACCCATAGTTTTTCCTGAATCAGATGAATTAAATGAGGTGTGTGACAAAGCGTGGGTTTCCCCCGATAAAAAACTGCTGATTTCTAATAAATTATTGGCATTATACCCTTTCCCGCCAGAGGTTAGGGCGCGTTGGGAAACACCCCCTAGGGTAGATAAGGCGCTCACACGCTTATCAAAACAAGTGGCGTTACCGTCTCCTGATACGGCCGCCCTCAAGGAACCAGCTGATAGAAAGCTGGAAAATATCCTAAAAGGTATATACACACATACTGGTGTTATACTACGACCAGCAATCGCCTCAGCCTGGATGTGCAGTGCTGGAGTGGCTTGGTCGGATTCCCTGACTGAAAATATTGATACCCTGGATAGGGACAGTATATTATTGACTATAGAGCATTTAAAGGATGCATTACTATATATGCGAGATGCACAGAGGGATATTTGCACCCTGGCATCAAGAGTAAGTGCGTTGTCCATTTCTGCCAGAAGAAGTTTATGGACACGACAGTGGTCAGGTGATGCGGATTCAAAACGGCATATGGAAGTTTTGCCGTATAAAGGGAAGGAGTTATTTGGGGTCGGTCTATCAGACCTGGTGGCCACGGCGACGGCTGGGAAATCCATCTTTTTACCCCAGGTCACCTCTCAGCAGAAAAAGACACCGTCTTTTCAAACTCAGTCCTTTCGTCCCCATAAGGGCAAGCGGGCAAAAGGCCACTCATTTCTGCACCGGGGCAGAGGAAGGGGAAAAAGACTGCAGCAAGCAGCCTCTTCCCAGGATCAGAAGCCCTCCCCCGCTTCTGCCAAGTCTTCAGCATGACGCTGGGGCTTTACAGGCGGACTTAGGCACGGTGGGGGCCCGTCTCAAAAATTTCAACGCGCAGTGGGCTCACTCGCAAGTGGACCCCTGGATCCTGCAGGTAGTATCACAGGGGTACAAACTGGAATTCGAGACGTCTCCCCCTCGCCGGTTCCTGAAGTCTGCTCTACCAACGTCTCCCTCCGACAGGGAGGCAGTATTGGAAGCTATTCACAAGCTGTATTCCCAGCAGGTGATAATCAAGGTACCCCTCCTACAACAGGGAAAGGGGTATTATTCCACGCTGTTTGTGGTACCGAAGCCGGACGGCTCGGTGAGACCGATTTTAAATCTAAAATCATTGAACACTTACATAAAAAGGTTCAAATTCAAGATGGAATCACTCAGAGCAGTGATAGCAAACCTGGAAGAAGGGGACTATATGGTGTCTCTGGACATCAAAGATGCTTATCTCCATGTCCCAATCTACCCTTCTCACCAAGGGTACCTCAGGTTTGTGGTACAGAACTGTCATTATCAGTTTCAGACGCTGCCGTTTGGGTTGTCCACGGCACCACGGGTCTTTACCAAGGTAATGGCCGAAATGATGATTCTTCTTCGAAGAAAAGGCGTCTTAATTATACCTTACTTGGACGATCTCCTGATAAGGGCAAGGTCCAGGGAACAGTTAGAGGTCGGAGTAGCACTATCTCAGGTGGTGCTACGTCAGCACGGGTGGATTCTAAATATTCCAAAATCGCAGCTGATTCCAACAACATGTCTACTGTTCCTAGGGATGATTCTGGACACAGTCCAGAAAAAGGTGTTTCTCCCGGAGGAGAAGGCCAGGGAGTTATCCGAGCTAGTCAGGAACCTCCTGAAACCAGGACAAGTGTCAGTGCATCAATGCACAAGGGTCCTGGGAAAGATGGTGGCTTCTTACGAAGCGATTCCATTCGGAAGATTCCATGCAAGAACGTTTCAGTGGGATCTGCTGGACAAATGGTCCGGATCGCATCTTCAGATGCATCAGCGGATAACCCTATCTCCAAGGACAAGGGTGTCTCTCCTGTGGTGGTTGCAGAGTGCTCATCTTCTAGAGGGCCGCAGATTCGGCATTCAGGACTGGATTCTGGTGACCACGGATGCCAGCCTGAGAGGCTGGGGAGCAGTCACACAGGGAAGAAACTTCCAGGGCTTGTGGTCAAGCATGGAAACGTCTCTTCACATAAATATCCTGGAACTAAGGGCAATTTACAATGCCCTAAGTCGAGCAAGGCCTCTGCTTCAGGGTCAGTCGGTTTTGATCCAATCGGACAACATCACGGCAGTCGCCCACGTAAACAGACAGGGCGGCACAAGAAGCAGGAGGGCAATGGCAGAAGCTGCAAGAATTCTTCGCTGGGCGGAAAATCATGTGACAGCACTGTCAGCGGTGTTCATTCCGGGAGTGGACAACTGGGAAGCAGACTTCCTCAGCAGACACGACCTCCACCCGGGGGAGTGGGGACTTCACCCAGAACAGCATGACCACTTTCCATGTGAGATATTTCAATTCCACAGTGGTGAGTGGTTCAAACCAATGTGATTTTAGGAGACTCAACACTACATTGAGATCCCAAGGTGCCACTGGAGGTACAAAAGGAGGCTGTATATGCAGTACCCCTTTGACAAACGTCTGAACTTCAGGCACTGAAGCCAGTTCTTTTTGGAAGAATATTGACAGGGCCGAAATTTGAACCTTAATGGACCCTAATTTTAGGCCCATAGATAGTCCTGTTTGCAGGAAATGCAGGAAACGACCCAGTTGAAATTCCTCTGTAGGGGCCCTCTTGGCCTCACACCACGCAACATATTTTCGCCAAATGCGGTGATAATGTTTCGCGGTTACATCCTTCCTGGCCTTGATCAGGGTAGGGATGACTTCATCTGGAATGCCTTTTTCCTTCAGGATCCGGCGTTCAACCTCCATGCCGTCAAACGCAGCCGCGGTAAGTCTTGGAACAGACAAGGTCCCTGCTGGAGCAGGTCCTTTCTTAGAGGTAGAGGCCACGGGTCCTCCGTGAGCATCTCTTGAAGTTCCGGGTACCAAGTCCTCCTTGGCCAATCCGGAGCCACGAGTATAGTTCTTACTCCTCTCCTTCTTATGATTCTCAATACTTTGGGTATGAGAGGTAGAGGAGGGAACACATACACTGACTGGTACACCCACGGTGTTACCAGAGCGTCCACCGCTATCGCCTGAGGGTCCCTTGACCTGGCGCAATATCTGTCTAGTTTCTTGTTGAGGCGAGACGCCATCATGTCCACCTTTGGTTTTTCCCAACGGTTTACAATCACGTGGAAGACTTCTGGGTGAAGTCCCCACTCCCCCGGGTGGAGGTCGTGTCTGCTGAGGAAGTCTGCTTCCCAGTTGTCCACTCCCAGAATGAACACCGCTGACAGTGCTGTCACATAATTTTCCGCCCAGCTAAGAATTCTTGCAGCTTCTGCCATTGCCCTCCTGCTTCTTGTGCCGCCCTGTCTGTTTACGTGGGCGACTGCCGTGATGTTGTCCGATTGGATCAATACCGACTGACCCTGAAGCAGAGGCCTTGCTTGACTTAGGGCATTGTAAATTGCCCTTAGTTCCAGGATATTTATGTAAAGAGACGTTTCCATGCTTGACCACAAGCCCTGGAAATTTCTTCCCTGTGTGACTGCTCCCCAGCCTCTCAGGCTGGCATCCGTGGTCACCAGAATCCAGTCCTGAATGCCGAATCTGCGGCCCTCTAGAAGATGAGCACTCTGCAACCACCACAGGAGAGACACCCTTGTCCTTGGAGATAGGGTTATCCGCTGATGCATCTGAAGATGCGATCCGGACCATTTGTCCAGCAGATCCCACTGAAAAGTTCTTGCATGGAATCTTCCGAATGGAATCGCTTCGTAAGAAGCCACCATCTTTCCCAGGACCCTTGTGCATTGATGCACTGACACTTGTCCTGGTTTCAGGAGGTTCCTGACTAGGTCGGATAACTCCCTGGCCTTCTCCTCCGGGAGAAACACCTTTTTCTGGACTGTGTCCAGAATCATCCCTAGGAACAGTATGTTAGGCGCCGGGGTCCGCTCGGCCGTGCGGCCCGGCGCCTAGCAACCAGGGACGCCGTGCGCGTTCAGCCGCCGGCTCCCTGGCAACGCTAAGACGCCGGGCGCACGGAGCCGCTCTGACCTTAGCAACGGGGACGCCACATTCAGCCGCGTTCCCCGTTGCTGGGTCTATTCTCATTACCCTGATTATGTGCTGGCCGTGCAGCATGCAAGCTGCACGGCATTTCTATTTGATTGTCCTGTCTGGATCCTGATTGGAGGGTGCCTGAATAAAGGCACCCTCAGGACTTCTTACAGACGCCGGTGATAGCTTCCTGTTTGCCTGTGTCTGCTGCAGAGAGTTCCCAGTCCCGGTCTTTTCGGTTGTTCCTGTCCTCAGAGATCCTGTACTCGGAAGTTACCATCTGTTCCTGGAGTCTGACCGAGCACCTTTAACATCTGGTGGTGTTCGTGAGTCGCGGCGCAGCCGTGTGTTGCGGCTTGTCCGCTTCTGTTTATTATTTTGTTTAATTGTGTTCTGGAGCTTTGCGGAGGATTCCGCTTCCACAGATCCACTCTGGTGTCCGGCGGTGCCGGATAGGAGTGTCGGATCAGTGGATCCTTGGTTGTCCTTTTTCCTGGCGGCTAGTCCGCACATACCTTTTGATTTAGTTAGTTAGCTTGTAACCCCTGGCCTGGTTGCTTAGTCAGAGGGCCCCTTGTTATCACCCTGTCTCGGACTTCCCCTTGTCTCCCATTAAGACCTGCGGGGGCATCGGGGTTGGGCAGACATAATCCGCCCTTCGAACGCGGCTGCCATGGGCTCAAGCAACCATAGTCTCGCAGGGGATTTCTGATAACACGGGCGAGACAACGGAGTTAGGGCGCCAGGGGTTACTAGGCTATCCAGCTCCCACAACCAGCTTATTTTCCTGTACTCAGATCCCTGCCATAAGATCTCCTCCGGTCTGGAGTACAGGAATCATAACACAGTAGACGTGTTGTTGGAATCAGCTGCGATTTTGGAATATTTAGAATCCACCCGTGCTGACGTAGCACTACCTGAGATAGTGCTACTCCGACCTCTAACTGTTCCCTGGACCTTGCCCTTATCAGGAGATCGTCCAAGTAAGGGATAATTAAGACGCCTTTTCTTCGAAGAAGAATCATCATTTCGGCCATTACCTTGGTAAAGACCCGTGGTGCCGTGGACAATCCAAACGGCAGCGTCTGAAACTGATAATGACAGTTTTGTACCACAAACCTGAGGTACCCTTGGTGAGAAGGGTAGATTGGGACATGGAGATAAGCATCTTTGATGTCCAGAGACACCATATAGTCCCCTTCTTCCAGGTTCGCTATCACTGCTCTGAGTGACTCCATCTTGAATTTTAACCTTTTTATGTAAGTGTTCAATGATTTCAGATTTAAAATCGGTCTCACCGAGCCGTCCGGCTTCGGTACCACAAACAGCGTGGAGTAATACCCCTTTCCCTGTTGTAGGAGGGGTACCTTGATTATCACCTGCTGGGAATACAGCTTGTGAATAGCTTCCAATACTGCCTCCCTGTCGGAGGGAGACGTCGGTAGAGCAGACTTCAGGAACCGGCGAGGGGGAGACGTCTCGAATTCCAATTTGTACCCCTGTGATACTACCTGCAGGATCCAGGGGTCCACTTGCGAGTGAGCCCACTGCGCGTTGAAATTTTTGAGACGGGCCCCCACCGTGCCTGAGTCCGCTTGTAAAGCCCCAGCGTCATGCTGAAGACTTGGCAGAAGCGGGGGAGGGCTTCTGATCCTGGGAAGAGGCTGCCTGCTGCAGTCTTTTTCCCCTTCCTCTGCCCCGGGGCAGAAATGAGTGGCCTTTTGCCCGCTTGCCCTTATGGGGACGAAAGGACTGAGTTTGAAAAGACGGTGTCTTTTTCTGCTGAGAGGTGACCTGGGGTAAAAAGGTGGATTTCCCAGCCGTCGCCGTGGCCACCAGGTCCGATAGACCGACCCCAAATAACTCCTCCCCTTTATACGGCAAAACTTCCATATGCCGTTTGGAATCCGCATCACCTGACCACTGTCGTGTCCATAAACTTCTTCTGGCAGAAATGGACAGCGCACTTACTCTTGATGCCAGGGTGCAAATATCCCTCTGTGCATCTCGCATATATAGTAATGCATCCTTTAAATGCTCTATAGTCAATAATATACTGTCCCTATCCAGGGTATCAATATTTTCAGTCAGGGAATCCGACCAAGCCACTCCAGCGCTGCACATCCAGGCTGAGGCGATTGCTGGTCGTAGTATAACACCAGTATGTGTGTATATACCCTTTAGGATATTTTCCAGCTTTCTATCAGCTGGTTCCTTGAGGGCGGCCGTATCAGGAGACGGCAACGCCACTTGTTTTGATAAGCGTGTGAGCGCCTTATCTACCCTAGGGGGTGTTTCCCAACGCGCCCTAACCTCTGGCGGGAAAGGGTATAATGCCAATAATTTATTAGAAATCAGCAGTTTTTTATCGGGGGAAACCCACGCTTTGTCACACACCTCATTTAATTCATCTGATTCAGGAAAAACTATGGGTAGTTTTTTCACACCCCACATAATACCCCTTTTTGTGGTACTTGTAGTATCAGAAATGTTCAAAGCCTCCTTCATTGCCGTGATCATGTAACGTGTGGCCCTACTGGACATTACGTTTGTCTCGTCACCGTCGACGCTGGAGTCAGTATCCGTGTCTGGGTCTGTGTCGACCATCTGAGGTAACGGGCGCTTTAGAGCCCCTGACTGTGTTTGAGACGCCTGGACAGGCACTAACTGATTTGCCGGCTGTCTCATGTCGTCAACAGTTTTTTGCAAAGTGCTGACACTGTCACGTAATTCCTTCCATACGACCATCCAGTCAGGTGTCGACTCCCTAGGGGGTGACATCACTATTACAGGCAATTGCTCCGCCTCCACATCATTTTCCTCCTCATACATGTCGACATAATCGTACCGACACACAGCACACACACAGGGAATGCTCTGATAGAGGACAGGACCCCACGAGCCCTTTGGGGAGACAGAGGGAGAGTTTGCCAGCACACACCAGAGCGCTATATATATACACAGGGATAACCTTATATAAGTGTTTCTCCCTTCTATAGCTGCTGTATTTGTATTATCTGCCAATTAGTGCCCCCCCTCTCTTGTTTTACCCTGATTCTGTAGCAGGACTGCAGGGGAGAGTCAGGGAGCCGTCCTTCCAGCGGAGCTGTGAGGGAAAATGGCGCTTGTGTGCTGAGGAGATAGGCTCCGCCCCCTTTTCGGCGGCCTTTTCTCCCGCTTTTTTTAGGAAAACTGGCAGGGGTTAAATGCATCCATATAGCCCAGGAGCTATATGTGATGCATTTCTTTAGCCATATAAGGTTTAAAACGTGTTTTATTGCGTCTCAGGGCGCTCCCCCCCAGCGCCCTGCACCCTCAGTGACCGGAGTGTGAAGTGTGCTGAGAGCAATGGCGCACAGCTGCAGTGCTGTGCGCTACCTTATTGAAGACAGGAACGTCTTCTGCCGCCGATTTTTCCGGACCTCTTCGCTTTTCTGGCTCTGTAAGGGGGCCGGCGGCGCGGCTCCGGGACCCATCCAAGCTGAGCCTGTGATCGTCCCTCTGGAGCTAATGTCCAGTAGCCAAGAAGCCCAATCCACTCTGCATGCAGGTGAGTTCGCTTCTTCTCCCCTTAGTCCCACGATGCAGTGAGCCTGTTGCCAGCAGGTCTCACTGAAAATAAAAAACCTATTTAAACTTTTACTCTAAGCAGCTCAGGAGAGCTACCTAGCATGCACCCTTCTCGGCCGGGCACAAAAATCTAACTGAGGCTTGGAGGAGGGTCATAGGGGGAGGAGCCAGTGCACACCAGCTAGTCATAAAGCTTTTACTTTTGTGCCCAGTCTCCTGCGGAGCCGCTATTCCCCATGGTCCTTACGGAGTTCCCAGCATCCACTAGGACGTCAGAGAAATGAGAATTCTTCCCTACACTGCAATAACGTACACATAAGTGATCCTACTATCATTCTGTATAAGGTCTGTCTTGTTGTTAATGATATTGCTTCAACATAAAAATAGGTCAGTAAAAATTATACTGTCGGTAATCAAATATTTTCAGGGGGTTAGCAATACGGTATCCGGACTCTAGGTCGACACCAGTTAGGTTGACACCACTTAGGTCAAAACCCATTGGTCGACAGTGGATAGGTCGACACTAGACGTAGGTCGACACGGCCTTTAGGTCTACATGAACAAGGTCGACATGCAAAAAGGTCGACATCGGTTTATCACTTTCTTTTGGGGGGGGGGGGGACTTTTTCATACCTTACGATCCACGTGGACTACGATTGGGAATGGTAACCTGTACCGAGCACAGCGGTAGCAGAGCGAGGCACCTTGCCCGCAGCATGGCGAGCCATGCAAGGGGACGCGGTGCTCTAATTGGGGTTCCCAGTCACTTGACGGAGAAAAGGACAACAAAAAAACATAAAAAACTCATGTTGACTTTTTTCATGTCCACCTTGTTCATGTCGACCTAATGCCCGTGTCGGCATATTTCAATTGTCGACCTACCCACTGTTGACCAATGGGTGTCGACCTAATTGGTGTCGACCTTGAGTCCCATACCCAGTAATACAGATAGAATGCCTTATAGTACTGTACCAAGAGTAATACGCTTTAAAATTACACCAATGGGGTGAAGAACGCATTCTATACAATGGGGTGAGAGGCTGAAGAATGGATTCTTTACTATGGAATGAGTGGATGAAGGACTCATTTTATACTATGGGGTGAGGGAATGAAGAACGGATCCATACTATGGGGTGAGTGGATAAAGAACATATTCTATACTATGGGGCGAAGAATAGATTCTATACTATGGGGCAAGGGGGTGAAGAACAGATCCTATACTATGGGGTGAAGAATGGATTCTGTACTATGGAGTGAGTGGATGAAGGACTCATTTTATACTATGGGGTGAGGGGATGAAGAACGGATCCATACTATGGGGTGAGTGGATGAAGAACATGTTCTATACTACGGAGTGAGAGGGTAAAGAACGCATTCTATGCTATGGGGTGAGAGGGTGAAGAATGGATTCTTTACTATGGAGTGAGTGGATAAAGGACTAATTTTATACTACGGGGTGAGGGGATGAAGAACATATTCTATGCTATGGGGTGAAGAATAGATTCTATACTATGGGGCAAGGGGGTGAAGAACAGATCCTATACTATGGGGTGAGGAGGTGAATAATGGATTCTGTACTATGAAGTGAAGGAGTGAAAACCTGATCCTATACTATAGGGTGAAGAATGAATTCTGTACTATGGGGAGAAGAAGAGGTTCTATACTAAAGGATGAAGCAGAGAAGAATGAATTCTATACTAGGGGTTGAAGGGAGTAAAGACTGGACTCTATACTATGCATCAAAAGGGTGAAGAATGGATTCTATATTATGCGGTGAGAGGGTGAAGGACGGATTCTATATTATGCGGTGAGAGGGTGAAGAATGGAATCTATACTATGAGGTGAGGGGGGTGAAAAATGAATTCTATACTAAGAGGCAAGAGGGTGAAGAATGGATTCTATAATGCGGGGCAAGGGGATGAAGAACCGATTCTATACTATGGTGTAAGGGGGAGAAAAACAGATCATATGCTATGCCTATTATCATTATACCATTTTTACCTATTGGCTTAAATCATTCACATTTCACACTTTTTACCTCCTTTCCTGGTATTAGAAAATGTAATACCTATCCTGTTTCACGCATAGTAAATGGACAACGTCTCCAAAAGGTATGACAAGTAATCCTATCTTGAGGACACAGGGGAAGTGTGGACTGTACACACCAGCACATCATCTCCTCTTACACATTCAAATAAACACAATAAAAAATAAAACACAAAATATAACCTTGTTACATAATCCCAACATCTTTTGAGATCATTCTTGATCCTTTAGCTCCAAGACATTTTAAACTAGTTGGAGACAACTACAGCCACTTTAGACAGTGCCGAAGACATGTCAGGACTTTCTAGCCAGGACACACTGATCCAGTGTAAATTGGAACCATTAGTAAGATGCAGGTTAGTTCCTAATATCCATTTTACTTGAGTACATCTATTAGAGCCGCATTGCAGTGAGGAGATCATTTGGTCTACTACTGGCGGAACAGTTTAACTAAAAGGGAAGTAATCCATTTACAGACAAATAGACCATTTCATTCAAGGCATCGCAATAGCTACAATATTAAGTGCTAGAAGATGAAGATGAAATACATATTAAATCACACACATAAAACAAGAGTTTGCAGTCTGCTAAAATCAGCAGTTAACTTAAGCAGCTATTCATATCACTTCAGAAATCGAACATTAAAAATGTTTTATTAATTAAATTTGTCAGATTTCAGAGCAGCTATCTTTCTGATAACCGAGGACTATAAATCTTGATAAAATACCTGTAACAACTGTGGGACAAACAAAGCGAAAATTCTGTTTATTTTATCTTTTTTTTTTTTGTACACTGGGGGTCATTCCGAGTTGTTCGCTCGCAAGCCGTTTTTAGCAGCTTTGCACACGCTAAGCCGCCGCCTACTGGGAGTGAATCTTAGCATAGTAAAATTGCGAACGAAAGATTCGCAATATTGCAAAAAGACATCTCTGTGCAGTTTCTGAGTAGCTCCAGACTTACTCGGCATCTGCGATCAGTTCAGTGCTTGTCGTTCCTGGTTTGACGTCACAAACACACCCAGCGTTCGCCCAGCCACTCCTCCGTTTCTCCAGCCACTCCTGCGTTTTTCCCAGAAACGGTAGCGTTTTTTCACACACGCCCATAAAACGGCCTGTTTCCGCCCAGAAACACCCACTTCCTGTCAATCACATTACGATCGCCTGACCGAAGAAAAAGCCGTGAGTAAAAATAAGAATTTACTTACCGATAATTCTATTTCTCATAGTCCGTAGTGGATGCTGGGAACTCCGAAAGGACCATGGGGAATAGCGGCTCCGCAGGAGACTGGGCACAAAAGTAAAAGCTTTAGGACTACCTGGTGTGCACTGGCTCCTCCCCCTATGACCCTCCTCCAAGCCTCAGTTAGGATACTGTGCCCGGACGAGCGTACACAATAAGGAAGGATTTTGAATCCCGGGTAAGACTCATACCAGCCACACCAATCACCCCGTACAACTTGTGATCTGAACCCAGTTAACAGCATGATAACAGAGGAGCCTCTGAAAAGATGGCTCACAACAATAATAACCCGATTTTTGTAACAATAACTATGTACAAGTATTGCAGACAATCCGCACTTGGGCGCCCAGCATCCACTACGGACTATGAGAAATAGAATTATCGGTAAGTAAATTCTTATTTTCTCTGACGTCCTAGTGGATGCTGGGAACTCCGAAAGGACCATGGGGATTATACCAAAGCTCCCAAACGGGCGGGAGAGTGCGGATGACTCTGCAGCACCGAATGAGAGAACTCCAGGTCCTCCTCAGCCAGGGTATCAAATTTGTAGAATTTAGCAAACGTGTTTGCCCCTGACCAAGTAGCTGCTCGGCAAAGTTGTAAAGCCGAGACCCCTCGGGCAGCCGCCCAAGATGAGCCCACTTTCCGTGTGGAATGGGCTTTTACAGATTTTGGCTGTGGCAGGCCTGCCACAGAATGTGCAAGCTGAATTGTACTACAAATCCAACGAGCAATAGTCTGCTTAGAAGCAGGAGCACCCAGCTTGTTGGGTGCATACAGGATAAACAGCGAGTCAGATTTTCTGACTCCAGCCGTCCTGGAAACATATTTTCAGGGCCCTGACTACGTCCAGCAACTTGGAATCCTCCAAGTCCCTAGTAGCCGCAGGCACCACAATAGGCTGGTTTAAATGAAACGCTGAAACCACCTTAGGGAGAAATTGAGGACGAGTCCTCAATTCTGCCCTGTCCGTATGAAAAATTAGGTAAGGGCTTTTATAGGATAAAGCCGCCAATTCTGAGACACGCCTGGCTGAAGCCAGGGCTAACAGCATTACCACTTTCCATGTGAGATATTTTAAGTCCACAGTGGTGAGTGGTTCAAACCAATGTGATTTTAGGAACCCCAAAACTACATTGAGATCCCAAGGTGCCACTGGAGGCACAAAAGGAGGCTGTACATGCAGTACCCCCTTGACAAACGTCTGAACTTCAGGAACTGAAGCTAGTTCTTTCTGGAAGAATATCGACAGGGCCGAAATTTGAACCTTAATGGACCCTAATTTTAGGCCCATAGACAGTCCTGTTTGCAGGAAATGCAGGAAACGACCCAGTTGAAATTCCTCTGTAGGGGCCTTCCTGGCCTCACACCACGCAACATATTTACGCCAAATACGGTGATAATGTTGCACAGTTACATCCTTCCTGGCTTTGATCAGGGTAGGGATGACTTCATCCGGAATGCCTTTTTCCTTCAGGATCCGGCGTTCAACCGCCATGCCGTCAAACGCAGCCGCGGTAAGTCTTGGAACAGACAGGGTCCCTGCTGGAGCAGGTCCTTTCTTAGAGGTAGAGGCCACGGGTCTTCCGTGAGCATCTCTTGAAGTTCCGGGTACCAAGTCCTTCTTGGCCAATCCGGAGCCACGAGTATAGTCCTTACTCCTCTCCTTCTTATGATTCTCAGTACCTTGGGTATGAGAGGCAGAGGAGGGAAAACATACACTGACTGGTACACCCACGGTGTTACCAGAGCGTCCACAGCTATTGCCTGAGGGTCCCTTGACCTGGCGCAATATCTGTCCAATTTTTTGTTGAGGCGGGACGCCATCATGTCCACCTTTGGTTTTTCCCAACGGTTCACAATCATGTGGAAGACTTCTGGGTGAAGTCCCCACTCCCCCGGGTGGAGATCGTGTCTGCTGAGGAAGTCTGCTTCCCAGTTGTCCACTCCCGGAATGAACACTGCTGACAGTGCTATCACATGATTTTCCGCCCAGCGAAGAATCCTTGCAACTTCCGTCATTGCCCTCCTGCTTCTTGTGCCGCCCTGTCTGTTTACGTGGGCGACTGCCGTGATGTTGTCCGACTGGATCAGCACCGGCTGACCCTGAAGCAGAGGCCTTGCCTGACTTAGGGCATTGTAAATGGCCCTTAGTTCCAGGATATTTATGTGAAGTGACGTTTCCATGCTTGACCACAAGCCCTGGAAATTTTTTCCCTGTGTGACTGCTCCCCAGCCTCTCAGGCTGGCATCCGTGGTCACCAGGACCCAGTCCTGAATGCCGAATCTGCGGCCCTCTAGAAGATGAGCACTCTGCAACCACCACAGGAGAGACACCCTTGTCCTTGGAGACAGGGTTATCCGCTGATGCATTTGAAGATGCGATCCGGACCATTTGTCCAGCAGATCCCACTGAAAAGTTCTTGCGTGGAATCTGCCGAATGGAATCGCTTCGTAAGAAGCCACCATTTTTCCCAGGACCCTTGTGCATTGATGCACTGACACTTGGCCTGGTTTTAGGAGGTTCCTGACTAGGTCGGATAACTCCCTGGCTTTCTTCTCCGGGAGAAACACCTTTTTCTGTACTGTGTCCAGAATCATCCCTAGGAACAGCAGACGTGTCGTCGGAATCAGCTGCGATTTTGGAATATTTAGAATCCATCCGTGCTGTCGTAGTACTACTTGAGATAGTGCTACTCCGACCTCTAACTGTTCTCTGGACCTTGCCCTTATCAGGAGATCGTCCAAGTAAGGGATAATTAAGACGCCTTTTCTTCGAAGAAGAATCATCATTTCGGCCATTACCTTGGTAAAGACCCGGGGTGCCGTGGACAATCCAAACGGCAGCGTCTGAAACTGATAGTGACAGTTCTGTACCACAAACCTGAGGTACCCTTGGTGAGAAGGGCAAATTGGGACATGGAGATAAGCATCCTTGATGTCCAGAGACACCATATAGTCCCCTTCTTCCAGGTTCGCTATCACTGCTCTGAGTGATTCCATCTTGAATTTGAACCTTTGTATGTAAGTGTTCAAGGATTTCCGATTTAAAATAGGTCTCACCGAGCCGTCCGGCTTCGGTACCACAAACACCGTGGAATAATACCCCTTTCCCTGTTGTAGGAGGGGTAACTTGATTATCACCTGCTGGGAATACAGCTTGTGAATGGCTTCCAATACCGCCTCCCTGTCGGGGGGAGACGTTGGTAAAGCAGACTTCAGGAACCGGTGAGGGGGAGACGTCTCGAATTCCAATTTGTACCCCTGTGATACTACCTGCAGGATCCAGGGGTCCACTTGCGAGTGAGCCCACTGCGCGCTGAAATTCTTGAGACGGGCCCCCACCGTGCCTGAGTCCGCTTGTAAGGCCCCAGCGTCATGCTGAGGACTTGGCAGAAGCGGGGGAGGGCTTCTGTTCCTGGGAAGAGGCTGTCTGCTGCAGTCTTTTTCCCCTTCCTCTGCCCCGGGGCAGATACGAGTGGCCTTTTGCCCGCTTGCCCTTATGGGGACGAAAGGACTGAGCCTGAAAAGACGGTGTCTTTTTCTGCTGAGAGGTGACCTGGGGTAAAAAGGTGGATTTCCCAGCCGTTGCCGTGGCCACCAGGTCCGATAGACCGACCCCAAATAACTCCTCCCCTTTATACGGCAATACTTCCATATGCCGTTTGGAATCCGCATCACCTGACCACTGTCGCGTCCATAACCCTCTTCTGGCAGAAATGGACAGCGCACTTACTCTTGATGCCAGAGTGCAAATATCCCTCTGTGCATCTCTCATATATAGAAATGCATCCTTTAAATGCTCTATAGTCAATAATATATTGTCCCTGTCCAGGGTATCAATATTTTCAGTCAGGGAATCCGACCAAGCCACCCCAGCACTGCACATCCAGGCTGAGGCGATTGCTGGTCGCAGTATAATACCAATATGTGTGTATATACTTTTTAGGATATTTTCCAGCTTCCTATCAGCTGGTTCCTTGAGGGCGGCCGTATCAGGAGACGGTAACGCCACTTGTTTTGATAAGCGTGTGAGCGCCTTATCCACCCTAGGGGGTGTTTCCCAACGCGCCCTAACCTCTGGCGGGAAAGGGTATAATGCCAATAATTTTTTTAGAAATTAGCAGTTTTTTATTTTTTATCGGGGGAAACCCACGCTTCATCACACACCTCATTTAATTCATCTGATTCAGGAAAAACTACGGGTAGTTTTTTCACACCCCACATAATACCCTTTTTTGTGGTACTTGTAGTATCAGAAATGTTCAAAACCTCCTTCATTGCCGTGATCATGTAACGTGTGGCCCTACTGGAAAATACGTTTGTTTCCTCACCGTCGACACTGGAGTCAGTGTCCGTGTCTGGGTCTGTGTCGACCACCTGAGGTAACGGGCGCTTTAGAGCCCCTGACGGTGTTTGAGACGCCTGTACAGGTATTAACTGATTTGCCGGCTGTCTCATGTCGTCAACAGTCTTTTGTAAAGTGCTGACACTATCACGTAATTCCTTCCATAAGACCATCCAGTCAGGTGTCGACTCCCTAGGGGGTGACATCACTAATACAGGCAATTGCTCCGCCTCCATACCATTTTCCTCCTCATACATGTCGACACAACGTACCGACACACAGCACACACACAGGGAATGCTCTGATAGAGGACAGGACCCCACTAGCCCTTTGGGGAGACAGAGGGAGAGTTTGCCAGCACACACCAGAGCGCTATATATATACAGGGATAACCTTATATAAGTGTTTTTCCCTTATATAGCTGCTGTATAGATTTATCTGCCAATTTAGTGCCCCCCCTCTCTTGTTTTACCCTGTTTCTGTAGTGCAGGACTGCAGGGTAGAGTCAGGGAGCTTCCCTCCAACGGAGCTGTGAGGAAAAATGGCGCCAGTGTGCTGAGGAGATAGGCTCCGCCCCCTTCTCGGCGGCCGTTCTCCCGCTTTTTTATGGAAAAACAGGCATGAGTTAAATGCATCCATATAGCCCAGGAGCTATATGTGATGCATTTTTTGCCCCCTAAGGTGTTTATATTGCGTCTCAGGGCGCCCCCACCCAGCGCCCTGCACCCTCAGTGACCGGAGTGTGAAGTGTGCTGAGAGCAATGGCGCACAGCTGCGGTGCTGTGCGCTACCTTATTGAAGACAGGACGTCTTCTGCCGCCGATTTTTCCGGACCTCTTCTGCTCTTCTGGCTCTGTAAGGGGGACGGCGGCGCGGCTCTGGGACCCATCCATGGCTGGGCCTGTGATCGTCCCTCTGGAGCTAATGTCCAGTAGCCTAAGAAGCCCAATCCACTCTGCACGCAGGTGAGTTCGCTTCTTCTCCCCTTAGTCCCTCGATGCAGTGAGCCTGTTGCCAGCAGGTCTCACTGAAAATAAAAAACCTAAAACTAAACTTTTTTCTAAGCAGCTCAGGAGAGCCACCTAGACTGCACCCTTCTCGTTCGGGCACAAAAATCTAACTGAGGCTTGGAGGAGGGTCATAGGGGGAGGAGCCAGTGCACACCAGGTAGTCCTAAAGCTTTTACTTTTGTGCCCAGTCTCCTGCGGAGCCGCTATTCCCCATGGTCCTTTCGGAGTTCCCAGCATCCACTAGGACGTCAGAGAAATACCTAACTTCATAGCAAATTTACTTGGCGCAGTCGCAGTGCGAACATTGCGCATGCGCACTAAGCGGAAAATCGCTGCGATGCGATGAAATTTACCGAGCGAACAACTCGGAATGACCCCCACTGTGTAGTTTTTCGCATCACAACCCTGTTCCCTGCTGAAACGATCTAGAAATGATTGCAATTTATTTATTCACAATCATTTAAATAGAGCACACACTTTCTGCAGTGCTTTCTAGAGAATATTTCACATGAGTCCCCAGGGCCGGTGCAAGGTTTCCCGGGACCCTAGGCAAAACTTCTGCTACTGCCCCTTACCCCTACCCGCCCTTCAGGTGAAAGACATGCTGCTGCTCTCCCCCACCCCCAGTCTGTTGCATGGCTGCTCTCTTTTCCCCATCTCCCCAGTCTGTGTGGGTGCCTGCTGCTCTCACCAGCCCCCTCCCCCCACTCTGTTAAATGTCTGCTATTCTATTCCCCCCACCATCTGTGTGCATGCTGGTGCTCATCCCCCCAGACTGTGTGCATGCCTGCTGCTCATCTCTGCCCCCCCTACCCCTTCCTGACTGCTGCTCTCCCCCTCTTTCCTTATCAAATGCAGAGAGTGCACTGTGCAGCCACCTTACCTGCAGGCTGCGATGCAGAGTTGGGACTGAGTAGACTGTGAAAGAACCTGGAATGAAGAGCAGCGCCGCATGTCACCCCCAGCCAAGACTCCAGGAGCTGTCAAAGTTACTGCCTGTGGCTGGAGGCTGCAATACGCGAGCTTGGCAGTCGCCGCTACTGTAAGATATGAGTGCCGGGGGTATTGCAGCACCTGTGGGAGGTAGGACCATGCTACATTTTCCAGGCATCTGCAGCAGGCCGACCCCTCAGGTTCCGGCGCCCCTAGGCAGCTGCCTAAAGCTGCCTAGTGGAAGCTCCGGCCCTGTGAGTCCCTGTACCAGTGGAGCTTACAATCTGTATTCTCTACCATGTGTACTGTACACACACACACACACACACACACACACACACACACACACACACACACACACACACACACACACACACACACACACACACACACACACTAAGGTTATTGTTTTTGTTAAGAGTCCAATTAATCAGAGGTGGTAATGGCTAAGACACATTGGCGTTTCTATAAGCGGTGCACATGGGCCCCTGGGTCCAGGGGGGAAGCCACACCGCACACACTGCACCCATTTTAATACTTACCTTTCCGGAGTCCAGTGTCGGGCTCTGCATTCACGGTGGAAATCACCACAAAAATGGTATGCGCAGTAGGCAAACTGGTCTCCGGATCATAGCGAGCGCCATGTTTCCATAGTCTACAGCGCCGTACAGAGGAGAGGGACCACCCGAAGGTGCACACAGGCCCCCTCCGCTGTTGAAACACCCCTGCTAAGACAGTAGAGCAATTTAAACATGCAAGGTACAGACATAAGGATATACTTAAAAAGAAATGAGGATCAAACAGGGTTTGCAGTAATAATATAGGCTAATATTCCTCGCTAGGCGTTCATCGTCTACAGACCCACTATGTCAGTCACTCCATTGGCTACCTGTATTCTACAGTATTCAATATAAAATACTGTTACTTACACACAAGGCTATTAACCAAACTACACCAACATACATCTCTTTGCTTATCTCAAAATATCTCCCAACCCAGCCCCTTCGCTCTTCACAAGATCTACGTTTCTCATCCACACTCATTGCTTGCTCCCATGCACGATTACAGGACTTTCTTCGGGCTGCACCCACTCTGTGGAATGCCCTACCACAGAGCTGGCCAAACCAGTCCTCGAGATCTGCCAACAGTTCACATTTTCCAGACCACCTAGCTGGTGCACAGGTGTAGTCATTACTAATTAAGATGTGCAGCATTCCTTCCTAACTGACAATTCTACAGATCTCTAGAAGAAGAAAACTGTTGGTAGATCTCGAGGACCGGTTTGGCCAGCCCTGCCCTACCACGTACATTAAGACTCTCCTCTAGTCTTCAAACCTTCAAGCGTTCCCTGAAAACTCACCTATTCAGACAAGCTTATCAAATTCCAGAACCGCTCACATTACCTTCATAGCTTTCCTATCCAATTATATCCCCACAGTACAGTCCACACATATCCCCCACATATTTAATTCTTCACTCTCCCTTCCTCCTCACTGCGGTGATGTGATATCATACAGCCCACCAAGAACCTTTGCAATCTGGTGGACAACTATGCAATAGATAGCACCTATCCTTATGTATCAATGCCTATTTCCCCATAGATTGTAAGCTTGCGAGCAGGGCCTTCTAATTGTGTACAGTTGCTGTGCTATATAAGAAACTGCTAATAAATAATAATAATATGGTTACAAAAAGGGGCAGCCTTCATGGGCAAAGTGGTTCTTTTATGCTGTCAAATTATATGCTTCTGTGTTTAAAGGGGGCACATACAAACTTCACCAAGTTTTGGATTCAAACTCAATATATATGTGCTGTGATAGAGTTGTGCTAACCACATTGCTGCCCATCATAGTTAGGGGATATGGTCATTAGGTCGACCACAATTAGGTCGACAGTCATTAGGCCGACATGGTCATTAGGTCAACATGAACAAGGTCGACATGGAAAAAGGTTGATATGATTTTTTCACATTTTTTTCCTCCATTTTTTGAACTTTGTCATACTTTCCAATTGTAGTCCACGTGAATCATAACCTGTGCCGAGCACCTTGCCCGAAGCATGGCGAGCGAAGCAAGCCATACGAGGGAACACAGTAGACTAACTTGGGGTTCCCCGCCACTTTCCGAAGAAAACGACACCAAAAGAAGTAAAAAAACTAATGTCGACATTTTTCCATGTCGACCTTATTCATGTCGACCTAATGACCATGTCGACCTAATGCATGTCAACCAATAGTGGTCGACCTAATGACTGTCGACCTAATGACCCATATCCATAGTAAAGGGCCCTACACAGTGGTCGATACCAGTGAAAGATATGAACGATCTCGTTTATTAAAGAACGAGATACCGTTCATATCTTTCAGTGTGTAGGCACCAACGATGAATGATGCGCGGCCTACGTTTGTTCATCCGCTGGTGCCGGCTTGTTTAAACATGCAGGCCAATATGGACAATCTCGTCCATATTACCATGCAGTGCTATGGAGCCGGGTGACGGGGGAAGTGAAGAAACTTCACTCTCCCCGTCACCTCCCCCCCGCCGCTGGGTCGCCCGTCTGCAGTATCGGCCGTCGGGCAGCTCGGCGGCGGGTCGCTATGTGTGTAGGGCCCATTAGTATCACAAATGAAATTGGATGTGTGAACTTCAGTTTACTTAGAAGGCAGGTCTCACACTATCTCTTAGACTGTGGCTTTCTGCTGCCTCTATTCCTCTTCTTACATCACTACACTGTCACATGCAGACCCATCTTTACTGGCAATTACATGGCCCTAAGTGGGCACTATCATCATGTAGTATAGGAAGAAGCCGTGAAGGGGCCCTATTTGTATTTGCAACTATATTTAACAAACATCTCTGAAATTGTAATACCATACAGTATACTTTAGTTTTCAAATATTGTTACAAGTATTGGTGTGGATATCACCGTGAAAGGTGGTGGTGGTGGGGGGGGGATGCCCCCCCTTTTCCGTTTGTTGTTTGCTGTGACTCCTCCCCTTTCATGCTCCTGAAAAGTATTGCCAGAGTGATAGAGCAGCTACCAGGGTGTTTGTTTCCATCTTTACTGACATAATGACAGCATGGGTCTCCTACAAGAGAAAAACATTCATCTCTTGTAGCACAATGCTATGGCAGGACAGTTATTATACGAGTACAAAGAATAGGGGTAGACCTTGCATCACAGAGGCTGGGCCACCTATGTTTGTTTTGTTTTGGTTGTTTGGGCAAACTAAGGGTGGAGTTTTGGCATACTTGCCTACTCTCCCGGAATGTCCGGGAGGCTCCCGAAAGTCGGGTGGCGCTCCCGGCCATCCGGAAAAGTTTGCAAGTCTCCTGGCTGGCAGCCAAGTCACCACACCCCCAGGAGAAACACTCATAGACCCCTCGCAACGGGGGTGCTGATTCATGTTATTGTGACCCCGCCCCCTGCTCCACTATGTCGGTAATCTTGGCATAGTACAGTGGTGCGCTACTCCCTCGGAGGAGGCAGCTAGAATGTCGGCAACTATGAGTTTAGGCATATAAGGAGGTAGAGCTTAATTTGTCCCAACCTTGCTTTTATTAATGTTGGGGGGTATGATGTAATATTCTGTGCTTCAGTGATTATTTTGATAATCTGATGTGTAGACTGCTATTTATATGTATACATATTATCGTCTATATACAGTCTTCAGGCACCTCAGAACTAGGTAAACATAAAAACAAGAAAAGAATGACAACAATATGAATACACCTTACAAAAAGAGAACATAAAGGCATCACAGAAAGTATGTACAGTAGGTACCAGTGGTAGGCGCTAATATAGAAATGCTGGCGTCACTTTATATAGAAAATTGCATCCAGTTCTGGAGGCCACTGGCTTGATGCACAGTAAGACCTACAGAAATTGATCTGCTCCCTTCCAAAAATCTGGGCACCCTCGTATGCCCCTATGCAGGCACAGTCAACAGCATGTGCCTAGAAACAAGGCAGGAGTAACATAGGCCAAGTACTGTCAACATGTATTCACACAATTACGTACGCACGCACATAGGTACACAGACGCATATAATGTGAGAGGATGAGGAGGACAGTTGCCAGCACTAGGAAACCTGTTGCGATTGGCTATTAGCATTAGGAACTGTAACTAGTCTTTCTTCTATTACTCCTGAATCTCGTGTGACTCTTCAGAGGCCCGTAAAAGTAGGCAAGTCTCCCAGAGGCTACCTGGCGCTGCCGCCCAACTCAAGTGAAGTGGGTGGTCCCAGATGGCTTAATGAGGAGATTTACGCTAAATCGCAGGGGGCGGGACCACTATGACATGATCGTGGCACCAAACCCCCACACACCGCCCACCTGGCTGGCCCCTCCTGGAGAGGACAGCCAGGATATTGGCATCTATGAATTGCCGGCAGATCTTCATTAGATTATATATATATATATATATATATATATATATATACACACACACACATATATACATATACAAACACACACACACACACACACACACACACACACACACACAGGTGGACAAAATACATTAGTGATTGTACAAAGAAGAGCAGCTAATATTGTACATGATGTAGAATCTAGATCATAACACTCTGAAGGGATGAGCTAAGAGCCTATTTATTATTTATCAAGCTTAACAATCCATTTTCCACTGCTTATCTCCAATGTACCAAAACTTTATAGCAATATTTACTTGCTGGGATAGAGTCTGCAAACAGTGGTTGAAAAAGCGCAATAATAACATAATGAGTTAAAAATGTTATAAAAGATAATATAAAACAAAATAATAATAATAATAATAATAATATAAACATTAAAAAAAAATTTTTTTTAAAGAAAGTATGTTTTTGTGTGAGTGTTTCCTGCTATCTCCTTTCTGATATGGCATTAGTGAAAGGAGAGCCACGTGACAACAAGCATGAAGTAACACCATAAACAAACATGACTTGATGGGAAACCATTATAAATGGATCCTTGTATGGCATAACAGATACAGGAACCACAAACAAAGCACTACTAATCCAATATCCATTCCTGGGTCTCGCGTACCAAACAAAAATGAGCCACTGGAAATATACCATTCCTATTGTTCAATACCCCTCGGTATAATTTATCTTATTTTTAAAACAAGATGCAGTTGTGATTGCAGACATGTTATTATTTTGGCAATTCCTATTTACTGAAGAGGAGTAAAATTATAATCATGCCAGGATAGGCTTAGCCTAGATAGAATGGTGTGTCAATTGTTTAAATTAACCTGCGCTATTGCACATCATTACTGCAAGTTCCACTGTACTCATTGCAGCTGTGTGACATCATATGGAGTTCCATTTTAAAGGGACTACATGCCATCACAGGAAGTTACATCAGAGCTTCATATGGCACAAATAAGGGCAACATAAACAGGAAAACTAGAATCCAGTAGTAGTTTAACAACATTTACACAACATGGGAAATAATAAGAATTTACTTACCGATAATTCTATTTCTCGTAGTCCGTAGTGGATGCTGGGGACTCCGTCAGGACCATGGGGAATAGCGGCTCCGCAGGAGACAGGGCACAAAAATAAAGCTTTAGGATTAGGTGGTGTGTACTGGCTCCTCCCCCTATGACCCTCCTCCAAGCCTCAGTTAGGATACTGTGCCCGGACGAGCGTACACAATAAGGAAGGATATTGAATCCCGGGTAAGACTCATACCAGCCACACCAATCACACCGTATAACTTGTGATCTGAACCCAGTTAACAGTATGACAAACGTAGGAGCCTCTGAACAGACGGCTTACAACAATAACAACCCGAATTTGTTTGTAACAATAACTATGTACAAGTATTGCAGACAATCCGCACTTGGGATGGGCGCCCAGCATCCACTACGGACTACGAGAAATAGAATTATCGGTAAGTAAATTCTTATTTTCTCTAACGTCCTAAGTGGATGCTGGGGACTCCGTCAGGACCATGGGGATTATACCAAAGCTCCCAAACGGGCGGGAGAGTGCGGATGACTCTGCAGCACCGAATGAGAGAACTCAAGGTCCTCCTCAGCCAGGGTATCAAATTTGTAGAATTTTGCAAACGTGTTTGCCCCTGACCAAGTAGCAGCTCGGCAGAGTTGTAATGCCGAGACCCCCCGGGCAGCCGCCCAGGATGAGCCCACTTTCCTTGTGGAATGGGCCTTGACAGATTTAGGTTGTGGCAAGCCTGCCACAGAATGTGCAAGTTGAATTGTGCTACAAATCCAACGAGCAATCGTCTGCTTAGAAGCAGGAGCACCCATCTTGTTGGGTGCATACAATATAAACAGTGAGTCAGACTTTCTGACTCCCGCCGTTCTTGAAATATATATTTTCAATGCCCGGACCACGTCCAACAACTTGGAATCCTCCAAATCGTTAGTAGCCGCAGGCACCACAATAGGCTGGTTCAGGTGAAACGCTGACACCACCTTAGGCAGAAAATGAGGACGCATCCGCAGTTCTGCCCTGTCCGTATGGAAAATCAGATATGGGCTCTTATATGATAAAGCCGCCAATTCTGATACTCTCCTGGCTGAAGCCCGGGCCAGTAGCATGGTTACTTTCCATGTAAGATACTTCAACTCCACCGATTTGAGCGGCTCAAACCAATGGGATTTGAGAAAATCCAAGTCTACATTAAGATCCCACGGTGCCACTGGGGGCACAACCGGGGGCTGTATATGTAGTACTCCTTTTACAAAAGTCTGGACTTCAGGAACTGAAGCCAATTCTTTCTGGAAGAAAATCGACAGGGCCGAAATTTGAACCTTAATGGACCCCAATTTGAGGCCCATAGACAATCCTGTTTGCAGGAAATGTAGGAATCGACCCAGTTGAAATTCCTCCGTGGGGGCCTTCCTGGCCTCACACCACGCAACATATTTTCTCCAAATGCGGTGATAATGTTGTGCAGTCACCTCCTTCCTGGCTTTTACCAGTGTAGGAATGACCTCTTCCGGAATGCCTTTTTCCCTTAGAATTCGGCGTTCAACCGCCATGCCGTCAAACGCAGCCGCGGTAAGTCTTGGAATAGACACGGTCCCTGCTGAAGCAGGTCCCGTCTTAGAGGTAGAGGCCACGGATCCTCCGTGAGCATCTCTTGAAGTTCCGGGTACCAAGTTCTTCTTGGCCAATCCGGAGCCACTAGTATCGTTCTTACTCCCTTTTGCCGTATAATTCTCAGTACTTTTGGTATGAGAGGCAGAGGAGGGAACACATACACTGACTGGAACACCCACGGTGTTACCAGAGCGTCCACAGCTATTGCCTGAGGGTCTCTTGACCTGGCGCAATACCTGTCCAGTCTTTTGTTGAGGCGGGACGCCATCATATCCACCATTGGTTTTTCCCAACGGTTCACAATCATGTGGAAGACTTCTGGATGAAGTCCCCACTCTCCCGGGTGTAGATCGTGTCTGCTGAGGAAGTCTGCTTCCCAGTTGTCCACTCCCGGAATGAATACTGCTGACAGTGCTATCACATGATCTTCCGCCCAGCGAAGAATCCTTGCAGCTTCTGCCATTGCTGTCCTGCTTCTTGTGCCGCCCTGTCTGTTTACGTGGGCGACTGCCGTGATGTTGTCCGACTGGATCAACACCGGCTGACCCTGAAGCAGGGGTTTTGCCCGACTTAGAGCATTGTAAATCGCTCTTAGCTCCAGTATATTTATGTGAAGAGACATCTCCAGGCTTGACCATACTCCCTGGAAGTTTCTTCCCTGTGTGACCGCTCCCCAGCCTCTCAGACTGGCATCCGTGGTCACCAGGACCCAGTCCTGTATGCCGAATCTGCGGCCCTCTAACAGATGAGCACTCTGCAACCACCACAGAAGAGACACCCTTGTCTGTGGCGATAAGGTTATCCGCTGATGCATCTGCAGATGTGATCCGGACCATTTGTCCAGCAGATCCCACTGAAAAGTTCGTGCGTGGAATCTGCCGAATGGAATCGCTTCGTAAGAAGCCACCATCTTTCCCAGGACTCTTGTGCATTGATGCACAGACACTTTCCCTGGTTTTAGAAGGTTCCTGACAAGTTCGGATAACTCCCTGGCTTTCTCCTCCGGAAGAAACACCTTTTTCTGAACCGTGTCCAGAATCATTCCCAGGAACAGCAGACGTGTCGTCAGGGTCAACTGAGATTTTGGAAAATTCAGAATCCACCCGTGTTGTTGCAGCACTAGTCTGGTTAGTGCTACTCCGTCCTCCAGCTGTTCTCTGGACCTTGCCCTTATCAGGAGATCGTCCAAGTAAGGGATAATTAATACGCCTCTTCTTCGCAGAAGAATCATCATTTCGGCCATTACCTTGGTAAAGACCCGAGGTGCCGTGGACAATCCAAACGGCAGCGTCTGAAACTGATAATGACAGTTTTGCACCACGAACCTGAGGTACCCTTGATGTGAAGGGCAAATTGGGACATGCAGGTAAGCATCCTTTATGTCCAGGGACACCATAAAGTCCCCTTCTTCCAGATTCGCTATCACTGTTCTGAGTGACTCCATCTTGAACTTGAATTTTTGTATGTACAGGTTCAAAGATTTCAGATTTAGAATAGGTCTTACCGAGCCGTCCGGCTTCGGTACCACAAATAGCGTGGAGTAATACCCCTTTCCCTGTTGTAGGAGGGGTACCTTGACTATCACCTGCTGAGAAAACAGCTTGTGAATGGCTTCCAATACCGTCGCCCTGTCTGAGGGAGACGTTGGCAAAGCAGACTTTAGGAACCTGCGAGGGGGAGACTTCTCGAATTCCAACCTGTAACCCTGAGATACTACCTGCAGGATCCAGGGGTCCACCTGTGAGCAAGCCCACTGTGCGCTGAAATTCTTGAGTCGACCCCCCACCGCTCCTGAGTCCGCTTGTAAGGCCCCAGCGTCATGCTGAGGGCTTTGCAGAACCCTGAGAGGGCTTCTGTTCCTGGGCAGGGGCTGCTTGCTGCCCTCTCTTACCCCTTCCTCTGCCCCGAGGCAGATATGACTGTCCTTTTGTCCGCTTGTTCTTATAGGACCGAAAGGACTGCGGCTGAAAAGACGGTGTCTTTTTCTGTTGGGAGGGGGTCTGAGGTAAAAAGGTGGATTTTCCGGCAGTTGCCGTGGCCACCAGATCCGATAGACCGACGCCAAATAATTCCTCCCCTTTATACGGCAATACTTCCATATGTCGTTTGGAATCCGCATCACCTGACCACTGTCGCGTCCATAAACTCCTTCTGGCAGATATGGACATCGCATTTACTCTCGATGCCAGAGTGCAAATATCTCTCTGAGCATCTCGCATATAAAGGAAAGCATCCTTTAATTGCTCTATAGTCAATAAAATACTGTCCCTATCCAGGGTATCAATATTTTCAGTCAGGGAATCCAACCAGACGACCCCAGCACTGCACATCCAGGCTGAGGCGATGGCTGGTCGCAGTATAACACCAGTATGTGTGTATATACTTTTTAGGGTAGTTTCCAGTCTCCTATCAGCTGGATCCCTGAGGGCAGCCGTATCAGGAGACGGTAACGCCACTTGTTTTGATAAGCGTGTGAGCGCCTTATCCACCCTAGGGGGTGTTTCCCAGCGCGCCCTAACCTCTGGCGGGAAAGGGTATAATGCTAATAACTTTTTTGAAATTAGCACTTTTCTATCTGGGTTAACCCACGCTTCATCACATACATCATTTAATTCCTCTGATTCAGGAAAAACTACAGGTAGTTTTTTCACCCCCCACATAATACCCCTTTTTGTGGTACTTGCAGTATCAGAGATATGCAAAGCCTCCTTCATTGCCGTGATCATATAACGTGTGGCCCTACTTGAAAATACGTTTGTTTCATCACCGTCGACAGTAGATTCAGTGTCTGTGTCTGGGTCTGTGTCGACCGACTGAGGTAAAGGGCGCTTTACAGCCCCTGACGGTGTCTGAGACGCCTGGGCAGGTACTAACTGGTTTGCCGGCCGTCTCATGTCGTCAACTGATTTTTGTAATGTGCTGACATTATCACGTATTAAACATCTTAGTGATATTTGGTGGACCCCTTTCTTTGAAAGTAAAGCATTCATAACCATAACCAGAAATAACGACACTGAGACTTGAATTTGGCAGAAAATTGCTAGCTATTTATTTGTCCCTAACCATTAGGAAACCTGTAATAAAGAGATTAATTTAATATGCCGCTCCAGCTGGCATATGGTGGCGGCCCAAAAGAACGGCTCACTTAATCTAAATTAAACTTAAATAACTCAACCCTATAAATTTACTAAAAGCTTACCATAAACCGGTAATAGGTGACAACTCAACCCCCAACAGTGACTACCCACCGCTCCTGGGTGCCCTGCCGCTGCCTTCCCGGACGGGTGGTCAAGCGGCCATAAGTCGATGGAGGTGAGTGCACCTAAACCACAACCAACTGTAAAACACTACAGTTTTCTCTACCATACGAAACTGCCGTTCTTTTCCGCCAATAAATAGCCAACGAAAACAGCCAACAACTTAGAGCCAAAGCACCACGTGCCACAATTTCCAACTACCAGGGCGGGAGGGTGGGAAACCAAATCACCAAGAGGCTTAAAATGGCTTCGCCTTCCCTATATATATCAAGCCCTCCCCTTAAAGAAGGCTGTACTTTCCTTACAGCTAGGTCCACCCCTCCCCAGATGTTTAACTCTTTTCTCTCCTATGCAGTCAATACTCTCTTCTTCCATAAACAAAGCCATCCATTCCGGTGTCGACTCCCTGGGGGGTGACATCACCATTATCGGCAATTGCTCTGCCTCCACACCAACATCGTCCTCATACATGTCGACACACACGTACCGACACACAGCAGACACACAGGGAATGCTCTTATCGAAGACAGGACCCCACTAGCCCTTTGGGGAGACAGAGGGAGAGTTTGCCAGCACACACCCAAGCGCTATAATATATATGGGAACAACCTTATATAAGTGTTGTTCCTTATAGCAGCTTAAATATATCAAAATATCGCCAAAAAATGCCCCCCCTCTCTGTTTTACCCTGTTTCTGTAGTGCAGTGCAGGGGAGAGTCCTGGGAGCCTTCCTCACAGCGGAGCTGAGCAGGAAAATGGCGCTGTGTGCTGAGGAGAATAAGCCCCGCCCCCTATTTCGGCGGGCTTTTCTCCCGGAGTTTTAGATATCTGGCATGGGTTAAATACATACATATAGCCTCAATGGCTATATGTGATGTATTCTTTTGCCATAAAGGTATTAAATATTGCTGCCCAGGGCGCCCCCAGCAGCGCCCTGCACCCTCCGTGACCGCTTGGTGTGAAGTGTGTGACAACAATGGCGCACAGCTGCAGTGCTGTGCGCTACCTTCATGAAGACTGAAGAGCCTTCTGCCGCCTGTTTCCGGACCTTCAATCTTCAGCATCTGTAAGGGGGTCGGCGGCGCGGCTCCGGGACGAACCCCAGGGTGACCTGTGTTCCGACTCCCTCTGGAGCTAATGGTGTCCAGTAGCCTAAGAATCCAATCCATCCTGCACGCAAGTGAGTTGAAATTCTCTCCCCTAAGTCCCTCGATGCAGTGAGCCTGTTGCCAGCAGGACTCACTGAAAATAAAAAACCTAAAAACTTTTTCTAAGCAGCTCTTTAGGAGAGCCACCTAGATTGCACCCTGCTCGGACGGGCACAAAAACCTAACTGAGGCTTGGAGGAGGGTCATAGGGGGAGGAGCCAGTACACACCACCTAATCCTAAAGCTTTATTTTTGTGCCCTGTCTCCTGCGGAGCCGCTATTCCCCATGGTCCTGACGGAGTCCCCAGCATCCACTTAGGACGTTAGAGAAAATTGGTGAGAAGACGCATGTTCAAAAAAGCTCTAGTTGTATCTTACATTCGGTTTATGTTCCCGAAACAGATGGCACATTTGCGTGTCCTAGACTGAGAGAGCTGTGAATGACAGGTGAGAATAAACACAAAGTACACAAGAGGGAAGGAAATCGCTGTCTGTTTTCCTGTAATTTGCAGGAAAAGATAGAACAGTCCCCGTAGGGAGTTGCGTCAAGGTGTTTTAGAAGTTGCATTTCAATATTGACTATGCACTCACTTGTCTTTCTACGCAGTTTTTTTTCAGGGCCTGCACTTTATCTGGAGGTTTCACTAGACAACCTTGTTAAGGATATAAATAGTAAGTTAGAGAGAAAATCTTGTCTGATAAGTGAAATATCTCAGAAGTTGTGAGGTCCTAATTGTTGAGAGGTATTCGTGATCCGTATTGACTAAACAGGCTTATCCATGGACCTCCATGCCAGGAAAGATTAACCCATGGGCCTTGACCAGGACAGTTTCATCTGTGTATTTCATTACCATTACAAATTTGTTGGACCCCCTCATCGGCAGGATAGAGTCATCTAGAAGCAGAAAGACACTAACCTTAGTCAGCACCATATAGACAGCATGGTGGAGGCTCACCATAGGGGATTGCACATTAAAGAGACTGGGTCAAACACACTGGGTTTGTAATAATGAGATATTTCACTTTAATGAGGACCAATTATAAATCTGTCTTGGTAATGATAGCTCATGTAATTGGAGGCCACCACAATCCTCACTTATGAAGGAAAAGACCAAGCTTGTGGTGATGAGGTTACCAGATATACATTTCCCAATACCAAGAGCAGAAAAATAAGGTCTTCTGGTGGCGGATCTCTCCCACTGATGGCAGCCAAAGACAGCAATATCACAACCAATGACAAAAGAGCAATCCAAATTGTAATTTGAACCCAAATCCTATTTTTTTTTTCTTTTAGACTGTACCTTTTGGATTAATTTACAGACTTTTCTTTTAGCTCCTAAAATCTTCCTTGAGACGTCGGATCTCTGCCCCTGGTGCTATAAATCAGGGTCACACCTAGTAGTCAGTGCTAGGTGATTTCCAGTGAAACTGTCTTTGAACTGCAAAGCATGCTCTTAATTAGAATTACTATGTACCCAGTCTGACTGCAAATCTTTCTCTAGCTCTGTTTTTGCTTTACTGTCTGCTTAGTATAGTGTACCAAACCTGCTTCTGTAATCTTCTTTGCCTGTGCCGGAAACCAGTACACCAGACATTTATAATTCGGACCTCGACTATGAGCTTTACTAATCCTTGTCTGCTGTTATTCTGTCTGCACATGTATTACTATTGGAACCAGACCTGGACCACAAGTTTGACCAACCCACATTTGTCACATATGCATCAAACCCAGGACTGTTTGACTATAAATTAAAATTCTCTATTAGCATACAGTACACCGTTCAGGTAAATCCTATCTTCAGTCTACACCAGTGGTTGAAGTTCTGTATATAGTTAAAACTGCCATTCAAGGTTGCTCAGTTCCCACTGCCATATATCTTGCAGTTTTGTTTGTTCCTTCCAGCTAACTGGATCACTCATCAACCAGTATTTTGTGACAATTACTACATATTTCATTACAATGGAAAATGTAGCATAGTGGTTACCATTACTACTTCTCTGTGCTGGGGAATGGTCTAGATTCTGCACAGGGCCCTATATGTATGAGTTTGTATGTTCATCAGCATTTGCGCAGGCTTCTTATATGTGGCAAAAAAATAAGAATTTACTCACCGGTAATTCTATTTCTCGTAGTCCGTAGTAGATGCTGGGGACTCCGTCAGGACCATGGGGAATAGCGGCTCCGCAGGAGACAGGGCACAAAATTTAAAAGTTTGACCACTAGGTGGTGTGTACTGGCTCCTCCCCCTATGACCCTCCTCCAAGCCTCAGTTAGGATACTGTGCCCGGACGAGCGTACACAATAAGGAAGGATTTTGAATCCCGGGTAAGACTCATACCAGCCACACCAATCACACCGTACAACTTGTAATCTGAACCCAGTTAACAGTATGATAACGTAGGAGCCTCTGAAAAGATGGCTCACACAATAAACAACCCGATTTTTTTGTAACAATAACTATGTACAAGTATTGCAGACAATCCGCACTTGGGATGGGCGCCCAGCATCCACTACGGACTACGAGAAATAGAATTACCGGTGAGTAAATTCTTATTTTCTCTGACGTCCTAGTGGATGCTGGGGACTCCGTCAGGACCATGGGGATTATACCAAAGCTCCCAAACGGGCGGGAGAGTGCGGATGACTCTGCAGCACCGAATGAGAGAACTCCAGGTCCTCCTTAGCCAGGGTATCAAATTTGTAGAATTTTACAAACGTGTTCTCCCCTGACCACGTAGCTGCTCGGCAGAGTTGTAATGCCGAGACCCCTCGGGCAGCCGCCCAAGATGAGCCCACCTTCCTTGTGGAGTGGGCATTGATTGAAATATATATTTTCAATGCTCTGACAACGTCCAGCAACTTGGAATCCTCCAGATCGCTAGTAGCCGCAGGCACCACAATAGGCTGGTTCAGGTGAAACGCTGATACCACCTTAGGCAGAAAATGAGGACGCGTCCTCAATTCTGCCCTGTCCGAATGGAAAATCAGATATGGGCTTTTATACGATAAAGCCGCCAATTCCGACACTCACCTGGCTGAAGCCAGGGATAGTAGCATGGTTACTTTCCATGTAAGATATTTCAAATCTACCGATTTGAGTGGCTCAAATCAATGGGATTTGAGAAAATCCAAAACTACATTGAGATCCCACGGTGCCACTGGGGGCACAACCGGGGGCTGTATATGTAGTACTCCTTTTACAAAAGTCTGGACTTCAGGAACTGAAGCCAATTCTTTCTGGAAGAAAATCGACAGGGCCGAAATTTGAACCTTAATGGACCCTAATTTGAGGCCCATAGATAATCCTGTTTGCAGGAAATGTAGGAATCGACCCAGTTGAAATTCCTCTGTCGGGGCCTTCCTGGCCTCACACCATGCAACATATTTTCTCCAAATGCGGTGATAATGTTGTGCAGTCACCTCCTTCCTGGCTTTGACCAGGGTAGGGATGACCTCTTCCGGAATGCCTTTTTCCCTTAGGATCCGGCGTTCAACCGCCATGCCGTCAAACGCAGCCGCGGTAAGTCTTGGAATAGACACGGTCCCTGCTGAAGCAGATCCCTTCTTAGAGGTAGAGGCCACGGATCTTCCGTGAGCATCTCCTGAAGTTCCGGGCACCAAGTCCTTCTTGGCCAGTCCGGAGCCACTAGTATCGTTCTTACTCCCCTTTGCCGTATAATTCTCAGTACCTTGGGTATGAGAGGCAGAGGAGGGAACACATACACTGACTGGTACACCCATGGTGTTACCAGAGCGACCACAGCTATTGCCTGAGGGTCTCTTGACCTGGCGCAATATCTGTCCAGTTTTTTGTTGAGGCGGGACGCCATCATGTCCACCATTGGTCTTTCCCAATGGACTACAATCATGTGGAAGACTTCTGGATGAAGTCCCCACTCTCCCGGGTGAAGATAGTGTCTGCTGAGGAAGTCTGCTTCCCAGTTGTCCACTCCCGGGATGAACACTGCTGACAGTGCTATCACATGATTTTCCGCCCAGCGAAGAATCCTTCCAGCTTCTGCCATTGCCCTCCTGCTTCTTGTGCCGCCCTGTCTGTTTACGTGGGCGACTGCCGTGATGTTGTCCGACTGGATCAACACCGGCTGACCCTGAAGCAGAGGTTTTGCCAGGCTTAGAGCATTGTAGATTGCTCTTAGTTCCAGTATATTTATGTGAAGAGACGTTTCCAGGCTTGACCACACGCCCTGGAAGTTTCTTCCTTGTGTGACCGCTCCCCAGCCTCTCAGGCTGGCATCCGTGGTCACTAGGACCCAGTTCTGTATGCCGAATCTGCGGCCCTCTAACAGATGAGCACTCTGCAACCACCATAGCAGAGAGACCCTTGTCCTTGTCGACAATTTTATCCGCTGATGCATCTGCAGATGCGATCCGGACCATTTGTCTAGCAGATCCCACTGAAAAATTTGTGCATGGAATCTGCCGAATGGAATCGCTTCGTAAGAAGCCACCATTTTTCCCAGGACTCTTGTGCATTGATGCACAGACACTGTCCCTGGTTTTAGGAGGTTCCTGACGAGTTCGGATAACTCCCTGGCTTTCTCCTCCGGAAGAAATACCTTTTTCTGAACAGTGTCCAGAATCATCCCTAGGAACAGCAGACGTGTCGTCGTTGGGATTTTGGAAAATTCAGAATCCACCCGTGCTGTTGGAGCACTACTTGAGTTAGTGCTACTCCGACCTCCAGCTGTTCTCTGGATCTTGCCCTTATCAGGAGATCGTCCAAGTAAGGGATAATTAATACGCCTTCTCTTCGAAGAAGGATCATCATTTCGGCCATTACCTTGGTAAAGACCCTGGGTGCCGTGGATAATCCAAACGGCAGCGTCTGAAACTGATAATGACAGTTTTGTACCACGAACCTGAGGTACCCTTGGTGTGAAGGGCAAATTGGGACATGAAGGTAAGCATCCTTGATGTCCAAGGACACCATAAAATCCCCTTCTTCCAGATTCGCTATCACTGCTCTGAGTGACTCCATCTTGAACTTGAATTTTTTTATGTACAGGTTCAGAGATTTCAGATTTAGAATAGGTCTTACCGAGCCGTCCGGCTTCGGTACCACAAATAGCGTGGAGTAATACCCCTTTCCCTGTTGTAGAAGGGGTACCTTGATTATCACCTGCTAAGAATACAGCTTGTGAATGGCTTCCAATACCGTCGCCCTGTCTGAGGGAGACGTTGGCAAAGCAGATTTTAGGAACCGGCGAGGGGGAGACTTCTCGAATTCCAACCTGTAACCCTGAGATACTACCTGCAGGATCCAGGGGTCCACCTGCGAGTGAGCCCACTGTGCGCTGAAATTCTTGAGGCGACCCCCCACCGCCCCTGAGTCCGCTTGTAAGGTCCCAGCGTCATGCTGAGGCCTTTTCAGAAGCCGGGGAGGACTTCTGCTCCTGGGAAGGGGCTGCTTGCTGCAGTCTCTTACCCTTTCCTTTGCCTCGGGGCAAATATGAATGTCCTTTTGCTCGCTTGTTCTTATAGGAACGAAAGGACTGCGGCTGAAAAGACTGCGTCTTTTTCTGCTGGGAGGGGACTTGAGGTAAAAAGGTGGACTTCCCGGCTGTTGCCGTGGCTACCAAATCCGATAGACCGACCCCAAATAATTCCTCCCCTTTATACGGCAATACTTCCATATGCCGTTTGGAATCCGCATCGCCTGACCACTGTCGTGTCCATAGACTTCTTCTGGCAGATATGGACATCGCACTTACTCTTGATGCCAGAGTGCAGATATCCCTCTGTGCATCTCGCATATAAAGGAATGCATCCTTTAATTGCTCTATAGTCAATAAAATACTGTCCCTATCCAGGGTATCAATATTTTCAGTCAGGGAATCCGACCAAGCCACCCCAGCACTGCACATCCAGGCTGAGGCGATTGCTGGTCGCAGTATAACACCAGTATGTGTGTATATACTTTTTAGAGTATTTTCCAGCCTCCTATCAGCTGGATCCTTGAGGGCGGCCGTATCAGGAGACGGTAACGCCACTTGTTTGGATAAACGTGTGAGCGCCTTGTCCACCCTAGGGGGTGTTTCCCAGCGCGCCCTAACCTCTGGCGGGAAAGGGTATAACGCCAATAACTTCTTTGAAATTAGCAGTTTTTTATCAGGGGTAACCCACGCTTCATCACACACGTCATTCAATTCCTCTGATTCAGGAAAAACTACAGGTAGTTTTTTCAGACCCCACATAATACCCCTTTTTGTGGTACTTGCAGTATCAGAGATATGCAAAGCCTCCTTCATTGCCGTGATCATATAACGTGTGGCCCTACTGGAAAATACGTTCGTTTCTTCACCGTCGACACTAGATTAGGTGTCCGTGTCTGGGTCTGTGTCGACCGACTGAGGCAAAGGGCGTTTTACAGCCCCTGGCGGTGTTTGAGACGCCTGTACAGGTACTAACTGGTTTGCCGGTAATCTCATGTCGTCAACCGACTTTTGCAGCGTGCTGACATTATCACGTAATTCCATAAACAAAGCCATCCATTCCGGTGTCGACTCCCTAGGGGGTGACATCACCATTACCGGCAATTGCTCCGCCTCCACACCAACATCGTCCTCATACATGTCGACACACACGTACCGACACACAGCAGACACACAGGGAATGCTCTGATAGAAGACAGGAACCCACTAGCCCTTTGGGGAGACAGAGGGAGAGTTTGCCAGCACACACCAAAGCGCTATAATTATATAGGAACAACCTTATATAAGTGTTGTTTCCTTATAGCTGCTTAAATATATATAATATCGCCAAAAAATGCCCCCCCTCTCTGTTTTTTACCCTGTTTCTGTAGTGCAGTGCAGGGGAGAGCCTGGGAGCCTTCCTAGCAGCGGAGCTGTGTAGGAAAATGGCGCTGTGTGCTGAGGAGATAGGCCCCGCCCCCTATTCCGGCGGGCTCTTCTCCCGGTTTTTCTGAGACCTGGCAGGGGTGAAATACATCCATATAGCCTCATGGACTATATGTGATGTATTCTTTTTAGCCAGAAAGGTATTAACATTGCTGCCCAGGGCGCCCCCCCCAGCGCCCTGCACCCTCAGTGACCGCCGGTGTGAAGTGTGCCTGAGCGCAATGGCGCACAGCTGCAGTGCTGTGCGCTACCTCATGAAGACTGAAAAGCCTTCAGCCGCCGTTTCTGGACCTCTTCTTACTTCGGCATCTGCAAGGGGGTCGGCGGCGCGGCTCCGGTGACCCATCCAGGCTGTACCTGTGATCGTCCCTCTGGAGCTAGTGTCCAGTAGCCTAAGAAGCAAATCCATCCTGCACGCAGGTGAGTTCACTTCTTCTCCCCTAGGTCCCTCGTTGCAGTGAGCCTGTTGCCAGCAGGACTCACTGAAAATAATAAAACTATCAAAACTTTTACTCTAAGCAGCTCTTTATGAGAGCCACCTAGATTGCACCCTGCTCGGACGGGCACAAAAACCTGAGGCTTGGAGGAGGGTCATAGGGGGAGGAGCCAGTACACACCACCTAGTGGTCAAACTTTTAAATTTTGTGCCCTGTCTCCTGCGGAGCCGCTATTCCCCATGGTCCTGACGGAGTCCCCAGCATCCACTAGGACGTCAGAGAAATGTACACTAGTGTGTATGCACTTGTATTATAAAGAATCTAAACTGTAAGTTTTGATTCTGCAGGGAACACTGACTGATTATTCTCTGTACAGTGTTGCGTAATACGGTGGTGTGATATATATTCACCCTGTGCAAAATACACCCACATTTGACTGTGTTTCGCGTGAGTGGTTCCACAAACACACTTCTGTGACATTATGGTGGAAATGGCAGAACACCTACTGTGCTTCCATTTCATAAATGACTCTGGAAATCACGTATCATCCATATTATCAGTGATGCTCACTCGAGGACTAGAGCAATGCCAGCTTACATCCCAGCCTGCCGAACTGTACAATACCCAGCAATCAGACTGAGGAGTTCTTGATTACAGGAGTTCAGTGATGAGTATTTTCCCATAGCTCCTAATTGCTGTTTACAAATATACAACACCGCTCATTTCTTCCCTCTGATTATTTATACATACAGTTAGCTCCTTTGCATTCCATTACACCTAATATTACTGTAAGGGTATTTCTACTTTCAGCTATACTGTGGATTCTATTTCCAAATCAGCGTACTGTGGAATTATCTCTTTATTTACCACTTATTACCAGTACATGGTATTTCCCACGCAATAGATCATATAACCACATTTATAACATACATCTCTGGTTTTATTTTATAGTGGGGAATGGCCATTGGTGGTCATTCCGAGTTGTTCGCTCGCTAGCTGCTTTTAGCAGCATTGCAAACGCTAGGCCGCCGCCCTCTGGGAGTGTATCTTAGCTTAGCAGAATAGCGAACGAAAGATTAGCAGAATTGCTACTAAATATTTTCTTGCAGTTTCTGAGTAGCTCCTGACCTACTCCTAGATTGCGATCGGCTCAGTCAGTTTAGTTCCTGGTTTGACGTCACAAACACGCCCTGCGATCGGCCAGCCACTCCCCCGTTTCTCCAGACACTCCTGCGTTTTTCCCTGACACGCCTGCGTTTTTTAGCACACTCCCGGAAAACGCTCAATTACCACCCAGAAACACCCCTTTCCTGTCAATCACTCACCAATCAGCAGTGCGACTGAAAAGCGCCGCACGAACAACAGCAAATCTACTAAGTTTTGTGTTAAATAACTTAGCGCATGCGCGTTGCGTACCATGCGCATTTAGCAACAAATCGCAGCATAGTGAAAATCGGCAACGAGCGAACAACTCGGAATGACCACCATTGCCACCAAATCATCTATAGCAAAATGGTCAAATTGGTTTTCTTCTTACCATGATCATAGAATTACAAGGGCCAATTTAACCAATTTATGGCTTTCCAGCTGAAGCTGAACTACAAGTCTCAGCATGCCCAAATCTAGGATAAAGGATATCTGCAATGCAAATATACTGTACTGTATGTAAGCTAAGTTGAAAGGGGTTAATGACAGCCACATTGTCTGTATTGATTCTCTCTGTGATAGGTAACACGTTTTTTTTCTCTCCAATATTGTTTTATTCATGAAAGAGAAGTAATATAATCTGTTTGTCAATAACATATTATAAAGCTGAGAAACTGGAGCAGCATTTTCCAATTTGAAGGTTTAATGTAATTTACTCTGTTGCTAGAATGATGGTGGACCTGTAACCTGCCCTTCTATGTTTAGAGAGCTGGCTCTATAACCTGCTGCATCAGAAAATTGTTCTTACCCGCATTACAAAGAATAAAGCCAAACCACATGTACAAGGGAACCTGCGGGTCTGCTTACAACAATGGGGGTGATTCTGAGTTGATCGCAGCAGAAATTCTGTTAGCAACTGGGCAAAACCATGTGCACTGCAGGGGAGGCAGATATAACAAGTGCAGAGAGAGTTAGATTTGGGTGTGGTGTGTTCAATCTGCAATCTAATTTGCAGTGTAAAAATAAAGCAGCCAGTATTTACCCTGCACAGAAACAAAATAACCCACCCAAATCTAACTCTCTCTGCACATGTTATATCTGCCTCCCCTGCAGTGCACATGGTTTTTCCCAGTTGCTAACAGAATTCCTGCTGCGATCAACTTGGAATTACCCCCAATGCTGCAAATAGCTGATGTACTGTACAGTAATTATTTCACACTGCAATATGTTACAGTACATTCCGCAACACAACTGTTATAATAACATATATAACCTGTGTAATTCCACAATATCATTTGTAACACTGGGGGAAAGGCATCAAGCTTTATAAAGAGTGCAGGAGCTGCCTGTGGCAACCAATGAGCTTCTACCTATTATTTTACATAATGTACGTGATAAATACTAGCTACAGTAGGAGCTGATTGGTTACATGGGCAACTTCTCCACTTCTCTGCTCTTTAGAAGGTTTGATAACTATTACTGCCTATACTCCCTCCCTACAACTCCACAATTAGGGCCTAATTCAGTACGGAACGCATCAGCGATGCATTCTCATAATGAAGCCCTTGTGCACGTACAGGAGCTGTACTGCGCGTGCGCACACAGTGAGTTGCGACGACATCTCACTTATGAGAATGACTCTGCCTGATTGACAGGCATTCGCAGGGCGGGTGCATCAACGCAGCGTTTAATGGGTGTCGATGCGGAGTTGGACCGTTTGCCGGGCGGCCCGCAGCTGCGTGAAGTCACACGCAGTCGCTGCGACCCGAAACATGGCTGCCCGTGACTGCCTTCGCAGCTAGGCTGAGAAGGCAGGGGGCAACCCTAAACATGCGAGCACTTCGCTGTTTAGTGAAGCGTTCGCATTTTAGCAGAGGGTGCAGGACCCGGCATCCGGGACGGCTTTGCCCTGTGCTGGGCAGCCCCCAACATGTTAGTGGAAAGAGTTGTAGTTTTGCAAATTTTCGCAAAACTGCAGCTCATGCTGAATTAGGCCCTTAGTACAAATACCCCTACTCAAAGGCGTTTCTAGAGAGGAGGCGTGTGGACCCCCTCCTCTCCTGTAGCCGTCACCGCTGCTGTTACCGCTCTCAGCACTGAGACTCTGGCACAGTGCCAGTCTACAGCACATGCACAGGACTCCGAAAAAATGGCCACTGCACCATTTTTTCAGAGTCCTGCGCATGCTCTGTAAACTCTGGCACTGTGCCAGTCTCTCTAGTGCTCAGTGCGCTAGCAGCGGCGGTGACGGCTACAGGAGTGGAGGGGGCCCACACACAGTCGCCGATGGATGCCAGAAAGGTGAGTATAGAAGAAATGGGTGCAGTGTGGACCCAGGGGCCCCTGTGCACCACACTGCACCCATTATAGATACACCACTGCCCCTACTGTATTATTCTATATCATGTATAACCCCTCCCTATCATTTCTTATTGCTCCATTTAGTTCATCCCATGACTTCATCCAACCCCCAACTCTACGTATATAAGCTTATTTTCTCCTCCCAGATTTCCTGTTGTTCAATTTCTGAGTCTGAGACTTTAATGATATGTCACACACAGGACAATATACACTGCATTCTGGTCTGTCTGTTTTACCTCCTATCCAGAGGTGGATTTAAACCTCATGGGGCCCTAAGCAAGAACCCAATTTGCGCTCCCCCCCCCCCGCCCCCCACTTCTTCATACAATCTACCCCCACAGTAGACAGATAAGGAAATGCAATAGTCTGTACACACTAGATGATGTTCACAATATGTTGGTCTGATCCGTGGGATTGGAGAACATATCGTCTAGTGTGTAGCCAGCTTTAGAGATAAGTCAATAGCCTGTGGGCTTTAACGTTAGCAACAAAACTGTATTGGACTATCCAGTTAGCTCCAATGTCGTGGGAAAAGAGTACAGTTTTCAGGCACAAAAAAGGGGGCCTAATTGGGTAGCCCTGGAAAAAAAAAAAAATCAGTGAAAAAAAAACAAACCAAAACACGAAAAGCCCTACTACAACACAGACATCTGAGCACCTCTCACAGACAGCCACATTATGAGTGTGACTGGGAGCAGCTGCTGTGCTCATGCAGAGGACTGCTGTGCCGTGATTGGCGTGGTCATTTATGATCCGCCAGGTGTATGTGGGACACGCAAAAGGTCCCATCGTGATTATGTGATTGGTGGGTCAGCTCTGACCATAAAGACAAACCCCTGACTAGTGCCCCCACCGCGCCGGCACATATGCACTCATTTAAACAGCCCTGTCTGATGGTAATGATAAAAATGGCGACAAAAGTGTATTTGCTTTTTTCAACATTTCAGTGATTTTAATGCACTATCATCAGGATTAAAAGCACTGAAACATTGCAAAAAGCAAAAACACAGATTTTTTTATTTATTATTGTAGCCGAGTGCTGCATTATTTGGAACATTATCTATGTAGAGTAGCTTTGCGGGCATCGGTGCAGGGTATGTTTGTTGTCTGTAGTGCTGGTCCTTCGCTTTGACACATTGGGGTGTATTCAATTCATGTCAGATCCTTTCTGACAGAAAGGATCCGACGTGAGAGTATTCAATGGCCGACCGGTCCCGACAATTCCAATCCAACTTTTTTTTAAAGTTGGATTGACATTGTCGGAAACGGGGCTAAAACCTGTCGGGTTTGGCTGCACTTCCGACAATCCTCGTGGATCGATCCGCATGGTTTCCGACAACTCGGATTTCCCAACTTGTCAGAAAAAAGGCATTGAACAGCTCGGAACCCCTTCCGACCAGATACAGTCGGAAAGGATACTGCCGTCTTTCCAACAAGACGGCAGTTTCCGACTGGAATTGAATATACCTGATAGTATATATGTGACACTTACAAACACACACAGGACACAACACAGGGCACACATACATAGCATACTTGTAAACACACGCTCAGGGCATACACACACATAGCATACACACACACACACACACACACACACACCTCCCCTGTCATTAATGATTAAAATAATACAAAGAAGAGATTTATGACACATATTCTGTGTCATAAGTATCTCCTTTATATTAATTTCATAATTAGTACTGTTTAAATGTATTTGGGAGGCACCGATCGTGGTGCCTCTCGTTGTGAATGGGATAGGGGCCGGAGCGGGGGGCGGGGTCAAGCCATGTGCAGTAAAATAAGATTTTACTTACCGGTAAATCTATTTCTCGTAGTCCGTAGTGGATGCTGGGGACTCCGTAAGGACCATGGGGAATAGACGGGCTCCGCAGGAGACAGGGCACTTTAAGAAAGAATTTGGATACTGGTGTGCTCTGGCTCCTCCCTCTATGTCCCTCCTCCAGACCTCAGTTAAAGAAACTGTGCCCGGAAGAGCTGACAGTACAAGGAAAGGATTTTGGAATCCAGGGCAAGACTCATACCAGCCACACCAATCACACCGTATAACTTGTAATAAACTTACCCAGTTAACAGTATGAACAACAATAGAGCATCAGATCAACCCTGATGCAACTATAACATAACCCTTATGTAAGCAATAACTATATACAAGCATTGCAGAAAAAGTCCGCACTTGGGACGGGCGCCCAGCATCCACTACGGACTACGAGAAATAGATTTACCGGTAAGTAAAATCTTATTTTCTCTAACGTCCTAGTGGATGCTGGGGACTCCGTAAGGACCATGGGGATTATACCAAAGCTCCCAAACGGGCAGGAGAGTGCGGATGACTCTGCAGCACCGAATGAGCAAACACAAGGTCCTCCTCAGCCAGGGTATCAAACTTGTAGAACTTTGCAAAAGTGTTTGAACCCGACCAAGTAGCTGCTCGGCAAAGCTGTAATGCCGAGAACCCTCGGGCAGCCGCCCAAGAAGAGCCCACCTTCCTCGTGGAATGGGCTTTTACTGATTTTGGCAGCGGCAATCCCGCCGCAGAATGAGCCTGCTGAATCGTGTTACAGATCCAGCGAGCAATAGTTTGCTTTGAAGCAGGAGCACCCAGCTTGTTGGGTGCATACAGGATAAACAGTGACTCAGTTTTCCTGACTCTAGCCGTTCTGGCCACATAAACCTTCAAAGCCCTGACCACATCTAGTAACTCGGAATCCTCCAAGTCACGAGTAGCCACAGGCACCACAATAGGTTGGTTCATATGAAAAGATGACACCACTTTTGGCAGAAATTGCGGACGGGTCCGCCATTCCGCCCTGTCCATATGGAAAACCAGATAGGGGCTTTTATGTGACAAAGCCGCTAATTCTGACACACGCCTAGCTGTAGCCAAGGCTAATAGCATGACCACCTTCCACGTAAGAAATTTTAACTCCACGGTCTTAAGTGGCTCAAACCAGTGTGACTTCAGGAAACTCAACACCACGTTAAGATCCCAAGGTGCCACTGGAGGCACAAAAGGGGGCTGAATATGCAGCACTCCCTTTACAAACGTCTGAACTTCAGGAGAGAAGCCAGTTCTTTTTGAAAGAAAATGGATAGGGACAAAATCTGGACCTTAATGGAACCCAATTTTAGGCCCAAAGTCACTCCCGACTGTAGGAAGTGAAGGAAACGGCCCAGCTGGAATTCCTCCGTAGGGGCACTCCTGGCCTCACACCAAGCAACATATTTTCGCCATATACGGTGATAATGTTTAGCCGTCACGTCCTTCCTAGCCTTTATCAGCGTAGGAATAACCTCATCCGGAATGCCTTTTTCTGCTAGGATCCGGCGTTCAACCGCCATGCCGTCAAACGCAGCCGCGGTAAGTCTTGGAACAGACAGGGCCCCTGTTGCAACAAGTCCTATCTTAGAGGCAGAGGCCATGGGTCCTCTGTGAGCATTTCTTGCAGCTCTGGATACCAAGTCCTTCTTGGCCAATCCGGAGCAATGAGTATTGTTCTCACTCCTCTTCTTCTTATGATTCTCAGCACCTTGGGTATGAGAGGAAGAGGAGGAAATACATAGACCGACTGGAACACCCACGGTGTCACTAGAGCGTCTACAGCTATCGCCTGAGGGTCTCTTGACCTGGCGCAATACCTCTGTAGCTTTTTGTTGAGGCGGGATGCCATCATGTCTACTTGTGGCAGATCCCACCGACTTGCAATCTGCGTGAAGACTTCTTGATGAAGTCCCCACTCTCCCGGGTGGAGGTCGTGCCTGCTGAGGAAGTCTGCTTCCCAGTTGTCCACTCCCGGAATGAACACTGCTGACAGTGCACTTACGTGATTCTCCGCCCAGCGAAGAATTCTGGTGGCTTCCTCCATCGCCACCCTGCTCCTTGTGCCGCCTTGCCGGTTTACATGAGCCACTGCGGTGATGTTGTCTGACTGAATCAGCACCGGTCGGTCGCGAAGCAGGGTCTCCGCTTGACGTAGGGCGTTGTATACGGCCCTTAATTCCAGGATGGTGATGTGAAGGCAAGTCTCCTGACTTGACCACAGACCTTGGAAATTTCTTCCCTGTGTGACTGCTCCCCACACTCTGAGGCTTGCGTCCGTGGTCACCAGGACCCAGTCCTGAATGCCGAATCTGCGGCCCTCGAGAAGGTGAGCACTCTGCAGCCACCACAGGAGAGACACCCTGGCCCTGGGGGATAGGGTGATCAGCCGATGCATCTGTAGATGTGATCCGGACCACTTGTCCAACAGATCCCATTGAAAGGTCCTCGCATGGAACCTGCCGAAGGGAATGGCCTCGTATGATGCCACCATCTTTCCCAGGACTCGCGTGCAGTGATGCACCGACACCTGTTTTGGTTTTAATAGGTCTCTGACCAGTGTCATGAGCTCCTGAGCCTTCTCCATCGGGAGATAAACCCTCTTCTGGTCTGTGTCCAGAATCATGCCCAGGAAGGGCAGACGAGTCGTAGGAATCAACTGCGACTTTGGAATATTTAGAATCCAGCCGTGCTGTTGTAACACTTCCCGAGAGCGTGCTACGCTGATCAGCAGCTGCTCTCTGGACCTCGCCTTTATGAGGAGATCGTCCAAGTATGGGATAATTGTGACCCCTTGCTTTCGCAGGAGCACCATCATTTCCGCCATTACCTTGGTAAATATTCTCGGTGCCGTGGAGAGACCAAACGGCAACGTCTGGAATTGGTTATGACAATCCTGTACCACAAATCTGAGGTACGCCTGATGAGGTGGATAAATGGGGACATGAAGGTAAGCATCCTTTATGTCCAGAGACACCATAAAATCCCCCCCTTCCAGGCTTGCGATGACCGCTCTGAGCGATTCCATCTTGAACTTGAACCTTTTCAGGTATATGTTCAGGGATTTTAAATTCAATATGGGTCTGACCGAACCGTCCGGTTTCGGTACCACAAACATGGTCGAATAGTAACCCCTTCCCTGTTGAAGGAGGGGAACCTTTACCACCACCTGCTGAAGATACAATTTGTGAATTGCAGCTAACACTATTTCCCTCTCTAAGTGGGAAGCTGGCAGGGCCGATTTGAGGTAACGGTGAGGGGGCATCTCTTCGAATTCCAGCTTGTATCCCTGAGACACAATCTCTATAGCCCAGGGATCCACCTGGGAGTGAACCCACTTGTGGCTGAAATTTCGGAGACGCGCCCCCACCAGGCCTAGCTCCGCCTGTGGAGCCCCAGCGTCATGCGGTGGATTTAGTGGAAGCCGGGGAGGACTTCTGTTCCTGGGAGCTAGCTGTATTGTGCAGCTTCTTTCCTCTACCCCTGCCTCTGGCAAGAAAGGACGCACCTCGGACTTTCTTGCCTTTTTGTAATCGAAAGGACTGCATTTGGTAATACGGTGCTTTCTTAGGTTGTGAGGGAACATATGGCAAAAAATTTGACTTTCCAGCCGTAGCTGTGGAGACCAGGTCCGAGAGACCGTCCCCAAACAATTCCTCACCCTTGTAAGGTAAAACCTCCATGTGCCTTTTTGAGTCGGCATCGCCTGTCCATTGCAGAGTCCACAGGACCCTTCTGGCAGAAATCGACATTGCATTTATTCTAGAGCCCAGTAGGCTAATGTCTCTTTGAGCATCTCTCATATATAGGACAGCGTCTTTTATATGCCCCAGGGTCAGTACTATAGTATCCTTGTCCAAGGTATCAAGTTCCTCAGATAAGGTATCTGTCCATGCTGCTACAGCACTACACATCCAGGCCGACGCAATCGCCGGCCTTAGTAGGGTACCTGAATGTGTATAAATGGACTTCAGGATACCCTCCTGCTTTCTATCCGCAACATCTTTTAGGGTGGCCGTATCCTGTGACGGTAGGGCTACACTCTTGGATAAGCGTGTTAAAGCTTTGTCTACCCTCGGGGAGGATTCCCAGCGTAACCTGTCCGTTGGCGGGAAAGGATACGCCATAAGCATCCGTTTGGAAATCTGCAGTTTTCTATCTGGAGATTCCCAAGCCTTTTCACATAACTCATTTAACTCATGTGAAGGGGGAAAGGTCACCTCTTGCCTTTTTTCCCCATACATATAAACCCTCTTGTCAGGGACTGGGGTTTCCTCTGTGATGTGCAACACATCTTTCATTGCTATAATCATGTAACGGATGGCTTTAGACATTTTAGGCTGTAACTTTGCATCATCGCCATCGACACTGGAGTCAGAATCCGTGTCGACATCTGTGTCAACAATTTGGGATAGTGGGCGCTTCTGAGACCCTGACGGCCTCTGCGACATAGGATCAGGCATGGGCTGAGACCCCGGCTGTCCCAAGGCTTCAGCTTTATCCAACCTTTTATGCAAGGAAGTAACATTATAATTTAAAACCTTCCACATATCCATCCAATCGGGTGTCGGCGCCGTCGGCGGCGACCCCACATTCATTTGTTCCCGCTCTGTTTCCACATAGCCTTTCTCGTCAAACATGCCGACACAAGCGTACCGACACACCACACACACACAGGGGATGCTCTATTTGAAGACAGTTCCCCCACAAGGCCTTTTGGAGAGACAGAGAGAGAGTATGCCAGCACACACCCCAGCGCTATATGTCCCAGGAGTCACTTAGTGTTAACCAGTGCTTAAAGTGGTCCTAGAGAGGTGGTGGAACTCACCCCCCTCCCCACGGCGCCCATGAAATAAAGGTATTGTGCGCGCCGTAGGCGCGCGTAGCAAAAAGGGGGTGTGGTCTCAAAAAGAAAGGGGCGTGGTCACACAATAGTAATAATGCCCACAGTAGTAGTACCCAAGTGGAAATTTTGAAGTGGGGGTATGGAAAAGTGAAGGGTGCAATTATGTGCGCGCCGAAGGCGCGCGCACTCCTGACAAGGGGGCGTGGTCACGTAAAAGGGGGCGTGCCCTTCAGTGTAGTTTACCACACCATATACCCCTTATACACATTATGCACCACAATAGTAGGACCCCTTTCACATTATAGCTCACAGTATGAGCCGAAATTCACATTTATACCACACAGTATGAGCCACATTCATATCACACCACACAGTATGAGCCAAATTCACATTACACCACACAGTATGAGCCAAATTCACATTACACCACACGGTATGAGCCGAAATTCACATTACACCACACAGTATGAGCCGAAATTCTCATTACACCACACAGTATGAGCCGAAATTCACATTATAGCACACGGTATGAGCCGAAATTCACATTATAGCACACAGAATGAGCCAAAATTCACATTATAGCACAGAGAATGAGCCGAAATTCACATTATAGAGTGACAGAGTGACAGGGAGAGTGACAGCAGGGACATGGAAAGTGACAGCAGGGACATGGAAAGTGACAGCAGGGGAATACAGTAGGGACTAGGGAGAGAGAAAGGCAGCAGGTTAGATTACCTGTTTAGCAGCGGCGGTGGTCTGCGGTGCTGTGGATGAGTAGGCTGTGGTAGGCGTGACGTGGAGGAGGCTGTGGGCCTCGGAGATAGTGCGGAGGAGGAGGCTGTGGGTGCGCAGAGGTCCGAGGGCGGGCGGCAGAAGAGGCTGAGGGCGGCTGCAGTGGATCTGGAACCAGGCTGGCTTTATTATCCCTGCCGCCGCATCGAGCTCCTGTGACCACGGCGCTAATATTTCAAAACTGCTGCGGACCGGCAGCCAATCAGCGACAGATTTGAACTAGTAGTGCCGCGGTCACAGAAGCTCGATGCAGCGGCAGGGATAATAAAGCCGGCCTGGTCCCAGATCCGCTGCAGCTGGGAGTCTGGAACCTGGGCTTCCAGTGCGGCGGCGATGGTAGGGGCGGAGCGACGGAGGGCGGACCGGGAACGCAGCTTCTTTGTCGGCCCATACAGTAATGCCCCCAGCAGTAGCATCCCTTATACAATGCCCACAGTAGTAGTGCCCCTTATGCAATGCCCCCAACAGTAGTGCCCCTTATGAAGTGCCCCCTTCACAATGCCCTCATTAGCTGTGCACCCCATCAGTAATGCCCTTAATGGTAATGCCCCTGTGTAGTATTGCCCCTAGTCGTTTAGCCCCTGTAGTTTAGCCCCAGTAGTCATGCCCATACTGGTAATGCCCCTGCAGTTTTGACCCCAGCAATTTACTCCCCCCCCCCCTCTAGTTTAGCCTCTGAGTGGTAATGCCCTCAGTAGTTTTGCCCTCATGTAGTTTGCCCCATGTAGTTTAGCCCCCAGTGGTAATGCCCCCTGCAGTTGTGCCCCCAGTTGTTTAGCCCCTGTAGTTTAGCCCCCATGTAGTTTGCCAAAGTTAGTAATGTCCCCAGTAGTTTGCCCCCTTGTAGTTATACCCCCAGTAGTTTAGCTCCTGTAATTATGCCCCCTTGTAGTTTAGCCCCCAGTAGTAATGCTGCCAGCAGTTTGCCCCTTTGTAGCTTGCCCCCTTGTAGTAATGCCCCCAGTAGTTTGCCCCCAGTAGTTTGCCCCAGCAGTAAAGCCCCCCAGTAGTTTGCCCCCAGTACTAGAGCCCCCCAGTAGTTTGCCCCTCTGTAGTTTGCCCCAGTAGTAAAGCCCCCCAGTAGTTTGTCCCCAGTACTAGAGCCCCCCAGTAGTTTGCCCCTCTGTAGTTTGCCCCAGTAGTTTGCCCCCAGTACTAGAGCCCCCCAGTAGTTTGCCCCTTGTAGTTTGCCCCAGCAGTAAAGCCCCCCAGTAGTTTGCCCCCAGTACTAGAGCCCCCCAGTAGTTTGCCCCAGTAGTAAAGGCCCCCAGTAGAAACGCCTGTGGTACACATATAGGAGGGAGGGAGGGGGGGGGAAGAACTATACTTACCTAGCCCCGCTCCCGCCGCAGTCCTCTCTCGCCGCCCGCTCCTCTGCACTATGAGAGAGACGTCATGACGTCTCTCCCATAGCGCGCACTGACAGAGCCGGAAGCCGGAGCTCAGTACTGAGCTCCTGCCTCCGGCTGCCGCTGCGGAGAGGGAGACGGGCGCCCGCTGGTAACGCGATCTCAGCGGGCGCCCGGCATCTCCCTGCAGCGCCGCCCGGGACATCGGGTTAGGTGAGCCGGGGGAGGCGGAACTGCGTTCCGTCTCCTGGTGGAACTGACGGAACGCAGTTCCGGCCCGTTCCGGCTCACTTTAACCCCTGGTGTTAACCCAGTAGCTGCTGTATATACTGTTTATGCGCCAAATTTATGTGCCCCCCCTCTCTTTTACCCTCTTCTACCGTGATTCTGCAGGGGAGAGCCTGGGGAGCTTCCTCTCAGCGGAGCTGTGGAAAGAAAATGGCGCTGGTGAGTGCTGAGGAAGAAGCCCCGCCCCCTCAGCGGCGGGCTTCTGTCCCGCGTTTCTGTGTAAAAATATGGCGGGAGCCCATGCATATATACAGTGCCCAACTGTATATATGCCCACTTTTGCCAAGAGGTCTCTAATTGCTGCCCAGGGCGCCCCCCCCCTGCGCCCTGCACTCTACAGTGACCGGAGTATGTGGGTTTAGTGTGGGAGCAATGGCGCACAGCTGCAGTGCTGTGCGCTACTTCATATGAAGACTGGAGTCTTCTGCCGCCGATTTCGAAGTCTTCTTGCTTTTGTCACCGGCTTCTGTCTTCCGGCTCTGCGAGGGGGACGGCGGCGCGGCTCCGGGATCGGGCGACCAAGGGTGCGATCCTGTGTATGATCCCTCTGGAGCTAATGGTGTCCAGTAGCCTAAGAAGCAGGACCTATCTTCAGTGAGTAGGGCTGCTTCTCTCCCCTCAGTCCCACGTAGCAGAGAGTCTGTTGCCAGCAGATCTCTCTGAAAATAAAAAAAACTAACAAAATACTTTCTTTTTAGCAAGCTCAGGAGAGCTCACTAAGTAGCACCCAGCTCGTCCGGGCACAGATTCAAACTGAGGTCTGGAGGAGGGACATAGAGGGAGGAGCCAGAGCACACCAGTATCCAAATTCTTTCTTAAAGTGCCCTGTCTCCTGCGGAGCCCGTCTATTCCCCATGGTCCTTACGGAGTCCCCAGCATCCACTAGGACGTTAGAGAAAAGCCCATTGAAAATCTATTTCAAAGCGGCACCTACTAAAGTGCCGCTTTGCTACAGGGACGTGCTTTCAACCCATGAAAGCACGCCCCTGTCAGTGTGAGGCAAGAGTGATTGGCCAGCAGATCCATCAGTGGATGCGTTGTCATCACAGTGGGCGCGGCGGGACGTGGCGGAGGTGTGGGCCTCAGAGGTGGCAGGACGCGACGTAGGTGCGTGCGTCATTGGCGGCAGAGCGGGACGTGGCGGAGATAGCCATAGTGGCAGGCAGGGATCCGAGATCGCTGCCTGCCATTCTGCATAGTTTGGCAGCGGAGCGGTACCAGTTTAAAAAATGGTGCCTCAGCAGCATTTTTGAAATTCAAGATGGCCACCGCAAGCCAATCACGACTCGCCACGTCATCGCCCCGCCCCCTCTGGCTGACATATATAAGTCAGTGCGAGGCAGCTCCTGAAGATAGAAGACGCCAGAAGTCCTGGATGGGCGGCGGATATGCAAAAGAGCTTAACAGTCGCCGCCCTGCAAGTGAAGACGCCGGGAGCCCTGGGGAGGAGGTGGCCATGCAAAAGAGCTTAAAGGCCACCGCCTCCCAGGTGAAGACCCCGAAGGAAGACGCCGGAAGCCCTGGGAAGGTGGCGGCCATGCAAAGAGCTTAAAGGCCACCGACCCCAGGTGAAGACCCTGAATAATAAAAGTTTTTTCTCTTACGTCCTAGAGGATGCTGGGGACTCCAAAAGGACCATGGGGTATAGACGGGATCCGCAGGAGCTTGGGCACACTGAAAAGACTTTGACTGGGTGTGAACTGGCTCCTCCCTCTATGCCCCTCCTCCAGACCTCAGTTAGACTTTGTGCCCAGGACTGACTGGACACTCACTAGGGGAGCTCTCCTGAGTTTCTCTAGAAAAGACTTTTGTTAGGTTTTTTATTTTCAGGGAGACCTGCTGGCTACAGGCTCCCTGCATCGAGGGACTGAGGGGAGAGAAGTCAGACCTACTTCTACTTAGTTAAGGGCTCTGCTTCTTAGGCTACTGAACACCATTAGCTCCAGAGGGTTCGATCACTTGGTGCGCCTAGCTGCTTGTTCCCGGAGCCGCGCCGTCACCCCCTCACAGAAGCCAGAAGAAAGAAGCCGGGTGAGTATGCAGAAGACTTCAGTGACGGCAGAAGACTTCAGTAACGAGGTACAGCTCCCACACACTTCACCAACGGCACTCACAGGGTGCAGGGCGCTCCATGCTCCCACACACTTCACCAACGGCACTCACAGGGTGCAGGGCGCTCCATGCTCCCACACACTTCACCAACGGCACTCACAGGGTGCAGGGCGCTCAATGCTCCCACACACTTCAACAACGGCACTCACAGGGTGCAGGGCGCTGGGGGGAGCGCCCTGGGCAGCATGTTATTGGGTTTTAGAGGCTGGCAGAATGCTTTTCGGTGCCTGGGCACCTTTTTCCGTAACCCCGCCGGCATTTTCATTTTTACATTTTAGCGAGCTGAAGCGCGCCGGGAAGGGGCGGGGCTTAGCCGCACAGCTCACCAGCGCCATTTTCTCTCATCCACGCCGCTGCATGAGACGCTGGCCCGGGACCTCCAAGCTCCATATAAAGTAACAGGGAGCAAATCGGAAGGGGAAGGGGGGGGGGGGGGGGGGGGGGCACAGATATTTGGTGCAAAATTATTGTTGTTAATAGCAGCGCTTTCAACATATATTGCTTGGTGGCATATATGGGCGCTGGGGTGTGTTCCCTCTGTGTTTCTCTATCCAGGCTTCCTTGTGGGTCTGTCCCCTAGCTGAGGCAGTGTGTGTGTGTCGGTGTGTCGACACTACGTGTCGGCATGTCTGAGGCTGAGTGTTATTCCCCGGAGGAGGTTGCTGGGGGCGCAGATGCGGGTTTGGAATTAGCTCTGTCGGCGCAGCCGACACCTGATTTACTTGCAATGTTAAGTACACTTAATACAAATGTGGCCTCTTTGTCTAAAAATAAGATTTTAAACCTACCGGTAAATCTTTTTCTCCTAGTCTGTAGAGGATGCTGGGGACTCCGTAAGGACCATGGGGTATAGATGGGCTCCGCAGGAGACATGGGCACTATAAAGAACTTTTAGTATGGGTGTGCACTGGCTCCTCCCTCTATGCCGCTCCTCCAGACCTCAGTTAGAGAAACTGTGCACAGAGGAGATGGACATTACGAGGAAAGGATTTTGTTAATCTAAGGGCAATATTCATACCAGCCCACACCAATCATACCATATAACCTGGAATATACGCAACCAGTTAACAGTATGAAACAACACAGCATCAGTCCGAGACTGATCAAAACTGTAACATAACCCTTATGTAAGCAACAACTATATACAAGTCTTGCAGAGGTTCCGCACTGGGACGGGCGCCCAGCATCCTCTACGGACTAGGAGAAAAAGATTTACTGGTAGGTTTAAAATCTTATTTTCTCTTACGTCCTAGAGGATGCTGGGGACTCCGTAAGGACCATGGGGTTTATACCAAAGCTCCAAACCGTGCGGGAGAGCGCGGATGACTCTGCAGCACCGATTGAGCAAACGAGAGGTCCTCATCAGCCAGGGTATCAAACTTGTAGAATTTTGCAAAAGTGTTTTAACCTGACCAAGTAGCTGCTCGGCAAAGCTGTAATGCCGAGACACCTCGGGCAGCCGCCCAAGAAGAGCCCACCTTCCTAGTGAAATGGGCCTTTACCGAATTTGGTAACGGCAATCCAGCCGTAGAATGAGCCTGCTGAATCGTGTTACAGATCCATCGAGCAATGGTCTGCTTAAAAGCAGGAGCGTCAACTTTGTTGGCTGCATACAGGACAAACAGAGCCTCTGTTTTCCTAACCCTAGCCGTCCTGGCTACATAAATTTTTAAGGCCCTGACTACATCCAGGGACTTGGAGTCCTCCAAGTCATCCGTAGCCACGGGCACCACAATAGGTTGGTTCATATGAAATGAAGAAACCACCTTAGGCAAAAATTGAGGACGAGTCCTCAACTCAGCTCTATCCACATGGAAAATTAAATAGGGGCTCTTGTGAGACAAGGCCGCCAATTCCGACACCCGCCTTGCAGATGCCAAGGCCAATAACATGACCACCTTCCAAGTGAGAAATTTTAATTCCACCGTTTGAAGAGGCTCAAACCAGTGAGATTTTAGGAAACTTAACACCACGTTAAGGTCCCACGGTGCCACAGGGGGCACAAAAGGAGGCTGGATGTGCAGCACTCCCTTCACAAAAGTCTGGACTTCTGGGAGAGAAGCCAATTCCTTCTGAAAGAATATAGATAGGGCCGAAATCTGTACCTTAATGGAGCCTAACTTCAGGCCCATATCCACTCCTGTCTGTAGAAAGTGGAGAAAACGGCCCAGATGGAAATCTTCTGTAGGAACATTCTTGGCTTCACACCAAGATACATACTTCCTCCAGATACGGTGATAATTTTTCGCCGTCACCTCCTTCCTAGCCTTTATCAGAATAGGGATGAATTCCTCCAGAATACCTCTCCCGGCTAGGATTCGGTGTTCAACCGCCATGCCGTCAAACATAGCCGCGGTAAGTCTTGGAATACGCAGGGCTCCTGCTGCAACAGGTCCTCCCTGAGAGTAAGAGGCCACGGATCTTCTGTGATCATTTCCTGAAGATATGAATACCAGGCCCTTCGAGGCCAGTCTGGAACAACGAGTATTGTCTGTACTCTTTTTCGTCTTATAATTCTCAATATTTTTGAGATGAGAGGCAGAGGAGGGAACACATAGACCAACTGAAACACCCATGGTGTCACTAGGGCGTCTACCGCTACTGCCTGAGGGTCCCTTGACCGGGCACAATACCTCTAAAACTTTTTGTTGAGGCGTGACGCCATCATGTCTATTTGAGGAAGTCCCCAATGACTTGTTATCTCTGCAAAGACTTCTTGATAAAGTCCCCACTCTCCTGGATGGAGATCGTGTCTGCTGAGAAAGTCTGCTTCCCAGTTGTCCACTCCCGGTATGAAGACCGCTGACAGAACGCTTACGTGATTTTCCGCCCAGCGAAGAATCCTGGTGGCTTCCGCCATCGCCACTCTGCTCCTTGTCCCGCCTTGGCGGTTTACATGAGCCACGGCTGTGGCGTTGTCTGATTGAATCAGCACCGGTAGGTCGCGAAGAAGATTCTCCGCCTGTCGTAGGCCATTGTATATGGCCCTCAATTCCAGCACGACGATGTGTAGACAAGCCTCCTGGCTTGACCATAGTCCCTGAAAATTTCTTCCTTGTGTGACTGCTCCCCATCCTTGGAGGCACGTGTCCGTGGTTAACAGAACCTAGTCCTGAATGCCGAACCTGCGACCCTCTAGAAGGTGAGCACTCTGCAGCCACCACAGGAGAGACACCCTGGCCCTGGGGGACAGGCTTATCTTCTGATGTATTTGTAGATGGGACCCTGACCACTTGTCCAGAAGGTCCCACTGAAATGTCCTCGCATGGAACCTGCCGAAGGGGATGGCCTCGTAGGCTGCCACCATTTTCCCCAGAACTCGAGTGCATTGATGAACAGACACTCTTTTTGGTTTTAGCAGGTATCTGACCATGTTCTGGAGGTCCTGGGCTTTTTCCATTGGGAGAAAAACCATCTTCTGTTCCGTGTCCAGAATCATGCCTAGGAATGATAGTCGAGTCGTTGGAACCAATTGTGACTTTGGTAGATTGAGAATCCAACCGTGCTGTTGTAGCACTCTCAGGGAGAGCGACACGCTCTTCAGCAATTGATCTCTCGATCTCGCTTTTATCAGGAGATCGTCCAAGTACGGGATAATTGTGACTCCCTGCCTGCGCAGGAGCACCATCATCTCCGCAATCACCTTGGTGAAAATCCTCGGTGCCGTGGAAAGCCCAAACGGCAGCGTCTGAAACTGGTAGTGACAGTCCTGTACAGCGAATCTCAGGTACTCCTGATGAGGAGGATATATGGGGACATGAAGGTAGGCATCCTTCACATCCAGTGATACCATAAAATCCCCCCCTTCCAGGCTGGAGATCACTGCCCGGAGCGATTCCATCTTGAATTTGAACTTTTTCAAGTACAGGTTTAGGGATTTTAGATTTAAAATGGGTCTGACCGAACCATCCGGCTTCGGGACCACGAACAGGGTTGAATAGTACCCTTTCCCCTGTTGGACCAGGGGAACCTTGACAATCACTTGCTGTTTACACAGCTTTTGAATTGCAGCTAATACTACTTCCCTCTCCGGGGAAGAAGGTGGCAAGGCCGACTTGAAAAATCGGCAAGGGGGCACCTCTTCGAATTCCAGTTTGTAGCCTTGGGATACAATGTCCATCGCCCAAGGATCCACGTCTGAGAGAACCCAGACCTGGCTGAAGAGTCGAAGACGTGCCCCCACCGGTGCGGACTCCCTCAGTGGAGCCCCAGCGTCATGCGGTGGATTTAGCAGAAGCCGGGGAGGACTTCTGCTCCTGGGAACTAGCCGAAGCAGGTGTTCTCTTTCCTCTACCCTTACCTCTGGTGAGGAAAGAGGAGCCCCAACCTCTTCTGGCCTTATGCGACCAAAAGGACTGCATCTGATACTGTGGAGTTCTCTTTTGCTGTTGGGGAACAAAAGGTAAAAAAGTAGATTTACCCGCGGTAGCTGTGGAAACCAGGTCCGCGAGACCATCCCCAAACAAAACTTCACCCTTGTAAGGTAAAACCTCCATATGCTTCTTTGAGTCTGCATCACCCGTCCATTGGCGGGTCCACAGAGCTCGCCTCGCAGAAATAGCCATGGCGTTGGCTCTGGAACCAAGCAGCCCAACGTCTCTTTGAGCGTCTCTCATATATAAAACTGCGTCTTTTATGTGACCTAAGGTCAGGAAAATGGTATCCCTGCCTAGGGTATCAAAGTCAGCTGATAAGGTATCTGTCCACGCTGCAACTGCGCTACAAACCCATGCCGATGCTATCGCCGGCCTGAGCAAAGCACCGGCATGCGTATAAATAGATTTTAAGGTAGTTTCCGGTCTGCGATCAGCAGGATCCTTGAGGGCTGCCGTGTCTGGAGACGGTAGCGCCACCTTCTTGGACAGACGCGCTAAAGCCTTGTCCACCCTGGGCGAGGATTCCCACCGTACCCTGTCCTGTACAGGGAAAGGATACGCCATAAGAATCCTCTTGGGAATCTGCAGTTTTTTGTCTGGAGTTTCCCAAGCTTTTTCAAATACTTCATTCAGTTCATGAGATGGGGGAAAGGTTACCTCACGTTTCTTTTCCTTATACATGCGCACCCTCGTGTCAGGGACAGAGGGGTCATCAGTGATATGCAAAACATCTTTTATTGCAATAATCATATAATGAATACTTTTGGCCACCCTTGGGTGTAACTTTGCATCATCGTAGTCGACACTGGAGTCAGAATCCGTGTCGGTATCAGTGTCTGCTATTTGGGATAGGGTACGTTTTTGAGACCCTGAAGGGCCCTGTGACCCAGTCCAATCCGTGGATTGACTCCCTGCTTTTTCCCTGGACTCTGCTTTGTTCATTCTCTTATGTAATAAGTTTACATTTGCATTTAACATATTCCACATGTCCAACCAATCCTGAGTCGGCGTTGCCAACGGAGACACACCAATCATCTGCTCCACCTCCTCCCTGGATGAGCCTTCCGCTTCAGACATGCCGACACACACGTACCGACACCCCCACAAACACAGGGATATATCTATAAGGGGACAGTTCCCCAACAAGGCCCTTTGGAGAGACAGAGAGAGTATGCCAGCACACACCCAGCGCCAACTGACACTGGAAACAATTTCCCAGATATAGCGCTTTTTTTTATATATAATCGTGTAATACACTCACTGCGCCTTGCAAGTGCCCCCCCCCCCCCTTTCAACCCTCTGTCACCGTGTTCAGCAGGGGAGAGTCCGGGGAGCCAGCTTCTCTGCAGTGCTCTGTGGAGAAAATGGCGCTGGTTAGTGCTGAGGGACCAAGCTCCGCCCCCTCCGGCGGCGGGCTTCGGTCCCGCTCAATTGTATAAAAAAATGGCGGGGTATTGATATATACACTGCCTCCGCAGCCTATATCCACATAATGCCATCCAGAGGTTTATATTGCTGCCCGGCGCCCCCCCTACGCCCTGCACCCATCAGTGCCTGTTCAGTGTGTGTAGTGTGTGGGAGCAATGGCGTGCAGCGTTATCGCTGCGCGCTTACCTCAGTGAAGATCTGAAGTCTTCTGCCGCCTTGAAGTCTTCTTTTCTTCTTATACTCACCCGGCTTCTATCTCTGTGAGGAGGACGGCGGCGCGGCTCTGGGACGAACGGCAAGGAGAGACCTGCGTTCCGACTCCCTCTGGAGCTAATGGTGTCCAGTAGCCTAAGAAGCAGAGCCTATCACTTAAGTAGGTCTGCTTCTCTCTCCTCAGTCCCATGATGCAGGGAGCCTGTTGCCAGCAGTGCTCCCTGAAAATAAAAAACCTAACAAAATTCTTTTTCAGAGAAACTCAGGAGAGCTCCCCTGTAGTGCACCCAATCTCCTCTGGGCACAGGATCTAACTGAGGTCTGGAGGAGAGGCATAGAGAGAGGAGCCAGTGCACACCCATACTAAAAGTTCTTTATAGTGCCCATGTCTCCTGCGGAGCCCGTCTATACCCCATGGTCCTTACGGAGTCCCCAGCATCCTCTAGGACGTAAGAGAAAGGTTAGATAAATCAGAGTCTCAGACTCAGGTGTGGAGGAAATCTATGGAGGATGCTTTGTCTCAGGTGCAGACCCCATCAGGGTCGTAAAAGCGGTCGTTTACCCAGTTGGTAGATACGGATACCGACACGGATTCTGATTCCGATATCGACTTCAATGAGGCTGCTTTACACCCACGGTTAGTTAAGAGTATTCAGTACATGATTGTGGCTATAAAAGATGTTTTACATATTTCTGACTAAACTGCGGTGCAGGAAACAAGGATTTGTTTGTTCAAAGGGAAAAAAACCTGAGGTGAAGTTTCCCCCCTCTCATGAAATTAATACTCTTTGTGAAAAGGCTTGGGAGTCGCCGGACAAGAGGTGGCAGATACCCAAGAGAATTTACATGGCGTATCCTTTCCCCTCTGATGACAGGGAAAAATGGGAGTCGTCTCCAAATGTCGACAAGGCTCTATCCCGGTTGTCTAAGAAGGTGGCGCTTCCGTCCCCTGACACGGCAGCTCTCAAGGATCCGGCGGATCGCAAGCTGGAGACGTCTCTGAAGTCCATTTTCGCTAATAAGGGTGCATTGCTCAGACCTGCTGTGGCATCGGTATGGGTGAGTAGTGCTATTGCTAAATGGGCTGAGAATTTAGCTGCTGATATGGATACCCTTGATAAAGATAATGGGGGTAATTCCAAGTTGATCGCAGCAGGATTTTTGATAGCAATTGGGCAAAACCATGTGCACTGCAGGTGGGGCAGATATAACATTTGCAGAGACAGTTAGATTTGGGTGGGTTATTTTGTTTCTGTGCAGGGTAAATACTGGCTGCTTTATTTTTACACTGCAAATTAGATTGCAGATTGAACACACCCCACCCAAATCTAATTCTCTCTGCACATGTTATATCTGCCTCCCCTGCAGTGCACATGGTTTTGCCCAATTGCTAACAAAGATCCTGCTGCGATCAACTTGGAATTACCCCTAATGTTCTTTTAACTCTTGGTTATATCAAGGACGCTGCAGATTACCTGAAGGATGCGGCAAGGGATGTTGGTCTCTTGGGATCAAGGGCCAATGCCATGGCGATCTCGGCCAGGAGAGCGCTGTGGATCCATCAATGGAATGCTGATGCCGACTCCAAGAGAGCTATGGAAGCTCTCCCCTTCAAATGTAATGTCTTGCTTGGTGACGGCTTGGCTACTTGCTTGGTGTCTACCGCAACGGCGGGTAAGTCATCTTTTCTTCCTTATGTTCCCACACAACAGAAAAAGACACCACATCAGCAGATACAGTCCTTTCGTCCAAATAAATACAAGCGTGGAAAAGGTTCGTCCTTCCTCGTTTCAAAGGGTAGAGGAAGGGGAAGAAAGTCGCCTGCAGTATCAGGCGCCCAGGACCAAAAGTCCTCCCCTGCCTCTACCAAGTCCACTGCATGACGCTGGGGCTTCCCTGGGGGAGTCCGGACCGGTGGGGGGCCGTCTGCGGATCTTCAGTCAGGTCTGGGTTCAATCAGGCCTGGATCCTTGGGTCCTAGATATAGTATCTCAGGGATACAAGCTGGACTTTCAGGAGGTCCCCCCTCACCGGTTTTTCATTTCGGCCTTACCAGTGTCTCTTTCGGACAGGGAGGTGGTGAAGGCAGCAATACAAAAGTTGTGTCAACAGAGGGTCATTGTTCCCGTTCCCCCATCCCAACGGGTGGAGGGGTTCTACTCGAGCCTCTTTGTGGTACCGAAACCGGATGGTTCGGTCAGACTGATTCTGAACCTAAAATCCCTCAATCCATACTTGAAAGTTTTCAAGTTCAAGATGGAATCTCTTCGAGCTGTGATTTCCAGCCTAGAAGGGGGGGACTTTATGGCGTCAATCGACATAAAGGATGCCTACTTACACGTCCCGATATATCCTCCGCATCAAGCTTTCCTCAGGTTTGCGGTACACGATTCTCATTACCAATTTCAGACGTTGCCGTTTGGGCTTTCCACGGCCCCGAGGATTTTCACCAAAGTCATGGCAGAAATAATGGTTCTCCTTCGCAAGCAAGGGGTTACAATTATCCCGTACTTGGACGATCTCCTGATAAAGGCGAGGTCCAAGGAACGGTTGCTGAGAAATGTGAATTTGTCTCTGTCCGTTCTGCGACAACACGGTTGGGTGCTAAATTTGCCAAAGTCTCAGTTGATTCCGACCACTCAGCTGCCCTTTCTGGGCATGATTCTGGACACGGAGTTACGGAGAGTGTTTCTTCCGGAGGACAAAGCTCTGGCACTGTAGACGATGGTCAGGGAGCTTCTGAGGCCGACAAGTGTGTCGATTCATCAATGTACTCGGGTTCTGGGGAAAATGGTTGCGGCGCACGAAGCCATTCCGTTTGGCAGGTTCCATGCCCGGGTATTTCAGCGGGATCTGCTGAGCAAATGGTCCGTGTCTCACCTGCTCATGCACCGGAAGATAAGTATCTCCCAGGGCCAGGATTTCTCTCCTGTGGTGGCTACAAAGTTGTCACCTCCTAGGAGGGCGTTGGTTCGGTATCCAGGACTGGGTCCTACTGACAACAGATGCAAGTCTCCGAGGCTGGGGCGCAGTCACCCAAGGAAGAAATTTCCAGGGAAAATGGTTGCTCCAGGAATCTTGTCTCCACATAAATGTTCTCGAGTTAAGAGCCATTTACAACGGCCTGCTACAAGCAAGAAGCCTTCTTCAGGGTCGACCTGTCCTGATACAGTCGGACAACGTAACAGCGGTAGCGCATATAAACCGTCAAGGCGGAACAAGGAGCAGGGCGGCTATGGCAGAGGCCACAAGAATCCTTCGCTGGGCGGAACAGCACGTGAGCGCTCTGTCAGCAGTCTTCCTTCCGGGAGTGGACAACTGGGAAGCAGACTTCCTCAGCAGACACGATCTCCAGGTATTTGCAGAAGTGACGAAGCGTTGGGGAATTCCGCTGATCGACATGATGGCGTCTCGCCTCAACAAGAAGCTTCCGAGGTATTGTTCCAGGTCAAGGGACCCCCAAGCCAGTGCCGTGGGTGTTTCAATCGGTGTATGTGTTCCCTCCGCTTCCTCTCATTCCGAAGGTACTGGGAATCATTCGACGAGCAAGGGTTCAGGCGATTCTCGTCGTTCCAGATTGGCCAAGAAGGGCCTGGTATCCAGATCTTCAGGAATTACTTGTGGAAGATCCTTGGCCGCTTCCTCTAAGAGAGGACCTGTTATTGCAGGGACCATGCGTGTTTCCGGTCTTACCGCGGCTGCGTTTGACAGCATGGAAGTTGAGCGCCAAATCTTAGCTCGAAAAGGTATTCCCGGGGAGGTCATTCCCACTCTCCTTAAGGCTAGGAAGGAGGTTACGGCGAAACATTATCACCGTATTTGGAGAAAGTATGTTTCGTGGTGTGAGACTAAAACTGCTCCTGTGGAAGAATTTCACTTGGGTCGGTTTCTCAATTTTTTGCATGCAGGCCTCGATGCAGGCCTGAAATTGGGTTCCATCAAAGTGCAGATTTCGGCTTTATCTATTTTCTTTCAAAAGGAATTGGCTGTCCTCCCAGAGGTTCAGACTTTTGTGAAGGCTGTGATGCATATCCATCCTCCGTTTGTGCCCCCTGTGGCACCATGGGATCTTGAAGTGGTCTTGCAGTTTCTTATGTCTTCCTGGTTTGAACCTTTGCGTAAGGTTGAGTTAAAGTTTCTCACTTGGAAGGTGGTCATGCTGTTGGCTCTGGCGTCTGCCAGGCGAGTGTCAGAGTTGGCGGCCTTATCTCACAAGAGTCCGTACTTGATCTTCCATTCGGATAGAGCGGAATTGAGGACTCGTCAACAATTTCTGTCGAAGCTGGTTTCTTCGTTTCACATTAACCAACCTATTGTGGTACCTACGGCTACGGATGCTGTGGCAGTTCCAAAGTCTCCTGATGTTGTGAGAGCTTTGAAAATCTACGTCGCCAGAACGGCTGTTGCCAGGAAAACAGAGGCGCTGTTTGTCCTGTATGCTTCCAACAAGATTGGTCATCCTGCTTCAAAGCAGACTATTGCACGCTGGATTTGTAGTACGATTCAGCAAGCTCATTCTTCGGCTGGGCTACCGGTGCCGAAGTCAGTAAAGGCCCATTCTACCAGGAAAGTGGGCTCATCTTGGGCGGCTGCCCGAGGGGTCACGGCACTTCAGCTCTGCTGAGCAGCTACGTGGTCGGGTTCAAATACCTTTGCTAAGTTTTACAAGTTTGATGCCCTAGCTGAGGAGGACCTCATGTTCGCTCAATCTGTGCTGCAGAGTCGTCCGCACTCTCCCGCCCGTGTTGGAGCTTTGGTATAGACCCCATGGTCCTTTCGGAGTCCCCAGCATCCTCTAGGACGTAAGAGAAAATAAGATTTTAGTACCTACCGGTAAATCCTTTTCTTCTAGTCCGTAGAGGATGCTGGGCGCCCATCCCAGTGCGGACTGTTACTTGCAGTGTGTTCTTGCTGGTTACATTAGTTTACACATGATTTGTGTATTTGTTGTTTTCAGCTGGTTGCTGTTGTTAATTCATACTGTTATCTGGTTTCCTGTTACTCCGGTTATACGGTATGTTGTGGCGTGGGCTGGTATGTTTCTAGCCCTTAGTTTAAACAAAAATTCTTTCCTCGAAATGTCCGTCTTTCCTGGGCACAGTTCCTATAACTGAGGTCTGGAGGAGGGGCATAGAGGGAGGAGCCAGTTCACGCCCAGTCAAAGTCTTTTCAGTGTGCCCAAGCTCCTGCGGATCCCGTCTATATCCCATGGTCCTTTTGGAGTGCCCAGCATCCTCTACGGACTAGGAGAAAAGGATTTACCGGTAGGTACTAAAATCCTATTTTTAAAAACGTGTGGTGTTTTATTTTAATATTTTCTTTACAGGCGGACTACAGGTGCCAGCGGGCCCTTTATGTCCGGGCATGTTGGCACTTGTGGTTCTCCAAGTGCTGGCATGCTGGGACCTGTAGGCTGCCTGTAAAGAACAATATTAGCATACAATGAACCCCGAACCCAACGCAGTTGTTGCTCGGGAGGTGGAGGGACTCCATTTTTATTTTTTGGATTCCCCAACTTTCCGAGGAATCCAGCCCCGGGCTGACTGGCTTGGGGGGCTCTTTAATGTTATGGCAGGGGGACCCCACACTGAGTGGCTCCCCTGCTATGGCATTATCCCTCCTGGCTAGTTCAGCCTAGTGCTGGTTTTAGTGATATATGAGTGACTACACTTTATTTTTTTTTATTTCTCTATGGGGGGGGGGGGGGGGGGCACTGGTTAGCTGTCAGTGCCTCCCCAGCCACTGACCTCACCGCACGTCACTGCACACACCACACTTCTAAACCAACATGTAGAATGCACATACACACACATCATTTATTAAGAGCACATAAGCACCCCACCCCCTGCCCCCGCGGCTACATGGACTACAGTGTTCACCCATATGGCATCATTTATTAAAGATGCCCGCCCGCTCGTCCACTGCACGACATCTTTTCCTCCCCCCCCCCCCCACCCACCCCCGCCTCCTGCAAAATCAGCCTCACCTGTCCAGCCCTTCAGAAGAGCGGTGCGCTGCAGTTCCCCTCTGTTCAGCCAGCAGCAGCGCACCGCTCAGCTAACTGTAAAACACTCCCCCTCTCCTCCACTGCATGTGTGTGTCAGCGGGCATGCAGACACTACTGCTCTGCGCTCGCCACCCGCACCCTATGCCACTACCACAAACACCCGTCCCTTTCCCTAGCAGCACCTCACCTCACCTTCTCTTGTCGGCTCCTCCTACTGTGCGTGAGGCGCCAGCTCAATGAAAAATTATCTATCGTCGGGCCCCTGGGAACCGCCGGGCCCTAAGTGGTAGCTTAGGTTGCCTTGCAGTAAATCCGCCACTGCTCCTATCTTCCCGTTTAAATCACTGACCATAGCAACTGTTAAACTCTGAGTAATGGGCAGCGTGTCCACACTTGTCCAGCTCTCTTATGGGGACACGTGAGGATGCCATAATGATAAATTACTAACATGACTCCACTTCCCATCAAATCATCTAAGAGTGAATTCCAGCTAACTCGATCCATTGGAGAACATGATGTTACAGGATATCGATACTGGATGTAATGGGAAGAGATGATAGATTATATGCTCCGCTGTAAGAACCATCCCGGTGATGTCAGCATCTCATGCAATTTTAAAGGTGCAATCTTGCCCAATATTAACTTTGCCTCGGGCCATAAAATGTATTGTGAGCTGCAAGGTCTGAAATGAATCCCAAATGTCCTGATATTATCCACAGGCTCAGTATACAAACCAAAGGAAAGGATTTGTATATATTCCTTCCCTGTGCCAGCCTGTCTATGAATATAAACAGACGTGGGAAATCTGTGTGCCGAGCAGAATTATCAATAACAAGTAGTTTGACTGATTTTCCACAGAATGATGCACATTGATAGAATTATTAGCATCTTTTATGTATATAATGCAGATATCTTACGCATCACTGTACAGAACGAGAAGATCATTACAGAAGCCTGCAATCTAATAGGTATGGAGTAATTGAATAGCAATTATAGCTGTTGGTGAGGATACATGTTCACTATGCTGAATCCTAGCACCAGGGGGTATATTTACTATTGTTCGATTTGGAATTAATTTTTATGAATCTTAAAAATCAACTGAAAATCAATTCTATTGAAACTGAAAAATCCCGGCTTAACCACTTAACTGACTATTTATTTAGCCGAAAACCGCTCCAAAATTGTCTTTTTTTTTTAATGAGTGAAATAGGTGAAGAACATTACTTTAACCCTATCCCAAATGATTTTAGTTAAAAAAAAAAAGGAAATATATATATTTTTTCTCCAAACGACGAAACATTGATTGGGAACATCACGACCATCAGAACATCGCGGCTTTCATTTTGAAAGCCGGACAGCCTGCAGGTATATGGGGGGGGGGGGGGGGGAGGGGAGTGGCTTGGGAGGGTACATTTACACTCCCCAGCGGCTGCCAGTGTCTGCAGCCGCTGGAGGGGGGGGGGGGGGATCTTGCCGTGCTGACCGATCAGCAGTGATCGGCAGCACGGCAGACACAGGGGTAGAGTGCAGGGAGACAGAGGGACCTTACGGTCCCTCTGACAGCAGCAAGCGGAGGGAAGTTTCTCTTCCCTGCCGCTGCTAACACTCTCTATCTGACTGGTCGCATCCTGTGCGACCAGGTCAGATAGAGCACTTGCAGGCATGGTCGCATCAGGCAATTGGTTAAAAAATCCCTTATTTACTAAAATTTGATTTTGCATTTGATTTTCAAATCAAATTTGATTTTGATTCATGTTTAGAAGAGATTTTGTGTTGAGATTTTGAAATTTCTTCCAAAATCGAACCTCAGATCCCTAGCAAAATCTTCAACAAAATCCCCAGCAAAATCAAACAGAACTTCCTCATTGCTTCCTATTGGTCCAAATGTATCACATGCACACTAATTAAAAGGGAAGATCTCTCTTTACATTGATGATTTTTTCTTTACTTTTTTTAAACTTACAGCTGAAATAGTGGACAAAAAGCTTAGCCCTAATCTGCTTTCCTGTCTGCCTTCCACTTTCTGTGCACACATAGTCAGTAGTTGCTTAATAAACCTCTACCTACTCCCTGTTTTTTTGCATAATTTGGGGGGTGAGTGGTTTATTTAATGTGCAATTATGCAATAGACAGCATACTGGTATCTTACACAACAACCATCCCTCTGGCATTTGTCCCACAAGTTGTTTTTGAGTGATGAATTACTGAATATGTAGGCATCATGGGTTGAATCAGGATAGCCAGTTACTTCACTCAAATTTCTATATATTTTCCAGCAAAATTGCCCAATAATGTGCTCTGGTGCTATCTATTGCACATTAATGGAATAAGTTTGATGTCTATAAGTATAAATATGTGGGACTATTCAACTCATTAAGCTGATGGTGTTCTGAATGATTCTCCAGGGTTAACTTAGTCGGGTGGTACATTTGCATTGTGCAGATCGGTGCACAACATACCATAACCTTGGGCATCCATTATTACTACTTCCACACTGCCCTACATAAACAGTCATCACTATCAATTTCCTACCATTAGAATGGGTTTAGGAGACTAAATCGAATGTCTAACATAATTCTAAACATTTGAGGTTCTATTTGGAGTTCGATTTCAAATCAAACTTTAGTAGTAAATGAGGCAATTTCATGTTGGCTTATGGGAAAACATTGATGGTTTTCAGAAATTCGATTTCTGTTGGGATGTGAGTTGAATCTGTCTTTAGAATCGTTTTGACATTCGATTTGGTCTTTAGTAAATCTGTTCAACCCAAATTAAATGGAAATTGAATTGAAACAGAATGTCAAATCCCTTGAATCACCAAAATCGAACTTTAGTAAATTTACCCCTAGGCAACTGAAAGGTTACAAGTACAGTGCTGGTTCCTGGCTCCAGGCAGTTGATGGGTTACAGGTACAGTGCTGGTTCCTGGCTTCAGGCAGTTCATGGGCTGCAGGTACAGTGCAGGTTCCAAGCTCCTGCCAACTGAAGGGTAACAGGTACAATGCTGGTTCCTGGCACCAGGCAGTTGATGGATTACAGGTACAGTGCTTGTTCCTGGCTCAAGGCTGTTGATGGGTTACTGGTACATTGCTGGTTCCTTGCTCTGGGAAGTTGAATGGTTATAGATATGGTGCTGGTTCCTACCTCTGGCAGTTGATCGGTTATATGTACAGTGCTGATTTAAGGCTCCAGGTAGTTGATGGGCTACAACACAGAGCGGGTTCCTGGCTCCAGACAACCTATGGATTGCAGGTATAGTGCTGGTTCCTGGCTCCAGCGCAGTATATGAGTTACAGGTACAGAGATGGTTCCTGGCTCCAGGCAGCTGATGGGTTACAGGTACAGTGCTGGTTCCTGACTCCAGCGCAGTATATGAGTTAGAGGTATAGTGCTGGTTCCTGGCTCCAGGCAGCTAATGGGTTACAGGCACAATGCTGGTTAAGGGCTACAGGCAAATGATGGGTTAAAGGTACAGTGCTGGTTCCTGGCCTCAGGCAGCAGATGGGTTATATGTACATTGCTGGTTTCTGGTTCCAGCGCAGTATATAAGTTACAGGTACAGTGCTGGTTCATGGCTCCAGGCAGCTGGAGCCATGAACAGGTACAGTGCTGGTTTATGGATGTTGAAGAGTACTTCCAGAGTTACAGGTATAGTGCTAGTTCATGGCTCCGGGGCAGTATATGAGTTACAGGTATAGTGCTAGTTCATGGCTCCGGGGCAATATATGAGTTACAGGTATAGTGCTAGTTCATGGCTCCGGGGCAATATATGAGTTACAGGTGTAGTGCTATTTCATGGCTCCGGGGCAGTATATGAGTTACAGGTATAGTGCTAGTTCATGGCTCCGGGGCAGTATATGAGTTACAGGTATAGTGCTAGTTCATGGCTCCGGGGCAGTATATGAGTTACAGGTATAGTGCTAGTTCATGGCTCCGGGGCAGTATATGAGTTACAGGTATAGTGCTAGTTCATGGCTCCGGGGCAGTATATGAGTTACAGGTATAGTGCTAGTTCATGGCTCCGGGGCAGTATATGAGTTACAGGTATAGTGCTAGTTCATGGCTCAGGGGCAGTATAGGAGTTACAGGTATAGTGCTAGTTCATGGCTCCGGGGCAGTATATGAGTTACAGGTATAGTGCTAGTTCATGGCTCCGGGGCAGTATATGAGTTACAGGTATAGTGCTAGTTCATGGCTCAGGGGCAGTATATGAGTTACAGGTATAGTGCTAGTTCATGGCTCCGGTGCAGTATATGAGTTACAGGTACAGTGCTGGTTCCTGGCTCTGTATATGAGTCACAGGTACAGTGCTGGTTCCTTGGTCCAGGCAGCTGATGGGTATGCTGTACCTTGTTGACATACTGTACTGTAGTTATGGGATATAAACAGTGCATCTGGAAAGTATTCACAGCGCTTCATTTTTTCCACATTTTGTTATATTACAGTCTTATTCCAAACTGGAATAAATAAATAAAAATCCCTCAAAATTCTACACACAATACCCCATAATGACAACGTGAAAAAATGTGTTTTTGAGATTTTTGCAAATTTATTAAAAATTCAAAAAATCTAAGGACACTCCTGGCAGTGTTCTACTTCCTTCTGCCAGCAGCCCAGCCCCATAATGTGACATCATGATTTCATGTGTTGGGGGGCAAGGATGGCACAGAGCCCTGCTCCAGCGCTGCCTCCATTTAATACTTACCTAGAATTCCTATTTCATTTAATCTTTTCCGAAATATACTGTACTGTTACACCATATAACCTCCACAATGCTTTTTGTTGCTCCATACCTTCTCTAGTAATGTCTATAAATACATATAATCCCCCCTAGTAGTCCTATTATTCCATACAGTCTCTTCCTATAGATACTGTACTTTTACACCATAACCTCCATAATCAGGGCCAGATTAACAATGGGGCGGATGGAGCTACAGCTCCATGCCTCCACATAAAATAGGCCCATCATCATAACTATTGAGATTGTATTTCTAGTTTTCTCACATATTTATGCATTTTTAAAAAATATTTTTACATATTTAGGGAGACATTGGAGCGGATAGTATAGGGGTGTACACACCCATATGGCTCTGGCCACACCCACACAGCACTGATCACACCTAACACATTTCTCACAATAGGACCTTGAATATTTTCAGCTCCAGGCCCATGTGGCCCTTAATCCGGCCCTGCCCATAATAAATCCTGTTACTCCATAGTGTTTGGTCCCTCTCTATACCTTCTATAATAATTTCTACACCTCCATAAAAATTCCTATAGAAGTCCGATTACTCCATATAACGCTCTATATAATTCCTTGCGGCTAATATTTCTCAATATACAGTATCTACTTAGGGGTCTATTCATTAAGCAGTGAAAAGAGCTGAAGAGTGAGCCAGTGGAGAAGTTGCCCATGGCAACCAATCTGCTGCTCTGTATAATTTTATAGTATGCAAATGATAAATGTTACTTCAATACTGATTGGTTGCTATGGGCAACTTCTCCATTGACTCACTTCTCCACTCTTTTCACTGCTCCATGAATAGACCTCTTATTAGTCCTTATTAGAGGATACCACCGACGATTACACCATGTAACTGCTAAGACAGTAATAATGGAAGAAATCAGTGTTCTAAATTTCTAAACTCAGCTGGAACATGCGGCAGGATGGGTGACCTAGATCTCTCTATGGCTTCCCTGCTCCAGCACACGCTGTTTATCTATGCAAGGGTGGTCCCTGTGTCACTGAAGACATCCCAGCTTTTCATATTGACATCGGCATGATCACTAACTACACGTAGAAAACAGACTCGGTATCTCTATTATAAACAAATCAACACGCAGAGTACACTGCAATTTCCGGCTGCAGGAGATTATACCCTGTGATTGGAAATGAGTGCAAATGGCAAAGACAATAACCGACATTCAGATGAAGAATACAGTCATTTCCTAACGCGTAGTCATATACTTTACTAACAATGTCTGTTAAAAGCATAGACAAAGCCTTATACCTTGCCCTTACTCTGAAAAGAACATTTGAAGTGTGTTCTCAAAGCCGCCGCACTGTGTACTTAGTGAGAGGTCCTATAGAAATCTTTTATATTGTACCAAGGGGTAATGCTGCAGGCAACATCGAAATTGATGCAAAGAAATAGGAGTACATGTGCAGGTCCATTCATTTAGATTCTATATTGGAGGATCAGCATTAAAGCGCGCTTATCAGGCTTTAGCAACATACTGTACTGTACATTGACACGTATAGGGACAGGCCACGAAACTATGGCTGCATTAAGAAGGGTGCTGACCACAGCTCCACGGCGCATGTCATGAACCTCCCCCTTCACCATCTTCCTTCCCAACACCCATTTACTGCCATAATTATGTATTTATTTTATATATGATTTTGCTCCATTATCACCATCCTAAAATGTTGATAATACTTGCACTGAAAATGTTAGTGACTAAGCGGTCTATGTACTAAGCCTTGAAGAGAGATAAAGGGGGAGATGTACTAAGCAGTGATAAAAGTTGAGAAGTGAGCCAGTGGAGAAGTTGCCCATGGCAACCAGTCAGCATTGACGTAACATTTATAATTTGCATGCTATAAAAGTATGCAGAGCAGTTGATTACAACTTCTCCACTGGCTCATGTCTCTACATTTATCACTGCTCAGTACATGTCCCCAAAAGTGTACGAAGATAAAGTACCACCAATCAGCTCTTAACTCTTTGTGTGTGTGTGAACGACTCACAATACAGACGGCGGGATCACGGCTGTCGGATGGCCGGCGGGGGGGGGGGGGGGGGGGGGGGGGCGCGAGCGGAACAAAGCTCCTTGCGAGCTCGCTGCGCTCGCCTTGCATTGGGCTCGTTGGCTTGCTGCGCTTGCCACAGGTTCTATTCCCACTCTATGGGTGTGATGGACATGCACAAGTGGGAATAGTCCCTGTTGGTCGGCATGCCGACCATCGGGATTTTCAGATGCCGGGATCCTGGCGTCGGTACTGTGACCAGCGATCTCCTGACCACCGGTCACATAAACGTAACCCCCCTTAACTGCCATGGAGTAATCCTTGACTTCTCCCTCTCCTTCAAACCACACATTCAGCACCTATCACAAACCTGCCGTTTTCTTCTAAAAAATATTTCCAGGATCAGACCCTTTCTTATTCAGGATGCTACTAAGACTCTTATCCACTCACTGGTCATCTCCAGACTGGACTACTGTAATCTCCTCCTGACTGGCATTCCTGACAAATACCTCTCTCCACTCCAATCTATCCTCAATGCTGCTGCCCGGCTCATCTTCCTCACCAAACGCACTACGTCCACCTCTCCTCTCTTACTAGACCTTCACTGGCTCCCCTTCCCTTTCAGAATCCATTTCAAGCTTCTCACACTCGCTTACAAAGCCCTCACCCGCTCCTCTCCCATCTACATCTCTGATCTTATCTCCCTTTACACCACCACCCGTCCTCTTCACTCTGCTAATGCACGCCGATTCTCCTGCCTACGGATTACTTCCTACCTCCAAGATTTTTCACGTGCTGCACCACTTCTCTGGAATTCCCTACCTCTCCCCCTCAGACTCTCCACCTCTCTACAAAACTTCAAACGGGATCTCAAGACCCACTTCTTCACCAAACCCAGCCAAATCTCATCCTAACCCTCTGTTCCGCGCTCTCTATGTACCCCATCTGTGTCACCCCTGTCTGTCTACCTCTCCCCTTTAGAATGTAAGCTCTCACGAGCAGGTCCCTCTTCCCTCATGTGCTTATCCTTTCTTACTTTAATAATCTTCAACTGTACCACATCCAGCAGTCTTCTGCCACCTGATACTTATTCCAGTGTCATCTGCTGATGTAACTATGTTTATTTACCCTGTACTTGTCCTATACTGTCATCAACTGTAAGTTGCTGTTTTCCTGTTTGATTATTTGTTTATGTACTCTGTAATTGGGCGCTGCGGAACCCGTGTGGCGCCATATAAATAAAGGCTAATAAATAATAATAATAATAATAATAATAATAATAATAATGTTGCAGGCTGTTTTTTTTTTTTTTTTTTTGTTTTTTTAAATTGTGTTTATTGAACAAAAGAAAATTAACACACATGTAATAGTATAACATGGGACATTAAAGGCGGACAGTCGAAAAACAGCTGTCCGTACATTACAGTGATATGCTTGGTTGTAAAATGCTATGAAGCAAGCTAATACTTTCCCTAATGGACATGAAGAACAGTATAACAATACGTAACAGCTACATACCAGCATAGCAATGAGTGTAGGAGGGACGGTAGATACCTAATGGCTAAAACCCCATTTAAAGAAATTCAGAACGGTGGCGACCCATCAGTAAGAGTTGCCATATTATACCAAGTTGTTAGTCTAACCACCTTACGGATATTCTCTCTGGTATCAACAGGTAATGTGAGCAAAAAAGGAAGCCAAATCGCAAAAAACATAGCAGCACGGGATTCTACATCTAAAGAACATTCAGTCCAATCCATTTGAAATAGGAATAATAACCGGGGTAGCATAAGAGAAATGGGGATATGGTCTTTTTGTATCCACTGAGATAATATTGTTTTCTTCGCTGCAGCTGTGATGCGAGCCAGAAGCAGTCGTGTACCCTTGGTCATTGCAGGGGTTTGGGGTTCTATATAATTCCAAAAGGCCCATGCCATTGTTAATGTGAATGGAATACCCAGATTAGTCTTAATGTATATCTGTATTAGATCCCAGAATGATTGTATAACTGGGCAAGACCATAAACAATGTATAATATCAGCATCAGGGGACTTGCATTTGAAACATAGAGAGTCGTCTGCCGCCCCTGTAAGAAACCGTAGTCGAGGAGTATAATAAGCTCTATGCAAAATCTTCAAATGCATTTCCGCATATGAGGAAGATACCAACTGTTTATTAAGCAAATTAGACCATTTAATAATAGTGTGCATATCCATTCCCGGGAAGACGTCTTTCCATTTAGCCATGCCCGTGGTGAGTTGAGTACAGTCAATCTTTCGTCTGGTATAAGTATATATTAAGGATGTAGAGTAAGGGGAGTCTAGACGTCGTCGTACTATTCCATCAAGCGGAAAAGTGAGGTCAATGGGCTGTAAATTGGCTATGACGGTCGTGGCAAAGCTACGCATTTGAAAATATGCAAAGAAAGGAAAATTTAATGTCGGATATCTGTCTTGTAATTGGGACAAAGATAATACCGCTGAGCAATCATCGTTTAAGAATTGAAATAGTGACCGGAGACCCTGGAGGTGCCAACTGTGTATAATCTCACCTGCCTCTCCCCCCTGAAATGATGGATTCCCTAATAAAGGCTGGAACAGGGAATGTGATAGAGTGAGCTTGAGACGTTTTCTAATTTGATGCCACGCCTTGTAAGGAGCATATATTAATGGAATTGACTTTATATCTTGTAATATGGAGGAATTCGGGAAATGTAATATTTGTAATAGATCATGACTAGGGAACTAGAGATGAGCGCCTGAAATTTTTCGGGTTTTGTGTTTTGGTTTTGGGTTCGGTTCCGCGGCCGTGTTTTGGGTTCGAACGCGTTTTGGCAAAACCTCACCGAATTTTTTTTGTCGGATTCGGGTGTGTTTTGGATTCGGGTGTTTTTTTCAAAAAACACTAAAAAACAGCTTAAATCATAGAATTTGGGGGTCATTTTGATCCCAAAGTATTATTAACCTCAAAAACCATAATTTACACTCATTTTCAGTCTATTCTGAATACCTCACACCTCACAATATTATTTTTAGTCCTAAAATTTGCACCGAGGTCGCTGTGTGAGTAAGATAAGCGACCCTAGTGGCCGACACAAACACCGGGCCCATCTAGGAGTGGCACTGCAGTGTCACGCAGGATGTCCCTTCCAAAAAACCCTCCCCAAACAGCACATGACGCAAAGAAAAAAAGAGGCGCAATGAGGTAGCTGTGTGAGTAAGATTAGCGACCCTAGTGGCCGACACAAACACCGGGCCCATCTAGGAGTGTCACTGCAGTGTCACGCAGGATGGCCCTTCCAAAAAACCCTCCCCAAACAGCACATGACGCAAAGAAAAAAAGAGGCGCAATGAGGTAGCTGTGTGAGTAAGATTAGCGACCCTAGTGGCCGACACAAACACCGGGCCCATCTAGGAGTGGCACTGCAGTGTCACGCAGGATGTCCCTTCCAAAAAACCCTCCCCAAACAGCACATGACGCAAAGAAAAAAAGAGGCGCAATGAGGTAGCTGTGTGAGTAAGATTAGCGACCCTAGTGGCCGACACAAACACCGGGCCCATCTAGGAGTGGCACTGCAGTGTCACGCAGGATGTCCCTTCCAAAAAACCCTCCCCAAACAGCACATGACGTAAAGAAAAAAAGAGGCGCAATGAGGTAGCTGACTGTGTGAGTAAGATTAGCGACCCTAGTGGCCGACACAAACACCGGGCCCATTTAGGAGTGGCACTGCAGTGTCACGCAGGATGTCCCTTCCAAAAAACCCTCCCCAATCAGCACATGATGCAAAGAAAAAGAAAAGAAAAAAGAGGTGCAAGATGGAATTGTCCTTGGGCCCTCCCACCCACCCTTATGTTGTATAAACAAAACAGGACATGCACACTTTAACCAACCCATCATTTCAGTGACAGGGTCTGCCACACGACTGTGACTGATATGACGGGTTGGTTTGGACCCCCCCCAAAAAAGAAGCAATTAATCTCTCCTTGCACAAACTGGCTCTACAGAGGCAAGATGTCCACCTCATCATCACCCTCCGATATATCACCGTGTACATCCCCCTCCTCACAGATTATCAATTCGTCCCCACTGGAATCCACCATCTCAGCTCCCTGTGTACTTTGTGGAGGCAATTGCTGCTGGTCAATGTCTCCGCGGAGGAATTGATTATAATTCATTTTAATGAACATAATCTTCTCCACATTTTCTGGATGTAACCTCGTACGCCGATTGCTGACAAGGTGAGCGGCGGCACTAAACACTCTTTCGGAGTACACACTTGTGGGAGGGCAACTTAGGTAGAATAAAGCCAGTTTGTGCAAGGGCCTCCAAATTGCCTCTTTTTCCTGCCAGTATAAGTACGGACTGTGTGACGTGCCTACTTGGATGCGGTCACTCATATAATCCTCCACCATTCTATCAATGTTGAGAGAATCATATGCAGTGACAGTAGACGACATGTCCGTAATCGTTGTCAGGTCCTTCAGTCCGGACCAGATGTCAGCATCAGCAGTCGCTCCAGACTGCCCTGCATCACCGCCAGCGGGTGGGCTCGGAATTCTGAGCCTTTTCCTCGCACCCCCAGTTGCGGGAGAATGTGAAGGAGGAGATGTTGACAGGTCGCGTTCCGCTTGACTTGACAATTTTGTCACCAGCAGGTCTTTCAACCCCAGCAGACTTGTGTCTGCCGGAAAGAGAGATCCAAGGTAGGCTTTAAATCTAGGATCGAGCACGGTGGCCAAAATGTAGTGCTCTGATTTCAACAGATTGACCACCCGTGAATCCTTGTTAAGCGAATTAAGGGCTCCATCCACAAGTCCCACATGCCTAGCGGAATCGCTCCGTGTTAGCTCCTCCTTCAATGTCTCCAGCTTCTTCTGCAAAAGCCTGATGAGGGGAATGACCTGACTCAGGCTGGCAGTGTCTGAACTGACTTCACGTGTGGCAAATTCAAAGGGCATCAGAACCTTGCACAACGTTGAAATCATTCTCCACTGCGCTTGAGACAGGTGCATTCCACCTACTATATCGTGCTCAATTGTATAGGCTTGAATGGCCTTTTGCTGCTCCTCCAACCTTTGAAGCATATAGAGGGTTGAATTCCACCTCGTTACCACTTCTTGCTTCAGATGATGGCAGGGCAGGTTCAGTAGTTTTTGGTGGTGCTCCAGTCTTCTGTACGTGGTGCCTGTACGCCGAAAGTGTCCCGCAATTCTTCTGGCCACCGACAGCATCTCTTGCACGCCCCTGTCGTTTTTTAAAAAATTCTGCACCACCAAATTCAAGGTATGTGCAAAACATGGGACGTGCTGGAATTTGCCCATATTTAATGCACACACAATATTGCTGGCGTTGTCCGATGCCACAAATCCACAGGAGAGTCCAATTGGGGTAAGCCATTCCGCGATGATCTTCCTCAGTTGCCGTAAGAGGTTTTCAGCTGTGTGCGTATTCTGGAAACCGGTGATACAAAGCGTAGCCTGCCTAGGAAAGAGTTGCCGTTTGCGAGATGCTGCTATTGGTGCCGCCGCTGCTGTTCTTGCGGCGGGAGTCCATACATCTACCCAGTGGGCTGTCACAGTCATATAGTCCTGACCCTGCCCTGCTCCACTTGTCCACATGTCCGTGGTTAAGTGGACATTGGGTACAGCTGCATTTTTTAGGACACTGGTGACTCTTTTTCTGAGGTCTGTGTACATTTTCGGTATCGCCTGCCTAGAGAAATGGAACCTAGATGGTATTTGGTACCGGGGACACAGTACCTCCAACAAGTCTCTAGTTGGCTCTGCAGTAATGATGGATACCGGAACCACGTTTCTCACCACCCAGGATGCCAAGGCCTCAGTTATCCGCTTTGCAGTAGGATGACTGCTGTGATATTTCATCTTCCTCGCAAAGGACTGTTGAACAGTCAATTGCTTACTGGAAGTAGTACAAGTGGGCTTACGACTTCCCCTCTGGGATGACCATCGACTCCCAGCGGCAACAACAGCAGCGCCAGCAGCAGTAGGCGTTACACGCAAGGATGCATCGGAGGAATCCCAGGCAGGAGAGGACTCGTCAGAATTGCCAGTGACATGGCCTGCAGGACTATTGGCATTCCTGGGGAAGGAGGAAATTGACACTGAGGGAGTTGGTAGGGTGGTTTGCGCGAGCTTGGTTACAAGAGGAAGGGATTTACTGGTCAGTGGACTGCTTCCGCTGTCACCCAAAGTTTTTGAACTTGTCACTGACTTATTATGAATGCGCTGCAGGTGACGTATAAGGGAGGATGTTCCGAGGTGGTTAACGTCCTTACCCCTACTTATTACAGCTTGACAAAGGGAACACACGGCTTGACACCTGTTGTCCGCATTTCTGGTGAAATACCTCCACACCGAAGAGCTGATTTTTTTGGTATTTTCACCTGGCATGTCAACGGCCATATTCCTCCCACGGACAACAGGTGTCTCCCCGGGTGCCTGACTTAAACAAACCACCTCACCATCAGAATCCTCCTGGTCAATTTCCTCCCCAGCGCCAGCAACACCCATATCCTCCTCATCCTGGTGTACTTCAACACTGACATCTTCAATCTGACTATCAGGAACTGGACTGCGGGTGCTCCTTCCAGCACTTGCAGGGGGCGTGCAAATGGTGGAAGGCGCATGCTCTTCACGTCCAGTGTTGGGAAGGTCAGGCATCGCAACCGACACAATTGGACTCTCCTTGTGGATTTGGGATTTTGAAGAATGCACAGTTCTTTGCTGTGCTGCTTTTGCCAGCTTGAGTCTTTTCATTTTTCTAGCGAGAGGCTGAGTGCTTCCATCCTCATGTGAAGCTGAACCACTAGCCATGAACATAGGCCAGGGCCTCAGCCGTTCCTTGCCACTCCGTGTCGTAAATGGCATATTGGCAAGTTTACGCTTCTCCTCCGACAATTTTATTTTAGGTTTTGGAGTCCTTTTTTTTCTGATATTTGGTGTTTTGGATTTGACATGCTCTGTACTATGACATTGGGCATCGGCCTTGGCAGACGACGTTGCTGGCATTTCATCGTCTCGGCCATGACTAGTGGCAGCAGCTTCAGCACGAGGTGGAAGTGGATCTTGATCTTTCCCTAATTTTGGAACCTCAACATTTTTGTTCTCCATATTTTAATAGGCACAACTAAAAGGCACCTCAGGTAAACAATGGAGATGGATACTAGTATACAATTATGGACTGCCTGCCGAGTGCAGACACAGAGGTAGCCACAGCCGTGAACTACCGTACTGTACTGTGTCTGCTGCTAATATAGACTGGTTGATAAAGAGATGTCTATGTAACTATGTATGTATAAAGAAGAAAGAAAAAAAAACCACGGTTAGGTGGTATACAATTATGGACGGACTGCCTGCCGAGTGCAGACACAGAGGTAGCCACAGCCGTGAACTACCGTACTGTACTGTGTCTGCTGCTAATATAGACTGGTTGATAAAGAGATGTCTATGTAACTATGTATGTATAAAGAAGAAAGAAAAAAAAACCACGGTTAGGTGGTATACAATTATGGACGGACTGCCTGCCGAGTGCAGACACAGAGGTAGCCACAGCCGTGAACTACCGTACTGTACTGTGTCTGCTGCTAATATAGACTGGTTGATAAAGAGATGTCTATGTAACTATGTATGTATAAAGAAGAAAGAAAAAAAAAACCACGGTTAGGTGGTATACAATTATGGACGGACTGCCTGCCGAGTGCAGACACAGAGGTAGCCACAGCCGTGAACTACCGTACTGTACTGTGTCTGCTGCTAATATAGACTGGTTGATAAAGAGATGTCTATGTAACTATGTATGTATAAAGAAGAAAGAAAAAAAAACCACGGTTAGGTGGTATACAATTATGGACGGACTGCCTGCCGAGTGCAGACACAGAGGTAGCCACAGCCGTGAACTACCGTACTGTACTGTGTCTGCTGCTAATATAGACTGGTTGATAAAGAGATGTCTATGTAACTATGTATGTATAAAGAAGAAAGAAAAAAAAACCACGGTTAGGTGGTATACAATTATGGACGGACTGCCTGCCGAGTGCAGACACAGAGGTAGCCACAGCCGTGAACTACCGTACTGTACTGTGTCTGCTGCTAATATAGACTGGTTGATAAAGAGATGTCGTAGTAGTATGTATGTATAAAGAAGAAAAAAAAAACACGGTTAGGTGGTATACAATTATGGACGGACTGCCTGCCGAGTGCAGACACAGAGGTAGCCACAGCCGTGAACTACCGTACTGTGTCTGCTGCGACTGGATGATAAATGATATAAAAAATATATATATATCACTACTGCAGCCGGACAGGTATATATTATATATTATATAATGACGGACCTGCTGGACACTGTCTGTCAGCAGAATGAGTTTTATTTTTATAGAATAAAAAAAACAACAACACACAAGTGAAGTCACACGACGAGTGTTTAACTTTTTCAGGCAATCACAATATAAGTATACTACTAACTATACTGGTGGTCAGTGTGGTCAGGTCACTGGTCAGTCACACTGGCAGTGGCACTCCTGCAGCAAAAGTGTGCACTGTTTAATTTTAATATAATATTATGTACTCCTGGCTCCTGCTATAACCTATAACTGGCACTGCAGTGCTCCCCAGTCTCCCCCACAATTATAAGCTGTGTGAGCTGAGCAGTCAGACAGATATATAATATATATAGATGATGCAGCACACTGGGCTGAGCCTGAGCAGTGCACACAGATATGGTATGTGACTGAGTCACTGTGTGTATCGCTTTTTTCAGGCAGAGAACGGATATATTAAATAAACTGCACTGTCTGGTGGTCACTCACTATATAATATTATGTACTCCTGGCTCCTGCTATAACCTATAACTGGCACTGCAGTGCTCCCCAGTCTCCCCCACAATTATAAGCTGTGTGAGCTGAGCAGTCAGACAGATATATAATATATATAGATGATGCAGCACACTGGGCTGAGCCTGAGCAGTGCACACAGATATGGTATGTGACTGAGTCACTGTGTGTATCGCTTTTTTCAGGCAGAGAACGGATATATTAAATAAACTGCACTGTCTGGTGGTCACTCACTAGTAAACTCTCTGCACTCTCTACACTTCTACAGTACTCCTCCTAGTCCTAAGCTCCAGTAAATCTCTCTCTCTTATAATCTAAATGGAGAGGACGCCAGCCACGTCCTCTCCCTATCAATCTCAATGCACGTGTGAAAATGGCGGCGACGCGCGGCTCCTTATATAGAATCCGAGTCTCGCGATAGAATCCGAGCCTCGCGAGAATCCGACAGCGTCATGATGACGTTCGGGCGCGCTCGGGTTAACCGAGCAAGGCGGGAAGATCCGAGTCGCTCGGATCCGTGTAAAAAAAGCTGAAGTTCGGGCGGGTTCGGATTCCGAGGAACCGAACCCGCTCATCTCTATAGGGAACAGATCCTGTTCTAGTGCCTTGTTAACAAAATTGTCCCCATTGCCTATCCAGTCTAGGGCACATCTATAATTAGCCGCCAGAGAGTAATCTTCCAGGCAGGGGAGATTGACTCCCCCAAGTGAGGGTGGTTGTTTTAATTTAAACAATGCGATACGAGGACGTTTATTCGCCCATATAAATTTAGTAATGGCTTTATTTATTGTATGTATATCCTTTTTTGCTAACAAAAATGGGAGCATCTGTATTGGGTACAGCAAACGCGGAAAAGACACCATTTTATACAGATGACACCTACCTAAGTACGAGATCGGCAGGTGTTGCCATCTCGTAAAGTCCTCGATCATCTTATTAATGTAGTAAGAAAAATTTAAAGAATATAATTCCGAGGATCTAGATGACACACGTATACCAAGATACGTTATACAATCATGCGCCCATTTAAATGGAAACGTATCATCCCAACCTTCTCTCGCATCCCCACCCAACGCCAGTGCCTCCGTCTTATCAAAATTAACCAAAAATCCTGATATTAAATTGAAATTCCGCAAAGTGGTTAATAGTGAGGGAAAGGATGTTATAGGATCGCTAAAGTATAGTAAAAGATCATCCGCAAAAGCGGATACTTTTATGGTATGAGAGCCCACTTCTATACCTTTCCAGGACACGTCATCTATAAATGTGCGTATGAGCGGATCCAAAGCCAGATTAAATAGCAAGGGGGAGAGGGGGCAACCCTGTCTCGTCCCCCTATGTAACTGAAATGATTTAGTGTTTAATCCATTAATCGTGATAAACGCCTGTGGTGCGGCATATAGAGTTTTGAAGATGTTAATAAACTCCGTACCAAAGTGTTGGGCCTGTAGGATTCGGAGTATATGAGACCAGGAGACGCGGTCAAATGCCTTATCGGCATCACAACTAACTATAAGGGCTTTTTGACACTCTGATTGTTTCGAGCTATGTATCGCTGCCAGCAAAGTACGTATATTATGTACTGAGGTTCTGTTTCGGACAAACCCATTTTGAGCAGGATGCAAGATTCGCTGTAGAATGGGTTGAAGTCGAAATGCTAACAATTTAGTGAATAACTTTAAGTCCTGGTTCAGTAAGGATATCGGCCTATAGGATTGAACATACTTAGAGTCTTTTCCCGGTTTCGGAAAAACCACTATTCTAGCTTCATCAAAACCGGTCGGGGCTGAATTTCCTTTCAATAGTGAGTCGAAAAGGGCTAGCATGTATGGTATCAAGTGGGGAGCAAGCATTCGGTAGTACTCTGCCCCAAACCCGTCCGGGCCAGGGGATTTCCCTTTTTTCAATAATTTAATTAAAAATAATAATTCCGATTCCTGGACCGGTGCCGTTAGCGATGCTCTCTCTTCCTCAGTTAATACTGGGAGTCCTGCTTTTTCCAAAAATCTCAGACCATCTATTGGGTGGTCAGGAGGAGACTGATATAAAGTTTGATAATATCGTAAGAATTCTTCCGAGATAGCAGGGGTATCCATAACAGTAGAGGTAGAATCAGTATACAATTGGGTAATACGTGAAGGAGCAGAGTATGACCGAACCAAATTTGCCAATAATCGGCCCGATTTATTGCCAGTTCTAAAAAACCTGTTCCTATGAATATCATGAGAGAAACTCGATCGCTCGGTACATAGGGCATCATATTGCTGTTTTGCTGCAAGGTAGGCCTGGCGATTTTCATGTGAGTAGTGTGCAATGAGTATATCATAAGTTTTAGTTAAATTCTGACTAAGATCCTTTAATTGATTGTTAAGTGCCTTGCGTCTCCTGGAAACATATTCCATGATCTGACCACGTATTACTGGCTTCGAGGCGGACCAAAATAGATTTATGTCTTCAACATGTTCTATATTATCAGTCTTATAGTTTAGAAATGACTGTTCAAGATGTAGGCGAAAGTCTGAAGAATTTTCCATGTAAGCTGGAAACCTCCAGTTGTAAGAGTGTGGTATAGGAGTGTCCAATCTTATAGTGAACCACACCGGAGCATGGTCCGAAAGGAGAATAGGATCTATCTGGGAGTGTACTACCTGTTGTAGAAGAGTATCCGAGATTAGCCAATAGTCTAGTCTAGACGAGGAGTGATGGGGATGTGAGTAAAACGTATACTCACGAGATTCAGGATGTTGACACCTCCAGGGATCACACAATCTCATCGAACTGGTCAGTAAGGAAAGCGCTGGGGTGGCGACTGGATCATGGGCGTTGGCGGAAGTAGTTCTGTCCAATCCTGTCGATTGAACACAATTAAAATCCCCACCCATAATAATTGCACCCTCTGCCCAGTCTTGTAACTTTGCATAAATATCCGTGAAAAAGTGGGTATTAGTGCCCGTGGGAGCATAAATGTTAGCTATTGTATATGGCAGATCATGTATAGTCAATTTCAAAAACAGATATCTTCCCTCCGGGTCTATTAAGCAGTCATTAATATTGTAAACAAGAAATTTGCTAAAAATAATCATGACCCCTCTTTGTTTAGATGTGTAAGATGCCGTTTTAAAGTCTCCTATCCAAGAATCTCTTACCACATTAGGGTCAGAGATTTTCCAGTGTGTTTCTTGTAATAAAGCTATATCTGGTCGTAAACGTTTCAGGTGGGTCAGAATTTTCTTCCTCTTTATAGGGGAATTTAAGCCCTCCACGTTCCAAGTTACTAATTTAAGAGCTGTTTTGATCATTTTAGGGGGATTACCTATTGCTGTCATTTAACCGATGCCGACCCCAGGCCAAGTCATAAAATTAACAACTCTTTTTGGTGAACCTTTACCCGTCCCAGCAAGCGGGCAAGGGGAGGATGAATACCAGTCCAACAGGGGGAAATATAAACATATCACATTTAGTAGGAATATATCATGTGTGTTAACCTCAATCAGAATTCCAACAATTATCATAAACCGTTTCAACATTATGTGAACCCAGGAGGATTTCCGACTGAGCCGCATCCCAGCATAGCATTGCAGAACATAATCATACCAGAGTAGCCAAAGGGATGTCGGACCAGAAGGCCGTCTAATACTAGAGCATTTTAAAAGCTGAGTAAAGATGAGAAAAAAAAAGGAGTGAAATCAGTGAAATATAGAAAAGGAATGAGGATAAGAAATGGAGGGCAGGTGAGCCTAAGAAGAAAAAAATAAAACTAAAGAAAAGATTTACTACGTGTAGTTTCGTCTTACAAAGATACCTACAAATGCTATGAACCATTACATCATATGTAGGCACTAAACCACCTAAAATATGCTGAGTATATTCTGAATCAAATATGATCATCTGTAACCTGAATGTTCAAGAAATTGGAGATGACATCGCACTGTAACTCTGTAGTGTCAATCCGCATCGTCCATCCTGGACGAGCGAGAAGAAGCCAAAGAGTCCACAAAGTTCTTTGCAGCTTGCGGGGTGTCAAAGAAGTAGGACTTTCCAGAGTATGAGACCCTCAACTTGGCAGGATACAGTAATGCAAATCGAAGTTCCATCTCGAACATGCGTTTGCATATCGGGGAAAACTCTCGTCGCTTTGCAGCCACCATATAGGAGAAGTCTTGAAAAAGTAGGATCTTGGATTCCTGGTATTTGAGAGTGGTACGTTTTCTATAGGCATCAAGCAGACGAACTTTATCAGCGTAATTTAGAAACTTCATGATAACCGGTCTGGGCCTTTCTTTAGTAGATTGCCGATCAGGACCAATACGGTGAACACGTTCGATCAGCATTGATTCGGAGTCTGATATACATTTTAATTCTCTCGGCAGCCATTGAGAAACCAGATTCATCAATTCGTAAGGTTTCACCGTTTCTGGCAGCCCTATAAGGCGTACATTACTTCTTCTGTTTCTGTTCTCTAAATCTTCAAGTTTCTCTTGCATGGACGTCACTATTTTATCTTGTTCAGAGAGCGCTGTTTTAGCCGTTGTTAGATCATCCTCAAGGTCCGAGATTCTTTGCTCTGCCTCCGATAAACGCTGGTCATGATGATTCAACTGGGTAAGGGCTGAATCCAATGAATCTTTTAAAGGGGCTAATTTTTGATCTAAGAGAGAAGCCAGAATGTCAGTGATCTCGTGCGTTGTAAAGGATTTGGCGGAGTCCTTTGTTGTAGTAAGTGATGAGCATCTCAATGGACTATTATTAGGACCAGACGCCGGTGACTGAGGACTGTCCGCAGGAATATTGTCACGGCCCCGACCTTTGTTTGTGAACCGCGGGGATTTCTGGGAGTTTTAGCCATGTATTTATCCATTATGAGGAGCGTATGGCATAAAGAAGGTAGTAGAATAAAATAAATGAATTGCAATATAATTTCACACCAGCAGGGGGAGCTCCAATTCCATAAATTAAGGCTTGTCAGCAGATTTTATAGGCATATAGCTTCAGGACATCCACTATCAATAGGTCAGGTGACCAATAACGACTATCACTCAGCAGTAATAGTTAGCTATCTGTAGCAGTTAATATTTCAGAAGGGGGGGGACAATTAATAAGTATTATTATATATATATATGTATATAAAATAAAATAAATAATAATAGTTGCAGAAAGATGTGTGTTGTGTGGAGGCAGAGTACCTTTCTGCTCCCTTCAGCTCACCCCCACCACAGGTCTGGACTGGCAGCAGAAATCGAGGCTTCCCTGGACAGGACACTAATATGTGTCACGGCTGCTGGTGGCAAGGGATTGCAGACTTCTCCGTTTTTTCCCTTTTTCAAGATGGCCGCCGGGAGATGTGTAGCCCGAGGAAGTGCCCAGGGGGATCCAGCAATTGAGCGGGTGAGTGTGTGAGGTATACAGGAGGGGGGACCAGGACCTGAACCGCCGGGTAGCGCACTCCCGGGAGGTAGAAGTGGTAGCGCTGTAGTCGCGGTCACGAGCGGGGCGGGAAGCTCCGCTCCGTTGCCTTGGAGACCCGCGGTCAGCGCCCGGTGCACTCGAGGTCCCGGCTGTGAGGAGAGAGGTGGGCCGCAACCTGCAAGGACGTTCTAAGCGTCCCCCGGCTCCGCAACCCACTTTCTCCTGTCCCCTGTCAGCAGTAGAGGAGTGAGAGAGGCCGTGGGGAAACTTGGTGGGCTGTGTGGTATATGTAATACCCTGTTTCAAGGACGCCGTGCAGGAGCAGCTCCAAGGCACGTCCTTCTCCCCAGCCCGTCAAGCCACGCCCCCTGTTTTTTTTTTTTTAAATGACAGTTAGGAGATGACTGGTTGGTACATCTCTGTCTACTTTATCTCTGTTCAAGGCTTAAGACAAAGGCCCCTAAGTTGGAGATGTATCAACTTCAAGCCTTGGAGATAAAGTACTAACCAATCAGCTTCTAACTGTCATTTTATAGGTTGAGTTTGAAAAACAACAGAAGTTGATTGGTTGGTACTATGGGATCTATTCATGAAGCAGTGAAAATAGTGGAGAAGTTGCCCATGGCAACCAATCAGCTTTTAAGTAACATTTATCAAGTGCTTTATATAAAATCATATGTGGTAGCCAATTGGTTGCAATTGGGCAACTTCTCCACTGGCTCACTTCTCCACTCTTTTCACTGCTTCGTGAATAGACCCCTTAATCTCTCTCCAAGGCTTGATATATCTCCCCCTAAGAGAGGCACTGCCCTTGTACACGCAGAGAGTAAACATATCACTGTTGCTTCATCAGTTTATTCCAACAAAGCACTGATCCCTGATACCCGTCACTAGTGGTAGTGTAAGCGCTGTAGCTTGTTCAGACACTGGTTTAACCATGTAACGCCTGCCACGTCAAATAACATAGATAACTAATATGATACAGTCGGCGTTACAGGGTTAAATCCTAATGGCAAGTGCCAAGTGATGCCCCGATAGTTTATATCCCCTCCAGGCACGATGTTAAATGCGCTAACTAAAATATTTTGTGACCCGCTGCCATAAAATGCTCTCCAGTTTTATATCTATGGTAATAGGTCCCCACTGAAGAATATTCTCCATCAGTCATAAAGACTCGCTGCTGCTGCTGCTTCATTCCCCCTTGTTGTCTGAAAGATTTCTAGAAGTCAATGTCATGTCAGCATAAATCGCCAGGGAATGGAGGAGGCCTGTTGCCTAACAACGCAGACAGCAGTACCTGTACAGAACCTGAAGTGTAGCTGCACTGGTACAACCGTGATGAGGTCATTAGTGTTCACACAGATTTTAGTGATAATTTGCATACTGTAGCTACTGGCAACAGACAGAACATGGTAATAGAGACAGACCAGTCCTTTTGATATGAATCCTATGAAAGAGCAATAAGCAATAGACTTTTTCGCATTTCGCACGATGTATCAAAAAAGCATTAACACTGCTATAAGCAGTAATACCCTTCAAAGGGCAGTACAAACTGACGAAGGCAAAACATAGATGGTGACACGGACTAAAATTAGACTAAAATGAAAACGGAGATCCACTGACTATGAGCAGGATGTACTAACCTTGCGGTGTACATCCCGCCACACTCATCGATACTAATCCCATATGCACTAAATTACTATCGCAAAGGGGATGCAGTTAAGTTACCGTCTGTCCGCATCCCGAACTGTGTAAGTATACCAACTTCATTAGGTATGAAGGAGGGGGGTGTTATGGTTAGGCACCCACGGACGATTAGTGTTAGGCTGCAGGAGAGAGTTAGGTTTAGGCTGCGGGAAGGGGGGGATTAGGGTTAGGCACCCACGGGATGGTTAGGGTTAGGCTGCAGGGAGGGGGGTTAGGCACCCACAGGAGGGTTAGGGTTAGTCAGCGGAGAAGGGAGAGTTAGGTTTAGGCTGTGGAGAGGGGGGGAGCTTCCAATCCCACAATCCCAGGATTGAATCCCGTCTTATTTTTGGCCTAAATCCTGGGATGCCGCCGATCCCGGGATAGGCCTCCCTAGGCGTGGGGAATTCAATTGTTCTCAGCAGCAAGTTAATTAATGGGCACCCTATGGAGCAATTAAATTGTTGCTCTGTTCGTGCATGAAAGTTGCAGGAAGACACATTTCTACTCACAGCCTAATCAGGTGGCGGGCAGAAATGTGTGAACAGTCCGTGTTTTAGAATTTTGGGCGCCCTAACCGGACTTTAGACTGTTTTACATGCATAAACCCGGTCTATTTGGGTGGGATAAATAATGGGTGCCCAGAAACAATTGAATTGCTCTGCCGGGCATCCATTACAATCACGCCGTTGAAAACAATGAAGTTTCCACCACAGTATGCTTTATTTAAGCTTGTATCGTCATGGGCCCTCATTCCGAGTTGATCGCTCGCTAGCTGCTTTTAGCAGAAATGCAAACGCTAAGCCGCCGCCCTCTGGGAGTGTATCTTAGCTTAGCAGAAGTGCGAACGAAAGGTTTGCAGTTCTGCTGTAAAATATTTTCATGCAGTTTCTGAGTAGCTCCAGACCTACTCCTACCTTGCGATCACTTCAGACAGTTTAGTTCCTGCTTTGACGTCACAAACACCCCCTGCGTTCGACCAGCCACTCCCCCGTTTCCCCAGGCACGCCTGCGTTTTTGGACAGGGAAAAATACTGGCGCCGGCTAAATCTAAAAAATGAAGAGCGGAAAAAGATTTATCAATTAAAAAATGAATTATACATTTATTAAATGATTAAAAATAAATAAAAAATAATTTAAAAGTAGATAAGTAGCTTGTGTGATGTCAGGAGGGTAATTTGATAATATAATTGAGAGTCACTCAAATTAAGACCACTTGTATTTCCATTAGGGCAGTAAGCACCGGTACTCTGGCTAGAACTCAGTCCTCCAAGGTATCCTCATTTCTCTGACGTCCTAGTGGATGCTGGGAACTCCGAAAGGACCATGGGGAATAGCGGCTCCGCAGGAGACTGGGCACAACTAAAGAAAGCTTTTAGGTCACCTGGTGTGCACTGGCTCCTCCCACTATGACCCCCCTCCAAGCCTCAGTTAGATTTTGTGCCCGGCCGAGGTTGGATGCACACTAGGGGCTCTCCTGAGCTTCTAAAAAGAAAGTATATAATTAGGTTTTTTATTTTACAGTGAGACCTGCTGGCAACAGGCTCACTGCAGCGAGGGACTAAGGGGAGAAGAAGCGAACCTACCTGCTTGCAGCTAGCTTGGGCTTCTTAGGCTACTGGACACCATTAGCTCCAGAGGGATCGACCGCATGGAACTGGCCTTGGTGTTCGGTCCCGGAGCCGCGCCGCCGTCCCCCTTACAGAGCCAGAAGCAAGAAGAGGTCCGGAAAATCGGCGGCAGAAGACATCAGTCTTCACCAAGGTAGCGCACAGCACTGCAGCTGTGCGCCATTGCTCCTCATACACACTTCACACTCCGGTCACTGAGGGTGCAGGGCGCTAGGGGGGGGCGCCCTGAGCAGCAATAAAAACACCTTGGCTGGCAAAAATACCACAATATATAGCCCCAGAGGCTATATATGTGATATAGTGTTCACTCTAGGAGTGAAAAGGGGCAGGGCGCCGGACTCAGGGGGGCACATGCGCGCGCGCCCGAAATGGGGGCGCGGCCACGCAAATTAGGGGGCGTGGCCACGCCTCCGTCATTTTAGGGGGCGGTGCGGCCCACAGACGCTACTATAGAGAGCGTCTGTGGCCGGCGACGTCACTGTTGGGGGCGTGCCCAGCACCTCCGTCGGTGCTGGGCTTCCCCCAGCCCTCTCCCAATGCGTGAATGGATGCCGCGCGCATGCGCACGGCATCTATACACGCCGGGAGGGCAGGGAGCGGGCGGCTGTTCTAGCAGGGCGCCGCAAAAGGGGCAGGGCGGGTTTTGCCTGTTAAAAAACGGGCAGGGCGCGGCGCCCTGCTAAAACAGCCTAGAGTGAACACTATGATAATTACCCCTGCCAGAATCCATAAAAAAGCGGGAGAAAAGTCAGCGAAAAAGGGGCGGAGCTATCTCCTTCAGCACACTGGCGCCATTTCTCCCTCACAGCTCCGCTGGAAGGAAGCTCCCTGGCTCTCCCCTGCAGTCTACACTACAGAAAAGGGTAAAAAAGAGAGGGGGGGCACTAAATTTAGGCGCAGTATATATAACAGCAGCTATAGGGGACATAATTCAGTTAGTCCCTGCATTATATAGCGCTCTGGTGTGTGCTGGCATACTCTCACTCTGTCTCCCCAAAGGGCTTTTGTGGGTCCTGTCCTCTGTTAGAGCATTCCCTGTGTGTGTGCGGTGTGTCGGTACGGCTGTGTCGACATGTTTGATGAGGATAATGATGTGGAGGCGGAGCAGATTCCTATAGAAGGGATGTCACCCCCTGCGGGGCAGACACCTGAGTGGATGGACTTATGGAAGGAATTGCGTGCACGTGTCGACTCCTTACACAAAAAATTTGACGACATGCCAAATGCGGGACAGCCGGCTTCTCAGCTCGTGCCTGTCCAGGCGTCTCAAAGGCCATCGGGGGCTCTAAAACGCCCGCTACCTCAGATGGCAGACGCGGATGTCGACACGGATACTGACACCAGTGTCGACGACCATGAGTCTAGTCTAATGTCCACTAAGGCCATTCGTTGCATGATTGAAGCAATGAAAGAGGTGTTACAAATTTCTGATATAAACCCAGGTACCTCTAAAAAGGGTATTATGTTTGGGGAGAAAAAACTACCCGTAGTTTTTCCCCCATCAGAAGAATTAAATGAAGTGTGTGAAGAAGCGTGGGCTTTCCCTGATAAAAGATTGGTAATCTCTAAGAAGTTACTAATGGCGTTCCCTTTCCCGCCAGAGGATAGGTCACGTTGGGAGACACCCCCTAGGGTGGATAAAGCGCTCACACGTTTGTCTAAAAAGGTGGCACTACCGTCTCCGGATACGGCCGCCCTCAAGGAACCTGCTGATAGATAGCAGGAGGCGATCCTGAAGTCTGTATATACACACTCAGGCATTATACTTAGACCAGCTATTGCGTCAGCATGGATGTGCAGTGCTGCCGCTGCGTGGTCAGATTCCCTGTCAGAAAATATTGACACCCTAGACAGGGACACTATTCTGCTAACCATAGAGCATATAAAAGACTCAGTCTTATACATGAGAGATGCACAGAGGGAGATCTGCCGGCTGGCATCTAAAATAAGTGCATTGTCCATTTCTGCTAGGAGAGGCTTATGGACTCGCCAGTGGACAGGGGATGCAGATTCAAAAAGGCACATGGAAGTTTTGCCTTATAAGGGTGAGGAGTTATTTGGGGATGGTCTCTCGGACCTAGTTTCCACAGCAACTGCTGGGAAGTCAGCATTTTTACCCCATGTTCCCTCACAGCCTAAAAAGGCGCCGTTTTATCAGGTACAGTCCTTTCGGACTCAGAAAAACAGGCGTGGAAAAGGCGGGTCCTTTCTGTCCAGAGGCAGAGGTAGGGGAAAAAGGCTGCAACAAACAGCAGGTTCCCAAGAGCAAAAGTCCTCCCCCGATTCTTCCAAGTCCGCCGCATGACGGTGGGGCTCCACAGGCGGAGCCAGGTACGGTGGGGGGCCGCCTCAAAAATTTTAGCGATCAGTGGGCTCGCTCACAGGTGGATCCCTGGATCCTGCAAATAGTATCTCAAGGGTACAAACTGGAATTCGAGGCGTCTCCACCCCACCGGTTCCTAAAATCTGCCTTGCCGATTACTCCTTCAGACAGGGAGGCTGTGCTAGCGGCAATTCACAAGCTGTATTCCCAGCAGGTGATAATCAAGGTGCCCCTACTTCAACAAGGACGGGGTTACTATTCCACACTGTTTGTGGTACCGAAACCGGACGGTTCGGTGAGACCCATTTTAAATTTGAAATCCTTGAACACATACATAAAAAAATTCAAGTTCAAGATGGAATCGCTCAGGGCGGTTATTGCAAGCCTGGACGAGGGGGATTACATGGTATCCCTGGACATCAAGGATGCTTACCTGCATGTCCCCATTTACTATCCTCACCAGGAGTACCTCAGATTTGTGGTACAGGATTGCCATTACCAATTCCAGACGCTGCCGTTTGGACTCTCCACGGCACCGAGGGTGTTTACCAAGGTAATGGCGGAAATGATGATACTCCTTCGAAGAAAGGGAGTTTTAATTATCCCGTACTTGGACGATCTCCTAATAAAGGCGAGGTCCAAGGAGCAGTTGTTGGTGGGAGTAGCACTATCTCAGGAGGTGCTACACCAGCACGGTTGGATTCTGAATATTCCAAAATCACAGCTGGTTCCGACGACACGTCTACTGTTCCTGGGTATGATTCTGGATACAGTCCAGAAAAAAGTGTTTCTCCCGGAGGAGAAAGCCAAGGAGCTGTCATCTCTAGTCAGAGACCTCCTGAAACCAAAACAGGTATCGGTGCATCACTGCACGCGGGTCCTGGGAAAGATGGTGGCTTCTTACGAAGCAATTCCTTTCGGCAGGTTCCATGCCAGAATCTTTCAGTGGGACCTGTTGGACCAATGGTCCGGATCGCATCTTCAGATGCATCGCCTAATAACCCTGTCTCCAAGAACCAGGGTGTCTCTGCTGTGGTGGCTGCAGAGTGCTCATCTTCTAGAGGGCCGCAGATTCGGCATACAGGACTGGGTCCTGGTGACCACGGATGCCAGCCTTCGAGGCTGGGGGGCAGTCACACAGGGAAGAAACTTCCAAGGACTATGGTCGAGTCAGGAGACTTCCCTACACATAAATATTCTGGAACTAAGGGCCATTTACAATGCCCTAAGTCAGGCAAAATCCCTGCTTCTACACCAGCCGGTACTGATCCAGTCAGACAACATCACGGCAGTCGCCCATGTAAATCGACAGGGCGGCACAAGAAGCAGGATGGCAATGGCAGAAGCCACAAGGATTCTCCGATGGGCGGAAAATCACGTACTAGCACTGTCAGCAGTGTTCATTCCGGGAGTGGACAACTGGGAAGCAGACTTTCTCAGCAGGCACGACCTCAACCCGGGAGAGTGGGGACTTCATCCAGAAGTCTTCACGCTGATTGTAAATCGATGGGAACGGCCACTGGTGGACATGATGGCGTCCCGCCTAAACAAAAAACTAGAGAGATATTGCGCCAGGTCAAGGGACCCTCAGGCGATAGCTGTGGACGCTCTAGTGACACCGTGGGTGTACCAGTCAGTTTATGTGTTCCCTCCTCTGCCTCTCATACCAAGGGTACTGAGAATAATAAGAAAACGAGGAGTAAGAACAATACTCGTGGTTCCGGATTGGCCAAGACGAGCGTGGTACCCGGAACTTCAAGAGATGATCTCAGAGGACCCATGGCCTCTGCCACTCAGACAGGACCTGCTGCAGCAGGGGCCCTGTCTGTTCCAAGACTTACCGCGGCTGCGTTTGACGGCATGGCGGTTGAACGCCGGATCCTGAAGGAAAAGGGCATTCCGGAGGAAGTCATTCCTACGCTGATTAAAGCCAGGAAAGATGTAACTGCAAAGCATTATCACCGCATATGGCGGAAATATGTTGCTTGGTGTGAGGCCAAAAAGGCCCCAACAGAGGAATTTCAACTAGGTCGATTTCTGCATTTCCTACAAGCAGGAGTGACTATGGGCCTGAAATTAGGCTCCATTAAGGTACAGATCTCGGCTCTGTCGATTTTCTTCCAGAAAGAACTAGCTTCACTACCTGAAGTTCAGACGTTTGTGAAAGGAGTGCTGCATATTCAGCCCCCGTTTGTGCCTCCAGTGGCACCTTGGGATCTCAACGTGGTGTTGAGTTTCTTAAAATCACATTGGTTTGAGCCACTTAAAACCGTGGATCTAAAATATCTCACGTGGAAAGTGGTCATGTTATTGGCCTTGGCTTCAGCCAGGCGTGTGTCAGAATTGGCAGCTTTGTCATGTAAAAGCCCTTATCTGATTTTCCATATGGATAGGGCGGAATTGAGGACTCGTCCCCAGTTTCTCCCTAAGGTGGTATCAGCTTTTCACTTGAACCAACCTATTGTGGTGCCTGCGGCTACTAGGGACTTGGAGGATTCCAAGTTACTGGACGTAGTCAGGGCCTTGAAAATTTATGTTTCCAGGACGGCTAGAGTCAGGAAAACTGACTCGCTATTTATCCTGTATGCACCCAACAAACTGGGTGCTCCTGCTTCTAAGCAGACTATTGCTCGCTGAATTTGTAGCACAATTCAGCTGGCGCATTCTGCGGCTGGACTGCCGCATCCTAAATCAGTAAAAGCCCATTCCACGAGGAAGGTGGGCTCATCTTGGGCGGCTGCCCGAGGGGTCTCGGCTTTACAACTTTGCCGAGCTGCTACTTGGTCAGGGGCAAACACGTTTGCAAAATTCTACAAATTTGATACCCTGGCTGAGGAGGACCTTGAGTTCTCTCATTCGGTGCTGCAGAGTCATCCGCACTCTCCCACCCGTTTGGGAGCTTTGGTATAATCCCCATGGTCCTTTCGGAGTTCCCAGCATCCACTAGGACGTCAGAGAAAATAAGATTTTACTCACCGGTAAATCTATTTCTCGTAGTCCGTAGTGGATGCTGGGCGCCCATCCCAAGTGCGGATTGTCTGCAATACTTGTACATAGTTATTGTTAACTAAAGGGTTATTGTTGAGCCATCTGTTGAGAGGCTCAGTTGTTTTCATACTGTTAAACTGGGTATAGTATCACGAGTTATACGGTGTAATTGGTGTGGCTGGTAGGAGTCTTACCCGGGATTCAAAATCCTTCCTTATTATGTCAGCTCGTCCGGGCACAGTGCCCTAACTGAGGCTTGGAGGGGGGTCATAGTGGGAGGAGCCAGTGCACACCAGGTGACCTAAAAGCTTTCTTTAGTTGTGCCCAGTCTCCTGCGGAGCCGCTATTCCCCATGGTCCTTTCGGAGTTCCCAGCATCCACTACGGACTACAAGAAATAGATTTACCGGTGAGTAAAATCTTATTATAACTTCAGACATAAATATTACCAGGTCTCAGATGAAAGTCCCCTTGGTTCTCAATTGCAGATCGAGGTCCAATGGCAGCAGGGGAGTAGGCAGAGACTTCCAATGGAAAATGCTGATAAGGATCCTGGAGGATATAAAGTCCAGAAAATGCCAGATAATTCTAGATGGTGATTATAGTGCCCGTGGTCAAGAAGAAATGGTGCTCAACGCGTTTCGCTGGTCTAGGTCACCGCCAGCTTCCTCAGGAGCCTGCATTTTTATCTGACACTCCTGCGTTTTTTAACCCCTCCCGGAAAACGGCCAGTTACCTCCCAGAAACGCCCCATTCATGTCAATCACTCACCGATCAGCAGAGCGACTGAAAAGATTCGCTCAACCTTGTGTGAAACTGCATAGTTTTTTGTGAAAGTACGTCGCGCGTGCGCACTGCGGCCCATACGCATGCGCAGAAGTGCCGATTTTTAGCCTGATCGCTGTGCTGCGAACAACAGCAGCTAGCGATCAACTCGGAATGACCCCCATGGTCTCTACCGTAAGTATCACTAAGCTGCTTCGAATATATTTTCTTTATACATTGTGGCCATAGAAAAAAAACAAAAAACCTACTGCTGCATGTTGTAAACATGGGCTACAATTTCTAAATTATGGGGATCACTCTCCAAAATAAAACTATGAAATTGTAGCCAATGGGCTACAATAGCTAACGACATCTTGAGATATTGTCATTGGGGGATCATGCTTTCGGGTGGATAAATTACAGAAAACTACAGGCCCCATTCAAAACTATTACTTCCACACAATATTTCATGGGCAACTTTAATAGATATGCCCCTAAAACTCATTACTTACCTACACAGAAGACGGCTAAATCAACACATGTATGTAAAAAGGTGAATTTCTAAGAAAAGGAAAAAAAGGACAGTGTGTATATGGTTGTAACGCATAGTAAATGTATTGTGTATATTTTTGTATGTGCCTTGAGTCCTGTTAGAGAAAAAGCGCTAAATAAATAAAATAATAACTATTATTATTATTATTATTTGTTTGGTGTGTTCGGATTCAGCTGTATGTAAGAAATGTAAGAGACGATGCGCGAGTTTCCCACAGACCTGAATGAAAGGTCATACAGTATGAGAAGTACACATAAAATCAATGTACAATGACAAGGAGAAATATAATGGTATTTACTGCCAGGTAGTGAAAATAACATGTGTCACTAAAACGAAAAGTAAGAAAGAGCCTGCTCTACCGAACGAGCTTATAACATGGTCATGGCTGCATCTAATATATATTATTATGTGACCAATTCCAACACTTGTGCTGTGCCTGTAGTAAGGTTGTATGAAAGGTTGGATGGAGTACAGTATAGTGCTGCCACATATGGAGAGTATGCAGGAATGAAGAAGAAGGCTGGTCACTCAATTTCCGCAGATCACACAAGGACAACATTAGAATTTCAGGAACTTGAAAAGAGGCAGAAAAGAGATGGAACAAATGACTGGCGAACCGTGTTTTAGTTTGAACTGAGACCCCACCATTTATACCCCTCATTATAAAACCTGCTTAGTTTGTTATTCTGTATCTAGTGTCAGAGACTAAGGGGTATATTCAATTGTGGTCGGAATTTCCAATATTCAATTGAAGCCCCTTTTTTTTGACTGGTCTGAAAATTCGACCATGTCGAAAAAGTGTACACAGCTTTTGATGAATTTGCGGGAGTTTTCGCCCGTTTTTTGTCCCGTTTTCGCCCATGCCAATTCAACTTTTTAAAAAGTTGGATTGGCATGTCGAAAGACGGGACTACAAACGGGGCCAAAAACGCTCGCAAATTGAATAAGGAACTGTCGGATCCTCTCAGACAGCAATTGAATATACCCCTATAGGCGGTATGCACTAAGCATTACATCCGCGATGCGGTACATCCCACCACTTATCGCGCACATACTTACCGTGTGTATACTTAAAAATGCAATGTAAATCGCAAAGGACAGCCCTGTAAGCTGCCCTTTGAGACAGAAGGACTTATGTTTTAGGACCCAGGATATGACGCGGCGGCTGCCAGGGTTGCGGAGAGGGATCCCTCTAAGAGGAAAATGTGATGCATTTCCATACTCTTACCCACCGCATCCAAGCCCAGGAACATATCGCATTCCGGATATTGGAACATATGGGAATTGCGGGCAAATTTCATTGCGTGGAAAGATGATGCAGAACAAAATAGAGAAAAAGATGCCCTCCGCAACCGGGAAAGCAGATGTCTGCGACCGGAGAGGCCTAGCGAATCACAGATCAAAACAAAAAAAAAACAAAAAAAAAAACAAATATTAATAATAATTATGATACCATATTTATATACAGAGGGCGCAGAAATATGCCCGATCAGTGATTAAGGGGTTAGTTGCGGCGGTGGTTACTTAATAACCGGAGTAATTTAGTATTGCTCCGTTGTATTCTAATTGATTAGTGTTGAGACCATGCTACAGAAGAACCTAGAAAATGGATAATAGCAAAATCATGTTCCAAATAACATAACTACAGTATGATAAATAAGTTGTTTTCATTTAGGTAATTGAATTGTTGGTATTTGCCCCATTTGCGCTGTATGCAGGGGTGTAACTTCCTGCAGTAAAGGGCGGATTCAGAGGTGGACACTAACTGCTCTGCAGCTGCATCATTGTACACAGCAGCAGTGTGAAACTATGCAAAAGCCGCAGGATATGCTCACTGCAGGCTTTTGTGACCTGCTGCTGCACCGAGCAGTGCCAGATTAAGGTCTACATGGGCCTGGAGCTAAAAGGACCTATTGTGTGCTGCTGCGGGAGATGTGAAGAGCACTGTGGTGGTATGACTAGTGATGTGGGGGTGTGGTCTGTATAGGGTGTGCGGCCTGTGCCAAGGGAAGCTCCACCCACCCCATTGTTAATCCGGACCCGGCATTAAGATTACTCATGATATCCGGGAAAATCATGCTTCGGCACTCCCAGAAAATGGGACCAACAAGGCCTGCATTTTCTTGAACGCTGTCAGCTGCCACCCCGTCGTTGCTCCCAAAACCCAGAGTATGCCATAGTGTTCCCACTAGGAAGTGGGTAGGGTACACATGTGCTGGGGCAACATGCGCACACGATTGAAAAGGGGGCGTGGTCCCGTCGGCATCACTATTGGTGGCAGTGCGGCCCCTGTCAGCATCACAAATAGAGGCATGCTCGGCTGTCAACATCACTAATGGGTGCGTGCTGCTGGGCTTCCCCCAACCTCACCCCTTAATATGAATAGATGCTGTGCATCTATTCACGTGGCAGCCTGTTTTAGAAGGGCGCCGGTAAAAGGGCTGGGCACATTTTAGCCTTTAAAAATCTGTCAGGGCGCGGCGCCCTACTAAAACAGCCTAACGTGAAGACTACGCTTCATTCGCAACCGTCCAGACGTATATGCAGTACAAACATAAAACGGTTACTGCTGGTAAATGCCTAACCATCTGCCTCAAGTCACCACGATAAAAGTGACATAAAAAGCATAATTTTCAGAAGAAATATTCATGTCCCCAGTGGCTATACAGTGAATGCTGCAAGTCTATCCAGCAATTTCCTAGTGTGGCCTCCTGCGTATCTTGCCTCCATTAACGGCCCTAAGACATTCAGCAAGCAGAACCACTATTTGTTTTTCAAAAACAACTTCAGGTTGTGCAACGCCCTCGACAGATGCTGGAAACATTATTTTAATGATCTACGGATAATGAGGAATAGATTTCCTTTGTAGATCGAGCAGCTTGCTTCGACAAAGTCCATTTCTATTCTACAGCCTGCAGCCACACCTCCTCCTTAATAAGCCATGTGTGATGTTCCTGTGCACACACGTCTCTGCATCGGGGCTAATTCCCCCAGCTGGGACTCGGCTTGCTTATTTCTGAGCCATAGATTGAGTTTACAGGGAGGAAATAAACCATTATTATGTTGCAAACGGCCTGGGAGATCCTGAGCGTGTTTTGTTGATGTCGTGTCTCCGATCCGTGCATTCTAACACTGCAGTAAGATGTAATACAGGCAAGCGGATCCTCGGTAATTGCACTACAATTACTTGCATGCATAACATGCACAGGGCTTTAATAACATGCAGACTGATTTCATTAGATGGGTAGAGGGACACTTACTGATATTTAGTGATAGGTGTGGTCATCTACAAAAGACATTTATCAATAACCATTGTAATATAACAACATGCAGACAGATGTCATATTAGGCCATCTGAGGCTTTGTGTCATGAATTTAACCAATTATTGTCCTTCTGCAAAAATATTAGTGTGCTAGATTATACCCATATACTGTAGGAGAGCATGCAAAAAGACCGTCACCAAAATAAAGGCCGTCAAGAATCCTGGTTATTTTCTCCAAGAAAATATTCCTATCCTCTGCACCTAATTATTAAATGATTTAGCTACCATTAAAATAAATACTTGTTATGTGGGTATTGTGCTTATCCTTTGTATTGTTCCTTTTGTTTCTGTACCGTTAAAAACATAATTAAACACTTCTGTCTTAAAATAGATACAGTTCTCGCAGAGCTTTATTCACCTTGTACAGCCCCTTCAAGCTCCTGTATTCCCAAATCTTCAAGGCTTGAAGTGTGGAATTGTTCCTATCCAAATCATTTACAGATAGCCCAGAACCTTATAAGCAACCTGGGAGAAACAAACGTATTTCCTCTACAGTCTCCCAAAGCTAAGTCCTCAGCCACTAAAAACTGGTTCCGACCTGGGTAACTGAACACCGGCTGTGTAACAACGGCTTGAAACTCTGTTCAGGCTGGATCCAGGTTAGTAGTGGGTCTTCCCTATGCCGCAGTTTGGAGATGTCATTATCTCCAAGCGTCTGTGACCCAGCTCTCCATAGGCTTTTAAAGGGACCCAGGTCGGATGATCTGGGTCACCCGTTAACACTGCAGCATTACCCGGGTCTTACCGTGTCCAACCTGGTAGCAGAAGTGGAAAAAGGTATTATACACTTCTGATATAATCCTCTTACCTTCCAAGCCCTGAACAATAACCTCCTAAAGCCACACCTCCCAGCACTGGAAAAAGGGGGACTTCTTGCATGCACTGTGCAACAGATACTGTACATACATAATTGGGCAATGCCTAGCAGACATGAGGCCCCGCCCGATTATGTATGAGGCTTCGGGGGGCGTGGCTAGTTTCTTATCATAATGGGGGCTATACACAAAATAGTCTAAGTTGGTGAAGTGAAATGAGAAAAATTTATATCAAAAATTAATTTTTATAAATAAAAATTTGAAAATTGGCATGTGCATATGTATTCAACCCTTTGCTATAAAGCCCCTCAAAAGCTTTGGTGCAACCAATTACCTTCAGAAGTCACATAATTAGTGAAATGAAGTCCACCTGTGTGCAATCTAAGTGTCACATGATCTGTCAGTTTAAACACACCTTTTCTGGAAAGCCACAGAGGCTGTAACAGCACTAAGCAAGAGGCATCACACCATGAAGACCAAGGAGCTCTCCAAACAAGTCAGGGACAAAGTTGTTGAGATGTACAAGTCAGGGTTGGGTTATAAAAAAAATATCCAAATCTTTGATGATCCTCCGAAGCACCATCAAATCTATCATCTTCAAAAGGAAAGGCCATGGTACCACAACAAACCTGCCAAGAGAGGGCCAGCCACCAAAACTCACAGACCGGGCAAGGAGCTGCAGAATTCCACAGCAGAGACTGGTGTATCTGCACATGTGACCACAATAAGCCGTACACTCCACAGAGCTGGGCTTTATGGAAGAGTGGCCAGAAAAAAAGCCACTACATAGTGTTAAAAATAACAAAAATAAAAATAAGAAGGCACGTTTTGAGTTTGCCAAAAGGCATGTGGGCGTCTTCCCAAATGTATGGTGGAAGGTGCTCTGGTCAGATGAGACTAAAATTTTACTTTTCAGACACCAAGGAAAAAGCTATGTCTGGCGTAAATCCAACACATCCCATCACCCCAAGAACACCATCCCCACAGTGAAACATCATGCTGTGGGGATGTTTTTCAGGAGCAGGGACTGGGAAACTGTTTCGAGTCGAGGGAAAGATTAATGGTGCTAAATACAGGGATATTCTTGAGCAAAACCTGTTTCAGTCTGCCTGTGATTTGAGACTGGGACGGAGGTTCACCTTCCAGCAGAACAATGACCCGAAGAATATTGCTAAAGCAACACTCGAGTTGTTTAAGGGGAAACATTTAAATGTGTTGGAATGGCCTAGTCAAAGGCCAGATCTCAATCCAATTGAGAATCTGTGGTCAGACTTGAAGATTGCTGTTCACAAGCGGAAACCATCCAACACGAAGGAGCTGGAGCAGTTTTGCCTTGAGGAATGGGTAAAAATATCAGTGGCAAGATGTGGCAAGCTCATAGAGACTTATCCAAAGCGGCTTGCAGCTGTAATTGCCGCAAAAAGTGGCTCTACAAAGTACTGACTGAATAGTTATGCATGCTGAAGTTTTCTGTTATTTTGTCCTATTTGTTGTTTACTTCAATAAAAAATAAACAAAAAAACATCTTCAAAGTTGTAGCCATGTTCTGTGAATGAAATGATACAAACCTTCAAACAATCCATTTTAATTCCAGGTTGTGAGGCCACAAAACATGAAAAATGCAAAGGGGGTGAATACTTTAGCAAGGCACTGTATAGCGGAAAAAAAGGGTACTTTTCACAGATTTGGATTCGCCTGTCTCAGCGGGTCATGATCCATCCCGCCCCCAATAAGTGTGGGTATCGAGACTAATTGAATAGCCCCTGGCGGTAAATGACTGCAGCTACTGTAATTGAATACTGGCCTCAGTATGTAACAGATTCTCAGCCTACTGAGCCTTGATTACCAACACAGTTAAAAGGTATGCTGACTTCTCAAGAGAAGTTTAGAGAAATATTCTTCAGAATAATCCATTACAGTAACTTTAAACTGTTTGCAATAGTTATGACTAAAACATTGACTAAAATTAGACTAAAATTAAAACTGAGATCCACTGACTAAGGGGGACATTTACTAAGCAGTGATGAGAGCGGAGAAGTGAGCCAGTGGAGAAGTTGCCCCATCAACCAATCAGCAGCTCTGTATAATTTTATAGTATGCAAATTATAGATGTTACTTCAGTGCTGAATGGTTGCCATGGGCACTTCTCCACTGGCTCACTTCTCCGCTCTTATCACTGCTTAGTAAATGTCCCCCTCAATCTTGATTAAAACAAAGCAAAAAAAGAGACTAGAATATAAACCAACTAAGTATGCGACTAAGACGACAATAACATTTAAAATCATTGTTAAAATTAACACTGCGTTCACCCTCCTTTAAATGGCTCAAGAGCAAAAAAATCGCAAGCCACATATATATTGACGGCTTGTAGGTGCCGTGTATTTGCAGAGTACAGTATCATCTCTGAGACTATGGGCCTAATTCAGGCCTGATCACTGTTGGGTGATTATCAAATGACTGCGCATGGATCGCAATGCGCAGACACAAGGCCAAACTGCGAAAGAATGGTGCGAATGTTTTGATCGCTAGGCGTACGCAAGTTGATTGGCAGGAAGCGGACATTTAGGGGTGGTAACTGACCGTTTTCTGGGAGTGTCAGGAAAAACGAAGGCGTTCCCAAGCGTTTTCTGGGAGGGTGTATGACGACAGCTCCGGCCCCGAACAGCCTGTTTGCATCGCACTGTAGGAGCTAGTCCTGGGCTGCGCACAGACTGGAAAAATCATTCAATGGTGAGTGAGTTGCAAACAGATTTGCAGAAGTCCGCTGTCTGGCAAAGTTTTCGTACGGCGTACACATGCATTCGCACACTTGCACGAGGTGGGTTTTCACTCTCTATGGGCAGGGCAGTAGGGAGCCTGGCTGGGCCAAGGTATTTTCAGGGGGCGTGGCGTAATCACAGGAGGCGTGGTCATGCACCCTTAGAAAAAAATACTGAAAAAATTATGTTTTAAGCACCTCCATGGCCACACTGCAGCCCAGCACAAAAACGCAGAGGAGCGATCAGATCTGAATTAGGCCCTATGATGCCCAAATTAACCTCTGCGCCCCTCACCTCTCTTGTCTAGAATTATCTGACTGCTAGCTACTTCTGGATGTCCCAGAGCTTTCTATTTATATGCTTTTGCAATTCATATGCCCTGGAGCTGAGCATATACAAGTATAGGCAATGCATACCTCCAAATTTCTGTGATCCACAATGACATGTCGCTCCGAAGGCTCGACCACGGGCAGAAAGGGGGTGGCCCCAGTAAAAATGGGAGGAGCCTCAGGAGAAGGGACGGGGTATCCCCGAGCAGCTGGACAGCCCCTTCCTCTCCTCCCCACACTGTTCAGATGCCGTGCGCAGAGCAGAGCAGCGGTGATCACTGGCTCTAACAACTGTCACTTCCGCCCGCGGGACACTGTGACCCGTGGGAGGGACAGCAGGAGAGTGTCCAAATAGCGGGACTGTCCTGCTGAAATCGGGACAGTTAGGAGGTATGGGCAATGCAAAGTCGTACCCTAGCACCTGAAAAACGAAGCATTACTGGACTATAATGGGGCATTATTGTGTACATAAAGTTCTGGGCCGTGTGATGATAAAAAATAAGATTTAAACCTACCGGTAAATTTTTTTCTCCTAGTCCGTAGAGGATGCTGGGGACTCCGTAAGGACCATGGGGAATAGACGGGCTCCGCAGGAGACATGGGCACTAAAAAGAACTTTAGATATGGGTGTGCACTGGCTCCTCCCTCTATGCCCCTCCTCCAGACCTCAGTTAGAGAAACTGTGCCCATAGGAGACGAACAGTACGAGGAAAGGATTTTTGTTAATCTAAGGGCAAGATTCATACCAGCCCACACCATCCACACCGTATAACATGGAATATACGAACCAGTTAACAGCATGAAACAAAAAACAGTATCAGCCCGAGACTGATCAAACTGTAACATAACCCTTATGTAAGCAAACTATATACAAGTCTTGCAGAAGATAGTCCGCACTGGGACGGGCGCCCAGCATCCTCTACGGACTAGGAAAAAAATATTTACCGGTAGGTTTACAATCTTATTCGCTTTTACGTCCTAGAGGATGCTGGGGACTCCGTAAGGACCATGGGGATTATACCAAAGATCCAGACCGGGCGGGAGAGTGCGGATGACTCTGCAGCACCGATTGAGCAAACAATAGGTCCTCATCAGCCAGGGTATCAAACTTGTAGAACTTTGCAAAAGTGTTTGACCCTGATCAAGTCGCTGCTCGGCAAAGCTGTAATGCCGAGACGCCTCGGGCAGCCGCCCAAGAAGAGCCCACCTTCCTAGTGGAATGGGCCTTTACAGAATTCGGTAACGGCAAACCAGCTGTAGAATGAGCCTGCTGGATCGTGCTACAGATCCAGTGAGCAATAGTCTGCTTTGAAGCAGGAGCGCCAACCTTATCAGCTGCATGCAGGACAAACAGTGCCTCTGTTTTCCTAACCCGAGCCGTTCTGGCTACATAAATTCTCAATGCCCTGACCACATCAAGGGACTCGGAATCCTCTAAGTCCCGTGTAGCCACAGGCACCACAACAGGTTGGTTCATATGAAAAGAAGAAACCACCTTGGGCAAAAATTGAGGACGAGTCCGCAACTCAGCTCTATCCACATGGAAAATCAGATAGGGGCTTTTGTGAGATAAAGCCGCCAACTCCGACACTCGCCTAACCGATGCCAAGGCCAATAACATGACCACTTTCCAAGTTAGATATTTTAATTCCAATATTAAGCGGTTCAAACCAGTGAGACTTAAGGAACCGCAACACCACGTTAAGGTTCCAGGGTGCCACTGGAGGTGCAAAAGGAGGCTGGATATGCAGCACTCCCTTCACAAAAGTCTGGACTTCTGGGAGAGAAGCCAATTCCTTCTGAAAGAAAATAGAGAGGGACGAAATCTGAACCTTAATGGAGCCTAATTTCAGGCCCAAATTCACTCCCGTCTGTAGGAAGTGAAGGAAACGGCCCAAATGGAATTCTTCCGGGGAGCTTCCTGGACTCACACCAAGATACGTACTTTCGCCATATACAGTGATAATGTTTCGCAGTCACGTACTTCCTAGCCTTCATCAGAGTAGGAATGACCTCATCTGGAATGCCCTTTTCCGCTAGGATCCGGCGTTCAACCGCCATGCCGTCAAACGCAGCCGCGTAAGTCTTGGAACAGACAGGGCCCCTGTTGTAACAGGTCCTCTCTGAGAGGAAGAGGCCACGGATCTTCTGTGAGCATTTCCTGCAGGTCCGGATACCAGGCCCTTCGCGGCCAATCTGGAACAATGAGAATTGTCTGTACTCCTCTTCGTTTTACGATTCTCAATATCTTTGAGATGAGCGGAGGAGGAGGGAACACATAGACCGACTGAAACACCCATGGTGTCACCAGGGCGTCCACCGCCACTGCCTGAGGGTCCCTCGACCTGGCGCAATACTTTGGTAGTTTCTTGTTGAGGCGTGACGCCATCATGTCTATCTGGGGCAGTCCCCACAGACTTGCAATCTCTGCGAAGACTTCCTGATGAAGTCCCCACTCTCCTGGATGTAGATCGTGTCTGCTGAGGAAGTCTGCTTCCCAGTTGTCCACTCCCGGAATGAAGACTGCTGTCAGGGCGCTTAAATGATTTTCCGCCCAGCGAAGAATCCTGGTGGCTACTGCCATTGCCACTCTGCTCTTTGTTCCGCCTTGGCGGTTTACATGTGCCACTGTGGTGATGTTGTCTGACTGGATTAGAACCGGAAGGTCGCGATGCAGATCTTCCGCTTGTCGAAGGGCGTTGTATATGGCCCTCAACTCCAGTACGTTGATGTGAAGACAAGCCTCCTGGCTTGACCAGAGACCCTGGAAGTTTCTTTCCTGTGTGACTGCACCCCAACCTCGGAGGCTCGCGTCCGTGGTCACCAGACCTCAGTCCTGAATGCCGAACCTGCGACCCTCCAGAAGGTGAGCACTCTGCAGCCACCACAGGAGAGATACCCTGGCCCTGGGGGACAGGGTGATCATCTGATGAAGCTGCAAATGTGACCCGGACCACTTGTCCAGAAGGTCCCATTGAAACGTTCTCGCATGAAACCTGACGAATGGAATGGCCTCGTAAGTCGCCACCATCTTTCCCAGAACTCGAGTGCAGTGATGCACCGACACCCTTTTTGGCTTCAATAGGTCCCTGATCAAAGACATGAGTTCTTGGGCCTTTTCCATCGGAAGATAAACCCTTTTCTGGTCCGTATCCAGAATCATGCCTAAGAAGGGCAAACGAGTCGTTGGAATCAACTGTGACTTCGGGATATTGAGAATCCAGCCGTGCTGTTGCAACACACTCAGGGAGAGTGATACGCTGTTCAACAACTGTTCTCTCGATCTCGCTTTTATTAGGAGATCGTCCAAGTACGGGATAATTGTGACACCCTGCTTGCGCAGGAGCACCATCATTTCCGCCATTACCTTGGTGAAAATCCTCGGGGCCATGGAAAGCCCAAACGGCAACGTCTGAAATTGGTAATGACAATTCTGTACCGCAAACCTCAGGAACGCCTGATGGGGCGGATATATGGGGACATGAAGGTATGCATCCTTTATGTCCAGGGACACCATATAATCCCCCCTTCCAGGCTGGCGATGACCGCTCTGAGCGACTCCATCTTGAACTTGAACCTTTTTAAGTATAGGTTTAAGGATTTTAAATTTAAAATGGGCCTGACCGAACCGTCCGGTTTCGGGACTACAAACAGGGTTGAGTAATACCCCATCCCCTGCTGCAGTAGGGGGACCTTGACCACCAGACACAATTTTTGAATTGCCTTTAACACTATCTCCCTCTCTGGGGGAGAAGCCGGTAGGGCCGATTTGAAAAACCGGCGAGGAGGCACCTCTTCGAATTCCAGCTTGTACCCCTGGGAAATAATTTCTATTGCCCAGGGATCCACCTGTGAGTGAACCCAGACGTGGCTGAAAAGTCGAAGACATGCCCCCACTGGGGCGGACTCCCTCAGCGGAGCCCCAGCGTCATGCGGTGGATTTTGTAGAGGCCGGGGAGGACTTCTGCTCCTGGGAACTAGCCGTGGCTGGCAGCTTTTTCCCCTTGCCCTTACCTCTGGCAAGAAAGGAAGATCCCTGCACTCTCTTGGGTTTATGCGACTGAAAGGAATGCATCTGATAATGTGGCGTTTTCTTAGGCTGTGAGGAAACATAACGCAAAAAAGTTGATTTACCAGCCGTAGCCGTGGAAACAAGGTCCGTGAGACCTTCCCCAAACAATTCCTCACCCTTGTAAGGTAAAACCTCCATATGCCTCTTCGAGTCGGCATCGCCTGTCCATTGTCAGGTCCATAGGGCCCGTCTAGCCGAAATCGCCATATCGGTGGCTCTGGAACCCAGTAGGCCAATGTCTCTCTGAGCATCTCTCATATATAGGACAGCGTCTTTAATATGACCCAGGGTCAATAAAATGGTCTCCTTATCCAGCGTATCTATATCAGTAGATAAGTTATCTGTCCACACTGCTACAGCGCTACAAACCCAAGCCGACGCTATCGCCGGTCTGAGTAAGGTACCCGTATGTGTGTAAATAGACTTCAAGGTAGTCTCCTGCCTGCGATCCGTCGGATCCTTGAGGGTTGCCGTATCTTGAGATGGCAGCGCTACCTTTTTGGATAAGCGTGTCAACGCTTTGTCTACCCTCGGTGAGGATTTCCATCGTATCCTGTCCTTAGTCGGGAAAGGATACGCCATAAGAATCCATTTGGCAATCTGCAGTTTTTTGTCTGGAGATTCCCAAGCCCTTTCAAATAATTTGTTCAGCTCATGAGATGGCGGAAAAGTTACCTCAGGTTTCTTTTCTTTAAACATGCGGACCCTCGTGTCAGGGACAGAGGGTTCATCCGTGATATGCAACACCTCTTTTATAGCAATAATCATATAATGAATACTTTTAGCCAATTTTGGCTGCAACCTTGCATCATCGTAGTCGACACTGGAGTCAGAATCCGTGTCGGTATCAGTCTACTATTTGGGATAGTGGGCGCTTTTGAGACCCAGAAGGTCCCTGTGACATAGTGAAAGGCAGGGCTAAACTTGTACAGTCCCTGGACTCAGCTTTGTCCAACCTTTTATGCAATAAATTCCCATTTGCATTTAACACATTCCACATATCCAACCAGTCCGGTGTCGGCGTTGCCGACGGAGACACCACACTCAATTGCTCCACCTCCTCCCTAGAAGAGCCTTCCGCTTCAGACATGCCGACACACGCGTACCGACACACCACACACTCAGGGAATTCTCTATCTGGAGACAGTTCCCCCACAATGCCCTTTGGAGAGACAGAGAGAAAGTATGCCAGCACACACCCAGCGCCAATGACCCGGGGGGGGAAATTACCCAGATAGCGCTTTTTACAATTATATATATATATATATATATATATATATATATATATATATATATATATATATATATAGAGAGAGATGGGGATGGGGGCACCAGCGACCGACGGTGTCAGAGATATATATTTAAAGATATTTAAAAAGAAGTGGCTGGATACAGTTTTAAGATTAAAAATTAAAATTACATTTATTTATAATAAGAATTGGGATATCTTCTTCAAGGGGTTGAGTACCTAACCCCTTGAAGAAGTCTGAACGGACGAAACGCGTTGGGAGTACCTCTAACTGACCCTCCATTTTTTTAAAAGATAAGCACCATTCTTTTATTATATTAGACCTTGATACTCGGTATTTTATATTTTATTTTTATGTTTTATGTTTTATGCATTTTTTTTCTTATTTTATCCTTCTCAGTTCTCTTTTTATGTCATTTTTACCCTACATTTTTATTGTCTGATATCCCAATTCTTATTATAAATAAATGTAATTTTAATTTTTAATCTTAAAACTGTATCCAGCCACTTCTTTTTAAATATCTTTAAATATATATCTCTGACACCGTCGGTCGCTGGTGCCCCCATCCCCATCTCTCTATCCATAAATCTGAGGCAGCTTATCACTGCCTTAATTTACTTGGGGGATAGCAGACACCTTAAATACTTTAAGGAGTGTCCACAAATTGTATACATAGCCTTATTCATTTTCCATTCACATACACCTGTGGCGCCATACTACCACCTTCCCATATATATATATATATATAACACTGCGCCAAATTATGTGCCCCCCCCTTCTTTCAAACCCTCTGTCACCGTGTTCAGCAGGGGAGAGTCCGGGGAGCCAGCTTCTCAGCGTGTGCTGTGGAGAAAATGGCACTGGTGAGTGCGGAGGATCAAGCCCCGCCCCCTCAGCGGCGGGCTTCGGTCCCGCTTGATTGCTTTGAAAAACTGGTGGGGGCTCTCATATATACCGAGCAAAGCCCATATATATATCCTAATATGCCAGAGAAGAGGTTAAATTGCTGCCCAGGGCGCCACCCCCCTGCGCCCTGCACCATTACAGTGCCTGCCGCATGTGTGTTGTGTGGGAGCAATGGCGCGCAGCGTTACCGCTGCACGTTTCCTCAGTGAAGATCCGAAGTCATCTGCCGCCTTTGAAGCCTTCTTTCTTCATATACTCACCCGGCTTCTATCTTCCGGCTCTGTGAGGAGGACGGCGGCGCGGCTCCGGGACGAACTGCAAGGAGAGACCTGCGTTCCGACTCCCTCTGGAGTTAATGGTGTCCAGTAGCCTAAGAAGCAGAGCCTAGCATTTAAGTAGGTCTGCTTCTCTCCCCTCAGTCCCATGATGCAGGGAGCCTGTTGCCAGCAGGCTCCCTGAAAATAAAAAACCTAACAAAATACTTTCTTTCACGGAAACTCAGGAGAGCTCCCTGTAATGCACCCAGTCTCCTCTGGGCACAGTATCAAACTGAGGTCTGGAGGAGGGGCATAGAGGGAGGAGCCAGTGCACACCCATATCTAAATTTCTTTTTAGTGCCCATGTCTCCAGCGGAGCCCGTCTATTCCCCATGGTCCTTACGGAGTCCCCAGCATCCTCTAGGACATAAGAGAAATGGGCGTTGCAGAGTTGTATGGCAGCATAAATACGCCTCTATTCAGAGATGTCATTTGCAGCAAGCATAGGCTGGTGTACTGATGTGTCCTCATAGATCTTGCCTCAATACGCCACATGATGCCTGGGGTGAGTGAGTTGACAGGTTTTGTGCAACTCTGTTAGTGTTGAGCGTCTTCTTTTGCCGAAAATGTGTTTTATTTGCTTTGCTATGCGAATAGGACGCACAAGCAGACTCTGCTGATTAAAATGATATTCTATGTGGTCTGTTACTAGGAAAACACTGTGTGGCCGGAGAGACCCCAACCCACGTGGACAATGGCGGGGCGGCACTAAAGGGGTTAACCCTCAGTGACCGGCGCCATATTCAAGGACAATGGGCGCTTGGCGCCACTTTTACACTGTGCACTGGTGCTAGGCGCCATCTTTAAATGTATTGTGGGTGCTAGGCACCGGGTATTTCAAAATATGTTTAATACTGTGTTTTCACCATGTTATATTTAATGCTCTAGGCACAGTTGTAGGATTGCACATTTACATTGCATGCAAATGCCAGCACTTAGAAGGAATGTGTAAGCTGTGTTGGTTTTAAAATGCATTTACGTTTGAGGACAAATGGCCTTGGAAGCTTCTCACCTAGGAATTGAGATGCTGATGACCCTGGCACCTGGAAAGGGGTCTATGGACAAGCCATTTCTTTGAGATTGAGATGTGTCTCTGTGTAACTTTATAGACACATGCAGGTGAAAGGATTTGTTTGCTGTCTTCTCTGAATATTGTGTGTACTGGTTTTGCATGGAGACACAAGTTGCTGCTAAATCAGATTGTGTTTTATGAATGCAAACTAGTGGGTTTCGTTTACCAACAGTTTGATGTAACATTTCCTAGGCTGCATTATGTGTGATGCAGATTATGTTTAATTTACAGTATAAGAACGTTGTCTATGTGTGAGAGGGTGAACGCAATTGAAATGCAAGTTACATTTACATTTGTGAAAGAGACAGGAACATGGTAATCAGATTGTGTTTGGGGAAAGCACACTGGTTTGGTTATATATGAAGAGGAGCAGGAATGTGCTTTATCTAATTCTTAACTTTTGAAATGTAACTTGTATTTATTTATATTTTCTGCGATAACCTGATTGGTTGGAGAAGACAGGGCGGGCTTACCCCCCTGTGGTACTGTGTGTAGAACTGAGATAAAAAGAGGATGCCTGTGAGCCTCCAAGTGTATTTGTACCATCTTTATTCTGCTGGAACATCTTGCTGTATGCTGTTGCCCCTAGCAATAGGGAAGGGTCTTTTTAAAGGCTATTATTGAGCAAATAAACATAATCTGCCTCAAGAAGATTGCTTCATCTTGTGACCTACAGAGTTATGCCAAACATAGCCCCGTCCTCCGGCTGTCCAGGGAAGCACCTAACGTCTCCAAGTTCCGCCTTCCGCCAGCTACCGGTAGAGGCCTAGCAAGTGGCTTGTGGGAATTCGTCAACACTACACAGGTGTGGTAAGGCAGTGCGTCGGCACATACAGAGCAGAACCGTGGTTCCAAACGCCATGGCAGGTTAGGAGTTTGGTGGTGGCAGCATAAACCCGCCCACAGCGCAGTGGGTGGAGTCAGTAACAGGCGGTTACTGGCGGTAAGCGGGAATCCCCTATGTGGTCAGGCCTCGTGTGACCTGACCCTCCATTCTGTGCGCAGGAGACTGGACGCGAAAGCGGCGAGTGCTTTCGTACGGGACCGTCCTGTCACACACTGTAACGTAGCATGACATATACAGATACAGCCACGGTCGCGCACAGTATATAGGCGTGCCGCATATCATGTTAAATCAGCATAAGCTGCTTGTGTGTCCTATTCATAAGTGGACACATCTGTAAGTGGCGCTAATGACTAGCAGCAAGGCAAGAATACTGATGAGGCAAATAGAAACATTTATCTATGCATGCAATGGAGGAACGCTTACAGTACAGTACAGTACACCCAATTTGCATTCAGCTCTGCCTCCAGCCAATATAGCCACTCAGCCCAACCACCTGCACATACAGTAACATGTTTCATGCTGAAAAAGAATGTCAGGATCCAACAAGACGCCATTAGAGTGAACAACACATACACAGGTATAGAAGATCACTGTGCAAGAACATTTACCACCCGTCTCGACACTTTGGACATAATTAGCTGCAAATCACTGTATTTCTGTGGCAGTCCATGCCAACACGTGATCCAGCTCTGCAGTGTATTTGGGGCATATACGCACTTTGGGGCCAATAAGGTCTGTGACGTAGAAGCTTAATCTTGTTGTAAATGTCTAAATATCTTGTTGGGGGCGTAACAACAGGGAATGTGTAAATATCTGACTCTTAGTCAGACACACACACACACACACACACACACACACACACACACACACACGCACACACACACACACGTGTATATACTGCCTCTCCTGCTCTGCAGAATACCCAGACACTATTTCCTCCAGCTGAGATGTGCCAATTATTCTTTATCCATCCTTTATTCTGGCACATGAAGATAAGGTGATAATCTGTCCTGAGCCCAACACGCTTATGATCCTCACTGTTCTGAGCTGTCGAATTTATACACCTCAGAGGCACCCCTGATACATCCCATCCTTATGTCATTATTGTTACAGGACATATAGCTATTGATTACCGGTTCTCTGGTTAGGGTGAGTGCTGCAAATGTCCTCAGTTATAATGTACAACAGAACATTCAACTCTATTTGTATTTATTAAGATTAGTACTGTCTATCTATCCCTTATCTATCTGTATATCCATCTTCTGTATTCATGAGCTCATCAAACCTTCCCTATCTCCGGAGGATTACGCTGGCTGTACCGACACAGAACTGCTGTGGGTTGTCGATATCTCTGGAATTTAAAGGTACACTGTAGCCATGTGCTACAGCTGAATGACATAGTATGTGTCAAGGTAAGTACACACTATCCAATTATCTGGCCAATCAGCCCATAACTGGCTGATCTGATTGACAATTGGATAGTGCGTATGCAGGAGTGATCAACAATCAGGAGCGATAACCAGTCAAAACACTCCTGATCAGGTAATCGATATAGCATGTCCTTGAGGTGGGATCCGGTCATGTGAGGGATCCTGGCAGTCAGCATGCCAACCTCGGTATCCCGACTGCAGAATGCTGTTGGGGGGGGGCGAGCGCAATGGAGCCCAAGCTACGTTGCGCTCGCCTCCACCGGCATTCTGCTGTCGGGATCCCGAGGTCGGTATGCTGACTGCCAGGATCCCCAGCGCCGGTCTTCCCTACCCAACCCCTTGAGGTCTGTGGTTGGGAATGCCTGCTCTGTTGCATCCTATCTTAGTGGGCGACTCACAGATGGGCGCAGTGCAGCATCAGTTCTTAATTATGTAAATGCAGCAGGAGGCGTCTTGTGTACATAACAACCCATGTGTCCGTGATCCGCTGCTGCGTCCAAAGATGCAGCATTGGATCACTTGCATGAACATCGCCCACCTGATGTGACAGACCCAGTTTGGTCCTGCACACCCGGAAGAGTAGGCACCCCTCCTGCATTCTGCCCACTTCATAGAAAAGTGGGCAGAATTCGGAGAACAATACGGAAATCCGAGAAGGGGCAGGCTAATGACCCATTTCTATGAAAATTGCATCATTTGGTCCCACCCCCTATGCAAATAAGTGCCAATCATGGCAATTTCCCCTCAAGGGAGCAGTCCTAATGATGTGATTAGCATAAACCCGCCCACTAGCTTCCGTTCTCCATGCATATCCCAGAGAGGAAATTTTCAGAGTAGGTATGTATGCTTCCTCTACTGCAATGCAGCTTTGTCTGTCACTTTTCCTGCTGCACTGCAGCTTACAGATGTGTCCTCATACTAGCCTGAATACACCATGTGATGCGAGGCACTGGGCGTGAGTGAGCCGCCAAGTCCCATGTGACTCTGCTAGTGCAGGGTGTCTTTTTAGTGTCGTTTACCAGAAAATTTATTTATTTTATTTATTAACAATTTCTTATATAGAGCAGCATATTCCGTTGCACTTTAAAAATGGGAACAGTGATAGAACAAACCTGGGTAATAACAGACAGACAAAGAGATAGGAAGGCTCTGCTCACAAATGTACAATCTACAGGAATTTCAACAATGATATACAAGGATAGTGCTACCTATTGCATAATGGTCCAGCCATTATTCTAAGCTAAGATGCATAAAATGCGCCTGAGTCCTGATGTGATATGTTTATGACGCCCCAGGAGACTGTGCTGATTAATTTGATAAGCACATCTGCATGCGACTGAGTTTGTATGCAGAGCACAATGGAATATGGCGCCTTTTTGCGAGGATGAATAAGTAGCGAAGCATTGTGGGAAAGGGACAGGTTATCATATGGAAGGGACGTGGCCTCACGGCACCCACGTTTCCATCACTGTAGGGGCGTGCCCAGCTGCCCACAGGCTCTCCCTGCACCGTGAATATCGCATGACATCTAGTCTATTCATACGCTGCTTTGCTATGCATGGCAGCGGTGACAGAGCTCCCCCACACAAGGAACACGGCAGCCTGCGGGTAGTACAGTCCTAAAAAATGGGACTGTCCCACTTAATGTGGGACAGTTGGTAGGTATGCCCTACTGCAGTGTTGCTTAGTCTGTCTCTTCCTCTATTGCACTGCAGCTTAGTATGTCTCTTCTACTGCAGTACTGCTTAGTCTGTTACTTCTCTACTGCACTGCAGTTTAGAATGTCTCTTACTGCACTGCAACTTAGTCGGTCACTTTCCCTACTGCACTGCAGCTTAGTCTGTCACTTTCCCTACTGCACTGCAGCTTAGTCTGTCACTTTCCCTACTGCACTGCAGCTTAGTCTGTTACTTCTCTACTGCACCGCAGCTTAGTCCTTCACTTTCCCTACTGCACTGCAGCTTAGTCTGTCACTTCCCTACTGCACTGCAGCTTAGTCTGTCACTTCCCTACTGCACTGCAGCTTAGTCTGCCACTTACCCTACTGCCCTGCAGCTTAGTCTGCCACTTACCCTTCTGCACTGCAGCTTATTCTGTCACTTACCCTACTGCACTGCAGATTAGTCTGTCACCTACCCTACTGCACTGCAGCTTCTCCTGTCACCTACCCTACTGCAGTACAGCCTAGTCTATCACTTTCCCCTATCGCAGTGCTGCTTATGCTGGGTATAAATATATATATATATATATATATATATATATATACATATATACACATAGTCCAGTTGTCCGGCACTCCCTCCTGGATAATGCAATACTTGCTGTGGTGCCTTCTTAAGCTCCGTGGAGCTATTATAGTATTGGCAAATAAGCGGCACTCACAATTCCACCACAATTAAAGAAAATTATGCCAAGATCCAAGTTCGACCCTGCGACACAAAATTCCGCCATACGAACTTTTACACGACTCTTGGACATAGAGGGTCAGGAAATTATTAGATCATCTGGTCGGGCCAATAACCTTAATAAGGAGGAGATGGCAGCTATCAAATCATTATCAGAACGGAAAGACATCATTATCCGCCCCGCCGATAAGGGCGGTGCGGTGGTGGTGCAGAATTTGGAGGACTACAGACTGGAATGCTGTGATGTCAGTTTTTTAACGTAATTGTAAGCATGGATTGTTTATGCGTTGTTTAGCAACCGAGCAGCGTGTGCTGTGTGCGCCGGGGGGCGCGGCCGGATGACGTCACGGGTCCCGTCGGGCAGAAGGTGGATACATGAGCTGCGGGATGACCCGCGATGCTGAAGGCTGGCGTCCTCCAGGTGTCACAGGTAGACTGCTTGATTGCGGATGGGGGAGGGTATATATGTTTGTTATATCACACTGTGTTCTTATGTCTATGCTGTCCCTGACGACGGGGGTATCCCCGAAACGTAGGATCTAATAAAGGACCGTTTTACCTATTTATAAAGAAGCCTGGTGAGTGCCGCTTATTTGCCAATACTATATATATATATATATATATATATATATATATATATATATATATATATATATAATGAGAATTTACTTACCGATAATTCTATTTCTCATAGTCCGTAGTGGATGCTGGGGACTCCGTAAGGACCATGGGGATTAGCGGCTCCGCAGGAGACTGGGCACATCTAAAGAAAGCTTTAGGACTAGCTGGTGTGCACTGGCTCCTCCCCCTATGACCCTCCTCCAAGCCTCAGTTAGGATACTGTGCCCGGACGAGCGTACACAATAAGGTAGGATCTTGAATCCCGGGTAAGACTCATACCAGCCACACCTATCACACCGTATAACTTGTGATCTGAACCCAGTTAACAGCATGATAACAGAGGAGCCTCTAGAAAAGATGGCTCACTACAGCAATAACCCGATCTTTTTGGTAACAATAACTATGTACCAGTATTGCAGACAATCCGCACTTGGGATGGGCGCCCAGCATCCACTACGGACTATGAGAAATAGAATTATCGGTAAGTAAATTCTTATTTTCTCTAACGTCCTAAGTGGATGCTGGGGACTCCGTAAGGACCATGGGGATTATACCATAGCTCCCAAACGGGCGGGAGAGTGCGGATGACTCTGCAGCACCAATTGAGAGAAACTCCAGGTCCTCCTCAGCCAGGGTATCAATTTGTAGAATTTTACAAACGTATTTGCTCCTGACCAAGTAGCTGCTCGGCAAAGTTGTAAAGCCGAGACCCCTCGGGCAACCGCTCAAGATGAGCCCACCTTCCTTGTGGAGTGGGCATTTACAGATTTTTTGGCTGTGGCAGGCCTGCCACAGAATGTGCAAGCTGAATTGTACTACAAATCCAACGAGCAATAGTCTGCTTAGAAGCAGGAGCACCCAGCTTGTTGGGTGCATACAGGATAAACAGCGAGTCAGTTTTCCTGACTCCAGCCGTCCTGGATATTTTCAGGGCCCTGACAACATCTAGCAACTTGGAGTCCTCCAAGTCCCTAGTAGCCGTAGGCACCACAATAGGTTGGTTCAGGTGAAACGCTGAAACCACCTTAGGGAGAAACTGAGGACGAGTCCTCAATTCCCCCTGTCCGAATGGAAAATCAGATAAGGGCTTTTACAGGATAAAGCCGCCAATTCTGACACGCGCCTGGCCCCGGCCAGGGCCAACAGCATGACCACTTTCCATGTGAGATATTTTAACTCCACAGATTTAAGTGGTTCAACCCAATGTGACTTTTGGAAACCAAAACCTACATTGAGATCCCAAAGTGCCACTGGAGGCACAAAAGGAGGCTGTATATGCAGTACCCCTTTTACTAACGTCTGAACTTCAGGGACTGAAGCTAGTTCTTTTTGGAAGAAAATTGACAGGGCCGAAATTTGAACCTTAATGGACCCCAATTTCAGGCCCATAGACACTCCTGTTTTCAGGAAATGTAGGAATCGACCCAGTTGAATTTCCTCCGTCGGGCCTTACTGGCCTCGCACCACGCAACATATTTTCGCCAAATGCGGTGATAATGTTTTGCGGTTACATCCTTCCTGGCTTTGATCAGGATAGGGATGACTTCATCCGGAATGCCTTTTTTCCTTCAGGATCCGGCGTTCAAACGCCATGCCGTCAAACGCAGCCGCGGTAAGTCTTGGAACAGACAGGGTCCATGCTGGAGCAGGTCCCTTCTTAGAGGTAGAGGCCACGGATCCTCCGTGAGCATCTCTTGAAGTTCCGGTTACCAATTCCTTCTTGGCCAATCCGGAGCCACGAATATAGTGCTTACTCCTCTCCATCTTATCAATCTCAGTACCTTGGGTATGAGAGGTAGAGGAGGGAACACATACACTGACTGGTACACCCACGGTGTTACCAGAGCGTCTACAGCTATTTCCTGAGGGTCCCTTGACCTGGCGCAATACCTGTCGAGTTTTTCCCAACGGTTTATAATCATGTGGAAGACTTCTGGGTGAAGTCCCCACTCTCCCGGGTGGAGGTCGTGTTGAGGAAGTCTACTTCCCAGTTGTCCACTCCCGGAATGAATACTGCTGACAGTGCTATCACATGGTTTTCCGCCCAGCGAAAAATCCTTGCAGCTTCTGCCATTGCTCCTGCTTCTTGTGCCACCCTTGTTTGTTTACGTGGGTGACTGCCGTGATGTTGTCCGACTGGATCAACACCGGCTGACCTTGAAGCAGAGGTCTTGCTAAGCTTAGAGCATTGTAAATGGCCCTTAGCTTTAGGATATTTTTGTGAAGTGACGTCTCCAGGCTAGACTATAAGCCCTGGATATTCCTTCCCTGTGTGACTGCTCCCCAGCCTCGCAGGCTGGCATCCGTGGTCACCAGGACCCAGTCCTGAATGCCGAATCTGCGGCCCTCTAGAAGATGAGCACTCTGCAACCACCACAGGAGGGACACCCTTGTCCTTGGTGACAGGGTTATCCGCTGATGCATCTGAAGATGCGACCCGGACCATTTGTCCAGCAGGTCCCACTGGAAAGTTCTTGCGTGGAATCTGCCGAATGGGATTGCTTCGTAGGAAGCCACCATTATACCCAGAACCCTTGTGCATTGATGCACTGAGACTTGGCTCGGTTTTAGGAGGTTCCTGACTATCTCGGATAACTCCCTGGCTTTCTCCTCCGGGAGAAACACCTTTTTCTGGACTGTGTCCAGGATCATCCCTAGGAACAGAAGACAAGTCGTCGGAACCAGCTGCGATTTTGGAATATTGAGAATCCAATCGTGCTGCCGCAACACTACCTGAGATAGTGCTACACCGACCTCCAACTGTTCCCTGGATCTTACCCTTATCAGGGAATCGTCCAAGTAAGGGATAACTAATATTCCCTTCCTTCGAAAGAATATCATCATTTCGGCCATTACCTTGGTAAAGACCCGGGGTGCCGTGGACCATCCATACGGCAGCGTCTGAACTGATAGTGACAGTTCTGTACCATAAACCTGAGGTACCCTTGATGAGAAGGGTACATTTTTTACATGAAGGTCAGCATCCTTGATGTCCCGATACATCATGTAGTCCCCTTCTTCCAGGTTCGCAATCACTGCTCTAAGTGACTCAATCTTGAATTTGAACCTCTGTATGTAAATGTTCAAAGATTTTAGATTTATAATCGGTCTCACCAAGCCGTCCGGCTTTGGTACCACAACAGTGTGGAATAATACCCCGTTCCCTGTTGCAGGAGGGGTACCTTGATTATCACCTGCTGGGAATACAGCTTGTGAATGGCTTCCAAAACTATATCCCTGTCAGAAGGAGACATTGGTAAAGCCGACTTTAGGAAACGGCGAGGGGGAGACGTCTCGAATTCTAATTTGTACCCCTGAGTATCACCTGAAGGATCCAGGGGTCTACTTGCGAGTGAGCCCACTGCGCGCTGAAATTCATTGAGACGGGCCCCCCACCGTGCCTGATTCTGCTTGTAAAGCCCCAGCGTCATACTGAGGGCTTGGCAGAGGCGGGAGAGGGTTTCTGTTCCTGGGAACTGGCTGATTTCTGCAGCCTTTTTCCTCTCCCTCTGTCACGGGGCAGAAAAGAGGAACCTTTTGCCCGCTTGTCCACGAAAAGACTGCGCCTGATAATACGGCGTCTTCTCATGATGAGAGGCGACCTGGGGTACAAACGTGGATTTCCCAGCTGTTGCCGTGGCCACCAGGTCTGAAAGACCGACCCCAATAACTCCTCCCCTTAATAAGGCAATATTTCCAAATGCCGTTTGGAATACGCATCACCTGACCACTGACGTGTCCATAACCCTCTACTGGTAGAAATGGACAACGTACTTAGACTTGATGCCAGTCGGCAAATATTCCGCTGTGCATCACGCATATATAGAAATGCATCTTTAAAATGCTCTATAGGCAATAATATACTGTCCCTATCTAAGGTAACAATATTTTCAGTCAGGGAATCCGACCACGCCAACCCAGCACTGCACATCCAGGCTGAGGCGATTGCTGGTCGCAGTATAACACCAGTATGTGTGTAATACATTTTAGGATATCCTCCTGCTTTCTATCAGCAGGATCCTTAAGGGCAGCCATCTCAGGAGAGGGTAGAGCCCTTGTTCTTACCAGCGTGTGAGCGCTTTATCCACCCTAGGGGGTGTTTCCCAACGCACCCTAACCTCTGGCGGGAAAGGATATAATGCCAATAACATTTTTATCAGTTGTTATCGGGGGAAACCCACGCATCATCACACACCACATTTAATTTCTCAGATTCAGGAAAACTACAGGTAGTTTTTCCTCACCGAACATAATACCCCTTTTTGGTGGTACTCGTATTATCAGAAATGTGTAAAACATTTTTCATTGCCTCAATCATGTAACGTGTGGCCCTACTGGAAGTCACATTTGTCTCTTCACCGTCGACACTGGAGTCAGTATCCGTGTCGGTGTCTATATCTGCCATCTGAGGTAACGGGCGCTTTAGAGCCCCTGACGGCCTATGAGACGTCTGGACAGGCACAAGCTGAGTAGCCGGCTGTCTCATGTCAACCACTGTCTTTTATACAGAGCTGACACTGTCACGTAATTCTTCCAACAGTTCATCCACTCAGGTGTCGACCCCCTAGGGGGTGACATCACTATTACAGGCAATCTGCTCCGTCTCCACATCATTTTTCTCCTCATACATGTCGACACCAACGTACCGACATACAGCACACACACAGGGAATGCTCTGATAGAGGACAGGACCCCACTAGCCCTTTGGGGAGACAGAGGGAGAGTTTGCCAGCACACACCAGAGCGCTATATATATACAGGGATAACCTTATATAAGTGTTTTTCCCCTTATAGCTGCTGTATTGTTTATACTGCACCTAATTAGTGCCCCCCTCTCTTTATTTAACCCTTTCTGTAGTGTAGTGACTGCAGGGGAGAGACAGGGAGCTTCCCTCCAACGAAGCTGTGAGGGAAAATGGCGCCAGTGTGCTGAGGAGATAGGCTCCGCCCCCTTATCGGCGGCCTTATCTCCCGTTTTTTGTGTATTTTTGGCATGGGTTAAATGCATCCATATAGCCCAGGAGCTATATGTGATGCATCTTTTGCCATTTAAGGTATTTTTATTGCGTCTCAGGGCGCCCCTACCCAGCGCCCTGCACCCTCAGTGACCGGAGTGTGAAGTGTGCTGAGAGCAATGGCGCACAGCTGCGGTGCTGTGCGCTACCTTTTTGAAGACAGGACGTCTTCTGCCGCCGATTTTCCGGATCTCTTCAGGCTTCTGGCTCTGTAAGGGGGCCGGCGGCGCGGCTCTGGGACCCATCCAGGCTGGGCCTGTGATCGTCCCTCTGGAGCTAATGTCCAGTAGCCTAAGAAGCCCAATCCACTCTGCACGCAGGTGAGTTCGCTTCTTCTCCCCTTAGTCCCTCGATGCAGTGAGCCTGTTGCCAGCAGGACTCACTGAAAATAAAAAACCTAAAACTAACTTTTCACTAAGCAGCTCAGGAGAGCCACCTAGTGTGCACCCTTCTCGTTCGGGCACAGAAATCTAACTGAGGCTTGGAGGAGGGTCATAGGGGGAGGAGCCAGTGCACACCAGCTAGTCCTAAAGCTTTCTTTAGATGTGCCCAGTCTCCTGCGGAGCCGCTAATCCCCATGGTCCTTACGGAGTCCCCAGCATCCACTTAGGACGTTAGAGAAATATACATACATACATACTGCTCAAAAAAATAAAGGGAACACTAAAATAACACATCCTAGATCTGAATGAATGAAATATTCTTATTAAATACTTTGTTCTTTACATAGTTGAATGTGCTGACAACAAAATCACACAAAAATTATCAATGGATATCAAATTTATTAACCCATGGAGGTCTGGATTTGGAGTCACCCTCAAAATTAAAGTGGAAAAATACACTACAGGCTGATCCAACTTTGATGTAATGTCCTTAAAACAAGTCAAAATGAGGCTCAGTAGTGTGTGTGGCCTCCACGTGCCTGTATGACCTCCCTACAACCCACACAAGTGGCTCAGGTAGTGCAGCTCATCCAGGATGGCACATCAATGTGAGCTGTGGCAAGAAGGTTTGCTGTGTCTGTCAGCGTAGTGTCCAGAGCATGGAGGCGCTACCAGGAGACAGGCCAGTACATCAGGAGACGTGGAGGAGGCCGTAGGAGGGCAACAACCCAGCAGCAGGACCGCTACCTCCGCCTTTGTGCAGGGAGGAACAGGAGGAGCCCTGCCAGAGCCCTGCAAAATGACCTCCAGCAAGCCCCAAATGTGCATGTGTCTACTCAAACGATCAGAAACAGACTCCATGAGGGTGGTATGAGGGCCCGACGTCCACAGGTGGGGGTTGTGCTTACAGCCCAACACCGTGCAGGACGTTTGGCATTTGCCAGAGAACACCAAGATTGGTAAATTCGCCACTGGCGCCCTGTGCTCTTCACAGATGAAAGCAGGTTCTCACTGAGCACATGTGACAGACGTGACAGAGTCTGGAGATGCCAAGGAGAATGTTCTGCTGCCTGCAACATCCTCCAGAATGACCGGTTTGGCAGTGGGTCGGTAATGGTGTGGGCTGGCATTTCTTTGGGGGGCCGCACAGCCCTCCATGTGCTCGCCAGAGGTAGCCTGACTGCAATTAGGTACCGAGATGAGATCCTCAGACCCCTTGTGAGACCATATGCTGGTGCGGTTGGCCCTGGGTTCCTCCTAATGCAAGACAATGCTAGACCTCATGTGGCTGGATTGTGTCAGCAGTTCCTGCAAGACGAAGGCATTGATGCTATGGACTGGCCCGCCCGTTCCCCAGACCTGAATCCAATTGAGCACATCTGGGACATCATGTCTCCATAGGCGTGCGCAGCTAATTTTATTAGGGGGTGCACCCCCAGAGGGGCATGTCTAGCACTGCCTTTTGGGCGTATCTAGCACCACCTTTTGGGCTTGTCTACTGTCTAGCATCACCCAGGGACATGTCTAAAACAATTTTACATTCTCTCAGTAAAATCACATGGTTTAATCTAATTTCTCCCTAATAATAAAGTAGATATAATACACCCCCAGGTAGTACTGACGGTCCACTACGACATAACCCTGAATGCTAGCTGCCGCTGTACCCTATCACTGCTTACACTTCTCCAATATATCCCTGACCGAGTGCCGGAACTAGAGAGTGGTGTGCCTAGGTGCATATGCATTCCCCTCTCCACCCCCCACCCCACACACACCCCTTGCACCCCCCAGCACTACACCCTAATTTTGAGTGGGTCACTCTGAAAAGTACAGGAGATTTATTGAGCCAAACAGGAGGCAATCATGAGACCGCCTGTTGGAATAACGGCGCCACAGGCTTTTCTCCCTCTGTGGGTGTCCACGACACTCACAGAGAGAGAATAGATCCTGCGGCGAGTGCAGCGAGCCTCCGTGCCCACAGCGTGGTCGGTGCAGTGAGCCCGCAAGGGGCCTTCTAGCGTGGCGATCCCGGTGAGCCTGCAAGGGTCTTTCTAGCGCTCGCTCCGCTGCCGGCATACTGGTGGCCGGTATCCCGCTGTCGGGATCATGACAGCCAGGATCCCGGCCGCCTGTAAGAGGTATGTATTCCAGGATGAACATTTCCATTTTAATATAACACAAACAAGTTTATAATGCACACTTGTGCCATCAGAGCCACGTTTGCCTCTTTTTTTGCCATCAGACCCCACTGCAGGACACCAGCATTTGTCACAAATGTCCCTATGCTCACCAGCCACTGACAGTAGTGCCCCATATTCACATTACGCCACACAGCATGAGTAAAGATTCACATTACGCCACATAGTATGAGCCAAAATTCATATTACGCCACACAGTGTGAGACAAAATTCACATTACTCCACATCGTATGAGCCGAAATTCACATAACGCCACACGGTATGAGCCAAAATTCACATAAAGCCACACAGTATGAGACGAAACTCACATTATGCCACACAGTATGAGACAAAATTCACATTACGCCACACGGTATGAGTCGAAATTCACATTACGCCACACAGTATGAGCCGAAATTAACTTTATGACATACAGTATGAGCTGAAATTAACGTTACACCACACAGTATGATCCAAAACTCATGTTATGTCACACAGTATGACCCAGAATTCACATTATGGCACACAGTATGCCCCCAGCAGTGCCAGATACACATAATATCCCAGTAGTGCTCACTGTTATCATAAAAGTATAACACATTATTAATAATAAATATTTTGAGGGATATAAATAATTCATAGTAATAAAAAAAAACAAATTTAACATATATTAAACAGAGGTGTCGCAGTGACACAGACAGATAGCGTGTCTTACCCTCTCTGCTGAGTGCTGAACTGTCTCAGGGTTGCTCAGCTGTGTCCTCCGCTCCGGTGGCGGCTCCGATTCCTCCTGAGAGGAACGCTGCCTGGGCTGGGCCTGTAATGTTGGCGTGGCTGGCGGCGGCAGTTGCAGGACAGCGAGGAGATGGTGCAGGGGCAGTTGCAGGATTTTTATGGGGAGGGGGGTTCAGTACACACACACACACACACACACACACACACACACATATATATACTGTATATATACACACACATAATATATATATATATTTACATACACACACACACACACACATATATATACCTACATACATACATACATACACACACATACAGCATACATACACATAGGAGACTCATATAATAGTATACATACACATACACGATATACTAACATACACAGTACACAACATGCATATACAGTAGACACAGAGTAGCATACAGATACACAGCAAATACTCTACATACTGTACACACACACATAGCTTTCACAAAAAAATTACACAGCCACCATAATTGCTGCCAGCCCCTGCCGCGTCAGCTAGAGTCTGTCTGGCCAGCATATTTAATTAAAGCTGCCCGCTTACCGATTCTCTCTCCCCCCCCCCCGGACATGCCACTAGCGCCGGCACCCCTGACATGTGTCTCATACTCGCAGACAGGAGAGGAGACGCTGCATCCGACTCGTCCAGTCCAGCCTAATGAGAACCCCCCAGCGCTCGCGTAGCCGCGGGAGGAGACTGGTGGGCGCGTGCGGGAGGCGGAACTTTACCTCAATCACCCCCACTGCAGCCGCTGGGCAGCCACTTGCCACTAGTGACAGCAGCATGTACGCGGCGGCGGCGGCCAGCAGGCGCAGCAGCACAGTTGGTCAGTGCAGCAGGCTGAGATCGCAGGCATGGAGTGCGGGGGGTGCCGGACATTAGGGGGTGCCTGTGCGCACCAGGCACCCGCCGTGCGCACGCCTATGCATGTCTCGCTCCATCCACCAACGCCACGTTGCACCACAGACTGTCCAGGAGTTGGCAGATGCTTTAGTCCAGGTCTGGGAGGAGATCCCTCTGGAGACCATCCGCCACCTCATCAGGAGCATGCCCAGGCATTGTAGGGAGGTCATACAGGCACGTGGAGGCCACACACACTACTGAGCCTCATTTTGACTTGTTTTAAGGACATTACATCAAAGTTGGATCAGCCTGTAGTGTATTTTTCCACTTTAATTTTGAGGGTGACTCCAAATCCAGACCTCCATGGGTTAATAAATTTGATTTCCATTGATAATTTTTGTGTGATTTTGTTGTCAGCACATCCAACTATGTAAAGAACAAAGTATTTAATAAGAATATTTCATTCATTCAGATCTAGGATGTGTTATTTTAGTGTTCCCTTTATTTTTTTGAGCAGTATGTATGTATGTATGTATGTATGTATGTATGTATGTATGTATGTATGTATGTATGTATATATATATATATATATATATATATAGTATTGGCAAATCAGCGGCACTCACCAGGCTTCTTATAAATAGGTAAAACGGTCCTTTATTAGATAGTGTTCCCTTTATTTTTTTGAGCAGTGTATATATATATATATATATATATATATATATATATATATATATATATATATATATATATAGCACATCTGCAGATCAATGGATCTGCAGATATATTTATAGGCGGATCGGGCAGTGTGTTGTGCGGCGTGGCTTGTCCCGACCTAGAATTCTAAGAAGTTGGAAGGTATGACAATATAGTGTTTACACTCTGGACTATATAAACGATATGTCGTTCCGAAATATCGGACACAGGCATATCATTCAGAATATCGTCTAGTGTGTACCCACCATTAGTCTGTCACTTCCCCTATTGCACTGCTGCTAGACTATCCCTTCTCCTATTGCACTGCTCCTAGACTGTCACTTCTCCTATTGCACTGCTCCTAGACTGTCACTTCCCCTATTGCACTGCTGCTAGACTGTCACTTCTTCTATTGCACTGCTCCTAGACTGTCACTTCTCCTATTGCACTGCTGCTAGACTGTCACTTCCCCTATTGCACTGCTGCTAGACTGTTACTTCTCCTATTGCACTGCTGCTAGTCTGTCATTTCCCCTATTGCACTGCTCCTAGACTGTCACTTCTCCTATTGCACTGCTGCTAGACTGTCACTTCCCCTATTGCACTACTGCTAGTCTGTCACTTCCCCTATTGCACTGCTGCTAGATTGTCACGTCCCCTATTGCACTGCTGCTAGACTGTCACTTCCCCTATTGCACCATACTTGCCTACTCTCCCGGAATGGGCAGGAGGCTCCCGAAAATCGGGGGACCCTCCCGCCCCCCCGGAAGAGCAGGCAAGTCTACCGATTTTTTAGAGGCCCCCCTGCCCGGCCACCCACTTAGTGAGTAAAGTGGGCGGTCCGGGCAGTCGATGACGCGATTCTTGCTGAATCGCGTCATCATAGCAACGCCCCCTGCTGTATAATGCCGGTAATCGCGGCATTACATAGCAGGGGGGGTGGCTTAAATGATGTGCCGCGATAACCCCTCCCCTGTTCCGCCTCCGCCCGCCCCTGTTTTGCCTCCGCCCCGCCCCCTATCCGTGTCATAACCCCGCCCCGCCCCCCTGCTGAGCCGACCTGGCTGCTCTCTCCCGGAGAGAACAGCCAGGATGTCGGCATGTATGTATTGCACTGCTCCTAGACTGTCACTTCTCCTATTGCACTGCTACTAGACTGTTACTTCCCCTATTGCACTGCTGCTAGACTGTCACTTCTCCTATTGCACTGCTGCTAGACTGTCACTTCCCCTATTGCACTGCTGCTAGACTGTTACTTCCCCTATTGCACTGCTGCTAGACTGTCACTTCCCCTATTGCACTGCTGCTAGACTGTCACTTCCCCTATTGCACAGCTGCTAGACTGTCACTTCCCCTATTGCACTGCTGCTAGACTGTCACTTCCCCTATTGCACTGCTGCTAGACTGTCACTTCCCCTATTGCACTGCTGCTAGACTGTTACTTCCCCTATTGCACAGCTGCTAGACTGTTACTTCCCCTATTGCACTGCTGCTAAACTGTTACTTCCCCTATTGCACTGCTGCTAGACTGTCACTTCCCTTATTGCACTGCTGCTAGACTGTCACTTCCCCTATTGCACTGCTGCTAGACTGTTACTTCCCCTATTGCACTGCTGCTAGACTGTCACTTCCCCTATTGCACTGCTGCTAGACTGTCACTTCCCCTATTGCACTGCTGCTAGACTGTCACTTCCCCTATTGCACTGCTGCTAGACTGTCACTTCCCCTATTGCACTGCTGCTAAACTGTTACTTCCCCTATTGCACTGCTGCTAGACTGTCACTTCCCCTGTTGCACTGCTGCTAGACTGTCACTTCCCCTATTGCACAGCTGCTAGACTGTTACTTCCCTATTGCACTGCTGCTAGACTGTCTCTTCCCCTATTGCACTGCTGCTAGACTGTCACTTCCCCTATTGCACTGCTGCTAGACTGTCACTTCCCCTATTGCACTGCTGCTAGACTGTCACTTCCCCTATTGCACTGCTGCTAGACTGTCACTTCCCCTATTGCACTGCTGCTAGACTGTCACTTCCCCTATTGCACTGCTGCTAGACTGTCACTTCCCCTATTGCACTGCTGCTAGACTGTCACTTCCCCTATTGCACAGCTGCTAGACTGTTACTTCCCCTATTGCACTGCTGCTAAACTGTCACTTCCCCTATTGCACTGCTGCTAGACTGTCACTTCCCCTATTGCACAGCTGCTAGACTGTCACTTCCCCTATTGCACTGCTGCTAGACTGTTACTTCCCCTATTGCACTGCTGCTAGACTGTCACTTCCCCTATTGCACTGCTGCTAGACTGTCACTTCCCCTATTGCACTGCTGCTAGACTGTCACTTCCCCTATTGCACTGCTGCTAGACTGTCACTTCCCCTATTGCACTGCTGCTAGACTGTCACTTCCCCTATTGCACTGCTGCTAGACTGTTACTTCCCCTATTGCACTGCTGCTAGACTGTCACTTCCCCTATTGCACTGCTGCTAGACTGTCACTTCCCCTATTGCACTGCTGCTAGACTGTTACTTCCCCTATTGCACTGCTGCTAGACTGTCACTTCCCCTATTGCACTGCTGCTAGACTGTCACTTCCCCTATTGCACTGCTGCTAGACTGTTACTTCCCCTATTGCACTGCTGCTAGACTGTCACTTCCCCTATTGCACTGCTGCTAGACTGTTACTTCCCCTATTGCACTGCTGCTAGACTGTTACTTCCCCTATTGCACTGCTGCTAGACTGTCACTTCCCCTATTGCATCCCAATTCTCTCTCTTCCAGGTTGCATCCCGGGTTAAACTGTACCTTCCCTTGTGGCTTTCCAGCTTAGTCTGTCTCTTCCATATTGCAGTACAATCTGTCTCTATATTTTCCTATTACTTCATATATTCATGCATCAATATTTTATATCAGTGATACAACACTCCATCCTTTAAATTTTAGTACTCGCATGTCTTATCCTGCTAGTGTGAACATTTTACTGCATTAATACTTGATTGCTATACCACTGCCAGTGCACACAGTGCTTAGCATCTGTTCACCGAATGTTACCCTGCCAGTGCAAACAAAGCCTACCATTAATAAACTGCTCGCTTCCACTGCCAGTGAATACAGTGTATTCAGTCAGATGTCAGAATTCTTCCCCTGCAAATGGAAAGTGTCTAGCACCAGTGGTTATAACTCCTCTTACACTACCACTGTATCCAATACAGTAATACACAGCATCCATCCTTAGCACACAGTACATGCTGTAATCTGCTCTGGGCACACAGGACCACACTTTACTCAATTTATCAATTAACCGAACAAACAGACAAAAAAAACAAAACAAAAAAACACGAAGATTGGTTAATAATTTGCAGAAAGTATGATGTGAATGATAGTGAACTACAGATAAAGAGAGCTAATCATGAAGTAAAAAATATGCTCCAGCATTGGTATTTCCATTTGTTGCTCCTATTCTAGCAGGGACAAACGCAGGAGGGGGGTATCCAGATGTCTGAATTTAGAGTGATTGTTGCCAGTCCATGAAGGATGTATAATTAGCAAGTAAGAAGCTATTAGAATCTGCTACTGAACCTGAATAGGGTCCGCTACTGCTTGTGATCGCATGCCAAGTCCCGCCCAGCGTTGTGATCACACTCTAACTGCGATCGCGTCGCTGGCTAGGAAATAGCAGATTCCCCCGCACCGCCATCTTTTTCATGGGAGCAGCTGCGTGTGACAGCCGCCCCCGAAAATGTCCGCTCAAACCTGAGTTGGCTGGACCACTCCCCCACAACGGTCTTTCGATGCCCCACCAACGCCCGCCGCTGTCACTCAAAGTGTGATTGCGTCCTTCAGGGATGCAATCGCACTTTGCACGTGTGCATTGCGGCCATTGCTCATGCGCAGAAGTACAAAAATTGCTTGATTGCGATTTTTCTACTTTAACGATCCGTACTGAATGAGGGCCATAGTCAACCCCAAACAAAATTCAGTTTAAGTAATACAGTACTTCACATGCAGGCCCAGTGATCACAGTAAGCCACTTACCAGATCCTCTCTCTGGGTTGGTAGGATAATATGCTACCACTGGGCATGTGCAGCAGCTCCATTTCGCCCTTTATACTGCATGTAGTGGCTGCTATGGGAGATTTGGCCATTTTTCTGGGGGGCCGGGACTGTCACCCGGTTTTCTGGCGGGTAGTCAAGTATGATTCAGGGACTAGACCTTTGGAGGATTTTAGCAGACGCTGTAGTGTCTCTGCCCTTCCCCCCTGAAAAACAACCTGCATTGTAAAAATTCAGAGGAGACAGAAATTGGTCACTTGTCTATATTTATTACATGTGGCGCAGTGGCGTATGTAGTATGTGTGCAGAGTGTGCAGTGTACTTGCACATACGAATCACGTGTGCCTCACGCCGCCCACCCAACACCCAGAACTGTGACAGCCAGCACCTTATTCATGGTACAATCTTGCCACTGACTGTCTGCCGCAAAGAAACAGGTTTCCTGTGCAGATGATCACACAGACTAGGGCACAGTGCCAGAGTCTCCGCTATCTTCTGCGTCGGCGACATAATATTGGGAGCGGAAAATCTGGAAAAAAAACTTGACCACATTAAAACAGGGTTTGCATGGGAGCAATCCAATTATTGGAGCGTGGTCTTACCATGATGAAATGCAAGGTGAATAGATGGGTGGTATTCAGTATACCGGTTGTTGGGATCCCGGCGCACAGTATACCGGCACCGGAATCTGGCCGCCGGGGACCCGGCTGCCGGCAACTCATACCACACCCGAATAGATGGTAGGGTTTATATACAGTACATAAATTGCCAGCAGAACTTTGTGGGCCCTGTAGCATCATTCTGAAGGTGCCCCAGCTCCAACACTTCTAGAGAAACATTTTACATTTTACAACACACAGTATTACCCTAGATAACTGTATGATCCATAGTAATAACTTAATGTTCATTTTATACCACACAGTGCCTCCAGTACATATTATGCCACACTGTAGTGCTCCCAATACGGGATCTGGTCAGGATCCCAGCAGTTGGAATACCGACACCAGGATCCCGACATGGATCGAAATGCCGGCACCGGAATCCCAAACGAAGGCAGTTGGGATTTCACACTGGTAAGCCGTGGGGGTAGGGAGGAGAATTAGGTTTAGGCTGCGGTGGGGGGGTTAGGTTTAGGCTGCGTGGCGGGAGGGTGAGGGTTAGGCTGATGGGAAGGGAGGGTTAGGTTTAGGCTGTGAGGAAGAAAGGTTAGGATTAGGCACCACCGGGGAGAGTTAGGCTGCCGTGGGAGGAGTGCTGGGGTAAGGCTAGGGGTAAGCAGGGTGTCAAAGTCAGAAAAATGTCTCTATGCACGTTGCCATATTTGCACCGGACACTGGTCCGTGCTGCGCATGCGTAGGCTCTCCCGTGAAGGCGCATACCCGCAATAGCGTGCACTCGCAGGCGCGGTATGCGTATTTACGGTAGAGTTTATGTAGTCGTAGCGTGCGACTCATTCGTTACATATTTTCACAATTAATGTAGTTTATAGATCATGATCCCTTTGATAGTTTCTGAAAGTTTGGTTAATATAGAAGGTCCCTGAGCTAAGGAATCCCTCTTTGTATCGTACGAAGGGTCTAACAGGAATCATACAGCAGTGTTTGGTACCCATCGGAAGAGTATTTAATTAGCAATATTCCGGTGTTGGTTTGGAGCGTATTAATCGCTCGTGCGAATAGTTATGGACATAAGAAGTTTATGTCCATTTCTACTATTTACTCATACTCAGGTATGCGGCGGGAAACCTAGTTCCCCACCCACCTGAGCTGTTTGAAATCGTCACAGCCCACCTGTATGAATCAACCTATGACCTTTTGTTGTGATACAGGGTCGAATTCCTTCATCCAATGGACAATGGGATTGTAGGGACTATGAGATTGCATTGTGTGTGGGGCATAAATAGGCAGGCCGACCACATCCAGCTCTCACTCTTCAACGGTTCTCATTGCTGAAAATCGGGTGCTGGATGTCCAGGCGCATGCGATCGTTTACCCTTGTGCGTAAGTTTCTCTCCGTAATCATTGTCTTTCTGTGAGCCAATTTCTCTCATCTCTCTCCGTCTCTCTCTCTCTCTCTCTTTCCCTTCTCTTTCTCTCGTATCTCCCCTAGACTAGTATTGTATTGTATTAGATAGTATTGTATTTTGGTTAGGAAGTCTTTGTTATATTGTAGTGTATCATTTGTACTGTTATCCCCTTTTTACAAGTATACTAGATATAATACAGTTAATAGGCTTTGGACCCTAAACCAGTATCTGTGTATTTCCTATAGTGTTAAGTGTTCACTTGAGCGTCGGTGACGCTCAAGCAGCTTTGTAGTTAGTCAGGTTACACAAGGTTGCACTTACACCCTGTATTCACATTAAGGTATTCCGTGTATTTCATTGGTATAAGGTTTAGACATAAAGGTATAGCGTTGTGAGCGTCTGCGCCGCTGGTGATCTCCTCGTGGTCTCGAGCGTCCGCTACGCCATAGCGAATCATTACTCTAGTCATAGCCAATAACGTGTCCTGTGATCGCTGGGCCGTGAGCGAACGTGACGCTTGAGCGTCTCGCCTACGGCTGAGCGATCGTTACGCAACTAGCGTACCATTACGGTACTTCTTAAGTAAACAGCGTACAGTGTTCTTAGCTTCATAAAGGGTAGTTTATACGACAAGGGAATTTAGCATTGTCAATTGGGGACTCGTCCTATCCTTCTCATATCTGCACTAGGTAGATCAGCAGACATTATCCCCCCAGCAAAGGGTGGGAGGTTGTCTCGCAGTGCTGACGGGATAAGCGTCTGCTTCGCTTAGATAAAGAGTGCTGAAGGAATCCGGGAACCGGAAGTAAGAACAAAACGCTTGTGTCTTTTAAAACTGTTTTATTTCTCTTCTGTCTTGCGTATACACGCACGCATACATTTATCTGCATTTCTTTTTCAAATTTCGTATATCACTATTCCTGTTTGCCAAGTTTTATAGTTGATAGAAAGTGCAAAAAGAGATTTGCTGTTATTTCATAGTAGAGGTAATAGTTAAAGTATAGACCAACACACGGCTTGTCTGGGAGATAAGACAGTCAGTGTGGTGTGCGGTAGATGATCAGGGATCATCTACATTGATAAAGGTAGAAATTGTGTTACGGTGGATCTTTGTTTTGCGTACACGTGTCCCTAACAAAAGACTTGCGTACGCAATCCAAACGGCAGACGCACGCAGCGTACATTACGCAACGTAGCGTCTGGTTACGCAACGTAGCTCAAGTCACGAAAAGTTGAATTAGCGCAAAGCGATAATTAGCGCAAAGGCGATAAGTAACGCACAGCGGTAAATAACGCAAATCTATTTTTGGAAAATCTGAAATTTAGTTTAACAGATCCTGCTCCTAATTAGTAACACTGTTGGACTGAAGACAATTTCTGCGCAGAAATAGATATAGAAACAAAGTGTACATGTGTTGAGTGAGTGTGTTTTTATTACATAAGTTTATATAACTTAAGAGGTTGAACCAAAAGGAAAGTCGGGTACTCGTCAAGGGACACACGTGTAAGTGACATATACGGTGGCTAGGGAGGCATCCTTGGTTAAATAATATTTGAGCATTAGAGTATAGCGGACCATAAGGTAACAGACCAGGAGGTCATAAGGTAACAGACCAGGAGGTCATTAACAGACGGTAACAGACCAGGAGGTCATAAGGTAACAGGTAAAATAGACAAAGAGGTCCGCTATAAAAGTTCAGTGGCACAACGCCTGGGGTGTTGGTGCAGAACCCATATAGGCCATAAGCTCTTGCTGAGGGAATCGCGGCCGGAAACATCGATTCCATTGATCTTTCAGTACATGACAAGTAGTGCTTATGTACTGAACGATTGGACCGCACGTAATTGTGTGCAGTAGTTAGTAATCTGACCTAATACCATTAGAGTAAAGTGGTCACAAACGCTATCTGTACATTCTGACGTGATTTGTGTAATTTTTTATTTTTGGAAGGGAAGTTCGCTGGTCACTCAGGAACTATCTAACAACCCCACCTTTACTGGAAAGAGTAAGTGTCCTGCGGGTAACCCTCATATGTTCCAGTAAACTGAAGGTTCCATAGGGGCCCTGTATCGAGTACGCCAGCACCATATCGGTGTGATCAGGTCGTATTGGTCGAGGTGGGCGAGTGAGTGGGGTACTCGGTAAACCGCCACCGCCGGCCTATTTTTGGACAATTTGGTTTGCTGTAAGGGTTCGCTGAAAACCTTGAGATAAAGATCCAAGGAGGAATAAGCAACACCTGCAGAATTATGGGGGCCAGTTGTTCAGGTAGGGGGCGATCAACCTCGGTTCGGGTTGATTCAGAGAACCGACCCGTTGGGTCGGCAAGGTACATCATGTGTGAAAAATACGGAAGTCACACAGAATCTTTATGTGATGAATGGGAGAGAATGACTGTACAAGACAGGGACAAATTCCCAAGAATAGGTAGCTTCAGTCCAGACGTGTTACAAAATTTAAGGAGGAGGATATGTCTCGTAAAATCATCAAAGAGACGAATTCAGCATCATGATTACTTACAGTTATGGCACCAGGAAGGTGAGATACAGAGAGGTTTGGCTCTGGCGGCGGGATCTGGGGCAGTCAGGAAGCTGATAGCCACAGCTCCACCTCCACCATACATTGCAGGAGAGAAGCTGATTACGGAGAGAAACGCACTGGGTTGTAAAACACAAACTCTTAGTAACCCTGTAAATGTTAATGATGTTAACCAAATAACTCATGCAAGTATTAACCCGTGCAAGATGTACCCTGTTTTGAACCTTCCTCAGGAGTGTGATCAAGAAGAAGATTCGGCAACAATTTCAGCGCTCTCTCTAGCGGCCACCATATCAGAAACCACAGTGGGAACTGCACCACCCACGAGATTAGTGAAGGCCCCTAGCGGAGGGATAGGTGAGGTCGTGTCAACGGGTAAGTACGGCACCATGCACTACACTGAAACAATTGTACCACAAGTTGTAGAATCTACGCAGAATGAGGCTGTTAGAATTGCTCCTGTAAAGGTGATAGTAGTTCCCAATGGGAAAACAGATGCATCAGGAGCCACACCCGTCAGGAACATTGCCATGTATTGCCCGTTCACTAGAATGGAATTGAGGACCATAGTGTCTGAATTCCCAGACCCCAGAAAAGATTTAGTGGCAAGCCAAAAATACATCAGGGATCTAGGAAACACTTTAGAGCCCAATAATAAGGATTGGCAGATAGTGCTAAGAGCTTGCTTACCTTCCAATGTCGACTCAGTTAAATTCTTGGCTGATTGTGGACTAGATAAAGATGTACCGCTTACAGATGTGTACGACCAGGATAATGTAAAAAGGATAAATTTACAGCTAAAGGAGTATTTCCCAGCCGTTGTTAAATGGAATAAAATATTTTCCATTAAGCAAAAGGAGTCCGAAACGGCAGCAGAATATTTCCACCGGGCACTATCAGAAATGGCAAAATACACTGGTATAGAAGACATTAAGACCAACCCAAACCATCGAGAAGTAGCAGTATCTGTACTGATGGATGGTTTGAAAGAAACATTAAAAGCTAGGGTACAGACCACACAACCATGTTGGCGAGGTCTGTCAGTGTCCACCTTGAGAGAGGCTGCTGTTGATCACGACAAAAACATCACTAGACACAGGGAGTCGCAAAGTGATAAGTTGATGTCCGTAAGTATACAGGCGCTGACCACAAGGCAGCCTGCGTATGTACCACCGAATCCTGTGGGTAAGGCAAGTGTAATAACATGTTTTTCTTGTAACAGACCGGGACACTTTGCACGAGAATGTAGAACAAAGAATGTACAAAGATCTTTTCAACCCCCTAGACAACAACACAACACACGACATTGGGAGCAGGGTCCACAGAGGCGGAGTTTTGAGCCACATACAGGGGAAACAAAAAGATATCCCCCGAACAGAGACTGGCAGGCCTCTGGTAGTTCCCAGCTAACTCCCCCACAAGTAGTTGCTGCCAATGGGATTCAGGGAGGTCAGCATACCCAATAGGGGTGTGGCCACACCTGTAATCTGCAGCCAGTTAAATTGATTGCCAGTCTTGGAAGCGAACCAGAGATTGCAATCGATGTAGCTGGTAAAACTTTAAACTTTCTTGTAGACACAGGGGCGGCCAAGTCAGTGATAAATTCGACAGTGGGCATGAGAACCACTGGTAGGACAATTCCAGCCATGGGAGTAACAGGAGTAGTCCAGCACTACCCTGTTAGCAAACCAGCCGAGATTACAATAGGGCCTTTGCATACCAAGCATTCCTTTTTGCTGGCTGCATCGGCACCAACTAATCTCCTGGGGAGAGACTTACTATGTAAAATGGGTTGCGTCATTTATTGTACTCCTGAAGGTGTATTCTTGGACATTCCTGAGAATCACGCTCAGGAGGTACGAGACATGTTAGACTCCCCATCAAAATTAATGTCACATTCCATTATGACAAATAGGAACCCATCCCAAGTAGAAGAGATGACATCTCAGATACCAGAGTCACTTTGGACAAAAGATGGACAGGACACTGGATTAATGGCAAACGTAGCTCCAGTAGTTGTACAAGTAAAAGATGGTAGGATAGCTCCAAAAATCCCACAGTATCCTCTGAAGCCAGAGGTGGAGTTAGGAGTTTTCCCCGTGATAGAGCGCTTGCTGCAACAGGGCATTCTGGTAAGAACGTCCAGCACAGCCAATAGTCCCATCTTCCCTGTTAAAAAGAGTGGGGGGAGGGGTTACAGGCTAGTGCAGGATCTAAGGGGGATTAACAAAATAGTTGAGAGTCAGTTCCCCGTAGTGCCTAATCCAGCTGTCATCCTAATGCAAATTCCTCCCACTGCCAAATTTTTCACTGTTATTGACCTCTGCTCCGCTTTCTTTTCGGTACCTCTGCACCCTGACAGCCAATATTTGTTTGCATTCACATACAGAGGAGTCCAATACACGTGGACTCGGTTACCCCAAGGTTTCATAGATAGTCCAAGTATATTTTCTCAGGCTTTGCATGATTGTTTACAGTCTTTCCAACCAGACAGTGGATCAGTATTGATACAGTATGTGGACGATTTATTACTGTGTTCAGATTCACTGGAAGCATCTCTGAAGGATACGAAACAGCTCCTGTTTCATCTTTCAGACACAGGTCACAAGGTTTCCAAAGACAAGTTACAATTATGCCAAACTAAGGTAAAATATTTGGGACACTGTCTAACACAAGGACTGAGACACCTGACCGCTGATAGAATCCAAGCCATTAGAGACATGACACTGCCACAAACCCAGCAACAGATCAGGACGTTTTTAGGAATGTGTGGGTATTGCCGTAATTGGATCCCAGGGTTTTCCATATTGGCGTTACCTTTGCAGGAAATGGTCTCTTCAAACAAACCTGATCGGATTTCGCATACAGACGAATCCGAAACAGCATTTGAGAGACTCAAACAGTGCCTAACGCAGGCACCAGCACTAGGTATGCCAGACTATGGGAAACCCTTTGAACTATACGGAACAGAAAGTGCTGGGTGCGCAGCAGGTGTACTAACCCAAAAACACGGTGACGCCAGCAGGCCAATTGCATACTACAGCGCCCAGCTAGACACGGTAGCGCGATCCCTCCCCACATGCTTGCGTAGCGTTGCGGCGATAGCATTGCTAGTGACGAAAAGCGAAGATGTCGTGCTAGGCCACAACCTCACAATCCATACACCGCATGCGGTATCTGCCTTATTGAATTCTGCCCAAACCAGACACGTCTCATCAGCAAGGTTTACAAGATGGGAATTGGCATTAATGGCCCCAGTAAACATCACCATAAGGAGATGCAGCGCATTAAATCCTGCAACATTTCTCCCAGGTGTGCTTGGTCAGGCACAAAGGGTGGAAGGTGAGAGTGATGGGGAAGGAGGATTTAATGCAAAGGAAGATACACATGATTGTATGGAATATTTGACCCAAAATTTCACCGCAAGGCCTGACATCAGTGACAACCCACTGGAAGATGCAGAACTAACGTTCTACACGGACGGTAGTTGTCATAGACAGTCAGACTCGGGAGACTTGTGTACTGGATACGCAGTCGTAGATGACCAAGGCACCATAGAAGCGGAACCGCTAGGCCCACCTCACTCAGCCCAGGTTGCTGAACTGGTCGCCCTAACCAGAGCATGTGAATTGGCTAAGGGTAAGTCAGCCAATATCTACACCGATTCTAGATACGCCTTCGGGGTAGTACATGATTTCGGAGCGCTATGGCGTCTCAGAAATTTCATGACGGCAGCTGGTACACCAATAGCGCATGCAGCGTATATAAAAAGGCTTCTAACAGCGATACAGGAACCCGACAGAGTGGCTGTTATCAAATGTAAAGCACATACATATAGCCAAGACCCAGTATCCCTTGGTAACAGCCGAGCAGACGAAGCCGCAAAGCTTGCAGCTGCTACCCCCATACAGACAGACACCACACAACTGATGGTATTTAATACCATCAACACACAAAAGTTGTGCGAGATGCAGAATTTGTGTTCCACACAGGAAAGAGCAGTCTGGAAGGCAAAGGGATATGGCCAGGAGTCCTCAGGGCTCTGGACGGATGGACATGGTAAACCAGTGGCCCCCAGGGCATACCTTCCATGTCTGGCTGAAGCAGCTCACGGGCTGACTCATCTAGGCAAGGAGGGGATGTGCAAATTGGTAAGAGCATACTGGTGCGCCCCAGGATTCTCCTCTCATGCGAGTAAAAGAGCAATGTCATGCCTTACCTGTCTGAGAAAGAATATTGGAAAAGCAATACCTACAGAACCATCCCATATCCCACCTGCCGGCGGCCCTTTCCAGGTAATACAAATTGACTTCATTCAATTACCCCCATGTCGAAATTTGAAATATGTACTTGTTTGTATAGATGTTTTCTCGAATTGGGTCGAAGCTTTCCCAGCAGCTACAAATACCGCTATGTTTACAGCTAAGAAAATTGTGCAGGAATTTGTATGTAGATATGGTATCCCTAGAATCATTGAAAGTGATAGGGGTACCCATTTTACAGGTGATGTCTTTCAAGGAATGTGTAAGTTGATGGGAATTGATAGCAAGCTGCACACTCCGTACCGTCCACAGGCGAGCGCGAAGGTCGAAAGAGTGAACAGCACTATTAAAAATAAATTGAGTAAAGTAATGGCAGAGACAGGATTGACGTGGCCAGAAGCTTTACCCATTGTTTTGTATAGCATCAGAACCACTCCCAGGTCCCCTCTTAATCTGTCTCCTTTTGAAATCTTGTTTGGTCGACAACCGCATGTCATGATTAACCCTCAGGATGATTTGAAATGTAACAATGAAGTAACTGTAAAGTACTTGATTAACATGAGTAAGCAGTTGAGGAATCAAAATGATAATCTGAAGTTGGTGATTCCTGATTTACCAGATAGTAATTGTCATGACATTGAACCTGGGGATTATGTAATGATACGAAATTTTCTACGCTCAGGTTGTCTTATTGATAGATGGGAAGGACCATACCAGGTCTTATTGACTAGCACCACAGCATTGAAGGTGGCTGAGAGAGAGACTTGGGTCCATTCATCCCACTGCAAAAAGGTTGCTGATCCAGAGAAGTCCCGTGATAAGGAACAGACGGTAGAGGTTGTATCACTGGAGTGTCTGTTCCAGGAGGACTGAGGCGGCACCTGAGCCTTGAAGACCGAAAGCAGTTGTCGACTCCCTTCTCCCTTTTATTGTTTTTCTCCACTTCCCATCCCCTCTTCCTTGAAATTTCTTTTTTCCCCCTTCTCATTCTTCTCTATTTCCTCCTCAAAGATGGACTTGCCCCAAGAGACTGTGATCCGGATTTTGATGTTAACCATGATGTTGACCAGAGCAGTCTGTTCCGGCGAGAGTACCATAGAGGTCGAGAGAGGTTCTGGAATGGGTTCCGATTATGATGATGGAGGCGTAGTTTTCCAAGATCAACCAAACCAACAAGCAAAGGCGAGTATCAGAAAACGATCCGATAGAAGAAATTGTGATGGATTGTTAGCTGAAGAAAATTGTATCTGTAGGCTCTGTGATAATCTGGTTGAAGATGGATGCATAAAGAAATGCCAATCCAGTTTTAATATCCATATAGACCGGCATCCATTGAGTGACTATCACTCTTTAGTGGGTAATGTGTTAAACCAAACAGATTGTTGGGTATGCTCTCAAGTACCTCAGGGTCACAGCAAATCAGGGCTAGTACCATTTCCTTTAACGTTAGGGGAGGTACTTGAGCTAAATGGTGGGAGACCGGTGGACCGGAGGTTTAATATCTCCAGCCCTCCTAGTTTGAAGCTCCACCAATACCATGTGGATAGGTCCCTCTTATGTTTCAATATCTCCAATCCCAGAAAACCGGGAAATTGGGAAGTGTCATGGAGCAACCTTACCATGACCTTTTCACACAGAGCAGATAGAATGCCTACAGATACATAGCTGGTACGCCACATAGCCAGTAGAGGAAAATCTTTTCGGTATCGATATACCTTAGGAAATAGGATTACTAGAGTCGGAGAGGTATCACCAGGATACTGTGCACATATCGTACAAACTGATACGTGCATTAAGCAGATGGAAGAATTAGGGTCAGGAGATTTCACCTGGAAGGTTTGTAACATGGTCATGTCCTTCTCCGTCCCATATGTTCTCCCCGATGACGCATATTTCATATGCGGGAGAAAGGCGTACAAGTGGCTTGCCCCAAACTCTGAAGGATTGTGTTATATTGGAAAAGTATTGCCTGAAGTGATGACTGTAACACATGACAAAATGAAGGACATACACCGTGGTGCCCAAGCTCCTTATACTCACACTCATTACGAGCACCGAGTTAAAAGACAACTGTCAGAAAGGTTAGAGCATCCGGCCTCCGATCTTATCCACGAATCCACCGGGATTCAGGTTCTGGTAGCGTTAGATTTCACTCGCACCGCTCGAGGAGTGATGAATTATAGATACATTTCCGCACTCGCCAATTTGTTAGATAATATCACTGAAATGTATGATGACACGTTTAGATACACTGGAAGAGAACTTCAAGCTTATAAAACAGAACTAGTTCAGCATAGGATGGTTCTTAATTATCTTACAGCAGTAACAGGCGGATATTGTGTTACATTGGCAACACAGTACGGCATAAAGTGTTGCACTTATATCACGAATAGCACCGAGGATCCGGTAGAGGTCATAGACCAAAAGATGGACGATATTCTCCAATTGAAGTGGGAATTTCGTCGAAAACACAATCTCACCCTTGCTGCTGTAGGTAATGAGCTGACTGGTTGGGTGTCATGGTTGAACCCGCGAAATTGGTTCTCCGGTTTGGGGGACTGGGCTCAAGGAGTCATAATGGATGTTGGAAAGTTTCTACTATGTATCTTGGGTGTCGTTATATCGATTGGATTGATATTTAGATGCGGGCAGGCTTTAATGAGGTGCAAACAAAGTACAAGAGTAATGAGCTTGAGGAGCGAGGAAACTGTAATTAACCTGGATTTGATTTATGACCCAATGATAGAAACCAGGATGGGATGAAAATGCGATTATACGGTCCGTTTCTTTCACCTGTTTTTCTGCTTTTCTCCAAGATACAAAGACCCCCTTGGACGAGGAAGTTGACGAGACGCTATACAGACAACAGACAAGCACCAAAGATGAAGTTTTGACCACTTGAGAAATGGACACTTGATGAACTTTGCCATGGATCCCCAGTTTCCCTAGTACTTTTAAACTCACGCTAGCCCAACATTTTTTGTAAATCTGATGGCTCAGACAAAGCTATTTGCTCATGCCCAAGGAGCAATACAGCGCAAAGAAGACGACTCTCAACAGATACCGAACACAACTTCGACGACAGATGTACATTTCCCTGACATAGAATATCATTGCATTTTCCATAAGTGTTCTTTATCTTCATCTCTACAACCCTCAGGTAATGACACACATAGACGATAGGGAATACAGGCACAGATATCAGCAACCACATACCTCCCCCATTCATGTATCATCAACTAAAATGTGCTCCCCATTTTGTTCAAAATCCGAAAAGAGCTCGGTAAAGTTTGACAGCCCATCCACAGACCTGTACCACAGGATAAGAAGGAATTCAAATGTATACTTCGCAATACCTCGAAGCTTGATTTACAACACGTACGGCACGATGATACATGACCCCCCAAACATGGATTCATACACACATGCTTCTGCTATCTCACTAGGTCATACCCTCTTCACACCTTCTCCTCTCTCCTCCCTTACCCAACCATGGAAATCAATTAACCCCTGACTTGCATTTTTCTCCTTAAATGTTTTGTGGCAGTTATTATTGACTGCCAAAGGGTGGACTGTCAAAGTCAGAAAAATGTCTCTATGCACGTTGCCATATTTGCACCGGACACTGGTCCGTGCTGCGCATGCGTAGGCTCTCCCGTGAAGGCGCATACCCGCAATAGCGTGCACTCGCAGGCGCGGTATGCGTATTTACGGTAGAGTTTATGTAGTCGTAGCGTGCGACTCATTCGTTACATATTTTCACAATTAATGTAGTTTATAGATCATGATCCCTTTGATAGTTTCTGAAAGTTTGGTTAATATAGAAGGTCCCTGAGCTAAGGAATCCCTCTTTGTATCGTACGAAGGGTCTAACAGGAATCATACAGCAGTGTTTGGTACCCATCGGAAGAGTATTTAATTAGCAATATTCCGGTGTTGGTTTGGAGCGTATTAATCGCTCGTGCGAATAGTTATGGACATAAGAAGTTTATGTCCATTTCTACTATTTACTCATACTCAGGTATGCGGCGGGAAACCTAGTTCCCCACCCACCTGAGCTGTTTGAAATCGTCACAGCCCACCTGTATGAATCAACCTATGACCTTTTGTTGTGATACAGGGTCGAATTCCTTCATCCAATGGACAATGGGATTGTAGGGACTATGAGATTGCATTGTGTGTGGGGCATAAATAGGCAGGCCGACCACATCCAGCTCTCACTCTTCAACGGTTCTCATTGCTGAAAATCGGGTGCTGGATGTCCAGGCGCATGCGATCGTTTACCCTTGTGCGTAAGTTTCTCTCCGTAATCATTGTCTTTCTGTGAGCCAATTTCTCTCATCTCTCTCCGTCTCTCTCTCTCTCTCTCTTTCCCTTCTCTTTCTCTCGTATCTCCCCTAGACTAGTATTGTATTGTATTAGATAGTATTGTATTTTGGTTAGGAAGTCTTTGTTATATTGTAGTGTATCATTTGTACTGTTATCCCCTTTTTACAAGTATACTAGATATAATACAGTTAATAGGCTTTGGACCCTAAACCAGTATCTGTGTATTTCCTATAGTGTTAAGTGTTCACTTGAGCGTCGGTGACGCTCAAGCAGCTTTGTAGTTAGTCAGGTTACACAAGGTTGCACTTACACCCTGTATTCACATTAAGGTATTCCGTGTATTTCATTGGTATAAGGTTTAGACATAAAGGTATAGCGTTGTGAGCGTCTGCGCCGCTGGTGATCTCCTCGTGGTCTCGAGCGTCCGCTACGCCATAGCGAATCATTACTCTAGTCATAGCCAATAACGTGTCCTGTGATCGCTGGGCCGTGAGCGAACGTGACGCTTGAGCGTCTCGCCTACGGCTGAGCGATCGTTACGCAACTAGCGTACCATTACGGTACTTCTTAAGTAAACAGCGTACAGTGTTCTTAGCTTCATAAAGGGTAGTTTATACGACAAGGGAATTTAGCATTGTCAAGGGTTAGGGGGGGTTGGTGATTAGGGGTAGTATACTTACCAAGTAGGTGTCGGGATCCTGAGTGTCAGGATGCTGCGGTCGGTATAATGACTAACGGTATCCCAAGCGCTGGGATCCTGATACCATCCTCCCAGTATATACTATGCCACATAGTTCATATTAGGTCATACAGTGTTGGCAGTAAATAGTATGCCATAAACAGTGGAGGAGGGTCTCCTACCTGAGAGGCATGCTTCCTAATGCAAGAAATTCCACTTTGAATGGAGATATTAATTTCAGCAGACTTTTACATTTGTAGGACAGTTCTAGTCTCGTCATCTAGCTCGCCTCATAAAGTCTGTAATCAAGGGGAAGCCCGCGCTCTGGCAGTGCTGGGATCAGTGATTAGCACAACTATATGACCTGGGTCCAGTGCCCCAAAGCCATCGTACTCCCTGCACCCACTATAGCTATGCCCATGCAGTTTCTTCTGCGAAAATACATCTTAGATGCAAAGAAATGTAATAGGACGTACCAGCAGCTTATGCTGATTAAAATGATATGCAGCATGTCTATATTCTATGTGTACTTGCGGTTGGATCAGCATCCACGTTGCATTTTGTATGTAAAAACAGTCGCAGTCTAGGACGCATTTCAGCAGGAATAAATGCAAAGAAAGACACTCGGCGCTGCTGAGTAACGCGGCGTGACGTGTTATGTGTAACCCAACTTGTATCGTACGGAGCAAATATGTAAGAGGACGCACCTGTGCATAATCCTAGACAAACCAAAAATTAGTACAAGTGTTGGACACAATTAGCTGCGAGCTCCCATTGAAGCCTTGTGCGAGGTGTGCGCTGCGGGATCCGGTCTGAAGATCGACAGTGCCTAGGTCGACAGTCCCTAGGTCGACATGTTTTCAAGGTCGGCAGGGTTCCTAGGTCGACAGGTCAAAAGGTCGACATACGTTTTTCAAATGTTTTTTTATCTTTTTCATACTTAACGATCCACGCGGACTACGATTGGGAACGGTAACCGGTGCCGAGCGCAGCGGTAGCGGAGCAAGGCACCTTGCCTAAAGCTCGCTCGCCATGCGAGGGGACACAGTGCACTAATTGGGCTTCCCGGTCACTGTACGGAGAAAACGACACCAAAAAAACATGAAAAACTCATGTCGACCTTTTGACCTGTCGACCTAGCACATGTCGACCTAGAAACCCTGTCGACCTTCAAACCCTGTCGACCTAGTGACAACCTATAGTGGTCAACCTAGACACTGTCGATCTAATAATCCACACCCGTGCGCTGCGCGTCCTTTGGAGTGTTATGGAAAGTAAAAAACATTGCTAATTTTTTTTGCAACTCTTTTGGGTGCACGCTAAAATAAATAATGCTTCTTACCAGCCATATCCCATAGATTCTCTAGGTTCCTATTGGAGCTCACATATAATTGAATCGCCCCCCAAAGACTTTACGGTTAGAAGTCTCCCATCGTCCTCTCATAATTCATGTAAGAAAATAGCCACTTTCTCACCAATTCCTGTAACTAAAACCTATTCTTCCTGCTGGAACCCTTCCGAACACAGGAGACGTCTTTGTGATTCTATAATAAACAATAAATTATGGCCTTCAGAACACTAGCCTTGCTGTCTATAATCAGTACTTTGCTTATGTAGGAAAATCATGTGCAGACTGCAGAGCCTATTAGACTGAATATAATGGTAAACTGGAACGTTAGCTTAATTCCCCACTCCATTATAGACAGCTGAATCTGACCCCACATCTTTGTTTTAATTGCAGCTGATAAAGGAGAAAACGCTAGGGTTCTGGTTGATTTTTGTGCAGAGATATGGGGCATATTTAACAAGCCTCTCACTATAGACCTGATAAGTATAATTTCCTATCGTCGCATATGACAATAAGAAATGATTTACTGGGGGTATTTTCTTTCAAGGTCACGAGGCCTGATTCATGTTTGTAAGTACAGCAAGGAAAAAACCCAAAAATCACACACCTCTGTGTCTGGAACAAACCATGCTGTATTGCAATGGGAACAAATACAGGTATATTGTTTCTGTGCAGAGTAAATAATAGCTGCTTTTGCATGTAGCCCACAAATGCTAGACAGCTTTATTTTCATACTGCAATTTAGATTTCAGTTTGGACACAACCCACCAAAATCTAAACCTCTCTGCACATGTTATGGGCCCGACTTAGACCTGATAGCTGCTGTGTGTTTTCGCACAGCAGGTGATTATCGATTGACTGCGCATGCACCGCAATGTGCATGCGCGTCGCCAAACAACAACAGGCATTGCCAAACAGCGACAAGCTGGTGCGAAAATTTCAACTGCACGCCCATTTGCAAGCTGATTGACAGGAAGTGGCCATTTGTGGGTGGTAACTGACCACTTTCTGGGAGTGTCAGGAAAACACAGGCATTCCGAAGCGTTTTCAGGAATGGTGTGTGATGTCAGCTCCGGCCCCGATCAGCCTGTTCTCATCACACTGTAGGACTAAGTCCTGGGCTGCGCATAGACTGCACACAGTGGAAAAAATCATTAGATGGTGAGTGAGGTGCGAACAGATTTGCAGCTGTCAGCATACACATGCGATCGCACACTTGCACGGGCGAATTTACACTCCCCTTGGGCGGCGACTATCTGATCGCACGACAGCAAAATTAGGAGCCCAGCGATCAGGTCTGAATTAGGCCCTATATCTGCCCCACCTGCAGTACCACATGCTTTTGCCCAGTTTCTTGCTTTTTTTGCTGTACTTGCAAACATGAATTAGGACCACGATCTCCAATATTAGCCTATAAGGGGCGATAGGAGGTGGTGGGGCTGATAGCGATAACTCAGGCCCTGGATTATTGTAGGGCCCTGCGGGACTCTGGGGCAGCTGCTGACGCATAGCATTTTTACATTTTTCCCCTGGAGGGTGTGTGGCCTCGTCTCCTGTGTATAAGGGGGTGTGACCTCGTCTCCTGTGTATAAGTGTGTATTTGGTAAACCGTGATATCAAATATTTTATTTTGGAGAAACAACAAAAAACAAAAACACACAATAAAACAGCATCGTCTCCCTATTGTTAATACATCAGAACTATGTACTAGCATTTTGTAAGATAAATAAATCCAATCTATCTGTACTATTTACACCCACTCTTCCAGCCCTTCCCTTCTCACACACATGTAATACAGGATATGCGCACATAGCAGGGATGTAGCACTGCTGCCAGTGGACGGCTCCCAATACTCCAATGTGTCTATTTTGTCAGAATTCCTCATTTCTCAGTGGAAGTATTATTTTAGCTTCTCAAACACCCACAAATGATTCTATTAGCATAAATCTCTTGGCCTGAGCATCTTCCAGGAGATGCAGCTTTAATAAATAGTACAGTACTCTATTTGAAATGCTGTATCTACTGCTTTGGATGAATGGCCATTATAGATTCAATTTGTAACCAGCTCCCGTTACTAGACCAACACTGTCCCCAGCCTGATCTTAATATTTGATATTCTCAACAAAAAACGGGGGAATAACAGTGCTGTCGTTTTATCTGAAAAGGATATTAGTGTACAAGAAAGCCTGTACATTACTGAGCTATATAAAGGTTTAGACTAAAATAAGCACGTCTAGAATACTATCAGTCCAATCCCTTGTCAACGGCCTCCATAATTATGCAGCTGGAGGTGGAGAAGGTTATATATGTGCATCTCTCAATGACAGTATGGAGGTGGATATAAGTGGAATCACACACATGCTATAAAGTATGCTATTTATTTCAGCGCAAATTGTTTTAGCGAACACACCATTTTCCACAATAAAAGCTGGATCGCTTTACAATTAACATTGATGTGGTCTTATGATGTGGCACCATATAGCCAGAAGAACATGCTTTGGCGAGAAGGCACGCTAAGTGGGCTTAACCCCTATTTTCAGGCTCTTGCCATAGATACAATGGCCCTCATTCCGAGTTGATCGCTCGCTGACTTTTTTCCGCAGCGCAGCCACCAGGTTGCTATTGCGCATACACCGCAATGCGCACGCGCGTCGTACGGGTACAAACAGCATCGTTGCAGTGCAATGCTTCTAGCGAAGAATCCATTTGCACAACCGATCGCAAGGAGATTGACAGGAAGAGGGCGTATATGGGTGTCAATTGACCGTTTTCTGGGAGTGGTAGGGAAAACGCAGGCGTGTCCAGGCATGTGCAGGGCAGGTGTCTGACGTCAATTCCGGGACCGGACAGGCTGAAGTGATCGCAGCGGCTGAGTAAGTTCTGACCTACTCAGAAACTGCAAAAAACATTTCCGTTCCCCTCGGCTGCACATGCGATCGCACACTTGCAAAGCGAGAATACACTCCCCCGTGGGAGGCGACTATCTGATCGCTGCTCTGCAAAAAATAGCTAGCGAGCGATCAACTCGGAATGAGGGCCATTGAAAGCTCAGTTTCCACCAATAAGTCAGGCCAGTGACCGTAGCCATTCATGGGAATCAGGCTAAACATTTGCTGCAAGATAGGAGTTTCTATGGAGCATTAAATGGCTTGATTGATGACAACAGGACATATTTATCATAGGGCGAAAACCCTTATACACAAAAGTGTTCATTCCCGCGATCCTTGTTCTCTTATTCTAAGAATGGCTACAAAAATAGAAAAGCACTGAAATTATATATATATATATATATATATATATATATATATATATATATATATATATATATATATATATATATACACACACACACACACACATTTTTTCCAATATGTATATATATTTTTCATTTTAAACAATTTTCAACAATTTACTTTTTTTTTTATTTTTTTATACCCCATCCACCTAGTGGAACTGAGAGTCCAATCTGGGTTTGGCGTTCCTCTGTGCATGCGGTGTCACAGGTGGTCATACTCTTACCACTCTGGGCCAGTACCACCATGGCAGATGCCCTTATGTTAATATTGACAATGTTAAGAAGGAAATATTGGGCTATGAACGTACGGGCTTAGAAACATTAAAAACAGACTCTACAAACGATTGGTTGACCAAACTAGATGACTCAGTCCAAACATTTAAAAACGAATTATTGGTTTTTAAAAAAACTAAATACCGTAAGGTTAAAGATGATTACAGAGATTTGCGAGTCTATCCGTGGTTATTTATGCAGACTAACAGACGTCCATGGAGAAAAGGTCAGAATTTCCGTAATAAAACTGAGGTCCAATTTACAGATATAGAATCACACACCTCCCAAAGTGATTCGGACCATGCAGGCAGCCATAGGGGTCGTTTTTTAGGGGACAAAACGTTCACCAGGAGCAAAACAAAAGAGGCCATAGACTCAAGAGACCGTGCAGGAGAGGGGGGCTCAAACATAAAAAGTACCGGAGGCAGGAATTACAAGGGGGGACGGAAATAACTGTTTTCAATCTATCAGAATATACTCCGACTGAGGCAGAAATGTCAGTATTATCCAAGGGACTCACTTTTGTTCAAACGTATAAACAAAATGAGTTTGAATGTGAGGTTGAATTATATAAAAAATTTTCGACAACTTAAAACTTAAAGATTACTTTTCAAAAAAGGACACTGATTCTGCCAAAAGAAGTCAATTTAGAGCACCCAGTAATTTTGACCCACCTTCTATGAATCCGGCCATAGAGGTATTTATGAATCTAGTTAAAAAAGAAACCTTACCCTGCATTAAAAACATCAAAATTAAAAATCATAATATGACCAAATTAGAAAGGATGGCAGTCAAATCTCTAAGAGACAATCCAAATGTCATCATACGCCCCGCCGATAAGGGTGGGGGCGTGGTACTGTTAAATCGTACTGATTACATTGTTGAAATTAATCGACAACTAGCCGACAAACAATGCTATAAACAACTGCGTTTTGATCCCACTAATAATTTTAAACGTGAGGCAGACTCCATTATTGGCATAGGTGTGTCTAATCATTGGATTGACGACCAAACCGCTAAATTTCTTACTCAAGACTTTCCCCGTATTCCTTTGATTTATGTTTTGCCCAAAGTCCACAAATGTCTGGACAAACCCCCTGGAAGACCGATTATATCCTCCAGGGGCTCTTTGTGCCAGACATTGTCCCAATTTGTAGACTTCTTTTTACAGCCGGTTGTGCAATCAACGCCATTTTTCATCAAAGATACTTCTGATTTTTTATCGAAACTAAAGGCGGTTGGTTCTCTTCCCAATGACTGCATACTGGTGACACTGGATGTCACCAGTTTATACACTTGTATTAATCACCTTGAGGGCATCGAGGCAACCAGGAAGGCTATCGCCTCCAGTCCGCAGTACGAAGGTCCACCAAGTGAATTTCTGCTACTTTTGTTAGATTTAATTTTACACAAAAATTATTTTTTGTTTGAAAATTCATTTTACTTACAATTACAGGGCACGGCGATGGGGTCCAATGTGGCCCCATCGTATGCTAATTTATTTATGTTTCAGTATGAACAACAATATATTATGGCAGATCCAGAATTTTCAACTTACATCAGGTTTTATGTGCGATACATTGATGACCTGTTCATGCTGTGGACTGGGGGTGAGACTAAGCTACAACAATTCATTACCAGATTGAATCAAATTCCAGGGTCTATTAGGCTCACATGTGTTCATGATTTTATTTCCATTAATTTTCTGGACGTTACGATTAAATTAAACAATGGATCTATCACCACTCAGGTGTATAGAAAGCCTACAGATAAAAATTCTCTTTTGTTGGCAACAAGTTTTCATCCGCAGCCATTAAAGAAGGGTTTACCCTTTTCACAACTTTTACGTGTGATGCGAATAACCTCTGATGAATCATTAATACCAGCTGCTCTGGCCGAGATGGGCAAGAAATTTATTGAGAGAGGCTATGACTCGATAGAGATACAAGGAGCTATCACGAGATGCCTTCAGATGGAACGCACAGAAGTATCAAGATCTAACAATAAAGATACTGAGATTGGACGATTGGTATTTTCCAGCACATATTCCGTTGCCTCTGGTGCCATGAGACGTGCGATCTCTAAACATTGGCACATTCTACAGGCAGATCCGACCATGGGAAAATTTTGTGACAACTTACCATTATTCAGTTACAAACATAGTCCAAATCTCAAAGATCAGATCACCTATTCTGATATAGTACCAATGTCACAACAAGGCACTGGCTGGCTACAATTGAAACCAGGAGCACACAAATGTGGCTCCTGTGTTAATTGTAAGCATATGCACACAGGCAGCACTTTCGTCCATCCAACCAGGGGCGATACTTTTCGATTGAAACATCGAATGACATGTGAGACTAAATATGTCGTTTACGTGATCCAATGCCCCTGTAAGAAACTGTATGTTGGAAAGACCATCAGAATGCTCAAAGAACGAATGGCCCTGCATCGGTCATCGATTAAAAAAGCGTTCATTAAAATTGAGAACTCTACTCCGCCAGTTGCTAAACATTTTGTTCATCAAGGACACCATATTAAAGATCTAATATTTATGCTCATCGATCACATACCACCATTGAAGAGGGGTGGTGACCGTCACAAGCTGCTATTACAGCAGGAATGCCGCTGGATTCGACGCCTATCTTCCCTCTCACCTCTGGGACTTAATGAGGAATTTTCGTTGGTACCTTTTTTGTAATTTTTTCACTTTTTTCATTTTTTCTTATTTTTTTTGCATCTGAACACATGTGGGCCTGATGATTCTGCATCCGGATCCATTGTCCGATTTAGATATTAATTGTTTATTAATTAATTTTTTGTGTTTACATATATTTTTTAGTTGATGATTCACATATTTAATAATTAGTAGGCCTACATTGCTGGCCTTCTTGCAGAGCATGACATTTATGACATAATCAATGCATAGTAATTACATGCGTAGCCAGCGATATATTTAAATCCATATTAATTTATTTGTTAGATAACTTATTACTGGCTATCTACATGCTTTATCATTATACTGTATTTGCTTATTTATTATGTGATTCATTATTTGTTAATATTTGTTTAATGTTACTTTGTACTGTAGATCATATTTTGTTGATTGGTGCCTGTGCGCCTCTCCCCTGTCCCCGGAAACAGGCTTGGTGCCTTTTCAGTTCCGGGTGTACTTATCTGCCCGGTCTGTTTTGAGCGCAGCCTGTGGGTTGCTACGGGTGACGCGCTATGTGTGACGCGCAGCTCGAAGGTGACCTACAACACTGGGACGCAGCTACGGAGATATCTTTCTCCGTCCAGGGAGGACAAAGTCCGGCTCCATCGTGTGGATACACACGATGTGCAGCGGATTAAAACCTCCCCTGGACGTCACTTCCGGTTCACGGCAAGCCGTGTTGTTTGGGTGTGACGTAACTGGCTTCCACGTGTGACTGGGCACAGGTGAGATTGCTCACAGGTAAGTACACCACACACTATAAATTGCACCTGTTGGCTAAGCACATAAGGCACATGTCACTTTGGAAACTGACACTGCGGTTGGCAGTGTGCAGCACTATGTCACTTTATCCATTCCTATGAAGAAGATAGTCGAAACAGCTGTCGGAATGTTAAGTATTCATTGATTTTTTCATGCTGCTACCATTATGTGTGCTATATGCTTGCTGCCTTTTTTAAAGAAATTTCTGAACAAGTAAAACACCTTTTTGCATTCAAGCCGTGTGCTGGTTCTTCTGGGTTTAATCGCTTTGGTGGTTATCCTTGGAATTTTTTCTATATGATCACACTAACCGTGCACCAGCATTCTGTCTATATATAAGTGAGAAGCGGCTGCTTTTGTGGATTTGTTTATACTTCATGGTAACGGACTGTTATTATGGACTGGGAGCTGCACCACAAGTCAAAGATTCATTTTTTCATACATTTTTTCATCTTAATTTTTTTATTATTTTTTCTTGGAACTTTCTTTTTTCCAATATAACCAATTGTTTTTGTGTATTAGATTTTTTGTGTGTTGTACAAATTTTTTTGGACAATGGATCTGGATGCTAAGGATATTACTGGAACAAAACGCTTCTTAGACAAAGAGGTTTCTAAGATATTGTTTTCTTCCACTGAACAATTAGCCTTTGATGTAGATACTCCCACTGAAATATACTCTGATTTGTTGCGATTACGTAAAAGGCTTGTAGAACTGGAACTACACGGTTTAACGATATCTCAATATCATAAAGAAAATTTAATTCCCCGTGGTTTCAGAATTAAGAACCAGCCCACACTTGGTCGGAACAACAAAGAGTTTTGTCGTCAGTGGTGCCAGATACTCAATCAATGTAGTTTTGACTTGATGGTACTGGTTGTGCAACAGGTCAACACTGATATTGACAATGTTAAGAAGGAAATATTGGGCTATGAACGTACGGGCTTAGAAACATTAAAAACAGACTCTACAAACGATTGGTTGACCAAACTAGATGACTCAGTCCAAACATTTAAAAACGAATTATTGGTTTTTAAAAAAACTAAATACCGTAAGGTTAAAGATGATTACAGAGATTTGCGAGTCTATCCGTGGTTATTTATGCAGACTAACAGACGTCCATGGAGAAAAGGTCAGAATTTCCGTAATAAAACTGAGGTCCAATTTACAGATATAGAATCACACACCTCCCAAAGTGATTCGGACCATGCAGGCAGCCATAGGGGTCGTTTTTTAGGGGACAAAACGTTCACCAGGAGCAAAACAAAAGAGGCCATAGACTCAAGAGACCGTGCAGGAGAGGGGGGCTCAAACATAAAAAGTACCGGAGGCAGGAATTACAAGGGGGGACGGAAATAACTGTTTTCAATCTATCAGAATATACTCCGACTGAGGCAGAAATGTCAGTATTATCCAAGGGACTCACTTTTGTTCAAACGTATAAACAAAATGAGTTTGAATGTGAGGTTGAATTATATACATTTTTTCGACAACTTAAACTTAAAGATTACTTTTCAAAAAAGGACACTGATTCTGCCAAAAGAAGTCAATTTAGAGCACCCAGTAATTTTGACCAACCTTCTATGAATCCGGCCATAGAGGTATTTATGAATCTAGTTAAAAAAGAAACCTTACCCTGCATTAAAAACATCAAAATTAAAAATCATAATATGACCAAATTAGAAAGGTTGGCAGTCAAATCTCTAAGAGACAATCCAAATGTCATCATACGCCCCGCCGATAAGGGTGGGGGCGTGGTACTATTAAATCGTACTGATTACATTGTTGAAATTAATCGACAACTAGCCGACAAACAATGCTATAAACAACTGCGTTTTGATCCCACTAATAATTTTAAACGTGAGGCAGACTCCATTATTGGCATAGGTGTGTCTAATCATTGGATTGACGACCAAACCGCTAAATTTCTTACTCAAGACTTTCCCCGTATTCCTTTGATTTATGTTTTGCCCAAAGTCCACAAATGTCTGGACAAACCCCCTGGAAGACCGATTATATCCTCCAGGGGCTCTTTGTGCCAGACATTGTCCCAATTTGTAGACTTCTTTTTACAGCCGGTTGTGCAATCAACGCCATTTTTCATCAAAGATACTTCTGATTTTTTATCGAAACTAAAGGCGGTTGGTTCTCTTCCCAATGACTGCATACTGGTGACACTGGATGTCACCAGTTTATACACTTGTATTAATCACCTTGAGGGCATCGAGGCAACCAGGAAGGCTATCGCCTCCAGTCCGCAGTACGAAGGTCCACCAAGTGAATTTCTGCTACTTTTGTTAGATTTCATTTTAACACAAAAATTATTTTTTGTTTGAAAATTCATTTTACTTACAATTACAGGGCACGGCGATGGGGTCCAATGTGGCCCCATCGTATGCTAATTTATGTTTCAGTATGAACAACAATATATTATGGCAGATCCAGAATTTTCAACTTACATCAGGTTTTATGTGCGATACATTGATGACCTGTTCATGCTGTGGACTGGGGGTGAGACTAAGCTACAACAATTCATTACCAGATTGAATCAAATTCCAGGGTCTATTAGGCTCACATGTGTTCATGATTTTATTTCCATTAATTTTCTGGACGTTACGATTAAATTAAACAATGGATCTATCACCACTCAGGTGTATAGAAAGCCTACAGATAAAAATTCTCTTTTGTTGGCAACAAGTTTTCATCCGCAGCCATTAAAGAAGGGTTTACCCTTTTCACAACTTTTACGTGTGATGCGAATAACCTCTGATGAATCATTAATACCAGCTGCTCTGGCCGAGATGGGCAAGAAATTTATTGAGAGAGGCTATGACTCGATAGAGATACAAGGAGCTATCACGAGATGCCTTCAGATGGAACGCACAGAAGTATCAAGATCTAACAATAAAGATACTGAGATTGGACGATTGGTATTTTCCAGCACATATTCCGTTGCCTCTGGTGCCATGAGACGTGCGATCTCTAAACATTGGCACATTCTACAGGCAGATCCGACCATGGGAAAATTTTGTGACAACTTACCATTATTCAGTTACAAACGTAGTCCAAATCTCAAAGATCAGATCACCTATTATGATATAGTACCAATGTCACAACAAGGCACTGGCTGGCTACAATTGAAACCAGGAGCACACAAATGTGGCTCCTGTGTTAATTGTAAGCATATGCACACAGGCAGCACTTTCGTCCATCCAACCAGGGGCGATACTTTTCGATTGAAACATCGAATGACATGTGAGACTAAATATGTCGTTTACGTGATCCAATGCCCCTGTAAGAAACTGTATGTTGGAAAGACCATCAGAATGCTCAAAGAACGAATGGCCCTGCATCGGTCATCGATTAAAAAAGCGTTCATTAAAATTGAGAACTCTACTCCGCCAGTTGCTAAACATTTTGTTCATCAAGGACACCATATTAAAGATCTAATATTTATGCCCATCGATCACATACCACCATTGAAGAGGGGTGGTGACCGTCACAAGCTGCTATTACAGCAGGAATGCCGCTGGATTCGACGCCTATCTTCCCTCTCACCTCTGGGACTTAATGAGGAATTTTCGTTGGTACCTTTTTTGTAATTTTTTCACTTTTTTCATTTTTTCTTATTTTTTTTGCATCTGAACACATGTGGGCCTGATGATTCTGCATCCGGATCCATTGTCCGATTTAGATATTAATTGTTTATTAATTAATTTTTTGTGTTTACATATATTTTTTAGTTGATGATTCACATATTTAATAATTAGTAGGCCTACATTGCTGGCCTTCTTGCAGAGCATGACATTTATGACATAATCAATGCATAGTAATTACATGCGTAGCCAGCGATATATTTAAATCCATATTAATTTATTTGTTAGATAACTCATTACTGGCTATCTACATGCTTTATCATTATACTGTATTTGCTTATTTATTATGTGATTCATTATTTGTTAATATTTGTTTAATGTTACTTTGTACTGTAGATCATATTTTGTTGATTGGTGCCTGTGCGCCTCTCCCCTGTCCCCGGAAACAGGCTTGGTGCCTTTTCAGTTCCGGGTGTACTTATCTGCCCGGTCTGTTTTGAGCGCAGCCTGTGGGTTGCTACGGGTGACGCGCTATGTGTGACGCGCAGCTCGAAGGTGACCTACAACACTGGGACGCAGCTACGGAGATATCTTTCTCCGTCCAGGGAGGACAAAGTCCGGCTCCATCGTGTGGATACATACGATGTGCAGCGGATTAAAACCTCCCCTGGACGTCACTTCCGGTTCACGGCAAGCCGTGTTGTTTGGGTGTGACGTAACTGGCTTCCACGTGTGACTGGGCACAGGTGAGATTGCTCACAGGTAAGTACACCACACACTATAAATTGCACCTGTTGGCTAAGCACATAAGGCACATGTCACTTTGGAAACGGACACTGCGGTTGGCAGTGTGCAGCACTATGTCACTTTATCCATTCCTATGAAGAAGATAGTCGAAACAGCTGTCGGAATGTTAAGTATTCATTGATTTTTTCATGCTGCTACCATTATGTGTGCTATATGCTTGCTGCCTTTTTTAAAGAAATTTCTGAACAAGTAAAACACCTTTTTGCATTCAAGCCGTGTGCTGGTTCTTCTGGGTTTAATCGCTTTGGTGGTTATCCTTGGAATTTTTTCTATATTTTATATATATATATATACACACACACACATTTTTTCCAATATGTATATATATTTTTCATTTTAAACAATTTTCAACAATTTACTTTTTTTTTTATTTTTTTATACCCCATCCACCTAGTGGAACTGAGAGTCCAATCTGGGTTTGGCGTTCCTCTGTGCATGCGGTGTCACAGGTGGTCATACTCTTACCACTCTGGGCCAGTACCACCATGGCAGATGCCCTTATGTTAAGTTATTGGTACATTGGGGTAAATGTGATAAGTGATAAGAGCGGAGAAGTGAGCCAGTCAATCAGCATTTAAGTAACATTTATAGTTTGCATACTATAAAATTATACAGAGCAGATGATTGGTTGCCATGGGCAGCTTCTCCACTGGCTCACTTCTCCACTCTTATCACTGCTTCATACATTTACCCAATTGTGACCACCGCTGACCTTTCCATCACCTTTGCCTTATGTACAGTATGCCTAGTAGCACACAGAACCATGGCCCTCATTCCAAGTTGATCGCTCGCTAGCTACTTTTAGCAGCCGTGCAAACGCACGGGGGAGTGTATTTTCGCTTTGCAGGAGTGCGAACGCCTGTGCAGCAGAACGGCTGCAAACACATTTTGTGCAAAACAAGACCAGCCGTGTAGTTACTTGTTCTGTGCGATGATTGCTGTGACGAATGACACGGTAATGACGTCAGATACCCGCCCAGCAAACGCCCGGCCACGCCTGCGTTTTTCCAAACACTCCCAGAAAACGGTCAGTTGACACTCATAAACGTCCTCTTCCTGTCAATCACCTTGCGATCGGCTGTGCAAATGGAATCTTCGCTAGATCCAGTGCACAGCAGCGATGCTCTTTGTGCCCGTACAACGCGCGTGTGCATTGTGGCACATACGCAAGCGCAGTTTTGCCATTTTTTTACCTGATCGCTGCGCTGCGAAAATCGTCAGTGAGCGATGAACTCAGAATGACCCCCATGTGTCTGGTAGCCAGTATCAGACCCAAGTACCTGGGGCCTCTGCCATGTACTCTAGGGGGGATATTCAGCACCAGTGATGCGCACAGATTGCATACAGAATGGTCGGCGAAAGCAATCTCTCATTTTTCTTTACACCCCATAAAAGTATGTAACAAATTGAGCAAAGATTGCCTACTATATTATATGGGAAGGATTACATCTGAACACCCTAAAGAGGACAAGTGGGAGAAGTTGCCCACAGTAACCAATCTCCTTGTAGCTAGCAATTATCAAGTACATTCTACTGTATACAATAAGATATAAGCTGATTGGTTGCTATAGGCAATTTCTACACTTGTCCACTCTTTAAAAGGATTCATACATATCCCCCATAGTTATAAATTACAATAAGGGAGGTGGTTGGCGTTCGTGGGATGACTATTTTATTTTTATAATATTCAATACCATTTGTGGGTTTGCCAGGTCCCTTGGTTAACCTGTGCTTTCCCCAGTATCCCAGTTAGACTTTGCAGGTAGGTGATGTACTGTAATAGGCCCCACACATCTTTCAGTGTGGAGGCACCAACGATTAACGATGCGCGGCCCAGCGCTAGTTCAACGTTGGTGCCGAGTCGCTTATACATGCAGGCCAATATGGACCATCTTGTCCATATTAGCATTCATTGCTATGGGGCAGGGTGACGAGGGGAGAGAAGAATCTTCACTCCCCCCCCCCGCCGTATCGGCCGTCGGGGGCACCTCGGCGGCATATCGCCTAATGTGTAGGGCCCTTAAGGAAAATCCATGTAGGTGCAGCTGGTGAGATGTCCTGAGACAGTGAGAAGAAAGGTTCAGAAGAAGGAGAGCACGTGTGGAGCAGATTCTGTATGTCAGCCTGGAGTACGTTGTAATAAAGAGATATGATGGGATGATTGGTAGCATTGCTAAGGGATTTGTACATTACGATTAGGAAGCTGAATCACAGCTACGGTAGAGCTTGGCAGAGAGAATGGTATTTGAAGTACACAAATGTGTACAATTCTGCATGTAGCATTACTAAAAGGGAGGCCAGGCCCTCAAAGAGAAACCGTAATGTACAAGCCTTGGTTACATGCTCAGAGTCCAGCGGATAAATTCCACCTGCTCAGGAAGCAATCGTTAAGGTTATTTACAGTGCTGCAGGGGTGTGAAATATTACATTACATCCATGGTACGTTACCGCACTCTGAGACCAGACTATATTTAGGACACAGAGCCTTGGGAAGCCCCCAGGTGCCCTGGAGGGCTTATTTCTAAATAAAATGTACAACATTTGTGGACATTTACTTGATAATACACTCCCTGATTAAAAAAAAATAAAAAAAAAAATCTTATTAGTAATAATGTAGTAAGGACCCCATGAAAATGACCCTGCCCCTCTTCCCTCAACTAGCACCTATTTTCTCTCACCACCCCAATATTGCACCTCCGCCCCCCTCTCTTCCCTTATGTTTCCCCTCCTACATGTCTCTCATCTCTGTCTCTCTTTCACATCTCCTCTCTTTCTTATTTCTCCCGTGTCTCCCCCTCTCCCGCCTCCTTCCTATTCCTCTTGTCTCTCTTTCCATCTGTCCTCTCATCTATCCTTCATCCTCCTGTCTGTCTGTCTTTCTCCTTCTCCTCTCACTTTCCGCTCCCTCTCCCTGATGTGGATATGGCCGTCCTATACATTACAAAGTGCAAATTGGCGTTTAATGCAAATGTAGTTCTAGAGCCTGGAGAACGTTGAGCAGATGATTAGATATGCAAAATGAATTAAGAGCGAAGCGGTCATTTATACACACTGATTTATATTCCAGGCGGACAGCCTTATCTTTCCTAGGAAATAGATCCTCTGCTTAGCTGTGTCACACTTTGTTAGTAACTGCATACTAAGGAGGAGGAACATTCAGAGCTGTCCTCAGATGGGATCAGAAGAAATGGGATCAATAACGGAAATAAACAACGGGTTTCTGTGCACATTCTGTACATAACAATCCACAGGTAACTGTGACATGAAAGAGGTTTAACCCCGTCACTACAGAACTACACGGAGCTGCCACAACTGAGGCTTGACGACTGACAACTGCACATTCCAAGGGAAAACTCTTGTAGTTTTACATCGCCTTTCTGGAAATGCTTATAAAGCATACAGGTCATTTATAAGTCATTTGTTAAAAGAGTAGTAACAAGAAATACATCTCAAATAAACAAATTCCGGCGCATTAGCCTACTACGTGCACCCAGTGGGGCACCCTCACCAATCTGCGACATGCCTCACTGCAGAGGTTTTGTACAACCATTTGTGGATCTGCAATAACAATACCAAATGGGGATTTGCATGAGGGTATTAAGAAACACATCCTGCCTATTACCATTTATTGTCATTTAGGCATTAAGGATCTTATTCAGAGATGAACGCAGATATGTGCATACGCAGCCAGATCTGTGTTCATCTCCTCACATGCTGGGGGGCCTCCCAGCACAGGGCAAGGCCGCCCAGCATGTGTGGGGCCACCCTCCGATGCGTCCGTAATTAGACTGCGAACGCATCGAAACTACTGTAAGGTTGACTCCTGGCAGTGCAGCATGGTTGTGCTGTCAGGCGGTCAGCTGCCATTTTTTTTTTTTTTCATCAGAGCGGCTGTGTGTGACCTCCATCGGCAAACTGCGCTGCGGCCCGCACCAGCGGCCAGGTCTGAATGACCCTAAGTAAATATAGGTTTGGGTCAGCAGTACATCTTGATTTGCACAAGTGCTCATAGATTTCCACAACAGGTGCACATAGACACAGCATTTGTGGAGGAGCCTCAGTACACCAGGCAGGAAAGGAGGAGCCTCAGTATGCCAGACTGGAGGTAAGGAGCCACAGTGTGACAGACAGGAGGAGGAGACACAGTGTGACAGGCAGGAAGTGAGGAGCCACAGTGTGACAGGAGGGAGGTTAGGACGGGAGCCACAATGTGACAGGCAGAGGGAGGAGCCACTGTGTGATAAGCAGGAAGGGAGGAGCCACTGTGTGACAGGCAGGAAGGGAGGAGCCTCAGTATGTTAGACAGGAGGTAAGGAGCCGCAGTGTGACAGACAGGGGGAGTAGACGCAGTGTGACAGGTAGAAGGTGAGGAGACACAGTTTGACAGGAGGGAGGTTAGGAGCCACAATGTGACTGGCAGGGGGAGGGAGGAGCCACAATGTGACCGGCAGGTGGAGGGAGGAGCCATGATGTGACCGGCAGGGAGAAGGAGGGGCCACAATGTGACAGGCAGGGGAGGGAGGAGCCACAATGTGACAGGCAGGGGGGGAGGAGCCACAGTGTGCCAGGCAGGGCTTATCTAGTTTTGTGAAGCAGTGGAGAGAAAAAGATTTTACAGAGAGGTTAACGTATAATTGCAGACTGTTAGGGCCATTCTTCTGGGAGATCACAGAGGGTAGGTTCAAGTTGCAAGTGCAAAGGGCATGCAAAGTGACTCACATCATCATGGCTCCACCCTGCGCCATGATGCAGCGAATGTAGGGAATCGTGTCATCAAGCCACATACTACCCCAGGAAGTTGGGCAGGTTCTGGAAGGGTTACCTATCTTATGAGTCAGGAAGAACTCCCAAAAATTCTGGACTATACCAGAATGTGGCCAAGTATGGATTTGTGTAATGAAATAAAGGTGAGGAGAGGGGGCATTTTCAGGGGCGTTCCGTGACATGCAAGCCCATCTGTCCTCCACAAAGGAGTTGGCAGACACCGGGAGCTGGGCATCTTCCTCCACTTTTAATGAGGCATATTTTGTGCCATCATGATTCACTTAAATGCTAATAAAATGCTCCAAACACAAAAAAAAAACAGGCCACATGTTTTAAAAGTCTTAAGGTCTTATCATTTTCTATCATTTTATTTTCAAACCTATGTAACACTAATCCAGCTAGTGAGAAGGTGACAGGCGCATTATAAGCAGAATATTGTAAATATGCACCTGCTGCCGTACCCTTAGTAGAAGCGGATCTGTAATCCCATCATGAATATTAATATGTACCTGTCACCTCATATTTCCACATGAGTTCCTGTTGTGTGCTATACTCCGAGATGACAGGCTAATGACCCGTCTGCTGTGCTGGAACTTCTCTAGCACGGCTACAGTCATGTGCCTCAGGTGATCATTGGAAATGCCCCAGCATACTGACAACACTGATCTGTGAAGAATGGAACCACGTGTGGGGTTAGGCCAGGAGGTCCTCTTTTTGGCCTGGGCCCAAATTAGATATTAGAATCAGCTTTATGGAAACTTCTCAGTTTATCAGCAAACGAGTTCATTTTAATTACTCAACCATACTTGCCGACATTCTGGCTGCCCCCTCAGGTTGGCACAGCAGGTGACGTGGCAACGGAACGTGATGCAGAAGAGGGGGCGGACCAGGGGGCATAACCGCATGACCACAACTTTATGGCCCCGCCCCCACACACAGTGCCATTGGCATAGATTACCGGCATAGTGAGGCAGGAGGCGGGACCAAAGATCATGCAATTCAGCGCTGAGCGAGTCATTAGACCCACCCAGACACCCACTTGTGGACAACTACGTGGGGGAGGAGGGGTGTTGGCAGATGCGGGGGGCTGTGGGTGGAAGAGTAGGTAAGTACAGTATGTACTCGACTATTTTCTGGAAATGAAGTATGCTAATGCTAAAAATAAAACAAGGCATGTTGGCCATGTACAAAAATAAGACTAATAGGGAGATGTATCAAACCTTCTAAAGAGGACAAGTGAAGGTGTCGGCCACAGCAACCTATCAGATTCTAGCTAACATTTATCTAGTACATTCTATAAAATGATAACATGTTAATCTGATCGGTTGCCATTGGCAACGTCTTTATTTGTTCTATTTCAACGTTTAATCATTAATTAGGACTATATAATAAAAAGAAATTGAGAAAGACAAACTCTTGGAGATTGGTGCAAAACAAGTTTGCTAATAATTATCTTGAAACTGAATGAACCCATTTAATAGGTCAGAAAATAACCACTGGCCATCAACCACCGATTTCACATAAGTGCAAACTTGCTGGATCAGATTCCGTGTGGCCACCTACACGCATGGCTGAATTGGAAAGTGATTGCAAGTACAGTATGTAATACTTTGACAATTATAGACTTCTATATTCTATAACCTTCTAGTGAAACCGTGGTCTTGCTTTAACGGAGAAACGCGTTAAGGATAATACACGATGCCTGCATTTCCCTTTGGACTCATACCAGCACACTACCACAGTCTGCACGGCATCAGCAGCAATTGGCGTGGACCTTCAGCCGAGAGCTGCGCCCTCCCTCCCCGTGAACCGAGTCGAATACCGCCGCTCCCACAAACCACAATGGACCCTGTATGCTGACAGCTTGTCTCGCTGAGACCTCACGGAACCAGTGGTGAGCATCAATCTTTTGGCAGCTGGGGAGGTAGTAGCACAGCGCTAGTTCTACAGCTATAGCGGAGCAACACAGTCAAGTGTTAAGTATCCACCTTGCATTTCCGTTGGAACGTTATGGGACTTTCATTGCCTTTTGGAGTCCAGTGGATTATCTGATATATTGCTTTCGTGGCTGTGGACTTTATGTGTGGCTTACAAGTGGGACATGTCCCATGGTAGCGTAGTTTATTTTATTTTATTTTTACTTGTGTAGTTTTTTTATTGAAGTTTTTCAGGGAAAAACAAAAAAACCATTAAATACAGAACAAAACCAAAACATCAAACAAAACAAACAAAAAGGTACAGGAAAAATACAGCAAATAATGCAATCTGTGTCACAGTGTCACACAGATAAAGATAATAAGTGTCACGACAATCTCGTAAATTCACATACTAAGCCTCAATCAGTTAGAGAATAGTGCCTCAGCTGCAGCCAGACGGGAGGAATTCCATCTATCCCACTTGCTAAAGTAATGGGGCAGGGTCCCTCTAGACCTACGTGTAAACCTCTCATGTCCTGACACCTCGTTCACTAGAGCTCGCCAATTGTACACATTAGGGGAAGAAGTAGCAAACCAATTACGCGCTATAATCACCTTAGCTAAGGTAGTCAGGCAAAGAACATATTTATATAGTGCCGGGCAGTAGGATTCCTCTAAGTCTAGCGTACACAGTGTAGGAGAAAGGGGAGGCAGCGTAGGTTCAGTGAGCAGAATGTCCGACCAGACTGCTTCCCAAAAGGCATATACAGTGGGGCACAGCCATAGTAGATGCCAAAAGGTAGCTTCAGGGGCACCACATCTTGGGCAGGTAGTACCAGGCCGTAGACCTGCTTTACATAAAGAAACTGGAGTTCTATACGTCCTATGTAGAACAAAGCAATAAACCTGCTGGTACTTGACACACTGAGTAGTATATTTAAGAGAGCACAACACCTGGAGCCATTGGTCATCTGTAAGTGAGCCAATATCTTGCTCCCACTTAAGTTTAAGTTGGTCAAATATATTCGGGCAGATGTGGGCATTAAGACTAACATATAAAATGGAAACTTGGTGACTTGTACCCAAATTCATAACCATGTCTTTAATCGGGGAATCAGAAATGGACGGAGGCGAGGCCCCAAACTGTGCCTGCACCGCATGGCAGAGCTGTAGATAGCGATAAAAGGATCTATTGGATATTTCAAGCTCCTCCTTCAGTTGTGTGAAAGATTTGAAAACACCATTATCATACAGTTGTGAAACTGTAGTAAGGCCCGCCCCAATCCATATGTTGTCCTGTGAGAGCTGCAATAACTCCCTATACGCTGGGTTGAACCAAAGTGGCGCGTCAGAATCTGTACCTCGCCATGCATAGTAGGAGTGAGTTTGACGCCATACAAGTAGCGACTGACGGAGTAAAGGAGGAAGACAAGCAGTAGAAGAGGCAGAGAGAAGGAACTGGACAGGGGAGAAGTGAAGACCCCACATACTCGGCAAAGAATCTCTCAAACGTGGGACTATCCCTACTGAGAATCCAATTAGACAAATGTGCAAGTTGAGCAGCTAGATAATAGGCCCGGAGATTGGGAAAACCCAAACCTCCATCCAATTTAGCCCTAACCAGAGCTCTCGGGGCATCCCTAGGCGTTTTGTCGTCCCAAACAAAAGAGGAAAGCACACTATCAATGCTAGTGAAAATTTTCTTGGGGATATAAGTAGGAGAGTGCTGCAATAGATAAAGATATTTTGGTTGTATCACCATCTTGATCAAGTTAATGCAACCCGTGACAGTAAGGGGAAGCTTCTTCCATATGGTAGCGTAGTTTATTACTAGCAGTGATAACTTTTTCTAATTTTATTCCATGCAATGACAATCCAGTATGATTAATAAGGAGGTTCCCAAACACCGCCATTACAGTCCAGGTTTTAAGAATATCCATGCTTTAGCACAGGTGACGTAAGTAGTACCTCAGTCAATATGATTTAACCATCTGGACTCAAGCATGAATATAAATAAAACCTGGACTGAATTGGCGGAGTTTGGGAAACTCTGGATTAAAAGATCTGATTCATCAAATGACTAATAGATTGTGATTAATTGGAAAGAAAAATTAATTAATTGCGCAAATAAATTGAATATTTGTGTCACACAGGATTTTCTTTGTAAGAAAAGGAGTTTGGCTTATTGCAGTATGTGAGAGTTCATCATCGGAACGTTCTCATTACATATTATTAATCACACTAATCATACAGCTGACAGATCTGGCCATAGCTGCACATAGAGAACACTCTGACATGTAATCACCTCTTTACCCTATGTACTGTCTATTACATTTGACTAATGGGAGCTACCGGCTGTAGATCAGGTTTGTGGTTATTTTCATGTAAGGGCATGTAGTGACTTGCAGCCAACAGGTTTACAATGGTCAAATTGGCTATACAATTTGTACGGGCTGGGTATGGTTGACTGGTGGTTGGGATACCGCCAGTCAACATACCGACGCCAGGATCCCGGTGTTGAGATTGCTGGAGGGGAGGGGGTGAGCACAACGAAGCCCCCTGCGGTCTCAGAGGCTCCCTGCGCTCACCACATGTTCTATTACCACTCTATGGGTGTCGTGGACACCCACGAGTGGGAACAGTTCCTGTCAGTCGGCTTTCCACTGGGCGGTTTTCCGGCATCGGTATAGTGACCGGCGGAACCTCATCCAATTCATACTACCATAATCCGAATAGCTCTGTGAAACTTGGGTCTAAATGTTGCAATCAGAGCTGATCAGCTGGTAAAGTGCATTGGTCAGCATCATGTAAATGGGCAATACATTATCTTACAAGTAAATGTGTTACATATTAGGGATGGCCATCAGTGGGGTGTCCATAGATGGTTTGCACCACTCAATGGCCACCACAGAAAGGTGCTGGCTGGTCCGCGGACCAATGAAAAACTGGGGGGCGGGGCTTAGTGGGTGTCTTGGAGTGGAGCTATGCTCCGTGTCCCGGCACCACATTAAGAAAAACAAAAGTATTTGGTTATACCTTTCCATCGATGGAGGGAAACCATCTGGTTCTCCACCATCGATGGCAAAAGTATTCTACATTGGCCATAAATCATCGATGATTTTGAATCATCGATGGTCGATGGCCATCCCTATTACATATTACATCTCCATTGATTACAACTCCCTGTGTCACTTGTAAACAAAAAGAAAGTAGTATTATTATTATTATTGTCATCTAATATTTCAGTGTTCCCTGTTCAATTATTAAACCAGACTAAGGTCTTTATAGGCCTGATTTCAATGATTACACAACAGACTCCGCAGGAGCACAGGGAGCTGGGTGAGATGGAGTGATGGAAACAGGGAGAGAGAAGGAATGATGGAGAGAGAAATACACTTATGTACAATGATAAATATTTTACACTACCCAGCAATGGCTTATGTCACTGAATCTCCGTGGTGTCACATAAAGAGGTGAATATAAAACTGAACCGTTAGATGCAGTATACACTGTGTGAAGCCATATAAATAAACTAATAAATAGATTACTTGCACAAATGTATATTTATAATGTAGGTGACAGATGCAGCTAAGGCTCTGTATCCCAGTATCTGTCTCAGTTTCCAGCAGACTTCATGTGCAGCGGATGATTGGTGTTACAATGGGTGTAGTATGTCTGACCGGCGGTCAGGAGACCGCCAGTCAGCATACCGACGCCGGGATCCCGGCAGCATACCGACGCCGGGATCCCGGCGGAGAGTGCAGCAAGCCCCTTGCGGGCTCGCTGCGCTCGCCACGCTGCGGGCTCGGTGGCGACCTGTAGTTGCCACGGGTTCTATTCCCACTCTATGGGTGTCGTGGACACCCACGAGTGGAAATAGTCCCTGTTGGTCGGCATGCCGAACATCGGGATAGTGAGGGGGCGGGATGTCGGTGGAGGTCATGTGACCGTCGGTCTCCCGACTGCCGGTCACATGAATACCACCTGTTACAATAGCAAAAGAGATCCCCCACCTCTGAAAACCCCATAGCTCATCCTATTCTCATCACCTCCGTGCACCCCCGACCCTCTTGCCATCACTCCCAACACAAGACATGAGCTGGACGGGTCTGTTACACCAGAGCCCCAGAAACCAACAACCTGCTCACAAGGAAACCCCACACTTCCAGTCTGCTACGTCCTTATATCGCTTTCAGACTAGCATCAATTTCCCGGGTTACTGCACGTGAACGCGCCATCAACCCAGGATTTACTTAGTCTGAAAGGGTCCAGACAGAATATCCCGGGTCGAGCATCCCGGCATTTCATCCCAGGTCGCAACCCGTTCTCTGCATAGGAGGAGACAACGCTTGGAGATGATTATCTCCAAGCGGAACCTCTTGTAGCATCGGTGGTGATGTCACCAACCCGGCAATATGCCGGGTCTGGCCGCATGTCTGAAAAGGGTCTCAAGCCAGGTGGCGCCCGGGAAACACCCGTGTATAAATTCCTGGGTGCGACCCGGCTCTCCTAATCTGAAAGAGGTATTATTGTGACCATGGTGCAAGGAGTAATAACGTAGTGCGACGCATAGCAGCCACAATTTGCGGCACTGCGCAGCAGAGACATGGCTACCATGGAGTTCAAGAGAGCTCCCTAAAATCCACGAGTCTCCCGGACACTCCAGTAGTGTATTCAAGCATGCCCATATTGGTTTGGTTGCTTTGGGTTACCGGACACGCTTTATACTTGCAACATTTTATTAAATAAGTCAATGGGGGGGGTATAGGTCATACTAGTAAATGTGACCAGTCATCAGCCTGGTCACCTCAGCCACCCATGTGTAGCCCCATTGCTCAGGGACTGTGGGATGGGGCCAGGGGCCCGACCTGTGCGAGGATGCCCAGCAGGCAAGTCATGGCTACCATGACCCCACGCAATTTCTATCAGTAGTAGAAATTGACCCCACCTAATTTCAGTGGTCATCTCTATATAATCGATTCACAGGACAAGGGGGTATGTTTACTAAAGATCGATTTTGATCAATTACATTTGATCTTAATCGATGTTGGGCTTCCAGGGTAAAAACACATATTTGCTAACAGATTCTTTTTTTATATAGATTTTTAAATGTTACTAAATGTGTGTTGTATCCCTGGAAGTCCAACATCGATTAAGATTGAACTGAAATCGATCAAAATCGACCTTTAATAAGTATACGCCAAGAGCTTATTTTATGGTGTTAATAGTTCTTTACCTTTTCTAAATGCTGCACTCCCTTTCTCAACTAAGGGCCTAATTCAGATGTGATCGCTGGGCTGCGTTTCTTGCTGCCCTGCGATCAGATAATCGCCGCCTACAGGGGGAAGGTTAAATCGCTGTGCAAGTGTGCGATCGCATGTGTTGCAGAGCTGCACAAAAATCAGTTTGTGCCGTCTCTGCGCAGCCCAGCACTTACTTATCCTGTGCGATTGAATCCTGCTGATCGGAGACTGGAGCCGACGTCAGGCACCCTCCCTGAAAACCCTTGAGGCCGCCTGCGTTTTTCTGGAAACTCCCTTAAAATGGTCAGTTGTCACCCACAAACGGCCTCTACCTGTCAATCACCTTGAGAATGCCCGTGCGAATGGATCCTTCGCACCATCCCGTCACTGACCGGCGAAGCCCTTTGTAGCCGTCCGACACGTCGGTTCAGTTCAGATCTGATCGCTCGCTGAGCGAAAATGTGCAGCAGCAATCAGATCTGAATTATTCAGTCCTGATTGCAGATGTGCGAAAAAAACGCACATCTACGATCAAAATCTCTGACATGAGGGGGGAAGCCCAGCACAGGGCTAGTCCGTCCTGAATGCCAGGCCCTACCCCCCCCTGCAGACGTGCGAAAGCATCGCATAGCGACGATCCTTTCGCACCTGCCGAGTAGCTCTATGCCTACGCAGCCTAGCTGCAAAGGAAGACGGCTACGCGTCATGTTTTTGGCCGCAGTGGCTCGGTATGACATCACGCAGATGCAGCGGCCCGCCCAGCAAATGGGCTGGAGACGCCTGCGACACGCCCGACTGCCTCTGACAGTCAATCAGGCAGAGACGATCACACCGGTGAGATGCCTTCGCATCTCACTGAGTGCGCTCGTGCAGTGCGGCTGTTGCGTGTGTTGACACAGCACAGGGCTTCAGCCTGCGTTCGCTGCTGCTGCATAGACCAGGTCTAATTTAGGCCCTAAGCCATGTCCCCTTTCCTGCACACCCTATATTACGAGATGCCGTTATTACCAAAGAATGTCCCTCTTATGCCTGACGAACAAAGAGAAGCCATTACTAGTTTTCTGTGTGCTAATAATTCAGCTTCGTACACTGTGGCAGATTATTTTGGCACCTTAGAAATGAATGACAATAATGGTACAGTTATTTTGTGTTATGTCTTCATGGGTCATAATTCACCGTCTCTGCTTTGTAACAGGTACAAGTCTCATTCTGGTGATTTTCTCTCCTCCTGAAAAGCTATTTGCTTGTTTCCCTGAAAATGATGTTTTTCTTGCAAAATATCAATTCTCAAAAAATATTTACAAAGCAAAACAACAGAATTAATAGTAATATTTACTTATTCTGTGAAACGTTTTGCATAAAGGGGCATGCCGCTATGGAAAGTAATTCCACCTTCTTTTGTTCCTTTAACAGAGATCTTTGCACCATTCCTCTGCCGGTGAGGAGCACAGGTGCCTGTTACTTGCCCCAGTGGTGTCGGCCCGTGGCCTGTGAAGAAAGGGACACATTGTAGTGGTACCAGAGACAACCAGGTAGTGATGGCAGGCTGTGTATGCTTCTAGCCTGGCCAGGGGACAGGAAGGACCAGGTACCACACCACTCTTGGGCAAAGGAGTGTGGGGTAATATGTCAATGTTCAGAATGTCAACACTGACATAACGTCAGCATAGTAAATGTCGACAATGCAATATTATCCTGAACCTAGTGCATTATTCAGTAGCATTCGCCACTGAGATGTGATCACATCTAGACGATTTTCGGGGGCCATTGTTGGGACAGCCACGTGAAGTCACACGAGCACGTTGCAAAGCAAAACATGGTGGCTGTGCGTCTGACTTTGCAGCTAGGCTGCGCAGGCAGGGGACTACCCTTGTTTTGTGGCGACCATTTGCATGCCTGGCGGCCTTGCCCTGTATTGGGTGGCCCCAGCATGCGACCAAAAGCAGGTGCAGTTTTGCTAATTTAGCAAAACTGCAACTGAAGCTGAATAGGATCCCTAATGCATATTCTAATTGAACCCTAAATACATGTTATGACTTTCTGGCTGTCTACATTGTGATTGACGACAAAAGTCTGGGCATGTTGTCATTTTAAGTGTTGACATGATGACTGCATACCCCAGCAAAGGATCTGTCTACTGACAGACCAAGCTGCGTGTCACTACAGATCTGTCTGTCCGTATTGGTGTGAACACGTCTTTTTCAGTATTCAGCCTGTGTTTGCACACCCCCTCCCTTCCCAGTTTTCCCCACTCATCATAAGGAGGAGCAAGCGTCAGATGAGATGTACCAAGCCTTTGAGGGAGACAGATCAAAACAGTTGCTCTAAGTAACCAATCAGCTTCTAGCTGTCATTTTTCACAGGCAGTCTATGATATTTAGCGGATTAGCTGCTTTGGGCACCATCTCCACTTGATCTCTCCCCAAGGCTTGATACATCTCCCCCACAGTCAGGCTTTGGAAAGCCAGTTTAATATTTTTATTTTCCGAAGTCACGTTAGTACTGGATTGCTGGGGTATTAAAGTGTATTGTTTTGTTTACGACCCTGAGAAGACAGGTTTTGTGGATATGTGCTGTAATGTGTGGAAGACTGAGTAGAGCCAAGATGGAGACTTTGCTGACACACAGCCAACGGTGTTTCTGGAGAGGAGGATGCCCGTGTGCAGGATCCGTCAGGGACTCCTCCTCTCAAGCCGGCAGCGCTGCGGCTCTGGGCACTAGGGTCCCTAGGGATTTTCCTACTGCGCATGCACGAAATACAAGGAAAATGGCGCCGCGCCATTTTCCTAGTAATTTCTGCAGTGCTGCTGCTGCGCCGCGGGACTCCGGAGGGAAAGTATGTAAAATAATGAGTGCCGCATGTGCATCCACTATAAATACGCCAGTGCACCCAGCACAATCCTACCTCCAGCCTGTGCTGTATGACCATCACATTACAATAACATACCTCCCAACATGACCCTCTCCAGGAGGGACATAATGCTCTGCTTCTGGACTTTCTTCTTAATTTGTGATTGCCGGCACCTGTTTTGAACAGGCTAATGGATAAGAAAGGTGTTTCAGTACAGGTGATGGCAATCATAAATAAGAGGGAAGTCCAGGAGCAGAGCATTGTGTCCCTCCTGGAGAGGGTCACGTTGGGAGGTATGCAATAATCGTATCACAGTGTGAACAAATACCTCATGAGAGACACCCCCTCCTCGGGTCTTCTGCATTCCGGCAGCGCGGGCGCCATGAAATATCTCTATATATGTATTTGTCAAAAGATATCTATCTAAGTAGAAGCATTTATGGGGTGGCATCACCATCCATCCTGAAAATCCCTGCTCCTGTCTGGAGCTCGGAGTGACAGATGTCTCTTTGCGGCATTATAAGTGTGGAGTCCATATTTTTAATGCCCATTGAACAGCAACTAGACGAAATGTAATCTTAACATTGTTGTATTTGCTGAATACATTACATCAGACTTGCTGTATAGCGATTCATGGAGAATGTCATACATTTCTGGTATATATGTGACTGTCTATGCACTGGTGACTGTGAGAGAGGGAAGGAGAGGGTGAGAGACTTACTGGCACTGTGTTAATGTGAGGGGGCGGTATGCATTACTATGTCCTAAGAATAAACGTGTCTGTGGGGTGAGGAGGTGTATATAGGCATGTGAGAGGGGGCGTTGTGTCCATGACTAGGATAAATAATAGGTGTATCTATAGGATACATTTAGACTATAGTCAGGGGGCTGCTTGCGTAGTATTAGTCACTATGAACAGATCAGGGAGATGGCTATTTCTAGAACATATGCTATGGATAAAGCCATGTAATTGCTTATGATTATCTATAGTTATAAAATTGGACCCTGATATAAATGAGATCATCGATCGGACACATTTGCATGACGACCTAATTCCGGAATGTGCACATTGCACCTAACCTGCACTACACGTGCCCCAGCTCCCATTGCCAACACCATGCAATTAGGCGGGAAATGAGGGGGTAAGTATAATGGACAGAGGGGGAGGGAACACAGCGGCTTGAGTGACCTGGCACTGTAAATAATTAAATGGTTATTTGGGTGTTTTTTTGAGTCTGTCTATCTAAAACCTACTGTGGATGCCCAGCTTGCAGGGATATTTTAGCATTCCACTAGGTGCACACATTCACTTCCTAACCACTCTGGGGTCAGTTACTGCAATTAGAAGATAACACACAGTGGCCGAAATCGGTCATAGAAATGGAGGCGTGCTGCAAGTCCACGCCCCGTGACTTGCAGCACGCTCCCGTCTTTAGTGCCTGCGCGCCCTCTTACTCGGAGAGAGAGAGAGAGAGAGAGAGAGAGAGAGAGTGTGAGAGTGAGTGTCAGGTAGAGGGAAAAGGATAGGAGGGAGAGAGGGCATCAGTGAGAGAGAGGGTGCCGGAGAGAGAAAGTGTGTTAGAGGAAGGAGCAAAAAAGGGAGGAGAGATCGAGTGAGAGAGATAGAGAGTATCAGGGAGGAAGAGAGCAAGAGAGGGGCACAAGAGAGAGTGTTGGGGATAGAAAAAGGGAGAGAGAGGGGGGAAAAGAACGAGAGAGAGGGTATCAGGGAGAGAGGGAGAAAGACCGTGTCAGTGGGAGAGAAAGAGAGACAATGTCAGGGAGGGAGGGAGAGAGGCAGTGTCAGGTAGAGAGATAGAGAGAGGAAGAGACAGTGTCAGGTAGAGTTTGTCAGGGAGAGAGATGGTGTCAGGGAGACAGAGAGTGTCAGAGAGAGACTGTGTCGGGGGGGAGAAAAAGAGACAGTGTCGGAGAGAGAGACAGTGTCAGTGAGAGAGAGATGGTGTCAGAGAAAGAGACAGTGTCAGGGAGAAAGAATAAGAGACCGTGTCAGGGAGAGAAAGCGGGAGTGTGTCAGGAATAGAGTGAGGGAGAGAGAGAGAGTGTCGAGAGACAGAGAGAGTGAGAGTGGAGAGAGAGAGAGTGAGAGTGTCGAGAGAGAGTGAGAGAGAGAGAGAGAGAGAGAGGGAGGGAGAGAGAGGGAGGGGGGGGGAGCAAGCACTACCTGACTTCTTCAGAGGTCTCTGATGGGGACGAGCACTTCCCGACATTAGGCACTGCCCCCTAAATACCCGCGAATCGCGGGACTCGGAGCCAGCCTGGTAGTCCCTCCCCCACCACTTGTTGCACTGTCCATGCAGCAGCACTGCCTAGGGAGAACGGGGGTGAATGATATCAGAGGCGGCCATTCTTAGTGGGCTGGCGGACGGGGGTGAATCGGAAGCCCATGAATGGGTGTAGGGGGAGCAGCAGGGCCTCAGAGCAACTCGGGCCCCATAGCAGCTGCCCCCCCTGCCCCCTCGGTAGTTACGCCTGTGTCAAGAGTTACAATCAGGCATAATGCTAGTTTTGGTGGCCACAAATGCAGCAATATCTTATACATAATATTCCAGTGCAGGTGGCCAGTATTGGCTGGAATGACTTGCCACTCACTGTCACTGAAAGCAGAAAGTCTAGTTCAGCCAGATGCTACCCAGGTTATTGGAGTGAAAGTAACAAAAGACATGCATCTCAACTGTACCAATTTAGGCATGGCCATCCCTATTAGCAGGACGTTGGGGGTTATTCGGAGATGTTAGCAATCAAGACAAAAAAATTAGTTATTGGGCAAAACCATGTTGCACTGCAGGTGGAACAGATGTAACACGTGCAGAGAGATTTAAATTTGGGTGGGTTATATTGTTTCTGTGCCGGGTAAATACTGGCTACTTTATTTTTACACTGCAATTTATATTTCAGTTTGAACACACCCCACCCAAATCTAACTCTCTCTGCACATGTTACATCTGCCCCACCTGCAATGCAACATGGGTTTGCCCAATTGCTAACTTTTTTGGTTTGCCAACAACTTGTATAGTTGGGATGTATGGAATGCAGTGTGAGTATTGAAGCCTAGATTTATAAGAGGTAAGTAGTGTTGGGAGCGGCCTAACATCCCACGTACCCACCTGCTTTCACACAGTAACGACTCCAATTAATCTGTGTTCCAATTCTGAGCTCTTTGATGTGGGAAGCTGTGCTGGAAATTGTACTAGAAAAGACTGGACTGCTACTGTACACATAAGACCCTTGTGCTGATGTACAAAACAGACCGATACAAAGTGCTAAGTTACTTTTTAATTACATTTAGAATGATATTGAGGCTCGCACCACGTGCAGATGCAGAGAATGAAGTGTGGTATTATTATGGACGACACAGAAAGTTGTAGCTCACAGTGCCCAATAAAATTAAACCCTGGTCTTTTGTACTCGCATAGTCTGAATACAATATACATGAACTTTAAAAGGATATTCAACGAAACGGAAAGTACAGTATGAAAAGCACTCACACAGAAACTGTACGTCAGCAACTACAGGTTCACCCAATAAAAGGTTTACACAGGAAAACTAGAAGCTGCTTTATTTAAGGATACGGTGTAAATAGCAGGTCACCAGCTGCAAACAGGACCAGATATTAAATGTCATTATTCTAGGGCAATCTAATCTTTTGCTTCATAGCTTTCTGTAGCTCAGCCCGATCCTGACAACCTCTATGAACACTGCTGTATGACATATTATATAAGTGTTCAGCCAGCAAGCATATAGCTGTAAAATATATGCTGCCAGGGTCGGTGATATAAAAGGGCCCTGGGCAGAAATCATGGTTGGGCCCCTTACGTGATGACTGTTGGACTGGACTAAGTGCAATTTAACATGCCTCATTGACAGCCATATTGCACAGCCCAGTTACATAATACCACAATTGCCAGCTATAAAATTCAGCCACTTTACTCAAACCAACCATTGGACAGTTAATGTCTTTTACTATACATTATTATTATTAGGCACATGCAATGAGAATAGGTAAACTGTTGCATTAAAACAGGTAAAGCTATTGCTGCAGCCCTCAATGTCCACAAAACCAACGCTGGCAGTTATCAGTGCAGGCCCCGAGGTACTTACAGTATGAGTCTGGAATGTAGGAACCAACAACGGCAACAACAAAAGGACTAGAAGACAACACACGTTGAGTTAACACTTGAAACAATTCTACAAAGTTGAGTTACATTTGCCAAGTACAGTATATACTTGGTACTAAGTATGGGTGTAGTATGTAATGCCGACGGTCGGGATCCTGGCGCCCAGCATACTGGCGCCGGGATCCCGACCACCGACATGCCGGCAGCGGGGCAAGCGCAAATGAGCCCCTTGCAGGCTCGCTGCGGGCACTATTAATTCTCCCTCCAGGGGAGTCGTGGACACCCCAAGAGGGAGAATAGGTGTCGGTATGCCGGGTGTCGGGATTCCGGCGCCATATACTGAGCGCCGGGATCCCAACAGCCGGCATACTGAATAAGCCATACCAGTTGCTAACTCTAATATGCAAATCCATATCTGGTGCAGGTCTAATATGCAGCGCCGTATCAGGTGTCTAGGCTAATATGCAGAGCAATATTTTGCGCCAATTATTTAATATACAGAGCCATGCTTGGAACCAAGGGGGAGATGTACTAAGCAATGAAATGAGTGGAGAAGTGTGCCAGTGGAGAAGTTGCCCATGGCAACCAATCAGCTGTTCTATATAATTTTATAGTATGCAAATTATACATGTTACTTCAATGCTGAGTGGTTGCCATGGGCAACTACTCCACTCTTTCACTGCTTAGTACATCTCCATATTATAGTCGTATTTGGAACCAAATCTAATAACCAGAGCCATATCTGGTCATAAGTATAATATGCAGAGCTACATCGAGTGCCACATCTACTATGCAGTGCTATATCTGGTGTCTAGTGTAATATGTAGAGCCACGTTTTGTGCCAAATCTAATATGCAGAGCCATATCTGGTTATAAGTATAATATGCAGAGCTACATCTAGTGCCACATCTGATTTACAGAGCCATATCTGGTGGTAAGTATATTAGTATAATAAACAAAGCTACATCTAGTGCCAATCTGCAGAGCATTCGCTGTATTGAAAGGTGGTTAAAATACCGGCTGTCGGGATCCTGGCGTTCAGGAGTCAGACGCTGGAATCCTGAATGCCGGTGACGCCTGGAATCCTGACCACCTCCGAGTATTCCCACTGGGATGGTGGGTCCACACCACCAACCCAGTGGGAATATAACCTGTGTGGAATGCAGCGAGCCACTGGGCCCAAAGCTTGGTGAGCACAGCGAGCCCGCAAGGGGACTCGCTGCTGGGATTCCGGCGGACGTGATGCCGCTGATCGCGTCTTCCGGTAAAGCATATGTATTCCATTTAAAGTAATATACAGACCTATACCTGGTGTCCAAATCCTTATCTAGTGCACAGCCATGTCTGGTACCCAGTACTGTATAACATGCAGAACCATATCTAGTACTCAGTATAATATGTATATTTGGTGATAAGCTGTATAAGTTTGCAGACCAATTTGCAGTGCTTAATCTAATAAGCCTTATCTGGTACCCATTATAAAATGCAATTCAAGTCCTTTTGCATTGGAGACCAGGCCATGAGCAGCAAGGAATGACACACTTTGCTAGACACGCCTCCAGTACACCAAGCTCCTCCCATCTGTCTATGCAAATTTGCCCTTCTTACTCCGCAAACCTATGTGCTTCAGTGGACAATACAAGGCGTATGCGCTCTGTAAATTACCCACACTACAGAGAATGAAGTATAACTGGGCTCTGTAACGGATATCACTAAAAAGCACTTTTGTACAGGTATTTTGGAAAGTGTATTTGTTTACACCTTAGTGAGGAGATTTACTTAGCACTGAGGTTCTGTGAGGAACATCTTTCACTAACGCAATGCAGGAAATTCCTTAGGAAAACCTTGTTAATTTTTTGCTCACACCGCCAGAAAGGTTTTGCTACTGTAATAACCAGCATTGTACACAGCTGTATAATGGGAACCTCGTGCTTCACTGAACCACCCTTCCTACATTAGTTACCAGAACGCTTGCTACATTTGACATCAGCCACCAGAACGCTTGCATTCTACACATCAGATACCAGAATGCTGGCAGAATCCTACGTCAGTCACCAGAATGCCGGCAGAATCCTACGTCAGTCACCAGAATGCCGGCAGAATCCTACGTCAGTCACCAGAATGCCGGCAGAATCCTACGTCAGTCACCAGAATGCTGGCAGAATCTAGCCAACAGAATGCTCCATGGTCACCAGAATGCCGGCAGAAACCTATGTCAGTCACCAGAATGCTAGCAGAAACCTATGTCAGCCACCAGAATGCCGACAGAATCCTACATCAGTCACCAGAATGCCAGCAGAATCCTACGTCAGTCACCAGAATGCCAGCAGAATCCTACGTCAGTCACAAGAATGCCAGTAGAATCCTACGTCAGTCACAAGAATACTCGTTGCATTCACATAATACTCGTTTCATTCTACACATCAGATAACAGAATGCTGGCAGAATCTAGTCACCAGAATGCTCATTGAACACCAGAATGCCGGCAGAAACCTATGTCAGCCACCAGCATGCTGGCAGAATCCTACGTCAGTCACCAGAGTGCTCACTGCATTCACATCATACACCAGAATGCTCATTACATTTTACACACCAGATAACAGAATGCTGACAGAATCTAGTCACCAGAATGCTCATCAGCCACCAAATTGCTCTCAGAATCCTAAGTCAGCCACCAGAATGCCGGCAGAATCCCACGTCAGTCACCAGAACACTCGCTGTATTCACATCATACACCAGAATGCTCATCAGCCACCAGATTGCCGTCAGAATCCTACATCAGCCATAAGAATGCCGGCAGAATCCTATGTCCGCCAGCAGAATGCCAGCGGAATCATACGTCAGCCAGTAGAATGCCGGCAGAATCCGACGTCAGCCAGTAGAATGCCGGCAGAATCCGACGTCAGCCAGCAGAATCGGACGTCAGCCACCAGAATGCTGGCAGAATCCTAGGTCAGCCATCAGAATGCTCATCAGTTACCAGAATGCTGGCAGAATCCTATGTCACTCACCAGAGAGCTCACTGCATTCACATCATACACCAGAATGCTCATTGCATTCTACACACCAGATAACAGAATGCTGTCAGAATCTAGTCACCAGAATGCTCATCAGCCTCCAAATTGCTGTCAGAATACTTAAATCAGCCACCAGAATGCCGGCAGAATCCTACGTCAGTCACCAGAATGCTCATCAGTCACCAGAATGCCAGCAGAAACCCTTGTCAGTTACCAGAATGCTGGCAGAACCCTGTGTCAGCCACCAGAATGCCAGCAGAATCCTATGACAGCCACCAGAATCCTACGTTAGTCATCAGAATGTTCATCAGTCACCAGAACGCTGGCAGAATCCTACGTCAGTCACCAGAATGGCAGCAAAAGCCTACGTCAGTCACCAGAATGCCGGCAGAATCCTACATCAATCACCAGAATGGTGGCAGAATACTACATTAGCCACCAGAATCCTACATCAGTCCACCAGAATGGCGGCAGAATACTACATTAGTCACCAGAATGCTATCATAATCCTATGACAGCCACTAGAATCCAAAGTCAGTCACCAGAATGTCCGTCACCAGAATGCTAGCAGAATCCTACATCAGTCACCAGAATGCCGGTAGAATCCTACGTCAGTTACCAGATCCAATGTCAGTCACCAAAATGCTGACAGAATCATATGTCAGTAACCAGAATGCCGTCAGAATCCTACGTCAGTCACCAGAATGTTCACCAGTCACCTGAAAACTGGCAGAATCTTACATCAGTCACCAGAATGGCAGCAGCATCCTATGACAGCCGCTAGAATCTTACGTCAGTAACCAGAATGCCAGCAGAATCCTACGTCCCTCACCAGAATGCCAGCAGAATCCTACATCAGTCACCAGAATGCCGGCAGAATCCTACATCAGTCACCAGAATGCCGGCAGAATCATTCCTATGTCAGTCACCAGAATGCTGACAGAATCATATGTCATTAACCAGAATGCCGGCAGAATCATATGTCAGTAACCAGAATGCTGGCTGAATCATGCGTCAGTTATCAGAATGCTTCAGTCAGATGGGGCTGTGTTTTGTTTAATTACTTCTATGCCAAATAATGATTCAAATAATTAATTATCTGTATGAAACAACACCCACACTAGACTAACCACACCCATAGGTTTTTGGCAAAGCCCATTTACTATTGCAGTACACTGCTGGAAGAGCATGGCCCATTTACTTGTATTCACCCCCAAGGTCAAAAGTTGCCGGATCTCGTCTATTCCTAAAGCTGGCCATACACCTTCCGAATATCTATCAAACCATTCAACCAGTTAGCTGGTTAGACTTACAATCTGGTAATGGATGGGAACACATGACAATCGGCCATTCGCTCCCATGAAATCTGTTTAAATTAATTGATTTGTCTGAACAACCGTTTTCTACTGTTTCCGGCATTGGGAACAAATGGTCACCTGTAATCTTCTCCCACAAATTAGCAGATTGTCGTTCTTACCATCCAATTGGATGGTCGGATATATAATCTTAAAGTGTATGGCCAGTTAAAAGCAGGGTTTAACCCTACAGACCCTAAAAATACGTCTACCATGCAATTATATGAGAGATATCAACTGTACGGGTTGGTATTGTTTTGCTGGAGGTCTGGATCCCGGAGGTCAGCATACTGGCCACGGGATCCGGGGCGCCAGAACGCCGACTGGGGAAGGGGGTAAGCGCAATGGAGCCCCTTGCGTGCTCGGTGGCTTGTTGCACTCGCCACAGGTTCTATTCCAACTCTATGTCTGTCATGGACACCCACGAGTGGGAATAGTCCCTGTGTGTGGCAATGCCAACGTCGGGATCCCGGCGTCAGCATCCTGTCCGCTGGTCATGTGACCGCATCCCCACTGTACCATACAATTATATGTGGCACTCCCACCTCACCTCCTCTATGCAATTTAATATAACCCATATCCACAAAAGTCCCATACAATGTCCCATACAATGACTGTAAAAATTACATTCAATTCAGTTATCACCTACAGTTATGTAATCCCCAAATGTGAACTGTAAAAGATGTATTGTATGTTCTCCCCATAAATATACTGCCTTATACAGTACATTAACAGTTCATCCCTAAAAGCCAATGTTCTATACAATCTCTACCGCACCTTACAATTATATGTGACACCCTAACCTTAATGGCACATACAATTTCGTCTCAACTGCAATCCTCATAATGTCACCTGTTCCATACGATATTATGTGATCCACCAATTACATGATATCTTCATATTTTACATATTTCACCTGCACCCAATCTATGTAACCACCACCATGAATATTTGCTTCACACAAACCCCCCTTTACATCATCTGCCCCAGGAGACCGCTCTGCGATCACATAACCTGAATCAGACACTCTCTGATCAATAAATGTATATGTAACTGTACCCAATCACTGTCATATCCTGCTGTGTGCTCATAGTCTGTAAGATACTGTGTGATAATTGGAGCCACACATACACATATTTATAGAGTGTGTGTGTGTTGTCCCTATAGGTCTTTGGCTACATACGGCTTCATGGAAGCTGATTTTACAATTTTACATACAGTTCTTGCAGTAATACTTAACATAGCTGTATTTTACATCTGCCTGCAATGTGTAAGACTCTACAAAGTACAGATGAAATTATATATACGGCAGGTAGTGATGTAATTCTGCATACACCTACACACCCTATAGATATGCAGCCTGTACCCCACGACTGAGCTTATGAATCAATGAGGAATCTCCTGGACTGGGAACACAATCTGCTGCTCAGCCAGGAAATATAGCTTTTAGGTGGAAGTGTTTAATTCGCATCTGCAAGGCATCTCTTTCCATGTATCTGTGACTGTCTCTCTAGTCTACTCTATACATCTCATTCTGGCATCTCTTTCCATGTATCTGTGACTGTCTCTCTAGTCTACTCTATACATCTCATTCTGGCATCTCTTTCCATGTATCTGTGACTGTCTCTCTAGTCTACTCTATACGTCTCATTCTGGCATCTCTTTCCATGTATCTGTGACTGTCTCTCTAGTCTACTCTATACGTCTCATTCTGGCATCTCTTTCCATGTATCTGTGACTGTCTCTCTAGTCTACTCTATACGTCTCATTCTGGCATCTCTTTCCATGTATCTGTGACTGTCTCTCTAGTCTACTCTATACGTCTCATTCTGGCATCTCTTTCCATGTATCTGTGACTGTCTCTCTAGTCTACTCTATACGTCTCATTCTGGCATCTCTTTCCATGTATCTGTGACTGTCTCTCTAGTCTACTCTATACGTCTCATTCTGGCATCTCTTTCCATGTATCTGTGACTGTCTCTCTAGTCTACTCTATACATCTCATTCTGGCATCTCTTTCCATGTATCTGTGACTGTCTCTCTAGTCTACGCTATACGTCTCATTCTGGCATCTCTTTCCATGTATCTGTGACTGTCTCTCTAGTCTACTCTATACATCTCATTCTGGCATCTCTTTCCATGTATCTGTGACTGTCTCTCTAGTCTACTCTATACATCTCATTCTGGCATCTCTTTCCATGTATCTGTGACTGTCTCTCTAGTCTACTCTATACATCTCATTCTGGCATCTCTTTCCATGTATCTGTGACTGTCTCTCTAGTCTACTCTATACATCTCATTCTGGCATCTCTTTCCATGTATCTGTGACTGTCTCTCTAGTCTACTCTATACATCTCACTCTGGCATCTCTTTCCATGTATCTGTGACTGTCTCTCTAGTCTACTCTATACATCTCATTCTAGCATCTCTTTCCATGTATCTGTGACTGTCTCTCTAGTCTACTCTATACATCTCATTCTGGCATCTCTTTCCATGTATCTGTGACTGTCTCTCTAGTCTACTCTATACATCTCATTCTGGCATCTCTTTCCATGTATCTGTGACTGTCTCTCTAGTCTACTCTATACATCTCATTCTGGCATCTCTTCTATGTATCTGTGACTGTCTCTCTAGTCTACTCTATACATCTCATTCTGGCATCTCTTTCCATGTATCTGTCCCTCTAGTCTATACGTCTCATTCTGTCAGACTCTTTCCATGTATCTGTGACTGTCCCTCTAGTCTATACGTCTCATTCTGTCAGACTCTTTCCATGGATCTGTGACTGTCCCTCTGTACATGTCTCTTATTCTGGCATCTCTTTCCATGTATCTGTGACTGTCTCTCTGTACATGTCTCTTATTCTAGCAGACTTTCTCTCCATGTGTCTGTGACTGTCCCTCTGTTTGTACATGTCTCTTTTTCTGGCAGACTTTCTCTCCATGTATTTGGGATTGTCCCTCTGTACATGTCTCTTATTCTGGCAGACTCTCTCCATGTATCTGTGACTGTCTCTCTGTACATGTCTCTTATTCTGGCAGACTCTTTCCATGTATCTGTGACTGTCTCTCTGTACATGTCTCTTATTCTGGCAGACTCTTTCCATGTATGTGACTGTCCCTCTGTCTGTACATGTCTCTTATTCCGGCAGAATCTCTCCATGTATCTGTGACTGTCCCTCTGTACATGTCTCTTATTCTGGCAGACTCTTTCCATGTATCAGACTCTTTCCATGTATCTGTGACTGTCCCTCTGTACATGTCTCTTATACCGGCAGACTCTCTCCATGTATCTGTGACTGTCTCTCTGTACATGTCTCTTATACCGGCAGACTCTCTCCATGTATCTGTGACTGTCTCTCTGTACATGTCTCTTATACCGGCAGACTCTCTCCATGTATCTGTGACTGTCCCTCTGTACATGTCTCTTATTCTGGCAGACTCTTTCCATGTATCAGACTCTCTTCATGTATCTGTGACTGTCCCTCTGTACATGTCTCTTATACCGGCAGACTCTCTCCATGTATCTGTGACTGTCCCTCTGTACATGTCTCTTATACCGGCAGACTCTCTCCATGGATCTGTGACTGTCTCTCTGTACATGTCTCTTATTCTGGCAGACTCTTTATCTCTCTCTAAATAAGTCTCTTATTAATCAGCCATCTCTATTGCAAGTGATAGATTCCCCGTACACTACAGTGGAAATGTGAGATAAATGGATCTCAGGCAATGATGCTGGGATTGTACGGAGAGTATTTGCTGTATATAACGTTTCCCAGGTAAGGAGTTGGACATTATACATGTAGCATTTGTCAGATTCTTCCTCTCATTATGAGGATGCTGTGTATTAGTGGTGGATATTGATGCTGAAATAAAGGCAATTAATGTATCATTATTGCTAAATACTCTCTGCTGCTTAGATCTCTCTCTGGATAAGAGAACAGTATGTAAGAAGAGTTCCAGCAGGCCTATCGGGCTCCCTGCTAGCCCAGGGTAGTGGGGTGCAGCTCAGTGACAGGGGGTGCAGAGGAGAACAGCATATAACAGCCCAGTCACTGTACTATTTCCCACCCTCCAAAGTGCTTTCTTCTTATCTAGTGCAATGCAACTTTAGGTCCCACTTTGAATTACTGTAGCTAAAGGTGCCTTGCATAAATTAAGGTGCTGCTTCATACCACCTGTGCTGGGAGGCTGATCCCTGTCACCACAACATACTTTTTTTCAGCAGCATTATTGAAGGTTTGTCATTCAGGATTTGGTACATGACCTCTGCTTGGAACATAAAGCAATGTAATGCAGGAGCATGAGACTGTTACCTGACTCTCCTGCTGGGTATCTCCAGGAATAGGGTGCTGTGCTCTCCAATTAATCCGGAGTGGGCTGGGCGATTTAGGCTCATGCACTTCGATTTATTCCACAGATCTCCAGGTGTCCAATCCTTTCACACCAATAGTGACCCCTAACGAAAAAATAACCCAGGGCACATGTGGCCTCTAGACATCCAGGTGTGAGGAGTTGGGGGGAAGGCGGAAGCCCACCTGGGAGGTAACATTCCAGAATCAAAGCCAATGTGGGGGTTCTTCTCCTATGCCATCCCAGCACTGGTACTTGTAATCCAAGGTAAAGCTGGCAGGGGGGATGGTGGTGGCACAGGGTACCAGCTGGCAAGTAGGCTCCTCTTCCCTAAGGGTGAACAGCTAGGTGAGGAAGAGTTGTGTGGCTGTCTCTCTCTCTCTCTCTCTCTCTCTCCTCTGTCTCTTTCTGGCTTAGTCTGTCTCTCCAGTCTCCCCTACATACTGCAGCTCCTTCCCAGCCCCAGCTCTGTGCATCCAGCGATCCCTTCCCTGCTCAGCAACACGCAGCCACGCCCCCTGCCGTGACGTCACCTGCCACTCAGCCCTAGCAGCAGCAGCAGCAGCATTTCTTCACATGCACACATCTCCTGTGAGGTGTGTGTTTGTGTGTTACATATATGTGCACACGTTGTGTCATCTGGGCATTGCTGCCACAGTGCTGGCTCATCAGAGCTACAGTGGGAGATGGTTTATTGTACATAGTGTCCATATTACATGCAATGATTAGTAGTGACACACAGGTGAGGACATGGTGCCTGTAACCCATTCAGCTAAGCAGACTCAGAGCTGTGTTCTTATTAAGCTAACGTGCCTCTTGCTACCTGAGCAGTGTTAGAAAGTATTGTTACAGTAGTCTGGGCAGATGTTTTGGGGGATTTTAAGACCATTTTAATTACAGTACCTCACCCTTGTCCTCATTCTCCCCATCTGGCTCTGGTGTGCTAAAAAAAAAAAAAAATCACTGGCAGGTATTTATGAATAAATGCTGGAGTGGCGCATGGATGAGAGCTGTCACTGGAGACATGCAGTTCTGATTATGCTGAGCCAGGATCATGGTTATTGTTATTACCAGTTATTAATATACTGTAGCACAGGTTACCAAACTCAGGGGGTGAGTCAGATCTGATCGCTGCTGGGCGTTTCCGCACAGAGGGCGATTAGCGATAGACTGCGTATGCGTCAGCAAACAACAGCAGGCATCGCCGGACAGCGACAGGCTGGTGCGACAATTTCGATCGCACAGGTGTTCGCTAATTGACAGGAAGCGGACATTTGGGGGTGGTAACTGCCCTTTTCTGGGAGTGTCAGGGAAAACGCAGGCATGCCCAAACGTTTTCAGGGAGGGTGTGTGACGTCAGCTCCGATCAGCCTGTTCTCATCACACTGGAGGCGTAAGTCCTGGGCTGCGCAGAGACTGCACACAGTGGTAAAATCATTCACTGGTGAGTGAGGTGCGAACGGATTTGCAGCTGTCCGCTGACTGAGGTATTTTTTGCAGCTCGGCATACACATGGGATCGCACACTTGCACGGCGAATATACACTCCCCTTGGGCGGCGACTATCTGAACGCAGCACAACAAATTTACAGTAGCAGCCCAGTGATCAGGTCTGAATCACCCCCTCAGTCCTCAGGTACCCAGACAGGTCATGTTTTTCAGGTCACCTAGCAGGTGTAATCATTACTCACTGACACATTTTAAAAGATTCACAGGTGGAAATAATTATTTCACTTGGGATTCTGGGAGGAGACCTGGAAAACAAGAACCATTTGGGGTGTCCGGGGACTGAGTTTGAGAACCATTGATATAGCGCACACGTATTCAGGAGTGCTTTACAGAGATATATGGCCATTCATGTCAGTCCATGCCGCAGTGGAGCTTGCAATCTATGGGCCAGATTCAGAAATGTATGCAAACCTGATGGTCACTATGCCCCCTAAGCTGCATCACGATTAACATGCTGCAACCATTTGGGTGGGGCAGGAATGATGACAAATTTTACAAAACGACTGCATTTGGGCCAGATGTACTAAGCCTGAAAAGTGATAAATATCACAGTGATAAAGTACCAGCCAATCGGCTCCTAACTGTCATTTTTCAAACACAGCCTGTAATATGGCAGTTAGGAGCCGATTGGCTGGTGCTTTATCACAGTGATATTTATCACTTTTCAGTCTTAGTACATCTCCCCCACTGACACAGATTTCCTGGCCCCGAGGGTTACTCAGATAACCCATGTTCTGGCAGATGATCCGATGCTGCACCTTTGGACACAACAGTGGATTAGAGAAGCTGGCAAGAGGCAGCATTAGCATATTTTCTCTAACGTCCTAGTGGATGCTGGGGACTCCGTAAGAACCATGGGGAATAGACGGGCTCCGCAGGAGACATCGGCACTTTAAGAAAGAATTTAGAGTCTGGTGTGCTCTGGCTCCTCCCTCTATGTCCCTCCTCCAGACCTCAGTTTGAATCTGTGCCCGGACGAGCTGGGTGCTGTTCAGTGAGCTCTCCTGAGCTTGCTGTAAGAAAGTATTTTGTTAGGTTTTTTATTTTCAGGGAGCTCTGCTGGCAACAGACTCCCTGCATCGTGGGACAGAGGGGAGAGAAGCAGCCCTACTCTCTGAAGATAGGTCCTGCTTCTTAGGCTACTGAACACCATTAGCTCCAGAGGGATCGTACACAGGATCTCACCCTCGTCGTCCGATCCCAGAGCCGCGCCGCCGTCCCGCTCGCAGAGCCGGAAGACAGAAGCCGGGTGAGCATGAGAAGCAAGAAGACTTCGAAATCGGCGGCAGAAGACTCCGGTCTTCACTGAGGTAGCGCACAGCACTGCAGCTGTGCGCCATTGCTCCCACACACATCTCACATACTCCGGTCACTGTAAGGGTGCAGGGAGCAGAGGGGGGGGGGGGGGGGGGGCGCCCTGGGCAGCAATTGGGACCTCTTTGGCAAAAGTTTAGCATATATACAGTTGGGCACTGTATATATGTCTGTATATATGTCACCAAGAAAATGTATATTTAAGTGGGACAGAAGCCCGCCGTCGAGGGGGCGGGGCTTCTTCCTCAGCATTCACCAGCGCCATGTTTTTTCTCCACAGCACCGCTGAGAGGAAGCTCCCCAGCCTCTCCCCTGCAGATACACGGTAGAAGAGGGTAAAACGAGAGGGGGGGCACATAATTAGGCGCAAAAATCAATATAAACAGCAGCTACTGGGTTAACATTAAGTTACTGTGTTATTCCTGGGTTAATAGCGCTGGGGTGTGTGCTGGCATACTCTCTCTCTGTCTCTCCTAAGGGCCTTGTGGGGGAATTGTCTTCAGATGAGCATTCCCTGAGTGTGTGGTGTGTCAGTATGTGTGTGTCGACATGTCTGAGGTAAAAGGCTCCCCTAAGGAGAAGATGGAGCAAATGTGTGTGTGAGGGGTGTCTCCGTCGACAATGCCGACACCTGTTTGGATATGTGTAATTAAGTGCTAAGGTGAAATTATTGCACAAAAGATTAGAGAACAGACAGGGAATCTACCCATGTCTGTCCCTATGTCGCAGAGACCTTCAGAGTCTCTCAATGATCACTATCCAAAATAATTGACACTGATATCGACACGGAGTCTGACTCCAGTGTCGACTACGATAATGCAAAGTTACAGCCAAAATGGCAGGAAAGTATTCAATATATGATTATTTTAATAAAAGATGATTTGCATATCACTGATGACTCATCTGTCCCTGACACAAGGGTACACATGTTTAAGGGGAAGAAAGCTGAGGTAAATTTTCCTCCTTTCATGATGAAAAAGAGCGGGAATCTCCAGACAAGAGACTGCAGTTTCCCACAAAGAATTCTCAGGGAGTATCCTTTCCCTACTAGGGCCAGGATACGATGGGAATCTTCCCCTAGGGTGTCACGTTTGCCCAAAAGGTAGCCCTGACTTAACAGCTATCCTCAGGGATCCTGCAGATAGCGTGCACATTCTGGTACACTACTCAGACCGGCGATTGTGTCAGCATGGGTTTATAGCGCTGTAGCAGCGTGGTCAGGTACCTTATCAGCAGAGATTGAGACCCTAGTATGTATATATATATATATATATATGTATATATATATATATATATATAGATATATATATTAAAGTGGCTGTCTTAAGATATATATATATATAAAACATGCCCAAAGAGACATTAGTCTACTGGGTTCTAGAGTCAACACTATGTCGATTTCTGCTTGACGTGTCCTGTAGAATATGCAATGGACAGGTGATGCCGACTTAAGAGGCATATGGAAGGCTGAGGATTGTGTGGAGAAGGGATCTCGGACCTGGTCTCCACAGCTATAGCTGGTAATTCTGATCTTTTGCCTTATATTCCTGCACAGCCTAGGAAAGCACGACATTATCAAATGCAGCCTTTCGATCACAAAGAAACAAGAAAGTCCGAGGTGCGTCCTTTCTTGCCAGAGGCAGGGGCAGAGGAAAGAAGCTGCACAACACAGCTAGTTCCCAGGAACAGAAGTCCTCCCCGGCCTCTACAAAATCCACCGCATGTCGCTGGGGCTCCACAGGCGGAGCTAGGCCCGGTGGGGGCACGTCTTCGTAATTTCAGCCACAAGTGGGTTCACTCCCTGTTGGATCCCTGGGCAATTGATATTGTGTCTCAGGGATACAAGCTGGACGTTGAGGAGATGCCCCCTCACCGACGGCCCTGCCGGCTTCCCCCCACGAGAGGGAAATAGTGTTAACTGCAATTCACAAATTGTATCTTCAACAGGTGGTGGTCAAGGTTCCCCTCCTTCAACAAGGAGGGGGTTATTATTCGACCATGTTGTAGTCCCGAAACCGGACGGTTCGGTCAGACCCATATTGAATTTAAAATCCCTGAACATATACCTGAAAAGGTTCAAGTTCAAGATGGAATCGCTAAGAGCGGTCATCGCAAGCCTGAAAGGGGGAGATTTTATGGTGTCTCTGGACATAAAGGATGCATACCTTCATGTCCCCATTATCCACCTCATCAGGCGTACCTCAGATTTGCGGTACAGGATTGTCATTACCAATTTCAGACGTTGCCGTTTGGTCTCCCCACGGCCCCGAGAATCTTCATCAAGGTAATGGCGGAAATGATGGTGCTCCTGCGGAAGCAAGGTGTCACAATTATCCAGTACTTGGACGATCTCCTCATAAAAGCGAGATTAAGAGAGCAGTTGCTGAACAGCGTATCACTTTCTCTGGAAGTGTAACGGCAACACGGCTGGATTCTATATATTCCAAAGTCGCAGTTGGTTCCTACGGCTCATCTGCCTCTCCTAGGCATGATCCTAGACACAGACCAGAAAAGGGTTTATCTCCCGATAGAGAGAGCTCAGGAGCTCATGACACTGGTCAGGAATCTATTAAAACCAAAACAGGTGTCAGTGCATCACTGCACTCGAGTCCTGGGAAGGATGGTGGCATCATACGAGGCCATTCCCTTCGGCAGGTTCCATGCGAGGACCTTCCAATGGGACTTACTGGACAAGTGGTCTGGATCACATCTTCAGATGCATCGGTTTATCACCCTATCCCCCTGGGCCAGGGTGTCTCTCCTGTGGTAGCTGCAGAGTGCTCACCTTCTCGAAGGTCGCAGATTCGGCATTCAGGACTGGGTCCTGGTGACCACGGATGCAAGCCTCCGAGGGTGGGGGGCAGTCACACAGGGAAGAAATTTCCAAGGGCTGTGGTCAAGTCAGGAGACTTGCCTTCACATCAACATCCTGGAACTAAGGGCCATATACAACGCCCTACGTCAAGCGAAGTCCCTGCTTCGTGACCAACTGGTTCTGATTCAGTCAGACAACATCACCGCAGTGGCTCATGTAAACCGCCAAGGCGGCACAAGGAGCAGGGTGGCGATGGTAGAAGCCACCAGAATTCTTCGCTGGGCGGAGAATCACGTAAGCGCACTGTCAGCAGTGTTCATTCCGGTAGTGAACAACTGGGAAGCAGACTTCCTCAGCAGGCACGACCTCCACCCGGGAGAGTGGGGACTTCATCAAGAAGTCTTCACGCAGATTGCAAGTCGGTGGGAACTGCCACAGGTGGACATGATGGCATCCCGCCTCAACAAAAAGCTGCAGAGATATTGCGCCAGGTCAAGAGACCCTCAGGCGATAGCTGTGAACGCACTGGTGACACCGTGGGTGTTCCAGTCGGTCTATTTATTTCCTCCTCTTCGTCTCATACCCAAGGTGCTGAGAATCATAAGAAAAAGAGGAGTGAGAACAATACTCATTGTTCCGGATTGGCCAAGAAGGACTTGGTATCCAGATCTGCAAGAAATGCTCACAGAGGACCCGTGGCCTCTGCCTCTAAGATAGGACTTGTGCAACAGGGGCCCTATCTGTTCCAAGACTTACCGCGGCTGCGTTTGACGGCATGGCGGTTGAACGCCGGATCCTAGCAGAAAAAGGCATTCCGGATGAGGTCATTCCTACGCTGATAAAGGCTAGGAAGGATGTGACGGCTCAACATTATAACCGTATATGGCGAAAATATGTGGCTTGGTGTGAGGCCAGGAATGCCCCTACGGGGGAATTCCAGCTTGGGCCGTTTCCTTCACTTCCTACAGTCGGGATTGACTTTGGGCCTTAAATTGGGTTCCATTAAGGTTCAGATTTCGGCCTTATCCATTTTCTTTCAAAAAGAACTGGCTTCTCTGCCTGAAGTTCAGACGTTTGTAAAGGGAGTGCTGCATATTCAGCCCCCTTTTGTGCCTCCAGTAGCACCTTGGGATCTTAATGTGGTATTGAGTTTCCTGAAATCACACTGGTTTGAATCACTCAAAACGGTGGAATTGAAATATCTCACCTGGAAGGTGGTCATGCTATTAGCCTTGGCTTCGGCTAGGCGTGTGTCAGAATTGGCGGCTTTGTCACATAAAAGCCCTTATCTGGTTTTCCATGCGGATAGAGCAGAATTGCGGACCCGCCCACAATTTCTGCCGAAAGTGGTTTCATCCTTTCATATAAACCAACCTATCGTGGTGTCTGTGGCTACTACTGACTTGGAGGATTCCGAGTCACTGGATGTGCTCAGGGCTTTGAAGGTTTATGTAGCCAGAACGGCTAAGGTCAGGAAAACAGAATCTTTGTTTATCCTGTATGCTTCCAACAAGCTTGGGGCGCCTGCTTCAAAGCAAACTATTGCTCGCTGGATCTGTAACACGATTCAGCAGGCTCATTCTGCGGCTGGGTTGCCGCTGCCTAAATCAGTTAAGGCCCATTCCACAAGGAAGGTGGGCTCTTCTTGGGCGGCTGCCCGAGGGGTCTCGGCATTACAGCTTTGCCGAGCGGCTACTTGGTCAGGTTCAAACACCTTTGCAAAGTTCTACAAGTTTGATACCCTGGCTGAGGAGGACCTTGTGTTTGCTCATTCGGTGCTGCAGAGTCATCCGCACTCTCCCGCCCGTTTGGGAGCTTTGGTATAATCCCTATGGTCCTTACGGAGTCCCCAGCATCCACTAGGACGTTAGAGAAAATAAGATTTTACTTACCAGTAAATCTATTTCTCGTAGTCCGTAGTGGATGCTGGGCGCCCGTCCCAAGTGCGGACTTCTTCTGCAATGCTTGTATATAGTTATTGCTTAAATAAGGGTTATGTTATAGTTGCATCAGGGTTTATCTGATGCTCTGTGATTGTTCATACTGTTAAAGTTATCACAAGTTATACGGTGTGATTGGTGTGGCTGGTATGAGTCTTACCCTGGATTCCCAAAATCCTATCCTTGTACTGTCAGCTCTTCTGGGCACAGTTTCTCTAACTGAGGTCTGGAGGAGGGACATAGAGGGAGGAGCCAGAGCACACCAGAATCTAAATTCTTTCTTAAAGTGCCCATGTCTCCTGCGGAGCCCGTCTATTCCCCATGGTCCTTACGGAGTCCCCAGCATCCACTACGGACTATGAGAAATAGATTTACCGGTAAGTAAAATCTTATTATCGTACAGCGGGGGTCATTCCGAGTTGATAGCTAACTAGCTGTTTTTAGCAGCAGTGCAAATGCTAAGCCGCTGCACTCTGGGAGTGTATCTTAGCAGAAGTGCGAACGAAAGGTTCGCAGAGCGGCTACAAAAAAATATTGTGTAGTTTCTGAGTAGCTTCAGACCTACTCATACCTTGCGATGATTTCAGACTATTCAGTTCCTGTTTTGACGTCACGAACACGCCCTGCGTTCTCCCTGCCACGCCTGCGTTTTTCCTGGCACGCCTGCGTTTTTCCAAACAGTCCCTGAAAACGGTCAGATGACATCCAGGAACGCCCACTTCATGTCAATGACTCTGCGGCCAGAAGTGAGTCTGAAAAGCTTTGCTTGACCTTGTGTGAAACTACATCGGCCAATGTGAAAGTACGTCGCGCGTGCGCATTGCGCCGCATATGCGTGCGCAGAAGTGCCTTTTTTTTTGCATCATCGCTGCGCAGCGAACATTTTCAGCTAGCGATCAACTTGGAATGACCCCCAGCAGCTACTACAGTATGTGAACTGGGTCCCCCTCTGAATCAGACCCTGTGCTCCTTACCACATGTACATACACACACATACACAAACACTAGGGTTCTTTTTCTTTTTTCACTGGGAACCAGTTAACCTACCAGTATATATGAAATATATGACATTTAAAAATATACACAGGGGTAAATTTACTAAGATGGGAGTTCTATTTAAGATGGGATGTTGCCCATAGCAACCAATCAGATTTTACTTCTCATTTATCTAGCACCTTCTAGAAGATAATACCTGGAATCTGATTGGTTGCTATGGGCAACATCCCATCTTAAATAGAACTCCCATCTTAGTAAATTTACCCCACAGTATTTATAAATATTTTCATTACAGAAATTGCATAATAATAATGATAATAATTTCATATACATTTTTTTTCTTTTGTCACCATAAGTAAATATACTCCTTACTTATGATTGCCAACCATGTTTCCAGCCATTGGAAAGTGTTGTTTAGGTACAATACCTGTCACATGAGTACAGGCTGGATGTACTGTTGAAACCCTACACACTGTATTCTGTGTGAGCACCATGTCACAGGTAATCATACTTGCCTACTCTTCCCGATACTGCTCAGGACTCCTGGTTTTTCAGGTAGTCCCCCGCGCCCCGTAAGAGTGGGCACCACTCCTTCATCCTGCCCACTTCCTAGTGAAGTGGGCAGAATGGGGAGAACAATAACAGGAATCCACGGTCTATGCGGAGGGTTCAGGGCCTAGTGACGTGTTTCTATATTAATTGTGTCATTTAGCCCCACCCCCAATTACGCTAGTGGACGAGGCCTAATGACAATGGCGTTTTCCGGCCACGCCCCCCATTCCAGCACACCTGCTTGTCCTCGCCGAGCTTCTCCCAGATAGGACAATATAAAAGTAGGCAAGTATGCAGGTAATAGGTCCAAATGTGTGCTTCCTCTAGTTATAATGTAACTTCTCATCACATATGCACCTCTGTTGGGGAATCGTGACAAATGCGGGTGTGCCACTGCTTTCATGCACAAAAAATGGACTTAACCAGCACCATATTAAAATATGGTCTACAGTCCCAGGCCCCTAGCCCAGATGGCCACATGGATGGCCATAAATCATACATATTTAAAATTGTATTTCTTCTTTTCTGAACAAACTTATGTACTTTTTCTACTTTTTCTATTTATATCTCTTTTCCACTGCTGACCCTGGAAATTGCGGAGTTTATCAACCCATCAAATATCCCGGGTCTCAGACTCTACCCGGCACTTCATCTTCGGTCGTTTCCTTTTCCACTGATCTAAATCCTGGGTTGATGCGCGTTTAAAACCTGGGATTTTAAAGGCAGTGGAAAAGGGGTATGAGTGAGACATTGAGGCTGATAGTGTAGGTGGTGTACATGCCAACATTTCACTGGCCACACCCACACAACATTGGCCACACCTCCTCCGCTACTCGCAATAGGCCCTCAATAATTTCCAGCACCTGTCCCTTATTTGGGCCTCGGATGAGACCACAGGTGCAAATCCGTGGGTGGAGGTGATCACACAGATTGCCCCCATAACTCTTCTACCTTGCCCACTACCGCTGTCTGTGTTCTCTCCCTGGGGGAGGTGTATTTAGCCTTGGAAACAGTGCTGGTTTTCCCATTAGGTACGTGAAGCACATGTCTAGGGGTGCCACTGGCTGGGGGGCGGGACAGCATGCTCCCCTGCATAAGAGCCCTTCTAGGCCACTGGCAAGATGAGGTCAGGTGATACATTTTTTGTAATTGAAACTAATTTTTTTTACAGCAATAGGCTGTAAAATGTGGTGCGGTTGGTGGAAGGGGTGAGGTTGGAGCTGCTTTGGCAGGCTGAGGCATCAGGACTTGCACCAACATGAATTGGGCAAATGGTGGAAGTGATGTGATGGAGGGCGACCAATAATGTTGGCGGCCTGACCCCTAAATTTGCCCCTGTTTGGAGTGATATAAAGTGGAGAGAGACAAAGCACCGACCAATCAGCTTCTGTCATTTTACAGGCTGTGCTAGAAAACTTACAGCAGCTGATTTGCTCCTCCTTTATCTCTCTCCAAGACTTGATGCAGTACACCTCCCTACATGCCCAATGTACCACAGCGGTACTGGGTAGGGGTGGAGTGGAATGGGGAGGCATAACACTCCCCTCCCCCCAGCCCCCGATATGCTACTGGACATGGCTACAGGGGCAAGACCTGTGCTTCCAGTGAACAGGACTGCACCTAGCCCTCCCTCCCCTGAATACACACAATATAGCTGGAGCGTGTGGCATCAATTGACCACAGACCCCCTAAATGGGACTGTTCAACCTAAAGAGTTGGGACATACAGTATGTGTTTGAATTCCATTGGAACTAAACATCGCATGAAGTCATGTCAGTCTTGGTCTATCCTGCACAATAGACCCGATTACAGCTGACTGGTAGTCCCAAAATTGAGAATCATGATATTAATTATTCTATGACATTAAATAAACCTTTCAATGTAGTTTCTGAAGACTGTGAAAATTAATTGATAACTGCAAATACCACTAATGTGCTGTAACCTTTAAAATACAATAAAAAAAAAGGTACCTGTTCAAGACTGATGAAAACATACGCATGCCTGAAAACAGTCTCTCTTTTGCCAAACTGACCCAGTTTGCTGTCCCCAAAGGAGCATGGTGTGGGTTGGATGGCTATGGGTGTGGTTTGGGTGGATATGGGTGTGGTTTGGGGGCACCATGGGAGGGGCTTGTTGGTGTCCTGATTTCACTTTTTGAAATGTAGGGATTTACACACACATCAGTAACAGATTTGATTTTCTACAGCCAGCTATTTATGGCCAATACTAGTTTTGGGTGGCCAAACTGTGAGGGATCCGGTCTATCGCCAGGCTGCCAGATCACATTTGCATCACACTGGGGCTTATTAGTGCAGCCAGAACACAAACTACAATATCCACCATAGATCATAATAATCTGATCAATTTGAACTTCAGACCAACTGCCAAATAGCCAGTAACATTTTGGCAGTGTGGTACCAACTTTATTCTCTTGGATATTGTATCAGATTAGCTGCTGTACAGTAAGTGTCAATTTAATTTAATGTTTTGTTGGGTTTTTTTCTGCACTGTTAATAAATAATGCCAGTTCTCCTATTTCTGTAACATACAAAGTGCACATTCTTATTTTTACCATAAGATTTAATACGTTATGGCCATTTTTCTTCTTTTATGACTAGTGCTACTGAGTGAAAATAGTTTTACACCAATTGCTGGGAAATTGTATACTGGCTGTCAGTATTTTATGATTAGACACATTGTATGATTTAATATTTTGCTCTAAATTTGCCTACTCTTCCAGATGGTCCAAAAGCATCCAGAATTTCAGGGATTTCTCCGGCATGCCCAAGAATAGGGCCATCTTAAGGTATATCCACACTGGGCAGCTGCCCAGGTCCACACAATTTCATACCTCCCAACTTTTGTTGAAGGCGAATTGGGACTTGCCGAGCCAAAGACGCTGTCGCAGCAGAAAAGAGGGTGTGGCCTCTGGTGGATGGGCATGTCCTAGTGCAGCGACCCCCTTTTCCGTCATGTGGGCGGCGTACCCAGCGCTCCCTGAGCAGCTGAGCAGCCCCTGGCTAGCCCTCCCTGCACTGGTAGAGCAGAGCAGTGGTGATCACTGACTCTCCCAATATGCCCTCCCCGTCCGCGGGAAACTGTGAACCGTGGGAGGGATTGCTGTACAGTGTCCAATTAGCGGGACTGTCCTGCTGTAATCGGGACAGTTGGGAGGTATGCAATTCTAGGGGCCATTTTTTTTTAAATTCTTTATTTTTCATTTTGCAATATAGAACATTTTCCAAATATGTCAACATACATATCAAAAATAGAACGTAGACAGCAGTCTCATATCTTATCAACTGTAGGTATAAAACATCAGTAAGTGGTTGCGAAAAGGAGAGATTAACAGATTCATATATGTTATCTTAAACTGTGTAACGTTCGGCAGAAGTTACAGAGTCTGAAATAAAGAGCAACCCCGTAACAATATCGCTTAGTAACACAGTATTTAAACAAAGTGTGAGGTAGTAAACATTTGGAAACAAACAAAGAGAGGAGGACAAGGGGAAGAAGGGAAAAGGGAGAAGAAGAATGGGGGGGGGGGGGGAGTAGATAGGCCACAGACGGAAAACATTTAGAGGGCAATGCGGGGGCCCTAACAACCTCCATCATCAGTGTGTATCAGGGTGCATAGTCAGCATAGGTCTTAGTGGTTTTAAAGTCAATCCAAAGAAACCAGGTAGCTATATAGTCTGAGTATTTGTCTAAGGCGGCAGAATAAACATCTTCTATATGCATGTAAAAGTCAATGCGTTGGAACCATTCCCATATTGTCGGTGGGTTAGTGGATCTCCAATGCACCGGGAGTACAGCTCTTGCCGCATTATTTAAGTGTTTAAGGAGGGACTTCTTGTAGCGGGAAAGGGGTATATCTGAATGTGATAATAGCCAAAAGTCCGGACCCGGTGGAACTGGGCCTCCCAAAATCGTTGTTGATAGATCCATAATTGTATTCCAAAATGGGGCAATTGACGGGCAGTCCCACCATATGTGGATCAGTGTACCAGTATCCTTACTACATCGCCAGCATAGAGGGGAAACTGAGGGGTAAAATTTATGTAGAAGAGACGGGCATCTATACCATCTCGTCAGTAATTTGTATTGTGTTTCCACAACGTCCAGGCTAGTGGAGCATTGTGCCATAACCCTGCAGTGTGTGTCCCATTGGATCTTGATTCCCCGATGCATTAAATCTTTATCCCAGGCGTCACAAAAAGAAGGGACCGTAGGAAAGGAACCCTGTTGAAGAATCTTGTAGATACCCGACACTACATGTGAGGGGGCTATCTCTTGACTGCACATGGATTCAAAGGGAGTGAGAGCCTTATAAAGGTCTATCGCCTCTCGCTGTGAGGTAACAAAGTGGTGTACCTGAAGGTAGAACCAATAATCTTTAGCGGGTATGTCGCCCGTTTTCTGTATTTCAGAGAACGTTTTGAGTTTGCCATGTGCAAGCAAGTGAATTACCCTAGTCACACCCGCCTCCCCCCATCTAGAAGCAATCTTATTAGACCTTCCCGGGGGGAATAACGGATTATCGAAAATAGGCATAAGGGATGTTCGTTTAGACGAGATTCCCATCTTGTAGCGAAGCGTCCGCCATAAAGCTAAGGTGGGCCCCACAGTGGGATGTGATGAGCGACTAAATCTAGGAGACCAGGGCACTGCCTGTAGGTTAAGATTGGTGGAAGAAGACTCCAGGTCAACCCACTGCTTCCTATGGGAAGTGGGGCGGGACCAGTCTACAACTCTATGTAGTAGTGTGGCATGGTAGTATGTAGTAATCATAGGTAATTGTTGCCGCCTTGAGATTTCAGCCTAGATAAATGGCTATGCTTGAACCTAGGCTTCCGGCCGCCCCAAATGAAATGGCTTATCGCCTTGTGTGCTTCAGCTAAGAATTGAGGGGGAAGTTTCAAAGCGACGGTTTGAAAAAGGTATAGCAACCCTGGGAGAATGTTCATCTTCACTATATTTATACAGCCTAGCCATGAGAACCTCTGCGTGAGCCAGTGCCTCATCTCCTGTCTCAGTTTGCGAAGTAGAGGGGTATGATTAATATTAGCTATAGTGGTGAGTGCCGATGGGATTTGAATTCCTAAATATGTAATATGGGATTTTTGCCATGTGAATTGGAATGATTGCGACAAGAGGGATGCCGTGGCAGGTGGGAGCGTGACATTCATTGCCATGGATTTCGAATAATTAATTTTAAAGTTCGACATGTCTCCGAACCGCGCGAATTCTCTCATAAGGTTGGGTAGTGAAACCAAAGGATTCGTTATGACCGCCAATAAGTCGTCTGCAAAGAGGGCCAGACTATGGTCAGTTTTGCCCACCTGCAGGCCCGCAATGTTAGGGTTGCATCTGATCGCACGGGCCAGGGCCTCCATGCATAGAACAAAGATTAAGGGTGACAGCGGGCAACCCTGGTGTGTGCCGTTGGAGATTGATATGGGTTCAGAAAGGACGCCATTCACCCTAACCCGAGCTGACGGGGCTCTATATAATGAGAGAATCCTCTGCAGGAAAACATCTCCCAGACCCAAGCGCCGAAGCACTGCCTCCATAAAATCCCAATCCACCCGATCAAAGGCCTTTCTGCGTCTGTGGAAAGGAGCACGAGGGGAGTATCAGTTATCTGCGCGTGTGCTATCAGATCAATGACTCTAATAGTATTATCCCTTGCCTCTCTGCCCATAACAAAGCCGACCTGATCAGGGTGTAGTATATCTGGTAGTAATGGCTTCAGGCGATTAGCCATGAGTTTTGCAAATAATTTAACATCTACATTTAATAGCGATATCGGCCTATAGCTGGAAGGGAGCGTCGGGTCTTTAGAATCCTTTGGGATGACAGTAATATGGGCGCTCACGGACTGGCTCGATAGAGGAGCCGCTGATGATATGGCATTGCAGGCCTGCAGGAGAAGGGGGCCGAGTTTATCCTGAAAGGCCTTATAATATGTGACTGGAAAACCATCCGGTCCTGGGCTTTTACCGTTAGGAGACAACTTTAGGGCAGCCTGCAGTTCTTCCCCAGTAAAAGGGTCATCTAGGGCCCGGGCAATGTCCGTTGGGAGAGTCGGGAAAGTGATTTCATCCAAAAATTTCTGTATGTTATGTTTGTGATCTTTGCGTGTAGTTGATGTCCGCGTAGAGGTCAGGTTGTACAAGGCTGAGTAATAATTATGGAAAATCTCCGCTATCTCTGTATCAGAGGCCCGGGACACCCCGTCCGCACCCGTGAGTTTAGATATGTACGTTAAAGATCTCTGAGCTCTAAGGGCACGTGCCAGAAGTTTACCGGGTTTGTTTCCCCATCTATGATATTTATGTCGACAATTACGGAACGCCCTGCGGGTACCGTCGCTGAGTAAAGTATTAAGAGCTTGCCTCGCTGTTTGGAGTTCGGCAAAGGTGTCCGACGCCAACGTGGACTTATGAGTCAGTTCCAGTTTTTTTATTTTCTCTAGTAAGGCATTTCTACACTCAACCTTCTGTTTTTTTCAGGCGCGAGCCTAGTTGTATGCACTGGCCTCTAAGCACACATTTATGTGCCTCCCACAATGTAACCGGGGATACATCACCAGTCGCATTCAAAGAGATGTAGTCGTCTATTGCTGTCTCAATTTGGGCTCGGCAAACAGGGTCCCGAAGGAGTTGTTCATTGAACCGCCAGCGCCAGTGTTTGGGGGGGGGGATGACGGAGAGAAAGTGTGAGCGTAATTGGGGCATGGTCTGACATTGTTATTTGGCCGATAGTTGCATCAATCAATAGATCCAGATGGGCATGGCTCACGCAGAGGCAAGCAATCCGAGAATATGAGTTATGTGGGGGTGAGTAAAAAGTAAAATCTTTATCTGAAGGGTGCAGAAGACGCCATGCGTCAACCAGTTGAAAATAATGTAAAACAGCTCTAAATCGTCTGGACTCTCTAAGAGTATTCCGTGGGGACCCAGAGGAGGAATCCAAGCGGGGTTCAAGGACCCAATTAAGATCTCCTCCCACTACCAAAGTACCCATCAGGTTTTGCTCTATTAGTTCTAATGATTCCCTAAGAAACCGAGTTTGGCCTTGGTTAGGAAGGTTGAGATTTACAAAGGTGAATGTCTGATGGGCTATGGAAGCTCTAACCAGAATCCCCCTCCCATCACCTATCAACATTTCGGAGACATCCAGCAGTCTCAGATGCTTGGCAAAAAGAATGGCAACACCCCTAGCCTTCGCTCCAGAATAATCGTTAAAGTAACCTTTGGGAAAATGACGAGAGCGAAGACCCGGGGAAGCCCCCTGCTTGAAATGTGTTTCCTGTAAGAAAACAACCTCTGCTCCATCAGTATGTAAGGTGTGTAGTAGGCCTGATCTCTTTTCAGGAATATTTAAACCCTTCACATTGTATGAAACAATTTTTAAGCTAGCCATATAGAAAAGAAAGCATGGATCAACTGACTGAACGATATACCTTGACTCCGACTCCGACACAGTGCCGCATCATAAATAGCCAGAAAATGGTAGTGGCACGGGAGGGGGGGGGGGGGGGGGGGGGGAAGGTTAGGTGGGTAAACACATGAGGAAAGAAAGGAAGACATAGGTATTTTAACATTGAAAAAGAAAAGGAGAAACCAAAAAAGAAACATAGACAACAACATATAATAGCAGTCTCTGCATTGATAGCCATGGGTATAAATTGAGCATCCCATGGTCTAAGAAATGTACAGCAGAGAGGGGGGTCCAAAGGGTGATACCGGGTTCAACAACTTTAGATAGTTAAGTAAAAGGGTATTTTAAAGGGATACATCATGATCAGGAAGGAAATGGGCGGAGGGAAACCAATCAACCACCTCCTCCCACCTCGCCACCTAATCCCACACAGCCCACAGGAAACCTCCCAGGTTGGTTACGTAAATAACTTCTAACATTAAGAGAGTAGTAGGCAATCTCTGGGCAGTTGAAGCTCATACATTAAATAACCAGTAAAAAGATCAATGTGAGCATTCAGTGAGGTAACATAAAAAAAAAAAGGATATCACAATTTAGGATGGCAAACGCAGTCATGAAATTTCAGATATTCTGTCAGTTCTGCCAGTCCGATTGCGTCGTCTGGGGGCGTCCACTCTTTTCCAAGGTTCCCTGCGGGGTAGTGCCGTAGTGGGAAGCTACAGGGGGTCCGTCCAATTTGGCAGTGAGATTAACGGTAGACCCAGTGCAGTGCAGAATGATGGGACACCATCATAGTCCTCAAGAACGTATCGGTTCCCATCACGGGTGACTTGGACGCTTAAAGGAAAGCCCCAGCGGAATCTGATATCCTTCTTCCGAAGAGCTTCCGTGAGGGGGTGGAGAAGACGCTTCTGCTGTAGGGTCACCCAGGAAAGGTCCTGGAAAATCTGTATGTGGTGGCCATTAAAATCTATGGTCGAGGCCTGTCTGGATTTCTGTAGGATAGTCTCTTTCACCTGAAAGTAATGTAGCCGGCAGATGACATCTCTAGGCCGCTCCGTGGGCGCTCCCCTCGGCCGTAGTGCCCGATGTGCTCTGTCAAACACTATTTGAGAGCTGGGGTCGGCACCAAGAAGGCCGTTGAATATTGTAGTCAATGCCGCAACCAAGCCCTGGGGCTGCACATCTTCGGGTAGACCTTTGACCCTCAAGTTATTCCGTCCAACCTCTGTTATCTATATCATCCAGTCTACGTCTCATATCAGTGGTGGTACGTGAGTATCGAGATACAAGATCGTGGAGGTCGGCGAGCTTAGAGTCCGTTTCATCTCTGTGATCTTCCAGGTCGACCACTCTGTTTGCTACGTGCGTGAGATCAGAATGGATGGTGGAGAGACTCGCTTGTAGGGAATCATGAATTCTTTTTTCCATATTGGATAAATCTTGTTGAATGTCTTGGCGAGTCGGAAGAGAGCGTAGCTGTATGAGGACTGCCGCCATATTGGCAGAGTCTTTACTGGCAGGCCCAGCTTGGCGGTGTTTTGGAGAGGGCGGGGCCCCAGCATCCTCCATGATGGTTGACGGCAAGGAGTCAGTGAGAGGGGTGGAGGTGGTGGGGTCAGGAACGGGGGGTGCCAAATAGAGTATGAAAGGCTGCAGCTCGTGTGGCTGCGGATTTAGCTTTTGATGCGTTACCAGAGCGGCGCCGTCTTGTCATTTGTCTGAGTGAAGAGAACAGAGTCCAGAACAGGGCCCCGAGGAGGAAAACATTAGGACATATCCCAATTAGAAGTATAACCCGCTATCCCCTCTGCGTGGTCTGGTCATATTATAGCATAATATACGTCAGGCGAACGCCTGTAAACACTGGAGTCAGCAGTGTGGCAGCATATAGAACCCGGTTGGTCATGTTCCGCTTTTGGGGTTCACATAGCCCCGGTGGAGAGGCCGCGTTGGCACCGGTGGCCGTTAGGAAAATGGCCGCCGCGAAGTAGCAAGGGAGGCAGTTTATATAATGTGCCTCAGCTAGGCTCTTCAAATAGGTCGCGGCTTTGGGGGGGGGTCTTCAGGAGGTAATAGAGAGATTCAAGGTAGCAGGAGATCCGCTAGGGGTCGCAGCAATTAGTTGGAGGACGGGGGTCACAGATTTCACGACTCGGCCGAACCTTGCGTGACCTGGTTAAAGGTCGCGAGCGTCTGTGTGGCCGTCTCCCGATCCCGAGACTGTGGGGGCCAGCGGGGAGACTTCAGGTCAGGGGTTTAGGAGGGTATCCCAGACCTCAAAGGATCCACCGACGTGGGGCGTCAGGTCCTCTACTGTCTGCAGAACACCAGGATGGCCGCCTCCATAGAGCACCTCCGTCCGGAGGCCTCAAATGTCCCGCCTTCGCAGGCTGCGACCGCACAAGAGGGGCCCAGGTGGTGAAGGGGTACAGAGAGGGGAGCACAGGCGCGTGTGCCGGCAAAAGGGGGGCAAGCCCAGTCACCTACGCGCAGCACCCCCTCCCGTCCGGGAGTAGAACCAAAATTTAGCCCCCGGCTCCTGCAAGGCGAGAGGGCTGCAACCCGCAGAGCAGGTCTAAGCCTCCTCCCGATTCCGCGGCTCCCTCCCACCAATGCCTGAGCGTGGGGACAGGAGGACCGGGGCGTGTATGCTGGGGAGCGGAGAGCCCCGGAGGGAGTGAGGAAGGGGCAGTCGCAGGTGCACAGGCCGGGCCTTCGAGAGGTCAGGGAGGGCACCTCTTACCTCCCGGCCGCCGGCTCCCGCCTCGGTTCACCAGGGACCCGCCGCGGGCGTCCCGACCGTCGGATGCTGTGGCGCTGATGGAGAGAGCGCCAGGTCAAGTGCCGTGCGCCGCCGTCAGCTGTTCCGTGTCTCCCGATTCCCAGCAAGATGGCGGCCGCCTTCACTGCAGACCCCGCCGTCCGGAGCTCCAGAGGCCAACAGCGCCGGGTGTCCACGGGGGCAATCAGAGTAAGGTGGGTGTCCAGCAAGCCCCACACAGGGTTTCAGGATCGCCGGGGAGGGTATCTGGGTATCAACGCGGCTCCAGGGACACAGGTCGGGACCCGCGCTTACTCCAGGCCCCGGCTTCAGTCTGGGGGGAGGGCCGCAACCCGCAGGAGCGCTAAAAAGCACTCCCCGATTCCGCGGTGTCCCCCCAGGGCAATCCAAGCCGGCCTGAGGGCGGTAAGGGAGATGAATAGATGTGGGTGGGTGAGCCCAAGTATTATAAAACGGGCTTTAATCAGGGTAATATGCAGGAGCTCTCAAGCTGCACGTCCTTCTCCTTCAGCAGCCAGACCACGCCCCCCCCTAGGGGCCATTTTTGATGCAGGAGCACGTGGTGTCCACAAAATCAGAGTGATAAGGTAGCATTCTATACCTTCCTAGACCATGCACTCTGATCTTACCCAATTCCACAGTAAAGTGGGTAGTCCGAGGGCTTGATGGCGCCATTTGTGTTGAATGACATCATGATGATCTCGCATTCTGTTTCCCGACGGCGAAAAAAAAAAATGTAAGCCACTACATCAGGGGTAATCCACACAATTCACAGTGACTGGTGAATTAGGCCCCTAGGGCCTAATTCTCAGTTGATCGCAGCATCATGTTTGTTAGCAATTGGGCAAAACCATGAGCACTGCAGGGGGGACAGATATAACATGTGCAGAGAGAGTTAGATTTTGGTAGGTTATTTTGTTTCTGTGCCGGGTAAATACTGGCTGCTTTATTTTTACACTGCAATTTAGATTTCAGTTTGAACACACCCCACCCAAATCTAGCTCTCTCTGCACATGTTATATCTGTTCCCCCTGCAGTGCTCATGGTTTTGCCCAATTGCTAACAAACTTGATGCTGCGATCAACTCAGAATTAGGCCCCTAATGCACTATGCCATGCCCATATCACTTGGACTCCCCAGGAGAAACACAGGACTGCACTGGTGGATCACCCCATGTGGCCAGTATTCCGTGCAATATTGTACGTAGTGGCCTGCAATATATAATGTAGTATATACAAATCAATTCAATACTATGTATTAGGAAGGTATCAGGACATTGTTAAGAGTACAGATAAAAGATAATAATGTCCAGAAAATATATTTATTTTACTGATTTGATTTGCTAAAAGAAGAGTCCCAGCATGTTACAGACTAAAAGATAATTGAAAATGCAAATAAGAAAGATGATTTAGTGGCAGTGTTTATGCAGAATGTTTTCACAGGGTTCCAGGAATGAATTATAGTTTTTAAAACCTTTTAAAATGCAGTAAAAAAAAAAAAAAAGTCAGTGACATTACATTTAATTCCTCCCTGCTTTATGTAAAACTGTCATTGCCGGCTGATTTAAAAAGACGATGACATTTTGTTATCATGATTGAATATTTTCTAACCTTCCAATATGGCATAGAGATGAGAACTAGAATGAATATCTGTCATTTGTTAACCCTTTACACATCCTGCTGTCTTTGGATCACTTTTCGTTTATACAGGACCGATCCTTAAAACCGTCTTTGTTATTATATCCCTTGGGCCTGCTATAGAAGTGAACGCAAGTCCATTTGTTTCATGATCCACACCAGCCCCATGCACCTAACACTTGCAGAATTTATGTATCGATATGTGTTCCAGGCAGTGCCAGATTAAGGTCTTCATGGGCCTGGAGCTGAAATTTATAGAGGGTCTATTGTGAGCTGCTGCAGGGCGTGTGACCAGCATGGTGGGGGTGTGACTATTGATATGAGGGTGTGGTCTGTGCCTTGGGGTGTGGCTAGCACCATGGAGGGCATAGCTACCCACCTTCCTTCACCCACCTCAATCTCCCTCCCCTCTTTGCTTATATGAAGTATATACCACCTGTTATATTATTAACCACTGAATAAAAAAATAAAAACACAAACTATGGTTAAGAAAATAAAATTAATGTTATTGAGGTTAGTAATACTCTAGGAACAAAAAAAATAAAGTTCCAAATAATGTGATTTTAACTTTTTTTGTCAATTTTTGGAAAAATATACAAAACCAAAATCAGTAACTGTGTTTTCGCAAAACCAAAACCGGGCAATGAATTAGAACCAAAACCAGAAAAATGGTCCGGTGCACACCTCTAGTCCATACTTGCCTACTTTGCTGCCCCACCAGCCTGGTCGGCGCATAAGGGGAGTGGCTGGTGGGAAGGTGGGCTGTCTGGGGGCATGGCAGTGCAAACATGTCATCGTGGCTCTGCTCCCCGCTATACAGTGGCTAGAAAACCAGCATTGTATAGCGGGGCTATGATGACGCGATTCAGCGCGAATCGCATCATCAGGCTCCGCTCGGACCGTCCACTTGTGCTCTGTTGTGGATGGCTGAGGTGGGGGATGCGGATGCTGGCAGCGGAAGACCTGACCATCATTCCGGGGGGCCAGGAGCGTCCCTGCCATTCCGGGAGGGTAGGCAAATATGGTCTAATCCACACATATATACATCCACATATTATATATTAGACCAACATGCTCCAGTGACCATTCAATGAATCAAATAACATATGGAAATTGATGCGTCACTCAGAGTCTCTCAATCAGGCAGAAGTAAAAACAGACATGCGGCCGTGTTTAATTGCACCCGAGTTCGGCGACCGTTTGGGATGTTGGCCGAACTTGGCCATTTTTTTACGGGACAATCACAAGGCAAAACCATGCACCCTGCACGAACACCAAACTCAGGTGTCATTACAGCCATCCCACAGTCTTTTTATTGCCAACATTTCAGGGACCTAGGGCCTAATTCAGACCTGTTAGCTGCAGCGGCAGCATACGCAGGCTGAAGCCCTGTGATGTGTGTGCACGCGGCAGTAGCGACACTGGGGCCATATTTCTCTAGATACATGATCGCAGCTGAGGCAGTTACACGCCCCGAAAATGGCCATGATAGTCCTGCGTTTTTGCCACCACTCCCAGTTACCTCCCCAAAATAGTCCCTTCCTGTCAATCAGTCTATAATAAAAATCTCGGCACGAATGTGATCGCAACGGCACCTTGGCGCATGTGCAGTGTGTTCACGCACATGCAGAGTCTGCCGATAATCACTCCATTACGTGAAGATCGGCATTGCTTACGAACATGAATTCGTCCCTTTCACACCCCCAGTGAACCCTCTAAGACAGGCTGGCCAACCTGTGGCTCTCCAGCTGTTGTGAAACTACGCATCCCAGCATGCCTTGCCACAGTTTTAGCATTCCCTAATAGCAAAAGTGTGGCAGGGCATGATAGGACTTGTAGTTTCAGAACAGCTGGAGAGCCACAGGTTGCCCAGGCCTGCTCTAAGAGCCCACAAACTGAATAGAGAAACTGACTTGAATTTATGCACTGGGGCCATTGAAATACAATGGGCATGTATTGCTCAAAAGAAGCAAGACTACTAAAATGCAAAACAAAGAGTGGACCAGCGCTAATAAAATAAATATGTATTTGAATTACCCACCAATATGGCAAGATTCAGTAGACTTAGCATAGGCGTGCGCATGGGGGGTGCCTGGTGCGCACAGGCACCCCCTAATGTCCAGCACCCACCGCACACACGCGCATGCCTGTTGCTGCTGCCGCCGATTCCCGTCTCAGTCTGACGCTGAACTTGAAGGGAGGAAAGCGCTGCGCGTGTCTCTCCTGCCCCTCACTGTGTGTCCCCGTCTCCGGCAGTCATTTACAATGTCTCTCGGCTGTCAGCTAATCAGAGCTCGCGGACCGGCTCTTGATTGGCTGCCGGCCCGTGAGCTTTGATTGGCTCACAAGCCGGCGCCATATTTCAAATGGCCGCCAGAGACAGCCAGGGAGTCAGTGAAGTGAGGCACAGGAGAGACGCGCGCTGCGCTCTCCTCCCCTCAGCGGCAGAGATGGAATCGGCGGCACTGGCAACAGAGGAGGGTGAGCACAAATGGGGGCATATGTATCTGGCACCACTGGGGGCATTTATGTATCTGGCACCACTGGGGGCATATGTATCTGGCACAACTGGGGGCATTTATGTATCTGGCACCGCTGGGGGGCATATGTATCTGGCACAACTGGGAGCATTTATGTATCTGGCACCGCTGGGGGGCATATGTATCTGGCACCGCTGGGGGTATTGAGTAAGGTGCACCGCTGGGGGCATATGATTATATTGCTTTGAGTGCCAATAGGCAGTGCTAGACACACCCAATAGGCGGTGCTAGACACGCCCAGTAGGTGATGCTAAACACACCGCTCCGCTGGTGCACCCCCTAATAAAATGTTCTGCGCACGGCACGCTTATGACTTAGACACAATGTAAATGTGAAAAAAATGTGTAGATGCGCTGTCAATTAAAGCAGGTGGAAAAGGGGGTTGTGAGGCCCTTAAAATACACTATAGTGCAACAATAGATATAGAAACCAGCGCTTGTGAGAAATATTCTAAGAAAGTATATATATAAAAATATAAAATAATGGTAGACGGCTAGATATAATTTAAAATACTTTTTATATAGTTAGAAGAGATTAAAAATGGCAGATTTTA